>NC_092142.1:68512328-69804470 GCF_043159975.1 Macaca nemestrina | reverse complement strand
TTCACCTTCATTTATGTTTATGATTTCACATGAAATATATTAATTCCTTCCAAAGTCCTATCTACATTAAAATTTCAACTACAGCAGTTGTAAACAAAGCTTAATTATTTCTACTTTCGTATACTGTTTGTATAAGTGGTATTGTTCTGACTCCTTTATTCACATTTGAAATCAGATTTGTCATTTACAGGAACAAAAATTGTTTTACACTAATGGACCCTTGTTACATTCAAATAGGTCCTAAGAATCAAGCTGAAGAATTTAAGTACAGCAGTGATTTTTGAAGTATTATATTTAAATAGTTATTAATTCTATTATGAGAACTGTAAATGGCTAACATTTGCATTACCATCCATGTCACTGGTCAAGCATAAAACTTAGAACGTCTTTTCTTTTCCTTTTTTTTTTGAGATGGAGTCTTGCTCTGTTACTCAGGCTGGAGTGCAGTGGCATGATCTCAGCTCACAGCAACCTCCGCCTCCTGGGTTCAACCAATTTTCCTGCCTCAGTCTCCCAAGTAGCTGGGACTACAGGCATGTGCCACCAGGCCCAGCTAATTTTTTTGTACTTTTAGTAGAGATGGGGTTTCACCATGTTCGCCAGGATGGTCTCGATCTCCTGACCTCGTGATCCACCCACCTCAGTCTCCCAACGTGCTGGGATTACAGGCGTGAGCCACCGCACCCAGTCTTAGAACGTATTTTCTATTCAAAGTCGTGAACTGGGTACGTTTATATGCTTCCCCTTCCTTTCCTACATTATGGCTTTTCAAAAGAATGGTAGCATAATTATACTACAATAGATGATACAGACCTAAACAATGGCTAGAAATTCTGGAATACAAAAAGTAAACAGAGTCTCAGCTTACTGGAGAAATGAGAGTGAGAAAAACTGTGGCACAACACCCCAGAGGCAAGAGCATTTTCCCTAAAGGAGCTGTGGAGAAGTCTGCCATGGCGAAGTGGGAACCCTTGTAAATATGTTCTTCACATTAGCTTTCACTCATCTTCCATGAGGTTGTCTAAACTTTATAAACCTAAAGTTGTGATGCATTCACTTCCACAAAACCCCAAATGGACAAATAACATCTCATTGCTACATACCTCTAACATTCTTCACAGTTAGGATACAGGAAGATAGAAAAAAAAATTAAGCCTAAATCTAATGTTAACTATTTATTTTTATTTTTGAGATGGAGGTTCACTCTTGTCACCCAGGCAGGAGTACAATGGCGTGATCTCGGCTCAACACAACCTCCATCTCCTGGGTTGAAGTCATTCTCCTGCCTCAGCCTCCTGAGTAGGTGGGATTACAGGCGCCCAGTACCACACTCAGCAAATTTTTTGTAATTTTTTTAGCAGAGACAGGGTTTCACATGTTGGCCAAGCTGGTCTCCAACTCTTGACCTCAGGTGATCCACCCGCCTTGGCCTCTCAAAGTGCTGGGATTACAAGCATAAGCCACTGTGCCTGGCCATTAACTATTTTTTTATCTAGACTTCCCATCTGAACCCAACTCTTGCACTGGAGTTATATCAGATGATACATAGCACGAGTGCTTAAGAAGCCGATAAAATCCACACGCTCAGATTTGGGAATTCGTTCCAAGTAGTAACAACCTTGCGAAGCTCCAGTCATTGTTGTACTGCCTTGATTTAAGTTAAACTGTAGCATTTGACTAATCCAAACATAAAAAGCTATAAGATTCATTTTTTTGCACTAGTCTTAGGATGTAGGAGAATTAAAACTGCAGGGTTGTGGGAAGTGTCTACATACCACAGCTTTCCCAGCTATGGGGACCCTGACATGGCCTTGGAAAATACTTCCAAAAAACTCAGCCTGAAGTGACAATATCTGGGCCAATCAGGTTCCTTTCCTTTTCATCTGCTACCATTCCTGTACATCCCTCTTTCCCAAGAAAAGAGGGAAAATATTCCAGATGAATATGCTCCCATTTGAAACAAAGCTAGAAAATCTAAATAAAAGTTTTTGAAATCCACAATTAATCTTACAAAAGAAGAAAGGAAACCTGTGGTACTAAGGAAAAAACAGGCTGAAAACCAGAGAGTTAATTGCATGAGCTGACACTGTGGATAGTGTAGTAAGAATAGGGCATGCATTTCAAATTTAGGATCCCAGAGATACCAGTTTTAATCACTAGGTAGAGATAGAAAATAAGATTGTGTGTCCTGTGTGCTGTGGAGTTAAAATAACCTCCACATAATTTTGGACCATCAAAGAAATGTTGCCATTCTCCTCAGGGAGATAATAATGAAATTTATTGCTACCTGGGATTTGGGTAGAAAATAAGTTATACTTGTACAGGCAAGACAAATCCCAGAAATTAATGCACTACAAAATCTTTCTAGATAGATATGCTCAATTCAATTCATGTAACAAATGTCCCACTGGAAATAAACTCACAATTGACAAAATATAGCATAAAAAAACTATCTTGAAAGAAAATCAGCAAAACTCAATAAACAGAGTATTAAGACCCTCTAGAACTTCTAATAAAACTGGACAGATTCTGATCAGATTCTGATAGAGACTGTAATATGAATGTATACAAAATGATTAACACTATATAAGAAATAATAAAAAGCATAGGAAAAAATAACTCACTATGAAACATGAAAGGGCAAATCAAAAATAAATAGTACATTTACTAATTTTTAAATATATGCTTAGACATTGAATTCTAAAATCTCAAAAAACAGGCTAAAGAGCAGACTGGAAATAGGTGAAGATAGAATTAGTGAATTGGAAGGTCTATCTGAATAACTCATGCAAAGCATAGTACAGAAAGACAAAAGTACAGAAAATGTGAAAAGGTGGTTAAGTAAGATTTAGAGAGATAAGTTCTAACATACATTTAATTGAAGTACCAGACAATGAGAAAGAAAGCAAATGAGGCAGAGGATGTGTTTAAAATAATAGACAAGTAATGGAAGTCAGATTAATAGAGCCTAGTAAATCCTAAGTAGAACAAGTAACAGTAAATCCATATCTAAACTCCTCATAATAAAATTTCAGAACAGCAAAGACAAACAAAAGACCTTAAAAGCATATAATGTATCTTCAGAGGAGAAACAGATGGACAGCTGACTGCTGATCATCAACAATGGAAGTGAGAAGCCCATAGAATACAATCAGCAATATGTTAAGAGTAAGTAACTAAAAGTATACACTTCAACAGATAGTGGGGGAAAAATATTTTAAGAACAAAGGTGAAAACCAAAAACAGCTTGCCAACATCAGGGCATTACTAAAGGAAAGTCTAAAGGATATACTTTGGACATTATGAAAAATTTTTTAAGTCAAAGATGAAGATGTGATAAGGTCAGGTCATAGCCATGGGCAAAGATTTTATGATGAAATCGTCAAAAGCAATTGCAACAAATGCAAAAAATTGACAAATGGGATCTAATTAAACTAAAGAGCTTCTGTACAGCAAACAAACAATCATCAGAGCAAACAGACAACTTACAGAGTGGGAGAAAAAATTTTGCAAACTATCCATCTGACAAAGGGCTAATATCCAGAATCTACAATGAACTTAAGCAAATTTACAAGAAAAGAAACCCATTAAAAAGACGGCAAAGGACATGAACAGACACTTCTCAAAAGAAGACACACATGTGACCAAGAAATATGAAAAAAAGCTCAACATCACTAATCATTAAAGAAATGCAAACCAAAAAATGAAATACCATCTCATACCAGTCAGAATGGCAATTATTAAAAAGTCAAGAAACAATAGATGCTGGTGAGATTGTGGAGAGACACAAACACTTTTACACTGTTGGTAAAACAAACAGCCCAGGTGCAGTGGCTCACACCTGTAATCACAGCCCTTTGGGAGGCCAAGGTGGGTGGATCACGAGGTCAAGAGATTGAGAGCATCCTGGCCAACATGGTGAAACCCCATCTCCACCAAAAATACAAAAATTAGCTGAGCGCGGTGGCATGTGCCTGTAATCCCAGCTACTTGGGAGGCTGAGGCAGGAGAATTGCTAGAACCTGGGAGGCAGAGGTTGCAGTGAGCTGAGATGGTGCCACTGCCCTCTGGCCTGGCAACAGAGCGAGACTGCATCTCAAAAAACAAACAAAACACACACTAGGGCTTGTCGGGGGGTGGGGGCAGGGAGAGCATAAAAAACAAATAGCTAATGCATGCCGGGCTTAATACCTCGGTGATGGGTTGATAGGTGCAGCAAACCACCATGACATGTTTACCTATGTAACAAACCTGCACATCCCAGACATGTATCCCAGAACTTACGACAAAAACAAAACAAAAAACAACAAAAACAAACAAACAACAAAAAGATGTGATAAGGAATAAAAGGCACAGGGAGTGAAAACTACGTGTGTGAATCTAAAGAAACATTGACTTGATACGTAATGACTTGTGGGATTAAATGAGTAGAAACAAATCATGGCAGCAGCAGTTGGTAGGTAGTATGTGCAGTTAAAATGTTTCAAGGTCTTGGATGATTCAGGAGTAGGAAAACGTATTGATTAATTTTAGAATTTGAATAACTTATATTTAATTAACAAAAAGAAAGAAAAAAAGGCATTTAACTTCCAGAGTAGTAGTAGAGAAAAATAAACATGGGATAACCAACTAATCCAAAAGAAGCTAAGAGAGAAATAGAATGTATATGGAAATACAAATATAAAATACAAAATAAGATAATAAAACAAAATAAGAAAATTCTAAACTAAGAAAATAGACATGGACTACAACTATATATTGTTTTTAATAGGCATATTAAAACATACACAAAAGGCCAGGCATGGTGGCTCATGCCTATAATCCCAGCACTTTGGGAGGCTGAGACAGGAGGATCACCTGAGGTCAGAAGTTCAAGATGAGCCTGGCCAAGATAGTGAAACCCCATCTCTGTTAAAAATAAAAAAAAGTAGCCGGGTATGGTGGCACATGCCTATAATCCCAGCTACTCAGGAGGATGAGGCATGAAAATTACTTGAAACCAGGAGACAGAGGTTACAGAAAGCTGAGATTGTACCACTGCACTCCAGCCTGGGTGACACAGCAAGACTCTAAATAAATAAATAAATAAACAAACAAATAAATAAATAAATAACCATACAGAAAAGTTGGAGGTAAAAAATGAAAAAAAACAAAAACAAAAACATAAATGAAACATTTTGGGAGGAAAATAAGCAACCTACCACAGCTATACTATTATTGGACAAAACAGACTTTAATTTAAAAATGTACTATGAATATCAGTTCCTAAGAAAGATTTTTGAAAAAATAAAATGTACTCCATGACACAGTCTCAAATATATAAAATAAAAAGTGATAGGATTACCAGGAGAAACAAGCACATCAACAGTCATTGATGAAGGTTTTAACTCATTTGTGTTATTGGCAGATGAGGCAGACAGAAGATCAGCAAATACACGGAAGATTCGAAAAACACAGAACTAAAATTGACCTAATGGACATATTGTTTTACCACGTGAAGCAGTTAGTATTAGATGACTTAAAAATTGTCTGAGGTTAGTGAAATTGATATCTTATATATATTCTACAGTCTCTTTAGCATTTTTAATAGAATTCTATTCCTTAATTTTCTTTGATAATTGGGCTGTTTTTGCTATTATTTTTTCCACTATGTAAATACTGACTTCTTCCAAAGAACGCTGAATACTTTTAAAAAATATGAATTTAAACAGACACAAGATGACTGAAACAGGCTGGAGCATCAATTTTGCCTTTGGAGATGGCTCTGTGAAAGAAAGAGAGAAATTTTTGCCTGGTTCTTCAAAATTACATTCTGAAGAACTGAGTCTCAAAGGCCTATGAGAGGTCCAAGTCTGTCTCAAAAGATCAATTCAGAACCATGATAAAAGCTATTTCACAAATTACAATTTGAAATTTGTGACAATGCCTTAACATCAGCAATAGGGAAGATGAAAAATTTAGGCAAGTAAATATACCAGCAGATAAAATACTTTTTAACAAACTGAGATGTTTGGAGGTATACATATTGCTTTTCAGAGGGAACCATAATTGGTGACAAAACTTGGTTGTATAACAATTGCAAATGACCTGGACAATGGTTAGATGTTGATGAAGCTGCACCAAACATGACCAAAACCGTAACTGTTCCCAAAATGCTTTTAGTGACTGCATTTAAGCAACAGAGATTGAACTAAAAGCAAGCTGCATTGGTTACCAGACATATTCCCAAACGTTTGCATGCCAACACTCCACCACACTCATCATAAATTCCCATAGCAAAAGCAACAGAACTGGGCTATGACATGTGTCCAGCATTCTCACCAGACTTGTATCCAATGTGTTGCCACTTTTCTCAGGATTTGGAGCACTTTCCAGTAAAGAAAACACACCCAATGGAGAAATAGTAATTGGAGAGTTTGAGTAATTCACAGTCTAAAAATGTCAAATTTTATTAAAATGAAATATATCATGTAATAGTCCATTCCAAGAAAAACTATCAATGCTAATTGCATACACTTTAAATAAACAAAACATCCTTTTCAAAAAAAAATGCAGAATTTTCATTTTGACCTGTACAAACAGCAATTTCATATAGTACAACTTAAATAAACATAGTACAACATACCAACCACAGAACAGAATATACATTATTTTCAAGTACTTATGGAACTTTTACAAAAATGGGGCACACACTGGGCCACAAATGGTAAAGCAAATATCAGCAAATTTCAAAGGATTGCAATGACAATGTTCTCTGAATACGTGTAGTTAAACTAAAACTCAACAACGTAAAGGTAACTAGGGAAACTCCTATGAATCAGGAATTTAGGAAACATTCCTAAAGAAGAAAATCCATAGATCAAAGAAAAGAATCATAACAAATTAGCAACTATTAAAATTGAATGACAATGAAAATGCTGAACTACATTTTAAAAGTTAACGAATGCAGATAAAGTTGTACGTAGAAGAAATGATACCACTTTAAAAGTTTACAAAGGAATACACATCTATCTGAAGAAAACAGAAAAAAAGAATAAGGTACGTCCAGAAAGCTCGGATTTTTAGATCTAACTATGACTGTATAAGAAAACAAGAGGCGAGGTGGCGGGCGCCTGTAGTCCCAGCTACTCGGGAGGCTGAGGCAGGAGAATGGCGGGAACCCGGGAGGCGGAGCTTGCAGTGAGCCGAGATAGCGCCACTGCACTCCAGCCTGGGCGACAGAGCGAGACTCCGTCTCAAAAAAAAAAAAAAAAAAAAAAAGAAAACAAGAGAGAGGAATATATTCAACACCCCAAGGACATGCAATATTCAAATTTCAGACCGTAGAAAATTCTCTATAACAAACTGTTTCTCTTTAACAAATGAACTGCTGGGGGTTGGGGAGAAAGAAAGATCAAGAGAGAACGTGGGGAGATCTAGACATAGACAGAGAGACACAGACAGAGGAGAAACATTTAGAACACAAGAGAGCCCAAAGTCTCGTTCAAATAAAAATTGATTTTAAAAAATGAACTTGGCCGGGCACAGTGGCTCACGCCTGTAATCCCAGCACTTTGGGAGGCTGAGGCTAGCAGATCATGAGGTCAGGAAATCGAGACCATCCTGGCTAACATGGTGAAACCCCATCTCTACTAAAAATGCAAAAAATTACCTGGGCGTGGTAGCATGCACCTGTAATCCCAGCTACTCAGGAGGCTGAGGCAGGAGAATCGCTTGAACCTGGGAGGCGAAGGTTGCAGTGAGCCGAGATTGTGCCACTGCACTCCAGCCTGGGCGACAGATAAAGACTCTCATCTCAAAAAAAAAAAAAAAAAAAAAAAAAAAAGCCAGATATGGTGGCATGTACCTGTATTCCCAGCTACTTGGGAGGCTGAAGTAGGAGGATCACTTGAGCCTGAAAGGTTAAGGTTGCAGTGTGCTATGATCACACTACTATACTCTAATCTAAACTGGGCAGCAGAGCAAGACGCTCTTTCAAAAAAAAAAAAAAAAAAGAATACACCCTGTCTTGTGCATTTGACTTTGGAACCTAGTAAAAGTATAAAACAGCAATAAATTAGAAATGCAATGCCTAAACACTGAAAGTAAAATGAAACAAGTGACGCTAACTGTGTAACTAGTTGGAAACATTACCTCTCAGAGAAGAACTATTCAAAGTGTTTTTAAAAAACAAGTTGATGGTACAGCTAAATGGAATATACTCTAAAAGTTCACCATTTTCAATA
The DNA here is from genome assembly GCF_043159975.1 of Macaca nemestrina. Classification (NCBI taxonomy): domain Eukaryota; kingdom Metazoa; phylum Chordata; class Mammalia; order Primates; family Cercopithecidae; genus Macaca; species Macaca nemestrina. The sequence goes on along the minus strand of NC_092142.1, from coordinate 69,796,245 downwards.
ATTGTATTGGTGGTGGTAGTGTTCGTATTGTTATGCTGAGATTTTTGTACATATATGGTAGGATAAAGAAAAGGAGCAATCCTATTGGCATAGGAATTTGGAGCACGGGAAAAAGGACCAGCAGATGTAGAGGTGATGTAGGTGAGTAAAAACCTGCAGCTCTGAATTTGAATTGGGAGTATCTGTGTGAACTCATGATATAAACAAAACATTTTCCAACATTATCTATTAAAGACACCTAAAGACCATAACGGACCTACTACCAATGAACAGGTCTAACATCCAGATTGTGTCTCTAATTATTCTTCCCAACCAATAGGAACCAGGGCTCATTGGAAAAATAATTGATTTCCCATCTGGGGCAGGAATTGTACAAGATGAGCACGGGACATGCTGGAAAACAAGAATGGTGCCAGTGACGACAAAGGCTAAATCAAAAGCACACAGGAACCAATTCAAAGGGATTCCCACTGGCTACAAGGGGGTCAAGAGCAGCAACAGTAACAATAACCTAAGCACACAGAAACACATCAATATATTTAAATCCAAGAGTTCACAGTAACATTTTTGATGACACTGGCCATCATTAGAGTATTTGAGAGAACCAACTCATTATTTTGAAAACTGGAAATGCAGGGAAATAATCAAGTGTTTGTCAGCGTACAAATTTTACCTGTAATCGGGTATTTGCTGGGGAGACGTTTTTGTTTAGTTTTGTTTTGAAAAGTTTTCTAAATAACAAATAGAAGGCACGTCATAGGACACTGCCATTTCACAATCACTAATGAGCCAATGGATCAAGGTCATGATCACCAATGGCTATAACATCACAACAAGGAAAATGAGACATCATGTGTCATCTCCTAATGGGGGATGATATCTCATCCCCTATAAAGTAATTTTTGGGAAAAAAAAAAATCAAACCAGTATGCAGCTAAGCCTGTAGATCTAACTATGAATTTACGCAAAATACAGGAACAAAGCACATTAAATGACAAGGGGATGCAAAGAGCAAAATCCAAATCTTGGGAAAAATCTACAGAACCAATGCCTCAAAAACTAGAAAATAAGCCAGGTGTGTGGCTCATGCCTATAATTCCCAGCACTTTGGGAGGCCGAGGCGGGCGGATCATGAGGTCAGGAGTTCGAGACCAGCCTGACCAACATGGTGAAACCCTGTCTCTACTAAAAATGCAAAAAAATTTAGCTGGGCATGGTGGTGGGTACTTGTAATCCCAGCTACTCAGGAGGCTGAGGCAGGAGAACTGCTTGAATCCGGAAGGCGGAGGTTGCTGTGAGCCAATATGGCACCACTGCACTCCAGCCTGGGCAACAAAGCAAGACTCTGTCTCAAAAAAAAAAAAAAAAAAAATCCAGAAAATAAAGCAGAGGGGGCAGGGCATGGTGGCTCACGCCTGTAATCCCAGCATTTTGGGAGGCAAGGCAGGCAGATCACGAAGACAGGAGATCGAGACCATCGTGGCTAACTAGCAAAGCCCTGTCTCTATTAAAAATACCAAAATATTAGCAGGGTGTGGTGACAGGTGCCTGTAGTCCCAGTTACTCAGGAGGCTGAGGCAGGAGAATGGTGTGAACCCAGGAGGCAGAGGTTGCAGTGAGCAGAGATTGCACCACTGCACTCCAGCCTGAGCGATAGAGCCAGACTCTGCCTCAAAAAAAAAAAAAAAGAGAAAAGCAAACGGAGGGATGGGGAATCTATAGATCAAAAGAGTCTCAGGAGATCTATCAATGAATGAAATGGATGTGGATCTTGATTCAAGGAAATGGTAAAAAAGAAAATTGAGACAGTTGGGAAAATGAACACTTAGTGGATATTTGATGATATTAAAGGATTGTTGTTAATAATTTTTAGGTATAAACTGTTAGTTGGCTATATTTTGTAAAGAAGTTCTTGGCCAGTGCGGTGGCTCGTGCCTGTAATCCCAGAACTTTGGGAGGCCGAGATGGGCAGATCACCTGAGTCAGGAGTTCAAGACCAGCCTGGCCAACATGGTGAAACCCCATCTCTACTAAAAATACAAAAATTAGCTGGGCGTGGTAGTGTATGCCTGTAATCCCAGCTACTCGAGAGGCCAAGACAGGAGAATTGCTTGAAGCCAGGAGGCAGAGGTTGCAGTGAGCTGAGATCACACCACTGCACTCCAGCGTGGGTGACAGAGTGAGACTGTCTCAAAATAAACAAAAACAAAACGACAACAACAAAAGAAGTTCTTCGCTTTTGCAGAGATACTCAGATGGTTGCAAATAAAAACATGTACAGATTTTTTCTTTAAATAATCTGTGGGGGAGAGAAGGGCGTGGGATGTGGAAGAAATAAGATATTATGAATTGACGATTGCTAAAACTGGATGATGGTACATGAAGGTTCATTATGCTATTTCCTGTACTTTTGTATATTTTTTAAATGTTCCAAAATAAAGTATAAAAATAAAAACTACCAACTTTCCATATTATTTAGAGATATATACTAAAATATTTATGAAGCAAATGGCATACTGGCTGGCCTTATGCCCTGAAAATAATCCTGGGGCAGGGGAGAGTGGGAGGAAATGTGGATGAAACAAGATTGACCATATGTCAGTAACTGTTGAATGTAAATGATAGGGGCCTGAGGGTTCATTTTACTCTTCTTGCTACTGTTACATATGCTTGGAATTTTTCATAATAAAAAGTTTTTTTAATAGAGAAAAATAGAAAGAAACAATAAAAGAGCAGAAATAAATGGAAATTGAAAAAATACATATGCAGAGGAATAATTCAACAAAACTCGAATCTCTAACTTTTAGAAGATTAATAAAAACAAAGAAACTACTGGTAAGACAAGAAACCAAGAAAACAATGGGAAATATAAAAAACAGTATTAGTAATGAGAATGAAAATGACTTACAGATGTGCAGATGTAAAAAATAAGAAGAGATCATAAATAAGTTTATATGAATAGATTTGAAGATTTGGATAAAATTGACAAATTCCTAGAAAAATACAACTTACCAAAAATGGTACAAAAAGAAAAAGAAAATATATTCACCATGAACACTGAAAAACCAATTGAATCAGTAATCAAAAATCCTCCTACAAAGGAAACTAAGGCTTCAATGGCTTCACCAATGAGTTTTACCAAATAACCAGGGAACAAACACTTTTAATATTACTCAAATTATTCTGAAGAACAGAAAAAATGGAACAGTCTTCCAACAGATTTTATGAGGCTAGCAAAACCTGGATGTCAAACTCCGACAAGGACATTGTGAGAAAGAAAAATTAGGGAAAACATCAATCAAAAAATAGGTGTAAATTTCTCAAGTATGAGCAAACTAAATCTAGCAACAAATAAAAATGATAACATATCATAACCAAACAGGTTTTATCCCAGAAATGAAGAGTTTGTTTATCATTAGAAAATTAATTACAGCTGACCCTCCATTTCTGCAAGTTCTGTGTTTGTGGATTCAACCAAGCATGGATTGAAATATAGTATTCAGAGGAAAGGAAAGGAAAGGGGAAAGGGGAAAGGGGAGGAAAGGAAAAGGAAAAGCAAAAGGGAAAGGAAAGGAAAGGAAAGGGAGAGTGAGGGAGGGAAGGAAGGAAGGAAGGAGAGGGAGAGAGGGAGGGAGGAAGGAGAGGAAAGGAGGGAGGGAGGGAAAGAAGGAAGGAAGGAAAGGAAAGGAAAGGAAGAGAGGAAGGAAGGAAGGAAGGAAGGAAGGAAGGAAGGAAGGAAGTGGGAGGAAGGGAGGGAGGGAAGGAGGGAAGGCAGGCAGGCAGGAAGGCAGGCGAGGGAGGGAAGGAGGGAGGGAGGGAAGGAAGGAAGGAAAGTGAAGAGAAGAGAAGGAAAAAAGAAGGAAGGAAATTATATGCAAATACTACGACCGTGTATATAAAGACTGTGAGCATCTGCAGATTTTGGTATCTGCAGGGATCCTGGAACCAATCTCTTATGGATACTGAGAGATAACTGTACTGTAAGTCACCACATTAACACATTAAAAAGAAAAATGATACAATTAACCCAATAAATCAAAAAAGAACTTGATAAAATTCAAATCTATTTATTCAACATAAAAACTTTTAGCAAATTAGAAATAGTGTTAAATATCCTTTGTCTGATACAACGTATTTACCCATGTCAAACTCTTTTTAATGGTGAAATACCGAAAGCTTCCTATGTGAAACGGGAATTAAGAAAGGGTGCCCACTCTTGTTACTCCTATTCAACATTATACTGGAGGTCACAGCCAGTGCAAGAAGAGGCATGAAAGGTAAAAATGATTGAGAGGCTGAAACAAAATTATTTATATAAGACATGACTGTGAAAGTAATATAATAAAGGAAATCTAAATTGAAATTAGAATTAATAGGAGAGTTTGGCAATATTATACTGACTCAATGGACAATAAACAATTATATTTTTATAATCAAATTGAGTTATCAAATTAAATTTTTAAAAGATATGTAAAATAGTATAAAATACAGCTAGAAATAAATCTAAATATTTACTGGAATAATTTAAAATATCCAAATAGAGAACCATGCCATATTTATAGATGGGAAGCTTCAATAGGTAAAAATATAAAAACAAAAGTAAATCAATTACCTCCCAATGGATGTATAGCTTGCAGGTAATTTCAGTGAAAATCCCAACCAATAGAGGTTTTATTAGTGAAAATTTACAAGACTAATTAAGACAGAATTAAGACTGGGAGGTGATAGGACTTATCTTGCCAGAATTTTCATAAAGCCATATTAATCAGAACAGTGTGATACTAATGGATAGAAGATAACTTGGCCAATGAAACAGAATAGAGTCTAGAGGTGGAGTTGGGAATACAGAGCTCTAGATAGGTAACAGAGGTGACATTGCAGAATCAGTGCAGAAAAGAGGAACTTTTCAATAAATGACGCTGGAACCACTGGCCGCCCACAAGCCTAACATTGATATGTGATATTTTATCATGTAGTTCCAAATATTTTCTAATGTCCATGACAGTTTCTCTTCAAGCCATGAAATACTTAGAAATGTGCTTTTGTTTCCAAGATAAGATTTTCATGTTTTTGTTATCATTATCTTTTTGTTATTAATATTTGTGTATGGTCTGAGTACAGGGTCCAATTTCATCGTTAGCCATGTGGGAAGCCAGTGTTCTTATAACTCAGGTATGGACCCACAGTTCCATTTCCTGTCAATACCCTGGAGAAGTCCTTGCACAGGTCTCTAAGGGAACACGGTCCCATGAGGATGAGGAACATGAGGGGTTTTGTTATGCGGTTGCTTGCACAAGCAGGAAGATGTTACACAGGATGCTTTCTCTGAGAGTAATGGAGCTCATTATCTCTCCTTTCCTGCACACAAATAACTTCTCCCTCTGTCTCCCTCTTTCTGTCAATCACATCACCATCATCCCTGTTACCCAAGCTCGAGACTGCTCACCCAACTGTCCATCATCATATTTACTTCCGCCTCTGCTCTCTTCTTCCGGGTCAGCACATCCCATGGGCCGGATCATGGCCTCCAATGTCCTCTAGCAAAGTGTACCAAGGACTGCTTGCTTGCTAAATCCAATGGACTATTTTCAGTCCTTAACTTCCTTGACCTCTCAGCTGCATCAAAAGCATCGACAATTCCCCTCCTGAAATAGTATCTTCCCTTGGCTTCCATGACTCCTTTTTTTCTGGTTTTTACCTTACTTCTTTGGCCACACCCTTTGCTCCCCTTCACCTGCTCATTCCATAATTGCTCAGGCGCCATGGTTCTGGGCTGGGCCTTCGTCCATTTTGACTCTATTCACATTCTGCGTGTGATACATCTCGTGGTATTAATTACCATAGATATACTGATGGCTTTGACACTTATCGAAGCCCAGATTATCTTGACTGATACCCAAATTCGTGTCACTTTACTGATATCTCTTCTTAAATATCTCCCAAGAGCCACAAAGTCACTTGAACTGACTTTACCATCTTTCCCCCTCAATAATCACCACTCCGAACTGGTCTCTAACTCACTGAACTATGCATTCGGTTACCTATGCCTGAGAGCCATCTGTGGCACCTTCCTCTCCCTCACCTCTGCATCTCATCTGTCCCAAATCCCAGTAGACTGTATCTCCAAAGTGGCTTTCAAATCAGGTATCTTCTCTCTATTTCCACTGCCTTATGCCACGCCACTGTTTTCTCTCTCCCGACCATTACTTTATTTTATTTTATTTTATTTTTTGAGACAGAGTCTCGTTCTCTCGCCCAGGCTGGAGTGCAGTGGTGTGATCTCAGCTCACTGCAACCTCCACCTCCCGGGTTCAAGCAATTCTTCTGCCTCAGCCTCCTGAGTTAGCTGGGACTACAGGTGCATGCTACCACGCCCGGCTAATTTTTTGCATTTTTAGTAGAAATGGGGTTTCACTGTGTTAGCCACATGTGAGTCTCCATCTCCTGACTTTGTGATCCACCCACCTTGGCCTCCCAAACTGCTGAGATTACAGGCGTGAGCCACCACACCCGGCCTCGACCATTACTTTCTAATCTCTTTTTCATAAGACTCCAAATGGGAGTGTTGCTAAACTATAGCACTGTCATTGCCTCCAGGGTGGAGTTTCAGCCTGCTCCTGTCTCTGTGTAGCTTCCTTTCTGATCTCCTCCTGCACCTCTAGCCTCACTGTGCTGGTCATCCCCACCTACTACTTTTCCTCCTGCAAGAGGATTTCTTTCAGCCTTCCCTGATGGCCCTAGCCTATGAACCTCCAAACATGTTGCCCAGAGCAACTTTAGTGCCCTCTTCACCACCTGTGCTCCCATCTCAGCTTTAATATTACTCTTTCCAAAAAGCTTTCCATGGTTAGGATAAGCATTTCTCCTCTATGTTCCATAGCATCCATCATAGCACGTTCAATCATGACACTCAACTTCCATGATCTATTTCTCTTCTTCTCTACTGAACAGTAAGCTTCTAGTGGGTAAGAAACGTCACTATAACTCACTATTCTATTTCAGATCTGCTATAGTCCTTAGTGTCTAGTAGACAATAAATATGTGCTGTACAAATGAAGAAATGAATGAAGGCATCCTACACACTTCTGCCATATTGATTCTACTTAAAGCCTAAAGCACAACCTATCACCTCTCTTAAAAAGAAAATCAGTGACTCCTCAGTAAATGCTGAACAAAAGTTCAGATGTTTTAGCTAGGCATTCATGGTGTCCACAGTCTGCTCCAGCAGACGTTTCTGGATATTGTTCACCACTGTATGTTCCATTCTCTAGTCAACCTGAATGACGCATATTTCATGGTTGTGTGCACCACTGATTTGCACCTCCCTGCCCTGGCTCGGGTTCTTTTCCAACCTCTTTCAGTACATTATCTCTATGCATCTCAGTGCTACTTAACTTCTCATTTAGAACCCAACAACCACGTCAACTCTTCCATGATGCCTTCCCCAATCTTACCCTCTGGAAATTGCTTCCCCTTCTGTTGACCTTCCATAACATTTGGTCTGTATATTTCTTTTGGGCCTCATTACTCTGTCGACTATCTATTTAGGTTTGCCTTCTCTCACTCAGGAGGGCAAGTTCCTCGAGGGCAGTTAGTGTATCTTTTTGAAAATCTGTGTGGCCGGGTGCGGTGGCTCAAGCCTGTAATCCCAGCACTTTGGGAGGCCGAGACCGGCGGATCACGAGGTCAGGAGAGATCGAGACCATCCTGGCTAACACAATGAAACCCCGTCTCTACTAAAAATACAAAAAAAATTAGCCGGGCGAGGTGGCGGGCACCTGTAGTCCCAGCTACTCGGGAGGCTGAGGCAGGAGAATGGCGTAAACCCGGGAGGCGGAGCTTGCAGTGAGCTGAGATAGCGCCACTGCACTCCAGCCTGGGCGACAGAGCGAGACTCCATCTCAAAAAAAAAAAAAAAAAGAAAGAAAATCTGTGTGTACTGGGTTGAATAGGGTCCCACTAAAATTTGTGTCCACCCAGCCCCTCAGAATATGACCTTATTTGACAATAGGGTCTTTGGAGATGTAATTAGTTAAGATGAGGACATATGGGATAAGGGTTGGCCCCAGACACAATGACTGGCATCTTTTCACAAAGACCATGAGAAGACACAGAGAGGAGAGCCTCATGGGAAGATGGAGGCAGAGACTGGCATGATGTATCCATAAGCCAAGGATGGCCAAGGACTGCCAGCAGCCACCAGGAGCTAGTGGACAAACATGGAACAGATTCCAGTCTTAGGTATTCAGAGGGAGCACAGCTCTGCCAATACCTTGATTTCAGACTTCTAGCCTGCAGAACTGCGAGGAAATGAATTTCTATTGCTTTTAAATCACATAGTTCATGCTAACATAGTAAAGCAAACCTAGAAACTAATACTGGGCATCCAATAGAGTTCAGTATAGCTCTTGGGTGTGAAGTTCAGCAACTGCTGCATGAAAAAATGAGTAAATGTTGAAGCTGGCCTTGTGTGGCTCTGGAGCATATAGTGACATTATTGCTATGACCGCTGGGATTTGGGATGGTCAGTAACAGCTCCCAAATATCTCTTCATGAGGGGGAACTTCAAATGTGATTCAATATGACAGAGGAGACCAAGGGCTCCTGTTAGGCTGCTAAGGAACTCCAGGAGGTTTGGATTCCAGTGCAGTTCAGAAGGGAGGGACAGGACAATTGGGGAAGGCAGGTTCTGTGAGACATATGAGACTTCTCAGTAAAACAAATTTCTGCATTTCAGGGAGCTCGCTAGCTTGCATCTACTTTTATTTTCTCTGCTGTTTTCTCTCCATCAGATGCCTTCTCCAGGACAATTTCTTTTGGCTTAGCTAGGTCAAGCCATAACACCTCTTCTCCAAAAATCTCAGTTCATAAGTATTTTATTTTGATGGTCAAGAGTAGGCTATACATTTCATACTGTGATGCTAGAATACCATTCTTTTTCTTCTTTTTTTTTTTCTTTATGTATTTTTTTGAGACAGGATCTTACTCTGTTGCCCAGGTTGGAGTATAGTGGCATGATCTTGGCTCACTACAGCTTCAACCTCTCAGGCTCAAGCAATCCTTCCATCTCACCCTCCTGAGTAGCTAGAACCACAGGCACGCATCACCATGCCCGACCAATTTTTTAAATTTTTGGTAGAGCCAGGGTCTCTCTGTGTTGCCCAGGCTGGTCTCAAACTCCTGAGCTCAAGCAATCCTCCCACCTCAGACACCCAATGTGTTAGGTTTACAGGCATGAGTCACTGTGCCTGGCCTAGAACACCATTCTTGATCACCCATTTCTTCAAATACTCTTTTTTTTTTTTTTTTTTTTTTTTTTTTTTTGAGACGGAGTCTCACTTTGACGCCCAGGCTGGAGTGCAGTGGTGCAATCCCCACTCACTGCAACCTCGGCCTCCTGCCTTCAAGCAATTCTCTGCCTCAGCCTCCCGAGTAGCTTGGATTACAGAAGCCTGCCGCTACGCCTGGCTAATTTTTCTATTTTTAGTAGAGACGGGGTTTCACCATCTTGGCCAGGCTGGTCTTGAACTCCTGACCTTGTGATCCACCCGTCTCAGCCTCCCCAAGCGCTGGGATTACAGGTGTGAGCTACCGTGCCTGGCCTTCAAATACTATCTTAAAGAGTGGGTTTCTTCATACTATCATAGTTCTTATAGAGGATGAGTTTGTTCTCTATGATCTTTAAAGTCTTATGATACAGGTAATACCCAGCTTCCTGGTCTAAGCCCTCAGTGGATCTCACTGCATGTCTATTATCCCTCCATTAGCCTTGGGGGTGTCAGTAGAGGAGAGCCATGAGCTGGAGTCAGACACTCAACTGGCCTTTTGGAAGTCTCTTCCATCAGTGTGGATGTCCTCTGAGATGCAAAGTCGTATTACAAGCTATCCAAGAAAAGTCAGTCTAAAACCAGGACCAGCTACATAATTTGCAAGGTCCACTACAAAATGAAAATATGGAGCCCCTTGTTCAAAAATGATTCAAATTTCAAGGCAGTGACTGCACAGCATTTCAGCAGAAGTGGGGCCCATCTGGGTACAGGGCTCCATGCCACTGCACAGCTTGCCTGCCCATGAAGCTGGTCCTGTCTCCAGTTGAAAACCAGACGTTACATTTCACAAACAAACACTAACAGCATTTGGATTGTAAATCGCTTTGGATTTTCTCCACGACTGCTTCCCTCCATTAGGAGAGATCATCAAAAATGATGGCAGCTGATTGAGAACTATATAAATGGTTTACACAACGAATAATAAATTCCAGATTAAAATGTCATTAAAAAAAAAAAACAAAAAAACAAAAAACTAAACCTTTAACAGCCCACTGGTGAATACACTTCTACCGGGATAAGGAGACTCACTTTCAGGGCAGAAAAAGATGAGGCCTCTCTTTGGAGAATGGAATTCTTACTCTGTGGATTCTTAGGCCAGTTACTGTTGATCAGATAGACAGGTTACTCTGTTTTATGCTTGGAGTTTGCCGCAGATGTCAGCCTAACAGCTACTGATGATGGTGATGGCTCTTCTCTCCTCGTTTGCCCCACCCACTTTTGGGATAAGTTTGGGAGGGCTGGGGCTGCCGGACTTTGGAGTCAGTAAGAAGATACGGAGTAGCTTATTTGTACACGGCACCATGCCAACATTTTGTAAGAGAATTCTGAAATCTTCTTTGTATCAGAATGTAGGATGCCTTGCAGGTGCACACAAACTGTAAATAACCTCCAAATCTGGATAAGGTCGTATTAACAAGATCAGACTAAAAGCCAGAGAGAAGGACCCAAAATGGACTGTTTCTAAAGAAGCAGCATCATCCCTGCGAAGATATCATGAGAAACTTCCCAAGAGATGGTACCTGAGACATCACCAAGAACCACGAAGGCACTGGACTTGTTCTTCCCCGTTCTGTTGCTCCTCACCCCATATCTCCATGGCTGCTTTGTCTTTTAGCTCTGTGTATAGACCTTGGTTTTTCTACTTTTTTTTGTTTTGTCTTGTTTTGTTTTGAGATGGAGTCTCGCTCTGTCACCCGGGCTGGAGCGCAGTGGCGCGATCTCGGCCCGCTGCAAGCTCCTCCTCCCAGGTTCCCAGGTTAACGCCATTCTCCTGCCTCAGCCTCCCAAGTAGCTGGGACTACAGGTGCCCGCCATCATCCTTGGCCTTTTTTTTTTTTTTTTTTTTTTTTTTTTTTTAGTATTTTTAGTAGAGACGGGGTTTCACCATATTAGCCAGGATGGTCTCGATCTCCTGACCTTGTGATCCCCTCACCTCAGCCTCCCAAAGTGCTGGGATTACAGGCGTGAGCCACCGCACCCAGTCATTTTATCTTCTAATAGCATCATGGATTTTTCAAATCTACACCATTATGCTTGTCTTTATCAACACAGGCTTAGCCTACCACTCACACCCAACCCCTTCCAGAAGAGTAGGCACATACCCAAATCTGGTTTGTCATGGAATACCACTGCCCTGAACATGGGGATCGGAACCCAGTCTAACTCCAGATCTGCAAGCTATTCTTTACACCTAGCATAATGTCCTGCCCAAAGCAGGTGGTCAGTAAATATTTGAGGACAACCTCAGCACCATGAGTGATAGCCTTTTTTGTTTTTGAAACAAAAATGTTGAGTGTTTTATTAGCAAATATATTTCCAGACTGGCTTTTAAGTATGAGAGAACTCAATTCATCTCCTAATACTGAAGCATATACTGCCTTGGGACATTTAAAAATTCTTGTACTGTTAACAATTGTGTGGCCCAGGCACAGTGGCTCACGCCTGTAATCCCAGCACTTAGGGAGGTTGAAGCGGGTAGATCACAAGGTCAGGAAATTGAGACCATCCTGGCCAATAAGGTGAAACTCCGTCTCTACTAAAAAAAAAAAAAAAAGCCGGGCGTGGTGGCACATGCCTATAATCCCATCCCAGCTACCCAGGAGTCTGAGGCAGGAGAATCACTTGAACCCGGGAGGCAGAGGTTGCAGTGAGCCAACATCGTGCCACTGCACTCCAGCCTGGGCGACAGAGTGAGACTCCAACTCAAAAAAAAAAAAAAAAAAAAAAAAAGAAAAAAGAAAAACATTGTTTGGCGCTCTATTTTAATTCATCATGTGGTTAGTTTTACTTTCCTTTTTCTTCAGTTAAAACTCATTGAGGGCAGAAAATATGTTTATGATTTGGTACATTCTCCATAGTAATCCAACAGAACGGGCATTTAACAGACAGTTCTTTTGATTTCTGGTTCCGTAGCCCAGTACTGTTCTTCCTTCAATTTCATCACTTTCTCCACCTTTACCCCATCAGATATTCCCTGGCTTCTAGAGCTTTTTTCAATATGCACTTTAATATTTTAAAAGGTGAAGCCATCTAGAAAATAATGTTAAGTGAACAGAAAGCACATTACTGAAACAGATGCTTAGAATAACATTTAGGAACACAGAATAAAGGAAATGATGGAAAAAAATACCTGAGTGTAGCAAAAGTATAACATGGTCAAGAACAAAACTCACCAACTTCAGGAGAGAGGGTAGGGAGTGGGCTTGGGGGCTGTGGCTTTTTTCTTTCTAATAAAGAAAATGAGCCCAGGTGTGGTGGCACATGCCTGTAGTCCCAACTACTCAGGAGGCTGGGGCAGGAGGATTGCTTGAGCCTGGGAGGCCGAGGCTTCAGTGAGCTGTGACGGTACCACTGCACTCCAGCCTAAGCAAGAGACCTTGTCTCAAAACAAAACAGAAAAAGGAAAAGAACAGAAAAGAACAGAAAAAAATGTTCTTAAGCAACTATGACAACATGTTAAACATTGAAAAATCTGGGTGGTGGGTTTTATGTAAGATATTTTATTCTAAAATGACGTTTCAACTGTTTAATTTGGGAGGACATGAAAAATTTAGTCCTAGAGATAAACGTGTATCATGCAGTGCTGAGACCGTATAGATACTGCAGAACAAGCAGCTTCCATTTCACCATGGCATGTGAGGTAGGTGCAAGGAAGCAATGTCTCTCTATTACGAGACCTTCTTTGGTCTCATGAGACGATTCCTCCAACGGGCAGGGGAGAAAATCAAGACCTTTATCCTGCTTTAATCGTCCATATATACCACACCCCCAAAAAGTACTCTTAGGAAGAACTATGTGTGTCTATTTAAATCTTCCATGTAAAACCTCAACCTCCTAATCCACTCAGTTTCTTTCACTCTTTACGGAAAAATAACTTAAAAATAGTACCATCTGGGCCAGGTGCAGTGGCTCAAGCCTGTAATCCCAGCACTTTGGGAGGCTCAGGAGGGCGAATCACGAGATCAGGAGTTCAAGACCAGCCTGGCCAACATGGTGAAACCCCATCTCTACTAAAAAAATACAAAAATTAGCCAGGTGTGGTGGCGGGCACCTGTAGTCCCAGCTACTCGGGAGGCTGAGGCAGGAGAATTGCTTGAACCCAGGAGGCAAAGGTTGCAGTGAGCCGAGATGGTGCCAGTGCACTCCTGCCTGGGTGACGCAGCAAAACTGTGACTCAAAAAAAAAAAAAATTACCATCTGATACCCTTAAGATATCATGCAAGTCAATAAGAAAAAGAGATAAATATGTCAGTAAAAAATGGGCATAAGACAGGAATTGATAACTCTCAGATGTAATACAACTGGTTAATAAGCCTATAACAAAATTAAACGTAATTAAGACATTGAGGCGTTCTTTAAACAAGATGGGCAAGATTAAAAATACGAGAATACTGAAAGCTGGTGAGATGTGCTCCCATAGACAGTTAATAAGAATATAAGTTGATGAAAACTTTCTAAGAGCCTGAAAACTATCTAAGAACCTTGAAACCAGTAATCCCACCTCCAGAAATCCCTCCTACAAAAATTCAAAATAACATTATTGATTATAACAAATGAACACACAAAAGTGAGTTACATGGCCAACACACGGAGAATGAATGAATACATTAATTATTATATCATTATGAAATGGAATATTTTGTCATCAATATGCTTGTTAAAAATACTCAGGAAAAAAATATGCTTTTTTTTTTTTTTTTTTAGATGGAGTCTGCCTCTTTCACCCAGGCTGGAGTGCAGTGGCGTGGCATGATATCGGCTCACTGCAACCTCTGCCTCCTGGGTTTAAGTGATTCTCCTGCCTCAGCCTCCCGAGTAGCTGGGATTACAGACATGTATCACCACGCCCCGCTAATTTTTGTATTTCCAGTAGAGACGGGGTTTTGCCATGTGGCCAGGCTGGTCTTAAACTCCTGACCTCAGGTGATTTGCCCACCTCATCCTCCCACAGTGCTGATTACAAGCATGAGCCACCAAGCCCAGCCATGCTATATTATTAAAATAAATATTAGACTAGAAAACCAATGTAGTATAATCTCAACACTGTTTGGATAGATAGATAGATAGATAGATAGATAGATAGATAGATAGATAGATAGATTATATAAACAGAAAATAAAACTAAATGTGCAGGAATAGTACCTCTAGTGGCTCTGGGCAGAGGGATTATGGCTTTAAATAGGTTTTCTTTTTTTCCCCATTTTTTCCCCCTAGTATTCTATATTGGGTTACATTTTATAATTCAGTAATTACCAAAGAAACACTATTTTTTAAAGAGAAAGAAAAGTCGCCATTGCCCCAAATCATCTACCCAGGCAATTTTAAATCGAATCCACTGGAAACATAGGTCAGCTAATCAGATACGCCCTAGTTTAGCAAGTTGCCTCGTTAAAATGTCCCATGGGCTGGACACAGTGGCTCACGCCTGTAATCCCAACACTTTGGGAGGCTGAGGCGCAGATCACCAGGTCAGGAGTTCAATACCAGCCTGGCCAAGATGGTGAAACCTAGTCTGTACTAAAAATACAAAAAGATTAGCTGAGCGTGATGGCGGACGCCTGTAATCCCAGCTACTCGGGAGGCTGAGGCAGAGAATTGCTTCAACCCGGGAGGTAGAGGTCGCAGTGAGCAGAGACTGAACCACTGCACTCCAACCTGGGCGACAGAGGGAGACTCTGTGTCAATAAATAAATAAATAAAAAATAATAAATCTCCCATGATCAGGAGTTGCTGGGTGTTCTCTGCCCTATGCTAAACAGTGCAAGGAGAATGTTTGGCTCCAGGCTTCCTAGAAGATACCAGTGTTGGTCACCATGTCTGGACAGTTTTTTAAATCTCTGCTGGGGTAGACTGAGGCAGAAGAAAGTCCATTTTTTTTTCACCTATGTGTTTTCTATTCTTTTAAAATTCTACTTAATTTACTAAATGTGCTTAGCTGAATTCACCCTTCTTGTGGACTACTGAGCCAAGGGTAACTGTTATACCCCAGCTCTGATTGCCTAACAAGACCACATTCTGCTTTAAAGGTTGCTTGGGCTCTGCTGTAACTAAAAAAGGAATGATTTAGGCCTGAGAGTTTCATCCTAAGAAACATCTACCGGTGGCGGATGTGGTCATTCAAACACTTTCAAGACACTCTTAAAATGGAACCATGTCTAGCAACACTGTCTCTTCTATTGTCTTTATTTCAAAACAGTCACGGCAGCAAGGGAGCTTAAAAGCAGCTCACTGAAAAACCTCACCGTGGAAGGAGTAAGAAATTAAACACAATAAGCATTTTCCCTTTTAGAATAAAAGTGCACAAGAGAAAACACTATCTCTGGGATCCCAGGTTTGCTTAAAACACATTTTACACTGGAAATCAGATCCTAACATTCAATCAGCTAATCTTTCACGTTTCCACCACATCCCCATTTCTAATCTTAGCCCCAAATTAAGTCAGGATTCCAGGCATAGCTGGCATACTTGGGTTTGTCTGGGTAAGTTAAATGGTCAAATAGTATTAGCCAAATTCCTACATACAGAGTCCTGTACCTGGCATGCCAAACACTAAGGAAAAAGCCAGCGGGTATCTGCTTACAAAGTCAATAATCTAACATAGGAGGGGAGTCTGGGGTAGGCTACAGGGGGAAGGCTGGTGTAGGGCGTGGAACTGGGGGGCTGGAGAGAAGGATGTCGGGAACAGCAAACATTCTCTTCAAGGACCAGATAGTAAATTCTTGGGGCTTTCTCGGTCTAGGCCAAGAGGTAAAGTGAAAGCTATCATATGGGTACTTATCAAACCATTTAAAATGTAACCACTTAAAAATATAAAAGACGTTTTTTCTTCACAGGGCCATTAAAAAATCCATGCAGGGGCCGGGCGCGGGGGCTCACGTCTGTAATCCCAGCACTTTGGGAGGCCGAGACGGGCGGATCACGAGGTCAGGAGATCGAGACCATCTTGGCTAACAATGTGAAACCCCGTCTCTACTAAAAATACAAAAAATTAGTCGGGCGAGGTGGCGGGCGCCTGTAGTCCCAGCTACTCGGGAAGCTGAGGCAGGAGAATGGCGTGAACCCGGGAGGCGGAGCTTGCAGTGAGCAGAGATCGCGCCACTGCACTCCAGCCTGGGCGGCAGAGCGAGACAACGTCTCAAAACAAAACAAAAACAAAAACAAAACAAAAAAAAAAGAAAAATCCATGCGGAGCCGGCACGGTGGCTCACGGACGCCGGTAATCCCAGCACTTTAGGAGGCCGAGGTGGGCGGGTCACCTGAGGTCAGGAGTCCAAGACCAGCCTGGCCAACATGGTAAAACCTCGTCTCTACTAAAAATACAAAAATTAGGTGGGCGTGGTGGCAGGTGCCTGTAATCCCAGCTACTCAGGAGACTGAGGCAGGAGAATCGCTTGAACCCGGGAGGCGGAGGTTGCAGTGGGCTGAGATCGCGCCTTTACACTCTAGCCTGGGGGACAAGAGTGAGACTTCGCCTCAAAAAAAAAAAAAAAAAAAATCCATGCTTGTCTTGTTCCCAGGGCCTCAGCGTATGGACCCCCTGGCTCAGTGTCACTTTAATGTAAATGAGTTTTTATTATATTTCATTTTAAGTTCTGGGCTACATATGCAGGATGTGCAGGTTTGTTACATAGGTGAACGGTGGCATGGTTGCTGCTTGCTGCACCTATCAACCCACCACCTAGGTTTACAGCCAGCACGCATTAGCTATTTTACCTAATGCTCTCCCCCTACTTCCCGCCCTCCCCTGACAGGCCCCAGTATGTGTTGTTTCCCGGCATGTGTCCTTGTGTTCTCACTGGTGAGCTCCCACTTATAAGTGAGAACATGCAGCGTTTGGTTTTCCGTTGCTGGGTTAGTTTGCTGAGGATAATGGCTTTCACTTCCATCCATGTCCCTGCAAAGGACAAGATCTCGGCTGGGCGTGGTGGCTCACGCCTGTAATCTCCAGCTCTGAGCAACAGAGCAAGATTCCGTCTCGGAAAACAAACAATAACAACAAAAACAAATAGAAAGGACAGGATCTCTCTTTCTCTCTTTTTTTTTTTTTTTTGAGACGGAATTTTGTTCTTGTTGCCCAGGCTGGAGTGCAATGGCATGGTCCTGGCTTACTGCAGCCTCTGCCTCCCAGGTTCTAGTGATTCTCCTGCCTCAGCCTCCTGAGTAGCTGGGATTACAGATGCCCACCACCACACTTGGCTAATTTTTGTATTTTTAGTAGAGACGGGGTTTCACCATGTTGGCCAGGCTGGTCTCAAACTCCTGACCTCAGGTGATCCACCCACCTTGGCCTCTCAAACTGCTGGGATTACAGGCATGAGCTACCACGCCCAGCCAGTCTCATTCCTTTTTGTGGCTGCATGGTATTCCATGCTGTATATGTACTACATTTTCTTTATCCTGTCTACCATCACTGGGTATATACCCAAAAGAATATAAATCATTCTATTATAAAGATACCTGCATGCGTATGTTCATGGTAGCACTACTCAGAATAGCAAAGATGTAGAATCAACCCAAATGCCCACTTTTCTTCTATAAAATGTGGAAAATACCAGGTATCCCTAATTATCCAACATGATCGTTTTTGAAGCTCCAACGAGGGAACAAATGTGAAAAAAACCGTGATTGAACTAAAAGTTCTATATCAACACAAGGTATTATTATGAATACTACTACTTACCCACAGGCAAGTTTCATCATAAAAAAACCTGACAAGGGTCTTCTTAACTGGCAACTGTCACAAAATATTAAAATATAATACTGAACACTCTCACATAAAGAATGGGAGAAGGTCCCGTGCAGTGGCTCATGCCTGTAATCTCAACACTTTGAGAGGCTGAGGTGGGCAGATGGATACCTTGAGCCCAGGAGTTTGAGACCAGCCTAGGCAACATGGCAAAACCCTGTCACTACAAAAAGTATAAAAAATTCAGCCAGGCATGGAGGTCCGTGCCTGTAGTCTCAGCTACTCAGGAAGCTGAGAGGTAGGAAGATAGCCTGAGCCCAGGAGGCTGAGGCTGCAGTGGACTGTGATCGTGCCACTGCACTTTAGCCTGGGCAACAGAACAAGACTCTGTCTCAAAAAATAAAAAAAAAAAACAAGAAAAGAATAGGAGAAGGGTGTATTTCATAAAGATGACCCGAGAAATAACACTGCAATCCCCACCTAGACTGAAGATTAGAGATGGGCAAAATGTGTGGAAATCAGCTTTAAGCCCCAGAGCACTTCTTTGTCCACAAACCCTATACTTCCTTCCCATTTCCCCGGGTGCTTTCTTGAAGCTGGTCCCATATTCTGACCATAAATCCAAAAGATAAGTGCTCAAAGCTTCCCACCATGGCAAGACAGTGTACATAAGAAATTCTAACTCACACTTGGCTTAATATTACTTGTACACAGCAGGCACTAAAAACATGTATGTTGGAATATTTCAGCTGACTCTGCTTTGAAGGAACAGATTACAAATATAGACCAGGTGAAATGACTTACTGGCTCAGTTTCAGAGATTATTGAAAAGTACAAAACAATAACACAACAACAACATTGTTTTTTATCTTGATGATATTGAAAAAATTTCTCTAGAGCTCAATACTTATTAATGCTTTTATTCAAAAGCAGAAAACAACAAATTTTTTCAGGAGAAATGCATTCTCGTGGCTTTTCCTCTATTTGATGTGGTGTGATATTAACTAATGACTAAATCCATGGCAATTATCCGCCAGTAGATTCAGGCTCTGTCTGCAAAAGGGTACTATATGTTTGTCAGCCTTGGTCCATAAGCAGAGCTTTTGCTTAATGACTTCTAGATCCAGATTTAATAAGTATTAAAAGGTATTTTACAAAAAAAAATGACAAAAACCTTTAAAACAAACAAAATAGAGAGTTTGGCCATGAAAAATTGCACAATGAACATACACAACTGAATTATTAGCATTTCTAATTACTCTTTCTTAGCTTTTAGGTTCTATCTCCCATATATTTTCTCCTCACTATTTGTGGGTGCTCAGACTCTATACATTGCAGCAGTAGTGACTGACTTTCAATTACTCATAAACTTTGTAACAATCTGATGTTTTCCTCCTCTAAATTGGCAGGAAACCCTCTGCTTCTCCCAGTCTCAATATGCACAAGTTGCAACTTTCATTCTGGTAGAAATGCAGATGCTGGATTGACTCTGGTAAAATCCCTGACTTCATGCCATTTCAGAAGTGAGAAGGCAATGCAAAGACATTTGATTTGCTCATCATCATCATCGCTCCATCATTTGATTTCTGCATCATACAACCAATTTATTAATCATAACCACCTACAGAATGTGCACGTGTCACTCACAGTGTTTGCTCCCTGCTCGTGGAAAATAAATGATCAAGACAAATTTGAATATTTGACACTACTTCCATTTCAAAAAAATAAAAGGATCAATTTAAAGCCCTTCATTACTGTCCCTAAGAAAGGCAGACGAGAAATTGAAGGGGCTGCCGACAATAGAAAGGAGTTTTCCTTTAGAATGTTTTGGTTTAAACAGAGGGTATCAGTGGACACAATTGGAAGCACCCACATTTTTACTTTTAAATTAAAACTTAAAAAGGATTCAGACTGTGGATTTTACCCTCAACCACTGGGGGACGACTTAGCAGGAAAATCATAGGTAACTCGATGGAAGGAAGGAAAGGAGGGAAGGGGGAAAGAAGGGAGGGAGGGAAGGCGGAAGGGAGGGAAGGAGGGAGGGGTAATTAGTCAGAGGCATATGTATATTCATTTAAGAAAACTCTGTAGACATGCCAGATAAAAACAGCTACCTCCAAAAATTCAAACCCAATCAAGTCAAATCCTAATTCATTCTAGCCCATGGCATAGGAAGAAGAGACGCTATTCTCAAATTGCCTAAGCTGTGAAAATTCCACAGTTGTTACTCAAATGTGTAAACATGTATTTATATTTTGTAAATACGTATTTAGACCAGGTGTGTGTGTGGGTGGGTGGTGGGGACAGTCAGGCAATATGGTTCTTGGCTGTTACTGATTCTGTGTAGGAGAGTTGAGATTTCAAACGAGCAATGTCCCTCGTCCCTCTTCATCTCAGCCAGACCTGAAAATATTTTGTCCCACTGCATAAAACAGAAAGCAGGATTTTTATTTTTCTTAGGGAGCCCTGCACTCTGCATTTTTCAAGAGCCAAGTATGCACTTTCAGAAGCGTTTACTTTAGAGGGGAAAAAAAAAATAGCGATTGAGGGATTAATGGGAAATGGAGAGGGGCCGGGCCTGATGGATTTATTTTCACTCCAGAATGAAAATCTGACGCAATCACTCACAAAAGGAGATGGTTTCACACCTCCATCACTGTATTTGCTTTCCGGGTGTTGTGTGCCCCTTTTCTTCACACACGTATGGATGTCGGGTACAGGGAGGCATGTTTGTTCCCAAGCCATCGCTATACAGAAACACTGTGCATTTTCCCCCTCCGCTTCGTACATTTCTTGCTCTGAAAATGCTTTGCTTTGCTGGGGATAAAAGCACTCCAAGGCACCTTTTTGTTATTGTTTACCCACAGGAAAAACAAACAGTCTGTTAACTGAAATACATTAAAGGACAAACTTCTTAGCACTGAATTTACAAAATTATCTTTCCCATTCCTTGAATGTTCCCGAGTTTAGAGTATGATTAAATTAAACAATACTTTGTTAAAGAAACAGGATGATAAATAGAACCTCCCAATAAAAATGATCAGGCTGGGATAGAGAGGGATTGTTAAGTATCTTAGCAAGGAACAAATATGTTTATTTTCTCAACACTAGTTTAGGATTCTATTTATTTGGTGACAAAAATTTTGGCTTAGATACATAGATTCTGAATTCAAAGCATTGTCAAAAGCCAGGGGCTTGGGAAGCCGAGCGACTGCATTTCAGGGCTTAGGACAGCACCGAAGCCTCTGACAACAGGAAGACTCTGAGACAACCTTTCTCTTGCACCTACCTGATGGAGGCTTTGTCAGCCGCTGCTGGAACCTCAATTCGAGCAGAAACAGCTGAAACATCAACTCAAGCTGTCACCCCTGTGATAGGTCTCATAAATCCAGATTAAACCTTTCTGTTGTTTGTTTGCTGATCTTATTTTGTTTTTGAAAAGCAGGAGGAAGAAAGAGGGTTAGAAAAGCAGTTTTTTTTTTTTGGTTTTTTTTTTTTCTGTTTTTTTTTTTTTAGTTTTTGATGACTGTCCACAAGCTCCCGGGGTTCTTCTCAGATAAGCAGGACAATCATTTATTCATTCAACAAACCTTTCCTCAAGGCACTGGGACCATGGATGGGCAAGATGTAGATGTGGGGGAGAAGGGGGTCACTGACTCCTGGGGGCTTTTAGCTTCCCCTAAAACAGATGTGAATAAAAAATGCTTTTGTCTGGAGCACTGTAGATGATTTGGGGGAGAAAGAGCTGTTTCTCATGAAACCATACATGTTAGAACACAATACTCATTAATAATCTTTTCTATCTGATTTTATTCATCTTTTCCATAGAAAATATAAATTTGCCTGAAAAATATTACATAAAAAATTTTTTGAAATTAAATAAAATTAAACTACATGAGTCCCAACTTCTGAAGCATAAGGTGATAGTTAAGCAAACACATACTCTTCTGTGATTGAAAAGAAAATACCTCCTAAAATTATCCAGTGAAGGTCTGATTAGGAGTTTCTGGCAATTGTGTGCAAACAAAGTCAGGATTCTCAATTATACTTCATTTAAACTGCCATTCTAATATTGTATTTTGTTTAATCTTTTTTTGTTCTTTAACGTTTAAAGCTAATTGAATAATTTATAGTTGTTTCTGTACCCTCCACCACCCACTTTTATTATTTTGAAAAGGGTAAAATATGATCCTAAAATGTGAATGGTTTTCTTTCTAAATATTTTAAATCTTCTAGAGAATATCCATTTACACATATACACACATACAACTTCTCATAAGATGTGACAGGCTATCTATCTTTTGAAACTATCTTTGGGCTATATTACACACCGTAAAATAATTCTGTTGCTAATGCTGAAAGACAGCAATTGTACATAACATGTTTTTTTTAGTTATAAACCAAGTTGGATTTAGGTTTGTAAATATTTGAGGCAAATAACTAATCACAAACTGAGCACGGTGGAGAGTTTTGGGAAACTAAAGGCAATTAAAAACTGCATATACATAAAAAAGTTATTTGGGGAGAAATTCCTAGCTAGGCTTTTTGACACTTGCAATGATATTTTTTTTAAAGGGCAATGTGGTGTTTTAAAATTTTAATTTAGTTAAAGAAAACTCAACCCCAAAAAGCTGCTCTATTGCATTGAAACCTCATGAGGCAAGCTTCAGTCTTAGGCAAACAATAGCAGCTGCATTTATAAACCCTTGAAAAAAGGGTTTATAATGCAAACGCTGCCATGACCTTAACTCCAGAGGTGCAAACACACTGCTGTAATAGGAAAATTATGCATTAAAACAGAATGGGGTTCCCAGAATGTTTTAAGATTTCTATTTGATCATGTTTTGTAGCTTTTCCAGTTTCAAATAATAAATAAACTTTTGCAGTTGAATGAGAAGGAAGGCTTCTGTTTCCTCAAAACACTTAAAATGGGTGAAATGTATGGTATGTAAATTACATTGCAATAAAGCTGTTTAAAAACAAAACAAAATGAGGTATATTTCCACTGGGGGCAAACAGGAATTGAAGACAGTGTGAGGACCATCCTATCAGTGATCAGAAAACAAGGATTACTTGGTGATGAGGGATTTTCAAACTACAAGAAAACTCATAAAATAGTGCCAATATTTGCAAATATTACATGAAATTAGCTGTATTCTGAAAGCACAGAAACACGCACTGTAAACGTGGCAAAATAATTTGCTTTTGATAGCTTTTGATATAATAGAAAAAAATGATTTTGATGAAATGAAAAAAAAAAAAGAAGTATGGATTTAGGATGGTTAAAAAAAGGAGATGAGGGCATATCTCAGTGAAACTCCATATATTTTATTATTCATTCTGACAGAAAAAAATTGGAGGAGAAAATTCTCTAAGAGGAAAGACTAATAAGATATCAAGCTGGAGGATTTCCTTCTATTAGAATTTGGGGAACAGATGAAATAGAAAGCAAGTTTTTATTTATATAGTCAAAATTAACATCTAGATTTTAGAAGATTAATATTGGTAATTTTTAATACAGAAAAACACATCCAGACTTCCCTTGTTGTCTTTGGGTCAAAACAATTTCACCTGGACCCGTGAGAGCTGCATCCTCTTTTGGGGTAGTTGAGGCTCACGTGGAACATAAATAATGCCATTCCCAAGGCTCTGATCCACCCAGGGCCCCCACTCAGGGTTTTTCCTTAATGTTCGTAAGAGAAATAAACATCTGGATAAAATAACAAAGAAAAAAATATTGGCTCCTTATTTTTCATTTACACATGGAAAATCAAAATTGTTCCTAGCTTTTGCTTTTTTTTGTTTTGTTTTGTTTTCTGGAGGTGAGGCAGAAGTCTCAGATTCACATTGAACAGTGCACTGACTAGGAAAACAGGTGGAAGTTTCTAGAAGCAGGATGGTTGTGATTTGCTCTTTTTGAAACAAAGGTAACTTGATTTATATGCGAGTAAAGTTGGAAGAAATTGCCCTAGCACAGGCCTGATGAGACCTTGGTCATCCCTAAAAATAACCTCACAGGGTCCTAAATGGAGTGTTATGGCTACTTTGAAATGTTTCTGGAGGTTCTGTTCTATGGAGATTATGTGCCCCGTTGCACTGGGCATGGTGTTCAGGATTGGTGCCCGCATCTGTGCATTTCACAAGTAGTATTGTGTAAATAACCCTAGGCCCATTAATCTGGCGGAAACAGTCAAGGACCAAGTTCCTGCTGCTGCAGCAGCAGGGGGAGGGTGCGGTCATAGTGCTACCAATGTCCTACTGATACCAGCCTCAGGCATCTGAACCCTAACCTCTTTTACACCCTCAGCACACTGCTGTTTTCTATTAGAACTTTTCTTTAGATCCAATAGATCAAGCAATACAATGCAATGAATCCGGGCTTTCTGCTACCTCCATCTTCTGCCGCCTGAAATGTAGTGCTAAATGTTAAGGTTTAGGTAATATCCTTGGTGATATCTATGTCTGGAAAGAAAAGGATGAAGCATTCTTCCTAACAAAAGAAAGGAAAAAGAATAGGTGTGAACAGAGAGAGGCTGTCCAGCAACATTTCTCACGTGAACACATGTGATGTGTACGGGGCAAAAGTGAGGTTGGTGAGGAAAGACTTGGTCTGGTCAGGAACATCTCTGAGTGGTCATGCAGCCATTTACAAATAAAATTCAGGAGTTTGCATGTGGTATGGAAACAGCTCAGACTCGGACAGCAGTCTTCCCAGGAGTGGACAGACTTCCAGCTCTGAAACAGCCTCTTATTTTGAACACATCATTTCTTTCTCTTGTTGGTTTTTTGAAAGATGTAAATACCATTTGGTCCCCTTTTTTTCTCCTTTTTTATCTTGAGTAAAAGCTTAAAATAAAAAATGAAAAGATTCTACAGGCACTATATATCTAAGAGAAAAGCTAACACTGAAGGGAATACATGTCTCCACTTTTATTGCTTTCTCTCAGGGTTGAAATCAGGGAAGATCTGAAAGGATCTTATTTCCTGGCTCTCTTTGCTGGAATCTGGAACCTTTGACTGCTCTACAGGAGAAAAGACTGGGTAGCCCTGCCTCACCTTTATGAATAGAAAGTGTGTCGGCTATGTTTTCATGATAAAAACGGATCTGAGTAGGATAACTTTTTTTTTCTTCTTCTTCTTCTTTTTTTTTTTTTTTTTTGAGACAGGTGTCCTCTGTCATCCAGGCTGAAGTGCGATGGCATGATCATAGCATACTGCAGCCTCCACCTCCCAGGCTCAGATGATCCTCCCTCCTCAGCCTCCCGAGCAGCGGGGACCATAGGCACATGCTGCCATGCCCAGCTAATTTTTGTATTTTTGGTAGAGATGGGGTTTCGCCATGTTGCCCAGGCTGATGTCGAACTCCTCAGCTCAAGCAATGCACCCACCTCGGCCTCCCAAACTGCTGGGATTACAGGTGTGAGCCACCATGCCTGGCCACTTTTTTCTTTCAATCTAAAACGAGATCCTCTCTTTGAACAAATTTTACTAAACAATATGTTCAAGGGAGGAAAGCTATTTAAAAAAAAATAGCTTGACACAATGAGGGGCCCCGGTCAGGAGTTTAGCCTACAAGAAAGGAGGAGGGAGGGGAAGGAACAGGCAAATGAACCGTGCATGTCCCAAGACAACTGCTGAGGACAGACCAGAACAATAGCCAGAGATGACGGATGTGACAGGGCTTGGTCAGGGGTAAGAAAGGCGATTCCAGCTCTCAGGAGGTAAGGCAAGCACAGGGCTGTGGCAGAATCCTGTCAAAAAAGAAACATTTCTGAAACCAAAATATAAACCAGTCCTTTGCAACACTGGACTCTTTCTCAAAGGGGCTGGTAACAGGTGAGGGGTACTTGCCATCTAATCTATAAACTAGCGAAGTCCTTTTGTAAGTGACTTGGGATCCAGTGCAGATGTGCACTAAAATCACTCTGTTTACAATTACATGTCAATTACAGGGTTCCTCCAAATCCCAAATTGAAGAGAGTTCAGAAGATATAACTAAAACACAGTGTTAAAATTCTAAATACTCAGTGGATGATTCACAGCAACTCACAACTAAATCCAGGATCTCTGCTATATTTGCAGAGACATAATTTTATGCCGCTCGGGCTGAGCACAAGAAGTACAGTGATACAGAGACAGAACAGGGACTGACACTTGCAGAAACACCTTGGAAGCGTGTAGATACAAATAAAAGACACAGTAGAACAAATTGTAACCGTTCACTCCAGCTACAGTTTTATAATTTCAACACTCGCCTGTTCCCCTCTATGATGCCTTTTTAAACTAGCCATATTGAAAAACAGAATCTTCAAGGGGGTTGAAGAAGAGATTTGTGTGGTTTCATACCAGGATGGTTCGGGGGAGACATAAAAGCGACATGAAATTTTAAATGCAATTATTTTAGATTAGAATATTTGGATTGAAAGATCCGGAGGGTATTGTTTTTGATAAGACGGTCCCACTTGACAAGGGCTGTCACCACTCCGGGGCTCTCTGTTGTCAACTAGAGATGAAAGGCCATCAGAAAGAGTTAACTTCAGCTTTTAAACAGTTTGAAAATGTCAGAGAGGTCAGAGAAGATCTATTTCTTTATATGGCATATTTACCTGATGAGCTTTTGGGTAACAATGTGCTTTTACTTTCCATTCAAGTTAGTCTAAAATCACGGTAATTGATCACAGGTTAATGACAGCTGACAAGGAAACACTATGATTGGCTGAAGTCTGTGTCAATCACAGCTGTTTCGGGTCTAAGCGGAGCATACTAGATCTAATAGCAGTAATTGGCAACTATGGAGAATAAAAAAACAAACACCAATGTGCTGCTAGGTCTCCTTTTGCATTTTCCATAGCCATTTATTTGGTTTCCAGTTACATGGAAGCCAATTTAAAAGCTTTTGTAACTCACACCTCACTAGTGGACCTATGGTTCCTGTGTTCTCCTGGGGAAGCTCAATGGCCATTGCAAAATTCAGTGTGTGTGTGTGTGTGTGTGTGTGTGTGTGTGTGTGTGTGTTTGTACATATATGCACATGTATAAAATGCATGTCAACACTAAATGTAAATATTGGTTTACTTAACAAGAAAGAAAAAATGGGAAAAGAAATCTTGGATGTTATTTATTATCCCCTTAGCAAATTCTTTTGAAAGACACGTCCGATTTAATATTATGAGGAAGCTTAGTTTCATTTTAAACAACATGAGGCCTGAAGGTGATTTCACATTTCTAACGTACATTCCTCCTTCTAAAGAGGAAAGCGATAAGTTAAAGCAAGTTCAAGTGCTATTGTAGCAAGCTAATTCCCTTCTTCCACATGAGATTCAGAGAGAAAGGTCAAGTCCGCTGTCACTTCTCTCTAACGGATGCTCAGGGTCTGTGTGCACTGAGCATGATATATTTAAAAGAAGCTAAGCACTCGGCCATTTTCTGTGTCAACAGTATTAATCATAAACCCTCCATCTTGAGCTGCAATGAGAGATTAGGTGCAGATGAGTTCGTAAACAGCAAATGCACAGAGTTCTTTCTGCTCTAAACTAAACCCCTATTTCTCCACCATCTTGAAAGGTACATAAGTCCTGCAACTGGGAGGAAGAGGCCCTATTATCAGCTGTAATTGATATGATGGGCTGCTTATAACATGGGAATCTAGCTGCAGACCACACGGTGGCTGACTTCTGAGCAAGCTCTGACAATGAGGTGAGGGAAATAGAAAGGGCAAATCAAAGGCACTGAATATTTAAGACCGATTCAAGATGTGAATTCTTCCCAGAGAAGTTGCTGAAATGTACACTGGGGATCATGCAGGTACATTCATTCATCCCTACAATATAATTATTTATATTCTAAATAGGTAGTCCCGATAGCTTGACAGTTATATGATACAACATACAAAACAAAATCAGGAAAACTGACCATCTACTTCAATGCTTTTTACCAGGAACATAAATTTCTACAATTTACTTAACAGATATTTCCATACGAGATGTACATGCCTAAAAATTGTTTATTTATTAAAATTTATGGAAAAAATAAATACAGTCACTTGAGCCATTATTAGCAAAAGGTATTGTCTTTGTTGGGACTGTGTTTACAGGAGGAAATCACTGAGGAAACTTTTTTGATAGGCAATTGTGTTATAGAAAAGTATACCACAGGGAGGGCTCTCAAAATGTTAACTTGTTTTTTTAAAAAAATCTAACTCAAATCCTAAGAATTGACATCTTTTCTGGGTAGGAAAATGACGCCTCCCTCCAGCTACGCAGATGCTATCCTTTCTATTCATGCAGTCCCACTTGAGTGTCTTAAATAATGTCCTTGTCATCTCTCGTTGACTCCCAAGGCAGTGCTGCCTATGAACTTCTGGCTCTGCACATTGGCCTACACTGCAATAGAGCCACTTCTTTCTACGTCATTAACTAATGTTCAGGCACTGTCAGATCTCTCATAATGGAAAATCCATGCAACCCACAGGGTCTTTTTGTGCCTGGCAAATGAATTTGTTACAACTGGACACTAGCAGTGTGGTCCGGTGTCTACAGTCCAGTCGATAATCGATAATGATCATTATAGTATTTGACATTCAGGGCAGTTCCTCATATCTGAGTTATCTGAGGATGCCAGGCTGTAAGAGGTTAGGTGGCCATCACCATCCTCTGGTGCTCAAAAAACCTGCTGGTGATTCTCCGCCAAATTGAACTGTAACACATCCTGTGATTGGAAAATTCTATCTCATCACAAATGCAAAGATAGAGAAGATTCAGGAGATCTTCTGATGAGCCAAGCACTTGGCCAGGTTCTTGACATTTTAAATGTAATTTTAAAATAATAAGCCTAGGAGGATTATTGTCATTCTCTATCTGCAGACGAGGACACTGAAGCTCAGAAAATTTCAGTAACTTACCCAAGGTTCCACAGCTCATAATGACAAGGTTGATATTCAAAATTAGATTTATTTCTATCACCTTATGGAGAGATAAAAGAGCTGAGAAGCACTTTGTCAAGACTCACATGTGAATTTCCAACCACAGACAGATGGCTGCAACTCCAGCTCCCTTAGTTTATATCTGAAAAAGTCTCCTGTTGATGGAAACAGATTTGAACTTTGAAAAAGGCAAAACAAGCTCTGATAATTCTTTGAAGGTGAAGCTGTGCCCCCAAACTAAGGATGACACCAAAGAGACCAGGTGGACACATTAGATCTTTGGTACCAATTGATTGAATCCTGGACATTCATTCATCATGTTTTGTTGTTCTTCCTCGGTAGCTTAGAAAATCACATTTTTGAACTAGAATCCTGGCCTAATTTGTGACAAGGGGCATGAGATGTGATGGGACCATGACTTGTCACAGCTGACTACCATGGATAATTTAGAGGGCACTTCTGGAGGAGGGAGGTGGAAAGCGAGCATATTTTAAATCAGGAATATCCTAGGTTACTAAAACATTGATTAGCTCCCATATCAAGGGGTGTTTAAGATAGGAAGATAAGAAAAATTCAATATCAAAACTGTCTTATGAGAAGATTCAAGACAAGGACACTTTCAAAATTCTTCCCAAAGCTATATAAACGTTAATAAAAATAAGCACTATGGAGAAAATAAAAATACAGTCTGCGGCTGGGCACGGCGGCTCACGCCTGTAATCCCAGCACTTTGGGAGGCCGAGGCGGGCAGATCACGAGGTCAGGAGATTGAGACCATCCTGGCTAACATGGTGAAACCTCGTCTCTACTAAAAATACAAAAAATTAGCCGGGCATGGTGGTGGGTGCCTGTAGTCCCAGCTACTTGGGAGGCTGAGGCAGGAGAATAGCATGAACCCGGGAGGCAGAGCTGGCAGTGAGTGGAGATTGCGCCATTGCACTGCAGCCTGGGTGACAGAGTGAGACTCTATCTCAATTAAAAAAAAAAAAAAAAAGAATACACATATATATCTGTAAGCTATCGGCATTTCTTTCAATAGCGTTGCCTTTTTTTGAACTCAGAGAGTCAATGTTCTTTTAATGTCTCATGCTGGACACTCTGTAAAGTTTACAGTCCTTGGCTTCCTTATCCAAATCCAAGTGTATTCCTACCTTTTCTGGACGCCCAGGCTTAGATGCAGACATTCTTCCCTCCAGCCCGACCTGTGCCTCCCACCAGGAATGCTCTACCCCATTTCCTGCCTACCAAACCCCACTCCCACCCACTTCCACAAAACTATCACTGGCTCCCACAGTTTTTCTGAATATGCACGACAGTCTCTATCCCACATCTCAACTTTTTCTCATGGGAGGCCATAAACCTTACTATTGGTTGTTTCTCTAACTAAATTTAGGAATGTGGTTTATATTTTTTCTGTACCTCCAAAATACGTAGCACCCTAGTAGGCTTTTACTTTAAGAGTGGGGGTTTTCACTATGTTGCCCAGGCTAGACTCAACTCCTGGGCTCAAGGGATCCTCCCACCTCAGTCTCCCAAGTAGCTGGGACTACAGGTGCGCACCAGCATGCAGGCTCTTAGTAGGCTTTAATACATACTTAGTCATGGTCCAGTTTTGTCCACACAAGCTACCATTTCAATCCTAGAGCTACAATTGCATTTGATGGGCAGGGGCACCCAAGATACTAGAAGTAGCAAAAGAAGAAAGTTCTGTTTTGGTAGCACCTTAAGCACAAAAGCACAAAAGCAGCAGTATAATAGTAGACATGTGTTTCTCAGGTTGAGACTCATAAAGGGAAGCATCGATTTCAAGCGTCAAAGAACATAAATATTGTTCTTATGGCAATCAATGCGGGAAAAAACAAAAGGCTTTGACGACATTTCCACTGGGTGGCTGTCATTCACCAATTCCAACCTTTGGTTTAAAGTAATCATGAAGCTTCAGTGGCTGTCAGAGGTGGAGGGACAGGAGATATTAACAACAATGTCTCAACACTTAGGACAGCATTTCTGGTTTGAATAAATGTGAACCCACAGTGCTTTATTACATACTTTCAGAACTGATGCAGTTTCAGATGGTGAGTACAAGTTTGTCCAATTTTCTGACAAATTTCATTCCCAAGTTCAGAATTGATTCTTTTCCCCGTAGTGACGACAATGCCTTAGGGACCAAAGTTAGTCGAAGTGCATCCTTATTTATTAACTTCTTTTTGTTCCATTTATTAACTTCTTCTTGTTCCACTTTTGATAATATCTTTGAAGCCTACAAAGTACCATTCAAGATATACTAAAATTGGCCAAAAATCAAGAGTAAACATTTCAAAACAGGTCAACATTCGAAGCTAGTAGATGCATGAGAGATGACTGAGCAGAAGAGAAAAGGACCAGATCTTTGGGTGAAACACAACTTGATGGGAATCCCAGCCAGACCCTTAGATGACTTTAAGCAAATTGTTACATCTCCCTTCTCCTTGGTCTTCTTGT
The DNA here is from genome assembly GCF_043159975.1 of Macaca nemestrina. Taxonomy (NCBI): domain Eukaryota; kingdom Metazoa; phylum Chordata; class Mammalia; order Primates; family Cercopithecidae; genus Macaca; species Macaca nemestrina. The sequence goes on along the minus strand of NC_092142.1, from coordinate 69,764,828 downwards.
GGGAAAAATGGGGATTGTAGCATCCATCTTCCAGGGGGGTTGTGATTATTAAAATTATACTGAATTTTAGTGGCCTAGCACCATGGGCCATTACTGAGGAAGGGGTCTTGGGGAGGAAGTTAGAAAGGGAATCCTCCTGTCATAACATCTGTAGGTCTCCCTCCACTGTATCCTGAGTCCTTATCCCTTTTAACTCCTTCAGGAGGACTGGCCTCTTATCGTTTCCCTTCTGCAGCGTTACCTGCGATTCTCCCCCATTTAAAATTTGCCAAACTGCCAAATTTCTAGGTCTCGATAAAGTGCTGTTGGATAAAGCAAATATTTCATTAACAATCTGTCCCCAGGTGCTACAAATGTTCCACCTGAAATGAAAGTAGAAATTCATATGGTCTTTCCCTCCAGCAGTCTCATTCCCTGGCAAAATAGAGGTTTAATTAAGGTCAAATCTCCCAAGCCATAGCAGAGGATGGATTTAGGTCAGTTGAAACAGATATTCTAGTTAATTTGATCTAAATGGTTGTGTTTATTTGGGGAGGGAAGGGAAAGGCCTTTACAAATAGAGGCTCCTGGCTAGCATAGCATCGGGGAGGGAGAACAGTCACTCGCCAAAGTTTGAACCACGGGGAGCTGCACACGTCTCAGAAAAATAGTTCCTGAGAATTCAGGGGAAAAAAATTCTGCATAATTCTCAACTCCACGTTATATATCTACAATCACAAAATATTAGCATATTCTTTTTCTCAAGAGAGAAAAAGGTTTGATCAGCTTGAGGACCCCAGATCTTCCATTGAAAACGAACCGAAATCTTCCACCGAACAACTTAGGAGCTTCAAACATAAAAATAGATATGCAAACCAGAGAACCAGGCACAGCACAAGACAGGAGGATATGAAATGTCATCAGAGCCAAGCATTGCTTCCGTAAATTCTAATGGAGGAGAATTCTACATCAACAGGAAACTGGAGAGATGGACGCAGCCCCTCCCTGAAACTGACATCCTTGCTTATTATTTTTCATTTTTCCCTTTGTTTCTGCTTCAAGCTTTCCATGTATTTCCGGCTCACCCAACCAGAAGTCACTTCCTTCAACAGGACTTTACAGTTTAACGTGTAACTTTTATTCTACGACTCAGATAGGCATCTTCTGCTTACCAGAACTCTGTTATAATCCAGGATGTAAAGAAAAATAGCATCCTTATTTAGCCACAGATCCAGGTTTTGTGGAGGCCTGAAGCTTATAGAATTTGGAGAATTCTCTGTAAGAAAGGAATATGGGGCCGGACGCAGGGGCTCACGCCTGTAATCTTAGCACTTTGGGAGGCCGAGGTGGGCGGATCACAAGGTCAGGAGATCGAGACCATCCTGGCTAACACGGTGAAACCCCATCTCTACTAAAAATGCAAAAAGTTAGCCAGGCGTGGTGGCAGGTGCCTATAGTCCCAGCTACTCAGGAGGCTGAGGCAGGAGAATGGCTTGAACCCAGGAGGCGGAGCTTGCAGTGAGCTGAGATGGCACCACTGCACTCCAGCCTGGGCGACAGAGCGAGACTCCGTCAAAAAAAAAAAAAAAAAAAAGGAAAGAATATGGAATTATGTTCCAACATTAATATTTACTTAAAATGAGAAAATCCATCAGAATCAGGTGCTGGGGCCTTGGACACTTAGGTCCCTCTCTTCTGAGATTTCTGGGAGCTTCCTGGTGACACTCCGGTATCGCCCCCCCAACCTACAGCCTCCTCCACAGCTCCCAGCAGCTCTAAGGGCACCCTGCAAGAGGGACCCTGAAGTCTATGGCTCATTTGCATCACAGGAAACTCGCTCTGTGAATTTCCCTAAAATAAACCGGAGAAATGTGAACATCTATCCTGTCTTGTCTTGTCGCTACCTAGCAGACATATTTCACACTTCAGAATAATGCCTGTTGTTTCTACCCTAGTACCTGGGGGTGATCTACGTTGTTTTATCCTTGTCCAAAAAGTGAGACAATAGATTACAAAACAGGTTGCCTAATTGTAAAATTCAGAAGGGCACACTGTATTTTTAAAGTGCAACATATTTTTTCCATCTAATTCAAAACTGTGAATGTTAAACTTAAAGACTCTTTCCAGCTTCTGTTAGTGACAGACAGAGCTCCCCACGGGGTGGCTGCCTTTAAAGACAGGTAAATGAGGGCCCATATAAAACAGCGAAGTATTGATGTTGTAGTAAAATTCCAGAAAAATACATTGGCAGACAAGTAAATTTGTCACTAATAATTTAATGTAATTTCCCTAAAATGGAGGTAATAGGTACTCAGGGAATACACCTCCAGGGTTTACATCAAATGTGCATGTGAAAAATCGTGAAATAATATTTTTTTAAATGTAGATGCTTTGTCTGACATGTTGGTTTATAATGAAAATTATTCTTCCAAAATGAAAATGGGGAGGGTAAAATATAACGTCCCCCAATCCATGTATCCTTTAGCTTCCAAACCTTTCCTGGTGGTGGCAGTTGAGCAGCTGTGACTGACTGGAAGCTAGGAACATTTGTTTGCACTTTATTTCCCCCTTAAAATGATGTACTACAATTACCAAATATTAATGAACCAATCATGTTGCAAATAGTATTTCCTGTGTCACTCTGAGTTATAGAATCTAATATTGGGCTCATTTGAAACATTCCAAAGTTGCATATTTTTTCCCCTTTGCAAAGTGACAGCTCAAATTGTGTTTAGTTGCATCCGTCCAACCATGAGCAAATCAAGTATAAAAATTTCATTTTGTCTAAGTGTTAATGTAATTTTTTAAGCTCATATCCTGGGATGGCTCACTTTGCACTATGCTGGATGATATTAGATGCTGCTTAAACATTATTATCAATTACATTACATGGTGCCAGAAAATTTTTAAATAGCACTTGTTTGAGACTCAAGTCATGAAGTTCCAAGAAAGGAAAAATACAAAGAAGGAAAAAAAATTCTTTAGCTGTTTCAAATGCACCAATGTTTATGTTTATATTACAAATAGGCTGATTTCCAGCTATAAATCTGAATTTCATTGCCGTTATCGTGAGTTTAATATGAAAAAAGACCTGCCGTGTGCTAAGGCAATAAGGAGAGACGCAGCTGTCATAAACTCAGCTGCTGAATGGAACAACGTGAGACCTAGAGTCAGGGGCAGGAGGGAGGAAAAGAAAGAAAGGCTTTGAGAGAGAAAGCAGCCCTAAGCTAGAACCATCAACATTATGAATTAATATCAAAGTCAAAATTATAGAATGTCCATCATTTTTTCTATAGAATATTGACAGAGTGAAATGAATTCAGCAGATAATAAAGAATCTATCCCCCAGAAAAAAAAAAAAAGGAAAGAAAGAAAGCAGCGAAATATGCCGACTTCATAAGCACATTTCATCAAATGTGTGAGCTTAATACAACTGCCAGGGAAAAGCCTGATCCAATTTTGCAGGAGGTCACTGTAAGAAGTCCCTGGCTGTTAATGTGCCTCAGCTTTCCCTGATTTCTTACTCCAGGTAGTGAGACCAGATGCTGCTTCATGCTCAAAGACGCTTCTTTTTTCCCCACATCCGATCTTACGCATACTTCCATGCACAGGACAGATGTGCAATAGTAATGAATGCTAATGGACAAAGTCACCAGAAAGTATTGCTGATGGTCCCATTTTCATGGGCCCAGAAGATGGACAAATTTCATTTTTCCTTTTACCACACTTCCAGTGTCTGTTCTACACTTTCTAGAAGGAAAAAAAACCTCATTTTTATTTTAGGTGTCTGAGAAAAATGTATTTGGAGTCTAAAATTATTTAAATACAACATATATATGGAACTGTGAAAAAAAAATACCATACTCTTATTTACCTAACCCAGCCTCAGCTAGATCTGCACCATTTGGGTTTGTAAATTACGCATGCAAAGTCTGCTAAATTTTTAGAATGCTGCTGTTTGTAGTGAGCTGGTTATGTTTTCTGATAATTCAGAATAATAAAAAACAGGACTTCACCAATGGGAAGGCACACATCTCACAGTAAGATTACAGCTCACACCTGCCTAACTCAATGTGTTCATACTTAAGGAGGTTTAAATGTAATAGAAGCAACCTGAATTATCTTCAAGTTCAGGATTCTGGGTGCCTCTCTCAGTTGGGATTCTACGAAAGAACTAAGCCTTCATCCTCCAAGATATCCATTATGTATATAATGAATGAACTTCTTACCCCTGCACCTAGAGTATAATACTCGTGTATTTTGGGGAGAGTGAGAAAACAGTCTCTCAAATCACCTTCTTTGTTTCTGTGGTTTAGATAAGGATTGCTGGTTGTGAGAAGGAGGCAAGTCTCATTACTTAATGTACAGTGTGCAGACCAGTGGCATTTGTGTCACTTGGGAGCTTGTTCAAATGCAGATTCTGATTCAGTAGGTCCAGGGTGGGGCCCAGGAATCTGCATGTCTAACGAGCTCCCAAAGTGATGCTGATGTTGGTGGTCCCAGAACTGCCGAGCAGCGAAGCTCTAAAAGCTGCCTGTCCTCTGTGAAATAAAATTCTTAAAAGGATATTAACATAGGACTACATAATAAATTTCACACATTTTATGACAAATCTGTTGGTTTTCACTTTGTCTTGGGCAGGGACCTCTCTCTATCCTCCATAACCAGGATGGAAGCAGTTGACAAGCAAGTGAACCAAAGCAAAGCCACAAAGGAAAATGCCATGGCTTTGGTTTCCTTGAATCCATTTGCGCCCCCCTAAAAGGAGATTTTCATCTCTAAATGCAAATTTTTATAGGAAATTTGTACCCGTATTTCCTCATCAATATTGAGATATATATTTTGATTTGCAAATCTATTGATATGAAAAAACTTACAAAGGTATGAAAATTAAATTACATTTAAACATTCATTTGATCAGTGACCTCCACTAAAAAGAACTCAGTGATATGAGATGAGATCCACATAGAAGACCTAGACTATAGGATCACCAAGGAATGGGCTACTGACCTTTGCTGCCAGTACTATCTTTCTCTGGAATGCTGTCCCTCTTTCCACCTGCCAAACACTCTTTCTACCTTTAATGTCCAACTTGGAGCTTCCTTGAAGACTCATTATTCACTGACTCAGCACTCCCTAAACTGTGTGCTACTCATATCTGGGGCTCTATGCTTTTCATTATACTATTGCTTTGCTTTCCTTTCTAGTCATTTCATCTAACTTGTATAATCTCCCTCAATGTTCAGCCTGATGAATATTTATTTAGCAGCTGTTTTGTGCCAGAGTCTGTGCTTAGTGTCAGGCATAAAGAGGGACTTATAATTCTACTGTAGCCATAAATACTGTTGTTCCCTATGTCAAAAATACACCCATCATAATATTGTAGAGAAGACTGATATGGAAACAAAAATAATATATCGTTATGATTATAAAGTAGAAGCATATGCAAAGTTTTGAAGGAGATAGATTTTTCCTATTATCTTCCTAGTAAGTTAGAAGAATGCCTAAGCAAAGAAAATTTCACTAAAGGTTAAAGGGCAAGAGACATGCAAAAAACACAGATATAGGCAATAGCAAAGTGAATCCAGGTGCTCCAAGCTGTCTATGATTGTTAGAAGTTGGAGACAGACAGAGGCAGGAGGAGACAAAATTGAAGAGGTGGGCAGAAGCCATATTATGAAGAGTCTCATTTGCTAAGCTCAGGAAAGGTGTCAACCAGGTCAGATAGGATCAATCTGCAGATACTGTTGATCTTTGCAAGCCAGAAAGTTTGAGGCACAGAGACAGCAACAGCTCAAAGACTGACTGATCAGCTTGTCAAGAGAAACCTGCCTTTTAATTCTTATGACTTAAACTCTTTTGAATGATGTTGAGAAAACCTGCAATGGGTACCCTTCTAATCTATTTGTTCATATTAATGACCACACGGGGAAAGTCTTGACATGCTTTAAGAAAACAGCTGTTGGGCCGGGCACAGTGGCTCACACCTGTAATCCCAGCACTTTGGGAGGCCAAGGCGGGTGGATCACGAGGTCAGGAGACTGAGACCATCCTGGCTAACACAGTGAAACCTCATCACTACTAAAAAACACAAAAATTATCCAGGTGTGGTGGCATGCGCCTGTAGTCCCAGCTACACGGGAGGCTGAGGCAGGAGAATCACTTGAACCTGGGAAGTGGAGGTTGCAGTGAGCCGAGACTGTGCCACTACACTCCAGCCTGGGCGACAGAGCAAGACTCCACCTTAAAAGAAAAGAAAAGAAAAGAAAAGAAAACAAAACAAAACAAAACAAAAGAAAACAAAAGAAAACAAAAGAAAAGAAAAAAGCTGTTAATGGGAAGTAGCATGAGAAGCATCATGAAGAGGTAGGTTAACTAGTGGGGTAGAGTGCAAAGTATCCCCAGAATTATGGTTTCCTTGAGGTCAAGGATTCATCTTGTTTTTCTTAGTAACCAGATCCTAGAACAATGGTATCTATTTAATCATTGTACTCAGTAACTACACAACATATCTACCTCCAACCCATTAACTCTTTCTATCACATACCTGGGGATAAGGAATGCAGTCTATAAGCTTTCTCATTATTAAACATATCATTGAGAGGTACTGTAATCTTTTAAAAATTACTGGGTGACCCTAATTTTCCCCTCAAATGTTTTTAAATTCTTCCCTTGAGCAGACTTGTAAAAAGTAGATGACTCCTAGAGTCCAAATGTACGGATCTATTTAGAGAAAGAGCATCCATTTCATAAAGCAACCCTATTTTTCAAACTTACAGAAATAGTCTGCAGAAAAGAGCTCCAGCCAAAATGAGCTTATACTTGATCCTACGTAAGATTTCTTCACCATAAAACAGGGGTCCAGCAGGAAGGTAGGGGACTTGAACCATTTAAATCCTGAGAAGTTGAATTTTCTCAAACTGAAATTATCTTGCACTCCTTGTACTACCACGCTCTGGGTCTGCCTTGCCCATAGTAGATACTCAATACATTAACACTAGATTTGACTAAATTTGTAGCTTTAGAGAGCACTTGTGTCTCTTTTAATTGTTCTGACTGATATCTGTAAACCTCCGAGTTTCATGTTGCATGGTAAGCCTCCCCTATTTCTTTCCATTGCATTTATGTTCCTTAAATAATCTAAAATATAATACTAAAAGCAACAAGTGTTTAGAACCAGACCTTTTACAATGTGCTCCCCGCCCTTGCTGAGATGAAGTTTAAATGTAACAGAAGCAACCTGAATTCAGTGGCGAAATCCAACCACTGACTCCAGGGGCACCACGCAGGACCCAGTCCCGCAGATATATGAACGTCTGTGCACCAGGCAGGCCCTTGGAAAGAAGGGGTGTGTGGCTGTATAAATCCTGATACAGGAGGACAATGAATCCACAATGCACACACAGCCCACACCTGCTATCACACACTGTAATAAACCCCCGCCGGTGTGCCCGTGACAAAGTTGATCCCAAAGGATAGAGAGCAGTGATGGAAACTATAAATCTGTATCAATAGCCAGCCATTCCTCCCACCTTCCGTGTATCATCTGTGTGTATGTGCACAAACAAGGCCGCTGATACGTAAATACTCAGAGAAGTGTAATCCATCTCCTGCTGCACACTCTGCTTCCAACCCTGCCCTGTATGTTGCCTGGAATTTCACATGGTATTCAGAAGGATCGAGATTGCCCAGCCTTTTGTTCGGAGCAAGTAAGCAGGGGAGTCTGACTCCAGCAGATTCAAAGATTTTATTTTCCTTCCTTCTCAGGGAAAAAAAAAAAAATCAGCTTCTTAAAATTGCATTGCTGGTGTTTATGATTCATATTACAAGCAATGCAACCTCTACACCCAAATCAAAATTTCATTTATGATATTGTGGACTTAATGTGAATAAAGGCCAAGCTCTAGTGTTTTCCAAGGCACCAAAGAAAGATGCACCTGCCACGGAGTTAATCAAAGGAGGGAATGAGAAGAAGATGGAGGCTGGGGAGAAATGATAGACAAAAGCAAACCCAAATGCCATAAAGTGATATGAAGTTAAAAAAAAAAAAAGAAAGAAAGAAAGAAAAAAGAAAGGGGGGAAAAAACCCTATAGCATGTCCATCACCTGTGCTTGGGAGATGGACATAAGGAGATGAATTTAAGGCACCCTTAAATTCCTGACACTTTCTCCTCTAGCTTGGAAATCCTACTAGTTAAAAATATGATTGGGATAACTAAAAAGGCACAGGCGACAAGACAGGGTGCATATGAAATTCAAGATGGTTTGAACTGATAGTCTCTTTCAACCGCACAAGAAAGACGTAATGGAGAGAACGGTGCAGATTTAAGCAAGCTCTTGATGTAAATGAAAATAAAAACCACAACAACTTTTATATCCTTGTAGCATTTGGCTAATGAGTCACTAAAACTAACCTCAACCCATCCATCATTTCTATTACAGAGACTCAACCACTCTCTCTCTCTAATTGGTCTAGACAGGTGTCATGATATTTCAGCACATTGAAAAAAAAAGTTCCAGAGGTTTTCTTTAGTGAGACTGAAAGGTAGACACTTTGGAAAACGTTAGTCTAATTTTGACCTTCTTTGAAACGGTTTGCATTTAACAAGAAAATAAAGACAAACACACGTCTCCAGATTTAACTTCACCTCCAAAAAGGCCCTTTAGAGGATCAAAAGGAAAATTGGAAATTAATTTGATCATTTGGAGAGGGTGACCCTGCTCTCAGAAGGAGCAAGTTTTATCTGGGGATCTCACTTCATGTACATTGCTTTTCTAGAGCGATAGCAAGCAAAATTAAATACATAGGGTTTCAAATGTCAACTTCACCTTGCCTTACAGCGGCTAAAGACAATTTTACACTAACAAATGATTTCAGGGGCTGCTCAGTACCTTTCAGGGAACAGGGTTTCATGCAATTCCATACTTAGGAAAGGAAAGAGAGGGAATAAATTAGGAAGAGACCAAATCTGAGGAATGGACATGCCACCACATTTTACCAACAAAACAACAGTTCATTAATGATATTTTAAAGTTGTATTTCCACCAAGTTGTGACATAAGAGAACAACAGTCAGGAAACAGGACATTCAGCTGGCGTTTCACTGTTCACTCATAAACTGGCAGAGAACGAAGCAAGAAAAGTCCAGGTTAGGGTCATAGCATGGTGGTGCTCAACTTGTAATTTCCTGGTTGTGATCAGGAGAAATGACAATCTTGCTATTTAAATATGTTTTTGACAATGCCATTTCTTTGGGAGAAGGGTAGCTATGCAATCGGGAATCATTCCCCAGAGGAAGAGGTGACACGAATGTCTACTTTTGTTTTCCTTGGTTTGTTTTAACCCGGTAATAAGAGCCTAGTTGCTGATGCACAAGGTTTTACTGACTTAAAAGTGATGTTGCTCATTCTGGCATCAGTGCTTTCCCAGAGAGTGTTTCAACTTGCAGCAGTGGTAAGAAACCACAGGCCTGATTCCTGAGATGGGTGAAATGGGCCATTACCATTCAGAGTTGTTGAGGACACCAAAGAGAAACCTGAAGTAGGCTGTGAGGTCAGGTATGAATTTTAGGTGTGAATTTTACCCACCTCCTTGAGTATCTATGTGTAAAGCCTCTGAAACTAACATGGCCCACAAATACCCAGTGTTATCTGAGAATATCAGATATCCTCTAGATATGTTTTAAAAAATGGTATTTTCTTTAACAACTTGAAATGTAGCATACACTGCTTCTGATTTCAAGAGAAAATGAATGGTATAAAAGCAAGGAAATTCAAGCTTCAAACCCATAGTTTCTATAACTTAAAACATTTAATCTCTGTGTGTCTACCATCTTATCTTTTCAGCTATACATCATCTAGCTAGAGATCATTTCTATCTATATATAAATTACAAATTTGTGCACAGAATTCGGGTTAGATGACAAGAAGAAGTCATCATCTCTGGGTTAGAAACAACACATTAATTTTTTCTTTGTGTTTATATTTTATATTTTTCTGTAATAAAAGTGTTTTGCATCTCTGGCTGGGCGCAGTGGCTCACACCTGTAATTCCAGCACTTTGGGAGGCCAAGGCAGGTGGATCACTTGAGGTCAGCAGTTTGAGACCAGCCTGGGCAAAATGGTGAAACTCCGTCTGTATAAAAAATATACAAAAATTAGCCAGGGGTGGTGGTACACGCCTGTAGTCCCAGCTACTCGGGTGGCTGAGGCAGGAGAATCACTTGAACCTGGGAGGTAGAGGTTGCAGTGAGCCAAGATCGCACCACTGCACTCCAGCCTGGGTGATAGAGTGGGATTCTCTCTCTCACACACACAAAAAGAGTTTTGCATCTCTAATTATAAATAACATTTAATTTAAATAAAGCAAGTAAGCAATTGTCTTTAAAACTACAAATCTAATTTAAAAAATAAAAGAGGAGCTGGGAAGAAAGAAAATGGCCCAGGATAGATTTCAAAAAAGTCATAAAATGTTTTCACTGAAGTGGCTGCATGCAAAATATGTTGGTCATTTCTTTATTTAATACACATGTGTTGGGCAATTTATGTGTTCTTGGAGGGCTAGTTCTGGGCATGGGGTTAGAAAAAGGAATAAGAAATGGTTCTTGCCCTTGAAGTGGTTATGTTCAATTGGTAAAGATTAATATACGTTGGATTATCAAAGCTCACTCTTGCCCTATCAGTACCTAAAACTTAAACCCAAAGAGATAGGTTCCTGGCCTTACAAAACTCTACAAAAGAAGTTAATAGAGGCCGGGAGCGGTGGCTCACGCCTGTAATCCCAGCACTTTGGGAGGCCGAGGCGGGTGGATCATGAGGTCAGGAGATTGAGACCATCCTGGCAAACACGGTGAAAACCCGTCTCTACTAAAAATGCAAAAAATTAGCCGGGCGTGGCGGCGGGCGCCTGTAGTCCCAGCTACTTGGGAGGCTGAGGCAGGAGAATGGCGTGAACCCGGGAGGTGGAGCTTGCAGTGAGCCGAGATCGCGCCACTGCACTCCAGCCTGGGCGACTGAGTGAGACTCCGTCTCAAAAAAAAAGAAAAGAAGTTAATAGAAAGTCATATGGGCCAGCCATGGTGGCTCACACCTATAATCCCAGCACTTTGGGAGGCCAAGGCAGGTAGATCATGAGGTCAAGAGATCGAGACCAATCCTGGCCAACATGGTGAAACCCCATCTCCACTAAAAATACAAAAATTAGCTGGGCATGGAGGCACACGTCTGTAGTCCTAGCTACTTAGGAGGCTGAGGCAGGAGAATTGCTTGAACCTGGGAGGTGAAGGTTGCAGTGAGCTGAGATCGCACCACTGCAATCCAGCCTGGCAACAGGGCAAGACTCTGTCAAAAAAAAAAAAAAAAAGAAAGAGGCCGGGCGCGGTGGCTCAAGCCTGTAATCCCAGCACTTTGGGAGGCCGAGACGGGCGGATCACGAGGTCAGGAGATAGAGACCATCCTGGCTAACACGGTGAAACCCCGTCTCTACTAAAAATATAAAAAAATAAGCCGGGCGAGGTGGCGGCGCCTGTAGTCCCAGCTACTCGGGAGGCTGAGGCAGGAGAATGGCGTGAACCCGGGAGGCGGAGCTTGCAGTGAGCTGAGATCCGGCCACAGCACTCCAGCCTGGGCGACAGAGTGAGACTGAGTCTCAAAAAAAAAAAAAAAAAAAAAAAGAAAGAAAGAAAAGAAAAGAAAAAGAAAGTCATATGATTATGTGGATTCCAGAGTAGAAAGATTTGATGAGCATAAAAGCAATGGACGATGTTAACATAAAAAGACTGACAGCTTTGGCTGGGCACAGTGGCTCATGCCTGTAATCCCAGCACTTTGGGAGGCGGAGGCAGGCAGATCACGAAGTCAGGAGATCGAGACCATCCTGGCTGACATGGTGAAACCCCGTCTCTACTAAAAATACAAAAAAAAAAAAAAAAAAAAAAAAAATTAGCTAGGTGTGGTGGCGGGAGCCTGTAGTCCCAGCTAGTTGGGAGGCTGATGCAGAAGAATGGTGTGAACCTGGGAGGTGGATCTTGCAGTGAGCTGGGATCGCTCCACTGCACTCCAGCCTGAGTGACAGAGTGAGACTCCATCTCAAAAAAAAAAAAAAAAAAAAAAGACTGACAGCTTTGTTGCATTTTAATTTCTATGTTTCAAACATCATCTTAAAATTAAAAGACAACAAAGAAAAGTGTTTTCCACCTAAATAGCTAAAGGTTGATCTCCTTAATATATGAAGCAGATCGAAATTGAGAAGGAGAAACCACCAGAGGCCCATTTTAAAAGGGATAGATAATTCACATCAGAGAAACTAGGAGTGGCCAAAACACATGAAGTATGTTCAAACCCACAAGTCACCATAGAAATTCTAATTAAATCAGCAATTCAGTCTTGCTTTGTCCTCTGTCAGATTAATAAATGTGTAAGAAACACTAGTTCAGTAAAAATACAGAGATGCGTGCAAAAATGATAAACCTACCCTCAGATCAGGGTAATCTTGAGGGGGCAATGATCAGGACTTCGAGGCTATTCATAATGTTTTATTTCTTTTGCTGGGTGGTGGGTATATGGGGTGTGACTACATTATTCTCTAGCTTTTCTCTATAACTGAAGGAGTTTGTTTTAAAAAGGAAATAACATAATATTGCTTAGTATTAGTGGCTGTGATCATGGTGTGAATTGGCATGGACTTTCTTCAGAGTATCAGCAACATGTGCCAAGGGCCTTAAAAATGGCTTTTGAATACAAAAATTAGCTGGGTGTGGTGGCGCATGTCTGTAATCCCAGATACTCAGGAGGCTGAGGCGGGAGAATCGCTTGAACCTGGGAGGCGGAGGTTGCAGCGAGCCAAGATCACGCCACTGCCCTCCAGCCTGGGCGACAGAGCAAGACTCCATCTCAAAAAAAGAGGCTTATTTAGGAGCAGTGATGTTTGGCAAAGTATTATTTCTAATAAAATATTTAAAATACCCTAAATGTACAACAAAAGAGGAATGGTACAATAATTATAATACATCTAAGAGCAACTATTAAGTGACTGAAACAATATTCTTGACATTTTTATTTATACAAATGAGCAAAATATACTATCAAAGCAGGATACAAAGATCTACGTGTACATACATATAGACATACATATACATACAAAACTATGCACACACTGTATCATGTCAATACTGTAAAAAGGAGATGTATATGTAATATAACATTGGGAAATTATCATGTTTTACCAGTGAACTCCAATTCCACATTGCTATTTTCTTCTCTCCAGAAAAGGGATTAATTCTACTCCTTTCCCTCAGAGAAGTTTTCACATATAAGTCGGTGTGACTTATATGAAGAATTAGCTGAAATTTAAGAGATGAGTTTAGGGTCATTTTTTTTACTGGGGAAAAATATAGTCATGGAGAAGGCAACTCAACCAGTTATTGTGTATATTTTATATATATATAATATCTATATAAAAGTCATAACCTCATTAACACTCATTGCTGGCCTATTTCCCCAGATATTTTACAGATACAGTTTTTACAAAGTACAGACTGTGTTCATAGCATTTTGTATCAGCAGGTTATTTAACCCATTTTGCACCTGTGGGTCCTACAAGCAAGACGAGCACATCGGTATCTTCTTCATAGTGTCTCTCGAGGACAGCCAACAGAAGGGGACTACGGTATAGAAATAAATGCTCTTTGGATATTAATGAATGAGCTTTTTAGAGGAAGCAAGACCTTCCAAGTCACCAATGATAGCACTGAGTGACAAAGAAATGAGAGAGAAAGATAAAGGAACAGGACTACTTTTTCCTTCATAAAATCTTGAAATGTTATTCCAGGATATCTGTGTAACTATTAACTGAAAAGATGGGGTGTGTGTGTGTGTGTGTGTGTGTATGTGTGTGTGTGTGTGTGTGTATTTATGAGCTTCTAAAATTACTTGTAAGCAAAAAAGTGAAAGTACAGGTCTACCAAAACCTTAGCAATAATATAATCCATCTGGTTTTTGCTTTCCAAAATTATTTCCTTTATGATGTTACAATGTGTCGAGTCATTTATCATTAAAGATCAATTTAACTGGAAAAGTAATAATTTGAGGTGATGGGTGGAGGTGGAAGAGGTGGAGGAGAAAACTCAAATTTGCAAACTATCATGTATTTTTCCTAGGTAATCTTGTCAAAGTTTCTTCACTAAAAAGAAATTCAGGTAAAGATCTTTGTATGGTATAATTACAAAGGGAAGGTAAGAAACTCCTGAGGATTTTTACTGGTGGGAATAGGCACACGTTGTACTCTATCAAAGTACTGCATAATTCACTGATATCCCTTCTTTCCCAAAGTCAAAAGACACTGGATTATTTAGCGGGTTATCAACTACTCAACCATCTGCCAGAGCAGCAGGTTACTCAAGTTCTCAGCCCAAGAAGTCACCCTTTTGAAACAGACACACACACATATACGCACCCACATGCAACTCAGTGTTCCAATAAATTTTGTGAGGGGAGCTGATGTCCTAGGCTTATAATAGGTTTGTAATGATGGGTTGGAAGTGAAAGCTTTCCTCTTCTCTTATCCCAGAAAAATAGTTCCTCTTTTCCCCTATTCTCCTTTCAAAGCTAACCTCTTACCCTGTGATCCTGGTTTCAAAGTTAACCGCTCACCCCGTGATCCTGATTGTCTCCTGCTGACCAACGGCAATCCCACTACTCCCATCTACCATCCGTCTCCATCAACTATTCTTTGTCTTCAACCTTTTTTCCAATAATAGACACTTCCTTTCACTTTCCCACTGAAGCGACTACCTTATTTCATTCATTACCTTTACCATAAAACTACTTGAAAGAGTTGTTTATGTTGGCACCTCGATTTTCTGGATATGCAATTTCCTGATTTCATGTAATTTGGCTTCAAGCTTTAGTGTGCATGGCACTCAATCTGTTCTTGATAGGGTTAGTCATTTCCTCCTAGCATCACCATTGACTTCAGACTATTGAAACATGGCACCTTATTTTCGCTCCTCACCCTATTTGATCTTTCTTTGATCTCTCTTCACCCTTTAATACACTCTGCATGAGTGAACTTATCTATTCTCACGTTTTCAGATCTGCTTCTATAATTTCAGTTCTCATATAGGTAATGAAAGTCCTGACCAGATCACTTTCCTTAACTTGACGTCTCCAACTATGTATTACCAGACTCCTCAAGATCATTATCTTCAAAACTAAACTCATTACAATAAACTGGAGAATACGTGCTCAACATAATAAAGGATATTTATCAGAAACTGACAAATAACATAACTGTAATGATGAAACCCTGGTAACAAAAATAAAGCAAGGATGCTTACTATTATTGTATTACTAATATTCAACTTGGTTTTAGAAATTCCAGCCAAAGCAATAAGATAAGAAAAATAACTAGGAAGTAATGTATATTGGCAAGGAAGAGGCAAAAGTATCATTGTTTACCAACAACATAATTGTCTACCTGATAAACATCATAGAATCAACTGAAAAGCTATGAAAATGAAACCTGTTTATCAAGGTGGCAAATTGTAAAATGCAGTTAATTTAAAAAACACAACAGCTTCTCTATATATTAGCAATAACCAGTTAGAAAAAAAAATCTAATTCACCATGGGAATTAAAATATTTCTTTATTAGAAATGTATTTAAAATGTATTATATGTTTTTCACCCATATGATGAAAACTATGCTTCACAGTAGAACATAAAGGAAGGTTTTAAAAGATAAAGAGACAAAGTTATGCTTATAGCTATATGGAAAGATACACAATAGTAAAGCTATCAATTTCATGTAAATTAATCTATAACTTTAATACCATTACAATAAAAATCTCTAAGTTTATTTGGGCTGGGGTAGAATTTAATAAAATGATTTTAAAGCTTAACTGAAAAAAATACACAGGTTTGCAGAAATTTTGGGGACAAACATGACATAATAAGGAAGGATTACCCTAGAAGATATTAAAATATATACAAGTACAATAATTAAAACAGTGAAGTTCTGGTTTAAAAATAAGCAGATCGATGGAAAAAAATATGTAAAAATATACTGGAATATATATAAGAATTTGCATAATTTAATGTGGCATTTCAAATCAATAGGAAAGGTGGGCCAATATTTAATAAATGCATGACTATCACTAATTGGGAGAAAATGAGGTTAAAATCATATTTTTTAATTTATCTATCTATCTATCTATCTATCTATCTATCTATCTATCTATCTTTTGAGACGGAGTCTCGGTCTGTCGCCCAGGCTGCAGTACAATGGGGTGATCTTGGCTCACTGCAACCTCTGCCTCCCAGGTTCAAGTGATTCTCCTGCCTCAGCCTCCTGAGTAGTTGGGATTACAGGTGACTGCCACCATGACTGGCTAATTTTTTGTATTTTTAGTAGAGATGGGGTTTCACTATGTTGCTCAGGCTGGTCTTGAATGTCTGACCTTGGGTGATCCACCCACCTTGGTCTCCCAAAGTGCTTGGATTACAGGTGTGAGCCACCGTGCCCGGACTATTTTGTGTTTTGAAA
Source organism: Macaca nemestrina (assembly GCF_043159975.1). NCBI lineage: Eukaryota > Metazoa > Chordata > Mammalia > Primates > Cercopithecidae > Macaca > Macaca nemestrina. The sequence continues at coordinate 69,748,308 of NC_092142.1, read as the reverse complement.
AGACAGGTGGAAAAGAATGTGACTGTGTGTGTTTGTTAAATGTTATGCTGTTGGGTACATGACTATCTATTATGTTATTTTTTAAACGTTTAAAATAGATCACTATTTACAATTAAAAACTAAAGGATTCCATCAAGCAAGAGATATATAGATTAGCCTAACTAACTCAGATATAAAACTTACACATAAAAAATTATATGAACAAATTGAAAAAAAGTTTGCATATTGCATAAAAGACAAAAATCTGCAATACATAAAAAGTACTTAAAAATAGTACAAAATGGTGAATACCCCACGAGAAAATAAGACAAGAACTGACTTAGGCAATTTTGTAAAAAGAACTTTAATAAAAGGGTCAGAAGATATAAAATTATTTTCAGCTTCTCTGAAAAATAAAGGCTTGAAAATAAGACAATGAGGTGTCATTTTAATCTGTGAAATGTTAAAATTTTTTAAGAACTAAGAATATCCAGTGTTAGGTAGGATACAGGGAAATATATTCTCATACACTGTTAGCATGAGTATAAATTTATATACAACATCCTGAGGGCAATGTAGCAATATCCTTCAAATGTCACAAAATGATCACACTCTTAGAGAATTTTATTTCATGGAACTAATCTTGAAGATGAAGCAAAGATATACGTATAAGGATGCTCAATGATAGTTAATTTTAATTTTTCTCAAATTGAAAATTAATCGAGGATTGATTTGATTTGGGCAGGTAACTAATTTAACCATTTACATATATTCATTTATTAGGAGGTCTTACTGCTTTGTACAGAATGGATTGTCAAGGAGCAAGAATGGAATCAGCCTAATTAGGCATTGCAAATTGCAAATACCTTATTTAACAGGTTGGTTTTTACTTGTCACTTTTCAATATTTAGACATACAGTATAAAGGTTGTCACCTGAATTTGCCCTAGGTATTTAAATGACTTCAAATGAGTTTCAAATGACTGTGACCTCTTTGAAGGGCTCATGTTAGCATGTTATCAACCTTTGAAAGAATGCATGTTAGTATCTTGTATACCTTACATACAGTTTGCCTTCAATAAACGTATGCTAAATAAATCTCTATTCTATCACCTGTTACACTGTGTTTTTGTTGGCCAAGTGTCTGTGTTTCTCAGACTGCTTGCTCTTTGAGAGCAGGGTCAAGCATTCACTCATCTCTACATCCCTATTACAAAGCACAGTGCCACATACATAAAAGATATTCAACAAACATTTGTTGAATGAAGGAATCAAGAACCTATTTCTGCTAATTTTTTTTTAATATCTGTGTTCCAAAACACTAGTCTAAAAATGAAGGGCATCTGAAAGTAGGTCTTGGGGTATGGCTTTAATCTTGATGAGAGATACTGAGGCTTCATTGAGACTTACTGAAAAGAGAAGAGAGGAGCAAAAGAAAAACAAAGGAAGAGATATATTAGCAATCTGTTAGACTTCTAGACACAGGTGAGCTAGTGGTTTGTCTAACAGAAGCCATACAGAAAAAAATACCATGCAATGGGCCTTTGCAGTAAGCAAAGGGAAAACATTATTTTATTCCTTCTACTCTTCTTTCTTCATACCCAAGAACCCACTGTAGAACATCTTAGAACCTTTATGCACAGCCTAATCAAGTCCACAGCAGCAAATGCTGCTGTGGTCCTGTCTGAATCTGTAAGTAGCAGCTTCCCTACTCAGATATATTGCACTGGAATATTTTTTTCCTTCTTGCTTTTATTCTTTACTGTTTATGCAAGGAAATCCACTAATATGTTTTGGAGAAGATAAACCCATTTGTCCACAAATAGAAAATTCCAAACCAAGAATCTCTAAACCATGGGTTTACAGTAGCCCCATGAGATTCAATAGTCATTGAAGAGATCTTTATTGACACGCTCTTGAGAGCAGAGTGGTTTTAATCATATTTTTTCATGAAAGTTAATGTTAAAACAGAAACATGTCACCTTACTGAGTTGCACTGAGAGTCAGCGGCAAGGGCAGAATGAAAAATGAGGATTTTTCTTTTCTCTTAAAGCAGGAGTTTCCCTGTATAAATTTAATGGCATTAAAAGCAAGTCTAAACTCAAAGCCTCATAGACTTGCAGTTAAACATGGTAGATTGAACATATGTTTATCTCGTCTTCTCCCAATCCCACCAAAGTAGTGAGAATAAAAAAGGAATAATCGCACAAGATTAAAAAATGCATAAACACACAAGGAAAAGGAAACTGGGAACAAAGACAACAATGGATTAGAAATGTCAACAAATCTTTAAGGAAAAAAAGCCATGATAAGAATATTAATGGCCTTAGCAGAGCAGAGGAAGCTGAAACAAGTTTCTGCAGAGGGATGAGAAGGAAACTGACTCACCTTGCAGGATCTGAAAAGGCTAAAAATTGGAGGATTGGCCAAAATTTTGTGGAAGGAGCATTTAGAGCTCTACGTTCTCTCCTCCATCCCTCAAAGCCAGGAGACAACTCCTGTTTCATTTCTTCAGAAGACAGAAGGCTTATTTTAGGAAGTATTCAAGCAAAAGTGACTCTAGATTCAGAGATCCTGGGGCCTGCAATGGAACGGGAGGGAGCATTCGGTAAAAGTTTGCAAGCTGAACAGTGATGCTCCACAGGCAAAAAATTACAGGAGGTTTCTCTAGGGAAACTCAACAGTACCCAAAATGAGAATTATCACTTGGGGGTCTCCCAGTGAAAACACTCATTCCCTCCCTCATCCTACAGTAGACAAACATACCCAATCAACTTTTTAATGCCTTGCTCTTGAATACAGGAAGTCAACCAACAGAAGATATTTGGAGGAAGCTGAATCACAGGGACAGAAATAAACTGCAAAAAAAGAAAGAACTCAGTAAAAAACAATGCAGAGAACGAAAGAAAAACTTCAAGTAGAAGTAATATTTTCAGAAAGGTAACAGAGGACATTGCCTCTAGGAAACATGAACAGAACATTATACACATATGAACAATAAAACCTAGAATACCACATTCTCAGAATTGTTTAAAAATCAAGTTGAATTGTAGAAAGATAAAATTGAAGAAGTTTCCATAAAAGTACAATGAAAAGGCAACCGAGGTAAACAAATTATCAGAGATTTCAGAAAAATTTCCCAGAACTAAGAGACACAAAAATTTCAGTTTAAAAGTTTCCAACCAGGCACCCAGCTCAGTGAACACAAACAGACCCGCATCAAGGCACAGCTTTGCAAAATCACAAAATATTGGAACCTTAGAGAGGCTTCCAGATGTTTCCAGAAGGAGAAAAGCAGGTCATACAAAGCAGCTGGAACTAGAATGGCATCGATCGTCTCCGCAGCAGCATTGGAAGCTCAAAGAAAACAGGGAAGTACCTTAAACAATACGAGGTAAAATAATTTTCAAACTAGAATTCTACACCCACAGTATCGACCTAGTTTGAGGCTGGAATAAAGATATTTTCAGACAGTTATCTTCTCAAGACATTTACCTCCCAACACATGTTTTCTGAGGAAGCTACTAGTGAAGTACGCTAACAAAATAAGAGAAGGAAGAGACAAGCAAGAAAGCATAAAATCCAAGGAAAGCAATAAAAAAAACTTCAGGAAAAACAAACAAAACCGGGAAAGAGAAAATGGGGCTTTCAAGGTGACGACAAAGGAGGGAGAACAAGAGGAAGTGGCCTTGGAGCAGACCTAGAAAGTAACTGCCCACGCTGGAGTGGAGACGTCCCCTGAAGTGCATGCTTACATATTATCTCATAGATCTGACCCAATGGAAAGTTCTACTGGGAAGGACTTGGAGCATATGCATAGAATCTCTGAGAAAATTAAGCAGGCGAAAAGATGTTATATCAGAAAAGCAATATAACTTTTATAGAATACATTATTGTATTCAGCATAAAGATAAACAGCATAAAGATATAAACTGAGGAAGGGAGGATGGGAGTGGGGACAGAGTTGATTCTTACCTACTAAAATAGAAGCCCGTAGATGTCGAAAATGGACAAATTGAGTAAAGGCAGCATTATTTAGAAATATATAAATAGCAGAAGACATGGGTAAGTTAATGGAAAACAGCTTCCTTTGGGGAATAGGATTAGGGGTGGGAGATGGATTATGGAACTGCTATTGGTAATCATAAGCCTTTTAGTATTACTTGGCTTTTTAAAAGTATATGCTGGCTTTACTTTACAAAAATAGAAATTAGTAAACAAGCAAATGTCAGTCTCTGCAAAGTGGTCTCTCTGTGAAATTCTCAGATGCAAACGAGATAGGTGACGCGAGCTCTGGGCTGGGATGGAGGCACTGGTCCACATGCTCCTCCGACCCCTCCCTGCAGAGAATACTGAATTCAGGCAGTGTGAGGGACCCTTCCACCAAATTTGTTTCTCTTCAAAGCATCTGCTTAAGGAGGGAAGATGGTCCGTGGCTTTGATGACATCAGGTCACGTTGGTTCATGAACTCATGCTTAATTCCCAGTCTCTCGTGAAAGCAGCTCTGATTCCCAGTGAAACTCTTTTTCTTTTACTGAAGCACATGGTTCATCAGATGATTCCTACTCTAAGATGGATTCTCTGCCTGTAGCTCTGCTCTAAGTCTTTGAGAGGATGCAGATGGAGCCTCTCCTCTGCAGCCTTTCTGGTTTCGCACTTCCTCCCTTCCCACCTTCAGGCTCCTGATTTCAGAGGACCGCCTCTCTTGTTGTCTAGGATCCATGCTCTCTTTTTACTTCTGTGATATTGAAGAGGATGCATGAGTCCACAATCAATGGATACATTCCTCAATATACAAAGCAATTTTGTCACACATATAGTCAAAGATAAGCAGCTCTGTTTACAGCCACTTGAAATATTTACATATACCAAAATATAAAACAGCATATAAAAATGCAATACACACACCACTGGTGTGTTCCTTTATGTGTTAACACATTAGGTAAATACCACATACCTCTTGCCCCCACAACCTATATTAAGTGTAGTACATATGTGCACCCTTCCACATAGGCACCCTAGAACCGAACAGCCTGAACAGACGCTGTTTTTCCTTCCTGACAAACGGGCATGAAATAACAGGCTGACATCTGCCTCTGCAGGTCATTCAAGTCAGCCTGCTACACGTCAAAATTCAAACTGCTCCATCCATCAACGGCAGACCCAAAATTAACGTAGCTTGGAAACTCAGCGGCAAGACAGTAACAACCCAATTCAAAGCCTGACCTTCGAGGAATGATGGGGTACGATGGAAAATTATTTCATGCCCTGCACCAAAGCCAACAATAGAATTTGAAGAGATTTTCAGTTAAATTAATTTTAAAGAAAAATCCCCTATTGTAGCAGTTTAACTCTTAGGGTCACGTAAAGGGAGTGCTAAGCATAAGAGATTTTGCTATCTGGAGGCTCTGCCAGCACCTTGTGCAAAAGAACTAAAACAATATTTTTGGCAAAACAGTTTGAAGTCATTTGCACCATAGCACACACTAAAAGTCAAGTGAAGAAATCATCAAGAGATTTAATTCCTCACAGAATTTTTTGGGGAATGGCTATTGGTTAAAATAAAATTGCAAATGAGATCAGCCCTTCAGGATTACAAATACAAATGAAACTTTTTCTGGAGATATTTTTAAGGGTGATGATTTCCCTCAGTTCAATTATCACAAAAATGTATGCCAGGAGATTTTATAACCAGTACCCCAAGACAACCACCAATTTAACAAATGAACCAGAATCTGATGCACAAAATTATTTTACCTATTGATGTGGCGATGATACAAGGCACAGCACACGTTTTTAAAAATGCTATATACATTTGCAGTCAGTGACATCTTGAACTATGCTTTAAATTCATGTTCCATGAAGGTAAAGTTACCTTTTTCTCTCTGCTGAAGACCACTTCAAAACTCAACCTGAAAAGTCATCCTAGTGTGTTCCTTCTAAGCAATTCCAGCATTTCCATTGACATGAAATCCAGGCTAAAGCTGAGGGAGTGTTTCTTATATTTGCTAACAGAATGCTCACTCTGCCAACTCTTTTCTCTCCACCATCTCTCTTCAGGACCTCTTTTCTCTGTAGTCCTTTTCCTGGTAACGAGCTTAAATTCTCCAAAAAACAAAAGCTCTTTTTCAGTTCCATCTCCCTCGAGTCATACCCCATTCCACCCTTCTCTTCTCACCTGCATATTTCTTCAAAGGACAATCCACACCATCTCCTTCCAAGTCTTCTACTCAAAATAGTATTGCTATCAGCTTTCGTCCTTATCATCACTTTGAAAATAACAACGTCTCAATTGTCACATCCAATGGTCTGTTTTTAGACTTAAGGTTCATTCATCTTTCTGCAGGTTGGACCACACATCCAATTTACCCACCACAAATAACATGTCTATTTTTCTTTTTCTGCTTAGTCTTTGACCTAGGTGGTTCTGGGATTCTAAATTAACCCCGTTCTTTCCAGTCTATACCCATTCTCTCTTGGCTAAGGTGTTAAAATGCAAACACATGTTGATGACTTCCAAGTCCTCTTTTCCTTGCTCTGAAGCGCCAGGGCATAGTTCCCTGCACATCTCCCTTTGGTTATCTCCCAGCTACTGTAAACTTAAGACATCCCCAGCCTGCTTTTCCTCTCCATTCTCTAACCACCCATCGGTTGAAAGCAGCAGTTTCCGACCAGGCACCATGGCTCACGTCTGTAATCCCAGCACTTTGGGAGGCTGATGGGGGCAGATCACCTGAGGTCAGGAGTTCGAGACCAGCCATGGTCAACACGGTGAAACCCCATCTCTACCAAAAAGGCAAAAATTAGCTGGGTGTGGTGGTGGGCACCTGTAATCCCAGCTACTTCGGAGGCTGAGGTAGGAGAATTGCTTGAACCCAGCAGACAGGTTGCAGTGAGCCGAGATCGCGCCACTGCACTCCACCCTGGGCGACAGACCAAGACTCCGTCTCCAAAAAAAAAAAAAGCAGCAATTTCCAATGTAAGACACATCCTTGCACATCTCCAGGACTGCACACATTACCCTCTGCAAAGCACCCTCAACTCCTCCAAATAGGTAGAGGCTCCCCTTTCTGTGTCTTCTGCAGCACCTCACACAACCTTTCACGTCATTGGAAGAAGTGAGCCCCCGTGTGTGAATTCCCCCCACAAAGCCACAACATATTTATGTTGTTCTTCACAGAAGCCACAGCAGAGGCTGAAACAAAGATCCTCAAGACCTACCTAATGAAGAAATAAATGGATTGATGATGAAATAGTGCTGAATACCTGACTCACTGGCATAACTGACCACAGTTTAGGGGAGGTAAGAGAGGAATGGGGTCTACTGTTAAATTTGCCAGAGCATCTCATGGGACTTACAGTGATGGATTTTAGTCGAGCCACCAGATAATACCAGGGAAAGCTGGTGAAGAAAGGCTTTCACAGCTAAATATCCTGGTTAATTTTCTAACAATAAATTTTTTAAAAATTGTTTTGGGGATTTCATATGTAGCATTAAAAGGACCATCTCTTATTATTATTTTATTATTATTATTATTATTATTATTATTGAGACAGAGTCTCGCTGTCGCCCAGGGTGGAGTGCAGTGGCCTAATCTCGGCTCACTGCAAGCTCCACCTCCCGGGTTCACGCCATTCTCCTGCCTCAGCCTCCCCTGTAGCTGAGACTACAGGCGTGTGTCACCAGGCCCAGCTAATTTTTTTTGTATTTTTAGTTGAGACGGGGTTTCACCATGTTAGCCAGGATGGTCTCAATCTCCTGACCTCGTGATCCACCCGCTTCAGCCTCCCAAAGTGTAAAGGACCATCTTTAATTACAAAATCTATTCTAAGCATTTAAATCTTTTACTTAGTTGGCCCTCAGTAAATATGTTGATGATGAGAGGATTATATGTACGTCATGTTTCCCCTTCTTTATAAAAATACATAACATGGATAGTTTAACAAGCATTTATTAATAATGTTTTGAGAACATTTAATCGAGAATTTTTTAATGTACAAAAATTTGAAAAGCATAGGAATCCATTTAGTTCAATTTCCTGACTCATATATTGGCTAAATTATATATTTTTCGGGTCCTTCCAGGTCCAACATTTTGGTCCCACGATTTCCTTTTTCTTAATCTTAGCTTTGGAGGTGATGGTAACTATACAGGGATGACCATACCTTAGCCTGCTATAGCTCATTCTCCTAAAGCCAAACCCCAGGAATTCTCAGTGTTGCAGAGGTGAGGAAATGAGAATTCTCATGCTTTGCTGATGACACCCCGAAAACTGATACAGTCTTTAGGATGAGAAATTTTGAAATGTGATTCAAATGACCAAAAATGTGGCCATATACATTGATCAAAATTTTATTTCTCAGATTTTAAAGAAATAAGTGAACTGGTGAACAAAAACATTCATTGTAACATTGTTTATAATAATGATGAAATTAGGAGCAGTATCAACTTCCAACACGGGCTTGCATCCGGAATTGGTGGGTTCTTGGTCTCATAGACTTGAAGAAAGCAGCCACGGACCCTTGCAGTGAGTGTTAACAGTTCTTAAAGATGGTGTGTCCTGAGTTTCTAACTTCACATGTTCAGATGTGTCTGGAGTTTCTTCCTTCTGGTGGGTTCACGCTCTTGCTGTCAGGAGTGAAGCTGCAGACCTTCATGGTGTGGGTTACAGTTCTTAAAGGCAGGCGTCTGGAGTTGTTCGTTCTTCCCAGTGGGTTCGTGGTCTCGTTGGCTTCAAGAGTCACACTGCACACCTTCGTGGTGAAACTTCTGTCATAAAAACAGCGTTAACTCAAAGAGTAAACAGCAACAAAATTTATTGCAAACATCAACAGAACAAACCTTCCTCCCCACAGAAGAACCACCCAGTGAGATACCGCTAGGTGGTTCGGGCAGCCTGCTTTTATTCCCTTATCTGGCCCCATCCACATCCGTTTTACAGAGAGCTGACTGGTCCATTTTACAGAGAGCTGATTGGTCTATTTTGACAGAGTGCTGATTGGTGTATTTACAAACCCTGAGCTAGACACAGAATGCTGATTGGTGCATTTACAATCCCTTAGCTAGACATAAAAGTTCTCCAAGTTGCCACTAGGTTAGCTAGATACAGCACCAATTGGTGCACGTACAATACGCCAGCTCCATAGGCCGGCCCGGTGGCTCAAGCCTGTAATCCCAGCACTTTGGGAGGCTGAGACGGGTGGATCATGAGGTCAGGAGATCGAGACCATCCTGCTAACACGGTGAAACCCCGTCTCTACTAAAAAATACAAAAAAAAAAAAAAAAAAAAAAACTAGCCGGGCGAGGTGGCGGGCGCCTGTAGTCCCAGCTACTCGGGAGGCTGAGGCAGGAAAATGGCGTAAACCCGGGAGGCGGAGCTTGCAGTGAGCTGAGATCCGGCCACTGCACTCCAGCCTGGGCGACAGAGCGAGACTCCGTCTCAAAAAAAAAAAAAAAAAAAAAAAAAAAAAAAAAAAATCCTCCAAGATACAAAAGTTCTGCAAATCCCCATCCAGGTCAGGAGCCCAGCCGGCCCCACCCAGTGGATCCCGCACCGGGGCTGCAGGCGGAGCCCCCCTCCAGTCCCGAGCTGTGCCTGCACTCCCCAGCCCCCAGGCGGTCGATCGGACCGGGTGCCATGAAGCAGAGGGCGGCGCCAGTCGGGTGGTTCAGACGTGGCGGGCTGCAGGTCCCGAGCCCTGCCCCGTGGGGAGGCAGCCAAGGCCCAGCGAGAACCTGAGTGCAGCGCCGGCGGGCTGGTACTGCTGGGGGACCCAGGGCAACCCCCACAGCTGCTGGTCCAGGTGCCAAGCCCCTCACCACCCTGGGCCGGCAGCACAGGCCAGCCGCGCTGTGTACGGGGCCCTCGGAGCCTGCTCCCGGCCCACGAGCGCTGTGCGCAGCCCAGGTTCCCTCCCACGCCTCTCCCTCCACACCTCCCCACAAGCAGAGGGAGGTGGCTCCAGCCTCAGCCAGCCCAGAGAGGGGCTCCCACAGTGCCACGGGGGGCTGAAGGGCTCCCCAAGTGCCGCCAGAGTGGACGTGGAGGCCGAGGAGGCACCGAGAGCTAGGGCAGCTAGCACGTTGCCACCTCTCAAGATGATAAAGTAGGGTGTGTCTTTACAATGGAATGCTAGGATAGATTGATACACATTTACTGACATGTAAAGACAATTGCAAAATGAAAACTACTTAGAGATGAGACAATGAGATTGGTACCCACCTCATAATCTAAGATATATGATCAAAATTTATTATTTTTATTGTATTTCATAGAAAATAAGAATGGCAAAATAAGTGAACATTCAATTTAAAAAGATAGAGAAAATAAAACAATAATGATAACTCCAGAGAAGGCAGAGATGGATGAAAATAAAAATACACTAAATTTGATAAAATAGATGAAAAGATCTGTAAGACAAATGTTTCCTGAAAGAGAAAGGAAATAGAAAAGGCACTTAGCTGTTCATATGCAGGAGCTAAAATGAGATGTTACTTATCTTACAAGGTACTTGAAAGAAGTAGTTTGTGCCATTGTATATTGATAAACTTCGAAACCTCTGTGAAAGATTGTCTAAGAAAATACATTTTTAAGTTGGCATAAAAATAAAAAATTTCAATACACAATAATTATATGAGAAATTGAAAAGGTTGTAAAAGATCTAGACTGCCAAGTGCCTCAAACTCAGCCAGTTTTATAAGTGAGCTCGTCTCAGAGGGATTGTATAATTGATCTTCCAAACTGGGACCCTTTGGAGAGTGAATGAACAGAATTAAGCAGGGAAAATCTGAGAAACAGGAGATGTTTCAGGCATACTGGTTGTATCAACCTTTTTTTTTTTTTTTTTGTTTTTTTTTTTTTAGGCAGAGCTCTGTCGCCAGGCTGAAGTGCAGTGGTGCCATCTTGGCTCACTGTACAGTCCGCCTTCCAGGTACACGCCATTCTCCTACCTCAGCCTTGAGTAGCTAGGACTGCAGGCGTCCGCCACCACATGCAGTTACTTTTTTGTATTTTTAGTAGAGACAGGGTTTCAGCATATTAGCCAAGATGGTCTCAATTTCCTAACCTCGTGATATGCCCGCATCAGCCTCCAGTTGTACCAACTTTTAAAGGATAAATAATTCTAAGTGATATAGTTTGCATTTGTGTCTCCACCCAAATCTCATGTCAGATTGGAGGAGGAGCTGGTGGGAGGTGGCTGGATTAGGGGGGCAGATTTCCCCCTTGCTGTTCTCAAGATAGTGAGTTCTCATGAGATCTGATGGTTTAAAAGTGTGCGGCACTTACCGCTTCACTCCCTTTCCCCTACTACCATGGTAGGACCTGCTTGCTCCGCCTTTACCTTCCACCTTGATTGTAAGTTTCCTGAAGCCTCCTAGTCATGCTTCCTGTTAAGCCTGTGGAACTGTGAGTCAATTAAATTTGTTTTCTTTGTAAATTACCCAGTCTCAGGTAGTTCTTTATAGCAGTGTGGAAATAGACTAATACACTAAAGTTATGAAAACTGTATCACAGTTTAGAAAGAGATTAAAGGTTTTCCAGTTTAGAGTCAGAAAAAGCAGAAGAGAAAAAAACAAAAAAGAAGGAAGAAAATTCTATGCCTACTGACGCATGTTCCCAAATAAACAAAATGTGTATTTTACACACATCCCTAAATGTCAATTATAAATCAGTAAGAAACAAACTAAATAAAATTGTCAAAATATACAAAATCAGTTTATAGAAAAGAAATACAAACAATAAGCATATAAAAAGTACTCTCAATATAACTGATGCATAAACAAAAAATAATATTTTAACCGATCTGCTTGGAAAAATGTTGATAATATTAAATGTCAAAAAGTGTGGTATTTCATACACTGTTGGTGAGAATGTAAATTGGGGCTATATTCTGGAGGATCATCTGGCAATTATTTACCGAAATTTTAAATACACACACCCTATGATACATTTATTTCCCCTGCTAGGAATCTACACTACAGAAACACTTGAGTAAATGTGCAGGATATGTGTATATGGATGCTGACTGATATATTATTTTAATTATAACAAATAACTAGAAATAATCCAAATTACTCATTTTTCAGGTAATGAAACAGACTCAGAGAGATTAAATGATTTGTCAAAGCCCATATTATTATCAACTGGGTTTATAGGACTAGAAAAAGCTGAGCTTTAAAAAACAGAATAGTTTGCTAATTGTATTTTTAAATTTTTATTTATTTTTTTGAGAACGAGTTTCACTCTTGTCACCCAGGCTGAAGTTGCAATGGTCCAATCTCAGCTCACTGCAACCTCCACCTCCCGGGTTCAAGTGATTCTCCTGCCTCAGTCTCCTGAGTACCTGGGATTACAGATGTGCACCACCGTGCCCAGCTAATATTTGTATTTTGTTTTCAGTAGAGACTGGATTTCACCATGTTGGCCAGGCTGGTCTTGAACCCCTGACCTCAGGTGATACACCTGCCTTGGTCTCCCAAAGTGCTGGAATTACAAGTGTGAGCCACCATGCTCGCCCCAGTTCTCTAATTTAAAAATAATATTACAATTTGCTTTGTCCCATTGTTGGTCAATTGCTAGTCTAAGGTTTCCACAGTCGTTTATAATCTCTTGATTAAAAATATCTTAATTTCTGGCCGGGCGCGGTGGCTCAAGCCTGTAATCCCAGCACTTTGGGAGGCCGAGACGGGCGGATCACGAGGCCAGGAGATCGAGAGACGATCCCGGCTAACACGGTGAAACCCCGTCTCTACTAAAAAATACAAAAAAACTAGCCGGGCGAGGTGGCGGGCGCCTGTAGTCCCAGCTACTCGGGAGGCTGAGGCAGGAGAACGGCGTAAACCCGGGAGGCGGAGCTTGCAGTGAGCTGAGATCTGGCCACTGCACTCCAGCCTGGGTGACAGAGCAAGACTCCGTCTCAAAAAAAAAAAAAATAAAAATAAAAATATCTTAATTTCTTTGCACCAATCAGCTCTTTTCCTTCAAAATCACTTCCACCCTTGGGATGGATAACTTTGTCCTTCAACATGGTTTGATTTTCAAATGTTTAGTGGAAATAAAGACTGATTTTCTAGGGCTTTTAAGTGCTATGTTAAAAAGTCCCCTAGATGCAGATATCTTTACATTTGGAGATTATGGTTATCATTTTCAATGTTACATGCTTTGAAATAACTACTCAGAAGAAAGAGATCAACAGGAACAAAATATCACAATAGCCTTAACCACATGGGACAATATTTTCTATGTTAACCATCATAACTATCCCTGCTTCAGAGAGAACAAGTATTTTCTCTTTACAATGATGTTCCATAGGCGAGTAATGAGTTACTGCATAATATTAGAAAATAGTGAGGAAAATAAGTCACATTCTAGTCCTTTTTTCCAAAGTGAAGCTTGCAATGTCTTAGAAAAGACTTCTGGCTTGGCTTCCTGTTGGTTTCTGGCTTTGGTCTCAATCTCTATTATTCCCTACTCAACATGTAATCATCATTAAGGCATGTGACACAGTGCAGCCAAAACCTAGCTATAAAACAGCATGTATGGCATGATTCCCTTTCAGAACATAAATGTAAATACAGAGTGCGTGTATATGCAAAAAGAGTTTGGAAGGATTTTCAAGTTATTGTCTTTGGGTATGATTATAGGTATTCTCTGGTCTCTTTGTTTTGCTTATTTATATATTCTGATTTTCTATAATGAATATGTATGAGTTTTATATTTTAAAAAATTTTAATAAGCTCATTTTTGTTCTACCTGTGCACTTACTCACAGAGAGTTTGCATCAGCAAATCCAGTGCACTGCATTTCCTAGCTAGTTAGATTCTTTATAACATCTTTGGAAAATAAATAAGCTTACCTAATGATGACTACTCAAATTTCTGAAGCCAAAGGCAGATAGCTGGGCAAGCCCCAGGAATATCTCATGCCTAATGGTACTCAACATGGCAATAATTCATAAGAGTCTAAAGGCCAAAGGAGGGAGGTAAAATCAAAAGGGCAGTTAGGATAATTCTGACCCTGGCAAGAGGAAATCTACATATGATTGAAAGTACGGGTGTGGTTCAGATAGTTCTGGATGTGAGTCACGGCTCTAGCACTTGAAGAAAAAAAGTTGTATAATGATAAACAACTTATTTATCTGTACGTCAGTTTACTCGTTTTTAAAATGAGAAAAATAATGGTAACCATATCTTGTGAAGACCATGGTTCCCAAAAAGTTGGAGTAAAGATCTTAAAATGGCAGGCTTTGATCATATACCTTCTGTCCATAACTCTCAATTTTCTCCGAAAGTGGAATAGCAGGACTTGTTATTCATAACCTGAATCATGGTTCAAATAAGAACTTTTAAGTAGCTACTTAAGTATCAAAGATCTGAAAACATAGCAAAAAAATTAGCTCAAAATATCAGAGAAAGTAGAAGCCCAAAGATGGAAGCAGAGCACTAAAGTTTTTTTTTGCCCTAGGTGTATTTTCCAAAAGGAAAAAAAGCAGACTTCTCCAAATTAAATGGGAATCTCAAAGACTTACACCCTCAGAATAAGAGTAAACCCTACCCAGCTCTCCTTCACTCTCAGGGGACTGACTTAAAGTTGTCTGAGCACTAAATAGAGCAGAGAGAAAGAAATGACATCAAAAAAGCTATCCTCACTTAGATTTGCAGAATAATAATTCCTTGATTAGAAATATTCTAATTTATTTGCACCAATCAGCTCTTTTTCTCCAAAATCACTTCCGCTCTTTGGATGGATAATTTTGCCTTTCAACATTTTTTAAAGCTATGTAATCACATTAGCTAAGCAATCAAAAACAAACAAAACAACAATAACAACAAAAATTAAGGTGACAAATTCAATTTAGGGTGGTCTTGAAGGTAATTCTCTTAGGTGCCTGGCTAAGAAGATTTAACTCCTATAGGGAGGGAGTACCTTTAACCTAGGTCTCAAAACCCACAGATAGTGATTTTCAAGGACATTAAATAGCTCAGAATAAAAAGAAATGCAAGTATGTTAGGGAAAAATGCAAAAGAACAACTATGGCAGGAAGAAAAACAGAAAAAGACAAATGACCAAAACAGACCTATATGCAGGAATTATCAGGCACAGTTTATAAAACACTTATGATTCTCAAGGTGTAATAAACAAAATAAGAATAAAAATTAAGCTTTAAAATATATGCAGGACACTATAAAAATATATTCTAACAGATAAAGTACAAAAGAGAACTTCTAGAAATAAAAAATATAGAAATTGAAATTAAAAACACAATAAATCCCTATAACAGCAGATTAGAAACAGCCAAAGAGAAAGTAGGCAAATGGGAATGAGTCAGATGAAATTATTCAGAATACAGAGGAGAAAAAATTTAAAAAGCAGGGAAATAAAGAAGTTAAGACTCAGGGGATGATACAGTGAGAAGGCCTATTTTATGGGAGTTCTATAAAGAGAATAGGGAGAATTGGCAAGAAGTATTTAAAGAGAAAATGAGCATTTTCTAGAAAGTAATAAGAAACAACTGTCTACAGGTTTGGTTCGAGAAGCTGTTAAGATCGAAAGCAGTATTAAATAAAAAAGGAAGAAAGCAACACACACGTAGAAACATCACAATGAAACCACAGAATACTAAAGAAAATATATACAATCTTAAGAACAGTTATAATACAATAAAAAGACAAGGCCGGGGGCAGTGACTCACGGCTGTAATCCCAGCACTTTGGGAGGCCGAGGTGGGCGGATCACAAGTGGAGACTGAGACCATCCTGGCTAACACGGTGAAACCCCGTATCTACTAAAAATACAAAAAAAAAAAAAAAAAAAAAAAAAAAAAAAAATAGCTGGGCATGGTGGTGGGCGCCTGTAGTCCCAGATACTCCAGAGGCTGAGGTGGGAGAATGGCGTGAACCCGGGAGTCTGAGCTTGCAGTGAGCTGAGATCGTCACTTCTCTCTAGCCTGGGCAACAGAGCAAGACTCAGTCTCAAAAAAAAAACAAAAAAGACAAATTGACTGGACATCTGACATCTTGATGGCCACAATGGAAGTCAAAAGACAGTAGAATTAAATCTTCATTATGGTAAAAGAAAATACTTTAAAAATTATAATTCCATATCTTTTCTTTTCCAAAACATTTTTTCACCAAAACTCTGGTTTGCATGTTGAGACAGATGACATCATACACACACCAAGAAGATGTGAAAAGGTGTATTACTTATGTAATTGAGTCTTTTCTGGGGAGAACAAGGAAAGTCTCCCAAGCTGGTCCGCAAGTGACTTTAGAGAGCAAGGAAAGGAGATTGGCATGGGGCTTTTATAGTGGTAAGGTGGACCCAAAGTGAGGGCTTCCACATTTGGGCAGGAGCTTATATGATACCACTTGTACCAAGGAGAGAGCACTTTGGCTTTTTTATAAGCTTGCCCAGTTGTGGATTATAGGGAAAGAAAGATAAGATGAGGCTTAAAAGCAGTCAGCAGTTAAACATCAAAAAATGAAGTTAGAGTCCTTATTACAAAGAGTAATAGAGGAAATAAAGACTTTTTTTTTAAACAAAGAAAAACTGAAGATTTGCCACTGGAATATTCTCACTAAAGAAAATAATATTTTTTGAGAAGGCAGAAGGAATCTCAAGAGGAAGTTCTCAGATACAAGAAGAAGATATAAGAAAGAGCTAAATATGTGGACTCATTTAATGAATATTGACACGAAATTAATGACAATTCTTAGAAAGAATTTAGACACATGTATGACAAAATTATGTATGTTTGAAAGGGAGTGAATGAAGTTAACGTGTTAAAGGTATTGATTAGCTGGAGAAAGTGTCTGGAGAAACTGTAAAGGTATTGATTAGCTTTAGATTTTGATAAGTATACCTGCTGCAATTTCTAGGAAAAATCAATGAAAGAATGAAAATAAAGTGTATTATTTCCAAATGATTATAAAAAATAAATAGAATGATGAAAAATAATTAATGCAAAAGATATCAAACAAAAAGAAAGCAAACATATCTGGGAAGACAAATAGAGAATACAAAATATGATGGCAAATTTAACACTGATTGCATTAAACACAAATGTAAATGAACTGACAGCCCCAATTCTCCAATTAAAAAACAAATGGCAGACTGAATAAAAACAAAGTCAATTCATATGATGTTTGTAAAAGACATATCTACAAAATAAAGATACAAATATTGATACTAAGAAGATAGAAAAAGATAGAATGTGAACATATCAACCAAAAGAAAAGTGGTGTAGCTATATTAGCAAACATATAGATTTTAAAACAAAAAGTATTGATAAAGAATGTTACTTTATTGTGATAAAGATTTAATCTACACTTGTTTTGCTAATTATTGGATGGACTGAAAAAAGTCAATGAGAATAAAGAATATTTAAACAACATGATTAACAAACTTGACCTAATAACCTAAGTGGAACATTATACACTCAGCAACTACACAACATATTTTTTCCCCAAGCACACACAGAACAGTTACAAAAATTCGCCACATGGTGATCCATAAAGCAAGTTTTAAAAAACTTCTAAGAACTGAAATTATACAGAGCATTTTGTCTGATCAGGCCTCATTTAAACAGAAATCATTAAACAAAAATATAACTAGGAAATCTCCCACCGGTTTGGAAATTAGAGAAATATTGTTCTAAATAACCATGGCTCAACAAAAGAATCTAATAGAAACTGCACATATAAAAATGCATGGTAATGAAATACACTACATATAAAAACTTGTGAAATATAACTAAAGCAATACAAATTTATTAGTGAAAATTTGGAAAAGTTATGAAGGGTAATGACTACTTTCCCATTTCTAAAGTGGTATAAAAATAGAAAAAAAAAAAAAAAACCACCTAGAACAAAACAAACAAAAGGGAGTGAAAGTAAAATAGTATATAAACTAGATTTAATAAAATAGAATGTGTTGAAAAACTAAAGGTGGTTCCTTGAAAGGAGTGAAATGGTAAAACATTTAGTGATAAAGAATAAAGAAAAGGTAAAAGGCATTGAAGAAAGAAATATGAAGAATGAAATAGAACATGACTGCAGATGGTGCCATCATTAAAAAGATAAAAAGAGAATGTTAGAATGTTACAAAAAACTTCCTCTCAATACATTTAAATATTTAAATACAATATTTAACAAAATTAGCTAGATACTTTAATAGTCTAATAACGATTGAGAAAAATTGAAACGATACTGAAAAATTTTCCTACAAATAAAAGTTCATCAGGTTCAGATAGCTTCACCAGTGAGTTCTATGACACATTCAAGAACAAAACAAAAACAATATGATCTTATAAAAACCTCCAAAATAGGGAAAAAAAAAAAAAAAAAAGGAGCTCTTCTTCAGTTCTTTTTATGAGGGCAACTTTACCTTGATACCAACCCCTAATGATGACATACACACAAGAAAAATTACAGGTCAATGTCATTCATGAACATCAATATAAAATTCCTAAAAAAATTTATTACCTAAACAATTCCAGCAATTTAAAAAGGTAATACAGCATGAATAATTTGGTTGTATACAACGAATGCAAGGTAAATTTAACATAAGTAAATAATTAATATATTTTACATTGATAGATTAAAGGAGAAAACATATAATTATTTCAATAGGAGGTAAAAAATTGATAAATGTGTAACAACTCATTTATACTAAAAAACGATAGCAAACTAGAAATTAAAATAATTTTTTAAAAAAAACAATAGGTTATCTCTCTTCTAAACTATAGTAATCATCTTTTTTTGTTTTTTGAGACAGACTCTCACTCTGTTGCCCAGGTTGGAGTACAGTGGTGCGATCTCGGCTCACTGCAACTTCCGCCTCCTGGAATCAAGTAATTCTCCTGCCTCAGCTTACCTAGTAGCTGGGATTACAGGCAACAGCCACCATGCCTGGCTAATTTTTGTATTTTTAGTAGAGATGGGGCTTTGCCATGTTGGCCAGGCTGGTCTCAAACTCCTGACCTCAAGTGATCTGCCCGCCTTGGCCTCCCAAAGTGCTGGAACTACAGGCATGAGCCACCACACCCAGCCATAATCATCACATTTAATGATGAAATACTGAGATTTCATCATTTTGCACCTCTGAGATTTTCCATCTTTGAGACTGGAAAAAGATAAGGATAATCATTTTCACTTCTACTGAGCATTGTTCTAGAGGTCACAGCCAGTACAAGGCAAAGCAGAAGAAATAAAATACAAGGATTAGAAAGAAGGAAACTAAACTGCCATTATTCTTATATTTATATAATTGCACATGAAGAAAATCCAAACTAATCTAGTAATTATTAGAATAAGAGACTGTACCAAGTCCCCTGATGCAAAATTGACATACGAAAATCAATTGCATTTCTATACATCAGCAAAAGAAAGTTAGAAAATAACATTTAAAAGATACTGGTTACATTAATGCCAAAAGTGTTGAATAACTAAGAATAAATCTAACAAAAAGTTTATTCCAAAATTGAATACATGAAAATACAATCTCATTAATAATTATGGTTATGCAAACAATTATGATTATGCAAAATTTAAAAATGCAAGTGATATCATTTCCACTAAATTGGCTAAAACTAAAAAGCCTGATATTACCAAGTATTGAGGAAGCTGCTGAGTAATAGGAATTCTAAAACACTTCTAGTGAGAGTTTAAATCCAAAAAACCACCTTGTAAAACCATTTGACATTTAATAGTCACGCTGAAGATGTCATACCCAGTGACCCATTATTTCTACTCCTGGGTACATCCACTCTAGAGAAATTCTTGTACATTTGTGCCAAAATACTTATGCCATAATGCATACATAGAAGCATTTTTGCAAAATGCCTAACTGAAAACAACCCAAATGTCTGTCAAGAATAAAATACATAAATAAATGTTGGTATAATTATAGAGTGGAGTACTATGCAATGATGAAAATGAACAAACTATAGCTACCCAATCACTTAAATCAGGGATTGGCAAACTATACACCCAAATTTGATCTGTTTTTGTGAATAAAGCTTTACTGGGACACAACCATGCTTATCCATTCACATGTTGTCCGTGGCTACTTTCAAGCTGCAATAGCAGAACTGAGTACCTGCCACAGAAATCCTATGATCCACAAGGCCAAAAATTTTCACCAGGTGGCCCTTAACAGAGTAAGATGTCAACTCTTAACTTAAATGAATCTTGCAAGCATGTTGTTGATCCCCCAAAAAAGTAACAAAGAGAATATATACCAAATTATTTCATTTGCATTAAGAACCTGATGAAACTACATTATATTGTTTAGGGATGCATACATATGTTGTAGAATTTTAAAGCAACACAAGGAAATGATCATCTCAAAAGGATTCAACTAAGTTACCTCTGGGGAAGATCAAGGGTTTGGGATGGAAGAAGAGATCAAAGGGAATTGGGAGCTAACAGTGACACATTCCTTAATCTGGGCAGGAGATACATAGGAACTTTATCCAATAACCTTAGTGTATGTGGGGGTGTGCCTGTGTTTTGCATAATTTTCTGGTTGTATGCTAAATTTTTCACTTAAAGAAAGTAAAAAAAAATAAAGTACTTCCACCATTATCTAGTTTATAATTTTAAAGCAAACTGTAAAGTAAAATGTTTCAATTATATTCAAATTTAAACATGAAAGACTTAGTCCTATATACATAAAAACAACAATAGACTCAAGTTCTGATTACCCTTTTCTCATTCTTTCTAAATTTCAAACATGATTTATATCAAAATGTTAAGAACAGCCAATGTAAAGACAATTGTTTGCTGAGCTTCGGTCACATAATAAACTATTTTTCTTTTCTGGAAATGCAAATCCTGGGATAGAAAGCCAGTGTGTATAACATATTAGCTAGTGTTAACACAGAAATTCCACTCTTGCCAAAATAGCTTTAAGAAAACAATAGTTTTCCTTTTCAAAAGTAACCATATTTTTCCTTTGCTCATTAGCATTTAGTATATAAACATACAAATATGACTCCTAATTATTTCACAGCAGCTTTACTGAAATGTAGTCCACATACTATAGAATTCGCCCATTTAAAACATACAGTTTGGCTGGGCACAGTGGCTCACACCTGTAATCCCAGCACTTTGGGAGGCCGAGATGGGTGGATCACAAGGTCAGGAGTTTGAGACAAGCCTGGCCAACACAGTGAAACCCCGTCTCTACTAAAAATACAAAAATTAGCCAGGTGTGGTAGTGGGCACCTGTAATCCCAGCTACTTGGGAGGCTGAGGCAGGGAGAATCACTTGAACCCAGGAGGCAGATGTTGCAGTGAGCTGAGATTGTGCCATTGCACTCCATGCGTGACAGAGTAAGACCCCATCTTAAAAATAAAATAAATGCAATAAAATAAGTAAAATGTACAATCCATTGGATTTTCATATACTCTCAGAGTTATGCAACTATCACCACAATCAATGTCAGAATATTTTATCATCTCCATAAGAAACCTAGTACCCTTTAACTATCACCCACTCAAGTCCCCCATCTTCTTTCTCCCCCAGCCCTAGGCAAGCACCCACTATTTACTTTATATAGATTTGCCTATTCTGAACATTTAATGTAAGTGAAAGCATATACATGTGGTCTTTTTTGTCTGGCTTCTTTCCCTTTGCATAAGGTTTCAAGATTCATCCATGTTGTAGCATGTGTCAGCACCTCATTCCTTTCTATGGCTGAACAGTATTCCATTATATGGATATACCACATTTTGTTTACCCATTCATCAGTGGACGGACATTTGAGTTGTTTCCACCTTTTGACTACTATGAAAAATGATGCTATGAAGACTTGTGTACCAGTTTTTATATGAACACTTATTTTTCTCTTGAGTACATGTTGATGAATGGAATTAATGCTAATATTTTAATATTTGACTGTAAGTCAGAAGACAAGTTTATAACCCTCCATTTTTTTAGAGAGTAGATTCTGTGAAATAAATTTCTATTTAGTTTTCTAAAGCTAATTATCACACCACTCAGAAGTACATGTAGCTTTTACTGTGATAATACAACATTACAATTAACATTACGTTTTATTCTTGTGACCACTATAATCAAATCTGTTCCACTGGAACATATGAATTTCAGGAAATGCTAGTCTTTTAAATTCATGGAAAGTTTTTTTTTTTTTATTATTATGCTTTAAGTTCTAGGGTACATGTGCACAACGTGCAGGTTTGTTACATATGTATACTTGTGCCATGTTGGTGTGCTGCACCCATCAACTCATCAGTACCCATCAACTCGTCATTTACATCAGGTATAACTCCCAATGCCATCCCTCCCCCCTCCCCATAATAGGCCCCAGTGTGTGATGTTGCCCTTCGAGAGTCCAAGTGATCTCATTGTTCAGTTCCCACCTATGAGTGAGAACATGCGGTGTTTGGTTTTCTGTTCTTGCGATAGTTTGCTGAGAATGATGGTTTCCAGCTGCATCCATGTCCCTACAAAGGACACAAACTCATCCTTTTTTATGGCTGCATAGTATTCCATGGTGTATATGTGCCACATTTTCTTAATCCAGTCTGTCACTGATGGACATTTGGGTTGATTCCAAGTCTTTGCTATTGTGAATAGTGCCGCAATAAACATACATGTGCATGTGTCTTTATAGCAGCATGATTTATAATCCTTTGGGTATATACCTGGTAATGGGATGGCTGGGTCATATGGTATTTTTAGTTCTAGATCCTTGAGGAATCGCCATACTGTTTTCCACAATGGTTGAACCAGTTTACAATCCCACCAACAGTGTAAAAGTGTTCCTATTTCTCCACATCCTCTCCAGCACCTGTTGTTGGAAAGTTTTAAAAAATATTTCTCATGCTTTGAGAATTTTCCAGGCTAAAATAAAAATCCTTCTAATTTTCTTTATTTAAAAATAGAAATCATTTTTTGTTTGTTTGTTTGTTTGTTTGTTTAGATGAGGTCTTATTCTGTCACCCAGGCTGGAGTGCAGTGGCACCAACTCAGCTCACCACAACCTCTGCCTCCCAGGTTCAAGCAATTCTCCTGCCTCAGCCTCCTGAGTAGCTGGGATTATAAGCATGCACCACCACACCCAGCTAATTTTTGTATTTTTCATAGAGACAGCATTTCACCATGTTGGGTAGGCTCGTCTCAAACCCCTGACCTCAGGTGATCTGCCCTCCTTGGCCTCCCAAAGTGCTGGGATTACAGGCATGAGCCACTGCACTCAGCCAGAAATAGAAATTTTATGACGTATCATCCCACATGTATAGTCAGAACCCAACTGCATAACTCCAAACATGGTTACCATTTTTTAATAATACCAAATCTTCTGTAATTTAAAATGATTTTTAAAAGCAGGCTAAAACAAATGGATAACTTGAAAATTTACCACAAAACAATTAACTAAGATTTTCTTAAAAAGTGTTCTGTAAAACTACATCTTTGTTCGAGATTAATCTATTTGCATAGCAGTGTAACAACTGAAAGTTCCAATTCTGGTATTATCATTAAGACTTAAAAATAAAAATAAATGGTGGATGCATTATTTACCAAGAACTACTTTAATCAGGTGGCACTAACTTCCCCCTAAATCCACCAAGATTCTAAGATAGGTAACCAAATAAAAATGGAAAAATTAAGAGTTGATGGGAACTAAGGAGAAAGAGACAGAGAAAGATGGCAAGAAAGGAAAAACAACAGAAAGGAGATGTGGTTGGATTTCATTCTTGCTGAGAAAATCTACCAAAATATATATGGTTCCCACAGTATGCACTTTGGAGGGACATGTAAGTAATGGACGAAAGACCCAGAAGGGTGACAGGACAAAACCAAGCATCACATTTGGCCAATCGACCGTGATGACAGACAGGAATTCACACAACATCTCTACAGCCAAAAATGTACATACGTGCAAAAACAACCTTGTCTACTGGAAGACTTAGGGAAGACAAGGACCCTGAAGTAGCTTCAAGGAACATCAGCATCCTTCAATCTGATTAAAATCTACTTTTATTTCATTTATATAAGGGTGTCAGGTTCGATTAGAAGCCACATACGATTTGGCTCTGAGAACGGTACCTTTTTCTCATGAAGGAAAACAAGGGAAGAGAAGTAATTCCCTAATGTTAACCTCAGAGGTTCCCAGGGCAGCATGCCCACTCACAAGGTCTTAACGTCCCCGGGGAGGGGGCTACAGGGTCTGTTGTCAGCTGTATGGAGAGCTTTCAGGCTCCCCTGAAATAGAAATACAGTATTCTTAGTTAACTGGATACACAGATTCAGTAAGCAAGCAAAGAATGGCAAAGTCTCTTCTCCATCTGCAGTTCTGTGCCCCAGTGGGAGAAGAGTGTAACTGTACTCCCTGTGGTTTATCTGTGTATACTCATCTGGGTGTATATCGTGTACATACCTTCGTATTGCATGCGGTTCCAAAGTACTTCGTTCAAGTTTCCTTGTTAGCAGCAAGTGGGTCTGTTGAAGCTTAAGAAAGCTATTTAATAAAAATAGAGACATCCAAATGAACATGGATTGAAAAAATATTTAGATTGATGGAGCGAGGTTGGTCACTGTAATTACGGAAGGTGTATCATTTCCTAAGCTCTCTTTG
Organism: Macaca nemestrina; assembly: GCF_043159975.1. NCBI lineage: Eukaryota > Metazoa > Chordata > Mammalia > Primates > Cercopithecidae > Macaca > Macaca nemestrina. The sequence goes on along the minus strand of NC_092142.1, from coordinate 69,723,722 downwards.
CATTAAGTGTATGCCATACATACATCAGACATAATTAGCACTTTAGGTGACAATGATTTGATTTCTTTCCTTGTAATGAAAGCCCTCTGTGTTGGCATATACATTCAGAACGGGAAATTGAACACTGTTGCTGTTTATTCACCCGAGGCAAAATTTAGGACGAACTAGGGAAAATACGAGGAGGGCTTACAGAACAGCCCTTTGTGAATTTTGCAAACAGAAAAAGAAAATAGTTCAATAAAAAGCTTTTAAGGATCACAGTCAAACATGTGCTTTTTAAAAGCAAAGGATTTCTGTGGAACGTTTCTCTACTTTTAAAGTCAGCATTTAACTTTCCTTTAGATGTGAACAAACCCACACTAAATGGATTTGTAGGCACAACTGCAAAACTGGACACATTTAAATTACTGTGTATGAACCAGAAAAATATTGGCGCTGCCTTCTCTGAGGGCACAGAAGAAAATGGTTTTCAAAATTATTTCAAATAAATATCAATCCTTCCTGTTCCTTTGCTGCCGCAATTAAGAATCAGGTTAATCCACATTTCTGTGGATGAAACCATTTATATAAACATGAAAGATTTTTTATAAGGGAAAAAGGAGAAACTGAAATGCAAGCTGCTGATCTATTGTGTATGGCTCATAAGGGATACTACATCCTCTTGAAATGTGTAGCCCCACGAGAAACACCAAGAAAACATGCTTTTGCATTTAAATCTTCTTGAAAAGTCATTTTCTTCTCTTTTTCATCAAAAACAAAATGTGACAGGTGGGTTAGTTAATTCCTTTGATTGCATAAGTTTATCAGAAATTAAGTCATAGATAATGATTGTGAAAACAAACATTTCTAAACTAAACCTAATTTTGTTAGTTAACTTCATGCAAACCTTCCCACTTACGTGGAACTTGCCGATCTTTTGCTTTAATCCTAGGATCTATCTGTTCTACTAATATGCTGATCTACAGGTATCTACTGATCGGTTGGAGAGTGAATTGCACACCCACATCTACTGCAATGATTCTAAAATCCTCACAGTGTCACAAAAGTGAAGACTGTATGAGAGATGCTTAAATTGCACATAACACAGCTGTTCCTAAGGATCTTCATTTTTACATTTTCTTAAACTTCTGTGGATCTTTTACTGACTTACTAAGAATATCTGAAAATAAAGGATCCTGTTTTTTGTGTGAGTTCCTATTTCAGAAACGTATAAATAATAAACCAGAAACAAAGAAGCCTTTGAAAAATCAGTGTGAAGAGTAGGTTATGATGTAAACACATTTTGCCTAAATTGTAAAAAACAAACAAACAAAAAGAAAGAAAATGAAGTACCTGCTTAGAGCTTTGCAGAGTTAACTCACTGTAATTTGGAATATATAAGCATGAAAGGAGTTCAACAGTTGGATGCATCATATACTTTTCCAAGCATAGATTTTAAATAAAGGGTGTATAGCCGGGCATGGTGGCTCACACCTATAATCCCAGCACTTTGGGAGGCAAAGGCAGGCAGATCAGTTGAGGTCGGGAGTTTGAGACCAGCCTGGCCAACATGGCAAAAACTCGTCTCTACTAAAAATACAAAAAATTAGCCAGGTGTGGTGGTGTGTGCCTGTAATCCCAGCCACTCAGGAGACTGAGGCAGAAGAATCACTTGAACCCGGGAGGTGGAGGTTGCAGTGAGCTGAGATCACGCCTCTGCACTCCAGCCTGGACAACAAAGCAAGACTCTGTTTCAAAAAAAAAAAAAAAAAAAAAAAAAAAAAAGGATGTGTGAGGCATTAGCATTGGTTTCAAACAATAATTTCTCTTATCTAAATTTTAACTTGAGCCAGATGGAGTTTAAGGCCACAGACAATAAAAAGTACTATTTATGTAATCTCCCAGATGATTGTATATTATTCTGTTTTCTCAATGTAAGAAAGATTTCACTTAGAAACTCGAATCTGATGTTTGCAGGTTTGCACCTGTAACGTAGGTCATTTTCTTTTTCTTTTTTTTTTTTTTTTAAGGCTAGACACAAGGGATCAATTTTTTTTTAATTTTTTATTTATTTATTTTTTTGATTTTTTTTTTAAAGAATGAATCATGTTACACAAGAACTCAGGGTTGCCAGGCCGGGCTGTATTCTGTACTTGACAAAATGCTGTGGCAGATGACAGCCGAGGTGCAATCTCCGACCATACATTATTATGTGAAAGAGAGTTATGTTAAAACCCTGATATTACAAGGTGATATAATCACCTGTTACAGAAATATTTGTTAAAATCAACTAGTTACTAAATAGCATTACAACCAATTATTAGCACTTTTGCACAAGTGTAAACCCTTTTCCCAGATTTTTTTTGGCTTCATACACAGAATTTTACTTCTGTGACATGAGATTTTTTTTCTCTCTCATGCAAAAATATTAAATATCCATGACCCACGGTCACAGCATTTCTCCCTTATTTCTGATTAGATGGATATCTTTCACCTTGATGAGACACATGCATGTATATACATAACATGCATATGGGATGTCAGAAAGCACTTTCGATTTTTCTTCCATACCCCCCTAGGATGATATGGGAACCTCATGTCAAAAACCCTCACTTCAGAACAATAAATAAATAAACCAGCCATAGCCTTCCTGAAGCTGGCCAACTCTAGCATAAGTAATTCAAGAGGCTGAGAGATGCCAGATAAATTTGATTACTATAAAAGATGGGAATATGTTTCCTTCCTTTGAGAATTCACAAAAAGGGGTCAAAAACAAAGCAATGCTGAAAGCGAACAATTTCATTTCGCCTGCAATTCAAGGCGAAAATTCAAAGGCAATTTTGCAAGAACATTTTATCACAATTTTATAGACCCTCATTTCCTGCACACATCACAATCTTTAATTTCTAAAAGAAGAAGGCAAGAAAAGGGGAAGTGGGCGGGGGAGAAGAGGTGAGGAGGCAGAGACCAACTGTGAGGGGCTTTTTTTTCTTCTTCTTTAAGATATAAATGCAGATATTTATAAAGCAGTGAGAGATTTGTAAATCTTTCTTCAAAGCTGAACCTACTGCTGGGATCGTGATTTGCTAAAAGCTGCTATAGGCATACTCCAAAACTCAGCGGGGTCATCTCTCCCCTTCCGAAAAATAAAAATAAAAAATAAAAGAGGTTGGGTTGAGTGGGGGAGGAGAGAAAGCCATTCTGATTAGTAGTGTCTTGATAGACATGTTTGAGAAAACTGTTTGTGTTTCATACCTTCTCCTTGACTCATTATTTTTCCTTTCCAAAGACACAACAAGAACATTTAAAACTCAATAGCTTGCTTCCCATCTTTTTGTCTAATTGACTCTCCTTGATGCTGTTTGGGAATGGCAGGTCATTTCTCAAAGCCAAACTGTCAGGTGACCCTTTAGAAGGTCACAATCTAAAGACAAATGCAACAGGCATCCATCCAAGGGCACCTTGACCACCTCCACTCCCCACCCTGCAGGTCTTGCCAGGTACAATGAAGGGCACAGTTCACGTGGAGCACAAAGATCTAGTTTCCAGTTCCAATTTTACCAACAACTTCCTGTGTGATCCAAAGGAAAGCCACAAACTCACTGTCTTTTCCTAGTGGGAATAAAAAATAGAAGTCCTACTGGCTTTCCAAGAGAGCAAGGATAACAGAAAGCAACAAGAGTATGAAAGCACTTAGCTCATTTTGTACATCAATGCATCCCTAAGACCCAGAATGTGTCTGGGACAGAGGAGATGCTGAATAAATATTTGTTAACTAAGGAAAGAATGCATCTGGGGAAGCATAAGCCATGAAAAACAGAGTAAAACTGTCATAGTAGATATTAAAACGAAACCAAGATGGGTAGTGCTAAGAATCCACTCTCTCTGAGAGGGAAATGGACTGACTTTAGGATATGGCAGGTTCTTCTTTCTCATTGGGGCGATTAACCTCTACGTGCTGTAACCACCCCCACCTGTCTCATGCACTGACACATTTGCAACCTACACTCAAAGCCTCAGCAGGCCATGGAGCTCAGAGGGACTTCGGGAAACACCACCCATTTAGAGATGTGGCAGAGTGCCTTCAAACTTTTCTCTAGATAAATAAATTGTTTTCAGAGAAAACTGGATATAAAGTAATTTTGCGTTGGGAAGGGAATGTCATTTTTAAAAAACAAAAGGAAAGAAGTGTGAGAAAAAGAAAATCCTTTTGCAAGTCATTGTTTTCCAAACTGAACCAGTCACTGCTGTCGCCCAGGAGGGCAACGTAACTTTGCCAGACAGTATTGCTGACCTATTTCTGCACCTCTAGAAGCCTTGTTTTCTAGAGGGAAATCTTGAGATGGGCTAGCACTGTTTAATGCTGACCTAACTCCCATGAAAAACAAAGAACTACCATAAATGGAGAAACTGGGCTTGGACAATTGCATCAATATCTAATATAAAAATCGAAGATGGTTTCAGGTGAAAGGATGCATACCCAGCATAGTGCTATATGCAGTACATATATTCGTTCTATGTAACAACCACAGATTTATATTCTTTCAGAAACTTTTTTATAATGCTAGTTCCTGCTTCAGTGATTGTAAGTGATTTACAAAAATCAATCCATATCCACAAATAGTCACTAATCTATATTGAAATTTGTAATCCCATAGTATTTGCCATTTTGGACTTCCCATCACAAGAAGCAACCATATTCATTCACCTACCAAGAGATCACCAGCAATATACCTGGTGCCATTTAGATGTCCATTAAGATGAGATACAGCACAAATTACAAAAACACTCCTTTGGAAGAGCTACCACCTCGTTACAACTGGACCAAAAGAGGCAGACACGTATACGGTGTACCAAAGAGGAAATTTTAACAGAGCATTCAGATACACCCAGAGGAAAGTAATTGTAAATGACAATAACTTTTCCTTTCCATACCAATATTTTTTTGCACACAGCTAACACTTAGTTAATGCATTTCCATAGGAGTTTTATTCCATTTAAAATACGGAATGGGATAAACATAGTCAGCAGCACAGTCATGGTCCATTAGGGAAGGCAGATGCCCTACATTTATTCATTTATTTAACAAATATTGTGTTAGTGCCTCTTGTCTACTAAAGAGTGCAGAGTGATTAAGAGCACTATTGTCCCTGCTGTCATGGAGTTTACAGTCTAATGTAGAAGACGAATAAATAATTAAGTAATTAAATATAGTGTGACAAATGCAATGAAAGTGGTCATAATAGGTGCTTGGGGACCATTGAAGAGATGATCTTTCTGATTATCATTGTACTTTTTTTTTTTTTTTTTTTTTTTGGTGAGACAGAGTCTTACTCTGTTGCCCAGGCTGGAATGCAGTGGTGCGATCTCGGCTCATTGCAACCTCCACCTCCCAGGTCCAAGCGATTCTCCTGCCTCAGTCTCCCGAGTAGCTGGGATTACAGGATCCAGCCACCATGCCCCAGCTAATTTTTGTATTTTTAGTAAAGACAGGGTTTCACCATGTTGGCTAGGCTGCCCTCGAACTCCTGACCTCGCGATCCACCCGCCTTGGCCTCCCAAAGTGCTGGGATTACAGGCATGAGCCACCAGGCCCGGCTGACTTTTCTTCAATAACTTTTAAGCGGCCTGAGTGGCAGTTTCTGGGCTTGAGAGTTTGATTGGATATGGAAAAATGGACATACAGATTGGTTTAAAGGATTTAAATCTCCATGTCCTATAAAGCCAGTGGAATCATTACTCACATAGCAGAGAAGTTACATGGGATCCCATCATGTCATATTCATGTGTCAAAAGAGTTACCTATTCCCATATGAAATAGTGAAACCTTTTAAAATTGTGTTTCTTTCTTCATATACAAAATACTTGTGTTTCAGAGAGCTCTTATTATCAAATATAAGGTCTTTGGCCATCTCCACAAAAATACTAAGGGAGTTTTAAAGATTCCTTGAAGGGACGATGGAAAGTTTCTGAACAAAACCTCCTGAGACAGAAAATGCTACCATGCCTTGAAGTTTCTACTACAGGAAATGTGAGGCCATCACATCAGATCTGTGAATCTCAGACTGCTGGACCCTTCTCTTTACAGTCAGGCTTGTTGAAGTATAATTTACATGAAATAAAATTCACTCTTTGTAGTGTACGGGTGTATGAGTTTTGTCAAATGCACAGTCATGCCACCACCACTACAACCGAGATACTGGAAAGTTCCATCACTTCTCCCAAATTCCCTTGTACTCTCAAGTCAACCCCTCTGTCCTGTCCTGCCCTTAGCAACCACTGATCCATTCTCTACACCTAGTTTTGCCTTTTCCAGAATGCAATGAAATGAAATCTGCAGCATGGAAATGTTTGAGTCTGGCTTCTTTCACTTAACACAATGCCTATGGGATTCATCCTTGTTGTTGAGTTTATCAGTAGTTCATTCTTTTCATTGCTGAGTAATATTCCATTGTACAGATATACAACTTTTTTATTTATTTATTTTTGAGACGGGAGTCTCGCTCTGTCACTCAGTCTGGAGTGCAGTGGTGCGATCTTGGCTCACCGCAACCTCCGCCTCGGGTTCAAGCAATTCTCTTGCCTCAGCCTCCCAAGTAGCTGGGATTAAAGGTGCCTGCCACCATGCCCAGCTAATTTTGTATTTTTAATAGAGACAGGGTTTTGCCATGTTGGCCAGGCTGGTCTTGAACTCTTGACCGCGTGATCCACCTGCCTCAGCCTCCCAAAGGGCTGTGATTACAGGTGTGAGCCACCGCACCCGGCCGGATATGCAACTATTTATCCATTCACTAGTTGAAGGACACCTGGATGGTTTCCTGGTTTTAGCGATTATGAGTAAAGCCACTGTAAATGTTAACATACGGCTTTTGTGTGAACATAAGTTTTTATTTCTCTTGGGAAAATCCTTAGGAGTGGGTTGGCTGGATCAAATGATACATATATGTTTAAGTTCATTTTTAAGAACTACTAAATTGTTTTTCCAAAGTGGCTGTACCATTTTGTATTCCACCAGCATGTATGACAGTTTGGTTGCTTATTTGCCAAGAGATAAAGAGCTGCTAAGTAGGAATGAGTTAAAGATGCTCAAGAAGATACTGGTCCCTACCATTTGGAGCTATAAGAACATTTAAAAGCACTACACCAATAGGAAGGATAACAATCAGTAAAAGTTTAGCACTAAATTTAGTTGCGCATAATACAGACTGAACCAACACATAATCTCATTTTGAGATTCAGGTGGGAACTTATTTGAGAAGCCACAGAACCTACTACACTGAAGTTTTGCCATTACTGGATGGTAGCCTTGCTTGACTTGTACCATCTCATCTTCCCTCACTTCCACTTCCCTTGTCCAAATCTCAGGTTTCCTGAAGAACCAGTTCAAGTGCCACCTTCTCTTGAGCATTCTGGTCAATTAGCAATTTCTTTTTTGAGACGGAGTCTCGCTCTGTCGCCCAGGCTGGAGTGCAGTGGCCGGATCTCAGCTCACTGCAAACTCCACCTCCCGGGTTTACGCCATTCTCCTGCCTCAGCCTCCCGAATAGCTGGGACTACAGGCACCTGCCACTTCGCCCGGCTAGTCTTTTGTATTTTTTGGTAGAGACAGAGTTTCACCGTGTTAGCCAGGATGGTCTCAATCTCCTGACCTCGTGATCCTCCTGTCTCGGCCTCCCAAAGTGCTGGGATTACAGGCTTGAGCCACCGTGCATGGCTCAATTAGCAATTTCTTTGAATTCCTACAGCACTTATAATTCCTTGTTTAAAGCTTCATTACATATGCAATGGTTTGTGTTCTATTTATAACACATATTAACATTTATGTTTCCTTCTGGAAAATGATAAACCACCTCTATGAAGCTTGCCAAAAGAATGGACTCATCTGGACCACCCTCTAAGCCAATGCAGATCTGTGTGTGCCAGACTATTCTGCAGCACAAGTATCTATCATGGTCAAGAGAAAGGGAAATGTACTAGCCACTGTAAGTATCCAGGAAGACAAAGAAATGTACAACTCTAGAGTTCATTCATGTCTCCTAGACAGTAAATGCACATACCTCAAGCTGCTGATCTTTGTATTTTCTTTTTTTTTTTTTAATTATACTTTAAGTTTTGGGATACATGTACAGAACATGCAGGTTTGTTACATAGGTATACATGTGCCAAGGTAGTTGGTTGCACCCATCAACCCATCATCTACATTAGGTATTTCTCCTAATGCTCTCCCTCCCCTAGACCCCTCCAACCGACAGGCCCCAGTGTGTGATGTTCCCCTCCCTGTGTCTATGTGTTCTCATTGCTCAATTGCCACTTATGAGTGAGAATATGTGGTGTTTGGTTTTCTGTTCTTGTGTTAGTTTGCCAAGAATGATGGTTTCCAGCATCATCCATGTCCCTCCAAAGGACATAAACTCATCCTTTTTTTTTTTTTTTTTTTTTTTTGCAATCTATCCATCTGACAAAGGGCTAATATCCAGAATCTACAAATAACTTAAACAAATTTACAAGAAAAAAACAAACAACCCCATCAAAAAGCGGGCAAAAGATATGAACAGACACTTCTCAAAAGAAGACATTTATGCAGCCAACAAACATACGAAGAAAAGTTCATCATAACTGGTCATTAGAGAAATGCGAATCAAAACCACAATGAGATACTGTCTCACGTCAGTTAGAAGGGCAATCATTAAAAAGTCAGGAAACAACAAATGCTGGTGAGGATATGGAGAAATAGGAATGCTTTTACACTGTTGGTGGGAGCGTAAATTAGTTCAACCATTGCGGAAGACAGTGTGATCTTTGTATTTTCTTTTACTTCTTTCTTTTCCTTTTTTTCTTTTTTCTTTTTTTTTTTTTTTTTTGAGATGGAGTCTCGCTCTGTTGGCCAGGTTGGAGTGCAGTGGTGCAATCTCGGCTCACCGCAACCTCCACACCCCAGGCTCAAGCAATTCTCTTGCCTCAGCCTCCAGAGTAGCTGGGATTACAGGCATGTGCCACCATGCCCGGCTAATTTTTGTATGTTTAGTAGATACAGGGTTTCACCATGTTGGCCAGGCTGGTCTCAAACTCTTGACCTCAGGTAATCTGCCCACCTCAGCCTCCCAAAATGCTGGGATTACAGGCGTGAGCCACCGTGCCCGGCCAATCTTTGTATTTTCTAATGTGGATCTGGTTTAACTGAATTCAACTGGAGAAACCCCCATGTGATCTCTAGACGACCTTCTAAAGGGAAGTAGAACACACCACCATATATTTCTGGCTGGCGCTCCCGTGCGACCAAAAGACTCAGGGAAGCTTGTAAGTTTTTAAGATAAAAAGGGGTATCCATTAAAAGAAGCCAACCACCTGAAAAGGGTTAGGAAAATCTAATAGGGAGAACTATTTCTATGAATTAAAAGTCATGCAAAAATCTGAACATGAAGACCTGGAGGCCATGAAAGTGAAGAACACTCTTTATAGAGGCTCTGCCTGCTTTTTCTCTTCACTAGCTCTAGGATGTACAGTAACTGCTTTCACTTTAGTTTCAACTAAGCTTGTTTCTTGGTCTCTCAGATGCCAGCTCAGTGCTACCGAGACCGTGGCAGCATTATTGGGAAATGTCCTAGTCAAACCCCAAACAGCTTTGCTGGGGTATTTCTTTTAAATCTCAGAAAATCACCTTTTATACCTTTACTTAAAACTGATCTTGAGCTAAGCTGTTGTACTTGACTGTGTCCCTTTAACCTAGGGAACTTGCTGCCAAAAAATATTATTGAGGCCAACAGCTTAATAAGTTTTATAGAAGATTAAATATTTATATGAATAAAAATAGCACCTGCAGCGACACCAGGAAGGATAAAATTACAAGGGCTATGAAATCTTCATGCTTCAGGGCATAAATTGCTTACCAGCTGGATGAGGTGGTTTCCTTCGCAGAACAACACTGCACTGCTAAATATGTCTTCCTGAGAAGTATCTCAATGCTGACCACTTCCAAGACCAAAGACTACAGCAGAAAGACCTTTACATTGTTGGTTTGCATCCAGCCCAAGTTTTTACAGAATTCAGAAAGTGTATGATACCACACCAATCTAAAATCTGAAAATAATGATGCAAGAGAGAGGCCAATGCCTCCATTCACAAGGAATGGGAGTAAAATGGGATAAAATTATAAAAGATGAAATGGCTCAGGAGGGAAATGGTTCCTAACTTTGTTGGCCAATATGGATTATTTGCAGTAAAACACTCAGAGCTCCAAATCTGAAATCCATTTAAGACAAAATTAGAAGAAAAGTCATCAATCGACTACTTTAAGCTTAATTTTTTTTTCTTTAACATTTTCCCCAAAGTAGAAATGTAGCATGAAGATTATCAGTAAGACCTTGTTCTTCTAACCTTGCTAGAGCAAAGACCATTATTTGACTGCAGGAAAAATCAACGGGGAAAACATAATGAAATAAGGAGTAAAAACAGGAAAAACTAACAAAATGTATCCACCAAATTTTTAGATGCTAGATTTTACTTCTCCCAGCACCAAAGTATACCATGACATTTGCAAATGACTCCTTTTTCCTTAAGGATTGCGGGAATAATGGTAAATATCAATCAATCCATTTTATAAATAAAATATTCAACAAAGTAAAGAGTAGCATCCAGCCAGGTAAAGTATGCTAATAAGGTTAATAACTGTTAGCTTTTGTTGAAAATTCACTTCAAGTTTGCAAGTTTAGATAACCCAATGTGCACAAACATTCTACAGTTACTAATATGACTTAATGTTCAGTTGCATAATTAGTCGGTTTCTCCAGAAGGATTATTTAAGAAACAGCTATGGGCTCCAGGAGGATGCTCTTGTTCAAAACAGTGTATGGAAGTGCATGGTGGGTGGTCCTCACAATGACTACACGAACAAAGGACTCCTGTGGATTTTAATAACACTGATCCACTTATGAATCATAAATCAAATGGGAACCCTTTTGCAGTTCGAAGATTTCCAAGATTTCTGGGGAGAATGCTCCAGCACAGCAGCGTGTTATTGGCCAGGATTAACCATATTTGCTCACATTCTTTTAAAAATAGTGTTTTGCATCCTTGGATGGGTGCTGGCAGGGACCAGCAAAAGCACAGCAATGGAAACAGGGAGGAAAGCAGAGCAAAGCCAGCATCAGTGGCCTCTGTGCAAAGCTCTGCACAGAGACGACCAGAGCTGAGATGAGCAGAGAAACACAGGCAGATAGAGGTGAACCATCACCACCTCAGCCAGAGAGACAAATACGTGGTTGGTACCAACAGGAGCCTTTTCTGATTATTTTTAGAACACCTTTAATTTAATGCATATTTTCTTTGCTGAAAAGGAAATAGTGATATTAACAAATTGGTTTTATTTCTAACCTGGCAGGGTGCCTGCAGTGAAATGTAAATACATGTACATGGGAGCTGGGATTAGCATTTACTGAAGAAAAAGAGTAGTCAATATTTTAATGAGGAAGTCTAAGAAAGCAATTGCATGAAACACACTCCGATGTCACAGGGGAGCTTTTTAAGTTAAGCCAACTAGTTCCAAATTACTACTTTTCCTGGCTTTCCTTTAAGGGGACTTCAGACTTACTTAGGAAAAAATACAACTGTGGCATTTAGTTTTAAATATCATAAAATAGCTGTAATATTCCTCTCTATAAATACATACATTAACCTACATACATCTCTCTCATTATATATATAGAAAAAGAACGTCTCACATGCCAATCTTCAGCTAAATGGCCCATTTAACAGTGTCATCTTTCTGCTTTTTTATGAAAACAGAAATACTAGGCAAAGCAAATTGACACTACCCAAGAATGAGGGACAGATCTGAGGGGAAAAAATACATAAAAGGAAACACAGGTAACCAAAGCAAATAAAAATCAATGGTAGTTTAAGGACGGAGTAGTGTATGTAAGACAGATTTGGAGAGCAGATCAAATCAATTAGAAAAACACCATCTATTATACAATCTTTACTCTGATACCCCTAGGAAGCATATTTCCATCTGAGAATCAGATTTCTTCAACAATCAGGAAAAGAGGAAGAAACGAGATCACTCTGGAACAAGGCAAGATATACAAAACCAAAATATATCACCAATATTAACCCTTAAATGAAATCAAACGATCTGAAGATTTGAAGGCTTCTGTGTTACCATTTCTGAACTCCAGGGGACCCAATAGGACTAACTACTTCAAAAATGCACATTAAAACAGCATTTCCTATATTCTGATGAATGCTCTCAAGAACATTTCATGTCTGACAAATATTTAAGCATTTTCTGGCCTTATATTGGCCAAGTTGTACCTACTCTTCCAAACTCAGAGCCAACATCAAATAATAAAGAACAGAAATCAGTAATATAGAAACTGAGCATCATATAAAAGGATCATAACAATCAAAAGTTATTATTTTTCAAAAGAATAATAAAATTGACAAACACACGATGAGAGAATAATAAAAAGAGAAGGCACATAGGATCAACACTAAGGTTCTGTGGGCATTAAAAGGATCAGAAGAAAGACCATATGCTCTTTTATACTTTATACTTTTATACATTTATAATTTTACACTTTTATGAACATGAGGAATCTGCATATCCAAAAGAAATTCTTACACATGAAAACTGGGAGAACTATACCCAAATATTCAAAGTGACATTATTTTTATTAGATAGATTGTTTTTAATTTAATTCATAGATTACAAAAACATGATGCATTTACACAAAGGCCTATTATACAGCAGTGGGTATGAATGAAATACATTTACTTGCAACAACATAAATGGATCTTGGAAACATCATATTGAGTGAAAATTTGTCACTCCCATCAGTCTGCACTTGGTGTGACACAGTTTTTATAGTACTCAAAAATTAGAAAGATCTAAACAATATATTGTTTAGTTCAAATTAATATATTAAATAAAACTGTTTTTGAAAGGCAAGGGAACTGTGAACATACTATATGGAAAATAGTGGTCCCCTCTAAGTGGGGAGGAGGATATCAAGATAAGGATAGGGAAGAGGCACACAGATAGAGGCCTCTCTCCTATTAATTTTCCTACTTTTAAGCTAGGTCATAAGTTTATGGGTATTCATTTCATTATTATGCTGTGTAACCTACATATATATTACATAGTTTGTTTCATATGTATGAAATATTTCTAATAAAAATAGTCCCCCCAAAAATATAAAATCACACACAGAGAGAAGATAGGAAAAGATCTTACATTTCTCCTGCTGTTAGAGGAACCTCATTCCCTTCCCACTCCTAGGCTATCACCAACAAGTAAGACACTCCTTGGGCTCTCACAGTCTGCCACCTGAGATAAAAAAGCTAGCAGTTGTCTCAAGATTAGGTAATAACTATTTCATTAGAAACTAGACTATTTTTCCACAAAAATATATCTACCGACCTACATGCCATCCATTCAGAAACACCAACCTTAGAAAAATTAAAGGAGGAAGAGGGTATGGCATTTCCCTGGGAAAGAGCCTCAAAACTGAAGTGCTGAGCTGGATTTGGGGCAGAACAGGGAGAACAGTAGGGCAGACTGAAACCTGAGTTTGTTATGTATTCTAACTGAACAGAGATTTAGACTACAGGGGCAATGAAGCTCCATGAAAACTAGGAATTGATCTAGAAGGGATGCACATCACTACACCCTTCTGATACAGATCCAAGAAGGAAATCTGACCACCACACAAGGAGACAGATATGAGAGCAAACCCTAAGTCAGGTGATGAACACCAAACAAAGCATCTGTGATTGGCTACTACACAAAAAGGAAACAAAAACATCTCCCAAACTCAGACACAGATCATTGCCTCTGAAAATATACTTGAAGAAATCAGAAAACTTACTCAACTCTAATTCCTTGAAGGAAGGGGCCAAATCTTGTTTGCTACTGTGTTTCTAGTATTAATGCAGTGCTTGGCACAAAATAAGCATGTGATGAATATTCTTAAATAAAAAGTTTTGTGTCTACAGAAGACTGCAAAATAGACCTCACTATAAAAGATATAGAAAATTATAAGAAAAAAATAGAACACAAAAAAAGTAACGGAATGAAAAAAGAAAGATGAATGAGAAGAGAGGCTGTGCACAACCAAAAATGCATGGGCAGAATGCAAATCCACATTAAAGGCAGTAAATACAGAATGCTAAGGTAGAAAGTGCACAGTGTGACATTTCAGGAAGACTAAAAATCAATTGGAAGAGATCAAACACACTGTGTAAGCTTAGATTAAGTTTCAATTTAATTGGCCAAGAGGGCAACACAGTCAAGAATAGACACCACTCAGCATGAATTCCCTTGGTTTTCAGAGTCCCTAGTGGGAATGCAGTGAATTGTAAAGATGGCCTCACATTTGCCCCATTTCTGTATCCATGCCCTTGCAATAGGACATGACAGTTTCTCCAATTAAGACCTAGAGTCTCTTTCGCCACCTTTTGAATCTGGGTTGGTCAGGTGGCTTTCTTTAACCAATGGAATCTAAACAAAGTGATTAAATCAGTCTTGAGAAGTGCTTATGTGTTGACGTTTGCCCTCTCTTGCTGCTTTAGAAACCCTCAGATATGTGGCTCCAACACCAGACATGTGCAGGAGGCTACCAGGAAAAAACCAGCCCCAGCTGACTTATCAGCTGACTATAATCACATGAATGACACATACTCACATGTGAGACTTACAGAAGAACTGCCCAACTGAGCCCAGCCCAAATTACTGGCCTACAGCACCATGCATGCCCTAATAAATGATTGCTGTTATAAGCTGCTACATTTGGGGTGGTTTGTACTGTAGTAAAGCTCATGGACACAGAAGCAAGCCAGCTGTCAGTGACACTCTGCCCAAGACGGGGCTTTGGGTCTGAGCTAATTTCCATCACCAACACCTCCTTCTTATACTTGAAATTAAGCATTCCTTGCAAAGAATTTGAACTAGTTATATGTTAAGAAGGAATGTTTCAGACTTGTGAGACTTTCCTGGTTCTCAAGCAAAGACAGTTCTATTAAAGACTTATTCTCAGAAGAAGGCAGGGGAGGGGGACCAGGGAAGCAAAGTCATAGTCCAAGTACCCTCTAGCAGTATCTTGGCCTTCAGTTTTATGGTTAGCTAGAGAGCTCATTTGCCAAAATCTCCCTAAAAAGAAGAAAACTTAAGATAAAAATTACATTTTTTAGTAAACAACATATAAGGAAAGGCACATATAAAATCAGATATGGGGTTTATCTTTCATACGTTCATTCATTTGTTCATTCATCTATCCATTAAAAATGGATTTACTGAGGGTCTAGAATGTGTTGGGCTCTCTATCGATACACCCAGGTAAAGCGCTGTGAATGAAACTGATAGGATTTCCATATCAGTTTCACTGACTTTATAGAACTTATTGTTTCAGCATCTTAGATTAATGGGGCTCCTGAAAAGAAGAATAGAATAAATGGAACCAAGTGAATAAATTAAGCTAAAACAGATGAAAATACTTATCAAGTGAAAAAGTTCCATGTAACAGATAAAAAGAATGACCATTATCAAGGCAAACTCATACCTGGATCTGGTCAAAAATTCTGAGTTATACAAAAATAAAGTCTCACAAATATCTAGGCATAGAAAAATAACAATACACATAAACGCATGCACATGTGCACACACACTCACACAGCCTTCAATTATCTAAAAAAAAATCAACCTTGCCTCACATATGAAAATTAATACAACAAAATTATAAAATTTTTAGGGGAAATGGTACAACTCCAGAACTGCACATCTAAACAAAGAATAAAAAAACTTCACAAATGTGTGAACTCAGAAAACATACCAACCATGTGTCTTTCTTGAAAAATTATCTAAAGCCATATTCAAACTCAATGAGAAATTTAAAAAACCTAAGAACTCAAAAATAATAAAGAAAAAGTATAAGAATCATATCAAGAATAGTGAAACCAATTAAACATAACAATAACTAATTATAGCAAAAATTTTAAAGCAAAATAGAAATTATAAACTATTTTCTATTATTTTTGACTATAAATTATTTTTGAAAATAAGCATATACATTAAGACTAATGATATTTATTAAATAACACTTTTTCTAAAACTTGAGGTTATAAACAAAGACCAAGATACAGGGCTGGGGAGAGCAATGGAATGTGTGTTGCAGGGTTGGGGAAGATGAGAAATATGCTAAACTCTTCCATTTAAATAAAAGACATAATGCTGTTTTTTCCCCTTAAATTTGACAGTTGGAGATATATAGATTAAATAATGCCTTTGAGACATTAGATACAAAGAAAATTGAATACCAACATATACTTTATGAAATACTAACAAAGAACCATACAGTATATGCCCAAAGACAGAGAACGAAAAATAATAAATGACACCCAGAGAATCAAAACTAAAATATAAAGAAAGCAGTAAGGCTAATATTTTATTTATAACAATGTATGTAAATGGCTTAAATTTCCCTGTGAGAAGACAAAGACTAGAAGACTGAGTCACAACACCAAATCCAATTATGTATCAATTAGAAGAAATACACCTAAGACAAACGAGTACAGAAAGGATAACTAAAAAGATGAGTGAAGATATATTAAAGATATACAAATAAAAAGAGTTTTAATATTAGTATTAGAGAAATAAACATGCAAGGCAAAACACATGAAGTGGGCAAAGACACACTTTATATGAAGGGAATACAATTGAACACAAATATGCAATATTCATGTGTCAAATAATACGACACTGACTCTCAGAAAGTGAATATCTCTATAAGTAAAAGTTAAAGACTAGTAAAGGACTTTAACATTCCTCACAGTCGATCAACGAAGACCAAAGGATATAGTGGAGCTTTATAATTAGTAAATTCTCTACCTTAAGGAAAATAGCCTTCATTTCCATCTTTTCCAAAGATGATTAGATATACTATCCCCAAAATATGTCAACAAAATTTAAGTAAAAGTCATCAAAGGTATATTTTAGGAGGCAATTAAGTAAAACTATAAATTAATAATAACAGATGATGTCATAAAATCAACCACTTTAAAATTTTAAATTACTCTTAGAGTAATTTAGATCTTAGAGGCTGATCAAAATATCACTTTAGGTTATTAAACAACGAATAAATAAGAATATAACAGCAAAAGTTATATAATGCAGCTAAGTTAAAATCATAGGAAAGTTCATAGTTTTAAATATTTTTTATTAATAAACAACAACAACAAAAAACAATGAATTAACTAAGCATGCAACTTTAAAACCTAGTAGGAAAACAGAACAACTGGAAATAGTAAGTAAACTTCAGAGTTGGCTCTTCCATACTACCTTTGGCACAGCCAATCAAGAAAAAAAGATATATTAAGAATAAGAAAAGTGATTTAACAATAGATTTCTAGAATTATTTTTTAACTATAACACAATATTTTGTATGCATCTATGAAAACAAATTTAAATGAACTGATATTTCAACAGGAAAATATAAATCATCAAACTTGATTCAAAGAGAAATAGAAAACAACCTGAACAGGTCAATAATCTTGAAAGAAAATTGGAGGCTTCAAACAACTTATCCTCCAAAACAAAGATGGCACAAAAAAAGAATTACACTAGCACATAATACATAGAAACCTTAAATAAAATACTCTCGTGACTTAGGGAGGTTTATTTCTGGTACACGAGGATGAATTCATGTTAGAGAATTTACCCATAAATAGAGACACCCTATGTTCTCCAATAGAATGACTCAATATTACACAGATACCAATCTACTCCAATAATTTATAAATATAATCCAGTCATTGTCAAAACCGAACATGGAAAAACAAATGCAAAAGTAAAGAAAATTTTGTAAGAGAAGATCAGAGACAAGTTTGGCATTACCAAATATACACCAAAATTACTGAAATCACATAAACATTACAGTAGTGATACAGGAAATTATTTATATTAGCAAAATTAGAAAAAAACTAAATATTCATTATTCAGTCATAGGAATGAGTAAGACTTCTCTGTGTTACACGCATGCGTGAACAGCATGCAGTGAGTAAAATTTACACTGTAGAAGACCATTGGGAGACGTTCAAGCCCTATTGGTTATTGGGAATGAAAGTATAAAAGAAGTGCATAGGATAATTTTTTTACAGAGTATATTCTAATTACAGTGAGTAAAAAATACCTTAAATATATATATATAGAATGTAAACAATGGCTATTTCTCCATAATGGCATAAAATGATTTCCAATTTTGCTATTTAGGCTCTTCAGTATTTTCCAAATTTTTCAGAACAAAAATGTCGATATTGTTTTCATAAAAATATTATTTTATAAAGGTCAAGTCTTCTAAAATCTGGTATTGCATTAATTCGGGTACACTTATACAACACTGAAATTTATTTAAAATATATGTAACAAATCTGAGCTATGTGCCAATGGCAAGTGTCTGGATATGAGTCACCAAAAAAACCGCTACATGTCTGAAGGAAATATTAAAACAAATAGCCCAGCACCACAGTGATTACACAGAACTGTATATATTCGCTCTGTGCACTGGACAGGAATTTTTCATTTCATACATCATTTACAGCTTGCTGCAGTGATTCTGCAAAATCAGTGCATACCATTAGCACACACCAAGAGAAACACCTAATGTTCTCATTGTTGGAAAATTCAAGTGTTTTGGGCTCTGATGTGCATCAATGCTCTATCTATGCAGATGTGGTTCTGCTAACAAGGATCACAACACCAGATGACCAAGAATCACAAACAGGGATCAAATATCTAAGGTCAAGCACATTGACTTCTAAAAATCTATAGTCCAAGCCTGGTTTGTGCTCGTAGATATACTTAATTTTAAAAACTACTTGAAATAAATGAAAACAAAACTGTGAAAGTCATAAGTCAATCCCTCTAGAGGGACTTTTTTTTTTTTTTTTAATGGAAACCAGCTCTCATTTCCAAAATATTTTATCAAGGCATTTGATACCAAGCATCTGGTCTACTCAACACTTCATCAAAATGAACGTCTCATGCATTCACCACTGTACCCAAGTCCCTGCTCTTTTTTAACAATGTCGCCATTTTCAAATCAGAGCATCAAAAAGTATATTTCTAAGGCCACACAAAAATTTGCCTTGTATATGTCAGGCCAGTGAGAAAGATGTTTTTGCTGGACAATGGAATGCTCCTAGGATTGAAAGCGTTTTGTGAACACTTTCTTCCTATGGGGACAGCGAAGAGGCTCCAGAACAGCAAATGGTCACTTGGTTCTGCCTCCAACAAACCTTGACATTCAAACTCTTCTCTTTTTTTACCTTCTTTTCTCTTATATAAAAAACAAACAAACAAACAAAAAAACCAACCAAACAAAAAACAAACAAACAAACAAAAAACTCATAGCACAATTTTCTGGTGCGCGAATTTGCCATATCCTCATCTACCTACAGCCACAGAAATGAATTCCAACAAACAACATTCTATTTTACTATTCTGTGGATTTCCTTACCACTGTATCTCATTCATTTGTAGAACAATGAGAATCCAGAGTTGTGCTCAGTTTCAACAAGGAATGCAACTATGAGCCATCACATGGTACTTTATCAAGACCAGCAGCCATACATGAAGCACTGAAATTATCAAAGTTCATGACTTATACAGCCAGCACCTCCCGTAGCAATCGTTCTGCTGTGGACTACCTACCAACAAAACCTTTAGCAACTGGATTCATTTTTTCAGGACCAAGTATTAAGTAGTAAGTACAACACCTCAACGTGCAGAGGATATCAGAGCTGTGATGACCAAAGTCAAATTCATGCCAGAAAGATACACAGGCATTTTGGAAGTAAAGCCATTAATGTTTAAGTTCCTCATTTTTATGTCCTACGTTTTCCAAATCATCACATCTCAGAAATTAGCTGAAATCAACCTTTAACATGGAATGAAACAGAGCACTCTGAAGAAAATTCCGTGGAAAACTTTTAGGCCAACCAAATTGGAACACGTCTACATACCAAAGTAAGAATTCTTCGACTTATTCTTCTTTTGGTTTCAGAATTCAAAAAGTCCAGAAGCCTGTAAATATGGAAAAAAAAATAGTTTAAGGAAAATATCTAGAAAAATATCAATCAAAATGATGATCAAAGGCAATTGAAAATGGTAACGTGTGTACTTGGCTAAAAATATGGCACATTCTGAGTGGAAAGTTGCTAAAAAATTTTCAAAGCCATGGAAGTCACGGCTCGAATGAATGTTGACTATTTCAGCTCATCTCAAAAGAGAAGCACTGTTTCCAATGGCAAAGAAAGCCTGTGCTCTCGCCTTCCAAGAAAGTGGTAGAAGATGGCGATGGAAAACCATTTCACATTAACCAATACATTTTTAATACTAACCGGTTGCATTTTAATTTATCACTAAACACTATTTAGGAAAAGACTGAAAGGAATTTGCGATTTTCTTATCAGTCTGCATCTGGGAAAGTACAAAGAAAGTGACAGGAAATTTCTTCTCCCAAAATAATTAGACAAAGGTTCTAAGTTGTGGATGAAACTGAACGGTAGGTGTATATTGTGGAATTTGTCTAATGCTAACGTGAAAGTTTTATATAAAAATGGTGAATCTTAAACTATATCTTTTTGGCAAATGATTTGGATTTAATTGTACCTTTGCTTCATCTGTGTGTGTGAGTGGGGTAAGTGCCTTAGATATTGTGTGGAAGCCATTATTCATATACAATTAATAGCTTCCAGTAAGCAGGATCACACAGAGTATAGGCGAAAGATACTATATGCAAAGACTGAATGCCAAGGAAGAAATTAAAAGTCCAGAAATCTAGCAAGAATAGCACCAGCACAAACTGATTAGAAAGATTTTAGTTATTTTATACAATGTTAAACCACCTCTCAGTGGATGTCTGGTCTTGTGGGAGAGAATAAACCACTATTATTTAAGTAAAAAAGTGAAAGTCGAGGTGGTCAGAAATGACAGAAGATGAGTTCATGTATAAGCATCTTGTTATTATTTCCAGACTATAATGGATACACAAATTAAGGCAACATGGGAAAGAAAGGCATTTTAATAGGTGACAATTGTTTTTAGAAGAGTGATAAACAGTGATTGATCCAATTACTGGTTGCTCTACAAGCCAGATTTAGGAATGATTATCCAAAACGAAGGCAGAAGTGTCTCTCCAAGTGAATGTAACAGGCCTAGAGTAAATTTTGAAAGTAAAAGGTGAACCTTAAAAGAATTGTCTCATTAAAATTATAGTTATCAGAAACATGGGAAGATTAAGATGAGAAAGGGCAGGGCTAACCCAAAATGGGGAGAAAGCCAAGACATAAAGAATGAAATGTAATTCGAACAGTCATGAGTCTAGAGCACGTTGAGCCTTGGGCTTCTGGTTAGCGTTTCTAAGCCATTGTAAAGGGAAACACCTTGCTAACAGTTAAGTCTGGCAAGACTTAGGATCAGATCATCTAACATACATTCCCTAAGATAGAAGTTGTCCAAAGATAGGCACCCGATCCTGTTCTCCAGGCTGAATATCCAATGCTTCCCTCCATGTGCAAACTGCATTCAAAATTACAGTTTTTAGAGTATTATGTAAGCCTATGCATTGTTGCTAGAAAATCTGGAAACTACAACAATGGAAATGGAAAGGTAAGTTTGCATTTCTTCCTAAGATAAGCCCCTGTTTGGAAAATGTAATCATATCTATGTATTAGTGACTTCCTCTATTTGTAATCATCAATTTTAAATTTCCAATAAATGCAATTCCCCAAAGTGGGTATCTAATAAATAGGGATAATGATATACACCTATCTAGCTATGAGGATCAAGTGAGCTCACGTACATAAAGCCCTTAACAGAGTGTCTGACGCATAATGGATGCTTAACAAATAAAGGCTAATATTACCTACAGAAAATTGCCACTGCAAAGCAGTAGTGTACTTATTCAGAACTTAGGCTCTGAAGTCAGGCAATCTGGCTTTGAAAATCATTTGCCATTGCTCTTATGAGGATAAAATAAGGTAATACTTGGAAATTGTTTAGCAGAGTGTCACTCTAATAGTGAATTCAAAATACATGTAGTTTGCTGTGCTCAATTACCATTATCCTGAAATATCTATATTTATTCTATTAAAATTATATATTTTTTGACAACAAAATAAAACTCCTTATATACAAAAATTAGGGTTTTTAATCATAAGGCACATGGGAATGTTGTTTTGGAGAAAGATTACTCAAAATGAAGTAACCTTGGGAAGAAAATTCAAATCCACTTCCGCTGAAATGGTCAAGAATGTCACTATCTAGACAAATCATAATGCATCTATTACACACTGATCTAAAAGAAAGGTAGGCCAGGTGCGGTGGCTCATGCATCTAATCCTAGCACTTCGGGAAGTCAAGGCAGGTGGATAACCTGAGGTCAGGAGTTCGAGACCATCCTGGCCAACTGGTAAAATCCTGTCTCTACGAAAAATACAAAAACTTAGCCGGGCATGGTGGTGCGTGCCTGTAATCCCAGCTACTCAGGAGGCTGAGGCAGGAGAATCACTTGAACCTGGGAGGCAGAGGTTGCAGTGAGCCAAGATCGCACCATTGCACTAGAACCAAAGAAAGAAAGAAAGGTAAACAATAATTGCATGATTTTTGGAGATAAACTATACACCAGAGATTTCCAACATTACTGTCACATGTCTAGTAAAGAAATGCTGTTTGTTAACATGTTGTATTTTAAAACCATCTGCAATGTATATTATGGTAAATATACAGTTACCACAAGTCTTGTGAAATAGTAGACTAGCTCGAAGCCCATTCACTTCCTTCTCAGATTTAGAGGTTGAGTGAAAGAAAGCAGGGTGTGTGTGTGTGTGTGTGTGTGTGTGTGTGTGTGTGTGTCGGCAGGGATGAGGGATCAGGTTGGTAACCACTGATAAATAAAATTAATGAGAGTCTTAAGCCAGGAGATAACCTTTTGTAAATATGTAGACATAGTCTGTCTTAATAAACATTGTATTTTAAGTGACTGTGATTAGGGCCACACTGTCTCAAATCCCCTGGGTAACTTTCCAACCCTCTACAAAAGCCAAAAGCTAGAAGTAACAAAAGACCTAACTATACAACATATTTCAGGGATTTTTTTTTTTTTAGATGGAACTTCTCTCTTGTTGCCCAGGCTGGAGTGCAATGGTGTGATCTCAGCTCACTGCAACCTCTGCCTTCTGGACTCAAGCGATTCTCCTGCCTCAGCCTCCCAAGAAGCTGGGATTACATGTTTCAGGGATTTTAGGTGACCCATCATCTCCCTTTGCAGCAAAAGACAGCAGCAGCCATTAAGCCTCAGAGTTGAAACTGAGCACAAATCTGGCTTCTCATTGTTCTAGAAATGAATGAGATTTACGGTAAGGAAATCCACAGAACAGTAAAATAGAACATTGTTTGTTGTTCAGAGAAGGGTCATAAACTTTTTCTATAAAGGGCCATGTTGCAATATTTCTTCTTTGTGGGCTGTACATACAGTCTGTGCCAAACTACTCAACTCGGCCCTCATAGAAGGAAAGCAGTAGCTGTGTTCCAATAAAACTTTATTTACAAAAACATTGCCAGGCACAGTGGCTCACGCTCATAATCCCAGTACTTTGGGAAACCAAGGTCAGAGGACAGCTTGAGCCCAGGAGTTTGACACCAGCCTGGGCAGCATAGCAAGACCCTGTCTCGACAAATAATTTAAAAAGTAGCTGAGTAAGGCGGTGGGCACCTGTAGTCCCAGCTACTCAAGAGGCTGAGGTAAGAGGATCTCTTGAGCCCAGGCAGTCAAGGGAATCCAGACTTAATCTATGAGTTGTAGTTTGTCAATTCCTGCTCTAGGGGTCCATTATTAATATGATTACTTTGATTATATTTTGATATGGGGTGTGTGTGTGTGTGTGTGTAATGACATAAACTTTAGGAGCGAATTAGACTATAGAGAATAAAGGAAAATAAGGCTAAAAAAATAAGAAGAAGTCCTGTACAATTGCTAGATAACTCTGAGCATCCTAGGAGCCAAATCAAAAAGAGCAATGTGCATCCTCGATTAAGGTAGGCAGAATAATGGCTCCCCAAACATATCCACATCCTATTCCCCCGAACCCATGAATACGTTAGGTTACATGGCAAGGGGGATTTAAGGTTGCAGATGGAAATAATATTGCAAATCAGCTGATTATCCCAGATTATCTGGGTGTACCCCTGTAATCACAAGGGTCTTTTTGTGTGGTTTTTTTTTTTTTTTTTTTGGAGATGGAGTCTAACTCTGTCACCCAGGCTTAAGTGCAATGGCACAATCTCGGCTCACTGCAACCTCTGCTTCCTGGGTTCAAGCAGTTCTCCTGCTTCAGCCTCCTGAGTAGCTGGGATTACAGGTGCACACCACCACACCTGGCTAATTTATGTATTTTTAGTAGAGATGGGGTTTCACTATGTTGGTCAGTCTGGTCTCGAACTCCTGACCTCGTGATCTGCCCAACTCAGCCTCCCAAAGTGTTGGGATGACAGGTGTGAGCCACTGCACCCAGCCCAATAAGGGTCTTTTTTTTTTTTTTTTTTTTTTTTTTTGATATGGCGTCTTGCTCTGTCACCAGGTCGGAGTCCAGTGGCCCAACCTTGGCTCACTGCAATCTCTGCCTCCCGGGCTCAAGTGATTCCCCTGCCTCAGCCTGCCGAGTGGCTGGGACTACAGGCGCATGCCACCATGACCCCGGCTAGTTTTTTGTATTTTACTAGAGACGGGGTTTCACCGTATTGGCCTGGATGGTCTCCATCTCCTGATCTCGTGATCCGCCCCCCATTGGCCTCCCAAAGTGCTGGGATTACAGGTGTGAGCCACCGTGCCCAGCCCACAAGGGTCTTTTAAACATGGAAGAGGGAGGCAGAAGAGGGAGAAACAGAGTTGGAATCACGACAAAGATAGACAGTCTATTACTAGCTTTGAAGACTGAAGCAGGCTATGAGCCAAGGAATACAGGCAGCCTCTAAAAGCTGGAAAAGGCAAGAAGGCGAATTCCCCCTTGCAGCATCCAGAAAGGATCACAGCCCTGCCAGCCTCTTTATTGTAGCCCAATGAGACCCTTCTCAGATTTCTGACAGCCAGAATGGTAAGATGATACACGTGTGTTGTTTTAAGTCACCAAGTCTGTGGGAGCATGCATCAGCAACCACAGGAGTCTAAAATATCGGTTCATAACATAGAGTAGAAATTTCTTTGTGGGTCTTTATAATGGGCTTATTATGTAATAATCAAGAAAATGCTCACAGTGATTCTAATGGCAAGTTTCCTGTACCTCTTCCCTAAAACATCCCTTGAGCAGGCTGAGAGCAAATAGCAAATCATAGAAGAATAAATGCTCTTCTATGAGCAGGTGACAATGTGAGATCCAGATGGGCTGTTCTCTAAGAGTCTGGCTTAATGTGAGAATAAAATGTTGAATATCTAGAGCAACATTATCAGAAGTGTGGGATGTTATTCCGCTTCTGGAGAAAAAGAAATGTGTTCATGTATGTGTAGGAAAAGGTGGCTTAAGCAAAATTAAACAGTTGTCTTTATGTCGAATTCTGAATCTTCAGCATGCTTATGTGAATTTCCAAGACGGTAATAGCATATTTAGACATTTCTTTTTTATTGATTGATTGATTGATTGATTGAGACGGAGTCTCACTCTGTTGCCCAGGCTGGAGTGCGGTGGCGTGATCTCTGCTCACTGCAACCTCCACTTCCTGGGTTCAAGCAGTTCCCTGCCTCAGCCTCCTGAGTAGCTGGGATTACAGGTGCCCGCCACCATGCTTGGCTAGTTTTTGTATTTTTAGTAGAGACGGGGTTTCACCATATTGTTCAGGCTGGTCTTGAACTCCAGACCTTGTGATCCACCCGCCTCGGCCTCCCAAAGTGCTGGGATTACAGGCATGAGTCACCGCACCAGGCCGTACTCAGACATTTCTAACTATGAATATGCTTTTCTTTTTCCTCAAGTATCATAAGTTGGGTGCCCTGCATAACACATTTTGCAAAACTTGGACCTATAGTGATGAACAAACTTAACTGGGTCTTAGGGAATTCTTGGATGTTCTCTGGATGTTAAGGAAACTCATGCTCAGAGAAGTCAAGAGGTTGATCTCTGGAGCTTCCCAGCGTGATGAGTCCATAATTGTCTCAGCCTCTTATCCATGATCCAAGCACGCAGGCTGTATTCCCTCTGGTTAGAGTGGGTTCCAGGGTTTCCCCTCAACAGACTGAACCCATTGTACTAACTATAAAAGCAGGCAGGTCTAGACTTGCATGAGACCCACTAGAATAGCTACTAAGTTTGTAGCGTGTGTTTCTGGATTGAAACCCTACGTAGGAGAGTTATAAAGTCTAGAGCCTAAGCTTAAAGGAAAGGATTATAACACAGCCAAGTTGTTTGGGGTGCACTGGTCTTGGTTTGCCCTCTATTCACCACCCTTGCCAGAATAGAACATTTTTGTACACTTTTCAGAGAGGCAGCGCTTAACCGGTAGCACTACCATTTAGAAGGAGAGAGAGAGAGAGAGAGAGAGAGAGAGAGAGAGAATATATATATATATATATATATATATATATATATATATATGTATGTATTTGTACCTTTAAGTCTTAATTTTTATTTTAAAACATTTCCAGGCCAGTTGCAGTGGCTCACAACTGTAATCCCAACAGTATGGGAGGCAGAGGTGGGCAGATCACTTGAGCCCAGGAGTTTGAGAGCAGCCTGGGCAACATGGCAAAACCCCATCTCTAAAAAGAAGTATAAAAATTAGCTGTGAACGGTGGCACATGCCTGTAGTTCCAGCTACTGGGGAGGCTTAGGTGGAAGGATCACTTGAGCTTGGGAGGTGGAGGCTGCAGTGAGCACTACTGCACTCTGGCCTGGGTGACAGAGAGAGACCCTGTCTCAAAAAAAAAAAAGAGTTTCCAAACAACTGGGTCATTTATTACTAGATAAATTTATCCTGTGTTGTTACATGTGGAGAAATAAAAGCTAAGCTACAAAGTGGCCCCACAGTGCATCTTTCTGTTGGTGTACATCAGAAAGGGAAATGTCATCATGAGCATCCTCTTAAGATTTAGCAGCTATTGACCGGGTGCGGTGGCTCATGCCTGTAATCTCAGCACTTTGGGAGGCCAAGGCAGCTGGAACGAGGTCAAGAAATCGAGACCATCCTGGCCAACATGATAAAATCCCATCTCTACTAAAAATATAAAACTTAGCTGGGCATGGTGGCACATGCCTGTAGTCCCAGCTACTCGGGAGACTGGGGCAGGAGAATCTCTTGAACCCAGGAGGCAGAGGTTGCAGTGAGCTGAGATTGTGCCACTGCACTCCAAACTGGTGACAGGGCAAGACTCTGTCTCAAAAAAAAAAAAAAAAAAGATTTAGTAGCTGTTAATACTGTGCTCTTTACCTCAAAATTTCTACAATACTTGTAATTTTATCTTTAAGACAATAATTTTTTTTCCAATGTAAGACCCAAAATTCATAATAGAACCTGCACATTTCAGTGAACATGGCACATTATGGCTACTATGGTCTGAATGTTTGTGTCTACCCAAAATTCACATCTTGAGCCTGGGCACAGTGGCTAATGCCTGTAATCCCAGCATTTTGGGAGGCTGAGGTGGGTAGATTACCTGAGGTCAGGAGTTCAAGATTAGCCTGGCCAACGTGGTGAAACCCCATCTCTACTAAAATTATGAAAATTAGTCAGGCATAGTGGCACATGCCTGTAATCCCAGCTACTCAGGAGGCTGAGGCAGGAGAATCACTTGAACCCAGGAGGCGGAGGTTTCAGTAAGCCGAGATCACACCACTACACTCCAGCCTGGGTGACAGAGTGAGACTCCATCTCAAAAAAAAAAAGAAAAAAAAAAGAAAAAAATATATATCTTGAAATTTAATCCCCAAGCAAGTATTAAGAGGTGGAGCCATTGGGAGGTCATTAGGTCATGAGGGGAGACCCTCAGGAATGGAATTAGCACCCTTATAAAAGAGACCCCAGAGAGCTGCCTCACCCATCCCACCATGTAAGGATACAGTGAGAAGGTGCCCTATATGAAGCAGAAAGCAGGCCCTCAACAGAGGGCTGGTGCCTTGATCTTGGACTTCTCAGACTCTAAAACTGTAAGCAACACATTTCTGTTGTTTATAAGTTACCCAGTCTAAGGTATTTTTTCATAGCAGCCCTGATATGGTTTGTCTGTGTCCCCACCCAAATCTCATCTTGAATTGCAGCTCCCATAATTCCCACATGTTGTAGGAGGGACCGGGTGGGAGATAATTGAATCATGGGGGAGGGTCTTTCCCATGCTATTCTCATGATAGTGAATAAGTGTCATGAGAGCTGAAGGTTTTATAAAGAGGAGCTCCCCTGTACGATTTTTCTTCTCTTGTCTGCCGCCAAGTGAGATGTGCCTTTCACCTTCCACCATGATTGTGAGGCCTCCCCAGCCACATGGAACTGGGAGTCCATTAAACCTCTTTCTTTTGTAAATTGCCTGGTCTCGGGTATGTCTTTATCAGCAGCGTGAAAACAGACTAATACAAGCCCAAAAAAAGACAATGGCCAAACAAAACTTACTGGGTTTAATGCAAACCAACCCATTTAAAATGATCCAAAATACTTGCAAAATGATTGATACTGATTGAACTTAAATTCTCTTGATAATCTTGTATGTCTTTGAATTCAAAATATCAAAATAAGATCTAGTTACTTGAAACCTCTAAAGTTCCATGTCACTATCAGGGACACTGCTATGATTTTACATTATGCTCTGGGGACAGGGGGGTTTTAGGAAGCCCCCAAATTTCTAAATTCACCCAAGACATCCCAGAGAAGTAGCCACATGGTCCCTCGGGTTAACTTCCTGGAGTCATTGATTTTGCATCATGCCTGAGCTACGTGGTCAAAGTAAAGAGGGCTGAGAGGGACTATAACAGCTACATTTTCTGATCCAGCAAGTGAAGGAGCAGCCCAGGCCCCATTCAGGTGCTTCCTTCGCTGTAGGAAAAATTAGACCTCTGGTCCCATCTCCCTCTTGCCCCTCCCCTACTCTTTCCACATCTAAACAGCTGCCTGACTTAGAGGGAGGGCGAAGGGAATGTGAAGTTAGAGAGGGGAGGGTTGGCGCAGCACGGCAGGTCGCCGAGAAGGCCACAGAGGCAGTTCTATGTTACAAGTCAGATGGAATAAATGAAATTTTTGAAAGTTTCCTGGGGTTATTAATTTTCTTAAGAAACCATAGAAAACATGACTATCAGGTTTCATTAGCAAAGCTTACCCAGCTCTGAAGACATACAGTGTTTTTTTGTTTTGTTTTGTTTTTCTTTTTTTGAAATGGAGTCTCGCTCTGTCACCCAGGCTGGAGTGCAGTGGTGCACGCTCACTGCAACCTCTGCCTCCCAGGTTCAAGCGACTCTCCTGCCTCAGCCTCCTGAGTAATGTAGCCCAGGCTGGAGTGCAGTGGCGCGATCTCAGCTCACTGCAACTGCCATCTCCCTGGTTCAAGCAATTACCTTGCCTCAGTCTCCTGAGTAGCTGGTATTACAGGTGCACACCACCACGTCCAGCTAATTTTTTTGTATTTTTAGCAGAGATGGGGTTTCACCATGTTGGCCAGACTGGTCTCGAACTCCTGACCCCAGGCAATCCGCCCACCTCGGCCTCCCAAAGTACTGGGATTACAGGTGGACATACTATATTTAAGAAGCACAAACAAGGTTTTACATCCACCCCAACAATCCCAAACTAGATCTGCAGACTCACATCTGCTCATATCTTAGCATCCATGTACGGGGCCCATGCATTCGGGCTTCTGTGATTACCAGCTAACATGGTATGGTCCCCTAGGAATCTGCTTGAAGCAGCTAGGTAAGAAGCACCTTTCAAATCAGTTTTGGGCTACATGTAATCCTGAGCTGCACACTCATTAAAAACTTTTCAAGGAATTGCTTTACACCTTGCAAACATGAACTTGAAACTATCTTTCACACTGTGGCAATTGTTTACAAAGACAGCTGCAAAGTGTCCTCCCATCCCTTCATGCATACCCTTTGCAATGTGACTCTACAGCTTCCTGATCAAGAAGAAGTAGTGTCTATTTCTTCACCCCTTGAATCTGGGCATGGCCATGCAACTTTCTTTAGCAAACATGATGCAATTCGAGGCTTGAAAAGCATTGTGCATTGTGAGTTTTCCTCTAATGGCTACTGCTGGAATCCTGAAGACTTGATGTGAATAAACCCTGCTAAATACTGGAAGACAAGTGACCCAGCCGACAGTCATCCCTAGCACCAGACAAATGAGGGAGGTTACCTTACACTATCTGCTCACACTCCAGCCATCTAGCCCCAGGTGACACCAATAGCACTGTCCAGACAATTCCAGTCCAAATCTGGTGAACAAATTAAGGGGTGGTTGTTTTGAGCCTCTATGGTTTGGAGTAGTTTATCATTCATCAACAAATAAGAGACACACAGACCAATTTTTCCGCCTGCATAAGACTGGACACTGTGAAAATAAAAGGACGAAAGGAACTGTTGTCCATAAGCAATTAAACGTTTCTTGCTTGCTCACCAACATAGATTACACAGGGTCTCTTGGTTATTAACAACAAATTGGAGTGAGCTCTCGCTGCTGCTGCTGTTCTTGTTATGTAAGTTCACCAATCAAAACAAGTGTTTTCTAAAGACTGTCCTGGTGGTATTATTTTCTACCATTTTCTAGGAACTAGTCTAAAAAAATCTTCTAAATCAGCAAACCTCCAGAAGCCTCACAGTCTTCCTCTACAACTGAATAAAAAGCTTAAGACTTGGTAAAAAGGAAAAAACAAGTGTTATCGTACTTCTATCAAAATATTGACTGAAGGAACTCAAAAAGCTTCAACATTGCTGTCCATGAAAGAGTAATATCACCTCCAACCTTGAAGCAACAGAAGGTGGGATCATCGGCTTTATTTAGAATAAGACAAATATGGATTTAAATCCTGGCTCTACCATGTTTATAGTTGGAAAACTTGAGTATTCAAAATAGTTGGGATAACAGTTAACATTTATTAAGTGTTTATCACGTATCAAATATTGTACCTGATAACCGATATCATATAATCTGTACAACAAATCCATGGGAGAGGTTCTATAAATATTCCCATTTTACATCAGGCTTACAGAGATTAAGTAACTTCCCAAGAAAAACACCCAGTATATATGATAGGGCCTGAATTTGAACCCAGGCAATATGATTCCAGAAAGCATCTTCTACAATATTTCAGCACGCTGTCTTTCAAGTTATATAAGGTAGTAACTTGTTCTTCATTAATTTTTAAAATTTATTGAGTTACTGATTCATTGATTCAGTCCTTCTAAAAATGTTTAAGGAGCACCTCCTATATGTGAAAGATCTGAAGAGCTGGAGGACATCAATGGTAATATTGCTGTTGACTTCATAGGGTTTCAAATTTAGAAGGTAAAGGAGATTATAATCAAATAACTCAGTCTCTCCCTACATCAGCACACCATGAACCCTGTTTTCAGATTGACCTTTTCCTGTTGGAGATCGATGTCACTCCTTTGTCTGAAATCCTCCTCCAGGATTCTGGTGGTTTGAAAATATGTCCACAAATTATTTGATATTCCTCTCTTCAAGAAGCGGACCTTAATTCTCCTCTCCTTGATTGTAGCCTGGACTTAGTGAGACTTCTAATAAATAGATTGAGGTGGAAATGATAGTGCATAGGAGGGCAAAAGTGTGGACAGCAGGTAGGAAGTCTCTCCTTAATGAAACTCTAAGAGTTTCATTTCTTATTTGAAATCAGTACAATCTTCAGATAGGGAGCTACAGAGGAGAACGCAGGGACCAGGCTAGGAGGCGTTTAACACCCTTTTTATATGAATGAATACACCCAGATGTACTGTCAGATGCCAACGACACTGGGCTTCTATTTCCTTTCTTAACTATGGCATTCCTAGAGAAAAAGGAGGGAATTAAAGGAGGTAACTATTTTTAAAGAGTCAAGAGATTCCAACAAAGTAACAAAGGTTGCCTCTGTATATTTTTAATTGCAAGAATTACTCTTCCCTAGGAAAAAGAAATTACTGCCATTTCTCAACGAATTATGGTGTCGCATCTTTGCCCAAGTGCAAATACTTTGGGGTCGATACGTTCGAGTTCACAATGGAACAATTTACCCATCCAATTCTAAGGGGGAACGTGAATTGAAGTAGGTATTTTTGTAGGTGAGAGTTTTAATGAAAATATGCCATCTCATTTCTAGAGCATTGACACTTAATCGTCTAATTATTCCTGGCATGAAAGAAACAAAGTTAACATCCAATCAAGGCAGAAAGAGGAGCCAACAGAGCTCCGAATGAAACAAATGTTTTGAATTTTATAAATAGTTTTGAACTATGCCATTTTATTTTGGCTGGCAAACAATAAGATTCTTAACACATGAAATTAGACCCATTGAAGAACGAAAGAGGATCGCAGACGAATGCCAAGTTGTTCAACAAGAAATCATGAAAAACTTGGCAGCAGCTACGACTCTCTTGGGGACACCACAGGTCTCTAAAAGTAAAGTTAGCAGTAACTACTTGGCAATCAGGAAAAATAAGAAGGACTTCTACAAGGACAGAGGGCCCTTGGGCTTCATCAGCTTATAATAAATAGCATTTCAAAAGTAGCACTTTTCAGAGATAATATATAAATATTTTAAGTAGCAAATATAGGTGTGGGCTATTTTTTCCGGTACCATGTCCAGAAAATTTGCACATACACATCAAACTCTGCATCTGGGGAATCTGTTTTATTGTGATGTTTGCATTTTTAAACAATGTGCCTGACCTATCTGAGGGTTAATATAACTAAATGGAGCCTATTTGCTGTTTATTATTTATAGAAGATTCACTTTGGATTAGGGCTTCTCAAGACATTCGAGACATTTGCGTTTGAGCTGCACTGAGAAGTGTTCCCGGATAGCTCCCAGCACCGCGGCAGGCAACAAAGTGACAAGTGAGAATATAGACCAATCTATGTCCTGCACTTTTATGAAGGGTAAGATGAAAGTTGGGTTCTTTCCTCCACATAAAGGCCACAGGAACGAGAGAGAAGGGCTTGGCACTCGCCTCTGTCTCATAAGCACAAACGCGGGTTCTTAGAGTACCATAAAGGAAAGCCCAGCAAGTCAGTGTAAACAGTCCCTCTCTTCGGTTAGGATTTCAATTACCTTACACAAAATAAAATATCCACCTTCCATTTACAAGATTTTCTTCGAAATCCTTTGCCTGCCTTACAACTGCTAAAGAAAGTAACCTGTGAGTTTCCACATCTCCTGGTGGATTATCAAACACCTACAAATGACTCTCAGGGTAAGAGCAAACAAAAGGAAACTATATAAGAATTAGTACCAAAATCAGGTCTGCTCTCAAGCCTGTCAATTTCATGGTCCAATTCTGGACAAAGGTGTCTCCAACTCTGCTGACTCAAATAAACATGATGGGGTATTTCGTTTTAGTTAAAAAAAAAAAAAAAAATTGCCAGGCACAGTGGCTCATGCCTGTAATCCCAGCACCTTAGGAGGCCAAGGCAGGCAAATCACTTGAGGTCAGGAGTTCAAGACCAGCCTGGCCAACACGGTGAAACCCCGTCTCTACCAAAAATACAAAGATTAGCTGGGGGTGGTGGCGCATGCCTGTAGTCCCAGCTACTGGGGAGGCTGAGGCAGAAGAATCGCTTGAACTTGGGAGGCAGAGGTTGCAGTGAGCCAAGATCATGCCATTGCATTCCAGCCTGGGCAACAGAGTGAGGTTGTCTCAAAATTTTATTTTATTTTATTTTATTTTATTTTATTTTATTTTATTTTATTTTATTTGAGATGGAGTCTTACTCTGTCACCCAGGCTGGAGTACAGGGGCATGATCTCGGTTCACTGCAAGCTCCGCCTCCCACGCTCAAGCGATTCTTCTGCCTCAGCCTCCTGAGTTGCTGGGACTACAGGAGCCTGCCACCATGTCTGGCTAATTTTTGTATTTTTAATAGAGACATGGTTTCACCATATTGGTCAGACTGGTCTTGAACTCCTGACCTTTTGATCCACCTGCCTCAGCCTCCCAAAGTGCTGGGATTACAGGCATCAGCCACTGTGCCCGGCCAAAAATTTTTACGAAAAAACATCTGTTTTCAGGTTCTTTTCATTGAACAGGTAAGAGTGGATGGCAAGAATGGCCCCTCTGTGCATTTTTCCAAGTCTTTGTGCTGAGAATATGAACTTCTCTCAGTGGCCATTGGCCCACTCTCCACAGCACCTCTCTCCTTTTTTCATTATGGTAATGAATGTTGGAAGCTCTCCAAAATGCAAATTCAAACTGACAGTGACAAATATGAAGCAAAAGGCCAAATGATGATTAAACCATTTACCGACCAATGGAAGAAACAGCCATGATTGACCTGAGAACTCAAAAAGCCAAGTGCTCCACTAAGCTGAGGCAATTGAGAGCCATGGTGTGGCTAACTCCAAGCCAGGCCAGGGTAACTTGCTCAGAGGCACAACGCTGCCTCCTTATTGCAGACCCATTTACATAAGGGATTACAAAAGAGCTGTATAGTTAAGAGCAAGCTACTCCTTCTATTATCCCCCAATAGGGTGGTACCAGTCAGTAAATATTTTTCAATAGCTCTTTTGGCCAAATATATCTACACTATTTTTTTTTCTTTGCTTAAAAATGACGATCTCAGAGCACCCAACTGGCTGAGACTAAATAAAATGTTTTATAATAATCTCCTCTTATTTGTCATTTCCCTCTTGATAGATGAAAAAAAACACCTTTAAAGAAATCAAATTGCTTGCCCAAGACCACAGAACTAGTCAACAGAAGGTCTAGGATTCAAAGTGAGGTTTTCTGGCTTTGAGTCCTGGTCTTTCTCTAGAAGGGGAAAAGAACAGGGAGAAAAGGGCATATGTTTGGGGTCCAACCTAGTTCCATTTATTAGCAGTTTTGTCATTTCAGCTGTCATTTCCAAAATAGGGGTAATATGACCTACTCCCTTTCCACCCAGGGCTGCCAAGAGAATGCGAGTAGATGGCCTTTGTGAAGGTCTGAATACAGGGCAGTGCCTGGCTCACAGCAGGTGTTCAGGAAGTGCCTGATCCCTCTTCCCTGTCTGATTCTAGGGTACCCATTTGTCTCAGTATCTCCACTGCCTTCTCTCCCACTCACACCCAGGCTCTGCAAGAAGGAATCAGCTGGGTAAGGGGCCCAAAGGACAAAGCAGACACAGGAGCAACAAAGGAGAGGGAGTAAGGAAGGTGGAAACTGTCTTATGCCAAGAGATAACTTAGACTTGTCCTGACTATAATTTGGGTTCTCCACAAAAAAGGGTAAGAGGGAAACTGCAGCTCAAACCCACTGGGGACTCTGAGAGATGATATATTTCATGCCCCAGAGTAATTCCAGCCAAGGGCAGAGGTAGAGTGTGTCCGCTAAACCTTCATTTGTCATTGGTTGAGGGCTTTCAGTGGCATCAACCCTCCGCCAATTCAGGTTTTTCCCACTCTGGCCAAGGACATGCAGCCAGAAACAAACAAACAAAAACGAGTAAGTCAGGCAGAGAGTTAGTAATGAGTAGCCTTCAGTGGAGAGAGGTGAGTTCCCCATAAACTACAGGCAGAACACCATCAGGGTCTGCCACAGTAACTCAAGATTCCTTTCAAGTAGTAAAGAGGTGGATATAAGAGTCATACCTACAGACTCATCCTGAAGCTGGCACTGTGACACATACACTTTTGTGGAGGCTGTTGGGATAACCTTGAGCCAAGGAAACAGTGTGTTGGGTTGGGTCAAGATTCTGAACCAAAGAGTCATACATAAAAGGTATGTTAAGCTATCTCTAACTCTCAACCATTTAGCCTAGAAAGCTCTTCATACAATTTGGTGGTGAAGATACACCAACAGGGCCTGAAAGTGGCATGTTGCTCAGCTCCAAATTCACTGCTTTCCCTTGTGTGGGTTTATATGTAATGTCAGCCCCGTCAAAGCCAGCAGATTTGTGACCCTGGTAAGTGGCAGTCTGATTTATTCTCTAGCCCTTTTCCTTCTTCCACAGCAATCCCCACACAAAAATCCTTCCTTAACTTCCATTCTATCTGCTTGGCTGTGGCTTTCATATCTTTGGTCTTCCCTGAGACTTCTGGAAAGTGAAGAGGCTATTTAAACATAGGTTGTGAGGTAGAAATGAAGTGTTGATGAACTCCAAGCTTAAATTATATAACAATCAATAGTGAGCATTTTATCTAGCATGTAGCAATTAATTCTAATAGCATCTGCTTGCTTACAGACCATCAAAAAGGGATACAATAGTTAATTTAGAAAAGAAAGGAGAAAAAATTTAGAAAAAAGAGAAAATGGGGCAGATTCATTATTTATAAATTTTTTTTTTGTTGGAGAAATTACAGAAATGCAGAATAGGAAAAAATATTTTAAGTGAGTTAGTTCTTAGAAAGACCAATTCTGATATCACTTATTCCTGGTTTATTTCAAGACAAATGATTCTGTGGCATTAGGAAAACACCTATCATCTTTCTGAATTCTAACCTCTTTTTTTTTTATTTTTAGCAATAATAAACAATCTGGAAAGTAGATATCATGTGAGTGTCACGACAAATGTAAGGTGCTTAAAGTATTTGGAATGGACAAAGTTTTGGAAAATAAAGAGTTTTGTCATAAATTCAGGTATAAAGAGAAATGAATCACAGTTTCAAAACACAGATGCAGGCTGTTTCATTTAGTACATATACTGACCTGTTACTGAATTATTAAAATATGTTCCCAATTATTAATTACATTTTTTACTGGATAAATCACTGATTCAACACTGTTCCCAAGTTGCTATATACCTGACAATGAAATTCAAGGTGAGTCATCCCCCAGTCTCCAAGTCATTGATATGCAAATACAGTGAGGAAGTTCTTGTTTTTGTTTCATATACCCAAGAATCAAGACTTGGCTTAAAAGTCTACATTAAGTTCACAGTCTTGACCTGGATATGTGCTAAATTCCAGTTTTAAAATATTTCTGCTTTATTTGTCTACGTACTAAATGTCTTCTTAAAAATGTTTCACCACTTTTATTCTGTGGTCACAAAAAAAAATAGAAACAATTCTGAATCATTTATGGATCTATAAATACATACTGTTATGGTTGTATGCATGGGCTGGAAAACACATGTTTATTTCCAAGCTCTGTTTGTGGAGACAGCCTATAAGCAATGGTACTACTGTAGTGAACACACTAGAGCCCAGATTTTGTTTTCTACAAAATCATTTATCCAATGAAAGGCACCAGGGCTCCTTAAATCCAAGATGAGTGTGGGGTATCTTGTAGTGCCAGAGCATAAGAGACAACTCAAAAAGAGGATAAGCCATACCAAAAAAAAAAAAAAAAAAAAAAAAAAAGAAGGAAATGATAAAGTTTTAAGTTTAGTTAATTGTATTGTATCAATGTCAATTTCTTAGTTTTGGTAATTGTACCATGGTTATGGTACAATTCCCAATGGCCAAAACTGGAACAATTTGAAAAAAAAATTAATAGTATCTATAGAACAAAATAAACCTCCATGAA
Organism: Macaca nemestrina; assembly: GCF_043159975.1. Lineage (NCBI taxonomy): Eukaryota > Metazoa > Chordata > Mammalia > Primates > Cercopithecidae > Macaca > Macaca nemestrina. The sequence goes on along the minus strand of NC_092142.1, from coordinate 69,686,075 downwards.
TTCATATTGGTATGAATTAATAACTGAATAAATAAAAAATGGAAGAGAAAGGATAGCTCTTATTTTCAGAATAATGCCAATTACTTAATGTGGAAGAAATAAGACAAATAGAAAATTACCATTAGAACACCATATTAAGAATTGTTGGAGGTAAGGCCCACTGATGGATGCTAATATCAGTGGGTGAAAATTTGAGTCTCAAGAACTCAAAATATTTGATATCACCAAGGGAAAATTAATAGCTCTGCAAGGGAGAAACCCAATAGTTACCATCTTAACCAAGAAACCAAGATAACGTCATCAGTAATAAGACATATTTCTGTCACATACCCCATCATATGATAGACTAAGAAGGATGCATTACCTCCAGGGTATTCCTGCCAAAATTATATGAGCTCAATGTAATCATGGGTAAACAGTGGAAGAACCCAAGTTGAAAAGGCATTCGACAAAGTAACCGATCAGTACTCATCAAAACCGTCAAGGTCATGGAAGTTAAGGCCTGAGGAAATGTCACAGATAGAAGGAGACTAAGGAGTCATGGCAACTTAATGCAACGTGGGGTCCTGCACTGGGTTCTGGAGCAGAAAAAGGACATTAGTGAAAAAACCAATGCAATTCAAATACAATTTTTTTTTTTTTTTTTTTTTTTTTTTGGAGATGGAGTCTTGCTCTTTGCCCAGGCTGAAGTGCAGTGGCACGATCTCGGCTCACTGCAACCTCCGCCTCCTGGGTTCAAGCAATTCTCCTGCCTCAGCCTCCCAGGTAGCTGGGATTATAGGCACCCGCCACCACACCTGGCTAATTTTTGTATTTTTAGTAGAGACAGGGTTTCACCATGTTAACCAGGATGGTCTCAATCTCTTGACTTTGTGATCTGCCCGCCTTGGCCTCCCAGTCAAATACAGTTTTTAGTTAATTGCATTGTATCAATGTCAATTTCTTAGTTTTGGCAATTTACCACAATTATGCAAGATATTGAGAGGAAGCTGATACTGGGGGTGTGTAAGGAAACTCTCTCTGCTATGTTATAACTTTTCTCTAAGTCTGACATTATTTGAAAATAAAAAGAAAAAATAGATATAAAATTAAATATAAAATGACAGATGAACATATTTCCCAAATATAAAAGAGCAATGTTTTGTGGACTGCCTGTCTGTCTCAGTCACGTCCCCTAGTGGTGTGTGTTTCTGAATTGTTTTTACTTTGAAAAGCTTTTCATACAGGGCAAAATTTAGATCGCCAAGTTTTTTATTGCAGGACTTTAATTAAAAATTTCTGTCAATATCTATCCAGGGAAAACAGTCATGCTGTCTATTTAAGAAAACAGACGCACTAGCTAGCATTTATTAAGTGCTTACTCTCCCAAATGCCATTGTATGTGTATTAATTCATTTAATCTGCTCAACAACCCTATGAAGCTGACATTATTATTATTCCTATTTTCACAGATGAGAAACAGTTAAATCACTTGTTTTAACTGATAGATCCCCAGGTGGTACCTCTTGCTTGCACTTGGACACACCAATGACCCTGCCTGTATAACAATGTCAGGGCCACCCTAACAGTTCCAGTCTGTCTCAAGTTTGGAAGACAGAAAAAGACTACAGGATAAAAAATTTGGGGTTAATATTAAAATGATAACAAGGATGTTGTTACATGGCATATACTGAACATTAAAAAGCATTCCTGGCTGGGTGCAGTGGCTCATACCTGTAATCCCAGGACTTTGGGAGGCCAAGGCAGGAGATCGCTTAAGCCCAGGAGTTTGAGACCAGCCTGGGTGACACAGTGAGACCCTGTCTCTACAAAAAAATTAAAAATTACCTAGACATGGGCCGGGTGCGGTGGCTCACGCCTGTAATCCCAGCACTTTGGGAGGCTGAGATGGGAGGATCATGAGGTCAGGAGATCGAGACCATCCTGACTAACATGGTGAAACCCCATCTCTACTAAAAATACAAAAAATCAGCCGGGTGGGAGGCTGAGGCAGGAGAATGGCGTGAACCTGGGAGGCGGAGCTTGCAATGAGCCGAGATCACGCTACTGCACTCCAGCCTGGGTGACAGAGCAAGACTTGTCTCAAAAAACAAAATTAGCTAGACGTGATAGCACACACTTACGGTCTCGGCTACTCGAAAGACCGAGGTGGGAGGATCGCTTGAGCTGGGAGGTCAAGGCTGCAGTGAGCTGTGATCACGCTACATGCTCTAGCCTGGGCAACAGAGAGAGGGAGACCCTGTCTCAAAAAAAAAAAGACAGAAAGAAAAAAAGCATCCCTCTCTTCTAAAAAGTTGATGTTACTGAGAATCCTGTTCTCACCTAAATTATATTCCAACACCTGCCAGCCAGATTTTAAGAAGTAAAATAGACAAACCTTACTAAGTGATCAGAGACTTACAAAGCTTAACAGGGCTTTGTAAAATATGTTGATCTTTCATACAATTATAAATTTAGATAATTCCTCAAGCGTGTGTTACTTAATGAATGGCAACAATTTCTGCTATTAAAGAAAATATATTTAAAGAATTTGTAGAACACATGTTATTTTCTTAATACACCTAAAGTCTATTATGTAAATACATGGTACATTTTCTGAAACACACATTATTTACCCAATAGATTAGGTGTTTAGTGAAGAAGCTATTACAGACTATTGGATAAACAGATATGTAGACCATTTTCAATCAATTATTTAAAACACATGCCATTAAAAGTTTATTAGCATGATTATTTTTAAAGAATCACCACTACGATTATTAAAGCAATCAAGGTTCTAGGGAAATAATTAAAACATAACAATAAGTAAACAATTTGAATTCCAATACATGTAAGGATCACATCACAAGTGCAAGATGTACTTTTATTTTTTTAGTAACTCAAATGTTTAATCTCTCTCCTCAAAACACCAGCTGAATTGGCCTTACTGTGAGCGACATCTTTGGTCAAAATTAGTTTTCTAAAATTGCTGATTTCATACCAAAAGCTTGTGACAGGTCTTTTCTTAAGCAAAGGACACCGTTCTTTTAAACTTGCCCTTATTTATTTCACAACAGAAGAATGAGTTTTATCCTGCAGCCTCTCTTCTGGTTTGTGTGTTCATATAGATCACATCCCACACCACACCCAAGGGAGATGCAGAAGTTTAAATGGAAGGGAAAATAATGAACAAATATCAGAGGTCCACCTTCATGAGCATAAGCCTCGACAAGAAACAAGCAAAACAAAGTCATCTGTGATTTTAAAATAAATAAATCAAGTGATGTTGGCTTTCTTGTTACTGTTATTGTTATTACAAGACAGTATTCCTTCAATTTCAGTAGCTTTTAAGCAAACTGGCAAATGTTTCTAAATGTATTTGCGAACATTAACAACACAAACAAAAGATTCTAATTATATTGCTTAAAGTCTTCAAAAATGTCCTGGACATAAAACTCAAAATTCCTGTACCATGTTTTACCCTCAAAAGAAAATGAGTTAAATTAGAAAACCATGAAACAGAGGATTGATAATGGAAATGCCCACAGAAGGCAGGCTGCAATTGTTCTGCCACTGTAATACAATCTATTCCAGAATAATTTTTCTTTTTATTATTTCATTAAGTTGTATCTCACTAAAGTTCCTCTTAGGATCTCTCGGCAGCACCAAATATTTCATTGAGAAAACGATAAATCACTGGCCTAAATTACAATTTAATTATAAACGCCTTTGCCTTCTAATGCTGCCTAGGACCTTTTACCCTTCTACATAATTCTAAAAAATGACCCCTGTCATAATTTCCTTCACTAGAATAATATGGAGAGATCTAATCCTGAATCCTGCTGTCTTATAATTTAATATAAGAAGTAATTATTATTCAAAAGATAATGTTGCAGATATTGAAAATATTCTGAAGTTTGAGTCGTAAAAAAAAAAAAAGCAGAAGAAATCTTAGGTATGTGGGTGATTTCTATCACTGCATCCATAAAAAAAGCAAGGAGAAGAGAAGTAAAAGGGTTTTTAATGGAAAAATATTAGAATCTATACACAGCTGATGTTTTGCATCATGTGAAATGCAGTTATATAGTCTTCAAACCATGGTTAGAAATGAAATGCCTCATTTCCCAAATCAAGGAGGTGGAGAGTGCAGTGATGACATGAGCAGCAATTTCTTTAAGTTCAGAGTCTGCTTTAGTGCTATGGGTAATAACAACTGCATGCCCCGTTCACACTCACTATGGGAGAATTTGGGTGGCAAAAGACTGCTATAGCAAAAGGGGAGGATAGACCCAAGTGACCAAGTAGAAAAGTCCTGAGCTGAAACGTAAGGACACAGCAAAGAGAAGGGGCTGCCTGGGGGCTGCAGGCATGGGGACATTTGATTGGCAGCATCAGCACAGCCCAGGTGGGATATACAGCAGACAATCCTGACCTCCCCAGCAGTGTTTCAAAACTGTGATGAGTGGCGGTGTTTTCTTCCAGGATTCACAGACAGGTAAACAAGAGCAAAGAACAGGTCCCTGTAGATTTGTGGAACCTTCCTCAAAATTGACATACTCTTTAAGCCCAAATGAGCAGGAATAAAACTCGCATGAGATTAGTGCCCCTGAAATCTCACCTGTGCAGTTATCAGCCCCTCCACAGTGAGCTGCCACAGCACAGGTGAAAAGTCAGTGGGACTGGTGGAAGATTCCTCGTTATATGTGGCCTGAAAAGATAAGACAGCACAGAATTCAGGGGCTGGGTCCCATAGATGACTATAAGGTAGGACTTCAGTGGAAAACTCAATTGAATTTTCTAATACCTGTACAAAAAGAGGGGAAGACAAAGAGTTTCTTTTAAATTACAGATGTTCTTCAGATCACATATCTAAGAGCTAATTCCACCGTGCCAAACTGTAGGAAATAAAGAGAGTCCCCTCTCACCTTGTTTCCACCAAAAAATTCAAGTGATGGTGAAATGAACCTCACAACCACCTAATGGTGTAGGTATAATTATGGAAGGAACATTTCGATAGCTCAGTAGAGGCAGCGATGACAGTGATGGTGGTGACAGCGAAAGAGGAGAAAGAGCTGAGAGAAAACAGAAAACAAAAAGTGATTCAAACGGAATGACACCTCTTGCCACCCAATCTTAGACTAGTCAGCAGTCCCCTATGCAGCTCAATAAACATCAAACTAAACAGGAACGCAGTGGCTGCTTTCCTGCCTCTTTTGTTTTGCTTTGTTTTCTTTTTGCTTTGGGAGCAGTTCGTTTAAGATGTAATAAATTGGAAGGGTGCCTCCCCCTCCCACTCCTGATCCCTCCATAAATCTCAGGACAGTACAAATGAGGTATGTCTCATTATGGACAGAAAGGGCCTCCCTAGGCAGGGACATCCGTGACTACCATTAAAACAATCATTAAAAATAACAACCCAACTAAAGAAAAAAGTCAGTCATTTTTTTAAAGGATATGTATTAATTAGCCAATAATATTAAAAAATAGGTTTGGTTGAATTCAATTCCACAATGCAAGAGAAAGCAAAAAAAAAAAAAATTGATGTGGGAAGGGGAAGGTTTATAGGACAAAGGTCTATAATTTCCTACAGCACCAGCAGAGAGAGTCATGAAACGGTACCCATAACGAACCAGTAATAAAGAAGTGTGCAGAGATCGGTAGACTGTGCCTACCTGCATCATTTCATGAGTAAGAAAGATTTAAGAGTCCCGGGAGGTGCCCGGCAGACACTGGACTGGACTTTCCAATAACTAAACAAAAGTACATTAAGGTGGACACACAGGTAGATGGATAGGAGAGCACAGACAGGCAATCTTCAGGTTTAAGATGCACTAACAGTTTTCTGCTTCACGGTGGTACGTTTTCGAGGGATCCGAGTCGTAACGAGGCCTGCTGAGTGTGTTAAAAGTAGGGGAATAAAAAGCAAGGTGAAAGCATCAGGGAGCCCTGTCAACGAAGCCAGTTCTATCTCTGTGGCTAACTCTCATCATGCCCACCCATATTTCAAATTATTTAGCAGCGTTAACATCAGATTGCAAAGTGTACACATCTGTAGATGTGAACTACGTACAAATTTGTCTTCTCATAGCAGTCACAAAGAAATGGAAATTATATAATGTCAGACAAGATCGGGCGCGTTCAGGGTGGTATGGCCGTAAACAGAAATTATACAATTTCAGATTGAACAATTTCAGACTGAAAGAGTGAGCACTCTTTGGTCACTTCTTCTACCACATGAATCCCAATATTAAATAAATACATAAACATCTACCGTTATTAAGTGACTTTCTCCCTGCAACACTAAGGTTGGAGGGATTAGAAGTCATAGTTCCTGAAGAACGAGTAACCATTTTTTCACCATACTACTGTTCTTCAAGGAATAAACAAGAAATTGCTTTCACAGAACACTTCAAACATAGAATAAAGAAAATGCAAGATTAAAAAATAAAATGAGGTTAGACACCAATTGTTTTAAAGTCATTATGGCAACACTTCATAGAGAGAAGCTACTCATTGGCTAATTTCCAGCATGTTACCCAGACAGCAGCACTGTACCGCACATAAGATACTGCTACTGACAGGCTGATGTATGTATGCTGTTCCTGCCTTGTCATTTACCCTTATGAGAAAGAGGAACCATTCTTATTATTTGCCTTAATTTTGGTTGTTCCAGAAGCAGATCTAGGAACAAGGATTTAATTGTAAGTAGTTTATTTTAGGATGATCCAAGAATTCCTGGTAAGGAGGTGGGACAGTAAGCCAGAGGAGCTGGGGGATAGCCAAGAATGATTTGTGATCAAGCCAGTTACCACTACAGGAAACTGAACTTCATTCCTGCTAGGGAGCTCTGGGAGCCAGTGTAGAAATACACCTCCAAGCTGTCCCACCTGAGAGGTGAGGAAGCTCCAGTACTTATTTAATGGTTCAGTAGTGTGCCAGCAATATGTTCCCCAGTAGGAAGTCAAAGGAGTCCTGATTTGTAGCATTTGCCAATGACCATGGTGTAAATACTCCCACCATGGCTGATTTCAATCTAGCAACATAACATCATGGAGTATGGAGTTGGGAAGAGAAGTGTAAATACCATTCAATAGTATTTCCGACTTACAAAAGACATAACCTTAAGACAAGAGCATACAGAATAGTAAAATGTAGTAAAATAATTACAAAGTGATTATTGATTATCTTTGCTTTTAATATAATTTAATTATAAATGTATGTCACTTAATGTTTAATAATGGCCGTGTTTAGCAACCAACATGCAAAATTCCTGAAAATGTAGCAATCAGAGCATGCAAGCCAGTAAGAGCGGGCTCCAACCCATTATTACACAAGTTCCCCTCAGTCACTGGTAGCAGGAGTCTCCCAATGGGGGATTTCAATCCCCGGCACTTCTGGTCCAGGGTGAAAGCAGCAAAGGGAACCCCAGAGGCCAGATGAAGCAGGAGCTGGCCATTGGACCTTGGGCCAGTATACTCTGCTGCTGTAAAGGTGAGAAGATATGGATAAGCCCCAGCAGAATTTGCTACTACCTTGAATTCCAGAGCGGCCATATTTCCTATAAGGCCTTGAAGTATTTCCTTATTGTTTTCTGTGGAGTTGCTTCTTCTCACCTGGAGCAATTGAGTCCTTGGCTAGACACACATTTCCTCCATGCTTATTAAGTTCTAAACCCATAATCACTGAGTTGCCCTGCCCTGTGCTTTAACATTGAGTGTGCCCCAAACAATTCCATCCACTCTCCTCTCTCCACTCCATAAATCATGACTCTTTCTATCTTCCCTGTTTTTGCTGAGGAATCACTGTTTCCTAGTAGGCCTGCCTCAGAATCCCTGATTTCCAACCCTTGTGAACCCATATCCAATTCATGGCCCTATATATTCAGCCTCAGAAAGCCTCCTCTCAATTGCTTGCCACAGTCCCTCTGACACTGTAATGGTCTGATTCTTGTTATACCTAACAGAGACTCTTCCAAGGGCCTCCTGAGTGGATTCACTGCTTCTAGTGTCCTCTGTGTCTAAGCCACCCAGAAATCATTTCTGGAGTTGAGCAGGCACAGTGATTCACACCTGTAATCCCAGCACTTTGGGAAGCTGAGATGGGAGGATTGCTTGAGTCCAGGAGTTGAAGACCAGCCTGGACAACATAGTAAGACCTCATCTCTATAAAAATAAGCAGAATTATTTTTGTAATTCTGTTTATTTTTGTAATTTTGTGGCATGTGCCTGTAGTCCCAGCTACTTGGGAGGCTGAGGTGGGAGGATTCCTTGAGCCTGGGAAGTTGAGGCTGCAGTGAGCCAAGATCATGCCACTGCCTTCCAATCTGGGTGACAGAGTGAAACCTTGTCTCAAAAAAAAAAAAAAAAAAAAGAAAGAAAGAAAGAAAAAAAAGAAAAAAGAAAAAAAATCATTGTCAGCCATGGCAGCTCACGTCTGTAATCCTAGCACTTTGGGAGGCCGAGGTGGGTGGATCACCTGAGGTCAGGAGTTTGAGACCAGCCTGGCCAACATGGTAAAACCCCATCTCTACTAAAGATACAAAAACTTAGCCGGGTGTGGTGGCGTACTCCTGTAATCCTGCTACTCGGGAGGCTGAGGCAGGAGAATCACTTGAACTTGAGAGGTTGCAGTGAGCCTAGATCGCACCACTGCACTCCAGCCTGGGTGACAAGAGCGAAACTCCATCTCAAAAAAAAAAAAGAGAAAAGAAATCATTTCTGATCATTTCTGGAATAATCTTTCATCCATGCCCTGAAGAGCATCACAGGGGCTACCGTGGAGAAACCTTGAGAGAATACTGAAGGTTCTCTGTGGTGTAGCCTAATCTCTCATCACAGCCCTTCCCACCTATTCCGCTTCATGCCCCAGAAGATCTGATGAACTAAACTTGCTGGCCCCATAACAATGTCTAGAGCTTTTCTGCCTCTGTGCCTTTGCCAAAGATGTTTTCTTTATGAGAAACATAGTTCCCCATCCTTCAAAAGCCATCTCCTATGCCAATTTTTCAATGTATCATCTTCTGTTCCCCCACCCTCCACCCAGAACCCTGCTTCAGTGAGCAAACTGCTTTGTCACACAACCTCTGCGTTGCTTATTCTGACTGCTCCGTAAGTTACTTGTCTTCTGCTATTCTTACTTTACCAATTTTTCTCTCCTTTGGGGCTCTAGCAGTGTATTGCACACTATACACTATAATATTTGTTGAACTAATGTTTTTTTTTTAAATCAAATAAGTTGGATAAAACTAAATTAGGAGATAACAAGCTAATTGAGCAACCAGTACATTTTATTATACGGCTCACTATGTATTGAATTCATCAAAGATTTTTAAAAATTTAGTTCAATATATTTGAAGTCATCAGCCAATTTTTACAAGTCCCTTTCTGGCTAACTTCCTCAGTATTTGCTCTTCCCCTGTGATTTAAGCTGAAACCACTCCAGCCAGGGTAACCCCTTTCCTTAGAGCCAAGCAAAACATGTCTACCCATACTCTGAGGGAATGATGGTAAATTTACTTAGAAAACAGGCCTTCAGAATAGTCTACATAGTTCAAGTCTTAAACATATCAACATGGGTATGTTTTTAAAATGTAATGAGGACTGAAAAAAAGCAAGTTGTAGATGGAGATCTAGATTATGATAACATTTATGTAACATTAAAAACAGGCGAAACAAAACTACATGCCATTTAAAGTGGCAAACATGGGCAGGAAAAAAAAAGCAGAGAATGACAAATAGCAGATTCAGAAGAAGGATTAATTCTTGGGAGATGAAGGAGCGGGGAAGAAGGAACCGAGAGCTTGAAGAGGCACACACAGGAGATTTCCAACGGACTTGAAACTTTTTATATTATAGAAAAAAACAGTCTGAAACAACTGTGGCAAGATGTTCAGATTTGGCAGGGCTGGGTGGTGGAGATAGATGTTAATCCCTGTGTTTTTTTGGTACATTTGAAATGTTTCATAATTTGGGTGGGGGAGGAAGTATTTACAAGTACTGGAAGAATTCCCAAATGGTTGTGCACGAGATTTGTAACTTAGCAAACAACCCTTGAGTGACCATATGGCAAGACACGGAAAGCAGAATTACCGGAGAAGTCATTGAAGTCTCTGTTTTATCAATACTTTTTGATCTTTTAATCTTACTAAATTGATGACAATCATCTATTTTTAGTTGATTATTCAATATGCACTTTAACTGAATCACTCACTTCTCAATTAAGAATACACAGCTGATGTAAAGCAACAAAAACTCAATGAATTGGAAGGTTAATAACATAAACCCCAAACGATGTTGTATAACATAGTTTCATTAAAGGAAATCTATTACTCCAGAAATAATTACTGGGGGTAAAAGAAATATTTCTCACAAACTCTTCTTCTATAGCATGGTCTTGGCCCAAGAAGAATGTTCTAGCTCATTCTCCTAAGTAGTAGGATTACCATCAGAACTGTTACACATTCCATTCCCTCAGTGGAATTATAATAAGAAATAAGGAATATTTTTCCTCTACCCTCTGAGAATTCTGTAATTGAATCAATGAAATAAACTCATAGCAGGCAGATGAATAGGAGAAGAGGTATACAGATTTATCATGTGCATGGGGGCAGGACAGAAAAAAAAAAGTGAATGCCCCTAACCACAGTGAGATCTAGAAGCTTATTTATTCTCTTTGTAGGGGAGAGGGGAGGGGGATGTAGGTAACTTAAGGGAGAGGAAATAATTTGGGAAAAGATGAATGGGCTCTCAGAAGAATAGGAGAAAGCGCGTGACAAAGCCTGCCTGGACATGGTGCTCACCTTCCGCCTCCTCTCCCACAATACGAATTTATCTTCCCTGGTTGATGAGGTGCCTGGGGAGGGAATCCATGACAATTACTTTCCTTTGGAGGATCTGCAAAGTGGCATATTTTGGGGCTGGCATTTCCTGACCTTCTTCGGTACCTACCTCCACAAGGTTGTTTTGGATTAATTCACAGCCCCATGTTCACTGCAGCGTTATTCACAATGGCCAAGATATGAAATCATCCTAGGAGTCCATCAGCAGATGAAGAAAGAAAGAAAATGCCAGCCTGCACAAGACCCTCATCTCTACAGAAAAGAAAAATTAGCCAGGTGTGGTGGGGTGCACCTGTAGTCCCAGCTACTTTGGAGGCTGAGGTGGGAGGATCACTTGAGCTCAGGAGTTGGAGGTTAAAGTGAGCTATGATTGCACCATTGCACTCCAGGCTGTGTGACAGAGAGAGAGAGAGATCCTGTTTCTAAAAAAAAGAAAAAAAAAAAAAGAAAAGGAAAGAAAAAAAGAGAAACAGTCTATATACACAATGGGACACTATCGAGCCTTAAAAAGGAAGGAAATCCTCTCATTTGCAACAACATGGATGAACCTGGAGGATATTATGCTGAGTGAAATAAGCCAGGCACAGAAACACAATACACATGATGTCGCTTATATGTGGAACCTAAAAAAGTCAAACTCATAGAAGTAGAAAGTAGAATGGTGGTTACTGGGGGCTGTGGGTGAGGGTTTAGGGTGATGTGGGTCAAAGGATACAAAATTTCAGTTAGGAAGAATAACTGCAAGAGATCTATTGTACAACATGATGACTATAGATAGTAATAATGTACTGTATTCTACAAAATTGCCAAAAGAGTCGATTTCAAGTGTTCTCACCACACACAAAAAAATGTTAAGTATGTGAGATAACATCTATGTTATTAGGTCAATGGAGCCACTCCACGATGTATACATATTTTAAAACGACATGTTATACACCATAAATATATAGTTTTTGGCCGGGCGTGGTGGCTCATGCCTGTAATCCCAGCACTTTGGCAGGCTGAGGCAGGTGGATCACCTGAGGTCAGGAATTCAAGACCAGCCTGGCCAACATGATGAAACCTCATCTCTACTAAAAATACAAAAAAATTAGGTGGTGTGGTAGCAGGCGCCTGTAATCCCAGCTACTCGGGAGGCTGAGGCAGGAAAATGGGGTGAACCCGGGAGGTGGAGGTTGCAGTGTGCTGTGCCATTGCACTCCAGCCTGGGCAACAAGAGCAAAACTCTTTCTCAAAGACAAAACAAAACTATATATATATATATATACACACACACACACATACATACATATAGTTTTTGTCAATTAGGAAATAAAAATTAAATAAATGAATGGATGCATTAAGCATTTAAATCAGAGCCTCCCATTTAGCTGTTATACTTATTAATGATCTGTAAATAGTAAAGATCACGTGGTCACTTTAAATGAGAGTTAAAGGTTTTAGGAAAAAGCCACAGCCTCCTTCTTATCCCTTTTTAACTATGTCCAAAGCCTGTAACAGAAGCTCATTTTCATTCCCAAATCTGTCTTTCTCAGATTCTATTCTTTCTCACCCATAACTCCAGTAATTACCAAAACCAAAGTTCAGTCGTCACCTGTTGTCCTGCACAGAACAGGAGACAGGCTGCACCGCTTGGGTTTTTACCCCTTCCCTAAAATAAAATTAGGCCACTGGAATGGATGAGCGTCAGTTCTCTGAACCTCCATGGAATGTAGAGAGAGCCCCACACCTGGCTTCCCACACTGACGAAGGTGGCTTTCCAGCAGGATCTGCCGGCACCTCTCTCCCGTTGTCTCTCTGGCCACAGGCTCACAGCCGCTGTGTCCTGCTCAGTAACTGGGCATCAAACAAGAATAATTGACAGCTTCCCCCTCGACCCCCAGCCTCCCTTCTCAGAGCAGCAGTTTCCCAGGAGTCGCCTTGTACAACCTCACACACTTTATTACTGGTCAATTTGGGTTTCCTGCCCACTTTAAGTGGCCGTGCTGAGGGTCTCCAACTCTCTCTAGCCCTCACTGATCAATATTAACAGTCACTTCCACAGCATTTCCCTGCTACTCAGCAAGGCCAGGGACTGGCTGTAAATTACTGCACAGCCTGGTCATTATACTGAAAGACGTGCTGTAATTCAAAAGTTAGAGCTAATTGTGAAAGGAATTTCTTTCACGCTTTTCGGTACCCAAATCAAAGAAGGCGAAAGAACACAGACCTTGTCCATTTGGGGGTTGGTTTGTTTAATCCAAGGGTTTAACTGTATCCATTCCCTCTCCCCAAAATGCACTCTCTGTCTGGTATTTATGTATATGGGTCTGATATTTCAAGTCCCCACACACAGATGGACATTTAGCTGTCTAGAGCGATGGGCCAAAAAAACTATCCTGTAAAGTTTAAATTGGGCATTTATAGTCAACGCATTATCGGTATAAGAAAATAAAAGGAAGTCAGGATTTAAGAATTATTGGCTGGGACTCCCGTAGTAATATTTGTTTACGAGATAAAACTTAATAAGAAAAGAACAGCGAGCCTTGTTATAAGCAAATAAGGCAGAGAGAGACTTTGTAAATGCAAATCTCTGAATCTGGCAAAATCACTGAATGGAAATGGCCTGCTGCTGGCAGCTGACTCCACATGTTGGAGGTGACAGGGCCAAGGGGTCACCAAGAAGCAGCCTTCTGAAGTGGGGGTGCAGAGACACGATTGAGGCAGACACCACTCAGCCAGAAAATCACACTGCACCTCTAGAGTTGGAAGCAAAACTGAAATGCAAGTACAGCAGACACAGAGAGAGGAGAAAAAATAAGAGGCTGATGGAAAGAAACAGTAATTATTTTCAGACCCAAGAGGGCCCTTCCCCTCCGAAGATGGATTAGGTGTGTCACCTACAGCCACCTCGGCTGGGCTATTTTCCCGTTACCTTCCAAGAGTCGCCACGGGAGGCTCAGGAGAGAGCCCTTTCTCTGGCTGGAAGAGAGCTCACAGCAAATCTATAAGGGGGCCCTCCAGCCCCACGTACAGCCCCTGAGGCCCTGGCCCTGGCCATACTCTCTGGGAAACCCTGAGCCCAAACAGCCTGGGCAGGGAGAGAAGCGGAAGCAAAAGAAAGCAGGAATGCATCAATTACTTAAAATCATCGCGTCACTGAACAAACAACCATTCTGCTCTCTTTCTTTATACCCGTGGCTCATATGGAGGACGGAGAGATGAGGGAGGAATGGTGAGGACCGGTCCTGAGCCTTAGAAAACCCCTGGTTCATCCCGGGCCTCATTTTCCCCAGCTTTGTCGCCATCAAGTTTGTGAGGTTGAGCTTGTGCTCCACAAACCACCTGCAGTTTTAAAAAAATGAAGGCCCGTGCCTGGGCAGAGATATCCCAGGCTGCCCTCCGCCACCAAGCTCTGCCTGCCTCCTGGTCAGATGTCCAAGCTGCCCTTCTTCCTTGGGGACAAAGGCTATCCTCTCCTTGGGGCCTTCTCCTCAGTGGGTCATCAAGGAACGTCTCAATTCCAGCCTAGGCCTCTGAAATCTCCGGCCCTTCCCCAGCCCCTGCCCAGGTTGCAGGCTAATCCTTCTCGGGTGCAATTTTCTACCAGTCTGCGCAGGGAGCACAAGCCCTGGGTGACTCTTGATTTGGAGGCACATGCCTACCTCTTATTAGCCTCTCAGACCCCAGTTGGCTTCTTTGAGCACGGGAATCTGGTGGCCAGAGCAAAGGCAGGTGGCTGTGTCTGGGAGGCAGCTGGCCTCCCCGAAGGACTTGCCCTCTTTTGTACCGTGGACCGCATTCTCTCCACGGTACAAAAGGAAACCAAGTCAGGGCTAAGAATCAGCGTCTGTGTTCTCCAAAATCAACTTCATTCACCCCAGGTATTTCTTTCATTGTTTTCATCATAAGAAGGGGGCTATGTAATCTTGGCTGCCCAGAAAACACAACATAAAGGACACCGCAGTCTGTGGCCCAGCAGTAGGCAATAACTTTGCCTCATGCTGGAGAGACTACAGGCCATTTGTGCTAGCTTGAGGTCCTGAATATATTGCAGGGTGGGCTGTTTGCTGACGGGGGCTCCGCATTGCTCAGAGCCCTGGACTTTCCCATATGCAGGAGCTGGCCCACCAGCCTGGTAACGGGCTGATCTCCAGCTCCAGGACCTGGAGTGGAATTAGACACCAGCCACCCCATGCTCTCTTTTGTTTAGAAGAAGAAGGGAAAGAGAGAGAGTGAAAAATAAAATCCTCAATCGTTTAGTACAAGTCATTTTACATGCTGGGATAATGAAGTATAAAAATGCCTTCAAAGAACTGATTTCCTACTTTTAACTCACTACCAGCCAAGCTTTTTGTGAGGCCTCTCCGGAACATGCATTCCCGTCCCACTCAAACAAAAGAGCTGCGAATTCATTAAACTATTTAATTATGCCTTTTTATTTTTCTCCATTAGCCAAGTCCTACCAGCACAAAGTAAATAAAGCCACCGTGGTCTTTCCCCAGCAGACACACTGACTGTTTTTATTCTTTATTCAGTTTACAATATAAAGGGCTATTTTTCCTCCTCCTCCTATTCTTGGCGAGTTTCCTAGCACAAACCCTGCAAATAGAAGCACCCAACTGTACATGCAATGCATGAAGCTGGCGCAGCAGCATTCGGAATTGCAGGCACATACTCTAGACAGCTTTCAAAGTACCCGCAGCCAACGGCAGCCAAACAGCACTTTACAGCCAGGCGCAGAAAAGATATTAGCTTTTTTTTTTTTTATACTCTAGTAAATTTGCTTTTTACATCTATTTCTTTTCAGAAGGGCTTGTTATTGAGCTTACTGTCCACAAATTCCATTGATCTCAGGCTGTGACTCAATCCATATGCTCACGCTTTGACACCAGCACAGCAAGCGAGCGATACAAATCCTGTTCAGGCTACAAACTTATTGATTTTATAGATTTCCCCCAAAGTTGTGATAATGATATATCATTGTTAAATTTGGTAGAACAAACTGCTTTCCCAATCTGTCAATGCGAGCATGAAAACCAATTCACAGCCTTGTTTAGAAGGCTTTCGCATCAGAAGAATAAGTACAGCCAGAGGAAGCAGATCACCGATACCCAGCGGCTGGCACGAGCTTGATGTATGATCCCTTCCTCACTGCCCTTTTCTGACCTGCGGCACACTGGGCTGCCAGACTCGTACTTACTGGCTACAATTATCCACAGTGATTCCTCCCTAGGATGCTCAGTATTAATTATTAACAACTGGGAGCATGCTGTTTGGGTGACCCACATCAGTAGGTTTTAAAAGACAATTTTGGTAATTTTCATATGCTATTCAGATGCAGTTGGATACATTAGGATCCTGGGCTTATTGACTTTAATAGGTCAATTTTATTTTTCCTGCAATGGTTCGCTCTCCCCCATCTTTAGGAAGCAAGGCAGCTGCTTCCAGCAGGGGGCAGACGTTAGACAACGCTTCCCTTGGAAAGGACACAACTCCACTCCCAAGCGTGGGTTAGGGGACTCCATTTGCCTCAACTTCAGATGCTTTCTCTACCGAGACTGGCTAGATCTGGGAGTCCTACCAGCATGGTAGGATTCCACTAGCTTTGTGTCTTCCTAAGGTATTTGTGTCCTCAAGTCTCCATCCAGCCGAGTGTCCTCCGAATCACCCCACCTCCCGATTCTCTTCCTGCCTGGGTATTCAAATGCTTTATGGCACGAAGACGTCTGCACATGTGTGTTAACGTTTCAACATGCGTTTTAGCATCTATTCCCAACTTCCTGATCAGCTGGAACACGCTTTCCACCATTACTGTGTGGTTACATTGGGTCATGAAGATTACGATTATTTTTGATGTTTTCCAAAATATCCACTTCCCCTTCTTTCCAAAACTTTAGTCTTGGTGTAGTCTCCCTTTTGTCTCATCATCTGTCCCTTGCTGCTTTTCACTGTCCTGCTCAGAAATTCATACCAGATCCACTCACGTGGTAATCTATTAGTCCTTCTCCCACTCATTTAAACTAAAACAGGTTAACAAAGCAACTGTAAACTATGCTAGAGTCTTATCTCCTTGGATAAAGCCCAGGTCTGTCTCTCTGAGAATTGTTCATTGCCTTCTAAAAATGCTTCCTGTGTCTCTGCCCTCCCTACCTCCATGAAGTTGCAGCTACCTCTCATTTGAGGATATAGCATCTGCTCCCAATCTACCTGCTTGGGTCAAGCTGGTAGACTGGAAACGGTAGTTGTGTCAGATGATGATTCTCAGCTAAAATTCTGACGGCCGGCATCCCTGCAGTTTCATTTCCCATCACGTGCCTGCTTAATCTCAACATTGGTTAAGACCTAGGTTTCTTAGAGCCTCATGCCCCATAGGAAATTGACCTCACTGAAGAGCATCAAAGTCCAAATGAAATCAAACATGCTGGCATGGTATGGCTATGAACAGACCCATTTGACTGTCACATTCAATTACTACACAGACTTACACTTGCTTATCTTCTTTAATGCCAATAAGAATTTACATCCTTATAACAACTTCATGTTGGCAATGGATTTTCATATAACTTCCTCACAACCCGTGAGAGAGCTTATGGAGGTGACATCATCCCATTTTATAGATGAAGACACTGAGGCTGAAACTTACGATCATCAAGTTAGCAAGTACCACAGCTAGTCTTGTTTTTTTTTTTTTTTTTTTTTTTTTTTTTTGAGACAGAGTCTCGCTCTGTCGCCCAGACTGGAATGCAGTGGTGCAATCTCGGCTCTCTGCAACCTCTGCCTTATGGGTTCAAGCAATTATCTGCCTCAGCCTCCCAAGTAGCTGAGATTACAGGTGCCCGCCACCACGCCCAGCTAATTTTTTTGTATTTTTAGTAGAGATGGGGTTTCACCATCTTGGCCTGTCTGGTCTTGAACTCCTGACCTCGTGATCCACCCACCTCAGCCTCCCAAAGTGCTGGGATTACAGGCGTGAGCCACTGTGCCTGGCCCACAAATAGTCTTTAAAGCTCTAGGTCTCTTGGCTCCAAATCCAGTGGTCTTTCTAACAGAACACATTTCCTCTACATCTTAATTAAAAAAAAAAAAAAAAACCACCTGCATAAAACCTTTGCATTCCAGGTGCTCCATTTCCCTAATCCAACACATTGTTTGAAAAATTATTTTATTGACATCTTTTGTTTATTTCTATCAACTCGTGTTTCATCTCAGTAATTAAGTTTTAGGCTCCTCCTGCTAAGAAAAAAAGTAAATATAGCCATGGCCCGTAAGAACCATCATTATGGAAATGTCTCCCATTTCTTCTGCAGTTTAGGGGTGGGAATGGGTGGCTGGGAAGGAGTCATAAACTTACAGAAAAAAAAATGTCCCTCAAGGGACTTGTGATATATTATCTTTCCAAAGATCAGTAAGATGAGAGATTTGGACTGTAAAGAAAATTCTAACATGGCCCAAACATACAAGATTGTTTACAGCCGCAGATTCAGCATGTAATTTCCACAGTCAGGGTAAGGGAGTTTCTAGAAAAGCACTACAACAATTAAGTTCCCAGTCAGGAAATCACAATTAAACAGACAGGCTATTTTCCTTAATCCACCCGTTGCAACTTCCAAAGGATTTTCTAGGGTTTCTAGGACTCAGGGCCTCCCACCTCTCAAGGACCGATGGAAGGATGCACCTAAGAGAACAATTAAAATTTTATGATGAATAAGTTCCTTCTCCCCCAGAATTCTTACTCTGAACACACACACACACACACACACACTCACGCACAGACCTAACCGCCCTCCTGTTCATAATTGCACCAGTCCGAGCGTGCAGGGCCTTCACACAGAATGATGGCTTCCCCTGTCTTCTGCATTTGTTCGGCTCCTTTGGGAGGAGCAATTTACAGAAAGCATTATCGATTTTTGCCATAATAGGTACAGAGATGCCTCACCGTCCCTACTCAGCCGGCTCGCTCTCCGCATCACAACTGTCAGGCCAGTTTGTGAAGCCCCGTCATTATTTTTTTTCAAGTAAATCCATCATAAGGTTGGGGTAGGGGGAGGTAAGGGAAGCGATGAAAATAAAATTATTTTCACCTTGCCATATGAAAGAATGTTCACATCCTTCGCTGGAAATGAGTGCAAGCACCATAGAACAACAGAAAAATAAAAGAAGGGAAAGGAAATTTGCAGTATCTCAAGAAGAAAACCAGATGAAAGACAGAGATGTAGTTGGGACAGACCTGAACTATTCTAAATGCAGTTATACCTGGGCTCTAGCTTGCTGTCACTTCTCCCAAGGGGGCTAAAGCACCTGCAGATACTGTCTTGAGTGTGGAATAAAAAGAAAGAGGATGTACATTTATTTGTTTGCTTATTTACTTACTTGTATGTGTGCATCACAGGATGGAATCTGTCCTGCAACTCCTTTCTCCAAAGACCACCCACCTATAACAGAGACCACTGATTCCCATTTGACTTCTTCCCTTTGTGCCAGAAGTTTCCTGATACTCCCTGCCCTGGTGCCCTCCTCACTGATCAGTGGAGACCACCACCCTTTGGTTACTGATCAGCATGTGAATGTCAATATACCTAACCTCAAATATTTCTTAAAATGAGAACAAGCCTCTTAGAAATCACATGGAAAGCAGAGGGGAAAACTACACTGAATGCATTTTTGACGCTCAAACAAGCCTTTTGATATTCATGTCCCCACTTGCTTGGTCCTTGGTGAGCTCTTCAAGCAGGTTGCTAGGCTCCGAGGAGCGTTGGAGCTTACTGTCCTTCATCTCTGAGTTCGGACCTCTCTCTTCTCCCCAGTTCCTAAACATAGCCTTTTTTGAGCCTCAGAAGATTTAATCCAAGAATTGGCTCTAGATCTCATTCCCAGTTCCCCAGTTCATTAGCCATGAAAAGTGATAGCCGCTTAAGAATTTTACGAGACATTGTTCCAGAGGCGGACCACAGAGAACTGCACAATTACCCACACTTTGCATGCAGCCCTCCAGCCTGTGGCTCTGGCGTAAAGAGCACAACAGCCATCACAGTGCAGAATGAAAAGTGGCCTGTTTGCTCTTGGTTACAGGCGAGGATGTGGTGATGCTTTGTTCCAAGCGGTGCTTCCTTGAAAGGATGTTTATTCTCATACAAATTCAAACCCTAACATGTTATCCTTTCTCCACTCCTCCCAGGCCCTCCATCTCTCCATTCTCCAACTACAAGAACCTACTCTTAAAAGCACAGCAGTGGGCCGGGCATGGTGGCTCATGCCTGTAATCCCAACACTTTGGGAAGCCAAAGTGGGTAGATGACTCGAGGCCAGGAGTTCAAGACAAGCCTGGCCAACATGGCGAAACGCTGTCTCTACTAAAAACACAAAAATTTGCCGGTCATGGGGGCGGGCACCTGTAATCCCAGCTACTCAGGAGGCTGAGGCAGGAGAACCACTTGAACCCAGGAGGTGGAGGTTGCAGTGAGCCGAGATCATGCCACCATACTCCAGCCTGGGTGAAAGAGCGAGACTCTGTCTCAAAAAATAAAACTAAATAAAAACAAGCACACAATTCTCTCCTTCCCTGCTCCTGCTTGGCAGGGACATTTGCAAATGGACAAATTTAGAGGGACTGAAGTCTAGCTGAGGGTGGGAGACTTGGAATTCACAAGGTGCTAGCCTTGTGCAGCCGGCCCAGGAGCTGAATCATGTTTGTTTATGTATTTATTTATTTTTATTTATTTTTTGAGACAGAGTCTCACTCTGTCGCCAAGGCTGGAGTGCAGTGGCGCAATCTCAGCTCACTGCAACCTCCACCTCCTGGGTTCAAGCGATTCTTCTGCCTCAGCCTCCCAAGTAGCTGGGACTACAGGCGCATGCCACAGCGCCCGGCTAATTATTGTATTTTTAACAGAGACAGGGTTTCGTCATATTTGCCAGGCTGGTCTCAAACTCCTGACCTCATGATCCACCTGCCTCTACCTCCCAAAGTGCTGGGATTACAGGCGTGAGCCACCGCGCCCGGCCTGAATCATGTTTAAAAACAAAAATCAGCGCTCCTCTGTCAGATTATATGAAATGTATTACATCTGGGTAAGGTTTAAGTTCCATTAAACTTGTATTTCTGCTTAAGGTGGCCTGATTCTTTGTCACCCTTGATGTCACATGTTCAGCTACAACACGGCAGTGTGCACTGGATTCAAATGTCAATGTGTATCAAGAATGATAAATAAGAATCTTGGTCACTTTGAACTTTCACTTTCTAATTGTGCTTCAATGATCCCATCTGAGTAGAGAATCTGAGTGATGCCAGTCGAGCACTTGATACCTATCCCACCCAGAGGAAGGTGAACCATGAAGTCCTGGGAGAGACCACGGTAAGAATCTATGTTTTGGCAAAGTTTGCAAAAGTAAGATATGTGAGATCAGGCTGCTGTCTCTTCTCACGCTGGCCCAGTTATACCTCCCTTTATGTCAGGTGGCACCTGCGTGGTCACCAGCATTTTGGAATCTGGTTACACTGAATTTGGCTTTTGATAAATGTATTTATATGAGGTTCACACACATACTTAGGAATACCTGGGTCATTGCTAGCCAGCTGAATAAAACTTCTAGAAACAACCTGCTCCCAAAATAGTAGCTGATGCTACTACTATAAGACTCTTACAGTTACACCAAGAATGATAGAAAATAACTCGCTGAAATCTTGTATGTGTTAGGCAATGCAGTGTTAAGGGTATTATAGGCATTATTTCATTTAATTCATTTTGTTTCATTTTGTTTGAGGTAGAGTTTCACTCTTGTTGCCCAGGCTGGAGCACAACGGATGGCACAATCTTGGCTCACCGCAACCTCCGCCTCCTGGGTTCAAGCGATTCTCCTGCCTCAGCCTCCCGAGTAGCTGGGATTACAGGCATGCACCACCACGCCCAGATAATTTTGTAGTTTTAGTAGAGACAGGGTTTCTCCGTGTTGGTCAGGCTGGTCTCAAATTCCCGACCTCAGGTGATCTGTCCGCCTCAGCCTCCTAAAGTTATTTCATTTAATTCTTTAAACAACAGATGTTTGCTGTTTTTCTCATGGCTATCTTCCACTGCTAGAACAGTACTGGTTACATACAAACCATGTAATAAATATCTGTGAAATTGATGAGTAACCCATAGAATAACAGGCAATTTCAACAAAATAAGGTTCACAAAGGAGAAATATAATAGACCAATAAGTACCAATAATCAATGAAATGGAAAATAAGGCAAAATTATAACAATTTCTTTTTAACACACTGGCAAAGTTTCATGTTTCATTATTTAATGACAATCTGTAGTGTGGAAAAAGAGCTGTGGACACGGGCTTTAGGGGTATACATTGGAACACCCTTTCTGAGTGACAATCTAGCAATATTTATCAACACTCTTGAAAATATTTATACTCTTTGACAATATACTTCAGTGTTAGGGAATTGATCCTAAACATCACAAAAATTACCTATAGATGTATGTATGAAGAATTTTATCTCGCTATCATTTAAAAGGGAGAAAAATTATATAGAACCTAAATGTCCATTTCCATAGTTAACTGTTAAATGGTGACATAAAATTTGGTCCTTTCATATGATGTCATGTAGCCCTTTTAAATCGTGCTTTTAAAGTAGCATTTATTGACCCAGGAAAATATACTATAATGTTGAGTTAAATGAAACAAATTGTATGGCACGGACTCAATTTTGTATAATTCTGTGATGCCCATATGACTATATGGATACATTGGAAAAACTGTAAGAGAGTGCTACTTATAACCACTATAAAAATGGGTTATCCCTGTGTGATAATGGTATAGTTAGTTTTGGTTTCTCTCATACTTTTCCATTTTTTCCAAATTTTCGACAATGAGCCATTTCTTTCAACAAACGTTTATTGATAATTATTAATACTGTAAAAAGCATGAAAGCATCTAGGAAATCTAGGGTATAAGGTTCATTTTTGTTCTCCTTGTTCAGAAAAAAAAACAGATTACTCATCTGTTATCCTTCTAAGTTAATATCCTTAACTTTTTCATCAGGAAAATAAGGCACTGGATTTATTCTGTGATTGTAAAGTGACAGCCTCGGGGCCATGTGTGGCTGACAGATGTGTTTTATTTGGCCTCGTGATATTTTTAAAACTTGAATTTGAATGGTTCTGGGCAGGGTCTATGTTTCCTGGTTCACCAAAATTATTCTTCCTCCATATTTTCTTTTTCTTTTTCTTTTTTTTTTTTTTTTCTTAAGAGTCTCACTCTGTCACCAGGCTGGAGTGCAGTGGCAGGATCTTGGCTCACTGCAACTTCTGCCTCCCAGGTTCAAGCAATTGTCCTGCCTCAGCCTCCCGGGTAGCTAAGACTACAGGCGTGCGCCACCACACTCAGCTAATTTTTATATTTTTAGTGGAGACGGGGTTTCACCATGTTGGCCAGGCTGGTCTTGAACTCTTGACCTCAGGTGATCCGCCTGCCTCGGCCTCCCAAAGTGCTGGGATTACAGGTGTGAGCCACCGCACCCGGCCTTCTTCCTCCTCTGTATTTTCTTACATCATCCTGTCCGGCCCTGTGTCAGCTCTTGATTCCTCAGTCCTTGGATTTGCTGACCATTTATCTATATTAGTTAGCTAGGATCTCGATCTGTGATAAACAGAAATCCTAACTGAACTCTGAAGCCCACCCAAGCCCTCTTCCTAACTGGCATGCCCACCCATGCACCATCTGCTCTTCAGCAGTCCCAAAGATGCAGGCAAGGAAGCGATATTTGGTTCTCCTGCTATAGACCCTGTCTCCATGAGAACAATATCTCAACTCTGGAATCTGTTCATGCCTAAGGGAAATTATTATTAGCAGGTATAAAAAATATCACTAGTGGGCCAGGCACGATGGCTCACACCGGTTATCCCAGCACTTTGGGAGGCTGAGACAGGCAGATCGCTTGAGCCCAGGAGTTCGAGACCAGCCTGGACGACATGGCAAAACCCTGTCTCTACAAAAATTACAAAAACTAGCCAGATGTGGTGATGCATGCCTGTAGTCCCAGCTACTCGGGAGACTGAGGTGGGAGGACCGCTTCAGCCTGGGAGGTAGAGGCTGCAGTGAGCTGTGACTGTGCCACTGCATTGCAGCCTGGGCGACAGAGAGAGATCCTGCCTCAAACAAAACAAAACAAAAAAATTATTCATCCATTTGCTCATTCAGTAGCTAGTAAGCACTTCCTATATGCTTAGTGCTCAACTGGGTACTGGGCCTATAGCTGTTAACAAAATGAACAAGGTCCCTGCCTTCATGGAACCTACATCCTAATGGCGCACTGGACAATAAGTAAGCCCTCCCGTTCAGGACAGATTCAAAGAAACCAAGGAGGGTGATATGCTGCTTGATTGGTTGACGATGCCTTGAACATTGCTCATTTGGACTTGTGAAAAATGAAGAGTGCATTAAACAGCTCCAACTGTCAGAATTCAATTTCAAGCTATCTGAGACACCAGCACTATTTTCCTAAAATTAACCTTGACTTTATGAACCAGGAAATCTTCTCACTCTTGGCTCTGATTTGTAGGCAGCAAAATTAAACTTCTTTCAAATGCAGAAGTTCTTTTCTCTCATCTCCCATTCAGAGAAGATAGTTCAAAATACAATAGACAGCATACTCTATGAAATACACTGGCATGAAAATTAGATATGCCCAGATCCCTGGAAAAGTGCATTTATTTTTCTAAGGGAGAACTAAATTGTAAAGGTGAGCTATTTGGAGAGAAGATTCTGAGTGGGGATATAAACCATGACACATTTAATGAAACTGCCTCCAATGATATGGGCAAGAAGGGCTCACAAAAAAAGTTTGCCATATTTCTGTGCAAACCGGATCTTACAGAGATCCTAAATTTCTCTGGAAAGGGTACAGTATATAATTTTTAGCATCTATTTAAATAATGCAGGAAGATGTAAGCAGATAGTAACAGAGCTAGTCATTTCCCATCTTTTTCCTAGCAGACAGGTAGAATCAGATGGTCAATTCCAAACCTTTTCCTTACATTTCCAGTCATCTCAGTATTGAGTCCATTGATTCTCACATGGCTTCCCGATAAGTGTGTGGTCTTCAAGCTAAATGCTAAGGCCCCATGACATAGTGCAAATATTCTCCTTTCCGTTAATGGGACAACACTTGCCATCCATTTTACCAAAGTGGCTCAATGCTACTTCAGACAGATTACCTAACAATATCCACTATAAGAAACACAACCCCATTGGCCACAGACTGATCTTTCACTGTTGATTCTCTGAACACTTTACAAATGGCTAAGGCTAGGAGTACAGGTGAACCAAACTTAGATTTCTGTGTAGACACTTTAGTAGGGATCTCGGGAAGTATTACAAAAAAAAAGGAATAAGAAAAATGGGATATTCAGAAGGTAGATTCTTCAGCTATAATGATACTGATTCCAGTGCTGTTCAGAAAATTCAAAGTGAGAAATAATATGAATGTATGACTGTAAACATTAAATTATGCCATAAAATTTAATGCTGCTCTGTGATTAAAACATGTTCTTGAAGATTATTGAGTAAAGAAAAATGTTCACAATGTATTGTTGACATGAAAACACAGATTATGAAATGGCACAGGCAGGAGGATTCCAAACAAAACACAATTTGAAAAAAAATGAGAAGGGTATACACCAAAATGTTCATAGTAGTCATCACATAAAAACAAGACTGGGGAAATATTTACTTTCTTTGTTTTGCTTGTATTATTTTTGTAATAAAAAAAAACATACTTCTCTCATGTGTGACATAAATCATTATAGGCCTAGTTATTAAGCCAATGAGCTATATGACCCATGAAACAATTTCTTCAAATGTAGGATAAACTGGGTGAATTAAACAATCTTTAAAATTCTTCCAACTCTAATGATCTCTGCTTCTAGGGGTCAAAAGCTACCGACAGCAAGAAGAGTGAGGAAGAGGATGAAACCCAGAACACCCTGATTATTTCAGCATTGAAGAAAACAATCTATACTATTATTAATAGGTGAAGCAGCTTTGGCAGTATAGTAGATCGCCTTTGGTCTCTGATAAGATGTTCACTGGGAAATTTGAAAAGAAATGATCATTCAATGATATTTTCATAAAAGTACGGTGATTCACCTTAAAAAGCTGTCCTTAAGTCTGAGACAGTCTCCTTCCTGTTCTTTTCTTTGCAGAGGGATGAGTAAGGGTAGGTGGAGAATATTTAAATGTCCTTTCTTTTATGAAACAGGTTGGTGATAATAAATAGTAGCTCTGTCTGTTTCATACCCTCACATAACCAAATAAAAGGCTGACGACTCCTGTGTGAGCTGCCAAAATTTAAAACCTTTACTAGTCTCAGCAATTCTAATTTGGAGACTACTAATGTATCCATGACTTATTTCTATTTATGCACATTTTACTATAAGAAGATTTGCAAACCTATGGTCATCAGGCAGAAAATATCCACAGATGAATTTTGTTTGCTAACTGGGAGATACCTCTTTACAAAGCTCACATCCCCATGGGGCAACCAGGTGTCATTATTAAGAACCTCACTGTTCCTTTGGTGAGACTTGGGGTGCCTAGTTGGCCACAGTGGGCTGTCTGGCCTAACTTGCTCACTTTTGCTATTTGCCCAGCCCTGATAGGCATTTCAGTCGGGTACTGAGAAACACACGAATGGCCTGTTGTCAGGAGAGAACTACTGGAGAGAAACTAGCCCCGATTCCTCTCCCTAGCAACTTCCTTGGTTTTGGCTCAAGACCTTGGCATCATTAATCAAAGTTCTAGCAGTCTTACAGCTTCAGCCAGTAGCTGTGGTTGGAAAGCAAACCAAACAGAAAGAATTCTTAAAAGCACAACTCCAGGAGTGTTTAACAACATTCAGCCATTCCATGCGTCCCTCCTCCAGCCCTACCCCTCACCAGGCCCCCTTGGGGGATGCCTCATTGAAATATTTCCTTGCCCAGGCTTTCTCCCTCCAAAATCACTCATGCCATAAAAGTAAAGCAAGAAAACACCAAGAATTTTAAACACCTCAGTCTGTAATGGGATTAGAGCATCTGTAAGGTGTAAAAAATGATTTCATTGTTTCCTATAAACTGGCTCCTTCCTCACCAGAAAGGGCCTCAGTCGAGATGTAGAAAGCAACTTTTTAACCGGCGTATATTAAATCTGACAAACATCTGGTCAATCAAATTTACAGCAATACATAGGGCCTAATAAAGGTTTATTTCTTCTTGAAGAACAAATTTAAAGATTTTACAAAAGACTTTTATATATAAAAAGAAAACTAGCCCTGCATTTCTTGGCCCAGCCTGATTTCAAATGCACCCTGCATTGCCAAGTCCTGGCCACAAAGGGCCCTGTTTCCTTGAGGCAGCAGGGAGGGAGACATGTGCGGGGGCCTGGAGGGCCACAATTCCTCTGCATCCCATGCCAAAGGAAGAGCAGGAAGGCCCAGGAGGTGATAAGCTTGGAGCCAACTGTGGTCATCAATGGGAGGCGCAAAGCGAGCAACTGAGAACTCCAAGGAGATAGGGGTCTTATTGCCACTACCTCCAACAGAGTGTGAGTGTGAGAGTGTGTGTAGGCTGAGGGAGGAATCAGGGAATAGGGTGAAGTACAGACTGCTTAGGGCCTGGGATAAGAGAACAAAATGGAAAAGCAATGAGGAGCTGCCTAAGTCTTCCCTTTGACCCCTACTCTAATTCTCTCAACTCAGCAACTGTCTAGAACAGCATTAAGAACATGATGGAAGCCACTTGGAAGTAGGGATGGACAGCACTTTCCCCTTCAAACCATGAGTGATTCAGGTTACAAAACAGGACATCGACCCAGCCACCTTACCTTTATGCCAGCCTGACATGCCTGGCCCCATATGCCAACCAACTCTGTGGACACCCCATTAAGCTACAGCATTATGGGGAAAGGAGATATTTGGAGAACATCAAACCATTTAATTTTTGTCCTTATATGGATTCCTTTCACTATCCATTAAATAAATAGATTTTGTTGCTTCAAGGGGAGGGTAGATAGGTAAAAGCTCCTTGTGACAGAACCAGGCTTAGGGGCACCCAAATGATTAGCCGTGGAGAGGAATACATGTAGACTGATAATAAGGGAAAGGAGGCAACAGATCAGATACAAATGTCTTAACTTATCCTTTGGGGTCAAAATCCTAGAGAAAGTCTAGGGGCAAGGGGTGATAGAAACCTTCACATAAGTGTGTATTTCCTTCCAGCATAGTGGGGTTTGCTCTTAAATTGTCAGGGTAAATGTGAAACAAAGTGCAAGTCTCCTGAAATAGTACTCAATGTAAGCACGGCACCCAGAGGACATATTGCTGCCAAGGCACTGCTTGGAAGTGGTTTAAAGGGGTATCTACAAGGATGGACTAGAAGGAGGTTTTCAATCTCGGCAATGTGGCATTTTGGGCCAGACATGCCTTTGCTGTGGGGGTTGTCCTATGCACTGGGGGGTTGTCCTATGCATTGCAGAATGTTTAAAGCTACCTGTAGTAGTCCATTCTTGCCTCACCATAAAGAAATACCTGAGAATGAGTAATTTGCAAAGGAAAGAGGTTTGAGTGGCTCACAATTCTGAAGGCTATGTAAGCGTGGCACTGGCATCTCCTCAGCTTCTGTGGAGGCCTCAGAGAGTTTTACTCATGGCAGAAGGCAGAGTAGGAGCTGGCCTGTCACACACAACAGAGGGAGCACGAGGAAGGAGGAGGCACCATACTTTCAAACAACCAGATCTTGTGGGAAATCACCCACTATCATGAGAACAGCACCCAAGCCGTGAGGGACCCACCTCCCACCAGACCCCACCTCTGACACTGGGGATTACATGTCAACATGAGATTCAGGGGGACAAATATGCAAACTATATCTGCATCCTGGGCCTCTACCCATTAGATTCCACGAGCACACTAGCACACCCACCTCCAGTTGGGACCACCAAAAAATCTTCAGACATTGTCAACATTCCCTGGGGAGAAGGCAGAATCACTCCCTGTTGCGAAGCACAGGACTAGAGGTAGGATCCTAATTTTCACAGCCTGTGTGAGAATACAGGCCATCCAGAAGGACTAGGGGCCTCCACAGGGGTAGACGTGGAACCAGTGGCAGGGCTGGAGGAAAAGAAGACTCTATCCAGAGAGAGTACCAGATGCAATGATGAGGCCAACGCAGATCCTGAAAAGACCAGCCAGATCCAGTTGAATCCTAGCGGGCAGCAGAACTGAACAATTGGGGCCTCCCACCTAAGCCAGAGAGGAGTCCCCAGAGACAGCAGGCACACTGGCGACCCTCTCCTTCAGCTACCATTGAGAAGAAATATTCTTTCCCTGCATGCAGAGGCTACTGGGGTAACAGAGTATGGTGGGATTAGATGGTTCAAGAGGAGAGAAACAACCCTCCATGAAAGGGTGCTCAAATCTTTCATTAACCCAACATTTACCCTAAACACAATGAATCTCACCTAGAGACTGTTTTAAACTAGAAAAGATGGAGTTATCTTGAGGTGACAAGTTTCCATTTTTCTTCTACCATCAAGGATTGTGGCAACTCAGGAATAAGATGAGACCAGTTCTAATCAGAGTTGTAGCAAGTGTCCAGGACTTGCTACGCATTTTTCCAGGTTTTCTTCTGATCCCATCCCGTTTCTAGGTATCTGACTCCATCTCTGGCTAATGGTTCTACTCTTTACCTTCAACCTCAGGGATCTTCTTTTGTCTTCTCCAGCCTTGAATGTCACCGTTTCCCAAAGAGTTATAGCTCATTCTGATGTGAACAACTACCAGGACACAACCCTCTGCCTGGAGTTCCAGTTGAACCATGCCTCTGGTGGTCAAGGAGAAACCCCACTGCTATGGACTTTTCTGGACTTGTGAGAGAAAAGCTAATGGGTAGATCTTCCAGGGCTAGCCACTGGCTACATGTGGTTATTTGAATTTAATTAAAATTAAAAACTCAGCTCCTCGGTACCTTTTATGAGCTGAATTGTGGCCCCCCCCCCGTAATTCATATGTTGAAGTTGTAACTCCCATCATCTCAAAATGTGACTGTGTTTGGAGATCAGATCTTTAAAGAAGTAATTAAATTAAAATGAGGTCCTTAGGATGGACTTTAGTCCAATCTGACTGATGTTCTTATAAGAAAAGGAGATTTGGAGAGAGAGAGGCTAGGGACATGCATAGACAGAGGAAACACCACATAAGCCAGAGAGAGGTGTCTGTGTACAAGCCAAGGGGAGAGGCCTCAGAATCAAAGCAACTCTGCTGACACCTTGATCTAAGACCTCTAGCCTCCAGAACTGAGAGAAAATAAATTTCTGTATTTTCTTATGGCAACTGGCACTAACTAATACAATCGCGATAGCCACATGTAACTAGCAACTACTATATTAGACAACCCAGATAAAGAATAGTCCCACCATTATAAAAAGTTCTATTGGACAGTGCCGTTTGCTGTTCTAGGGCTAATGGTAGCTGATGTAATGTGTAGCCCGCAACTCAGTCTCCTATACGATAACTATTGTGACTTACTGGTGGCCAGGTTGTTCAATTCGTCATCGTCTTAGCTTTTGCATTCAGTTAGAGCTAAAACAGCCCAGCCGAGGAACTGGGAATCTGTAGCTGCTTGCTACTGCTTGTGAGAATTTTCCGTCTGTATCTAACAAGAGCCGCTTGCCTCTGCTTGAGAGTTGTAATGGTAACGCTGCCCCCATTGCACATAATACTTTACCTTACTGCTAAGAATAACCCCCTACACACACACACACACACACACACACACACACACACACACAGTTAAATGTAACTGCACCTAAGTCTTTAAACCATGAAAACCATGCATACCAGGAGCTGTTGGTTCCTTTACCATATTCCCCTGTGGTACCCAGAAGTAACCAGGAGACAGTTCCCATCCACACTGCCTTCCTCCTCTCCTCAGCTGAGGCAGTGTGTTCAGCCAGGGAAGAAGGTAGGTCTGAAGTTCTGGGAATGACTGTCAATTAATAAGGGTCAGGACATAGAGATAAACATCTTTCTTGTCCCTCAACAGATCCATTTTGAAGGGTAGTCTGCCCAGTCTCTCACAGGGCCTTCAAGAGGAAGAAATTCCAGTTGCTCATGGTGCCAACCCACTTCACCACACCCACTGCTGGCTGCCTTCCTTCCCTGCTACCTCCCTTACAACACACCTGGGCCCTCAATGGCACGGTGACTCACATCTGTAATCCCAACACTTTGGGAGGCCAAGGTGGGTGGATCATTTGAAGTCAGGAGTTCAAGACCAGCCTGGCCAACATGGTGAAACCCTGCCTCTACTAAAAAAATACAAAAAATTAGCTGGGTGTGGTGGTGCATGCCTGTAAACCCAGCTACTTGGGAGGCTGAGTCCGAGAATCGCTTGAACTTGGGCAGCAGAGGCTGCAGTGAGCCAAGATCGCACCATTGTACTCCAGCCTGGGCAATAGAATGAGACTCAATCTCAAAAATAAACAAACCAAAAAAAAACCCAAAAAAAACAAAAAAAAAAACACCTACGCCATTTCCCAGATAAATGACTTATATCAAATCCTTGCCCTGAGGTCTACTATTGGGGAATCCCAAACTAAAACACCACGGCATCCTTGCCAACCTCTCCCACAATCTTGGCATACACAAAGGACAGAAACTAGAACCATGACACGTCAGTTTTTAATGTCTTCTGACATCTCTTAGACCTGAAGACTTGAGGGTGGTTTCCTTTGTCACAGGTTCTGTTAGGTCCCATGAGGCTCTGTGGGGTCCCTGTTCTCAAGGAAGAAGAGTCTAGACTTGCTTCCATGGTGTAATCTACAGGCTGCCTCAGTAACCGTCTCTACCAATTAAGTCAGTGTAAAAAATATGTACAGCTAACTAAATAATATTCAGAGGAACTTCAAGTTTGATCATATCAAACCAAACCAAATGGGATTAACTCTCCTAAGAATGGTATGCAAGCCCTTTCAGGACAACCAGACAAACAGGGTGATTTCTGAAGACAAACTGGACAGATCAATATCCATGCACGGAAGCCTCACTCTTCTGCATGGTTAATAGAGAAGACTGCTGTAGAACAAGTTGCTACTTTTCTGACTCTCCACAATCAATGTGCTGAAAAATTTGATGACCATTTGATGGAAACTTACTTGGTGACAAATGCAGAGGACAGGATATGGAAATGAGAATAAGAGGTAACTTTGCCTGCACTGGATCAGACAGTGGCACTCATTCATGGTTTTTTTTATGGCTCAAATTCCTTTACAACAAAATCACTGAATCATCAACCCTTGAATAACACCCTCCCCTCGCAAAAAAATAAAAAAGAAAGAGAGACAGAGAGAGAGAGAATCTTGTATCTCCGTGGACAGTTCACCTATGTCATACACAAATCCAGTGCATTGTACATAACGAATCAGACCATTCCTTTGAAGAGGTTTGGCTCGTGGAAGCTGAGAAGAGCAGGCAAGTACCCGGAGACATCTAAATTCCATATGGTTCCCGTCTATCTTGGAGAGTTGGCATCAGGCTCCTAATTGTGCTCTTCCCAAGAGGCTCACTCATGTGCGACTGAAAAGAACTTAAGCCTCATTTATGCTAATGAAGTCCTTTATTGGTCCAACAGGACGGAAAGAACTTGAAAGCTTGATATTTCCGGCCATTTTTTCAAACAAAGAGAACAAGTGCCAATATGGAGCTGGGGAACAACATCCATGGCCACCATTTTTGTCCCAAGAGTGCATATAAGACGAAGGAATTCTAAGGAATAAGAGCTTCCAGCTCTACACAGCCTCAAAAGAGACCCCGGGCTCTCTCCGTAGGTGTCGCTGTGGTCCTGTCCCGGGCTTAGCGGAACATTCCCTATCTTCGAGAGGAAAGACAGCAGAGGAGGAAGAGTGAAGACTTGAAAATCAATGATGTCAGTCTATCTTCATATGTCAAACTAATTTGAAAGGGCTTTAATTTTCTTAAAGGATAAAAAAAGGTTTCTTTGCTAGATTAAACTTGCGATTGTCATTCATATATTGTTTATAAGGTAGTCATCTCTGTGCTCTGTATTTTTTTGTTTTTGATTTTGTATACTAGTTAGCAGTGAAGACTTGTCTGCGTGTATCAGAAGGAATAAAGAGAGAAACGTCCTTAACTGTCAGTTTTAATAAGAGGAGTCAACATGCCTCTATTCAGGTTAAATATTGTCCTGTCACATTTCAATAGAGTCAACAGATTTTTTTAAAAGAAAAGTCAAAAGCACTGTGTATGCAAAAAACCCACCCTGTCATAGAATGTCAAAGCCCTTCTTTATCTGGGGAGGGGCGTGGAGGTAGGACAGAAAAATCTTTTGTAAAATGTGAAAAATTACTACTCAATTGGCGCTGACATAAAAAGGGTATTTTTTTTTTGTTAGAAAAACAAAGAAAATCTCTAATTTAATAATCACCTGCAAAGTGTTATTGTGATGGGAACAAAAAACACACAATCAAAGTCATCTTTTTAAAGTAACTGTAGTGTTTTTTAAGCAATCACTGCACTTTATAGCAGCTCATACACATAAACCAGTGATGGTTGGGGTAAAAAACAACCCATTCTGAACTCCTCAAGAAAAGTTTCTGAAATAATTAAGTGACAGGCTACAATAAGAAAATGCAAATGGGACATTATGTTCAAAATAAAACCAAACAAGATTTTTTTAACCCAAACATTTCAGTAAGCAGGCATCATTTAGGCTTAAATTGCAAGAGAAGAGGCTTTCTTCGTAGAAGGACTGAGGTGTTAAAGACACACGTTATGGAAGGATAGACTGGAGAGAACTCAGCATATTCTGAATGGATAATAATTTGTAAAATAGACCAGCAGCATAAAGTCACTTTTTTGTTGCAAGTACCTGCTGATTTGTTCAAAATGTGAACGCTACTTGGAGTTTTCAGGCTTTGGCATGTTTTTATTTGTAGCAAACGCTATAATTTTGAAATTACTCTAACTCGGAATGAAACTCATTCCATTTAATAAGAATCTCTACCAATTAAGCCAGTGTAAAAAAAAGTACAGTTTTCTAGACTATGTAATATTCAGAATAACCTCAAGTTTGATCATATCAAACCAAATGGGATTATCTCTCCCAAGAATGGGAAGGAAGGTTGACTCAGAATTTCAACACTTACTGTTAACACCCAGGCTTTGTTATTGAGAAAAGAATACTCCAAAGAGTGCTACCTTCTGAAGGTTTCACCAAAGGCCTAATGATCTCTGGAATTATCCAACAGAGAAGGATCAGAGTTCAGCAAATCTGCTTCAGGTTCTTTAAATAAACAATGAAATACAAATGGCAAAGAAATACTGCCTTTGAGTATAGTGGCCACATGTCTGGATTTGCCCAGGACAATTCCAGATCACTCCTGTTATCCTGGTATTTCATATGTTTTAGGATTTGTCCTGGATTTCTCTCTTATTAATGAAGTATTATTAGTCATAGTTACATTTTAAAAATCCAGAATGGATCTAATAGACCTGCACTTTGTGCTTCTAGCTTCTGCTATGGTATTTGTCTAGTTATGGATGACAGAATTCACAGTTAAATATGAAAAACGACCAGTGTTAGCCCATATCTCTTTTCTAGACCCTTTCCAAGGGCAACTCATGCCTTTCTTTAAAGGACAACTGTCCTCTTAAAGGATAGCTTGCAGGGCACTCACTGATAAAATATGCATTTCGGGAAACCTAGCTCCAGTGGTCTATGGTGGTGGTGAGAGAAGTATTTGTCATTGCCTTTGCTGGTTTCTTGTGTCATGATCCATGCCTATAAGCTGCATTAAGGTAGTGGGTTCAGCAGGAGAAGTGGAAAATTATAGCAGTCCTATCATGGATCATATATAAAGAAGTCTGTGTACTCTTGCTGTTGGGTTTTGTCCTTTAGTGTATGGTGAGGATCTACAGCAGTTTATTTATATTAATGTTAGGTAATGCTTTTTTCTATGTAATAAATTATTTAGGCAGCAATGACCTCAAAGCCACAAAAATAAAGAAAATTTAAGTTCTGAATTTCTACTTCTCAAGAAAGTTCATAAAAGCTTGGAACTTGCACAAACTGTATGTTGGCATTTACTATCCACCATGGAGAAACCATAATGATATCACTGACTATGTGAAAAGCAAAAGACATAAACCTGCTGAAGAAGTATTATCTTCCACTAAAAAACTTAAGTTATTCTTATACAATATACCAAAAAAATGATGATTTAATTCATAAAGCTGCAGAGGTGCAAATGCATATCACTCTGTTAACCATGACTTTTCATTTAGATCAAATGACTTGTTTTCTAAATTAATTTTACTCATTTTAGGTTTCAGTGAAAACAGGATGTTAAAATTTATATTTTTATATACCCCCAAATTACACTAATTGAAGTACAAAAAATTTGTGACTAAGCTGATATAAAATTAATTTTTGAAAAAAGACTTCAATATAGCTGTATGAATTTTCTTTCTTTATTCATCATTAACTTTTTGCTATCATTGGGGATTAGATATAGAACTGTGTTGACTACTTTAAAGTCAACCTAAGTGTTTTATAATATTAATTTTGTAAATAAATGAGTCCTCTAAATTTTAGTTGCATTTTGTTCAACATTAGTCAGAAAACTTTAAGTCCTCAACAAATGAATACTAAAAACTACTGCAGAAGAATTCAGTGAATGGCAATTATTTGAAAAATTTTTATACAAGAACACATTAAAATATATCCGCAAAAAAAAGGAAGAAGGATATTTAAACATATTAGTGATGAGAATTCAAATAATGTACAAAATTTTATTTAGAAATTCTTTATGCCTGCTAACAGTGGTCCCCAATTTTGTGGCACCAGGGACTGGTTTCATGGAAGACAATTTTTCCATGGATTGGGAGGTGGGGGATGGTTTCAGTATGAAACTATTCCACCTCAGATCATCAGGCATTAGATTCTAACAAGGAGCATGCAACCTAGATCCCTTGCATGTGCAGTTCACAATAGGGTTTGTGCTCCTACTAGAATCTAGTGCCGCTGCTGATCTGACAGGCAGTGGAGCTCAGGTGGTAATGCGGGCTGGCTGCACTCGCCCTCCCACTTCCTATTGTGCAGCCCAGTTCTTAATAGGCCACAGACCATTACCAGTCCACGGCCCAGGGTTTGGGAACCTATGCATTGGAATATCTCAAATTGCCAAAGAATATTCTGATGGAGCTACTCTTTAAAAATTACATAAATCCATATTCTTACCAGAATAAACTAAAATTGAGAAAGCCTATGATTTTGTAGCATCTTAATTTTGTAAAATATTCAAAAGAATTATGAAGAGATGGATAATTTTCTGAATTTTATCTCATAAATTATGTATCACAAAGAGTTTCCCTGAATGACAGCAATAAGATAGTATCTGCAAAAATATTTTGGCTGAAATATTTACATAGTACAGTATGAAAAAAACAGAACTGATAATATATTCCATTTATAGAATTATCTCTGAGTCACTTGATATGCTAGCATTTGTAGAGAAAATAATTTCGCACTTAAAAGTATGACGGCTTATAAAGATTTATCAATTAAATGTGTCCATAGTTTCAACCAAAATGTGAAACTTTGAAAAATGTAGAAAATTTTGTGAGATATTAAAAATAACAAACTTGAAAAAAAACTTTCTAAAGAATACTAGTGATGCTTTATGAGAAATGTGCTAAGAAACTTATTAAAGTATGTGAATATGTACCAAGAATAATTTATTCTGTGCATGTTATTTTTAAATATCTACATAGTAATATAAAAAAATTGTTCTTAGTTTGCTGCAATACACACTGATATATATTATTTTATTTTCCAGGAGGAATGATATTTTTAAAAATAATTTTTAATAGAGCCATTTACAAAACTACCAATACAACAGACAACTTGAAAAATATATACAGATTTTATTTTTTTAAATGGTGAGAAAAGACACATCAAATTTACTATTTTAACCACGTTTAGGTATATAGTTCAGGAGCATTAAGCACGTTGGCATGGTTGTGCAGCCATCACCACCACCCACACACAAAACTTTTTTCATCTTGCAAAACTGAAACTCTGTACCCATTAAACAAGAACTCCCCATTCTCCCCTCTCCCCAGTCCTTGGCAACTGCCATCATACTTTGTATGAATATGACTACTCTAGGTATCTCAAATAAGTGGAATCATATGGTTACAATAAAACAACTTTTAATAAATAAATGTCAAACACAGCCCTCTCTCACTCTCAAAAATAACCTGGTTTGAAACACAAATGTATATGTGATCACTGTACAGTTGAGAACACCACTGTCACCAAACAATGACATCTCACTATTCAGCAAAAAGTAAGGTTCCTGAAACGGTGCCTTTCTCCCAAGTGTGATGCTTCCATTACAAGCTTGCATCCCCATAGACATTCCTTTTTGAGCCATCTCATCCCATGTCTTTGTACGGTGCCACCTTAACTAAGCAGGAGTTGTTTCCTATCATCCCCTTCTTTGTAGGGTTTTGAATTAGTGTTGCCCATAGGTGACATTCTGTGCAAGATTTGGAAGGCAAAATGAAGCAGGAGCCATTCCTTTTTTTTTTTTTTAATGCTCTGAAGATTGGTGCACCTGGTTGGCCAACGGACATGGTGACAGCTCATATATGTTATTGGGGGGTCTCCTAGCTCCCCCAGGGTAATATGCACTGGACTCACAGCTCTTCCTGCTAGATCTGCTCCTTCAGCTTCTCAGTCCTGGGCCAGAGGCACACACAGCTCCTTGAGGCAGGATGCCATCTTTTCTTTCAGGTCACCATGGCGTTGAGGTCAGAAACGGTCAGAGATAGATGGGGATTTTAGTTTGTGCTCACAGATTCAGTGATCCCTGTAGGTTTCTAGTTCATCCTCACCCTTGGACATTTTCAGCATTTCTCTCCAACTGCAGATCTGACTCACCAATGGCTACTTTAGTTTCAACACTAGACGCAGGGGTAGCAGCCTGCATGGACCAATCTTCCAGCTCCCACAATCATGGAAGGTCTACTCTCTGCAACAAATCCATTATTCTAATCACTCGTGATGGTTCTGCTTCTCTGCTGAAACCTTGAAACATCATCCTCATTCCTCAAATGCAGGTGGTTCCTGAGTTTGATTTTATAAGCCACCTGCCAGATACAAACACTGAATTTCATAGCCACTTTGATGTTTATGAAATTGCTTTCAAATGATATCTGGCAAACAGAAATAAAAGGGACTGAAGAAAATACAGAGAGGAAAATCAGAAAATGCCCTGCTTTTCTCTTTCACAAAAGAAACTTCATTCCTAAGTGGAGAGTACAGACCAAAGGGAAAGAGTCTCTGGCTCCCTTGCAAGGATCACATCAGATGTCAATTCATTTTTCTCCGTTCATTCACCCGATTTCACCTATGCACACTTTATCAGCCACTCCATTCATTTAGGGATGCATTCTGGCACAATGGGAAGACAGTTGGCCATCGTTAGCAGGCACTGACCCAAACAGGGGTATTGTTACAGGTCTTGAAGAATAATGCAAGTTGGGAATTTCGAGAGATCAACATATGCTTTATTCATGGTCAATGCTGCCAGATTCCCAAAGCATAGAGGATATGGAGAAGTGTGGGAAGGTGCACTGACTGGATTTGCAGCCAGCTACATTCAGGTCTTTTTCTACAGTTTTCTGTAACTCCATTCTTTTTTCTTTCTTTTTTTTTTTTAAGACAGGGTCTTGCTCTGTCACTCAGGCTGGAGTGTAGTGGCACCATCACAGCTCACTGCAGCCTCAATCTCTTGGGCTCAAGGGATCCTCCCACTTCAGCCTCCGAAGTAGCTGAGATTACAGGCACATGCTACCACATCCAGTTATTTTCTTTTTAACTCATTGTAGAGACAGGGTCTCGCTGTGCTGCCCAGGCTGGTCTTAAACTCCTGGGCTCAAGCAATCATCCTGCCTCGGCCTCTCAAAGTGCTGGAATTACAGGCATGAGCCACTGCACTCAGCCTGTGACTCCATTCTTGATAACAAATATGTTTGACAAACCCAAAACAGAACAAGGAAAAACAAATTTAACCTGCTCTCCAAGCTGTGTCTTGTTTGTGATCATCCTTTGTGGGATGAAG
Organism: Macaca nemestrina; assembly: GCF_043159975.1. Lineage (NCBI taxonomy): Eukaryota > Metazoa > Chordata > Mammalia > Primates > Cercopithecidae > Macaca > Macaca nemestrina. Next base: position 69,647,104 of record NC_092142.1, on the reverse strand, counting down.
ACAGCATCAACACCTCAGTTGCTCTGAAGTTGTCTAACAAAATGTCCAGATATTTTACCATCATGAAGAGTAATATCAACACCAAGTATAAAGATTAACAATTAAAAATCTTTCCCTAGAAAATGAATTCCATACAAAAGCTGTGCTATTCAAAACTTCAAAGCAAAGGTCTGTGAAGGCCCCATCTACCTGGCCCATTTTAGTCATTCAATTTACTTCGGGAAAAAAGAAAAAAAAAAAATCCCACAAAGCTGACATTATATAGTAAAGTTTCAGGGATACGGGAGCTATTTAATCATTTTGTGTGTTAGCCTGGCTTTTCTGCAGTCTCTTTTTCCTGTGGTTTTGTTCTTTCGCTGCTCATTAGCACCTCCCCCAGAGAGTGGGCAGGAGAAGGGAAAAAGAGATAAAACTCAAATCAGACAATTTTATCAGTCAGGCTGTCAACAAGTTGAATATATTGAGAACCCAGGGGGTGTAGAGGTACTTTTTAGCAGCTCTGATAAAAGGTTTGGTGGGGGAGGAGGTCAAAACTAATGGAAACGTTGAGATTTTGGGGGATTATCAAGGGATTTTATTGATTTATGCCCTCTGCATCTCCATTAGTGCAGCTAATCAAAAGTGGGGCAAAAATAATTAACCATCTATGGAACTTTCTTAAAGAAGACACTCCTTTAAATCAGTCGCTTTTATCCCCGTAAGTTTGGGGACCTGTTTGGCAGTGCAAATGGAAAACAAATAAGTTAATTTCCTTTGCTTTGTCTAGATGCTGCGAATTGCACTGTAAGAAAAATAAAACCCTTGCAGCAGGCTCTCTAGTTCCCAACAACCTTGTGTTTTCAGCCTGACTTCAGCTTAGAGAGGGGCAGAACCCATGAAGAGGACACATCTAAGCAAAGCAAGAAGCAAGATCGCCGCGACTCAAATGAGCTGAAGCCTGACAATGAAGGATCAAGTTTGCCGCAGACATAGCAAAATTAACAACATGCACTGTGCACATTAACATGGCTTTCCATTCAACCTTGCTGTCTGCACAGAGACATGAAACTCTTCATTAAGTCATGAGGCCACTCAACACATGGTGTTTGCTAGTTCTAAGGCTGAATGAGGAAGGAATGATTGGGTCTGCCCTTTTTCTCTCAAGGACGAGGATATTCTTTTATGCTAGAGTTCCAAGGTATAAGAAAAGGGGACGTTTCATGGTGGAAGAGTACCAGACATAACGCAGAACTCTCATGAAGGCTGCTCTAAGACACCATTGTTCTGTTGGTTCTGGTGCTCTGGGGAATTCACAGGCTGAAGTCTTCAGCCAGTTTGCACTCAAATTCATTCCTGCCCCCTTCTCTACAGGGTGTTTCCTGGGCTTCCGTGTCAGCTGGATTCCTGCTGAGGAGGTACCCATGGGAGATTACAAGATGGAAGGAAGCGAGAAATCAGGGTATTTCTCCCCCTTCCTCTGATGTACTTCTAGAAGCTTCCTTTCCTTTGTAACCTCTTCTCCTCTGTGACTCCAACTCCCACCAGATCAGACTGTGGTTCTAATCCATAACCCCTGGGCATCAGCAATGCCATCTCCTTCCTCTGTCCCTCGGACAAGGAGTGGTTGAGGCTTCCTGCTGTTGCAAATCTTTGCCTGGCTTCACTATTCTCCCTTTTGCTCAGCCTCTCCAGCGCCTGGACAACTAAATCTCTCCATTGCGCTTGCTCCCTTCCAAAAACCAAAGCAGTTTCTGCTTTCCTGGTTAGCCTCTGACAGATACACAAGAGTTGTGCATTTTGCAGATGATTTTCTCTCTTGGTTGTTGACTCAGTGGTTGGAATCCATTCTTCCATGATCTCATCTTTCGTTAGAATAGGGTTTCTCGATTGCCGCATGATTGGCATTTTGAGCTGGTTCTTCTTTGTTGTGGGGACTGTCCTGTGCGTTACGAGTTATTTAGCAGCATCCCTGACCTCTCTCAGTAGATGCCAAGAGCAACCCCCACCCCAGTTATAACAGTCAAAAATGTCCCCATATATTGCAAAAGTCCCCTGGAAGGGAAATGTCTCCCCAAATTGAGAACTGATGCTGTAGGAGATGAGGTGGCTGGAGGTCCATGGGCACACCTTGGTTGTTCCTGCTTCCATGCCTGGTTAGTGAGTCAGTGCCAGGGAAGGAAGGGATTGTGATCAGTGAGGTGCAGGGTGGACTCTTTTGTCTGCTGACTACCAGGAACTCCCAAAAGGGTAGGAGAAAGGGTGACACAGTTACCCCAGTTATCCTGAAGGCCAATCAGTTTCTCTTCTCACTGGGTCCCCTGCTGGTCTAGGCTGGTCTGGGCTGTGACAAGGCCCAGGGAGGGGCACCCACTCACCATTTTCTCCTCCTTAAGGACATTTAGAAAATGTGGAGACTGGAGCCCCAAGGCATGAGGAAAAATGTGCTCTTCTCTACCCACGATGACCTCTTTCATGTCCGCCTCCACTCTGTATTCTTAACTGCAAACCAGCCAACTGTGTGCACTTGGTGACCATCAGCATTTCCTCCTCCCAGTCCCTCTCAGGGACATCATCGTCTGATTGTCATTTCATTCAGGAAGGGCACAAAGGTACTGGCGGCACCATCAGCACAGCATGCCAGCCTGGTTCCTTGTAGCCTGGAGGTAGCACTGTAATTTAATTAAATATCAACCCCCAGGTATTATATTTCAAATGCAAATAACTTGAGTAATGTAATATTGTGGCTGAGACTTTAAACTCAAGGAAATCAAGAAAATCAAGTTATGGTGGCTTCTAGAATTAACATTCCTCTACACACTCCTTGGGCACTGGGCTTGCTTTGTGTCATTAACTACCATCAGAAACACGCCAAAAAGTGACTGAGCAGATACAAGGCAGGCTAGGGAAGGCTGGCTCCCTAAAGGTTGAGATCTTTTCTGTTAAAATGAACATCCTTTAAATTTCACTCTGATCCTGAAGTGGGGACTGTTGGTCAGGGCTACAAATGGCAGGCAGGTGAGTTTTCTTCTAGCCCAGATCCATCATTAGCTAATTGTTCCACATCTGTCTTTGGCCCTTTGCTTCTCAAATCATAAGAAAAAGAAAAAAAAAACATGCCACTTATTTCCTTCAGCAAGACATCATCCATAATAGCATGGTACTCATTTTACCATGCTTTGAATGCCCTACAAAAAAGCAAAATACAAATACAAAATACTTTGAAAGTTACTTCATCTTAAAGACTAAACAACACATTGCTGTTGCTCTTCTCTTGGGGTTCAGATCCTGAGATGATACTCAGTAGACAAAGACCTGCCAAGGTCAAGATTCTCGAGTCCGTGGTAAATGTGTGAAGAAAGCAGTACTCCTGCCTTCCATCAGGGGCTTCTCATTATGCAAGACAGTTGAAAAGTCAAATAATAGGGAAGAAAGAAGCCTCCACTTGAGGGACACCCTGAGGTTACCTCCTCATATACCCAACTGATTAGGAGATGGCCAAAGTATCTATGTGAATAGACTCTGCACATTTTAAAAGTGAGAAATTAAAAGAGGTTTCCATTGTACTGGTTACCTGAATCAGCAAAAATGGGCCTTTTTTTTTTTTTTTTTTTTTTTTTTTTTTTTTTTTTTTAGATGGAGTCTCACTCTGTTGCCCAGGCTGGAGTGCAGTGACGTGATCTCGGCTCACTGTAAACTCTGCAGGTTCAAGCAATTCTCTGCCTCAGTCTCCCAAGTAGCTGGGATTACAGGTGCCTGCCACCATGCCCAGCTAATTTTTGTAAAAAATGGACTACCTTTTGTAATAAAATGGGCTAACTAGAAAGTGACCACATACAGAAATACAAGCTTTAAAAAAACATCCACTTCACAAGTCAAGTTGGGATAAAAATGGACAGCAAGAGCCAATTAGGGAAATGCTAAGACGTGAAGTCTCTTGAGTCTCTGAATCCTCAAGTTCATGCCCTACCTGAAGCAACCCCTCCATGCTCCAAAAGCAGGTCCACAATTCCTCTTAAAAATGGTCTCCATAGTTTCCTCCCTCTCATGCTGCATGTGTGCTTAAGACATGGGTGGAAGAGGTGGAAGAAATTGTCCAGGTGTTTTTTTGTTTTTTTGTTTGTTTGTTTGTTTGTTTGTTTTTTTAATTGTACCTCAGCCAACACCAAGCAGCTCTGGGAAGCCAGGAAGCTTTGGAATCTCTTTCAACAGCCTTGGACTCTCCGGTTAGCCCCACAGAAGCTTGACCTCCGAGCCTCATCAAGTAGGAGACAAAATACCATCATTTCCAGACTACCCACATTTATTTACTTATCTCCACTTCTTTTATATCCTTTTTTGTTCTTCAGGAAGATTCACAGCTGCTTCACAATTACACAAACAACATAAATTGGAAATTAGGAGGGAGAGGAAAGAAAGACAAACATAAGGGGTGTAAAATGCATCCAGAAATGGTTGAATGCAAAATAGAATGTAGTCTTACACATTTGTTTAGAGGGACCACTGATTTTATTCTAAGTCTTTCCAGCAATAAAGCCAAAAAGAGAAATCTCAATCATTTACAAAGTCCCCAGTGTTCACACAATAAGAACAAACCAGAAGTCCAGCTACTGCTGCTACTGACCGTAAGCAGAAATTTCTTCTGCAGATCCACATTTCAAGGGTGCATATCATCAGTACAGTGGTCATCAACTCATAACCACCTCAAATTTCCAAAGCATAAACCTACAATGACATTTCCACATGGAAATATTTGAAGAAGAAAGCTATTTATACCTTTCTAAGACCATCTTCACACTGAAGTTACAGCCGTTTTTAAACATGTCTCTGAACACAAACATATTACTTTCTATCATACCTTTGTCTAATTCACCCATTTTAAACACCTATAAAAATAGTGTCTTCATGGAATATCTCTAAAAGGATAGACAGCCTCTAAGTTACTTACAAAATGTGTTTGAAGAGGGTGTATGGGTATTAATAGATTGGCTACTGTTTCCATAGTTTCCACTAGATTCTCATAAGTGTTGACCATCCAAAATGGCCAAGACCTCTTCTACCACTGGTAGCATTTAGAAGATAACTGGATGGGTGCTGGTCTTCTATTAATATTAGCCCAGGGCAAATATTCCATATTGCATCATTTTGATCCTTTAGTGATACATAAAAATTACAAAGACTTCTTGGAGGGGCGAGGTTAGATGTGGTCAACCTGGTTCATATCCATTTAGAATGTGAGTTCTAGGGAATATATGTATATAGCAACACCTTGTTAAAATTTGGGTTTAAGCATACAGAGCAAGTAACCACTGCAAAAGATTATGGTCACCATTATTTGGGAAGAATCAGGGTTTCCCTTTTTTCTACAGAGCTAGGAATTAGTTCATGGATGGTCTCAGCACCCAGTGTGAGACTGCAGCTTCTTGCCTAGGGTATACACCTTTTCATGAGAATTCATGATCTAATGTGACCAACCGAAACTCCAAATGCACTTTCAGTAAGGAAATTGGCAGGTTTATTTCTAATTACAAATGGAAAAAGTTGTCATTATTTATGTCATCATCAAATTTTTTTAAACTACAGTAATGTATGAGGTAGGAAATGAGAGTCCTTTATAATCTCATCCTTCAGAGATAACCACAGGTTATTCAGTGCAGTTATTCCTACAGACTTGTTTCCACACATAAAGTGAGTGTGTGCAATTTTCATTTACTGAATTTTTATATAAATGGGATCATATTCTACATATTGAACTACAATTTGCTTTTTTTCTACTTAATGATATAGTTCAGGTTGGTTCTTATAAACAGTTAGGTTTGCTACTCTTGCTTGCAAATGTGGCCAACTGTGTACCAGCCAGGCAATCTGCTTCACTCTTTGATCATTTCATAGCATTCTACAGCACAAATAGACATTCCACACTTGATTTCATCAAATTCCCACTTTGGGATGCATGTAAATATCTGACTGTCTTTGTCATTACAAATTATAATACACAATACTTATACATATATTTGAACACTTATGGAGGCATTTCTGTTTGGTCAAAGGAGATGAGCATTTTCATGTAATAGCCAGTTCCAAATTTTCCTAAAAGTCAAAAGGCTCTAACAATATATGCTACCAAATAAGAATTTAAGAGAACACCTATTTCTCTGTCCTCTAGACCACACTGACAATTATCTATGCTTTAAATATATGGAAGTATGACAGCTAAAAATTTATATCTAATTTCTTATTAGAAAATCCACACATACACATAACTACTATATATACATACAAGAAAAAGAGATACCACATTTGTTCTCAGAATGACTATAAATCCTTGCTGCAAACCAAATTCTTGTTAATCCAGTGGAATATTACACTTACCACTGGTATTCCACGCTGTCACCTGGAAAGAAATGATGGACAGAGCCCTCAGAAGCTTATGGAAGCATTGCAAACAGCTAGGGGGCGCCATGCATCTAGACCAGAATCTATGCGAATGTGAATACAGCCTGGACGACCCTACTGGGTGACCCCATGAAAAGGTGAGTCATTAAGGATCCAGAACGACATCCTCTTTACGTAATAGTCTTCATGATCAAAATTAAAACTCTTCCTCTTTTAATTCCACAAACCAATCCCCACCACAGACCCAACAAATCAGACCACATTGCATGTGATGTCAACTCAGCAAAAAGTTGGGCAAATTAATCCTTGTAAGACACTATTCATTAGTATCTAAAAGATCTTTGTCCCATTTGTTCACCCAAAGGGCATAACATTAAAATGGCATGATCTCTCGTGACGTATAAAAGTAGTTATTAATTTACACTCATTATCTAAAGATGTTTGCACAGATGGTGCTTGACAGAGACAATCCAGGGACTTGTCAATGACTACAGGTGACACCATTTAATCGGAACAACTCATCTAGAGATGGAGTTTACTCGGGGCTTCAGATGCAATTATTCAGCTGCCAAACTGACAGGCTAGAAGTGGAGCTTTCAATTATCTATTTCAGTAAACATTTTCTCCTGCCTCACCATGGTATTTCTGAAATTCTCTCCTTCAGGCCAGATCACATGCAAGGTCTAGACAGGTATAATAGTGTGATGTCTTGCATAGGAGTGACTACTAACCAAGGAGCAGGTATAGATTTATTTTCCTCATTCTACTTTACTATGCATATCTGGTTGGCATATTTGCTGCCCCTCTTTTTGGAGCCTCTGCAGGAGCTCTGCATAGTCTGGATGACTTCCTTGTCTCATTACCACCTTGATGCACAAAGCAAAACCCATTTGATTCAAGACCAGTCGATATTTCTGATAGCTTTTGCATTCTGAATATTACTATCTCTCTTTCTTTAAAAATTTCCTTGTGTTACTTCATCTTCGTGACAGAATATTTGATACTGACCCATGAAATAGTGCGGCAGGAACCCAATTTTTCAAGAACTGCCCCAAACGAGATTGGATTAAATCTTGCAATTAGCCCACAATTTGCATCTCACAACAGGAAATTCATTGTTGCAACCACAACTTCAGTGGACTTGGTAGAATAAGCTACTGTTGAAGTAATTCCTGTAAAAGGTCATATATTTAAACCCTTCAATTTTTTTTGACAACCTCTCAGAAATGAGTGATACAGTTGCTCCAGTGTCCAAAAAAGCAATAATGTCCATACCACTTTTCTTTATGGGCAGGGTGGAATATTATTACCCCATTCATCACAGACTATTCTGGTTATAAAATATGTTTCTTGATATTTGAGAGACCTTTTTCCTTCACTGTCTTGAAAAAGCTGAAGGTCTTTTGTGCTGGGTGTCAGCATAGTAGTTTTTTCATAGTATGTTAACTTCTTCAGTGTCTCCTGAACAATGGTGACATTTAGCAATTTCCACTGAATTCCATCTCCTTAAGAGCAGAGAACAAGGAGGCTAGTTTAAGATTTCCTTTTCTTTTCAATCAAGAGTGACTCATGGTCCTGCAAGGAGCAGGGGATAGACTCCTGGGTTGGACACAAAGGCCCTCATGGGTCAGGAACTAAAGTTTATATGCACAGAAATAACAGAAGATAATAGGGAGAGGTGAAGTCCAGTGCAGTAGACTATGAAAACTCCCTTGAAGGCATTAAAATTCAACTTTACAAAATAGTGCTGTTCAAACCAAATGCGTGTATAGCCAGATTTAGCCTTCCACCTGCCATTTTGAGACAAACAATTAAACGACTTCTGAAAATCTTTCTTTTTACTATGAACATGCCCTGTGGATCCCACAGTTTTCAAAGCATGATCTAGTTTCCAGTCTAAATTTCTGTTTTCCTGCCAACTCTGACCCACTGGTGTTGGTATAACTCAAGTTATCGATACCCTCTGATTATGTCTCTGGTGTCCTGACAATTCAGGCTTGGCCTAAGAGTGTGGCAGCTGGAATAGTCTTCTCTTCCTCTTAGGTTTCCCAGATCCAAACCAAAAATTTAGTTGAAATGTGTTTATGGCCATGTTCCTTATTTTCATTTAGCCTTTTGGCACAGGCCTCTCATACTTTCTGAATGAATGTTGCTTGTGGAAATTAGGAGTCTACCCCTGCCAACCTATTCGATTTCAAATTCCCTCTATTTAGTTTTTTTATTTTTTTTAAGTGCAGGTGGGAGAAAGAAAGGGAAGGAAGGAAATGGGAGGGGAATGGATGGGAAGAGAGACAGGGAGAGCCCAAATCAAGCATATCATTTGATTATTGCGTCAATCCTGCCGCTGTTGCTCCACAGTCTAATAAACTTTAGTGGCCTGGAGTCACTCAGCTGAGCACTATGTTACTCTTACCATTATCTAGGGGAGGATTTGTCAGATTCATAAATTGTTCTATCACTGAACAGGGAAAAGCAAGCAGAATGAAAAAGAAACTTCAGGGTTCCTTTGTCTCTTATTTACGATTTTTATTATAAATCTCTTTCTTATATACGGAACAAAAGAAGTCTTGATAGCACTTAGTTTTAAACCATTCCCAGGTATGAAATAGAAATACAGCACCTTCGTAGTCTCTTGACAGAATACTAAATACAGAGTCATCTTCCAGGGCCAACGGATTAGAAAAGTCCCTCCGGGGAGCCCAGGGGCTTATTTTCAGCCCCTTTGGGACTTCTGCCCTGGGATGAGTGGGAGTTCAGAGATGAGACGATTTCCTGTATAGAGGGCCAATTTTCTTAAAATATCAAAACAATGGAGCTAAGAGCCATTTAGATAATGGCATGATTCTGTTTGGGCTTCCCCAACATCAAGATTAAATTTACCAAATTATCCAGCAGTCTGAATCATTCCTTAGGTAAGATAACAAATGCCCTGAAATTATCATTTATATGAAAACAAAACAGACCAAAATCTCCCATATATTTAATTAACCGGAGTCTAAACTTTCCTACTATGAAGAAACTAGTCTTTTTTTTTTTTTTCTGATTGCCCAAGTACACACTTTTCAAAATAAGTACTGTGTTTTAGATTATTAACATTTCATGAATTCTAAAGTTGAGTTTAAATTTTTTATCAATATTTTAAAAAAATAACAAAAATAGTAGAACTAATAGAAACCAAATGGAGCACGTTTATTTCACAAATGAGTTTGTCCAAGTAGATCTGCTCTGCTACTGGTAGCATCCTACAGTAGAAGCAGCTCAGATATCTTACATGGGTGAGTGCAATGGCTCACACTTATAATCCCAATAGTTTAGGAGGTTTAAGTAAGAGAATCACTTGAGGCCAGAAGTTCAAGACCAGCCGGGACAACAGAGGGAGACTCTGTCTCTATTAAAAATATAATAAAAATTAGCCAGTCATAATGGCTCATGCCTGTAGTCCCAAACACTTAGAAGCCTAAGTTGCCTTCTAAGGATTCTTTAGAATCCTTAGATTCTAAAGAGGATTGCTTTAGCCTGGGAGGTTGAGGCTGTAATGACCACTGCACTTCAGCCTAGGTGACGGAGTAAGAATCTATCTCAAAAAAAAAAAAAAAAAAAGATTCTTTAGGTCTTTGCCTAAAGAATGACCTACCCAGAAACATTTGCATCTGTCTCTGAGTGAGCAAGAAATAAATCTTACTTGGTTAAGTCACTACAATTTCCAAGATTTGTTTGTTTCTGCAGCAGAACCTAGCATACCCTGACTAATATTCTAGGTGATCTAATGAGTCCTATGGATTTAACAACAACAGAAAATCTCTCTGTTGATTAGTCCCAAATACATTTCCTGAGAGAAGCCTCCCTCACATAGATATAAGTATAGGTATAGGTAATGTACGTATGTGTAGATATATTCTTATTGTATATATACAACTTGATCTCTCCATTTAGATGGCCAATAGCCATCTCATCTCAAATTTAATACTGCCAAAAAGAATTTCTTCAACCAAACACACACACACACATGCCCCATAGTCTTTTTCAAGTCTTATTAAATTATATCAATACCACAACCAGTTGCTTAGGCTCCAAAACTGGTAGTCACCCTTTATCTCTCAGAGAATAATCTGGAATCAAAGATCTATACCCTCGTACATAAACTGTCAATTTTTGTTATCATAAAGCTAAATGAAACCTGTCAAACACCTCCTATGGAAATTCCTGTGCTTTGTTTACAAATACATGCAATAAAAGCAAAAGATGTTGGGGATAATATTCTATCAAGTGAGTTGTAGGAACTATTCCAAATGTTTCAGAATCTTCCTGAGAAAATGTAGAATCTAACATTTTGAAATTTCACAGGGAATTTTCATCAATGAAATGGAAAAAGATGAAAACATCACAATATGCAAAAATAAGAATATTTATAAGGTAGGGATATTGACATTAAGTCAAAAATCCAAACTACAAAACTCAAAAGCTAACTACATATCATACAAAAGAAAAACAGGTCACTGCTTCTGTTCTAATTGCCTCCATCTACCATAAACTTCTATTACATCTTCCTAAAATTATACTTCAACTCATCCCTTTTAAAAAAAACCTAATGTTGTTTCACAATATCATGTAAATAAATTTCAGATTTCTTGATCTGGCATTCAAGATCTCTTTCCAACTTCATTCATTCATTGACATTCTCCAAATGTTTTTGAAGACTTACACTCTATTTCTTTGATACAAATGCACTTTATCTTCCTCCCTTATGCTGTTGCTCATGCTATACCCTCTGTTTAGTATATTCTTCGCAACTTCTCTACCTTATACCTCTTTCAAAACCAATCACTCCTACCTCCAGGCTCATCTACATTCATTCTGCTGCCTAGCTAGCTTTTTAAAAATCAGATTATATCACTGTCCCATTTAAGAGCCCTTGGTCCTATAGAAAAAAATTGAAGTGTCTTTGCCTAGTATAAATGGGATGCATAATCTTCCAAACTCACCTTTCTTTTATTTATTTATTTTTGAGACGGAGTTTTGCTCTTGTCGCCCAGGCTGGAGTGCAATGGCACAGTCTCGGCTCACTGCAACCTCCGCCTCCTGGGCTCAAGTGATCCTCTTGCCTTAGCCTCCTGAGTAGCTGGGATGACAGGCACCAGCCACCATACCTGGATAATTTTTGTATTTTTAGTAGAGACAGGGTTTCACCATGTTGGCCAGGCTGGTCTTGAACTCCTGACCTCAGGAGATCCGCCCACCTCAGCCTCCCAAAGTGCTTGGATTACAGGTGTGAGCCACTGCACCCGGCCCCAAACTCACGTTTTTAAACTACCAATCTTTCAGTCTTCCAAACACACTACATCCTGCCATATTGGACCACTTCCCACTTCCCACATGCACTTTGTATTTTTACCTGGCCTGCCCTTTCCCTAAAATATCCTTATTGTTTTGTCTGCCTGGTGAACTTCCCTCATCCTTCAAGGGCCAGACTGAGGATGATTCCTGTGCTTATCCTGTTTATATCACTCCCTTCCCACCACCCCTGATAATATAACAACCACCAGCACCACCACCACCACCACCACCACCACTTCCAGGTAGGAACCCTACCTTCCAGGAAGGGTTCCCTCATCTCTGGAACCATTATAGACCCATCTCATCTGTAGTGCTTTCTCATAATTTATTATAGCTATTTACTATGCAAGTCTTGCCTGATAAACAGGAAGACTTTTGAGGGCAGAGTCCATATCTTCATCTTTATTTTTTTATGTTATTATGAAATATTTAAAACACCCCAAAAGAGTTATAGAATAACACAACAAAGACCAACCAGTGAGAAAATACAGCACCAGGTAACCCTTCCTAACACTATACTATGTATAACTGTGTGGGAGTGGCCCAGGGAGGAGATAAGGCAGGACACAAATACAACATGCACCGGAATGCATCACAAAATGCAATGTTTGACTTTTCATGCAGTGGATAAATGCAAAATCTGAGGAGTTGAAAGCATGAATACAAGGTTTGATTTAGAAGATGTCAAAGCTCCCTACTTGAAGGGCAGCCTGGATGGCCCTGAATTGCACCCAAAGTGGAAGAAGACTGGATTACTCAAAGAACATTATGATATACATGAAACCAGTGGTAAGTAACTGTCTCCTTGGCCTCGCAAACCATACTTACTAGCCTCAGAGCAGTAAACAAGCTAGTGCCTGAGTGCCTTATCTATCTACTCACCTGGCCACCCAACTACCCATCCATTTATCCATCCATCCAATGGCTAACAATCTATAATCTCCTCTGGAGAGTCAAAGAATGCACCTTACCTCTGAGATGGAACTGGAGAGAAAGGAACTCAATAGGGAGAGAGAAACCAAGGCTGACAGCTTCCCCTAGGTTTGGCAAGTTGCATTTGCAGAGTCCTTCCATAAAGGGAAGTCTGGATGGATCTTTTTTTGTATCATCACAGGAAGAAAAAAACAGATCCTAAACCAAGCTCAGCAATGAGTGGAAATTGACAGAGTTGTGAGAAGCAGGTCTGGACTGTACGATCTGCAAAGACAGCTTTACTCTACCAACTTTATTAAGAATCAGGAAAGAGAGGGGAAGATCTTATTACTATTATCATGATAATCGCATTTGCAGATGACACTAAATTGGGAGGTGTTCCTAACAACAGTGGAAGACTGGCACACAATACCAAGCTATGTGTGGATCTTAGTAACATATGTCAAAAATAACACAATGAGGCACTGGTTGAAAAAATGCAGATGATCTATCTGGGGATGAATAAACTTTAAGAGGGAATTTAACTTGAAGGGGATTCCTGGATGGGAGTAATCAAGAAAACAACAAAATAATGAGCTAGTGGAAAAAAGCCATGAGGAGGTAAGGCAAGCACTGCAGCTCAGCAATTCTCTGAGCTAGTAAAATTTTCAGCCACGCACACAGGGGCATCCCAAACCATGGCTAAGAGAGTCTGTCTCTGCGTCAGCAATGAGACCAGACTCGGAACACTGCAGGCAATTAGGGGTAATATGATGCTTTGATGGGAATTTAGAAAAGAAAAGAAAAACAAATCAAAGAGAGTGAAATATGAGGAAAAGCACAGGCGATAAAATGAACATAATTTGACTAAATAACAACCTAGGGGACTATGATAACCATCTACTGAGCATAAAAATCCAAAATGGGGCCTAGAGGTCTACCGGCCTGGGCATTGTTCTGAGAAATATCTAGAGTTGCATCCATTAGAAAACTCAATAGAAAGGCAGCATTTTGCATCCATTTAATTGACGTGTGGTGACTCTGTTGTGGGGAATAAACAGACCTGGGTTCCCAGAAACCATGTATGTCTCAAAACTATTTTTCAAAAGATACAGACAGAGGACCTCTGGGAAGAACCCAGGACCTACTGCAAGAAGTCCTTGAATCCATGGGCACAAAATCATTCACTTGTGCATTTGACAAATGTTTATTGAACAAGTACTCAGTGCCTATACTCTACTTGGCACTGAGTACAATGTTTTGAATAAATAATACATAAACATATAGTCATAAACTACATTAGGGAGCCATGAGTAGAAAAAACACAGTATACCAGAAAAGTATTACAGGGTTTTAAGAAACAGTGTCATCATCCATTCTAGTTTTTAAAAATATGCATGTAAATTCTCAATCATTGGACAACATTGTACCTGCAAAGATCTCAAACGAATTTCTAACCATGTGCATGGTTATATGTGTATATGCATGTGTATATATGTTTATGTACATATATATGTTTAAATGCATGTTTCTGCATGGATATTTTTTAAATAACATTTTTTAAATTAAAATAAAATGATTTTATTAATACAAATGCATATTTTTATAGCCCTATCTTCTCATGTTCAGAAATTGGAAGTTAGGGGTCCTGAGAGAAAGATAAAGGAGGAGCTATTTTCTGAGAGCTCTATCTTCCTGCTGCCACAACCTCAACTCCAAATATGCCCATCTAAGTTTGGACACTTCCTCAGATTCAGCCTCCCTTGTGTCAGTGATGCCTGCTGATTGCATTCCTACAGTCACTACCTGATGCTTCACAGTAACTGGATCTGAAGCAGGAACTGATCTGGGGAAAGAATCTGCAGTCTGCTCTTATGAGAAAAGAAGCCAGGTCAATCGGGTTATTTTCTTGGGGATTTGGAACAGGGATTCTGAGAAACCGGGGTGGCTAAGACAAGGGGAACAATGTTAAAACTCCAGGGCACAGGCCTGGCCCTAAGTAAGATCTGCAAGCAGAGGAAGAGAGAAAGGAGGATGGAGCTGTGGTCCACAGAGACACACAAAGATGAGCTCATCCGTGGTGCCATTTATACGTAGGAGAGTAACTCCCAGCTTTCAGTTTCCAATTCCAGTTTTCCCAAAGCCCAGGTAAATGTCTTAAGCTTGGATTCCACGTGCATCTCTGTGGTCTGTAATGACCTCCTTTTGATTTCAGCTAGTTTGAGAGGGTGTCAGCTCCTCACTCAAAATCCTTTGACTGGGAGATCTATTTACTGTCCCAGTCTTTTGGCTGAAACCCAGCTAGGATTATCTGAGGAAATAAAAATGCATGAAAATGCATTGGTTCACATGATCGCAAAGTCCAGAGTTTCCTTCAGACATGGCTGCACTGAGGCATGTTTTTAAAATGATACCCAGTCTCATACTCTGTGTTTACACTCTTTTCTTCTCTTTCTCCCTGGGTTGGTTTTATTCTCAGATGGCCTCTCTCTTCCTGGACCCCAACAGCTCCATGTTTCATCTTTTGGCAGCTATCAATCCCAGCAGGAACACACTCCCAGAGGTGAGTCTCCTTGGCCAACTCCCAAACAAAACAAACTGATTGACCACGCTTGGATCAGTCTACCCATGAAACTGGGGGAAGAATCAGCCCTAACCAAACCACGTCGACTGAGTGAGTGTGTTTCCTGCACAAAGATCCAAGGGATACCAGGACAAGGGGAAATGAATACCAAGAGGTCAGGGTAACAAACACCCAAGGTCATCTCCCAGTACTCCCCAGTATGCACACTCTTTCAGAAGGTATGTCTCCTCACATACCTTCAGTGCCAGACAACATTTGCAGGTACCTCCAATAAAACCAGATACCATTTGCAGGTATAGTGGATCCTCATTATTTGAGAATTTGCATACTTGCTACAATATATTTGTAACTCCATACTCAATACTTAAGGCACTTTCTTGGGTCATTTGTGGACCTGTGCATTTTTGTGTGTATTGTTGGTGAGCTTGCTGCTTAAAATGACCCCTAAGTACAGTGCTGAAGGGCGGGTTAGCGTTCCTAAGCACAAGAAGGCCATGATGTACCTTAAGACGTATGTTTCATAAACTACATTCAGGCATGAGTTACGGTACTGTTCGCTGTGAGTTTGAGGTACGAGGCTGGCAGGACTTGTGTTCTGGTCGTAACTCTGCTGACCAAACCAGGATCTGGCTCAGACAGGATAAAGTGAAGAAACTGGAGGAAACCAGCAAATGGTGACCAAAGCAATCTCTAGCTGCCCTCATTGCTCACTTGCATGAGACTCTCCCACCAGCACCATGACAGTCCACAAATACCGTGGCAACAATCCAGAAGTGACCACCCCTTTTCCATGGCAATGACCCAGAATTTACTGTTTCTTTCCTAGAAAGTCCTAAATAATCCTTTCCTCAATTTGCATTAACCCACCCCTTAATTTTCACGTAATTAAAATTGGGTGTAATTGGGTATAAACAAAGTTGCCAACAGCCCAGGTGCTGGCTCTGGAAACACTGCCTGTGTGTTAGCCCTGCTCAGCAAGGTAGCAGTACCATTCAATGAAAGATTGCTGTCTGACACCACCAGCTCACCCTCAAATTCTTTCCCGGGCAAAGACAAACCCCCACCGCCACTGGGCTAAGCCCCAATTTTAGGGATTGCCTGTCCTGCATCAAGTTCAATGCTAATTAATCAACAATATACATTCAATAAGGTTTTTTTTTTTTTTTAAGAGAAACACTCACAAAACAAGGTTACATATTGATAGGTTGACAAAATATTGTGACCAGAGACGGACAGGACTCTCTAACCCTGTAATTCCCCTAGGAGAAATAATGCAGTATCTACTAATTCAGTGTTTGTTGTGTCTTTATAGAATGTAACTGCTGCAAATAGTAATAAGAAAAATAGAATCAATGTGTGTGTGTGTGTCTGTGTCTCTGTGTGTGTGTGTGTGTGTGTGTGTGTGTGTGTGTGTGTGTGTGTAAAATCTGATTCAATTTTATGCTTTCTTGGACTGCCTCCCAAATGCCTTGTGTATTTTGTCTTTCCATCCACACTGCAAACTCCTCTGGAATTCATACCATGTCGGCAGACAGCTAGGAACACAGTAGGTTCTCCCAAACTTACTGACTGATGAATATATTGGTCAGTTACAGAACTCACATCAACCAAGCTACAAGCGCTTCTACTCAAAAAACATCCACAGCCTGATCTACTATCTTATTGCTTTTAGTCTTTCCCCTCTGGGTGTGTTGTAGACCTATCCAAATATGGTCTCAATTCAAAACTGTTTTTCATTTTAAAGGCAAAGGAGCGTGACACAGGCTAGAGAATTCTGTACTGAAACCAGTTCTTGACTCCGGGTAGAGAAAGGTTTGCACGTTTTACATCTCAGTGGCCACAGACCACTAGTACTGAGCAGGTACCTCTCTGGTACCCCCAGAAAATCATGGCATACACCGGCATCTCTGGTTTTCCATTGTCCTTGGGCTGACCTTGCAGCCACAGCTGCCACATGCTCTCCTCTGCACCAGAATATTGTTTGTAATAAGACAGAGGTATCTTAGTAAACAAACAAATGTTTCTTACATCCCATTCTGGGCGCTCACAAGAGGCTACTTTTTTTTCGGACCTTTACTTCTGGCCAGCCTTGGATTTATGAATCTGAATTGAGACAGGCTTTTCTACACATGCTTTGTTTCAGTTGAGGGAAGACACGAACGTTACATGAAGAAAAAAAAATAAGGAGAGATTAATGAGAGAGGGTTTTTGAAAATTACATAATATATGTAAAAGGAGGTGCACTCAGGGTCTTTCTGCCTATAGCTCTGCATTTCTGGGAAATTTCATAGATTTCTCAGAACCCCAGTTTCCTTTTCTCCCCGCACCCAAGAGTTTAAACGACATGATAATAACAATAACTTATTGAATGTTTACTATATGGACACTTTATAAATACAATTTTGTTTAATCTTCAAAATACCCTCCTTACAAAGGAGATGTTTGTGTCATTTCTACTTTATGCACAACAAAATTGAAATTCAGGGAGTTCCAGTGTGGATTAATGATGAATGCATTCATCATTTGATGATTTGAATCCAGGCAACTTGACTTTAGATCCCACTTGCTTAACCACTCATCTGTACTCCCTGATTAGTCTCTAACATCTCCTTCTACTCAAAGATCCTTTGTTATCTCCTGACATTTTCCCCTTTTGCCAACCCAGGTTCCATTTCTAAGACTCTCACCTGTTTACATTGGATACAATGACATGTATTAATCTGAATGAGAGAAAGAGGAGTAGAAAGAAGAAAAAAAAGACAGAAAAATCCTGGAGTATAAACTCCCTAACAGCCTTAGAAACTCTGTAATCTATCCTCCTAATCCAGTTTTAATTATATCAATAAGTAGATGGCTCCTGGACTGTTTTTCAAGACAGTACATAATGTGCGAGTCATTCTCCATGCTATGTCTTCCCTTTAAAAAGGATTCTACAAGAACTTATTAGTATGAACAAACCAAACAATTCAATTTTTTTTTTAATGCAGTATCCTTATAACAAGATTCAGCGGGATGGTCTGTGAAGCTTAGGAATCCTGCAGGCATGAACTGGGAATTGTCCTGACAGCTCACAGTCGGCCCAAGCCTCTGACTTCAGCCAAAGGCAAGGAATCGAAACTCCGGTGAAGAAAAGCAGGAGCTTGGGGCTCAGCTGCTTATCAAAATGAGGCACTGCACCCCCAACCCATGATGTCAGCAAGAGATTAATCCATAAATCAGAAGCAATTTTAATTTTTAAAAAGTAGAGGATGAAAGACCTACTTGGGGCAGACAAGCTGCCTCATCATAAAATGATGGTGGAACTTGTCATCAGTGAGGCACTCGCCCCTCTCCCATGGCCAGGTGACAGTGGCTGGCTCCTGTTGGGTCCTGATAGCACATGCCAAGATGAACTTCTGACCACTCTCTACCGCTTAGAGAGGCTCACCGGCAACTACAATTAGATTGGCTTCTATTCCAAGCCCAGGGTTCCTCCATGGCTGACTTTCTTTTGTAAGAGTCTGTGATGGCAGCTTGTTTGATTTAAAGAAAATCAATGAAGAGTTACATGAGAAGGAAGAAAACAGAAGACCAGGTATTCCCAGGTTAAGATAAAAGTCCGAATAAAGGACACTGCACATGCTCTCACTCTCTCTCTCTTTCCCTCAAAGCAAAAAAGAATAAGAAGCTTTTGAGTGTAAAGTGGAATCCATTTTTGTTGGAAGGGTAGCATTTTCTTCATCTTTAGACTATAATCTGATAGGCCTAATCCGGTAAAAATTGCAGCTACTCTCAATGGAATGACTGACACGGGCTATAACGGATGAAAAAAATATGTGATCGCAAAAGGTGGCTTTTGGTCCGTGCCGGGCCTGAGATCATTCACACAACATGAATTTGCTTCTGTCTTCTTCCCCTTCCTGACAATAACAGGGGGTGTGCAGGACAAGAAAAATGCACAGGCAGATTGATCCTCCTCCCGCCCTTCACTGGGGAGGGAGACCAAGCTGACCCTGGCCTCTGACCAGGTGCAACCCCTTGGCTGCACAATTAGTTTAGCTGAATCAGAAAGAGTTGCAAGAATAGGATGACTTTTCTAAGCTTGGGTCTGGAAAGCCCGGCCTTTCCTAGAAACCGCCCACCCCCACCATCCCCGCCCCACCTCCACTCCTAACATCAGGAACCCACTCCTTCTCCCCCCAAGGCATTTTGCTGAGTCTCCTCAAGCCCCTATTCTGTGTATTATTTATGATCTTGGTGCCTTTTCTTTTCAGGGTATTGGTCCATAATAGTGCCGTCTATGTTATTTATGACGCAAGGAATAACTTAAACCACATTAGGAACCTCAGCATTATGGGGACTTTAGAGAGCTACATTTTTCTAGTTATGGTTAAACTACTGCAGTGATAAATCCAATCGTAAGAGTGCAAGAGGGAATGCATGGGACAGGTGTTACCCATTAGTCACCGTAAGGAAATGCAGGAACAAACGTGGGCTTACAGATGCTTCAGTGTCTCTTCCGAAGAACAGCTGTGGGAATCTGAAACGGTGAGGGGCAGGGGCTTCTGAAAGCCAGTAATGAGAAAAGATGGGTATGGCTAGGGTGGAAAGGGAGGGAAGGGTTTCCTGTAATATGCAGAGGACAGAGAAACAAAGAGCAGAAGTCTGTCTATTTCACACTCTCATCAGGAATTTCGTGGGGTCCCTCATGTCTGTGAGCGAGCTTCCACTGCAGACTGGATAGCAACCCTAACTCTGAAACACCACTACCCATTAGGAATAAGGATCCCTTCGGCCTCCATAAGAAGGCCAAGTCAGAAGTCAGATTCTCAGAACATCAGCTGTGGATGTCAGTACTGCGGCAAACTTACTCTTTTTCTGCAATTCAGTGTTTTCGTCTATGAAAATCAGAAAAGTATTTCCCCTTTCCTCTCCCCATGAGGACAGTAGGGAATGTTTTTTTAATTCAGTAAATATTTATTGGGCACCCACCAAGGCTGAGCAATGTGTTAGGCATTGAGATAAAATGGGAGTAACACACGAACAAGATAGTCAGAGTTTAGTGGAGGAAACAGACCCCAAACGATATTATTATAATGTGAGGGTGTTTGTGATGAAAATATGTAAATGGTATTACTATTGGAGCACAGAGTTGGAGGGTCCCTGCAGGAAGCACCAGCGTGAAGTGATCAAACCTGGACCATGTGTCTGGTCTCAAGGTGGCTGCGACAACCTCCATATGCTCTACTGTGTTCAAGAAGCCCAGGACACCTTGATGCCATTCAGATTTTGTGACTCATTGGGACAGAAGTCAGCCTTCAGTTTATCTTTATACTCCATAAAGCTCATGTAAGCAACTTCAAAGCACAGACAGTATTTCAGTAAAAATGCCTAAAGCTCCTTAAGCATAAGTTTCAAATACCCCAGATACAAACAATGCACATACGCTCTCAGGATTGGCAGACATTTGGAAGACATGGCCGGTTGTTCGGAACGTGATGTCCTTTCCCAAAATCCTGAACAATTCTCTCGAATGACTCTGAAATAAGGAGCTCAGTGCTTCCCAAAGGGGCCCACTCCACCTTTGCACAGCCCTGGTTGTTAGAATGGTCATCGTGTTGAGATTTCTAACAGTGGGAACTGAAATGTTACTAGAAATTCATTCATTCATTCATTTATTCAACAGATATTAAACACCCGCTCTAAGTGAGGCATTGTGCTTAGTGCTAAGGATTCAGTAGTCAATATTAATGATATAAAGCAACTTCACCACAGAGTTCTCAGAGATAAGAGTTTTCTAACCTAGTTCCAATTCAGTCTTCTTTGAAGATAACACAACTAAACCTCTGTTAGGAGATATGCAACCCAGGCTTTAATTGTTTAGCCATTCTTTACTCTGCTGATAACAGGGTGGCTCATAAGTATAGCAACAAGCAAGACACACATAGACACTGCCTTTGTGGGGCATACCATCTAGTTGGTGGGACAGCCCACCCAAAATTCAAGTATTTTAATTACAGCTTTGTTAAGAGCTAGGGGAAGGATAAGCAGCCTGGTCTGAATACATAGGCGGATCCAACAGGGTCACAGGGATGCATTATTCAAGGTTGCTTCCTTCTCACTGGACTTGACTGCTGTTGGAAGTCCTCTGCTCATTATTCTCCTTTGCTTGTCCACAGAACTACCTACAATTTGGAGATACTTATGCATTTGCTTAGTTCTGTATCTTCCCCTATGCACTTTGAGTTCTACAGGAATGCAGACCATATCTATTTTGTATATCATTGAATCTTCACCTCTTGGTTTTATACAGTCCACTGTAAGGCAGATACTATTATCCCCATTTTACAAAAGACGAAACTGAGGTTCAGCCATAGGTGTGTGTGGTGCAGGGGCATTACAAGTTAATCCAGGTCCACCTGATACCAAAGCCTCACTGTTAACCATTGTGCTTTCCCCTGATGCCATTGGTGATTCGTACTCGTTAAGCTGGTACATTCATTATGACATAGGTGAGGATGATTTAACCAAGATACTAAAACTAATACTGACTTAAACAAGACAGAAGTCAATTTCTCTCTTACGCAAAAGTCTAGGGTAGGTGTAGCAGCCGCACATTTTTATTGGCACTTAGGATCCTTCTCTCTTGATGCTTTGCCATCCTTAACACATGACTCCCATCACATGAGCCAAAGTGGATGATCCCTCTTCTACCCGCACCATCACATTCAGCCAGTGAGAAGGGAATAAAGCAAAGGAGGGACCTGTCCCTTTCCTTTAAGGACATGACCTGGAAGTTGCACATATCACTTCCATTCACATTTTTTCGGCCAGATTGTAGTCACATGAACATAACTAGCTGCAAGGGAAGCTGAGAAATGTATACTGGGAAGTCATACACCCAGCTAAAACTTCTTGTTAAATAGGAAAGACAGAGAGCTATCTCTGAAACCTGGCTTTAGGAATTACAGAGAAGTATGAGGAAAGAAAAGTTAGAAAGAGGAGGCAGAAATAGAAACTTTTTTAGGTGAGATAAACTCTTTAAGGACTCTCTACTCATTCCAGTCTTCTAAATTCCTTCCCCTGAGGCTTTATATCTGAAATGGGATCCTTGACTCTCATAAACCCTTAAACTGGAGGATATTATGGTTTCCAGTCTTATGGGCCCAATTCTATAAGTTATGCCCTTTGAGTTTTGTGAATGAAGGAAGAATACCAAAGGGAGAACGAGTCCATTTTCTGAAGGCATAATTTTGCTTACCAAGAGCATAACTGATATTTGGGATTTTCTTGGTCTTACAGGGAAAGAAAAGTAGAAAGTGGGATTCCCAAAGCTATCAGAAGAAAAGAAATAATCAAGATCAGAGAGGAATTGAAGGAGATAGACACTAAAAACCCTTCAAAACATCAGTGAATCCAGGAGCTGTTTTTTTGAAAAAATTAATAAAACAGACCACTGGCTAGATTAATAAAGAAGAAAAGAAAGAAGAATCAAGTAGATACAATAAAAAATGATAAAGGGGATGTCACCACTTACCCCACAGAAATACCATTAGAGAATACTATAAACACCTCTATGGAAATAAACTAGAAAATCTAGAAGAAATGGATGAATTCCTGGACACATAAGCCTTCCCAAGACTGAACCAGAAAGAAATCGAATCCCTGAATAGACCAAGAACGAGTTCTGAAATTGAGGCAGTAATAAATAGCCTACCAACCAAAAAATGCCCAGGACCAGACAGATTTACAGCTGAATTTTACCAGAGGTACAAAAAGGAGCTGGTACCATTTCTTCTGAAACTATTCCAAACAATAGAAAAAGAGGGACTCCTCCCTAGGTCATTTTATGAGACCAGCATCATCCTGATACCAAAACTGACAGAAAAAGAAAACCACAGGCCAATATGAACACCAATGTAAAAATCCTCAACAAAATACTGACAAATCGAATCTAGCAGCACATCAAAAATCTTCTCCACTATGATCAAGTTGGCTTGATTGCCGGGATGCAAGCCTGGTTCAAGATATGCAAATCAATAAATGTAATTCATTACACAAACAGAACTAAAGACAAAAACCACATGATTATCTCAATGGATGCAGAAAAGGCCTTCAATAAAATTCAACATCCCTTCATGTTAAAACTCTCAGTAAACTAGGTATTGAAGGAATGTACCTCAAAATAATAAGAGCCATTTATGACAAATCCATAGCCAATATCATACTAAAAGGGCAAAAGCTGGAAGCATTCCCCTTGAAAACTGACACAAGACAAGGATTCCCTCTCTTACCACTCCTATTCAACATGGTATTTGGAAACTCTGGCCAGGGCAATCAGGCAAGAAAAAGAAAAAAAAGCGGGCGGGGGGCGGGGTGGTATTAAAAGAGGAAGAGAGGAGGTCAAATTGTCTCTGTTTGCAGATGACATGATTTCTTTATCTAGAAAACCTCATCATCTCAGCCCAAAAGCTTCTTAAGCTGATAAGCAACTTCAGCAAAGCCTCAGGATACAAAATCAATGTGCAAAACTCATAAGCATTCCTATACATCAACAACAGACAAGCAGAGAGTCAAATCATGAATGAACTCCCATTCATAGCTGCTACAAAAAAAAGAATAAAATACCTAGGAATACAGCTAACAGGGGAAGAGAAGGACCTCTTCAAGGAGAACTGCAAACCACTGCTCAAGGAAATAAGAGAGGACAGCTGGAAAAACATTCCATGCTCATGGATAAGAAGAATCAATATTGTGAAAATGACCATACTGCCCAAAGTAATTTATACATTCAATGCTATTTCCATTAAACTCCCACTGACATTCTTCACATAATTAGATAAAACTATTTTAAAAGTCTTATGGAACCAAAAAAAAAGAGCCCATATAGCCAAGAAAATCTTAAACAAAAAGAACAAAGCTGGAGGCATCATGCTACCTGACTTCAAACTATACTACAAGGCTGTAGTAACCAAAACAGCATAACACTGGTACAAAAACAGACACATAGACCAGTGCAACAGAATAAAGAACTCAGAAATAAGACTGCACATCTGCAACCATCTGATCTTCAACAAACCTCACAGAAACAAGAAATGGGGAAAGGATTCCCTATGTAATAAATGGTGCTGGGATAACTGGCTAGCCATATGCAGAAAATTGAAACTGGAGCCCCTCCTTATGCCTTGTACAAAAATTAACTCAAGATAGATTAAAGACTTAAATGTAAAGCCCAAAACCATAAAAACCCTAGAAGAAAATCTAGGGAATACCATTCAGGACATAGGCACGGGCAAAAATTTCATGACAGAGATGTGAAAAGCAATTACAACAAAAACCAAACTTGACAAATGGGATCTAATTAAACTAAAGAGCTTCTGACAGAAAAACAACCTATCATCAGAGCAAACAGACAACCTACAGAATGGTAGAAAATTTTTGCAATCTATCCATCTGACAAAGGTCTAATATCCAGAATCTATAAAGAACTTAAGCAAATTTACAAGAAAAAAAAAAAACATCATTAAAAAGTGGGCAAAGGACATGAATAGACACTTCTCCAAAGAAGACATTTATGCGGCCAACAAACATATGAAAGAAAGCTCAACGTCACTGATTATTAGAGAAATGCAAATGAAAATCACAACGAGATACCAAGTCATGCCAGTCAGAATGGCAATTACTAAAAAGTCAAGAAACAACAGATGCTGAAGAGGCTGTGGAGGAATGCTTTTACACTGTCAGTGGAAATGTAAATTAGTTCAACCATTGTGGAAGACAGTGGCGATTCCTTAAAGATCTAAAACCAGAAATACCCTTTGACCCAGCAATCCCATTACTGGGTATAGGCCCAAAGTAATATAAATTTTTCTATTATAAAGATACATGCACAAGTATGTTCATTGCGGCACTATTCACAATAGCAGACATGGAATCAATCCAAATACCCATCAATGATAGACAGGATAAAGAAAATGTGGTACATATATACCATGGAATACTATGCAGCCATAAAAAGGAATGAGATCATGTCCTTTGCAGGGACATGGATGGAGCAAGAAGCCATTATCCTCAGCAAACTAACACAGGAACAGAAAACCAAATACCACATGTTCTTACTTACAAGTGGGAGCTGAACAGTGTGAACACATAGACACAGGAAGGGGAACGACACAGATTGGGGCCTGATGGGGTGGAGCAGAGGGAGGGAGAGCATCAGGACAAATAGCTAATACACGCTGGGCTTAATACCTAGGTGATGGGTTGATAGGTGCAGCAAATCATCATGGCACATGTTTACCTAAGTAACAAACCTGCACATCCTGCACATGTACCCTGGAACTTAAAATAGTAATAAAAAAAATTTTAACAGGAAAGTGTGATTCCTTCCCCTAAATATCTCCCCACTAATGTATTAGAAATAAAATATTGCTTAATCTCTTTACCTTGTCTTAAGTTCTCATACATTAAGTCCTTAAAAATTAAGATTTTACAAAAACAAATTAGGAGTCTTCAGTGTACAGGATACAGTGTTATAAAATATAATTTCCTAATTAAAAAAAAATTATCCCTCTTTGATTGACCTATCATGTATTAAAGGCCTTGGAGAAGGCTGATATCAAGCCTTACCAAAACTTTAAAAGTCTGGGGCACTCACAAAATGAAAGCAATTTGGAAAAACAGAATGTAACTAATGGGCTTGAATGAAGTGTGTAATTGTAAATCAGTTCTAATTAATGTCTTCCCATTTCTTGGTTATTATCTGCATGAACCCATTTATGTGAACTCACAAATGATTCTGCCAAGCAGGAAGGAACTGTAAGCTATTCTGAAGGACACTTCTTTTCCTGTTCCTTTAACCACATTTAATAGCTTAAAATAATAGGGTGGAGTTAACGGTGAGATTTTTGGGGACCGTGGGCATCTTGGAGCATTGATGAGGTATGGAGGACACACCCATAGGTGACACTCAATGAGTCACACTCTCATATAACTCCCTCCCTTTGAGTGGGTGTGGAACCTGTTACTTGCTTCTTATTGAGAGAATATAGCAATGGTGACAAGATTTTGCAGATATAATTAACATCTCTCAGCAGGTGGCTTTAACCAAAGAGATTATCATTGGTGGGCCTGACCTAATCAGGGAAGTCCTTTAAAAGAGGGTCCTCGGTCAGAGACTAAGCAGCAAAGATTCTCCCTCTCCCTCGCTGGCTTTGAAGAGGGAAGCTGCCATAAATTCTACAACGGAAGAGGAAATGAATTCTGTGAACAACCAGTGGCGGCGGGCGGAAGGGCCGTGCTTGGAAGTGAATCCGTCCCTAGTAGATCCTCCAAATAAGAACACAGCCCAACCAAAACCTTGATCTCAACCTTGTGAGACTCTGAGCAGAGAACCCAGCTCAGCAGGGCCCCAGACTCCTGACCTTCAGAAACCGTAAGATCATAAATGGGTATTGTTTTAAGTCACTGCATTTGTGATCATTTGTTACACAGGCACAGAAAACTAATACGCAAGCTGTGCCCGTGTGTCAGACTCCAGAGGGAGAGAGATATAGAGCTCTTTGGAAGCAAATTTCCAATCCCTGCTCACTTCTCGCCCCCAACGTTTTTGCTCTTTGACATTGCTTGCTGCCATCCTGCCTTCAACCTCAAATCAGGTTTCTGCCTGTGATTCAATCTCTGGCTCCCTATGAGAAATCTTTTTTATATAAAATTAATATATAAATAAATTTGCTCTTGGAGCGATGCAGTGTGGAACAGAACCTGCCAGGCTCTCTAACGTCCATCACAAAGAAAGACTGCAGAGGGGAGGGGGAAGGCAGAGCTTTAGCCTCCATGGGGAAGCAGAGAATTCATAGTGATCTTATTGCAGATGTAAAATTAGGTCAGTGGCTTTATAAACTGATTAAAGCTCACGCTTCACGCTTCCAAGGAAAACAGCCAATACAAAAGGGAATGATCCCTGGCTCAAGATGAGAAGGCAGGAGAGCTCTCTATGTTCACAGTCCAGCCATGTGGGATGCTTGGCCAAAATGAAGGTATAGAAAAGGAACAACCAAAGAAAGAGCAGGTGGGAAATTTTCTAAAAGCTAACACAGTAGACAGCCTGTGGAATACTGCCACGTAGACACAAACCAGTGACTTGAGGTCCCAAAGTTTAGGAGCCTAAGCCACCCTGCTTCTCCCTAAAGTCATCTCCATCTCCAGCTCTTAACCCTCTGATACCTATGCGTCTTGGATTTGACAGGCAGCCAGATTTTAAATCTTCCGTTTTGTGTCCTCTAGAAGTCAATGCCTTACCAGTTCAGGATTATCTCAACGTCTGGATCAGGATAAACAGTCTACACAGTTTTATCTAAAGACTCTTCTCCCATCCCCATTTTTCTCTAGGGTATTACGCCAACTTTATTTCTTCCTCTTTCCTCTTCCCTGAAATATCTGCCTTTCATTTCCTTCTCAAAGTTGCTAAAAGGTCACCTTCTCTTCCCTTAAATCCTAGCCTTACCCTCCTGCTCCCAGGATGATACTTTAAAAAAAACAAAACAAAACTCATTCACATTGATTGATCTGTCTCATGGGTTACCCAAGCAACTGAAGTCACTACCTAACGGTTAAAAAAAAAAAAGATTCCTTAGAGCAAATGGGTAGTGGTTGTTTTTGCAATGCTAATTTGTATTGTTTGAATGGGAAACATTTTGAGTTACTAAACTATCTTTACCTTTTTTAAAATGTGTGTATATGGAGGAAATATCACTTGGTGAAGCACGCAGTAATTCTGATCTCATATACTGATCTAACTACCTTCGGAGACAATGTTCTGCTTTCGTACTTGATTGACACAAGATAGAACAGAAAGAACTGTGAGGCTAGTTAAGGCTGGGCCAAATGCCTCCATTTAGACTTTAAATCAAACATCAGGACAGGATACCTGGGGCTTGAGTCAGTTATATTTTCATTTCAGTAGTGACCAGAGTCATTCAGTTCATTTTTGGTTCAAGGCCAGTTACCAGTCCAAACTAACTTGGGAAAACACTGCCCAAATTCTTTGCTCCACACAGAACAGAAAATAGCAGGTCTAGTTTTTGAGTTCCACGAAAAATAATGGGCTTAGTTTGGATACAGCTGTGAAAGAAGTTTCAATGCCAAGTAAAGGTGCTCTGTTCTCCTGGATGGAGATGAATGTTCTGGTTCATGCGTTTCTGCCCCAACCCTTGGCCATACCACTGGCTCTGGCCAGGAGGCTCATGTAAGACTGGCTGCTGTGATTCAGTTGTATGGATAATAAGTAGAATAAAACCTGAGGCTTACTCTCAGTTCATTTCAATACAGTTTCAGGTTTTAGGAATTGGGGAGAAAAGAAAAATTAAAGCTCCTGACCTATCTAGTCTCTGGAGTAGAATTTTTTTCACACAGATGCATCATATGACATTGAAGAAAAAAGTTCTCCCAATCCCACCCCTTGCCCCCAATAAACTCCGTTACGGAAAAGGAATTCTGTTCCAATGTCACTTTAGTCCCCCCCAGTGACAGCATGCATAAAATCCAGTTTTATAAAATTAGCTAAAATAAAACCATGCAGCAGCAACTTTTTCTTAGGTAATGTAACCCCTACCTGTCCTCAAAGGCCTGCTGGCTCCTTGTATCACAATTTTAAGATATTTTAACTTAAAATCTCTTGTTTCTTCTGCTGAAATAAATGGCTCAGCTATATCCCCTAGGGCATGCTGGATCTTTCTGGGCATCATCAAACTTCTCCATCCAACAATAAGGGATAGCAGCATCTCTTTGACATCCATAGCCCATTTCTGCTTTGCCAGTATCACTCGTGCACCTGGGGCCACCAATGGATCCTATCCTAGCAAGTATCAATGGGAACGAAGAAGAAACTTAGAAAGTGTCAAAATTCAAGAAGAGCTGATGCTCCGGAGCTAGCTTTGGTGGAGAAAGAATGATGGGGGATGGTGGAGTAAGCGAGAAATGCGTAAGAGGGTGAGTGGAAACGTAACAGTCAGTCCAGCTGTTTAAAGCACCCATCACTCAGGGCAGGACTGCAGACCGGAAGTGACATGGGTCCCCAGGAGTTGTCACTACTCACTGTGCTCAGGTTAGCTGGCATGAAAGGAAGCTCATGGAAAATGGTCTGATCTGAGAAAAGTGACTTAATTCCAAGCCATTCAAAATCATTATCTCAGAGGACATTTATGGTGTTGAGTATTAGACTGATGCAAAGGTAACTGCGGGTTTTGCCATTACTTATTTTTTTTTTCTCTTTTTTTCAGATGGACTCTCACTCTGTTGCCCAGGCTGGAGTACAGTGGCACAATCTTGGCTCACTGCAACCTCCACCTCCCAGATTCAAGCAATTCTCCTGCCTCAGCCTCCTGAGTAGCTGGGATTACAGGCTTCTGTCACCACGCCTGGCTCATTTTTTTGTATTTTTAGTAGAGATGGGGTTTCACCATGTTGGCCAGGCTAGTTTCAAACTCCTGACCTCAAGTGATCTGCCCACTTCGGCCTCCCAAAGAGCTGGGATCACAGGTGTGAGCCACTGCGCCCAGCTTTATGCCATTACTTTTAATGGCAGAAACTGCAATTACTTTTTCACCAACCTAATATATCACTCTACTTGTCCATAATAATGCTTTATCAAGAATACATTTATGCTCAGCAGAAGAATCTTCTCTTTATAAGGTAAAATTATAGAGACTTGAAGAAAAGTGATGAGGACTACAGGTACCAGAAGCACGTGTTGTAAAGTAGAGAGTACTACATGAGAATTATAAGATTTGGAGATTATCCTTACTGTTTATTTCTCGGTTTTCTTGAGCTAAGAAAGAATAAATACAAAAGAAGAATTCTTTTTCTGACCTTCCCAAAATAGAAAACGAGATATATAATGGATGGTGATGTAAGTTTGTTTTCTTGGAATATTTTCCAGGACAATTAAGAAAAACATATTACATAGATCCAAGACCACGGCCAGATTCCTTGTGGATCTTCCTGCGTCCATTCTCTTCTCTCTTGTTTCTTTCAATTCACCTAGAGGTACTGGGTCTCAGTTCTGCCATTTATGAGCTATGTGATCTGGGAGGGGAGACCTAATCACTGTGAGACCTACAGTCTCATGTAATCAGCTGATAGCAGTACCCATTTGTACCAGTCAGAGCCTCATCAGGAAGCAGATAGCACTCTCAAAATTATTTGAGATTACAACAAAGGGACTAATTATAAAGGTGAGGCAGAGTTTAAGGAAACAAGACAGGATGAAGCACCTTAATGCTAGCAAACTTAGGGAACTTTTATTTACCTAGATCTGAAGAGGCATGGCACATGGGTAATTCCTACAACCTTAGAAGAGTAGCCACATGAGAAGGGTACCAGAAAGGACCCAGGGCCTTTGGTCAAAGTGATGCTACCAACCCTTGGCCACTTACTGTGGAATAAACACCCCAACCTTTCCCTCCTCTCACTCTCTAATCCAGTCTTGATCCCAAGACTGTGTTTCTTCTGTCTTAGATTATAAATTTCAATCCCTTGATGGGACTTTTCTTCCTTTTGTCAAATCCAGCTGGAAACCACAAAGCAATGAGACCCACTAACATGGTCCACTCTGGTCGACCTCCTGGGCACAAAGGAGGGTAAGAAAGGATGGGAGCAGATGTGGAGACACCAACGGAAAATACCAGAATGCTTAAAAAATTGAACTTTTATGTTATTACTCAATGTTACTTTTATATTATTAACCAGTATTCACTGAGCCCAACCCCTCTGATAGTTCTGCAATGTATTACTCTTCAAATCTAAGCTAGACCTAAAATCCTACCTTCTGTTTTAAGCTATTACCTTTCAATAGGAAAAGAGAGGTGTTGAGTGTCACCTTAATCCTTCCTGAGATAAACATTCAAATCAATCTCTCTACAGTTTGCCTATAACCTTTTTCTTGTCTGTATTAATACATTCCTGTTGTTTGTCTTTATTTCTATTTACGCTATGTAAATGTTATAAAATCATCAAACTTTAGAAATGGACTTGAGCTAACAGATTAAATTAGGGATACCAACTACTCTTTCATTCCACAGATATTTACTGAGCCTGGATTTTATCATCCATGCCAACTATAAGTGATGAGTAGCGGCGACCTACAGCAATGCATTGAGAGAAATTGAAAGCTGTACTCACACACACTAGGAAACATGTCTATTCTGGCTGAGGGAAAGGGAGAGTGAACCCACATACCAGAAACTTACTTTATCTCGCCAAGCACAAATATGGGATGCCAAGTTTAGTTTGAAGTTCAGATAAACAATGAATCATTTTTGGTACAAATATGCCCCATGCCATATTTGGGGCGTGTACTTAAAAAAGGATTCATTGTTTATCTGAACTTCGAACTAAACTGGGCATCCTATATTTTTACTTGCTGAATCTGGCAAGCCTGCCCCTGACCTTGGATGAAGTTCCTGGGTAACCTTTCCACTTGGTAGACTGGGAATCTAAGACTCATAGATATCAAGAAACTTTCCCAACTTTACATAGCTAGTTAAAACAGAATCAGAACTAGAAGTACTTTCTGCTGTCACATACGGTGTCCCCTCTGACTTAGATCATAAACTTCATGAGGATTTAAGTAAATCTGTAAGCCACCTAGCAAACCCTTGCAAGCTGCTAGGCCCCTAACGAGCTCTTTCAGATTGATTGAAAATACGACCTGGAAAATGTCATAATGACATTTCATAGTAGTGTTGTGTTAGTTTGTAATGTACACTATATTACACAAATTCATCAAATGCTTGCAGAATTAAAAGCACCATGTTACCATTCTTATTCAAATTTTAATAGGCATGAACATCTATATTTATATGCAGGAGTTCCAGATTAGGCAGTTATTTGGTTTTCTACAAATACAGAAAATCAATGACAATCCAAAAACCTATTACAGCTAAAAAGTGACTTAAAATGTAAAATGGGAATTTCTACGTTTTCAACCACTGAAACTACTTCTTTATTGAAGCTGAAAGATATTTAAAAGGAAACCCATGTTTTATGCCAGCGATTTATTGTTATATCAACAAGCCAGTTATCCTACATATATACCCAGGGTTCAGGACATGGAAGAATCCTAGGGTTATTATCCATAATCCCTATCCCTTTGAATTGCCCATTATTGAACCATTTATTTGGCTCCAGTGGTCAACAGAACTCTCTCCCCAGTGCACAGCTACAGCTACATCTACAAAGGAAAAGATGGCTTAGGTGTGTGATTAAAGAAAGTAGTGATATTATATTGTTTATGATAATAGTGCACTCAGATGTGATGATTGATTACCATCCATGGTAGGCAGAATAATGGTCCCCTAAAGATATCTACACCCTAATCCCTGAAATCTATGAATGTGTTACGTTTCATGGCAAAGGATAATTAAGGTGGCAGAAAGAATTGAGTTTGCTAATCAGATGACCTGATGATAGGGAGATTACTCTGGATGATTACAATTGGTCCAGTATAATCACAAGGGCCCATAAAGTGGAAGAGGGTGACTTAAGAATCAGAGTCAGAGTGATGCAATGTTAGAAATACTCTGCCAGCCATTGCTGGCTTTGAAAGTGGAAGGGAACCATGAGCCAAAGAATGGGGACAGTCACAGAACCTGGAAAAAGAGAAGACACAGATTCTCCCACAGAGCCTCCAGAAAGAAATAATTTTCACCCAGGAAAACCCATTTTGAACTTCTAAAGTCTAGAACTATATAAAATAGTAAACTTGTATTGCTTTAAGCCACTGTGCTTATGGTAATTTGTTACAACCACCACAGAAATTACACCACCACGTTTCTAGGATGATCAATTATGTGTTAATGTCAATGTCAAACAAAACATTTAGATAATAATATCACTCTCAAGCATAAGAGTCATAAAAAGTAACTAAGATATTGAGATGATCAACCAAAATAAACAAGAAAATAGCATTGCTATCTGGAACCAGATAGCAGACATTTTCCAAGGATGAGGCCAAATAAGTGTAAATTGAAGCCCTAATATTTTCTTACGACATCCCCATTGAATTGTCTTCTGCACCCCTCGAGGTGGGCACATTCTGTTTTGAAGATGATCATGCTTGAAGCTACAGTCTGTATCTGATGCATATTTCAACTCGTTCCCCAACATAGCTGCTGAGTTTAACACAGAGCCATACAGAGGGCATTTCTATAGAAGACAATAAATATCAATATGGGATGGATGGATGGATGGATGGATGGATGGATGGATGGATTACTTTTCTCCCCTTGCAAAGTAAGACACTGTCATGAAGGAGATAAAGGACTGGGACTCAGGAGTCTGGTCTAGCTCCTAACTAGCTGTGGATCTTGAGCAAGTCACTTCACATCTCTAGGCTATAGTTTTCTCACTGTGAAAAATACAAGATGAGCTCTAAAGCTCTTTGGAACACAAAGGTCAAGGATGCTAGAGACTGGGGTGATGATGGGAAAATTGAGGAGATGATCAATTAAAAAGTCCTCAGCAAATAGGCAAGGGGTGAATTCAAGAATTTTGATGATCTCTACCAATATAACCACAGCCCTGCTTTGTCTATGTGGAGTCAGTAGGGCCAGGATGAATCCTGGAAGTTTCCAAGTGGTACTACAGGATCACCTTCCCCTTAAGCAAGAGATCCTGGTGATGGTGCCCCAACAGCTGGCACCCTGGTCCCTGACTCAGCCTAACTCCCACAGCAGAGCTGGTCAGAAGAAACAAGCATGCAGATGAGGAGGGCATGGACAAATGAGGTCGTACCACATGAAACTTCTAAACTCAGGGCCTATGTAAAGCAATGGTCAGTAGGGAATTTTCCTCACTGACCTGACTTCAACAGGTCTGGAGAAATACCAAGCCAAGGTCTTACCTTCCTCTGAGGCTGCGCACATGCGCCACAGCCAACGACAGAATCCAGCTCTATCAGACCAATTATTTCACAGGACATAAGAGTCCCTAGTCTGATGTTCCTTTCATTTCCATTGCTATCTCACTTGATCAGCTTCTGAATGTAGTGACAGGACTTGGCTTCCTTCCCTAGAGAACTCTGCTCACCATCCAGTCCTTACGACTTTTTTTTTTTTTTTTTTTTTTTTAACTAATGGCTACAATATTTTTTTCCCGCTTCACTTTAGGCCATGGCTCTTGGTCCCTGACATCCCGGAAGATGGTGACTAATCCTTTTCTCTTACTGATATAGTTGCCCTGAAAGTATTTATAGACTGTGGTCACCTCCCGCACGGAGGCCTTTCTTCTGGGAGAATATAAATTACTTCTTCAGTCAGTCCACTCAAGTTTGTTCTCCCAACATTCATATCATTTTTGTGGCCTTTCTTTTCTTTTCTCTACATTTTATTTCCCTCTTAAACTGTGGGGATGTGGGCCACAGCTAACTTTCCAGATGTGGTTAGAATCTTCTCAGGTGAGGCAGAACCATCCAGTTCTCCACCTCCACCCCCTCGCCACAGACGTTTCCTTTGAAAATGGAATTGGCATTGCTGTGTGTACTAGTCCATTTTCACACTGCTGATAAAGACATGCCTGAGACTGGGCAATTTACAAAAGAAAGAGGTTTATTGGACTCACAGTTCTACACGGCTGGGGAGACCTCACATCATGGTGGAAGGCAAGGCGGAGCAAGTCACATCTTACGTGGATGGCAGCAGGCAAAGAGAGAGCTTGTGCAGAGAAACTCCCCCTTATAAAACCATCAGATCTCGTAAGACTCACTTGCCATCACGAGAACAGCATGAGAAAGACCTGCCCCTAGGATTCAATTACCTCCCACCAGGTACCTCCCATAACATGTGGGAATTCAAGATGAGATTTGGGTGGGGATACAGCCAAACCATATCACTGTGCATACCTCATTTGGCTGGTCATCTACTTTCTGCCTTAGGTGTCTTTCAGATATGTCCATTCTGCAGTTAGCTAGTCTCGTTCTCACTTGGATCTTGGCTGTTTGAATCCCTGCCTGAGTATGGAACTGTGTATTTAGCACAACTGCATCTCATCCTTGGCCTGCAGCTCCTATCTCTCAATAGTATTCTTCACCTGGCCATTTGATTCTATAATAACTTCACATGGGATGTGTGTCCGTTTCTGAGCTATCTAATTTGGCTGCCACTAAATACATATGCCTAATTACTACTGCATATCAGACCCTGTTCTTAGAAAATTCTTACTTCGGGAGAATCTCCAGGCATCTTGAAAGACATGACTCATTTCCCATATTCCCACTACCTGCACAGATCTCAGAGCATTTATTTCTAAAATCAGGAGCATTTGTTTTTGGTCTCAGCTCCAGGACCTGGCTGTGTCATGCTATCCTAAGCAGAGGATTTGGGGTCCCTAGACCCATGCTGATCAATGCAGTGGCTATTAGCTACATGGGGCACTCAAAGTTAATGAAAGTAATTAATCAAGTAAATAAACGGAAATAAGACGAACAAAAATCAAATCAAGTTTAAAATTTGGTTCCTGGGTTTCACTAGCTACATCTCAAATGCTCAATGGCCACAGTGGCTAGTGGTTACCAAGCTGGACAGCACAGATATGGCACATTTCCACCATCACAGAAAGTTGTAGAGGAGGGTGCCATCCCAGGCAGCTGCGTCCCATAGTCTCCCTTTCTTTAAGATCCTCAGACCTCACCACCAGGCAGTAGTTCTCCCCATCCCTTCTGCTACATTTTCCATTATCATCAAACTCTTTGTATCAGTGGAGATGGAGAACAGCTGGTCCTCACCTTTATGCGTCCAACACACGCTTACTGAGCTCCGAGTATGAACCAGGCCCTGGTTCTGTCTCTGGGAATAAGCAGTGAATAAGGCTCTGTCCACCTGAGGCTTCCATTCCAGTGGATGAGACAAACAATTAACAAGTATCTACATAATAATGTTTCCGTGGAAAGCCTGAATGCAAGGAAAGGGACAGAGAGAGGGCCATCTGGGAAGGCCTGTCTCAGATGGAGATATATGAGCAAGCCTTTGGGCATAGTGCAGAAGTGAATCACGTGACATATACATTTCAGTGTTAGTTACATGAAGATTGTAAACAAAGCCATGGGTGTTGATGAAAACACCTGGGGCAAATGGAGAGAAAGGAGAGAGGGTTTAGAGCTCAGTACCAGGGGACTCCAACATTCTCTGGTACAACACTTTTAAAAAGTTGAAAAGAGGCCAGATGCAGTGGCTCATGCCTGTAAACCCAGCAATTTGGGAGGCTAAGTTAGGAGGATCTCTTGAGGCCAGGAGCTTGAGACTAACCTGAGCAACATAATGAGACCCTGTTTCTACAAAACCATAAAAAATTAGCCAGGCATGGTGGCATATGCTCGTAGTCCCAGCTACTCGGGAGCTTAGGCAGAAGGATTGTTTGAGCCCAGGGATTGCAGTAAACTATGATTGTGCCACTGCACTCTACCCTAGCTGACAGAGCAATATACTGTCTCTAAAAAAAATAAAAGTTGAAAAGACACTAAGCTTTCATTAATCTCACTTTCATTATTTACTCACGACTCCTTGGTCCAAAAACTCTCCAAATTCATTTTTGTAATGGGTAAGGGTGGACATTGTCTATTTTCTTATTCACTGTAGAATCCCCATGGCCTAGCATGGTGCTTGTATAAGCTCATTAGGTACTTCGTGAACGAATGAAGGTTGAGAGAAAGGGGATTTGAGCTCATCCCTTTCATGACCCTCATTGTTGCCTTCACAGTCCATGCTGGCTTTAAAACAGCTCTACCCATGACTCACCAGGATCCCAGAGTTGGGTGTCCCAGAGGTATCCAAACAAACACCCATATGCTCTATTCTTCCTACATGTAAGCACCTGACTTATCTACAGACTCAATCTTCATACCACTGTATCTATTGATGATGCTAATCCCAAGTAATGAACATGCTTGTGTATGCATCCCCCAAAGATGGTGCCATTTGTGAAGGCAATAGTCATGCACCATTGCATTCCACAGCTTGAGGCATCCATTACACAAGGAACAGCTGGGCAACATCACTGAGCCACAGATGCTAACTGGCTACAACCTCGGTTTATCAGTCAGAATACGGTGGTTTTCTTAGTGGGAGTGATTTTTCAACTCTGCGGTATTGGAACTGTGAGTGAGCAGTGCATGTAAATGAATGCATTTGTTCCAGGAAGTTGTTCTTGGGACTTATTTCGAGACCTGAACCTTGCATGAATTACTCCTAATCATATTTAATCTGGAAGTATGTCTGGAACACTCTACCTTCAACATTCATCTTACATCCTTTTCCATCTCCCTATCTCCACGCCAGGACCCTGGTCGAAGCCCAGATATCATCTCGCTGGACTCTACCGGCAGCCATGGAAACAGTACTCTGCTTCCACCCTCGCCTCCTCTCATTCCATTTTCAAGTATAGACACAGCTTAAGGGACAAACAAGATTCAAAGCGTGAGATTTCCAAAAGTAAATTTTCAAGGTACTCCTATGGGAAAGCGCCGTTGAGAATATCCTTCTCAAGTTTAGCACAGTCCCTCAAGGTAAGCACCTGCAACCCTGCTTTGACTGCAAAGACTTCTTTAAGAAAGTACAACTGAGAGGTCTCCGCTTTTCCTTCTTCCTATTAAAAATGGCTCTTAGATGCTTTTATTCTTAGTGAGGCCATCCTATTGTAGCACCAATATAGTTATATAAGCGCATCGTTTCATGCTCTATTCACCTTC
This sequence comes from Macaca nemestrina, assembly GCF_043159975.1. Lineage (NCBI taxonomy): Eukaryota > Metazoa > Chordata > Mammalia > Primates > Cercopithecidae > Macaca > Macaca nemestrina. Next base: position 69,609,185 of record NC_092142.1, on the reverse strand, counting down.
TGAATCTTTTAACCCGACCTCTCTCAGCTGAGAAAAGAAATACTATGGGTTTAAATCTATCCGCTATCAGCTGCAGCACGGTAATTCTTACCCTAGGGCCCCAAACCCTCATTTCAGACGGGCTAATCCAAACGTCTTTTGGAGGCAAGGCTATTTCCTTCACTACCTGGTTCGGCCGTGTGCTGAGCCCCAGTTATATTTAGGCAGTGGAGGGGAAAAATAGGGATATTAACCTCTAACACTGATGAAAATAATAGCCACAATAAAATCGGGATGAAAAACGCAGGGGTAGTAATTATTCGGCTCTACCTTACCCCAGAGAAAATAGTTTTCAGATAGAGCCTTAGAAATTTGTAAAAGCTCCCTCCATTTTTTTATAAGGCAGGTGTAGGGGTTTTCTGGAGGCAGACGGGGGGTTTGCCAGAGCCTCAGTGTGCCTTTAAGTGATGGAGCCCCCGATGGAACCCTGCTCCTCTCCGTCAATTCTGGAGAGGTTGAAAAATCTGAGGATGTAGACTCTTGGAGCCACTTCCCTTTTCTGATCTATCTGGCAGCAGCCTAGTGTGGAAAATATACTAGGCTATATTTCAAATAACCTAAACCAACTGGCAAAAGGTACTAAATTCTTGCTTTTGTGTCTGGCTCTTAAATTCCTGCAGACCTGACTTAACAGACAAGAGAGGGTCATAAAACTGAACCTGTGAAACAAAAATAGACCTTTCGGGACTTCTCATACACACACAGCAGGGGTGCCAAAATCGCTTTCATTTCTTCATGTTTCAAATCGTGTTGTGCTTCCTCCACATCCTCCTGGGCCTGAGCAGGCATGGGGAGCAGGCGTCTTTCTTTGCATAGCGTGTCTATCACTGAAGTGTGCAGGATTGGAGAGCTTAAACTGTTAGGATCTCGTCTTTATGTAAAACAACAACTCCACCTTCCCACAACCTCTCCATTTCCGTAATTAATTTCAGACAGCTAAGACGACATGCCCCGTTTCTGTGCGCTACTCTAACTGCTGTGGTTTAAAAAAGGCTTTATGCTTTGAGGTTTCCTCTTTCAGAAATCAAATAATTTAGATCTTTTAAAAAAACACACACACAAGTGCCTTCTGGCTATCGATGACAGGGAGTAGCAATAATAGAAAATAATAATAGTAAAAATATGCAACTGCGTTAATGCCAGGGACCTGGGGATGCAATAGACAGAAATGAAATTAGAGGGGAAATCATGATATTGCTGAAGTGCTCGAATGTGGCTCTCACACTAAGACCAGGGGGATTGGGATAAGGTAAAGTTAATTGCATTTCCAGATGACAAACCTCTCACCTCTGAACTGAATGGCTCTTTATAAAAGCTATCAGTAATAAACTGTAAATCTCAGCCATGATTGCAAATAAAGGTCATCCCTTTCATGCTGCCACTTTCCTAGGCCTTATTACATTCCCGCCTGAACCGTTCGCACTTCTTAAGGTGCCCCAGCTGTCCATATAAGCAATCGGTACGGCCTGCTTGCTTTATTTTTTTTAAGGAACAACATTATCGGATTTACATCCATGCACATTGTGCACCTGAATTGGGCCAATCCCCTACTCCTGGAAGGAAGGCAACATCCAGAGCTAGGATTATTCTTCATCTTCTCCCACGAACGTAAAGGAGGTACTGCATTCCCCTATTTCACAAGCTAGCATCACCAGGCTTTGAAAGAAGGAACACACACCATCTAACACATCGATCCTAATTGCTGTGGTCCTGCCACAATTTCCCGTTCTCCTATGTGCGGGGCAAGGATCCCTGTTCCCCACCACTCCCTGGATCAATGAGCCTCCTTTAGAAAGGTGAGTTAAGGGCCAGGCACGGTAGCTCACGTCTGTAATCGCAGCACTTTAGGAGGCCAAGGTGGGAGGATCATGAGGTCAGGAGTTCGAGACCAGCCCGGCTAATATAGTGAAACTCTGTCTCTACTAAAAATATAAATAATTATGGCTGGGCGCGGTGGCTCACGCCTGTAATCCCAGCACTTTGGGAGGCCGAGGCGGGTGGATCATGAGGTCAGCAGATCGAGACCATCCTGGCTAACACGGTGAAACCCCGTCTCTACTAAAAATACAAAAACAAAATTAGCCGGGCGTGGTGGCGGGCGTCCGTAGTCCCAGCTACTTGGGAGGCTGAGGTGGGAGAATGGCGTGAACCCGGGAGGCAGAGCTTCCAGTGAGCCGAGATTGCACCACTGCACTCCAGCCTGGGAGACAGAGTGAGACTCTGTCTCAAAAAAAAAAAAAAAAAAAAAAAATAGCTGGGTGTGGTGGCACGTGCCTATAGTCTCAGCTACTCAGGAGGCTGAGGCAGGAGAAGCGCTTGAACTGGGGAGGCAGAGGTTGCAGTGAGCCAAGATCAAGATGGCGCCACTGCACTCCAGCCTGGGCGACAGAGTGAGACTCTGTCTCAAGAAAAAAAAAAAAAAGAAAAGAAAAAAAAAAAGAAAAAAGCTGAGTTACATCTAATTTAACAGAATTAAGAAAACATTTATTTATTTAATTTCTACTACATACATGACACTGTCCCCAAATCTTTTTTTCTCAGTGCATCTTTCCAACTGTATCAGTGATAACAACGACTGATACGCAATGAGTACTTACTCTGTGCCAGTATGGTGCCAAGCACTTAACATCCAGTACCTCATCTAATCCTCACACTTGCTATGTCTGGGTGACATTCCATCTCCACTTTGCATGTAAGGAAACTGAGGCTCAGGCAGGTTACTGCCTCAGGTTTCCAACAACTGCAAGAAGCAGAACTGGGATTTTTTTTCTTCTTCTCTGTAGCTAAAGGGAGCCCAAAGTATCCTGGAAGGGAATGAGAAAGATGGAATGTCACGAAATAGCAAAGTCAATTCTTGGATGTTAAGCTGACTTCAGAAACTCACTCTGGCTACAGTGAGCCATGTTCATGCCCTTGCATTCCAGCCTGGGTGGCAGAGTGAGACCCTGTCTCTAGAAATAAAAAGGTAAAAAATGAAAATGAAAAAAATAAAATCAAACAAAATAAATATTTTTAAGAGCTCACTCCCAGGAAATAGAGCAGATGCTGAAAATGACCCAAGCTGAGGAAGAGAAACGGCTATACCAATAATTCTTATGCAACAACTCTCGTCTAAGAGACACCACACAAACCAGTACCTTTACTGTTGAAGGAGTGTTAAAAGAAAAAAAAAAAAAAAAAGGGCATTAGACTTCAACTCAAAACGAAATCTAGTCCTAAATATACTTTGATGTCACTTACCATTTGGGCATTTATTCATTTGATCACCATGTGACAAGTGAGAAAATTCCTCTGTGAGATTTCAATTTCTCTGTCTGTTAATCACCTTATCCTGTCTACAAAAGTTGTATTGAACGAATGGTGAAAATATTTTGCAAAACAACATATTCTTCAAATGCAAGTTTAAAATCACAGTCTTTCCCCCAGTGGTGGCAGCAAGCTGCTGTTTTAAGCTGGGTTCTAACTATTTTCCAAAGTCAGACTTAGGAAAAATCCTAATAGGTAAGAACTACCACTGGTGTATTTGCTTATTACCTACTCAAAATGACAATCATTTCCCCTGTGTGTGCCTCTGCCCGGTGCTAAATTCTGAAGGATTTAGAAAGGCCTGAAGTGCCTTGCTGTTGCCTTCTAAGAGCTTACCGTTTCTTCTGATGAAAATACAATGGTAAGATGGTAATGCAGGATTGATGGCTCCAAATAACACCAGAAATCATATCAACCCAAAAATAATGACTAACAATTTGTGCCTGAGCCGAAGAAAAGTCATGATCACTTCATATTAGGGAGGATCTGGGAAGGTGAAAGTAGGAATTGTTCTTCTGTGAAATATTAATCATAAAGTTTCTAAATGGAAAATGCACGAGTGGAAAATGAGAAAAGCTAGAACTGTTTTCTCTGAACATCTAGGATTCATCTGCTCTAGAATAAGCCGGAGTGTCCCCAGTCCCGCCCTAGGGTGGGGGTAGGGGGTCCAGATGGAAGCTCCACCAGATGGCTCCAGAGTGGCGCACAGAACCCATGTCTTGCATTTGGAACACAGAAACCAGCATATGGCTATAGCATTCCTGAGCCTCCCAACACGTGCCAAAGTATATCTTGGGAATTCTGGGGGTGATTTTTTTTCTTTATCGACTGAGTTCAAATTCACACATTCAAAGACCACCACAGTAAAATTAGTAAATACAATAATGCTATGTTGGAATGAAACACAATTCAGTTATAGTGCTTGCCCAGAAATTAATTTTTAAGTTAGTGATGAATAGAATTCATCTGAGAAAAAGATAACAATGACAATGATGAAGAAAGAGGAGGGGGGGGGTGGTGTCTCATTCTAGTATGAAATCGAGAAGAAAATCCAAAGAATGAAGTTGCCTATCCCGGGTGCTAAAATCCCACACATTGTTCATTTATTCATTCTCTCATTTACCCTGCCATATCTGCCACGTGCAAGGTGAAACATTTAAGATCCACAAAGATAAATAAGGTGCCAATCTACTAGGACCACGTGTCATTCCACAAATGAAAATCCAAGGCAGAGAAGCACCGGTCAACAGCAGAAGCAGAAACTCAGTTACACTCCTGTTGTACAACAACAAAGATACCTCTGATGAAACAATGATCCCAAGCCTTTCTTTTTTTTTCTTTGAGAAAGAGTCATTCTGTCGCCAGGTTGGAATGCAGTGGCGCAATCTCGGCTCAGTGCAACCTCTGACTCCCTGGTTTTAGCAACTCTCCTGCCTCAGCCTCCTGAGTAACTGGGATTACAGGCACGCACCACCACGCCCAGCTAATTTTTGTATTTTTAGGAGAGATGGGGTTTCACCATGTTGGCCAGGATGGTTTTGATCTCCTGACCCCATGACCCACCCACGCTGGCCTCCCAAAGCACTGGATCCCAAGCCTTTCTAATACTTTTTTTTTTCTCTCTTCACCTAGCCCAGACCATGAAGTCATGACTGGGACAGCTTCCGCCACAAGGGACTCCTTCCTGTAAACCAGCAAAACTCACTGCATTTGAATTTTTTTTTTTTTTTTTTTTTTTTTTTTTTTTTTAAGGCAGAGTCTCACTCTATCCCCCAGGCTGGGGTGCAGGTACAGTGGTGCGATCTTGGCTCACTGCAACCTCCGCCTCCTGCGTTCAAGCGATTCTCGCGCCTCAGACTCCTGAGTAGCTGGGACTACAGGCACCCGCCACTACGTTAGGCTAATTTTTGTATTTTTAGTAGAGACGGGGTTTTGTCATGTTGGCCAGGCTGGTCTCGAACTCCTGAACTCAGGTAATCCACCTGCCTCAGCCGCCCAAAGTGTTGAGTTTACATGCATGAGCCACAGTGCCTGAACTTTTCTTTTTTTTTTTTAAGACAGAGTCTCACTCTGCCACTTAGGCTGGAGTGCAGTGGTGTGATCAAGGCTCACTGCAACCTCCAACGCCTGGGTTCAAGCATTTCTCATGCTTCTGCCTCCCAAGTAGCTGGGATTACAGGCACGCACCACCACGCCTGGCTAATTTTTTTATTTTTAGTAGAGCTGAGGTTTCACTATGTTGGCCAGGCTGGTCTCAAACTCCAGGCTGGTCTCTGCCCACCTGGACCTCCCAAAGTGCTGGGATTACAGGCATGAGCCACCGTGCCTGGCCTCACTGCAGTTGAATTCTGATGCAGACTCATCATTCTCTGTTAATTTCTTTCCATTTGTGAATAACTTCATATTTTAAGAGTGGATATATGTGCAGAGTGCCTGTCATGAAAGTGCAACATAACTGCCAAGTGCTATTACTATGCAAAGGCTGCTTTTTTAGATACCTATTTGCTGTTTACAGGGAAATCCCTGGGTACACATGAAAGGTAATATCAGTTACTCAATAACAATAATGAAGAAGACTTGTATGTAAAAGCTACAGCTTTTGCTTCTTATATATTAAAAGCTTTAGCAGTGATTATGATGAACAAAAGAGAAAGGGACCATTTGCTTGGGAAGATGAGGAAATTAATATAATTTGGGGACTTTCGAGGAAGTTGGAGTGTTAAACCCAGTTACATTATTTAATGCTCCCTGCCTCATTACCTGAGCAAGAGAGCAAGCAACACAGCTGTATGAATCTGGAATCACGATGCTTTTTTCAGTGAGATCCATGATTCTCAAACTTCAACATTCATAGAATTTTACCTGAAGGCCTTTGTAAGGCCCCATCCCAAAGATTCTGATTAAGCAGCTTGATCATAAGGCTAGAGCCTGATCATTTACATTTCTAACAAGTTCCCAGGTCACGTTGCTACTAGTCCTGCAATCACACTTTGGGAACCACCAGTATAGATCATGGTTTGGCAAACTATGGACCACTGCTTGTATTTGTAAGTCAAGTTTTATTAGAACACAGTCACACTCATCATTTACATAACATCTATGGCTGTCTCACACTACAGTGGCAGAGTTGAGTTGTTGCAACAGAGACTGTGTGGCCTCCAAAGTTAAAAATATTTACTATTGGGTCCTTTACAGAAGAATTGTGCTGACTTTTGGTATTGGTTACAGCCAGAGTCATAGGAACTTAGAGCTGGAAGAAACCATCTTTAACTTGATCATCTATTTAATAAACAAGGTGCCAGGCGTTGTGGCACATGCCTGTAATTCCAGCATTTTGGAAGGCCGAGGCAGGCAGATCACGAGGTAAGGAGTTTGAGAGCAGCCTGACCAACATAGTGAAACCCTGTCTCTACGAAAAATACAAAAATTAGCTGAGTGTGGTGGTGCGCATCTGTAATCCCAGCTACTCAGGAGGCTGAGGCAGGAGAATCACTTGAACTCAGGAGGCGGAGGTTGCAGTGAGCTAAGATCGTGCCACTGCACTCCAGCCAGGGTGAGAGAGACTCCATCTCAAAAATAAAATAAGATAAAATAAAATAAACAAGGAAGTCTACCTTGGAAGTTAAGAAAAGTTCAGACTAAAGCCCAGGCAGGGTCCCCATTGCCCAGTGCAGAGCCCTGATCTCTATAGAAAGACTCTTTGTCAGGAACCATGCTTTAGATGCTCAGCTGGCTCTGTACAAAGGTAACCGTACATGGAGCTCCTGTCACCAAATGACAAATCTAAATCTTGAGATCTGTGGAGAGATAAAGCTTGAGCCTCTGTTTTGTTGGGTAGGTGAATCCAAGTGCTGATACATTAGGTAGTGACCTACAAGGCAGAGCCTTCTAACTTGTTTGGGGTCACAGACCCCTTTGGAGAATCTTTCAAAAGTTACAGACTTTCTACCCTAGAAAAATGAGTAACCCATGCAAAATTTTACATGCAATGTTGAAGGGCCCATTATCCCCAGAAGCCCACTCACAAGCAGCTATTTAAGGTCCCTAATTTAGAGTAGGACTTGAAGGATGCTTCAAGCCTAGCTCTTTTCTGGTGGTGGTTATTCATCTGCCATCCTTCCTCTTAGAGAACATAAATATCCTTGAGTGAAGTGTAGCAGAAGCATGGGCTGCCCACTGATTATCTGTGGTTCCCCTTGTGGTTAGATGAGGCCAAATGAATAGGTCTGAAAAGTGGGCTCTGAGCAGGAGTGACAAGTTTAACTGATGAGTAGAAACAAGTTGGCACATGACCCTCTGCTTCTGTCCTTCTCTGCAATAAAGGAAATCCTGGGTTCCAGGTTGTCTGCTGCAAGATGGCAGACCTGAAAGACTGGATCCCTGAATCACTACATGGAGCAGACCCTTATCCAACACTGAGCTGAGTGAAATATGCACTGTATATTAGGAATAAACTGTTGTGTTAAGCTTCTGCAAATTGGGAGTTAATTTGTTACCACAGCATAACCTAATCTATTCCAACTAATACGATAGGTGAAAACTTCAGGATACATAATTCTATGGGATTCTCTTTTTTTCCCAACTTTAGATGCTGGGGCAGTATGGAAGTGCTAGTTGCCAGAGAGAAAGGGGGGCACTGAAATGGAGGCCATGGTGAGCAGCCCTCTCCCAGCTTCATGTCTAAGGCACTCATTCTCCAGCTGCCCAGAGAGTTGGTTTTGATGGCTTAGAGCTAGGTACCTGGCCAAGGTGAACCACCCCAGGCACAACCTGCAACCAATGACTAGTTAGTGTGCTTATAAAGGCCCAACCCCCATTCCCCAACTAGAGACAAATCTGTATGGCCAACCCAGACTCAGAAATCCCTATGGGATCTGCTGAGGCCTCTGCTGCAACTACACCACTGTTCAACTCTTTCCTGTGTCCAATCCCATTTTCTTCCCTCCCTTAGTCTTCTTGTTCCCCAGTGTATGTCCCCAGAACCTCCTTCACACAAATCTCCACCTCATGCTCTTTCTGGAGAACCCAATCTAAGGATGACACCTCGGAAAGAATGGGGGTTGAAGGTGGACAACAGTCAAAATTCTTTGCTGTTTTTTTAAGCTGGAAAAACCCCAGAGGGAAAGGAGTTGTGATTTACAGCGTCTGGGACAGTTTCACGTTTTATTCTAGGAAATTGATGATTGATTCACTCAGATTCATATACTTTCTGTCCATTGTTAGTCAACTGTAAACCAGTACTGATTGCAAATAATAACCACAGCTAACACTATGTACCGGTCACAGTGGTAAGGACTTTATATGGATTAACTCATTTAATCTTTGCAACAATCTGATGAGATAGTTACTACTATCATCCCATTTTCCAGATGAGGAAACTAAAGTCAGCTCCCCTGCTCAAGGTCATGCAGCTAGTAAGAAGTAGGAAATAACATAGAGTTGTCCTCAGCATTGAATTTCACCTTACCCTGGACTCCACCTGTTTCAGTTGGTAGCATCCATACCAGGTTGATGCTGTTCCTAAGAACAGGAACCTGTCAAACCCTGAGTGTCTTTAGAAAACAAGGTAAGGAGACAGAAGGGAAAGCAACAAAGGGTGTTCTCTAGATGCAATGAGCACAGCCTCACTGAGAAAATGGTGAGGGCAGCAAATCACAGGAAGATGCCTGGCTGTTTTGGAGAGATGGCAGGCAAAAAAAAAAAAAAGGAGACAGGCAAGCATTTGGGCTGTGGAATCATACAGAGCTATGTGACTTGAGTAAATTACTTAACCTCTCTGAACTTAAATTCCGTCATCTATAAAAGAGGAATAAAAGAGATAACATCTCAGGATGGTAGAAAGGATTAAATGATAAAATACATGTCAAGTGCTTAACCTACTAGACATGCTTAACATGCTTAACACGTCTAGTGCCTGACACCTAGAAAGCAATACCAATACATGATGATCATGGGTCTCTTCCTTAACCATGACCAAAAAAGAAAAAAGATTCTCTCTTCCAAAATTGTTTTTAAATTTAGTTTTTGGCCAGGCGTGGTGGCTCACGCCTGTAATCCCAGCACTTTGGGAGGCCAAAGCAGACAGATCATGAGGTCAAGAGATCGAGACCATCCTGGCCAACATGGTGAAACCCCATCTCTACTAAAAATAGAAAAATTACCAGGGTGTGGTGGCACATGCCTGTAGCCCCAGCTACTCGGGAGGCTGAGGCAGGAGAATCACTTGAACCCAGGAGGCAGAGGTTGCAGTGAGCCAAGATTGCGCCACTGCACTCCAGCCTGGTGATAGAGTGAGACTCTGTCTCAAAAATTAAAAAAAAAAAATTAAAAAATTATTTTTAACAAAATAACATATATATACATACTTTGAAAAAGCCAACAGTTCCATAAGCCCTCTAATGAGGAATAGTGGTCCCATGCTTCACCTTCTTCCCACACCTAATTCCTGCTTCCCAGAGGAAACCACTTTCAGCTTTTTTAGTTGTTTCTTCTGGTATTTGACTCCATGTTTCTAACTAATCTGCATTTACTAATGTTTCCTGATTTTCTCTTAAAATATTGTTTGATTTCAAACTATGGAAAATGAGGATTCAAATCTCTTACAATTCCTAAGTATATCATGTATGCACATGAACACACATAAAGTTCTCATGATACAGTTATGTAACAGTTTTTAGTTACAATACTACTTGCTTATACATTATAATTGTATTATTAATAAACATTATTCACACATAGGCCATGTGGTTTATCATAATTACAGTTCTTTTGTACCAACTTTTTGTTTTTCCAAGAGTTGGTAATATCCTTGCTTTTCTGTCTGCTCTGTTTTCTACATATCTACCAATAATTTATCCCCAAATTCTTCCACATATATGAATTTTCTGTGAATGAATTTAAATACATCAGACAATCTATCCTATATACTCTAGTCATGTTTTGTTTCTCAGAGATCTAGAGCTCTAGTCTTATTGCTGTAAATTAGACTGGGTTTCTAATAAGGCTTCTGCCCTGCAGTCACTCTGAGATGTCTCTTCACCATCATCCTGAGAATTCCATTTGCCTCCTTCTGGTGTTCAATCATCTATTCCCTGAATACTTATGAGTTCTTTTTTTAGGTTTTCATCTTTATCAGTATAAAGGTGGGGTGGTGGGGGCAGGGTAAATCCTACCCTCATGCTTAAGCAACACTTTGGCTGGGTATTAAGTTCTACACTGGAAATAATTTTTACTCAACATTTATTATCTTCTAATTTCCAGAGCTTCTATTGGGAAAGCTGATACTATTCATATTGGGTCTTCTCTCCTCTCTGAAATGTTTAATCCCTGTTTATACGAAATTTCTGCCATATTCACTTGTTGCCTGGGTACTCTGTAACCATTTCTAATCTTGAATGATTTATTTTTTTCATTTTATTATTATTTTTTTGAGATGGAGTTTCACTCTTGTTTCCCAGGCTGGAATGCAATGGCGTGATCTCGGCTCACTGCAGCCTCCGCCTCATGGGTTCAAGCAATTCTCCCACCTCAACCTTCTGAGTAGGTGGGATGACAGGCATATGCCACCAAGCCTGGCTAATTTTGTATTTTTTAGTAGAGACAGGGTTTCTTCCTGTTGGTCAGGCTGGTCTCGAACTCCTGACCTCAGGAGATCTGCTTGCCTCAGCCTCCCAATATGCTGGGATTACAGGTGTGAGCCACTGTGCCCACCCAGCCTGAATGATTTTTTTTGTTTAACAGCAGCCTACTCTTATTTCATGAATGTGGCCTCTTCCTTTGTGTCTCTGAATAACTTAATTTTGTTTATATGTTTTCTTCTACTTTCCGCACTGCTTCTGTTTCCTCTGAGTTCATTTTTCTCTTTTCTTCCCTCTGTAATTGTCATAAAGTTTTCCTCAAATGTCTGGATAAGTGTTTTCTATTGATTCATATTATAAAATGAGACACATAAAAAAGAAAAACTGTTGGAAGCTCTGTGTGGTGTTAGTGGTCTCTGTGTTCAGGAAGGGACCGGATTGTTTCTTCGGGATCTCACCTGACAGTATCTGTACATCTTTTATCTTGGGCTGGTGAATTTCCTTAGAAAGGAATTCTCTCAATTCCAGCCTGGAGGGGATAAGCCTGGACAACAATATCCTCTCAACCAAGTGGCAGTGGGGGCTAAGGGGTCTCAATATTTCATATGCCAACCTCACTTCATTCCCACGTGTATGGAATAACATCCCTATTCCATGGGTGCCTGACACCCCAAGTCAGAGCCTGTTCAGCCTCTCCAAAGCTCCAGGCTTCTGATGAATTTAGGGAAAGAGGGCTTTGCTTAGAAGGACAGGGTGAGAGAGTTCAGAGGATCGACTGTCTTTTATGCAACTTTAAGCCAGTTGCCCTATTCCTAGCTCTCCCCCTACCCATACCCACAGAGGCAGCCAGGGCCTGCAATAGCTGAGGTTTTCATGTTCCAACACCTCAGAATGGCTCAATTCTTGGTGTTATCTTTTTCGGGCATGTAGTTTCATCTTTCTGTCATCCACTAAATCAGTTACCATCAGCCCAGCTTCTAGAATTTTACCGGTATTTCTTATGTGCCATAATTTCCTTTTCTATGCTTTTTGTCCTCATGATTGTATGCTTTTTCATACTTTAACTATCATTTTAGTAAGGCTTTGTGAGAGAGTAAAGAAACTCATGGGTTCAAGCTGCCATGTTTCTGAGTTACATCTTCTTAGGAGATGCTTTTTGGCAAACCATTTCCATCCTATCATTGGGGTATTTCCTCTGTGGAATGCTAACAAATGATCATCACTGATTTATCCAGTGCAATATCAGAGGGAAAAGCAACCAGGCAGTGTAAACCCTTCAATAAAGCACCAGACACACTGTGATTAAAATGCACTCAGGAATCTGTATGGTGGGTGCAAGCACGGATCAACCTCAGCAAGCAGCCCCATGTGTCCCATTTTGGATGACTGAAGAAAATTGATGGCAACAATATAAGTAATGTTCAGCTGTCCAGGATGTTCCATGGCCTGGCATGTTCTGTGGCTCCTGGTTGCATCCTTTCTAAAATCCTCATGCCAGCATTAACAATTTGGGTGAGACCTGGATTCATTAGGTATTCAAACAGCATTTGTTTAGTCCTAGGAATGAAGAGAAATAAGTTTCATGTAGCTTCATCTTAATGAGAGTTTATTATGTTGTAAATCTGATGTAATTTCAGGGGCTTGCCGCCTTGAATGATGGATGCATTATCTGGCATAGGAATCATAAGAAGTGACTTCATAATGTACTCACCACAAATCCCAACACTGGATAGGCCTACTCTATAAATTTTCTGCCTAAACACTGTCACTGTTTTCTTAAAGTGTGTGTGTGTGTGTGTGTGTGTGTGTGTGTGTGTGTGTGTGTGTGTGTGACAGGGAGAGAGAGATAATGCGGAGGAATGCACATCATTCTGTCTAGTCTTTGTATCAGCCAGGGCCCAGTGGGAAGCAATTCATATGCATTCCAATGGGGTAACTGAAGAGAGTTTAACGAAGGGACTGTTTGCAGAGGTGCAAACTGAGTTTAAGGAAACCCAGAAGGAACAGTGGAGCACTCTGGGAGCTAAAAACAACATGGCGCCCTTATCACCCCTAGATCTGAAGGTGCCACCAGAACTAGGCAAGAACAGTAGCTACAGGAGAAGGCTGCAGACAGGAGCTGTAGGCCTCAGTAGAGAAAGACAACCCATTCTGAGCCAGGGAGGGAAGAACAAGAGTAAAATACCACGACCTCACTCTCCTCCCGCCTTCCATTCTTCTACTGAGCTCTCTCATTGGACCAACCAAAGTAGAAACTGCATGGCAAAGGAAGGTAGCATTCAGTGGATAAAGGTCATCCCCTGGGCTTGGAGAGAATAGTAGAGAGGTAAAACACCCAGCACAGGTTTATGTGAGAGATTTTGTGTCCTTGGGCTCCTCAGAAGAAAAAGAAGTGATCATGTCAGGGTTAGGGGTAGGTGAATACCTGAACTATTAAACAAAGTGACTTCACAACAGACTTCTCTTGTTATCATGCCTCACATCATTACTCTTGTGTATTGTATGTCTGCTTTGCCCATTAGGTTGTAAGTTCTAGGAGAGCAGGGGTTATGCTTTTCAGCATCCCCAGCCCCGTGCTTAACACGCGTACAACTAGTTTACAACTGAATTGAAAGAAATCACACCAATCACAAATCACCTCAGTTTCTCTATCTACAAAATGGGAATGTGGGGAAATAGGAAAAGATATATATCTATCTAGATCGATCGATCGATCGATCTATCTATCTATCTATCTATCTATCTATCTATCTATCTATCTATATTTGTAATTTTAATTTTAATTTTTTGAGGCAGAATCTCATGCTGTCACCCAGGCTGGAGTGCAGTGGTGCGATCTCAGCTCACTACAACCTCTGCCTCCCGGGTTCAAGCGATTCTCCTGCCTCAGCCTCCCGAGCAGCTGGGACTACAGGTGTGTGCTGGCACACCCAGCTAATGTTTTGCATTTTTAGTAGAGATGGGGTTTCACCATGTTAGCCAGGATGGTCTCTATTTCCTGACCTCATGATCTGCCCACCTCAGCCTCCAAAGTGCTGGGATTACAGGCGTGAGCCACCACACCCGGCCAGGAAAATATATTAAACTTCATGACATAACTGATTTCAAAGGCTGTAATCCATAGGTTCAAAACACACTGATGTCTGGAATAAAAGTGCTAGAAGGAACTGGAAATATTATTATTTTTACCACTACTATTACAGACAGGTCAAAATCAGATCCTATGTGTGGGGTGCTTTTAGATCACAGCAGAGGAGCAGATATGTAATAAATACGTTGCCAGGCAGCAATTGTACAGTCAAACCGTATCCAGTCAACAGAATGTGCTTCTTGGGCTTCAAAAATTTCTCTTTCTCTCTCTCTCTCTCTTTCGAAAATGGACACTCAAGCCCCGGGCTACATAACCACTGAGGTTTTATTATAAAATACATTTCAAAATAATGGTTGCAAGTCCTGGAAGCAGAGAAGAAGATGAAAAAGGAGAAGTAAACAAGGCCTTTTTCTCCTACTAAATGATAAATTAAAAGCAGCACTTTGCTGTTCTGCCTCATTTATTATCGCATTGCACTCTCGCCGCTAGAGTTAAGGTTGTGTCAGCGTTTCCATTATAAACCCCTATTTTCAAGGGTTTATAATTCAGCCATAAAAATTTGCTCCAGGCTGAAACTTGCCATGCAAAAGGTCTCATTGTAGGACCAAACTTAGGGACAAATTTAGAGGAGGGAGAATTGGGTTGGCTGTTCTGAGGTTAAAAATAGTAACAAAAAATTGTCCTAATTGTTGGCACTTCTCTCAAATTCAGAATGTATCCTGGATCTTACAGGGATCTGAAACATCAAAAGGGGATAAAAAGGGAGTGTCATTTTCTTTTTCATTTGTGGAAACAGTCATTATAGAGAAAAAGTGGCACTAGATACAGGTGTCTATTAAAAGCCAACTTACAACATATATTCTTGCATCTGCAATTTACACATTGCTATCGGTTTACATAAGTGGGTATCTGTTCTGTGCTCATTTTTTATAAAAACTCTTGTAAAATGTGAAAAGGTAGATGCTTATGACTCAGCCACTGAGAGCTAAGCAATTTTGACTTTAAACATTATTTTCTACCATTTCTCCTCTCTTTCCACCTCAAAGGGTATAATCTGCAAAGTAACTTTCTTCCTTTTATTGCCCCAACTCCAGAGATGTTCTAGGTGCTTTCTGTGGCATCACTTTCCCTTCGCATATACTTTAGCTCCAAACGTAAGGTTCGTGGCCTTATTCTGGTGATGGTTGCCAATCTTCATGGAAATTTTATTTTGCTGGCATGTGAAGCTGCATCCTAACCATCATTAGTTGGACACTGAGCCATGGGCTGTTGAGTTTGGTGCACCAAAGATGCCCAGTAGAAATTACAAAGCTCATTGGAAAATGAGAAACTCAATTTTGCCTTGCATCTTCCACCAGTCACAACTGGAACAGGCCCATAATCCTTACCAGAGTAGAGTGGCTTCCTGCGGCCACCAGTTTCAGGTGCACTCCTTGCTGTGCTTACCTTCCACTCCAACCTCAGGTTTTTTGTTGTATTTTAGAGACAGGGTCACATTCTGTTGCCCAGGCTGGAGTGCAGTGGCCCAATCACAGCTCACTCTAACCTCGAATACCTGGACTCAAGTGATCCTCCCGCCTCAGCCTCCCAAGTAGCTGGGACTACAAGCTTGCACCACCACACCTGGCTAATTTTTCTATTTTTTGTAGAGACAGGATCTTGCTGTGTTGCCCAGGCTGGTTTCAAATGCCTGGGCTCAAGCAATCCTCCCGCCGCCTCAGCCACTCAAAGTGTTGGGACTACAGGCATGAGCCACCGTGCCCAGCCCCAACTTCTCCTTTGGCTGACAGAGTTTTGTTGGTTTAACTCCCAAACTTGAAGCCAAATGTATAGATCAGTAGTTCTCAAACTGTAGTGTGCATCGGAATTACTCCACCATCAATTTCTGATTCAGTAAGCCTGACCCAGGACCAGAATTTGCATTTCTTTTTTTTTTTTTTTTTTTTTTGAGACGGAGTCTTGTTCCGTCACCAGGCTGGAGTGCAGCGGTGCCATCTTGACTCACTACGACCTCCGCCTCCCAGGTTCAAGCGATTCCCCTGCCTCAGCCTCCCAAATAGCTGGGACTACAGGTGAACGCCACCATGCCCAGCTAATTTTTTGTATTTTAATAGAGACGGGGTTTCATCAAGTTGTCTAGGATGGTTTCAATCTCCTGACCTCATGTTCCATCCACCTCGGCCTCCCGAAGTGCTGGGATTACAGGCATGAGCCACTACACCCGGGCTAGAATTTGTATTTCTAACAAGCTCCTGGGTAACGCTAATGTTGCAGGTCTGGGGACCGTACTTGCAAACCACTGGTTTAGATCTTTCAAATATGTATTAATGAAAATAAATGATGTTATAGTATGCTACATGGCATAGTATTCTCAAGTATTATCTTCTCCAGGCCTTTCAAGGTATGAAGCCATTCAAGCTTATAGAGCCTTTATAATAGTATAATGATTCGTAGTTTACAGATGGGAAAATTAAGAGCAAGAACTTTGTCTAATGCCAGGCGATAAATCAATGGCAGAGCCAGAATGAAGAATCAAAATTCCAGACTCCTAATTCTACCATCCAGGTGTGTTCTGACCTGTACTGGCCAACTGGCCATTCTTCATAAGATTAAATAACAACATATGCTGCCCACAGATGATTTTAAATAGAATCATGATGTATTTAATACGCAGCATGAAAACTGAGCGTTTTTATAGCCATACAGTATAAAGATCTACTTTATGTATTCACCCACTTTTATTTCCACCATTGTAAAGCATGCCTTAAGAAATGCAACATGAATACGGGGGAATGAACTCATTTCCAGGGGTGGCGACCATGTGAGTCCAATGTCACCACAATAAAGCACGCCAAGAGAAGTGCCACAAAAATATCTAGGCAGCAATGCACAGGATCTTATCTCACTGCAGCAACTAAGAAAGGAGCTGGCAATACTAAATCACAGAAATAATGTGAGATGGAAGAGAAAAAGACAACTGCGGACAAAATAAGAGAGGAAAGTTTTATTAATTCTAAATACAGCTTTCCCCATTGGGTTTACACTCGCATTTGTCCTAATAGGTTCCAGATGTTCAACCATCCTGTAAGTAGCTACCTAGGATAAAACAGTAGCTTGCCTCCTTTAAGTTAAAAGGGTGAAATCATGGACCTAAGGGCTGATTTACAGTTTAGTTAAATCAGAGCCCACAGCATGAACGAATGGAGAATGGCAAGTGGTGGGTGAAGGTGAAAACGGTTGTTCGAAATGGCTGGCGGCTCAAGGGTTAATACCAACCTTTTTCTTTGAAGGCAGCCTTCTGTAGTAGCTAATGAAGGTAATGAAATATGACATGTAGTTTGGCCCTTGACCATACAGTGCACCCCCCCTCCCCTCTCTGCTGCGAACAAAGCCAAAACAGATGTAGCAACTTCTGTATGGTTTGGGGTTGACGTTTGTTACACAGAGCAGGTCACCCTGCACATTCCCAGAATGTTCGCTTCTGACACAAGCGGCATTATCTGAGAAAGATGCTGCCTTTGTTTGGGAGATGGGGAGAGAAGGGAGGGATGCAGAGAGCAGACGGGGGACTTCAGCTTATATGAAAATTAAGCCAAATTTCCCTCCTATTCTTTGCCCTGGTTCTCAGCCTTCCTGTGCCCACCTATTTCTTCCTTCTGACCCTCTGTACAACGGAAAAACAAACAAACAAAAAAGGCATTCCTTCCTTCAGGGGGAGTAAGATGCGCTTTGCTTCAGCAAGAAAGCTTTCAACCAAGCTGAATTTTGTAGGAAAAAAATTTCTCTGTGCATTGACCGCTGACCAATCTTTGAGATTCAAAGAAAGAGAGTGATACCTAAGGATGGCTTAGATTCTTATTTCTGAAAGCCGCCTGTGTTGGTCACATTAGACAATGAAAAGGAAGCATCTCCTTGGCAAACATCATCATTTCCAGGCTTAAATGTCAGCATCTGTGCCTGGTACCTTGACGCAAGCCAACGTATCTCCATCGAAAATACGCTCCTTTGCAATAAAAAGCACTTTGCTTCACGACACAGTTCATACTAATTGCAGCTGTGCTGTATCCATCTCCTTCATTCTTGAAGATCACTGGACTGTTTGACTGTGTTTCTTCTCCCTGCCAAGAGATCTCATTCAAGTGGCTTTCTTTTAAAAAATATTTCATGAAATCTTGCCCTAATATAGCATCTATTTTTTTTTTTCCAAAAGATCAGACCTTCAGCAAAGTTAGGTCTAGAATGAAGAGGAAGAGGAGGAGGAGGAGTCCTGAGAATCGACAGCCTGTTTCAAATGTTATTTCTCATTCTCGGCGGAGACACTGACATGTGCCTTTTGAAAGGGGATACTGTACCTTTAACCTTGACTCTGAATGCATTCTTAATTTGGGATACAAGCTGAGGTTCAAAAATGGATAGCCTTTGGGTGGTGATTGGGGGAGGGGTGTGGCTGGATTTATTTATGAGGTGTGTGGAAAATTTTGACATCACATGCTAGAGCCATTATTCACATGTTACATGACACGAGATTGGCCCTTTTAATGCAGCAACATCACATAAAAAATTTGATTTTGTCCTCTGACAGCAGGCTGGTCCTCGCCTGCTCTCCCACCGCCCCAGCGAAATGTAATCTTTTTAGGTTAAAGGCCACGGGAAAGTGATTGGAGCAGGCTTTCATCAGATCCCAGAAAGCTGGGTTTGGAACGAGCTCCCTCAGTCACCACCAGCTACAGGAGGGTGGGCATCGAGGGCTGGTTGTGAAGGAGTGTCTTCTGTGAGGAGAGCCCCCAGGCCAGCCCAGACCCTGTCCCAGCCCTTCTCCACCACAGCTGCTCCCTGGCGGCCAGGTGAGAAATTGGCAGGGACTCCAAGCCGCTCAATTTCAAGAAACATTCACTTCTGCAGCATATATTAGCCCAGCCTTCTGTCCAATCACGCAAAGCCATCTAATCTAATGAGATGCCTAAGAACCACACTAGAGGGTAAAAGACATCCAACACCTTTAGGTTGCACGGTCCTTTATTCAAAGCATTATTGTTCCCACGATTGTGCTTTGTAACCATGAGGCGATCCTGAAAGGGGACACAGGGACCCTCCCCTTTGCAAATGACAAAACTGAGGCCCTGTAAGAGTAGCCAGTGCCAGACCATTCACACCAAGTGACTGAACCCAGATCTCAGACTCAACAGCTTTACATCTTTCCTATTTAACCAATTATTCTATACCTTTTCCTGCATCCGATGGGAGTCTATAAAGGGCTATTGATTAGATGCTTTTATCTCATTTAAATAGGGTTTCAATATTACATAGAAATCTCTATGATCATCATCCCCCATCTAAACTTCGTGCCTTTCATTTTGAAATAATGTCATGGGGTACAGAAGTTCTCAGTTTATGTTCTAGGTAAATGAGAGGAGGTGCCTCTGTTCATCACCATTAAAAAAGTATCTAAAAATCCTGCCTTCACATGCTATTCACAAACACATCCAGGACTAGTTGGCTGCACTTTTATCGGCAACAAAGCAATCATCTCTTGAAGAGGAAGCTCAGTGCTTGGAATAAGTATTGGCTCAAGCAAACACATACTTCAAACTGACCCCTCTCAGTGTCATGAGCCGCCAGCCAAGGGAGCAGTGGTACAGAGAGGTCTCAGGCTCAGGCCGCAGCCGGGAGTCTGGGAGGAGGATCAAATACCCTGAGCATCTGGCTCTGATACACATGCCAAGAAAACTCTCTCCAGACTCCAAAGACTATTCCCATGACTTTGCTTTGTCTGGAAATCCCATTGCTTGAATACAGCAGATTCATTCTCTTCGTTTTAAGGACCCCACTTGCTCAGGCAGCCAAAGCAGGCCGTTTAACAGCTGCTATTACCATGTTGGGGGCCAAGACCTGAGAGGCCCAAGCTCAGGCAGGGTGCAAATGAGTCCGTCTTCATTGGTTTTCGATGAGCCTGGAAATGCTGGCTTGGCTGATGAGAGATGACAAGAACAGAGAACCACCTTTCTATCTCATTAAAACCCTGAATAGAGAACCTTTCTATCTCATTAAAACCCTGATTGTTGCTAGGAAGAGCAGTACAACGTAACAGGTGTCCTACAGAATCTTGAAGAACAAAAATTGTGACCTCTGCTGCCCAGTTTCCAGAATGACCTGTTCCCTGATTTGATATTAGTCATCAGTCCCTTAACCAACCCAGAATTGCATTCAGAATTTCAATTCTTTGACAACAGATGTTTAAAAGTGTGAGTTAAGAGGTCCCTCTGGGCATGACTGAAATACAATTCTGCCTGGACAGAGGAGGATGGAGTAGACGGCCTCTCCCACTTCCTATTAGATTTCGCCCTATGCTGCTGGTGTAGGTTGGACCCTACAAAATTGCTGATATTTGAATGCTTTGATCTATAAAATTGGCAAATCCATAAGGTTCAGCCTAATACAGCTCTGAATTTGGTAAATAGTTGGGTTTAACAAACAGCCATTGTGTGAATCATAGCAAATTGGGGACCAGCAGAACTTGGGACATTATTTCCAGCAGAAAAACGTGTTATATAATGTCATGATTGTATTATGTAACAAGTACCTAATTTTCTTTTGCCTCTAAAATACAAAGCATAACTTTTTTTATTATTCATGCTCAGAGAAAAAAATACTTATTTAAAATAGCACAAAGTATTACCCAAACCATTAAACCTCTTGCACAGCCACTGCCAATTTAGGGATGAAGATGAGGTCTAGAAGACAGATGCAGAGAGACTCGGAAGTATCAAGTCAACAAAACTCTAGACGCCCAAACAGTATGAAAAAATAACGTTGCTGGTAGCAAAGAAATGAACCAATCTTGTCATATTCTCACTGTTTCTTCTTGCAGCCCATCATCCAAGGAAAACAGCCCAGGCAGTGGAAAATTACAGTTTTCCAATAAGAGAGACCAACCACAGCTTTGTAGTTTTCATTTCAGAATGAGTACACATGTCATGTCAGAAGAGAAACCCTGGCAGGATCTAGAAGTCACCTGATGCCAATGAGAAGAGGTGAGGACCCGACAAAGCTATGAGCCTTAGAGGGTCTCTGAGTCTGTGGTCGCCTCCACATATTGTAGTAATTGGAGTGCAAGGCAGGACAGCAGCAGGTCAAGGTCAGCCAGAGGTCATGGCACCTCTGCTGATGGGCTCCCTAATGGTCCAGATAATGCATGCTTTGGAGAGAGAGTGGGGACAATGACATAAAGAGATGGCAAAGGGGACCCAAAACTGGCTCACAGCTTGTTCATGAAATCCTGGGGTAAAACAACCTTAACCCCTTCCTTGTTGGGGCTGTAACATGTCCTGGATCCCTTGCAGGGAGCTTCCAGGTTGAAGAAATGTTATGTGGAAAAGTGAAGGTCAGGCACCGTGGCTCATGCCTGTAATCCCAGTACTTTGAGAGACTGTGATGGGTGGATCACCTGAGGTCGGGAGTTCGAGACCACCCTGACCAACATGATGAAACCTTGTCTCTACTAAAAATACAAAAATTAGCTGGGCATTGTAGCACATGCCTGTAATCCCAGCTGCTTGGGAGGCTGAAGCAGGAGAATGGCTTGAACCCAGGAGGCAGAGGTTGCAGTGAGCCAAGATCACGCCATTGCACTCCAGGCTGGGTGACAAGAGTGAAACTCCATCTCAAAAAAACAAACAACAACAACAACAAAAACAGAAGTAGTGAAGCACTGTTTATGCAGGCCAGTTGTAGCATCCAAGATGTAGCAGCCAGTGCAGAGGCGAAAATTACTCTGAATTTTAAAGAATCGGGTTACACATTTGCAGCAGTCTCCTGACCTGCTCCTGTAGGACCACACCCCTCATGAACCTGTGTTTCTGGAACTGCAGATAGCGACAAATGGCAGAGGACCTATAGGTCCAACACAGGCTGCTGGTTGAATGTTTAGGATTGTCAAAATGCAAAAAGTCAGTTCTGCAGAGGTGCAGGCCCAGGGAAGTCATTGGAAATTATAAATCTGTGATGGCCAGAGAATGGCTGAAATTTTCAAGTATGATTCATCATATGACAACGAAATTCAGAAGCCAACCAGGGTAGAGGCAGGGGCTGGTAGAGATTTGGATCTACACCTGGCTCTGCATGACCTTCAGTTTCTTCATCTAAAAATCACAATAATAGGAATTACTTGTGGATAAAACATGCTCATGTATAGGACAAGCCTTCTGAAGATTTTTTTTTTTTTGAGATGGAATTGCACTCTTGTCTCCCAGGCTGGAGTGTAATGGTGCGACCTTGGCTCGCTGCAACCTCTGCCTCCTGGGTTCAAGCGATTCTCCTGCCTCAGCCTCCCTGGGCTTACAGGTGCTCGCCATGACATCCAGCTAATTTTTGTATTTTTTTAGTAGAGATGGGGTTTCACCATGTTGCCCAGGCTGGTCTCAAACTCCTGACCTGAAGTGATCCACCAGCCTTGGCCTCTCAAAATGCTGGGATTATAGGTGCTCACCGCACTCGGTCCTTCTGAAGACTTTCAATAACTGTAAGGTAGTAATATCACTGTTGTCACTACTATAATGTTCAGACCAATTGTGCATTCAAGACTGGGCTTTGGTTTGTTGTGTTACTATTTATTGAAGTAATGAGATGGAAAACGTGGTCTCTGCTGGCATCGGAATTCCTCCAGAGGGCGGGGAGGGGAATCCTCTTTTTAGGGAAGATATTCTTGTTGAGATGCTTGGGGGGAAGGTGAGACCTCGAGGGCATGGGTGAGAAGTTAACAAGGTTGGGGGTAGCTAAGCTGAAATGCATTTAAAACAGGCCGAAATTTAAGGAGAAGGTGCATGTGAGGAAAAAAGGAAGAGGAGAGAGAAGAGACACCCCAAAAAATAGGAAATGGGAACCCAAAGCATAAAAGGACCCAGATAGTGATCCGTAAATTCTCCAGTCTTCCCAAAGTTTCAGTGCAGTCTACACACAAGCGCACACACACACACACACACACACACACAGGCACACATCTTGTGGGAATGGTTTGTCTGAAGGAAATTCAGGAAGTTGGCTGAGCTCCTCAGCTCTGTTGTACATCACAGATGACAGAAGGACATCAAGACAATTTCCAACATGAATCGATTCAGCAGAAGCACAAGTGTGGGGCCAGGGGTAACCACAGGGTGCTTAAGCCCTTTGGAAATGTACAAAAGCACCATGAAGGGCATCTCATTCTCATGGGACATGTTTGGAGGGGGATGGAGCTTACCCACCTAGAGATTTTAGGACACAAAAACCCTGCCTGATGTCTGAGTCATTATACAAATTCTTTGGCATCTTCAAATGTCCTGCTAATATTAAATAATCAGAAACAGACTCCTAGAATACAGCTTTCCTAAATCCATGCTCCTCAGAGGAAGCTGCTCCAAGCATCAAATGTCATCAAAGCTGCCCCGAACCTGATGTGTCTCTTTGGGTGATAGAGGTAAGACGGGAAGGCAACCCTAAGAAACATTCCACTTCTCCGACCCTCAATCTCTTTATATACAAAATGTCAATAAGTAATAGCCACTTCAAAGAACTGATACAATGACTAAATACGCAATATCTACAAAAGTGTTTCTGAACATGGGAAGATGCTACATGAGTATAAATGATGTGTATCCTATTTAAAACTCCATAGGTGAATTCCTAAGTAGGCCCATATTACGAGAGCAGATAACATCAGGCATGTAGGGTGGGGCTACAGAGCATCCAGATAGCAGAGTTGGAATTGAGGCAGGTTTCTTTGGCCTTCCCTTGCAGGCAGCATTCTCAGCTGCAAAGGTGGAGAAGGGAAGAGAGATGCTGGCTGTGCTCGGGGAGCTGGTACCCAGGCTCCTTGTGCACCTGTTGCTCACATCCCCTGGAAACAGCAAAGACTCCACACTGAGATTCCCATGGGAAGAAAAAAGCCTTCCCTCGCTTCCTCTCAGGAAGAAAGGGATGCAGGAAAGTGACTTCATTTGGGCTCCAGTTCTTCCTTGAAACCTCCTGAGCAGAAGAGGAAATAGGACAGAATCAACCCCAAAGGCGATCTTCTGTCCTTTTGAAATTGCTTCCAGCTAAGCAGTGAAGAATGTGGGAGACAAAAAGCATCTCACTCTCCCATTTAAAAGAATCAAAAGTCCCAATATTGACTTTTGTCTTTCATTACCAAACACACACACAGGACACACATAACACGAATAATAACAACAATGACGAGGCCAGGTGTAGTGCCTACACCTGGAATCCCAACACTTTGGGAGGCTGAGGAGGGAGGATCTCCCTGAGATTAGCCTGAGCAACATAGCAAGACCCTGTCTCTACAAAAAGGAGTTAATTTTTATATTACAAAATTTAATATAAAACAATGTTTAATAATTATTTGATGAAATAATTGTTTGATAAAACAATGACTTCTATATAAATCATCTACAAATATGAGAATATCACAAACTCATAAGCCTCAGACATGTATTTATTAAAGACTGCCATCATGGCGCAAGACTGCTTTTTGTTGGCCCATAAATTACTATTGTAATTTTTTTTTTTTTTTTAGATGGAGTCTCACTCTGTCGCCTGGGCTGGAGTGCAGTGACATGATTTCAGCTCACTGAACTCTCCACCTCCCGTGTTCAAGCAATTCTCCTGTCTCAGCCTTCCAAGTAGCTGGGACCACAGACGCACACCACCACGCGTGGCTAATTTTTGTATTTTTAGTGGAGACAGGGTTTCACCATATTGGTCAGACTGGTCTCGAACTCCCAACCTCAGGTGATCCACCTGCTTTGGCCTCCCAAAGAGCTGCAATTACAGGCATAAGCCACTGCGCTGGGCCTACTATTGTAATTTATGTTGTGCTTTTTTTCCTTCTTCCTCCTCTGCCTCCTCCTCTTCCTCTTTCCCCCTGTACTGAAGCTTGTCCATAAATTCTACTCATGCCAGTTAAAGTTAGAATAATGAAACATCAGGGTTCCTCCAAGACCACAGCCCCTGGGGCTTTCTCAATTGGTTTCTGAGTCTGACAGCACCATGGCCGTGTCATCCTTCTGAACTGCCCAACTCCACCTGCCCCTGGGCACCTGACCCAGAGTCAGCCAGCCTCCTCTGGACTGAAGTTCAGACTCCATCTACTCCCAAGAGAAAAACAGTGCCCATCCTTCTGTGTACGAGCAGGCCACGGGGAAGGGACACTCTGCTTTTTGATGATGGTTTCTGACACACTGACTCTGTAAAAGGCCCCTCAGCTCATGCGTCTCCGTTCTTCAGCCACTTGCCAGCCCTGGTAGTTATACACACGAGGCTCCTCCCTTTAGAGTGCAATAACTATAACCTCCCCATAATGAGCAAAACCAACAGTGGTGACACTGCCTGGAAATGAATGCTACCACTTAGATTCTAATAAAAGAGAAGTTGGAACAAGCTGTACCAGGTGCCTTCTATTTGTACTTATATTCAATTATATAGCATATGTTTTTAGTGGAATTGTTAAAAAGGGATTTGTTTATTTTCATCGGCTGCATCTTTTATCCCCACTGGTAAAACAAAATCTTAGTTACTGACTCAGGCCCCTATCTCTGGTGCCTGAGCAATTCAAACCAGTTCAATGCAATTCTACAAATATTTATTGAGCTCCTAACACAGGGAATGACCAACAGATATTTTCTGAACAAATAAATGAAACAATATAATCCTCTAAGGTGGGAGGTGGGTTAAAGGGGTACACACAAAGGTGGTGATCAATCCTTTCTTCTGATAGATACTGGTCCTCCAAAAAAATTGGTTTGCAGCTAATTCTGCCAGCCAGAAGACAGCATAAACCAGGAAACAGTGGACTAGATCAAAAACTCAGGGCATGTGAATTTGAGTTTTGACACTGCTGCTAATTACTACATTATTCCTGGGCATATGATTTCATTTCCCTGTGTTTCCATTTCCGCAACCACTACAAAATGGGTGCAGAAGTCCAGACCCTCTTCTTGCTCTAAAGCTTGGCTCTGAATTACCTTTACAAATTTCAGAAGCGGTCAGCATCCCACTGATATGGTGATACATGTGCTGATGGGTCTACTTGACCCTGTTTTTTTTGTAAGTGAGGTCATTGATGTATCTACAGTTGTCATAATTCCACAAAGACTCCTAGTGTGCAACAACACGCGATGCAACTTGGGTGTGTTCATTTTACTTTCTCTGCCTCAGTTTTCTTGCCTGAGTGAGTTCCTCGTAGCTCTCACATTCTGGCTTTGTCTAGTAGCTTAGTCAAAAGAAGGGCAAGGAGATGTGTGTAGAGGTCTACAGATTTGGATCTCTCCTCGCCATTAGAGGAAGAGCCCACCTGAAAGCTTGCATCCTGAAGTCATCCTTGTATATGAAGGACAGTGCGTTAGTCCTATCAAGGGGAACAAATGCATCAATGACCGTAGTGATGTGCCAAAGTCCTTAAAGCCCCGGGCTGTGGAAACTGTGCCTTAACAATATGTTAGCTGCAAAATGCGTGACCTTAAAAAAAAAAATTAAGTTGATTCTTCATACAACCCCACTCCCAGGATGACGGTATCAAACTGTCAGAGATATTAGGCGATTCTGATGACCTCTTAAGGAAAGAAGGCCCAAGAGCTGACAAAGCGAAGGCCATCAAAAATGTGACTCCACAGGGAAGGGAGGGGCCAGGGAGCCCCCACGCCACACTCTACATATTTTGCTATGGGTGTTTCCCAGTGTAAGCAATGGCTTGAGATTTTCGGACATGTGAATTTGTCTTTTGATGACCATGACTTTCAAAAGTCTCACTTTGTGGTTGAGAGAATCCCCAGTATTTTCTAGCAGAAGCATTCCAGACATTGATGATAGGACACAAGGTGTTTGACTGGCAGGTGAACCTACACTAAACTCAGGGAAGAGAATGAGAAAGGAGAGACTAATACAGGTCGCAGCTCTGTCTGGGGTAAGTGACAGCACTAGACTCGAATGTCACACCGTAGGCACAAAGTACTACAAATGGACACTGCTCTACCCTTTTTTGATGGACACCAGAACTAAAGGTTGAAGAGGGATGTTTTCTAAACAAGACCAAAATAACAACAGACATTATTACAATAAGCAGGTATAGATTACATTTTATATCCTTATAGTAAATTATCAACAAAGCATTATGATTTCTTTTTGGTTTTGTTTTTTAATGGAGCCTCGCTCTGTTGACCAGGCTAGAGTGCAGTGGCACAATCTCAGCTCACTGCAACCTCCACCTCCCAGGTTCAAGCAATTCTCCTGCCTAAGCCTCCTGAGGAGCTGGGATTACAGGTGCCTGCCACTATGCCCGGCTAATTTTTGTATTTTTAGTAGAGACGGGGTTTCACCATATTGACCAGGCTGGTCTCGAACTCCTGACCTCAGGTGATCCACCTGCCTCGGCCTCCCAAAGTGCTGGGATTACAGGCGTTAGCCACCATGCTCGGACAACATTATTATTTCTAATATGCGAAGCTCCTATTAACCAATAAGAAAGAAGAACTCAAAAGCAAACAGGCAAAGATACCAGTAGAAATGTGTAGAACAGGAAATGCAAATAGCCAAGAAAGGGAAAGATACCCAGCTCCAGAGACGGCCCCGCAAATGTCATTAAAGCAACAATGGCATATCAGTGTTGAGGTATGTTGAGTTGAGGTATATTCAGTATTGAGGTATATCAGCTGTCATTGTTGACAGAACTTAAGACACTGATAATACCTAGTGCTGGCTACAGTGTTAAGAATGAAAGTACTCCCATATATTGCTGAAGGAAATAGAAATTGCTACAAGATTTAAGGAAAATAATCAAGTTGTGCTTATTAAAGACTAAAAACTCACTTACCCTTTGACATGATAATCACATTTATGAGAGCCTACTGAACAGAACAGAAGTAACAGCACAAATACATAAGAAAATATGTAGAAGGATGTTTATTTAATTCTTGAATGTTATGTTTTAAAAATCTTGATTCACCTAAAGCCTTATGAATAGGCAAATGGGTGTCTACATTTTGTTAGACCTATTCTGCAATTACAATTACTAAAAAGAACAAGACTTGAAAAGATGTTCTTTATATATTACTAAGTTTTTAAAAGCACATTTCAGAGTAATATGTGTAATGTCAGTTTTATAAAGTAAAATAAAAGGAACAATTTTTCTGCGTGTGTGTCTGTGAACAAAGATAATGATATAGAAAGATATCCATCAAATTACTAGAAACAGCCAGGCGCAGTGGCTCATGCCTGTAATCCCAGCACTCTGGGAGGCCAAGGCACGCAGATGTCTTGAGCCCAGGAGTTTGAGAGCAGCCTGGGCAACATGGCAAAATTGCATCTCTACAAAAATACAAAAATTAACTGGGAGTGGTGGCACACGTCTGTAACCCTAGCTACTCGGGAGAATGAGGTGGGAAGATCACTTTAGCCTGGGAGGCTGAGGCTCCAGTGAGCCGAGATTGTGCTACTGCACTCCAGCTTGGATGCCAGAGCAGACCCTGTTTCAAAAAACAAAAACAAAAACAAAACTAGAAACATAAATTACAAGGGGTGGGAGGAATGAGGATGAAGAGTAGAACATTAGTTATTTTCTATACACATATTTATATACCTTAGTATTATTTCGTTTGCTACAATTAAGATGTAATAAAACAGTAACAACAAAATGAAAATACTGAAAAACAAAAACTACACCAAGTTCTAACAGTTTTACCAATAAGATCCCTACAGATGGCAAGCCACCCAAGGATGGCCGCACAGTCCAAAATGGCACCTCTCACATAGGTGATACCCAGTAAATGTTTGTTGAATGGATGAGCATTAAGCATTCAAAAGCCCGAATTAAATGCAGTTGAAAGAGGTGTAATTTCAGGGGCCAAGGGAAGCTTTATCCACACCTTTCTTTCCCTTCTCCATCCCTTAAGAAACAACAGCTTAGTATCTAGAAACTCATTTGATATAATTTACAACCCTCAGACGCCCATTAGAAGCTTCTAGCATCATGGCAAATATGAGTCTCTTATTGAAAAATATGTGGATCTTGCACAATGCCTGGTCCCACCTGGGAGAAATGCAGCTGCTTCTATTTCATTTGGGGTGAAAACTGTGAATACTTCACCTTTCTGACATACTCTAACATCACTGCAAAGTCATTGTATGTTTTCTCTAAACTCTGTGAAATCTTCTATGGCCAAAACACTATACACATACTACATACACATTTACCATACCACACACCACACCACATACACATACACACACACACACACACACACACACACACACACACACAAACACCAGAGAGAGAGAGAGACCCATATATTTATTATATGATTATTTATGGTTTCAATTCTTAAGCGAGTATACTTCATGTATTACCTGTTGCTCCTCTGACACAATTTGAGAAAATACCATAACTACAGCTGTCATTCCACCTGCAAAACTTTTTCATAAGTACCTGTTTATATATTCTGATCTATTTTTATTTTTATTGTATTTTATTTTATTTTTTGAGATGGAGTCTCACTCTTGTTGCCCAGGCTGGAGTGCAATGGCACAATCTCGGCTCATTGTAACCTCCGCCTCCCAGGTTCAAGCGATTCTCCTGCCTCAGCCTCCGGAGTAGCTGGGACTACAGGTGCCTGCCATTATTTCTGGCTAATTTTTGTATTTTTAGCAGAGACGGCGTTTCACCACGTTGGCCAGGCTGATCTCGAGCTCCTGACCGTAGGTGATCCGCCTGCCTCTGCCTCTCAAAGTGCTGGAATTATAGGTGTGAGCTACCGCGCCTGGCCATTCTGGTATGTTTTTACACATCTATCTTTCCATCAAGACTGCCACCTTCTAGAAGGTAAGCACTGTGATGTTTTCATCTTTGCACATCATAGATGCTCAGTCACCGTTCGTGGAATGGATGAGTGGGCCGATAGGTGGAAATCACTTATTCATTCGTTGATGAGACAAACTTGTTAAGTACCAATGATGTACAGGGCACTGCCCTAGCAATGAGACATAGCAATGGACAAAATAGTCAAAATCCCTGCCCTTCTAGAGCTTGTATTCTAGTGGGAGGTCACAAAGAGATGCACATATAATATAATGCCGGGTGGCATGTAAAGAAAAGGACAGCAGAGTAAAGAGACAGAGGGTGATGGGGGTACTTCTTCAGCTCAGGTGGTCATGGAAGGCCTCTCTGAGAAGGTGACTTGCTCAGAGACTTCCATGAAATAAGGGAACATATATTTCTCCATTCTCAGGCTGCTAATAAAGACACCTGAGACTGGGTAATTTGTAAAGAAAAGAGGTTTAATTGACACACAGTTCCATATGGCTCAGGAGGCCTCAGGAAACTTACAATCATGGTGGAAGGCACCTCTTCACAGGGTGGCAGGAGACAGAATGAGTGCCAAGCAAAGGGCAAGCCCCTTATAAAACCATCAGCTCTTATAAGAACTCACTGTCACAAGGACAGCAGGGCAGAAATCGCTCCCGTGATTCAATTATCTCCATCTGGTCCTGCCCTTGACATGTGAGGATTATTGTAATTCAAGGTGAGATTTGGGTGGGGACACAGAGCCAAACCATATCAGAGCACATATGGAGTAGAACATTCCAGGCATAGGCAAGAGCAAGTGCAAAGTTCCAGAGATAGGAGCGTGACTGGCACAACTGAGGAACAGCAGGAAAGCCAGTGTGACCACAGCACAGTGAGAGAACAAGAGATCAGAGATGGAGCCAGAGTGAGATGTGCAAGGCTCTGAGGTCACAGCTTGAGTTCCGCTGAATAGTGTTGGCATTTGGGGCAATATGGGGAAAGTGGGTCAGTCCTTGTACAGATAAACAGTCAGGTTTTCCCAAGAAGGGCAAGCTTAGGGGCAGGGCTGGGACGGGGATTAGTTGTCAGCCCATAACATTGGTTGGTGGGGGGGTCAAGTAAATCAAATGAGCCCCAATGTGCCATCCCACACTAAGTTCTCAAGGCCTCCCCACTGACACTTTGACCTTTGCTTCCTCATTGTTTGCCCTTTTTTAAAATCATCATTTTAACAGCCTTTATGCAAAATGTTACACTTTTTAAAAATCGGTGAAGCATGCCACTTTTCGAGACCAAAGGGAACCCTCTCCACCTCCCCAAGCCCTCTCCAGCTTTGGCACTGCCCTGACCCTTGTGGGGGAAATGGTTATTGGCTGTGAACTAGAAGGAATTCATCATCCCGTCAGCAGATCTGAGCCTAACTCAAGGGAATGCCAGCATTCCATCCAATCCCACCAACCATGTGATGGGGTGAGGAGGATGGAGGAAATGTCACTGAGCTTCTGGTCTAGAAGCAGGTGCAACATAAGCAAAACCAAAACTAAAAATAGCTGTCATGGAAATGTTTTAGTGGGTACAAAGAAGCACTGTGAATTCAGAGAAAAGGAGTGGCCACATCCAGCAGGAGCACCCCAGAAGAGGCAGCAGGGACCGCTGGCATTTCAGCTGTGGATGCCTCTATTATCATAGAAGTTGCCCCAGAAGTTGAGTCGTGTGAATACATCATTTTTCATTACTCTACAAGCCTGTTCTCCCCACGTGTGACACAAGGCCATCTGACTACCAGTACCTTTTGACTGAGTCTCCCTCCCTTCTTCCCTCCTTTCTTCCCCACTTTCTTCCCTTTTTTCAGCCCAAGAGCATTCAGATTCACTGACAGCCAAATTTAGGAAAATGCCCAAGATATGTTTTAGAAATATCTATAACCATTAAGCTAATTGCACCAACATAATCTGTTAAAAGTTGCTAAAAATGATCCATGGTCTTGCTGTGTCTCTCAGGCTAGGGTGCAGTAGCACAGTCATAGCTCACTGCAGCCTCCATCTCCTGGGATCAAGCAATCCTCTTGCCTTAGCACTCCCAAGCAGCTGGGCCTACAGGCACATTCCACCATGCCCCAATTTTGTTTGTTTGTTTGTTTGTTTGTTTGTTTTGGTAGAAGCAGAGTTTTTCCATGTTGCCCAGGCTGGTCTTGAACTCCTGAGCTCAAGCAATCCACCTACGTCAGCCTCCCAGAATGCTGGGATTACAGGCGTAAGCCACTGCACCCAGTCAAAGTATCAATTTTCTAAGGAAAGACACCCCACCTACCCACCCATTCACATGGGACTCTAACGTCTTTTTTTTCCAACGTACATTTTGGACGGGCATAGTACCAGGCCCTGTGCTAGGTTACATGTATCCATCGAATCTTCCTAGAAATCCCCATGAACTTTGTACCATTATTACCACCATTTTACATTCAAGGATCACTTGCCTCAAATCACATACCTACAAATGGAGGATTCAGGGTTCAAAACGAGGGTATAATGTCTGTGCTAGGGGGCTGACACTCAGAAACCCTAACTCTCAATATCAACCTTTCTATGAAGGGCGGAGCAGGGGCAGGAAGACGTGGGCACCTAAGAGTCCTGTTTGCTTCTTGAGAACACTCCATGAGGAAGGCTTTGGAAGAAAAAGGGGAAAAAAGGTTAAAACCATCTACTTGGATCATGAGCGCATGCTCATTTTCAAAATAAAACAACTTCTTTGTGAGAATAATTGAGAAATAAATGTGGTAGGGAGGACTGTTGAATTTCATTTTGGTAGAGAAACTGATGGTAGTTGAAATTCTTGTTTTATTGCTATTGTTGTAAGTATTGCTATCCATGTTGAATAGTTTCAAATATCAGACAAAAAGAAGAGTTTGATGTGTTAGAAAGCCAGCCTGTAAGCTTCTGTGAGTGAGGAGTCCTTCTACTTTATGCTTCAGGTATATAGAAGATGGATGGATACATGAATACAAGGTAAGGCAAGAAATAGACACCCACAAACACTGTCCAGTGTGTGGACAATGGCACGCTAGTCAGCATTCGATAAATGTCAGTTGAAAGGAAATGAGCTGAATGAATCTGAAGGTGGCATACGTAATGGGATGAGCCTGGGTAAGAGATTTAAGAGCTTGAAGCAGACACCCTTGATTACGTGATGTACAACCATTTCAGCATGTTAGTTTAGAGGGGAGGGGAAAGAGGCAGTGGCTTAAGTTTCCAGAGCCAGAGGAACAACTTAGAAGAGAAAGAATTAAGAGTGGAAAGGGAGCACATAGTATGCAGAGTATATAACCTACAAGGACAGTAACCTAGCATTCTGAGAAACCTTAGGATAGAAATTGCTGGAAAAAGGAAGCCAGTCCTGAGGACATCCAGAAGTTTAAGAGTCACAGCAAACTACTATGTAGAGAAGCAGCATTGATAACAATTGATTATTGACCCAGTGCTGGACAGATTTTTGTTCTGTCATCTGTGTTGTTTGGCTTGGGTTTGTTTCTGAAACGCACTTGTAGTAAGCATTAAGTGCAGTGTTTTCTAAAACAGGGGTTGATGGGAAGATGGGAGGAGGTGCCAAACCACCGATTCCTGCTCTTCTTTGCTGTCGGAATGGAGGTGACCCTGCCACAATCTCAAGGTGCAGGTAGAGTTCCCGGGAGGAATTAAAAGGCCTCTTTAAGGCTACTCCTGAGGCTGAAACCTCTTTTCAGTGACAAGCATCATCAAAGCTGTAATGCAGGTCGGCTGCACCGGGCAAATGCAGCATACGGTGATGCGGTAACCTCCCTGAAACGGCAATGAAAATGCACCTGACCCAGGGAGGTGCCACTGTGTGGAAGCCTGCCCCTTCCTCAGTAGGGAAAAGATGGCCTGACCTGCAGCTTCATTCAAAGGAGTCCACGTCCCCTCACCTAGGTTGCAGCAGGTCCCGTCATCCACACAGAGACTCCAAAGCCCAAGCTGGAGCTGTCACGGATTTATGAGCTCCTCTCCACATGGCTCTGTCTGTTTCACGGTGCTGCTTCTCACTGAGCCTACTTCATCATTTAAATTATTAACAGTGAAAGTGCATTGACTGGGAGAGTCGGTGGAATACAGGATCCTGAAGAGGGTGGAAGGGCCTCAATACAGTTTCATCCCTCTCATGCGACTCACCCTCACCAGTCTCCAGATCTGGGCTGCTGAACAAGCAAGGAATAAACAGAGGAGATTTTTAAGGAAGTTTCTCTTTAGGCTCTACTGATTAAAAAAAGAAAAGAAAAGAAAGAAAAAGCTCCATTACTTAACTTAACGTCATCCCCATCCAGCCTTCCCTGTGGCCACCTACCTATGCTGATATTTTATTGCTTTGCTTGGTAGCAGTTCAAGGGAATAAAAGCATTTTCTTGCACTCCACACATTGCAGTGCCTAACTCCTCAGCCCTTGCAACAAAGAGGCAAATCTAAAATGCGAAGGTTGGCCACATGTATTTTGGCCTTAGGATGAAGTCCTGGCTGTTACAGTCTTTATATGAGGCTTAATATTCAGTATTTATTTTCCAGGTTGCCCTAAATCCAGGCACAGCCTCCCCGCCACCTCCCCTTCCATTGACCCTGTTAACCCTGAAAAGAAAGTTAAATCCTATGACTCAAGCCTAGCCTTGCAAAACTGAAGCTGTAGCTCTCAATCAAATAGTCTCTTGCCATTTTTAATAATTGGAATGGGGATTAATCTTGGGAGTATTTGGGCCCCTGATGAAACATTCTCTTTCAGGGAAAATCAAAATTTTCCTATTTGTATAGAAAGTTTACAAATAAAGATTCCTTAACAAGGTAAGTCTTTATTTATTTGGTTATTAACCTGGATAACCTCTAAGGGTTCTGAAATCTAATGATTTCTTTGAGTTGCATTTGTCAAGTTCTTACCATCTTGCCAAATTACTTCAGGCAACAGCAATATCTAATGTTTTTACAGCATTTTATAGAGAGTTTTTAAAGCACTTTTACACATTCATTATCCTATTTAAGCCTTAATGCAACCCTATACATGATGGTATTTATTATTCCTGTTGCAAAAGAAGAAATGGAAGCTCAAAGAGATTAAAAGCCTTAGCTAAGGTCATTGAACAACAACAAAAAAAAAAAATGGAAGAGCTTGAACTATCAGGGAAATCTTAGAACTGAATTCAAGTCTAGACTCTGTTACTAAACAGCTGTATGGTCTTGAGTACATCACTCACCATTCTGAGCTTGTCTAGCTGTAAAAGAGGTTAGTTAACTAGCTGATCATCTCCATGGCCTTCCAAAGCCCTAAAATTCTACTACTTTTACTATACACCTATAACGAATAAATAAAAATTTACTATATACCTATAATACTAAATTCTTCCTTTCTCTGGGCCTCATGCCTCCATCCAAAAATAAAAGGATTATATGAACTACACAGGAGGCCTGAGATTAAAAACAATCAGTGTGGCACACTAAGGAACTTTAAAAATACAAAGATATCAAACGGAAAAAAAATTTTCATGATCCAAAGCTCAGTGCATGGTCACATTATAGTGTGACAGTACCAGAACTCTTACCCTCCACTGACATTTTGTTAATATTTTTGTCCCTCTGTTGTGATGAAAACCAAGATAGAATTTGCTTTAGGCTTTAGTTTTTGAGACCACAGCTAGCTCTTACCTTTCTCCTGAATTAGAGCCCTCCATTTGAGACATCTGTATCTACCTTGGCCAAAGCCCCACCAGCCCTTCTTTCTGAGTGATCTAAAAGTGATAGGGACAGCCTCAATTTCCCAGGTCACATCAGTGCCATAGTTAGTGGCTAATACCCATGAAAGCAAAGTTGATCTTCAGTCCCTTCCTTTTTTTTTTTTTTCTTTTGAGATGGAGTCTTGCTCTGTCACCCAGGCTGGAGTGGCAGTAGCACGATCTCAGCTCACTACAACCTCTGCCTCCCGGGTTCAAGTGATTCTCCTGCCTCAGCCTCCGGAGTAGCTAGGACAACAGGCACGCACCAACACGCCTGGCTGATTGTTGTATTTTTAATAGAGATGGGGTTTCATCATGTTGGCCAGGCTGGTCTCGAACTCCTGACCTCCTGATCCGCCCACCTCTGCCTCCCAAAGTGCTGGGATTATAGGCGTGAGCCACCGTGCCCGGTCCCCTTCCCTTTCTAACAGGCAGGAGACTATCTGTCTCATAATGACTTTGTTCCCTCTGTTGTGATGGTATCTTTTGGCAGTTCAGTGGTTTTCCACCATTTGGGAGACATGTCCAATTCCCAAGCCTCACTTGGCTCTGACCATCTCAGAACACAACTCTAGTTGAGTGTTTGTGTGTGGAGACCGTGCTGAACTTTTTATCTGCATTTCATCTTTGCAACGATTCTCTTACTATCACCATTTGTGGATGAGAAAACAGAGGCATGAAGAGATTAAATAACCTACCCCCAAGGTTATATGGCTAATGAGTAGTAGAGTCTAGAATTCAAACCCAAACAGGCTGATTCTGAAGCTTATGGTGGTCTTTACCACCACACTGTTGCCCACTCATTCACTAACCAGGGCAGTGGAGACATCTCCAAAGGGCTGTATTCTCTAGATACATATTCCCCATCACTGAAAGGATGCAAACATGGGCTGGGCCTCCACCTGGCTTCAAACACTAAGCTCCCATGGCTAAAACTCTGTCTTGGAAACACTCTCACTTCCCCTTTGGGTGTTCTGTCTGCTCCTTATATCCTTCCTCTGTCCTCCTGGCATAAAACATTTATTTTCTTCCCGTGCTCCCATTACACTGCTTGCCCTCCTATATTTACCACAATACACTATAGAAATTGTGTTCTTCCTCCTCTAGAAAGTCTTGCAAACTGGCTGCCTTCGTTGACCCCTGATCATAGACATGTTTGTTTGGGCAGCTATTACATTATAATAAACAGATGCGGCAGGGATCTCCAGTCTGCCACAGTCCCCTCCACTCCCTATTGCCTCATCCCTACCAGGTCACACATTGGTATGAGCTGTCTGCCCTCTGATGGAATTGAAGGTTTAACCCTGTAAGAACTAGCCCTTTTCTACTATAGACTATACTTTATTCATCTCAGTATCCTCCTAGCATAGCAGCCTCGCATACTACCAGAAAAACAGCTCAATAGATGTTTGATAAATGAGTGAGTGAAAGAACAGATGAACACACGAAGACTGCCAGGCAGCCTAAAGATCCACCGGCCACAAAGGTGACAGATAAGGCAGCAACTCTTTGGGCAGCCTTAATCTCTTTATGCCTGTTAACTCAATTTATAAAGCAGAAATGATAATACTTACCTACTTCTCACTAGGGCACCACATGAAATAATTAGCTAATATCTACAAGGCATTATCTGCACTAAGTGGTAGATATTACTCCTACTGTGAATGCTCAGCTTTGGGCCTCCAAAGAATCTACTTTAAATAGAGCTGGAAAACTAAACAAGATTTAGCCAGTCTTTCCTTCTGGTTCTGCAAATATTCAGATACCGAACTAGGAATATGTAACACCTTTCTCAGAGCAAACTGATCCCTTGCTGTCTCTCTGTCTTCTCTCTCCCCATCCCCCTGCCAACTGTATCATCCCTCTCTCTCTCTCTCTCTCTCTCTCTCTCTCTCTCTCTGTCTCTGTCTCTGTCTCTTTCTCTCTCTCTCTGTTAAGGTAATGTTTGGACTGGAGACAAAATGCACTAATAAGCGAGCCAGGATTCTCAACTGGGTGAACTGCAATGTCTGAGCAGCACACTAGTTCCCCATAGAGGACAGTGGTCAGGACTGGGGGCCTCTCTCAATTCTGGGCATGTTTCATCTCTTGATCAGGGAATTGGTTGCATAGGGGAAAATCAGTTGAACTGCATACTTATCATTTGTGTGTTTTTCTGTAAGTACATTTCCGTAAAACTGAAAAAAAAAAAAAAGGAAAAAGAGTAACTCTTGCAGTCTGAAAAACAATGGGCATTGCATACCCCTTCCTTCATTAAACCTAGAGACATTTACCCACTCATAGTAGGATTTTACCAAACACAAGCTCTCTGAAGCAGACACTCCTCTGCAGTCCATCCCACAGCACTCATCAGACAGCCGTAGCTCTTGCACCATGCCAGAAATCTGCCTTGCTAGCCGTGCCAATGGTCATTAGCATAACCTGCTTCCTTTTCCTGTACCTCAGACCCAGTAAGTCCTTCGATACTCAAGAACTCCTTCCAGGAGCGGAGACACAGATCATGGCTATCAGATAGGTCCCTTGGCAGCTCAGCTCCAGGCAAGATTTGTTCCCTTGTTTGTCTGGAGCTTTGGTTTTAATTTGTAATGTTTGCTTAATCTACTATTAGTTGGACTGAATTTAATTTAACTCATTGTAGCAATTCATTTCTTTCAATCTCCTGTTATTGGGTATCACTCTTAAGTTGTAAGTGAGTTTGCCTTCCCTAATCATCATGTAGGAATCTGTTGGCCCAGTTATTTCTCTTTGCGAGTAACATCTGCAATTAAAAATGTATATAATTGCAGAGAGAGCAGAGTGATGAGAATGCTGAATGGGATCTGTATCTTCCATTTTTTTCATTAGCTTTTATATTTTAAGTGAAATCAGGCAAAGTGCTGGTAAGGAGTTACTTCCTCTCCCACCCCCACCATTGTCAACTGCCAAATGGAGAGCCAATAAATGGTAGCCAGACAGATTCTCTTTCTCACTCTAAAGCCATAAAGCCAAAACCAAACACATAGCAATGATTTTTTAAAGTTAAAACGAAACAAGACCTCTAGCTTGGCTTATAGCCAGTCCCAGCTTTCAGATGGTGACGATCATTCTAAATTTAGAGGAAAAAGGAATCATGGGTCTTTCTTCAAAATTTAATTTTAAAACTTGCTTCACAGGTAGACTTTTGGTAAAGATGCCTTTACATACCAATTTTAAAGTGATAGTGATAGTTGTTTAAGAAAGCTTAACACAATCTTACTTACATAGTTCACAACTTTTTTATTTATTTATTTATTTATTTATTTATTTATTTATTTATTTATTTCTGAGATGGAGTTTCACTCTTGTTGCCCAAGCTGGAGTGCAGTGGCGCGATCTCAGCTCACTGCAGCCTCTGCCTCCTGGGTTCATGTGATTCTCCTGCCTCAGCCTCCTGAGTAGCTGGGATTATGGGCACCCACCACCATGCCTGGCTAATTTTTGTATTTTTAGTAGAGATGGGGTTTCACCGTGTTGGCCGGGCTGGTCTCAAACTCCTGACCTCGGTGATCTGCCCGCCTTGGCCTCCCAAAGTGCTGGGATTACAGGAGTGAGTCATCACACCCAGCCCAGTTCACAACTTCTTAAAAGTACAGCTCTCATCCCACACATACTGAAACACTAGGATTTATCATGTTGCAATCAAGTCAACTTACTCCAAAATCTCTGAAGAGATGTTTTTAATCACTATACCTACAAGTAGGTGATAATCACCAATATTAGGAAATTTTTCTCCAAATATAATGGGAAATGCTAGATAGTGTATAACATATGGATGTAAACACATGCAAAGCACTTAACCCAATGCCTAGCTTATAGAATGCACTCAACAAGTAGTAGAATAATTAGAACAATGCCAATTATAATAGCATCTATTGTTACTATCCAGAATATCTCATCCAGTTTGACTTCTTCATTTCTGCAGTGAAACAAATTACCAGGCTGTGTCTTTTCACAGCTCACGCTTCCAAACAGAGTAGGTGTTCCTTCTGATCTAAGTATACCAGAATGTCTTTCACCAAGGTTGGTGACTCCTGTAGCCAAATCTACCCTTAGTGTAAACCTGAACTTGGCAACAGAAAACCCCATGCAGGATATGGCCCCTAGGAGACCATGAGAAGTGACCTTCCAACACTCAAGCTACAGGGAAAGTCTTTCCCTTAATTCGAGCTACATTGCACATTATGTCAATTGCGCAGAATTTATCTGGAAGAACCGATATAAACCGAAATCTTACATACTGTTTACCCATTTTCTGTCTTTTTTTTTTTTTTTTTTCTTTTTGGAGACAGAGTCTCGCTCTATTCACCCAGGCTAGAGCGCAATGGCACAATCTTGGCTCACTGCAACCTCCTTCTCCCGGGTTCAAGCAATTCTCCTGCCTCAGCCTCTCGAGTAGGTGGGACTACAGGCACATTTCACCACACCTGGATAATTTTTTTTGTATTTTTAGTAGAGACAGGTTTTCACCATGTCGGCCAGGCTAGTAGCAAACTCCTGACCTCAGGTGATCTGCCCACCTCGGCCTCCCAAAGTGTTGGAAGTATAGGCGTGAGCCATTGCACTCGGCCTGTTTACCCATTTTCTAATCTCCAGTGAAACCAACTTCATAATGGCTGTGGTATTTCTTCCGAGACACTATGATGAATGTGACATCATCGGGAGACTTAGGGAAAGCTATGACTTTTCAAGTAACTAAAGTGGGTGACCCTCACTATTTTGTGGGCTCAATAGCTGTGTCTTCATCTATAAAAATAAAATGCTAGAGACTGTATCGGACAGGAGAGATCTGGAATATGGATCTAGGTAAACAGCCAGCACAAAAATACCCCACTAATTATGTTATGTATGCATACACATATACATACGTGCATTGGTGGAGCTAGATCATCTCTTTCAGCTGCTACGTTACATTGAAGTATCTGATACTCATTTGTGCAGAAGATATTTAAAGTCTAATTGTGAAAATGACTCAGTCATGAAACATTAAATAATCTTAATGTATAAGCTATGAAAAGGAAGTCTGTGAGAAAGGGTTAATTTTGCCATGTGTATTCACAGGCAAGTGAGCGTGACTTGAATCTAGGTTATGGATCAGCAAACTAGACCCCTGAGCCAAGTCCAGACTACCCCCTATCTTTATAAATAAAGTTTTATTGGAACACAGCCACTCATTCATGTATGTATCATCTGTGGCTGCTTTCACTCTGCAATGGCAGAAATGTGCAGTTATGACAGAGACTCTATGGCCCACAAAGCTGAAGCTATTTACTATCTGGCCTTGTACAGAAAAAGGTTGTTGATCCAAAAAAGGCTGAACAAAGAAGATTTTAAAAGAGATGGAGGTGAGAGAAAAAGAGTGAGGGCTGAGTCCTAGGCAGGGGTAGGGACTGAATAGGCGAAGCGGCTTTCCAAACAGAGAGAAGGGACTGGGCAATTGAATGGATACAGAACTGGGCATTAGAGGACCCGATTGGATGGTTTGAAGCAACGAAGATGAACTGGATTGAGAGTAGGCACAAGCCAGAGAACTGTGGACGTCCATACCCAGATGACTGGGCTTGAATGGGCTTGACCATGGGCAGTCGGCCATTAGTGAGGGTTTCTGAGGAAAGAGTTGACAAAACAGAAGATTTAAAGAAAGGTCCCCACATCCCAGGAGACATGGGACTGGACATAATGGTATGAGTAAGGGAGACAGTAGGAAAGATGGAACTATGTGGCTTGTGATTACTGGGTTTGGGATGAGGAATGAGGAGGAGTAATTAGGGCTTACTTAGGGCTCCCACCCTGGGTGACCAAACAGCTGACCACTTTACGTGCAGCCACATGCATTAGTGCATACGATTTCTTGAGCTAACAGTGAAATGCGTGCCTGAAAATTTCATACCATGACTCAAGTCCAAAGCAGTTCTAAAGAACAGGGCCAGTGATTTCAGTGGCTTATTTCACACCCCTGCCTCCCCAACCCTTCTAATCAATGTAATGCATTGACTTATTCAACATATTCTGGAGAGGGCAAAAAGCAGCAGTTTGCTACTTCTCAAAGTTGTTCTGACAGGTCAATATCCTGTCATCACTAATCCTGCAAACCTTTTTAAAGACTTCAAGTAAATAGTCAGCTATTATCATCTTTCAAGGAGTTTCTCTACCTATTCTCCTTTTCATGTTATAGACACCCTAATGGCAAGTCTTAAAATCGCAGTTCTGACAGGGAGATTGGGGAGTTCGAGTCAATTCTTCATTTTTCTGTTTGGTCTGAAAAGGAGTTCCAATAGCCTTAGGAACATCTATTTGGTTCCCTCGCAAACAAACAGGCCTGGTGCCCATGACTCCTCTGTTATGAGGCTCTCCTCCTCCCTGGAGACGAGCAGCATTCCTGTTGCAGAGCGCTGGACGTTGTTCTGGGAACCCTCTGCCCAGATACTCATTAGTACTGCATTAATCTGTAAACTCCGAAAGAAACGCCTAGTTCACCTCGCTCTTACTTGATGTACTTGAAAGGTCTGGTGAATTTATGGCAGGATAATGTGGAGCCCAGCACCTATTTATGAGTTGATCATTTGTACCAAACCCCCCTCAAAGTGCTAAGGGTTACCATTCAACCACGGCCTGCACTCATGCCACGGGAAGGCCAACAAAGCCAAGTGTATGAAAGTTAAAAGCATTAATAAAAGTGTGACTTATAAATTACTTCATCTTTGTCACCCTTTTTGAAATGGGGTGAGAGAGGCCAGGGTAAATTTATTTTTTAAGTGCTTTCTGAGACCCGAACGGGTCAGGCTTGAAATGCTGTAGTCTATAAATCATTCTTTGCAGATCTGGGGGATGCTGCAAGCATCACAACATTAACAAATATTGATTTATTTTATCATTTGCAACTGTTTATAGTATGACAGATCCTACCCCGAAAAAGCAAATACTTAGAGGCAATGTAGCTAATTA
This sequence comes from Macaca nemestrina, assembly GCF_043159975.1. Classification (NCBI taxonomy): domain Eukaryota; kingdom Metazoa; phylum Chordata; class Mammalia; order Primates; family Cercopithecidae; genus Macaca; species Macaca nemestrina. The sequence continues at coordinate 69,566,640 of NC_092142.1, read as the reverse complement.
ATATCTCTTGTAAGGGGGAAAAAGGGAAAACTTGGCAATAGGATTTCAGCTTGTATGGAAGTTTGTGGCAAGGTGATTTTCATCAGATTGGCTGACATTAACTCAGCCCCCACCCCAATACCATGGAGATGGATGGATTTCACGCTAAGCAATTCGATGTACAAATGGCATATATGAGAGGTCCTGTCACCAACACAGCATCATTATACATGATATCAACCAAAGCTCCTGTGAAGCTCAAACCTAGAAAAGGGTCAGCGGGGGTTTCAGACCCCCAGCCGCTCTGCTAAACTTGGTATCAAAGCATTAAATAAGCAGACACCCACACTCAAATTCAACCTCAGGTTCTAAAGAGATTTATCTGGGGTCCCTGCTGATGCAATGAAGGACAATTAACAAAAATGCCTTCAAGGCAAGGGAAATGAAAGTCTGCATTGTGCTGGAAAGTGTTCCCGGCTCTGCTGCGCTTTCTCAAACTGCACTTTGGATGTGTTTTCAAACTGAAATTGCTCACAATTTGGGCCTTCTCCTAACAGGCAACAAAGGGCTGCAGACCGATTAGTCAAAGAAGTTCAGGGAGCTCTAAAGTTTCATTGAGACAAACAACGACAAAAACACAATCTATTACTAAGAAAACCTGATTTAAACTCCTGACAACAATTAATGTATCTAAACTATGTGGGGAGAACTCAATGCAATAATCATAGATTGGTACTTTTGTCTGAAGCACAATGAAGTTGATCTCTGTGTCCAAGCACATCTTCAAGTCTCTCATAAAACTGGGTGCTCTTTACGTGGGGCACTGAGATCAATGGTACACCATGGATCTAGTAATTGCGATGCACTCAATTACCAATGGCATAGCAATGACTGAGATTCCCTTTTAATCGTGTGGCCTGGGAAAGTATCTCCCAATGGCAATGATAGCTGAGGCCAGAACCAAGATTTCTCAGTCTCAGCACTATCGACACTTTGGGCTGGATAGTTCTCTGTTGAGGAGTGGGGCGAGGCGTCTTGTACTGTAGGATATTTGGCATCATCTCTAGCTTCTGCCTACCAGATGCTGGTAGCAAACACCACCACCCCAGTGTGACAGTCAAAAGTTACAGCAGTCATTGCCAATTGTTGTTAGGAGTAAAATCTCCCTTTGTTGACAACCACTGGGTTAGACAAAATAACTCAAAGATTTTCTATCAGCTCTTTCCCACCAGAAAATCTTCCTTGGCCACAAACTTTAAGTCTTAGGATTCTAAATGTACAACTTTGGGCCACTCTGTGGTCTAATATTGAACTATGTGGCTGTACCCGTTGATCTTAACCACTATGAAGGGAAGAATCAAGAAGAGACTTCCAAGAACTAAAAATCATTGTGTATAAGAGGAGAGAGAAGAGAAAAATTAGCCACCATAAGGCAAGAATGAGATTGGGAAAAACAGTTTCAGTGATGTGGGTCATGCTCCACAGGGATGACAGCTCGTAGGTAAGAAGAAAGCACATTCAGAATGTCACCTAGTATAACTTAGTCCAATGGACTAATGCCAGAGTTGAATCCTAAGACCTTCCCCATATTTAAACCAAAAAAGCCACTGCCCTCTGGCCAAGTGTAAAGTCTTGCTGCATACTGGCTGTGGCAGATCTTATTTTCCAAAGATGGTTGCAACAACGTCTCTCATCCCACCAACTCTTCTGCAATGTGACCTCACCATGCCCTTCATAAGGCGTTGAGGTTTATTTCTCCACCTCCTTGAATCTGGGTGGCCACATCTGACCAATGCAACATGGTGGAAGTGACACAGGGCCAGTACTGGGATTAACTCTTAACTGGTTGGTGGCTTCTGCTCCCTCTTTCTTGGAATGTCCGCTCATGGAACATTCCCTCTCAGAACCCAGCTACCATACTATGAGATTCACAGTTTACATGGAGAGGCCACGTGGATGATAGGTTCTGGTCAAGTGCACATTGAGTTTGCAGCCAGCCCTATGAGTGAGTCATCTTTGTTACCCAGTCCAATCAAACCCAAACCCACACATGACTCCAGCTCCAGCCAACACTTGAATGTAACCCCCTGAGAGACTCCACGCAAGAACCGCCCTGCTCAGCCCCATCAATTCCAGACTCATGAGAGATATATAATAATGGTTATTTTAAGCCACCAAGCTCTAGGGTAGTTTGTTATACGCAATATATAACTGGAACATCAACCACACTGATATTTCTATGAAGCTAAAGACAAATGTGTTCTACTCCCAAAGTTATTGAGACTTCAATAACTTTGAAACTTTTGAGACTTTCCCAGGCTACACTATTAAAAGGGAATCTCAGTCATTGCTATGCCATTGGCAATTCCAGAGACTGAAGTCTCAATAACTTTGGTAGTAGAACACACTTGTCTTTAGATTGAGATTGATCAAAAAGAATTAACAGACATCCTCATCACCCTATTTACTGGATGCACAATACTTTCCATTTGTTATCACATTTCATTCTTGTAGTCAACTTAGGAGACAACTACTATTATCCCCCTTGACAAATGATGGGACTGAGGTCTAGAGAGCATGAGTCTCCTTGCCAAGGCAACACAGTCAGGGGGTGGAGAAACACAGATTCAAAAACAGTCTGACACCAAAGCCTTAATTTTACCACTAATCTGTGGACAGTTTTAGCCCCAAGACAGAAGACATGGAAGCAGAGATGAATCGGTAAAATGTTATACTCAGGGAATTCTATCAGAGAACGCTGTCCTGTGACCTGATTTCCAGCGTCATAAAATCAGCTGTTGTTCTTTCCCATGGACGGGCAGAGAGGTCTCTTCTGCTTTAGGGAATGTGGTCAGCAGTACACTGAGGAGGCATATGGATTAGGTACCATCTCATGGAATTTCTAAAGGGGCACTAGAATCAGAAAACCCCAGTCTTTCAAAGAACTGATCCTTAACCTTCTCAGCATCTCTGCAACTTAGCTATGCCTGTGACCTGTTGGGTGGCCTTGGGCAAACCACAAACCCTCTATGCCTCAGAGTTCTCAGCTGTAAACTGGGAATTACCCTGACCCCTCAGGATTGTTGTGGCAACTTGAGCCAATGTAACCAAGTGCTCAGCGTGGTGCTGGCACACAGGGGCACTTAAACCTGGTAGCCTGCCTAGGACCTGTGTCTGGCCTGAATAGTCTGAGGTATGAGGAGGCTAGATTGTGATGTTTACACTTAGCCTCTGTCTAAACATTCGCCTGGAAATTTGCAGCCATGCTGAGCACATGCATCCCTCCTGCAGCCTACAGTAGACATATGATAGACAGGAGATGGTCGTCAGGGTGCTGGGCTCAGTGGGAAGTCAAAGATGCGGTAGTGCGAAATACACACGCACGGGTTGACCTTTGTAAAGGCACTACTCACACGCTCCTGAGATGCCCATACAGCCTAACAGCATGTTAGAACGAACACAACCCAAAGACTCCATGTCTGATCATTTCTGATGCTTAGAGGCCCATTCCAAAGGCATCTCCCCCTCTACATTTGCCTTTGGGCACAGTTGAGGCACTGCCTTCTCAAAGGACCCCATTCCTGCCCCTTCATGCAATCTTCAGTCACATAGAGAGACATTTCCCCTGGCATCATCAGTAACCAGCACAATAACAAGTCACCAGAATCGTCAAGCTGGATCCAATGCCAGCCCAGGTGAGATTTTTCCTTCCTGTGTGTGGCCTTCTGGCACCTGTTTTCTCTTTGAAGCTCTTTTTTCTTCCTGGGATGAGAACCCAGAATTGGGGCTCTGATCTCCATTCACCAAACCATCCCAGGCTAAAGCTTTCTTCTCTGGAGGCCCAGGAAAGGCACAATAGTTCAGTCACATCAGGTTCCTGCCAACTAAGAAGCCCGAGTTTCACAGGAAAAGCCACCATTCATCCCAAATTCACCATGGTCTGACTTTTGCAAAGGCCCTAAAATACAATTAATAACACAATTGCATCTTAACTTAGAATTTTCCACTTGGTAGCTTTTCTCAGGTTGGCTGTCATTGAAAAGGTGCTTTTTGCTATGCTGTTTTTTTTTTTTTTTTAATTTAAACCTAAAGAACACTACAATGCTTTACTCTTAGTTGCTAATGTCCAGTTGAGTTCTACCCGGCATAGATACTGAAGGTTCCCTAGTAGAAAGGAATCGCTCTCTGTCATTTATTGTAAAGTGTGTGCCTGGCAGTTGAAACTGATTGAAAAGAAATCAAATGTTTGGATGAAAGTGATACAATGATGTAGCGTGAAGTATAATCCATACATTTCTAATGGATGCCAGAGGAAGCTCCAGCTAGAAGTCATGTTATTTTTACATACTAAGAGTAACAAGTCATTAATTTGTACTCCTTAAATAACTTATTAAGGCTACATGTGCAAGCTCTTATACAAAACCCAAAGCCAGGGATAAGTGAATGAGTGAATGAGTTCAATCATCCAAGCCTTAGTTCATGCATTCATTCTTTCAGCAAACTTTCAGTGAGCAACTTACCGTATGTCACGCACTGGGCTATATGCTAAGGATGTAACAGTAAGCATGTGGAAGCTGAATCCCTGCCCTTATGGAGCTTAGAGACCAGTGAAAGGGACAGACATTAATTATCTGATCATAAAAGAAAATAGGAAACTGTATTTGAGCCAAGGTCTATGAGGTATATGAAGCTTTGAGTATTTATAATGAGGAAATCTTACCAAATCCAGGAGGTCAGGGAAAGCTTAAGTAGGCTAAGACCTTACACCAAAGTAGGAGTTAATTAGGCAGAGAGAAATAAGGGGAAGAAGTATGGCAGGCAGAGGAACTAAAAGATGGCCAGAGAGGCCACAGTGGAGGGAAGAAAGAAAAGCCTGATTAGAGAGACAAGATAGAGACACAAAGCAATCCCTGGGCTCATCCATCCCTCAAGACAGCATCAATGACAGATGAAAGGCAACACAGCCAGACAGAATAAAGCAAGTGCTAAACAAAGGTTCAAACCAATGCAGGAACAGTGGCTGGAACCCCAAGAAAGGATGCAAGAAGGAGGTCGACTCTGAACAGAGTCTAGAATAGGGGTTGACCAACTATGGCCCCCAGGCCAAATTCTGCCACTGCCTGTTTTTGTAAATAAAGCTGTACTGAAACACAGCCACGCCCATTCATTTACACATTGTCTAGGGCTGCTTTGCCACGACAATGGCAGAATGGAGAGTTGCTACGGAGACCATCAGGCCCGCAAAACTGAAAATATTCAGTATCTGGCCCTTTACACAAAAGTTTGCTGACTCCTAGTCTAAAAGGATAAGCAGGATTTGAAATCAATGGGACAAGAGAAAAAGTGTGCCAGCACCTCCTGCCTTTCACACCTGCAAGATACAAACTTAAGCATGTCTTTCAGCGGATGCTCTGATGGCAAGAGTCATAGAAGGGAAACGGTGCACGATAGACATTTTTAATGATATCTCAGAAATCACACTAGGCCAGATTTGTGCATTTGGGCATATTTTGCTCCACGGAATAATTACACTCCAGGAAAGTTGATGGTACCTTGGCATCTCAAGTTGATTCCCTTGGGGAATTATACAGGGACATGATACAGAAAATAAACAAAAACAATGTGCTCAAATCAGTGAGACAAACACTAAATAAATTTGAATCGGCTTCCCTACTGCAGGACTTATCAGAGCCTTTAATATCCTACTGTGCTTTGGAAATCTCCAGGAGAAAGAAAAAGTTATGTTGCATGTCTCAAATTTATTTCATCACAGACTCCTTGTTTTCCAAAGTCATCTTATCAGGACAGAGTTGCTTGAAGCACAGCGTGAGAAACACTGGCCTGAACTTTTTATAAAGCAAATGCCCTTTTCTTAATATCCTCCAAAACAATGTCAGAAATGTGTTTTCTTTCCAAATAATTTCAAGACTGTCAGCAGAACCAAGGGTTAACTGTGGCAAGCTAGAAACCTATGGGTACGTGGGAAGCGAAACCGCCTCCCTCCCTTAACCACTGATTCTTCCCACACAAACCCTTTTGTGTGGATTTTGTGGAGGATTTTATTCCTATTTCCTGTGAAAACTCCCACATCTGAGATGCCCTGGCTGAGTATTTAGAGCTACCTGCATTTGCCTCTTTTCTCTTCTACAAATTGTCAACATCAGCAAATTGCACTTGGCTCAAAAATTCTAAATTCAAAGCAGCAGTATATGAGAAAATAATGAATATTTTTAACTTCTTGAATAAACCGTCCTATTGCATTCCAAATCCTGGATGCCAAATTTCTTTTAAATATTGCCAAAGATGCCCTTCCTCTGGTCATTCAGTACGCAAATGAACAGTAGCCGGCTAGTTCAAAATCTCAAAGAAATCGGTCACAGACAAGACAGCAAACTGCGCTCACTGTTCCCAGTGCACCACATCTATTGCACAGAAGAAATGGATTCAGGTACCTGGCAGGCCAGTTAACTAGCTCAAAGACTGACATTATCCTTAAGAATGCAGATGTTACAGCCGGGCGCAGTGGCTCACGCCTGTAATCCCAGCACTTTTGGAGGCCAAGACGGGCAGATCACGAGGTCAGGAGATCGAGACCATCCTGGCTAACACGGTGAAACCCTGTCTCTACTAAAAAGAAAAAGAAAAAATTAGCTGGGTATAGTGGCAGGTGCCTGTAGTCCCAGCTACTTGGGAGGCTGAGGCAGAAGAATGACATGAACCCGGGAGGCGGAGCTTGCAGTGAGGCGAGATCGCTCCACTGCACTCCAGCCTGGGCGACAGAGCCAGACTCTGTCTCAAAAAAAAAAAAAAAAAAAAAAAAAAAGACTCTGTCTCAAAAAAAAAAAAAGAGAAAAGAATGCAGATGTTACATATTTCTATTCCCCTTTAGACACATTCAAAAGACCCAAGAGAAGGCCAATAACCATTTTCAAAACCAACCATAAAAATCTACAAACATTCTAGAGCTTCTCCAGGCAGGCAGCTCCCAGGGTATTCACAGCCCTGGAGAAATGGGCCAAATTTTCCATTCTCAAGGCTAAAGGGATTTGAAAAGGACAACAGAAAAATCACACCACTGATGGCGAGCATCCCTGAAGGCAAAGTCCGATTTCAGAGTCTGGTACTAACGTCCGGAAGCAGCAGGCCATGTGTCCACTCTGAAGTTGTCACACTTTGGCAGAGAATCCCTGCAGGGTCAGAGCAGCCCTGGGGGCTCTGATGAGAGGTGCTAAATAAGTTAGTGCTATCGTTTATTAGAGCATAAGAAACAGATGGGAATGGGCAAAATGACAGCTGGAAGAGTGAGGTTTCGGAAGATGAGTATCTACAGCACTCGGAAATTCATCTACACGATGCCTATTAACATTCACGGGAATGGCTTTCTTAGCACCAGCTACGGATTCTGCAGCCTCTCGCAAATTCATTCCTTAGCTTTTTCTCCATCACACAGACACTTAATCTCATATCGAATTATAAAATAATTGGCAATCTCACAAATTTCTCTTGAAGAACTCTCCCACCAAGAATGATTATTTTCAACTCATTGCTCCTTGCATCCACAGGAGACTGGGAAGACACAAGAAGGAGCTAAGGGGAGATAGGATGGGAAAGGGAAGGAAGGGGTGGAGGAAGTTCACCTATTATGGCCATCCTTCAAGGACAGGGACAGGCAATTGGACATCTATTTGTCCCCATTTGGCCAGGGCTGGCCCTTACCTGACTAGAGTTTCACCTGGTTTGTTCTTTGTTTTTGAAATGGAGTCTCTCTCTGTCACCCAGGCTGGAGTGCAGTGGCATGATCTCAGCTCACTGCAACCTCTGCCTCCTGGGTTCCAGCAATTCTCCTGCCTCAGCCTCCTGAGTAGCTGGGATTACAGGCACATGCCACCACACCCGGCTACTTTTTGTATTTTTAGTAGAGACGGGGTTTCACCATGTTGGTCAGGCTACTCGTGAACTCCTGACCTGGTAATCTGCCCACCTCGGCCTCTGAAAGTGCTGGGATTACAGGCAAAGCCAGTGCACCTGGCCTCATTTTTTTTTTTTTTTTTCATTCTTGAAGCCATTGGTTTTTGACCCAGATGGCAGCAATCCACCAGGGCTCTGCTATATGCTGAGGTTCCCAGCCTCCTCACACGTCCTGAAAAGTTCCAGCTCACTTGGGGTTGTTTGGACATAAGCCCCTATGTTTACTGTATAAGGAATGGTAACCTAATAGCTTAAGAAACAGTACAAAGACCCATTCCTTAAGACTAGAGGTAGAAGACTGACATAAGTATAAGACAACTGATTCAAGAAATATCCCTTGATAACTAACTTTTAACAAATGAAACTATTTTAAGCAAAATAAGGCCCTTTTTAAGTTTTTTTGTTTTCGTTTTCAAGAGACAGGGTCTCACTCTGTTGCCCAGGCTGAAGTCTACAGTGCAATGACACAATCAGAGCTCACTGCAGCCTTGAACTCCTGGGCTCAAGCAATCCTCCCCCCTCAGCCTCCCAAAATGCTGGGATTAGAGGCATGAGCCACTATATTCTTTTAAAAAGCCTTTTAAAGCTTTTATCCAGTGTTTTTTTCTTTACTATTTGCTCACATGCTGGTATATGTTAAATATATATCTACACACACACATCTTGAACATCTGTCATTTTTTTTTTTTTTTTTTTTTTTTTTTTTTGAGACGGAGTCTTGCTCTGTGCCCCAGGCTGGAGTGCAGTGGCGCGATCTCGGCTCACTGCAAGCTCCGCCTCCCCGGGTTCACGCCATTCTCCTGCCTCAGCCTCCCGAGTAGCTGGGACTACAGGCGCCCGCCACCTCGCCCAGCTAATTTTCTTGTATTTTTAGTAGAGACGGGGTTTCACCGTGTTAGCCAGGATGGTCTCGATCTCCTGACCTCGTGATCCGCCCGTCTCGGCCTCCCAAAGTGCTGGGATTACAGGCTTGAGCCACCGCGCCCGGCCGAACATCTGTCATTTCATTGAGAAATATTACTAGATTTTTTTTTCTCACAAATCCTCTTCATCACAGTGGTTGATAAGTGTCAGAAATTTGGGGGGGATTTTGAAATCATGAGGCAGGCTGTATGACAGTCAAATTTAGTGTTTTGTTTTCTACATGAACATCTATAGCAGCCTTATACACAAAGAATATAATGGAACAGAAGTCATCCTGCCCAACACTTTCAGAATTTCTCAAAAATAGTTGTAGATCAGTTTTACACAGGCTTCTAGCAATTATTTCAAACATTTATTTAGCCTATAATCCCAGCACTTTGAGAGGCTGAGGCAGAAGGATCGCTCAAGGCTGGGAGTTCCAGACCAACCCAGGCAACAGAGCAAGACCTCATCTCTACAAAAAATTTAAAAGTTAGCTGGGCATGGTGGTACACACCTGCAGTCTTACCTACTTGGGAGGCTGAGGTAAGAGGATTGCTTGAGCTCAGGAGTTTGAGGCTGCAATGAGCCATGATCAGATCACTCAAGTCTGGGCAGCAGAGCTAGACCCCAGCTTAAAAAAAAAAAAAAAAACTTTAGAATCAGTTACCAATTCCTTGCAAGATGGGAAAAGGAATATAAAACAGAGTTCCTGTCCTCAAGAAAGTCACAATCTTAATCAAATGGGACATAAAATTTAAACCATCATTCTTCAGCAAACTAACACAAGAAAAGAAAACCAAACACCGCATGTTCTCACTCATAATTAGGAGTTGAACGAGAATACATGGACACAGGGAGGGGAATATCACACCCTGGGGCCTGTCGGGGGTTGGGGGCCAAGGGGAGGGATAGCATTAGGAGAAACACCTAATGTAGATGATGTAGTAGAAATACCTAATGTAGAAATACACCATGGCACGTGTATACCTATGTAACAAACCTGCACATTCTGCTCATGTATCCCAGAACTTAAAGTATAATTTTAAAAAATTAAAACAAACACACAGATAATAATAACTACATCATACAATATGGTACTTGACATATGGTAGGTATTGAGCACCCACCATAGGTCAGTTACCATATTGTATAATGTGTGTGTGATTTTATGCATATATGTATAAGTGTGTGTATGTGTATACATATAATCTCAGTTGCTTCCCTCCAAAATAAACAATGAGGGTGGTATGTCTGAAAAAGGATGAAGAAATTAAGACTCAGAAAAATTAAATAAATTACACCATGAAGTGCCATATAGTGTACTGATGCCCTAGAAAGGAGGAGAGATTAGTGATGTGCGTGAGTCACTCAAGTTTCTCTGAAGACCTGGCCAACGTGAGCCTCTACGAGTTAAAGGAAACTCAAGGTTGATTCTGGCACATCTGGACTGACAGTTTATCTGGTTCACTCCCTGCCCCAGGCACTCACTCTCTGATCTTTTGCCATGAAACACAATTCTTCATCTCATGGTGTAATGGGGTTCAATAAATAACACCCTTGCTTCTTGCAAGGAGAGAAACAGTAAGAGCAACAGATGAAGGATCATTTCTTTACTAATGAAAAAGGTTAAGTTGTAGGATGTAGAGCAAACTGTCTGATAAGTAAAGCCCAGAATGAGATACAGATTTTCCTGCAGGGTCACAGCATATGAAGTGTTCTTGGAGGGATGGCGGGTCCCAAGAGAAAGAGGCACACAGCCAAGCCAAAGCCTCACTTATTCCTCCCAGATTTACTGATCAGTTAAATCCACATCTGCCATGTCAGAGTTAGGCCAGGAGTTAAACTAGCAGATACTTTCTCACTTGGAAGGAAACATTAGTAGTGGGAAAGAACTACCAGCTGGGCATGGTGGCTCACGCCTGTAATCCCAGCATTTTAGGAGGCCGAGGCAGGCGGATCACGAGGTCAAGAGATCAAGACCATCCTGGCCAACATGGTGAAACCCCGTCTCTACTAAAAATACAAAACTTAGCCGGGCATGGTGGTGCACACCTGTAGTCCCAGCTACTCATGTCACTGAGGCAGGAGAATCCCTTGAATCTGGGAGGCAGAGGTTGCAGTGAGCCGAGATTGCACCACAGCATTCCAGCCTGGCGACAGAGCGAGACTCCGTATCAAAAAAAAAAAAAAAAAAAGGAAGCGTCTCCCGCAGTGGGGTCTGCCACATATACTACATTTAACAGTGCACAAATGTGACCTAGGTGAGACTTTGCAGACTGTTAGTAGAACAGGGAAGGACTTGAAGGAGAAGAGCAATGGAGGAAGGTGGCCCTCAGAAGTGACTGGAAAAGGTGTTCTGGTAGCAAAGGTGCCACTCTATGTTATGACTCCCCCAGTTACCAAAAACAAAGCAAATAAAAACAACACCTGAAGCAGCTGCTGCAGGGTGGGTGAGGCTGTGAGACAAAGTACTCCCCCGAGAGGGTGCCTGTGAGACCGGGAAGTGAATTGAGCTAGAAGTTCCTCTGTCGGGGTTTTCTTTTTTTTTTTTTTTTTTCTTTGAGACGGAGTCTCGCTCTGTCGCCCAGGCTGGAGTGCAGTGGCCGAATCTCACCTCACTGCAAGCTCCGCCTCCCAGGTTTAGGCCATTCTCCCGCCTCAGCCTCCTGAGTAGCTGGGACTACAGGCGCCCGCCACCTCGCCCGGCTAGTTTTTTGTATTTTTTAGTAGAGATGGGGTTTCACCAGGTTAGCCAGGATGGTCTCGATCTCCTGACCTTGTGATCCACCCGTCTCGGCCTCCCAAAGTGCTGGGATTACAGGCTTGAACCACCGCGCCCGGCCTCTGTCGGGATTTTCTAAGAGACCTAGGAAGGAAACCAAAAGAATCCAGACATGACCGTCTCTAATTTTGGGGTAGCGTCTTTTCTAAGCTAAGGAACAGCTGATACCCTCCAAGTAGTCAAGAAAATTATGTTTCTTTCCCCTTTTCCCACCGTACCTTTTTCCCCTTTCCCCACCTTTCCTCCTCCACCAACCCTCTTCTGTTTTTTTTTTTTTGAGATGGAGTTTTGCTCTTGTCATCCAGGCTGGAGTGCAATGGTGCGATCTCAGCTCACTGCAACTTCCACTTCCCGGGTTCAACCGATTCTCCTGCCTCAGTCTCCCAAGTAGCTGGGATTACAGGCACGAGCCACCACACCCAGCTAATTTTTGTATTTTTAGTAGAGACGGGGTTTCACCATGTTGGCCAGGCTGGTCTTGAACCCCTGACCTCAGGAGATCCGCCTGCCTCGGCCTCCCAAAGTGCTGGGATTACAGGCATGAACCACCACACCCAGCCTCTGCTTTCTTTTTTCCCCACATATTAAGAGAAAAAGGAAAATTATGCTTAAATTTCCTGTTTTCCCTTGAAATAGTCAAGGGTGTTTTTCAGCCAGCCTAGGCTTTAACTAAATGTGCCTTACTCCCTGTTCTCTTACTACTTTTTCCACATCCTGGCCAGGAGCAAGTTATAATTCAAAAGGGCCACAAAAGAAAATGGGCTCACGGAAATGAAAAGAATTGTACTCACTTTGCATGGAAAGGAAAATGGAGGAAAATGGAATGGTATTTATTTCAAGTACATGAAAGCTTTCAGTCAAAGTTGAGAACAATGTTTTAGGCCAGAACAAGAGGGGAGAGATTTAAAACGTAGCACCAGGAACTTTCTTTCACTCAAAGTAGGTTGTCTTGAGTGTCCCCAAGCAAACTTAGGAGCCTCTTCTCTACTGCTCCCATTCCACATTGAATCCATCTGCCTAAGAACAATCATCTTATTTGATTGCACATGTTTGTCTACAAAGTCCACTACAACCGGAGACAGTAGGCAACCTGAGGATAGCATTTAACATAATGCCTACATCAGAAAAAAAACTGAATATTTATAGGCTGAATCAATTTAAAGTAAGATTCTTAAATACAGAAATGGGTTATTTAACATGTTCATTTTTTGTAGGGGTGGAGAGAAGGAAACTTTAAAAATGCAATAGATTCAGGACTTGAGTCATTTCATAAACACATAAGAATAACAAAGGATCCTCAGATGTAACTGAAGTAGTCATTGGAGCTATTGACAATGTTCAGTACACATTCTAGGTCATGAAGCGGGATCACATTGCCCCATCTACTCAGAAGCAACTGGTGTTAATCAACAAAATATGACCAGCATTGACTGGTCACATCCAAGCATTCAAGGCTCACCAATCTCTCTTTTCCTTCCTCTGGCATTGTTGCTGCCTGCCGTGGTTTGGATGTGGTTTGTCTCTGCCAAAACTCACGTTGAAACTTAATTGCCAATGTAATGTGGTTGGGAGTACTTCCTTCCTTAGATGATTAGTTCATTAAAGCTAGATTAATGTCTCTTTTAGGACACTGGGTTAGTTCTTGAGTGAGTGGATTTGTTCCCTTGAGAGTGGGGTGAGGTCGCCTCTCACCTTCCGCCTCCTTGGCAAACCTGCTTCCCCTTCCACTTCTCTGCCATGTTATAACGTGCAGCATGAGACCTTCACCAGAAGCTGAGCAAATGCTGACACTATGCTTCTTGGACTTCCCAGTCTCCAAAATCATGAGCCAAATAAACTTATTTTCTTTAGAAATTACCCAGTCTCTGGTATTCTGCTGCAGCAACACACAATGGACTAAGACAAAGATGGAATCAAGATGGAGCTTCTGACAGATCAGGTCTAGGAATGACAATGATGAACCTGAGCTCAGTGCACCATGTGATGGGCCATATGAATAAATTAACAAGTTAGAACTAAACTCGTGTTAATATCTTTGGAATGGTTGTTTGATCAAGCCTCACTTGCCTTCCATCCCTAAGACCTATTTATCTACTTAGGTAAATCTTGGAAATCCTGGAGACAAAAAGTGTTGCAGTAAAGAAACAAACCACTTTCAATATGTTAATGGTGTTTTGCTCTTGAAACCTATTCAACTTTTCACAAAGAGCTCTCCATGCCCATGCTCCAGAATCACTGTGAGCACAAGAATTCTTGGACGCACACAGACACCGGCTGAATTCTATTTCTATTTCCACATTCCCGTTATTTTCTTTCCTTTTTTCAGACAGAGTTTTGCTCTTGTTTCCCAGGCTGGAGTTCAATAGCGCGATCTCAGCTCACCCACAACCTCCTTCCCAAGTTCAAGTGATTCTCCTGCCTCAGCCTGCTGAGTAGCTGGGATTAAAATTTATTAATTTTAATAAAACATTAAATACACTGGTTAATTTTGTATTTTTAGTAGAGATAGGGTTTCTCCATGTTGGTCAGGCTGGTCTTGAACTCCCGATGTCAGGTGATCCATCCGCCTCGGCCTTCCAAAGTGCTAAGATTACAGGTTTGAGCCACCACACCCAGGCTCCTGCTGTTTTCAAAGGAAATCTATTCCTCTCTCAGCAATGGTATAGGGACAGAATATTGTCCATAAAGCCCCAGTGTCACTGCCACACATAGTCGGACATGACATGGTTGGCTCATTACAATTTACATGTCTCCATTTCAACATGACCACTTAACACCAAGTGTTTGTCCCACTAGAAATGTCAGAGAGTTGTCGGGTTTTGACTGAATTTGGTAAATGACTACTGTATCTCTAGTGCTCCAAATTGGCTCAGAAAGCCTTTCTTCCATTAGGACTTATATGTTGCTTTTCCTGTTTTGGGATGCTCTGGCCAGAGCTATAGCCAACATACACCTTAACTTTGTTTTGGAGTTTTGTGAGTTCTATTGAAACAAAATGGCAAGTAAAATATTTTTATATGAGCATATTTCTGTCATGTTTAATGGATTCTAACAAAGTTAGGTACATGGGTGAATTGATGAGAAAATGGCTCCTCTTGCCAGCTCAAAAAATGCATATTGCCAATTTAATTTCTACATAGCAAAATCAGCTACATGAGGTTTGAATAAGGTCCAGCACTTGGAAAACCTCAATGAATCCTAATATAGCTTCCAGATACCTAAAAAACATAAGACGTTTGAAAGACTTTTGCAAAGAGTAAAGTATTATTTGAAAGGGGAGTTTCCTATTTGGGAGTCAGGTATCAACAGGCTTTTTCAACCTCATTGAAAAAGATTTGTTTCTGTACATCAAGCTGTACAGAAAGGAAGCAGAAGCATATGTGATTTAGTGAGGTCCTGCAAGTCAACAGCTACTCTGTGTGTGCACGCGCGCAGGTATGGTGTGTACCAGTACATCAGGAATGAGTTGGAGTTTTCTGAAGCCAGAGGTTCACCAAGAAGCTTCCTATGATGTTTTGTTGGCCTAAAAGGGCAGTTCAGGTAAAAGTCCATAGGAGGAATCTAAAGTTCAAATCCCAAGCCCGGTACATCAAGGAAGGATGAGGATGTCAGAGACAGCTAAGGAGGAAACCAGAATGATATCCTACCAGGAACAGTCAAAGGGGAGCATCCCAGGTGGCTGCTACTCATGTCAGTGGGTACTTGTAGCTCCCCTTACTGAGCTAGTTCATGTCTGTTATATTGGCCTGGTTGTACTAAAGCAGAAAAAAGTTAGGTCGGCCTGGCACGCATCCTGGCTAACATAGTGAAACCCTGTCTCTACTAAAAATACAAAAACAAAATTAGCCAGGCATGGTGGCAGGTGGCTGTGGTCCCAGCTACTCGACAGGCAGAGGCAGGAGAATGGTGTGAACCCAGGAGGCGGAGCTTGCAGCGACAGAGCGAGACTCCGTCTAAAAAAAAAAAAAAAAAAAAAATTAGGTCTACATGGGCAATGAATTGAGATTATGCTTTCGAGTATTTGGGTTACAATTTTAGAACTTTTCAAAAGGGAATATGAGTATATGAAGAGCCAACAGGTTGGAAGGTAATCCTTGCATTCCCCTACCTAAGCAATCACTATGATGAAAAACATCAAATTGTCTTAGAAAAACTTCAGTTCAGTGGAATACATGTGTACAGTGGAACAGAATAAAATGTTCAAGGGATTTTAAGTGTCCATCTTTGTGAAGCTATCTTGAGTCCATCATGATAAATCTACAGAATTAAAGTTATCTTCACTTCCCTGAGTCAAAGAAAGAAGGAGGCACCCAAAGCACTGAAATGGCTCCTCAGCACCCATGAATTTAGCCAAGATCCCTCAGCGGGCTATTCCTAAGGGGACATGCTGCTGCCCTCCGACATGGGAAACAGGTTCATGACTCCAGCCATCCCCATCACCCTAACCCTATCCCTGGGGACTGTGGTCCACGCCAACCTCTGAAGGAGATGCTCAGTGTACACCAGGCTCTTCTTGCTGGTTTTGCTACTAACATTTCCCCTGTGTCTTCTCTTCTCCATTTCCCATTCCTGGACCCATCCTCTGTCTCCTCCCATGTTCAATGACTGTCTCAAATCCCATCTTGCACAGGTCAGTTCTCTTGTCTAAGCATCTGGAGTGAACAGGGACCTAATCTTTGTCTCTGCACACTCAGCTCAGGGTCCAGTATACAGCAGGCATTCAATACATGCCGAATAGATCAGGGAATGAGTGATATATGACCCTCGTGCTAAAGTGAGGCTGCTAGGCTCTGAGGGGTGAGGATGAAAGTAGCAGAGAGGTAAGATGGGGAAAATGGAAACAGCCAAGAGGAGAAAAAGAAAGAGGGGCAGGAATTCACCCATCTCCTTTTGCTGCTAAAAGGCCACCTTTCCTCAGTTCCAAAAGCCCCCACCACCATCACAGAAAAAGCAGGCAGGGGATCGCCCCTTTAATGATTCATACACAACCCTCAGCTGAAAGTTCCACAACTACTTTACATTTAAATATGGCCTGGATGTTCATTCCAACCTAATTTCACTTAGGTACACGATGTAATTTCTCCTGGTCCAATCTTCGGGAACAGGCTGGCATTTTCTCAACAACAATGTCCTTTGATATAGAACCTTCTGGTACCACGGTCTGATACAGAAGGATTTAACGTTCCCTGTGTTCCAGAGTGTCGGGCTCTATCGCACATTCGAGGACAGAAACACTTTTTGTCCACAGCACCTACAGAGCCTCCAGGGCACTGCAGAGTTGTGGTTCTCAACAATTCCTTGTCAATTCCCACATACCCTGAGTGGTGCCGCATTATGCAACATGCCTGTAAGCTGCCTTGTACGCCACAAATTGAGGTAAGACCACGACAGTATTTTGAAAGTGGTCAACTGATGTGATTTCCATTCCTCCTCCCGGTAAAACATGTCCCGTGGCCACCATTTCACTCTTCCAGTTGGGAGGGGGTTGGGGAAGAGGCAGGTAGGCAAAGGAAACTGCTCCAAACAACAGGAAGGGGAATGAGAATGCCTATCCCTTCCAGCCCAAAGGAATTCGCAGGACACCAGGAAAAGCAATAGGAAAGCAGGTGGTGAAAAATGCATGTGTGGACCAACATTCTCCAGGCTGGAGTCCTGAAAGTGGAGAAGTATGTGAAATCCGTTAAAGGGGAAAACCCAAGCAGAGAAACGTCTTCCTTCTCATGAGGCACTTAGAATCAACAAAGACTCTATCAGAGAATGACTCCCTTCACCCCATACCAGCCAGGGGTGCCCACAACAGAGTGAAACTGGAGAACAGGCAGAGGTCTTAAGACCCCGAGTTTAGCTTTCCCCATCTCCTTCAGCTCCTACATCACAAGGAAAGTATCTGTTGGTTGTTGGGTATCCTGTGGAAGACCCAGAAGTAGCTGATGAGCTGGGGGCGGGTGGGAGTTGGGTGCACAGCAGGGATTCAGTGAACCCGAGAGCCACAGACTGCAGGGGAGACATGGCAGACCAGGAATCATAACAATCAGGGTCCAGGAAGACACTCGGGCTTGGAGGCGCTGAGTCAGCTGGGAGGTCGGCATGACCAGGCTGAGAGAGAAGAGACCATCATCTCGGAACTGTCAACTTCAGCACCAGTGACAGCAAGGCACCTAGCAACCAGGCAGATACAAGATGACGCCACGACCGCAAGAGGGTCCCCAGTGCACAGGCCACTATCTCTTCCCCAAGAGCTGAGATCCCTCCACCACCCATTAGGGACCTCTCTTGGAGAAGAGCAGAGGCAGAGGAAAAATCTAAAAGAATAAAGTTTTACCCTAAAGAAAACTTTGCATAAGAAGTGACTTAAATTATTGAATCAGACCAAATTTCATTTTTCCTTGATACTCAGCAGAGTGGAGGCTGCCAAGGAAGAGTAGACTGGACATGAAACATTTAAAAATACATTTTAGTTGCACACGAACGCATAGTGTGTACATTTGCAATCCAACTTCATGACCTTTCGTACTTTATATGAAAAACGATGATTGCAACTGGGCACAGTGGCTCATGCCTGTAATCCCAGCACTTTGGGAGGCTGAGGCGGGTGGAGCACTTGAGGTCAGGAGTTCGAGAACAGCCTGACCAACATGGTGAAACCCCTCCCTACTTAAAAAAAAAAAAAAAAAAAATTAGCTGGGCGTGGTGACACACACCTGTAATCCCAGTTACTTGGGAGGCTGAGGCAGGAGAATCGCTTGAATCTGGGAGGTGGAGGTTGCAATGAGCTGAGATTGCACCACTGCACTCCAGGCTGGGCAACAAGAGTGAAACTCCGTCTCAAAAAAAAAAAAAAAAAAAAGAAAGAAAGAGAAAGAAAGAAAGAAAGAAAAAGAGAAACAACGATTGCAAGCCACCTCATCATGGCACTGCTTGATGCTTACTGCCACCAGGGGAAACAGTTGCTGAGAAAGGGTAAGTCTTCGGTGAGCTGCAGGTGCCTTCCAAGGACCATGGTGGAAAGGATTTATCCCCTTGCCTTAAGTTCCTGGAGCTGCTATTTCAACCTGCTGACTCAGACAGGTAGACCACGCATGGCCAGGAGCTACAGGCTTGGTCGGCTTTTTTTGCTAGGAGTACAGTCTCCATCCTATGCCCCATACCTATCCCCACATCTGTGCCCTCTGACTCCACCACAGTTCTCCTCTTGGGATGCAGTCAGATGGCGGCCATAAGCATGTGTATATGTGCGTGTGGATATGCAAGACAGTGGCAGCCAAGGCTCCATGCTACTAGTAATAGCGTCAATTAAAACAACAACAACAAACTTGCCTCTAATTTTATTCCAGGGACCTAACACTTCCATACACAGAGGTTCCAGGATAGGGGCCGCCCACCCACCAGCCATAGGTTCCAGGATAGAGGCCACCCACCCACCAGCCATAGTCAGGGTAGATACCTGACTTCGTTTCTCTAAAATGCAGAGGGAGCTCTCCCCTCCCCACCCACTGCCACCTCCCATGCCCCAGCTCTTACGACCCACGGAAGGCATCGCCTGACCAAATCAGAATTATCTCTTTTCTAACACTTATTTTTTTTAATTCTCTGCGAATGGAACCCCCACTTCACGATTTGTGAATCCACTGTTCAACTCCTGCACAAGTTTTCAGAAACACATTACGTACAAAATAAAGGACTGTCTGATTTCTTTTTTCCCCATTTTGTTATTTGGATTTCTTTCTTTGTTTTTGCAGAATTTTTCTAGAATAGGTGTCAATTTACTTTGTAAACATTGTGCTTAATTGTTTGCAAGACTGCAGAATAACTGGCACGAAGTGAAGTTATTTTAGACAAGAACAAACAATTTGAATATGGCAGTTAGTGGGGAACAGAGAACAAAGACTGGAGTTTTATTTAAAGAACAAGTCAATCACGCCAATAGAAAGACAATGCATAGACGCCTTCCGTGTGCCGGCTGAAAAGCCCCAAGTTGCTCTGTTTTAAAACGTGTGAAGATATTCAGCACAAAAGGCCTGGTTTTGAACATCGATAAAAGAAATTCAGGAAGAACTACTGTGGTTCACAAAGAAACAAAGCCTTTGCCACTGAGGAAACGGATTGTGTCCTGTGAAACCCAGTAGTCAAAGATGACAGGGTCTGGTCTTATAGCGGTGTAGAGAATCAAGAAATTGACATGGAAGTCTTATGCAAACCAACTTAACACATATTCCATCAAATATGTTAAATGCATCAGACAAGGAACAGGAAATACTGAAAACCCAAGACAACAGCTCTACAAAGACGGCTCTCCTCATATAATCTACCTTCAATCCCCACTTCTCACAGCAAGATACCCTGTATTTTTTCATCTGTGGGTTTACTTGGAATGAGATTCCAAGTCAGCAGGTCAGCAAACATTTTCTGTAAAGAGCCAGACAGTAAATATTTTAGGCTTTGTGGGCCACTAGGTCTCCATCGCAGCTATTCAACTTCACCTCTGTCCTGTGACAACAGCCACAGACAGTTTGCAAACAAAGGGGCGTGGCAGTGTTTCAATAAAACTTTATGGACAATGAAATCTGGATTTTGTGTAATCTTCACGTGTCACAAAATATTATTTCGATTCTTTTTTCAATTATTTAAAAATATAGAAATCTTTCTTAGCTGCCCGGCCACAGAAAATTAGGCAGCGGGCTGTGGATTGCCCCCGCTTCCTGTATAACCCAGAAACCCTTCAGTGACCACGGTGAAATATTACCTGGTGCAGTTCTAAGCCACTATACTTTCGAACAAGTGTTTCAGAAGAACAGATGCCTACAAAGTATACAGAAACGGGAGTGGCAACCACATGAAATAACAGTAAGATAAGAAAAAAATGAACAAACCATAAAAAGAAAAGAGGTACAAAATGCAGTGAAATGGATGGGCCCAGGTCCCAGCTATGATGAAGTGATGTGTCCAGGGGGCATCGAACAGGACAGCTGTTTTGCTACTGGTACTTGGACTTGGTTGAAGGTAGGGTCTGACGAAAGTCCCAAATAAGAAAGCATGACCCTGTTCTTGTGAGCGGAAGATGAGAAAGGAAGGAGACAAGGAGATCATGAAAATAATGAAGACATTGAAGGCTAATACTATGGAGATTTCCTATGTGACAGGAATTATTCTAAATGCTAAATATACATCACTTAATCCTTATAACAGCCTTCTAGGCTTTATTATTAGTCCCATTTTATAGATGAGAAACCTAAGACCCTGAGATGGTAAATAACATGCGTGAGGGAGGGATGGGGGGACGGGAGGATGGGTAGAGGGATGGAAGGATGGACAGACTGACAGACAGGAAGGTGATAGATATGATTGATTGACAGCTGATACAGAGAGATCAGATAAGTTGGGCAGACATGTAGATGATAGGTAGATGGATAGGTAAATGACAGTAGATGACAGAGATAGATAATACAGAGATTAGTAGACAGATGATAGGTAGATCAATGGGTAGACAGATGGCAGACAGATAGATGGGACTGATAGATGGATAGGTAGGTAGGTAGGTAGGTGGATGGTAGGTAGATGATGAATAGATGATAGATAGCATTCCAACTCTAAAAATGGGGCACTCAACCCCACACTCTGCTGCTCTAATGGGCAATGGGCAATTAATAAAAGGCTGCTGGAACACAAAATGAGAACTAAAGAAGGAAGAGGTGGTAGGAGCTCCTCTTTTTTATAAGCAGCCATGCACTGATACCCTCTATTCTTCCAGGAGGTTAGTTTGAGCGGTGGTTTCCTGAAGGAAGTGAGTTTGAAGTCATTTTGAAATAAATGAAGGAACTAAATATTGAAACACGCACGCGACCACAGGAAGTGCGTTCGTGGAGGACCTGGAACCGGGAAAAACAAAGATTCAGAGGGGATTTGAGAGTGTGAAGATGATTTGAAGAGCCAGACGTTTTTTCCCTCAGATCTAACATGGGAGCAGATTTTCAAAAACACAGGTTCTACAAACTGCCTGTCTTTGATATCCAGGAGGAGCTCGTCGGGAATGCAAAGCAGCTACTACAAGAAGCACCTTCCTTCCTGGGTGGTGAAGCCGGCCCCATGCACTTAGGGAGTGGATTTTAAATATAAAGAGATTAGTGTCCAGTTATCCAGGCGGCCACTGGAATGACAGTAATTCACACCAAACCACATAAGGAGGAAACATCATCCATCACCCACATTTTTTAGGAGAAGAAAAAAAAAATCAGCTTTAGAAAACCAGATAACTACCCCTCAATCAATTCTGAGTCAGCAGATCTATTTACTCCTTTCTGATGCTGCGTCACTCGATTGAGTCTTGCTGGCTCCGTCAGGATTTTTCCAACATGTGTTGTCATGGATCGAAACCTTCCAGCAACTGTCCTTTCTCTCTCAAAATAGTGTCTTTTCTCATTCCACTCAGATCTGCTCAACTGATTTTGAAAAAGATGCCAAAATTCTTTTTTGTCTTTTTTTTTTTTGGAGACAGAGTCTCACTCTGCCACCCAGGCTGGAGTGCAGTGGCACAATCTTGGCTCACTGCAGCCTCAAATTCCTGGGCTCAAGGGATCACCCTGCTCAGCCTCCTAAGTAGCTGAACACAGGCATGTGCCACTCTGCCCAGCTACTGTAGAGACAGAGTCTCGCCATGTTGCCCAGGCTGGTCTCTAACTTCTGGACTCAAGCAATCTTCTTGCATAGGCCTCCCAAAGTGCTGGGATTACAGGCATGAGCCACCGTGCCTGGCCTGCAAAAGCTTTTTACTTTGAAAGTACATTGAAATTGTTCTGTACTTGGCAGTGGTGGTTCCATAGCTGTGTAGCTCCATCAACATTCATGGATCTATACACCAAAGTGTGAATCTGACTGTATGCAAGCGATATTTCAATTTAAGTAAGAGTCAAGGGAAAACAAAGGAAATACTGAAATTTCTGTCTGGATATGGAAGGCTTAAAAAACAGGAATGTCTGTCATCTCTGAGTATCTGCCTGAGTTTTGGAGGGCAAACATATGAATGAGCCAATTAAAGAGCTCATTTCTGGGTGACTGACAAATCACATTTGAGTTACTAAACTAGTTCTGGTTTGGGGATTGGTGAGTTTCACTGTATCAAGCTGTGACTCTGTTTAACCCAAGTATTCCCTCGAGGCCCTTCTTGGCTGTCTCTCTTCAAGCTGAAATTGAGAGGCTTTGCGAGTGGCCCTATAAACACGCTAATGAATGAATGGACAACTAATTACCTTGTAAATATGCATGAATAAGCACAGGCCTCAGATGCCTCTGCAGTAAGCCAAATGTCTGGGCGCCCCCTTGCTACTTACTTGTGCATGAGAAAACGTGTGACATTCCTACGGTGGAAGCTCAGGCCTCTCATTCTCAGAGGCAAATCTTTTTTTTTTTTTTGAGACGGAGTCTCGCTCTGTCACCCAGGCTGGAGTGCAGTGGCCTGATCTCAGCTCACTGCAAGCTCTGCCTCCCGGGTTTATGCCATTCTCCTGCCTCAGCCTCCTGAGTAGCTGGGACTACAGGCACCCGCCACCTCGCCCGGCTAGTTTTTTTTGTATTTTTTAGTAGAGACGGGGTTTCACCGTGTTAGCCAGGATGGTCTCGATCTCCTGACCTCGTGATCCGCCCGTCTCGGCCTCCCAAAGTGCTGGGATTACAGGCTTGAGCCACCGCGCCCGGCCCAGAGGCAAATCTTTAAACGGGGGGCGGCGGGGGGAAAGGTGCTGGTATAGGACACTTTAAAAGACACAGTAATAAAAATAACAGACAAATGTAGCCATGAAGGATAACCCATCACACAAGCTCCCATACCCCCATAAAAGAGTAAACTAACCTCTTGATCAAATTTTTCCAGTGAGGAGGCCCCTTTTTTTTTTCATTTTAAACTTGTTTTTAAATAGTTCTTTTTTCTCCTTTGTGTATACATTGTAGGTTACAATGATTCCCCTTGGTGCTCAAAGATTGTAGGGTTTTAAATGCCCTTAAGGGGCCAGGCACAGTGGCTCATGCCTGTAATCCCAGCACTTTGGGAGGCTGAGGCAGGAGGATCACCTGAGGTCAGGAGTTTGAGACCAGCCTGACCAACATGGTGAAACCCCATCTGTACTAAAAATACAAAATTAGCCAGGCATGGTGGTGCACGCCTGCAATCCCAGCTACTCAGGAGACTGAGGCAGGAACATCACTTGAACCCAGGAGGCAGAGGTTGCAGTGAACTGAGATTGCACCATTGCACTCCAGCCTGGGCAACAAGAGTGCAACTTTGTCTCAAAAAAAAAAAAAAAAAAAAAAAAAAAAAAAAAAAAAAAAAAAAAAACCACCTTAAGGATGACACCGCTTCCTGTCCTAGGAACATGAGCATCAAACTACAAAAGCCAGTGTCAAGGCGGGATTTGGCTGGTCCCTGGAAAATGCATTCCCCTCAGAGGCTTGGTGGAGAACAGCACCCTTGGCAGGCATTTGTAGACTCATCCTGGGCCAGACAGGATCATCCAAGCTAGTGTGTTGAATCTGTTTGTAGTATAATTGGAGTCAATTATAATAACTAGAGTGACATCCCACATCCATCCTTTGGTGACTGAGCCAACTTCAGCAAGTTATTTAGCCTCCTGGGCCCTCAGTTTACTCATCCGTCTTATGGGACTAATAAAAGCTACCTTGTAGAGTTGTTAGGAAGATTAAATTTGACAATGTATAGGAAGTGCCCAGTTCAGTGTCTAGCATATAGTAAGTATTTGATAAGTAATATTTTTCATTATTATTATTATTTTGAGATGGAGTCTCCCTCTATTGCCCAGGATGGAGGGCAGTAGCGCAATCTCAGCTCACTGCAACCTCTGCCTCCTGGGTTCAAGTGATTCTCCTGCCTCAGTCTCCTGAGTAGCTGGGACTACAGGCATGTGCCACCATGCCTGGCTAGGTTTTTTATTTGTTTGTTTGTTTTTGTTTTTGTTTTGTATTTTTAGTGGAGACGGAGTTTCACCATATTGGCCAGACTGGTCTCAAACTCCTGACCTCGTGATGCGCCCATTTCGGCCTCCCAAAGTGGTGGGATTACAGGCATGAGCCACCACGCCCGGCCAATATTTATTAGTAGTAGTAGTATTAATAAGGCCCACTGGAAGAGTAAGCTAATTTTGTTTCTATAGAGTTTACACCCAATCTAGTCTAGACATGGGCTAATTTCAGTGGGGGCAACATTTCCTTAAATATCAATTGGAGCTGGTCAGAGTCTCAGAACTGAGACAAGGACCAGCAGATGCTAGACTCCCTTAGGAGCACTCAGGAGCTTCCTAGACTCCCTGAGGAACACTCAGGAGCTTCCTATTTCCAGTCTTATTTTTCCATTGGTCTATGCTCAGGCCTGAACTCAGGCAATAAGCTGTTATGAAACTAGGGCAACGTTACTTGATCTCTAATAGATAAAAGCAAGAGCTGGTGAATCCTTCAGAGCAGTGCTTCCCACAGCCTGGCCCACAGAACAGGCACCATGCAAGATACCCCTCAAACGCAATAGTCCAAAGTCAAGTAGGTTTAAGAAACACTCAGAGCCACACAGTCCGATGGATTTCTTTACTGCAGAATAGTTCAGTGCTGGAATTAATTGTGAAGTTCATATTAATTCAATGCCCATGAACATCATAAACATTAGGAATTTTTTTTAAATCATAGGTTCGTGGATATGTTAGATACCATCTAATCGAATCACCTCCTCAATGCATTCATTCTGTGATAACATCCTGATAAACAATTACCAATTTCCCTGTTGGGGATGGAACTCAGTACATCGCCACGAAGTAGATTCCATGTGTAATGGTGCTAAAATTATAGGAAAGTTCTTTCTTATTTTGAAACAGCTTCTATCTCTTCTGAAGTTTTTACTCATATGTACTTTTTGTCATATGTATTTTGTCCTTTTGATGCCACCCAGCATGCAACTCCCAACTACACTCCTTCCAGGACTTGAAATTCCCAAGTGTCTTTTGAGGCTAAACATTTTCTTCGACTGTTCAGTTCATTGCTATTTCTAATTTCCACACACACAGCATTGTTCTTGTTAACGACTATTGGATGTACTGTAGTTTCATCCATGTCCTTTCAAATGTTCTTAGATGTAAACTGAACTCATCAGTGCATAGTATGGAAAGGCGATCACCTCCCTTGCTTTGGATGGTATACATCTGTAAACATGGTCAAAGGTTACAGTCACTCCTTAGGCAGCCCCATGGTGTGTGACGTCAATTCACATCCTGATGTTGCTTTTTATACGGACTTCTGCTGTGAAGCCACATCTCACAAAACCTGTAGTCATGCAGTTGAACTTTGAATGTAAATACTGGGATCTAAATTACCTTTATTGCACTTCACTTCACCTGAACTCAACCTTCTCCCCTGTCATGATTTTTCTTTAGAATACTGGCTCTGATAGCCAAGGTGTTAGTTCTCTCTCACTTTGCATACTGGAAAGTATGATTTCTGTTTTTTCATGTAAGTTATCGATTTACAATTTTAAAAAAGAATAAGAAGGCCTGATTTAAAATTTTAAAAAGATAAGAGGGCCTCCAGGTTGGGAATGATTATGAAATAAGGGTAATTCTCCCAAGTTACCAAAAGTTGTTGATCATGGTTATTCAACAAACGATATTCCACTAGCCAGTCTACGTTTCTTTACCAAGTCTTCGAAGATATATAAGTGAATCTGTCAACATCCTGGATTTGCTAAAATCCGAGCTGTTGCCTTAATCCACTGATAAAGCATTTATTTATTTATTTTTGAGACAGAGTCTCGCTCTGTCGCCCAGGCTGGAGTGCAATGGTGTGATATCGGCTCACTGCAACCTCCACCTCCCAGGTTCAAGCGATTCTCCTGCCTCAGCCTCCTGAGTAGCTGGGATTACAGGCGCGCGCCACCATGCCTGGCTAATTTTTGTATTTTTAGTAGAGGTGGGGTTTCACCACGTTGGTCAGGCTCATCTCGAACTCCTAACCTCAGGTAATCTACCCACCTCAGACTCCCAAAGTGCTGGGATTATAGGCATGAGCCACCGCGCATGGCCAGCATTTATTTTTAAAACGAAGGGAGGGTGGGGAATGAGTAATTTGCCAAGATTTACTTTTTAGTAAACCATGTTGGCTCCTAGAAACCATGGCTTCCTTTGATGAGGATTTACCATCCTGGTGATAAATAACAAAAGAGGTAGAGCAACACACTTTAGACCGTGGGTTTTGAAGTCAAATGACATTTCCATTAGTTACTAACCCACATGCTGTTGAGCAGGTTGGTTAAGCCTTAGTTTCCTCAACTATAAAAGATTTTTAAAGTAAAAGAGATAATATATGCAAACTGCTTACAGAGTGCTGGGGACAGAGAAAATGCTTAATACAATGATCATTATTTTTAAAGTTAGGCTTGCTGGATTTTGGTGGGAAATCAAGATGGCTTCCTTCTGAAAACTGCATCTGTCTCATGTCTGATTTCACAGAAACAACTTTGAGATGGGGATTCTTGAGCACACGAGTTACTGAACGAGAACTCTCAGGGAAAAGGGAGTGAGAGCTGCAGGATAGGGTAGAGAAAGGAGTAAGTTAGAATGTGGTTTCAGGTGAAGTCTCCTTTCATTCCCTTCCCAGGGGGAGCTCTGGGGCATAAATTGCCTGTCCTGTGTCCATCCTGGCTTGAGAAAAGGCTTACATGGACCCCGCCCCAACTCACCCAAGTCAATTATGTCTACTGGACACCCAGGGCCATGGCTTGAGAGATGGAACTCCCAGCACTTGCTGGCAAGGCTGGTCTCTTCACCCAAAGCCACTTTTATGGGGAAGGCTGTAGAAATGAGCAGCTGCTTCCTCAGGGTGAAGGACACCTAACCAGTACAAGGGACCCCGGGGGTTTGAGTGTCACATTCTCACTAGCATCTGCTGTGGAGACAAGCCAGTCACTCCATCAAAACTCAGAACCCACCAACAAGGGTGATCTCTGGGGCAAAACACATAAAACTGTATGCCACCTCCATTATCTTATCCTCTCTTTTTTTTCCCCCTTCTTCAAAACTTTCCTTTTAGTAAAATACATTGTGATTAAGCACAATTACAAGAGACCACAATATCTTCACTTCCAAGTTGTAGTCTGTCTTACGGCTGTCAAAACATGGTTACGAACTATTTTTTTCTGCAAAGAGCTCAAATGTAAAGTACAGAACTCAATACAGAGGGGGAAAATTAATAGCTACAACACGGTACATAACATAGCCTTCAGCAGGGCCCAGCACATAAGAGAATCAAGAGCCCACATGTTCTACCAGAGGTGTGGTCACATTTTAGACACTCCTCCCAAAGTGTATTTTGGGACAATTCCACCATAAAGTTATAGAAAGAGGGATCCCAACAACTGTCCTCTCCTGAGGTTATCTTTGTTAAGACAATCGTCATACTATATCCTTGGAAAGCATACGGACTTGAAGCCAAATTTTACTCTGAAAATTAGTAGCTGAGGAACTTTCATTGAGGTTCTAACCTCCTTAAGTCTCTGTTTTCTCATTTGCTAAATGAATAAAATAACTTCAAAAATTACAGGTGGGACATTAAGTAAAGTCACATATAAAAATTGCAATGTGGTATTTGGTACATGTAAAATCTTCAAAGTGTAGCACATCTATTTTAAATTCCTTCAAAAAGTTTTAGAGGGGACTACAAAGCTAAAATTTGAGGAACTACTGAAATCTTACAATAATGAACCATTACTATTGTATCTAAAAGTAGCAACACACATACTAAATTGATATCTCTTGTGTTTAAGTTTGACATCACAGGGCCTTTTTAAAAAAATATTGAGGCATTAGGATCAACAGATTTGTGTGTCTCTTGGGTCCCTCCTCACACCACCATCTTCCATAATGGTCCCACCATTTGGAACTGCTCGGACAGTTTTGATTGTCACAATGATAGGGGAGGTAGGGCATTAATGACATTTAATGGGCAAGTCCAGGGATACCAAACATCCAGCATCATCCAAAACCATCTCTTACTATGAAGAACTGTCTCATCTACCTCCTACATGATTGCCCAAGGTTTATTGGACATTCACAAAGGTAAAAATTGTTCATAATTATTTGAGACTATAACCTAAATACTTTCACATGTAAACAAACGATTTAATGCTCAGGGTGAATATAAATGGATTTTCCAGAAATGCAACTGCCACGTAAGTCAAGGGATGACTGCAAGCTGTTTTGTTCCAGACTCTATTGTTCACCATGCCCAAAAATCATGACAAAGCCACTTAATGAAACCAAGTCACCAACACAACATGCCTCCATCAGTCCACATTTGCAAATGACCCATTCATGGCGAGTCTACTCACAGGTGTAGGCATCTGACTTCTCATGTTTTCCAATGTGGTTGTCCTGAGCATTTTCATGTTAAAATGCATATTTCAATATAAATTGTTTTCCTTTCATTTTGTTTTATATTACAGTTGGGGTATTTTAGTGATTTTTAAAAAATTACATGAATGGGTAGGTTATATTGTCTATGTGTGTCTTAGGAGAATAGTAAAGAAGATTTTAACAAAATTTTTGTAATTACAAAGGGGTATCTAAAGGTTTATGAACTGACATGATCTCATCTTTGACAGAGATGAGGGCATTGGTCATGGTCACCCTCATAACACAATCTCAGGTCCTTCAGCCCTGACTCCTTTTTCAGACTTTTCTCCTAGGAAGACTGAGCCTCCTCACCCAGGCATGAAAGCTTGGCAAGGATGCTCAAGCGTCAAGGTCAAAGCTGCATGTCCATGTGATCCTGTTGGCTAGGATTAGGTCCTTGCACATTGCAAAGTTTGCTGATGAGACAAAAAAAGCTGGAACTTAACTAAAAGGCTCCACACAGCAAAGGAAATAACAGAGCAAACAGACAACAGAATGGGGGAAAATATTTGCAAATCATGCCTCTGACACAGGACTAACATCCAGAATCTACAAGGAACTCAAACAACTCAACAAGAAAAATAAACAAACAAAAAAACAAACATGAAAAGCTGAGCAGAAGATCTGAACAGACATTTCCCAAAACAAGAAACACCAGTGGCCAATAAACACAGGAAACAATATTCAATGTCACTAATCATCAGAAAAATGCAAATTAAGACCACAGTGAGAGATCATCTCACACAGTTAAAATGGTTATTATTAAAAACTTAAAAGCAATAGATGTTGGCATGGGTGGAGAAACAAAGGAACACTTACACGTTGTTGGTGGCAATGTAAATTAGTTCAAACTCTGTGGACAACAGTATAGAGATTTCTCAAAGAACTAAAAATAGAACTACCATTTGACCCAGCAATCCCACTACTGGGTATCTGCCCAAAGAAAAAGAAATCATTACATTAAAAAGACACCTCTGTGTCACTGCAGCACCATTCCCATAGCAAAGTCATGGACCTAAGTGTCCATCCGCCTTAGAACCCATCAACAGTTGACTGGATGAAGAAAATGTGGTATACGCACACCATGGAATACTACAGAACCATAAAAAAGAATAAGATGATGTCCTTTGCAGCAACTTGGATGGAACTAGAGGTCATCATCCTAAGCAAACTAACTGAGAAACAGAAAACCAAATATTGCATGTTCTCACTTATAAGTAGGAGGTAAACAATAGGTACAAGGAGCATAAAGATGGAAATAATAGACACTAGAACTCCAAAAGGGAGAAGGGTGGGAGGGAGACAAGGACTGAAAAATAACCATCCAGGTACAATGTTGACTATTCGGGTAATGAGTACACTAGATGCCCAGTCCCCACCAGTATGCAATATGCGCATGTATCAAAAAAGCACAAGTACCCCTTGAATCTAAAATAAATTTTTCAAAAAGACTGAAAGAGTTTCCCAAAGTCTCTGAAGATCTTCTATTGTCACAAGTGATCCTATTGTTGTAAGTGACAATAGGGTCTCCTACTACCACTTGGTCATTCATCTCAATTCTCTACCTCCATTAAGATCACCATAGAAGTTTCTGTCTTTGATACTGAAGATTAGACTCTTGCAGGGCCTTTCAGCTAAGCACAAACAAAGCATACAACCCAATTTATTTTGCTTGCAAGTAGAGTTGAAGTAGATATCTGAGTATATAAGTAGATATTTTCCTTTATCTCTATTGACAAACCACAAACACAGGTGGTGTCAGGACAAACCTACTTACAAACTCGTTGGAATGTTTAGTGTTTCAGGTTCTCTTTGGTTCAGAAAGTTAAAGAGCATTATAAACAGTACACATTGGCTGGGCACGGTGGCTCATGCCTGTAATCCTACAAGTATGGGAGGCAGAGGCGGGTGGATCACCTGAGGTCAGGAGCTCAAGACAAGTTTGGCCAACATGGTGATACTTAGTCCCTACTAAAAAATACAAAAATTAGCTGGGCGTGGTAGCAGGCACCTGTAGTCCCAGCTACTCGGGAGGCTGAGAAAGGAGAATTGCTTGAACCTGGGAGGCAGTTGCAATGAGCTGAGATTGTGCCACTGCACTCCAGCCTAGGCAACAGCAAGACTCTGTCTCATACGAAGAAAAGAAAAGTATGCATCTGTATTTATTTTAGATGGAAAATAAGATGGCTACAAGAATGAATATATAGAATTAGACTGAATTGACTTTTTCTTCTGTGAATTTTGGTATTTTCTCTGGTTAAATAGAAAAAACATGGCAAAATACTAAGTCTGCTGGAAATGACGAGATAAAGAAACTTATCTGCCACCTTCCACACACACACACACACACACACACACACACACACACACACACACACACAAAGAACCAATTTTTATATTTCTAGAAGGCAACCTAAGACCTTTGGTTCTCTGTCTAGGACATGAAACACTTACCATGCTGTACTTGCATCTGGCTTTTTCAACTAGGTTGAGCACAGAGAAAGAACCACAAGGATGCTACAATTAAAGGGAGTGTGCCTGAACACAAACTCAAGGGGACGTGTATGTTGTTATTACATAAACCAGAATGCAAAGGCCCTTGAGGTTGAATAAGAACTCTAAATCTCCTAGTTTCTACAATCCCCAAACCAATATTTTTCCAGAGGAGGCACTGGTGTTTCTAATCCAGCATGGAGCAAAATAAAAAACAATAAGGACTTTACATTTTTCTGATAAATTAACATGAACAGAAGGAAAAACAGCAATTGTCTCCACTGAAATAACAACCCCTCCTTGCCTGCAGCCATTTGAATCAGAGATTGTTTGCATTAATAAGGCGTTAGCCTCTTTTTTTTTTTTTTTATTGTCAAATGCCATTTGTTCAATGTCCCACATTTGCCCGTGAAATTCAGGGCAATGAAGCTGACAAAATGTAATTTACTTGCATTGAAATGGGCCAGATCCACAATTTACTCTCCCAGCCTCTCAAGCTGGATTTCACATTCAGTGGCCTTCCTGAACTCTCAGAGAGGAAGTCAACTTCCCTGTGCCACAAACAGCAAGGCTGTAGCAGGCGGGCAGCCCCAGGAGCAGCTGTCCAGGCCTCCGGTAACACTGGGGTTTTTCCAGAGGAGGAGGAGGAATGTTCCCATAAATGTCGAACAAGTGCCAAAGCTCTTCCTAAGAATTAGTTCACCTTTACTGCATGTACCTTATAATTAATGCAACTTTATAGACAAGACAAGAGTGAAAAACACAGATTGAGTCATCTCTGGAAAAATAACAAGCTCAGAAAGCATTTGCTAGAACATAGGACTTAAAGAACACAACTAAACTTCCCATATAGGCCACATGTAGAAAACGTTTCATCATCATGGAGAATTTTTGAAATGGAAGGCAGAAAAAATAAGTCAGGGAACATTCAGTAAAGGCATCCCAAAGTGTGGATATTTGGGGCAAGGTTTTCCATACAGATAACACAGTATTGTGCTAAAAACTGTCTTACGAGATCTATGTTCAATGTTGTCTATCGTGGGCATTATTTATAATACCCAGAAATCCAGAAGAAAATCAATGCCCAGTAAACAGGGAATTGGTTAAATAAATTATGGTGCATCCATGCTGTGGAGCTACTAAAAAAATCAGGTCATAAACATGTACTTAGTACCATGGAAAAATGTTTCCAATACAACCTTACATTTTAAAAGCAGTTTACAAAGACTTATGTACATTTTGATCTTAATTGTATAACCTACACAAAAGCTTATATATGCATGGGGAGGAGAGGGAAAGATACATACTCTTTAATGTTGGCAGTGACTACGTGTAGGTGGTGGGATTACACCTTATTTCTTATTTTGTGTGCTATTCCATAGCTTTAAAAAAATGTTCTACACTAAACATGTCTCACCTTAATAAGAAGAAAAAAGAAACAATAAAAATTTTAAATTGCCTCATTTCTGAAAAACAAGGTGGGATGCAGTAGCAGTTCTATGGTATTCAAACTTAATTCCTTTAAATAACATCTACTCCCTGCAAACCCCACCCCTTGGTAAGGGGGGAAAAATTCTTTCTTAGAGGATTTGAATCAAGGATGAGATTAATGGATATCCTCTGCTCCAAAGAAAAATACGTATTTGCCTGTATTTCACATTCATATTTAAAACATATTTTCTCTACCAAAATAAGCCAGCATCTGATTTTTAATGGATTTGGAGAAATCCATTTCCAAATGCCTGTAGCATCTGTGAATACTTCATTTAACAATTAGCAGGATCTTTCTTTTTAGATGGTATTAGAACTGATTTGCAGGGTTATACCATAATCAGGAATGTTCCCACCCTTTGGAAAGCTCTAATCTTATCTTGACCAGCCTGCCCTCTGCCCCCACGGAATAAAAACAATAATGTCTGCAGTAGAGACTAAATGTGTAGCTCTCAAAGAAAACGACGACAAACCCAGAAACTCTATAAGGCATACAGAAAAAACGTTTCCACGCCCCACCATTGTTTGAACAGAGGTGAGTATAGCTGTGATCAACTGATCAGGAACGAATGTCCAACTTGAAATGAACTCAAGCCCAGGGCATTTCAGCGGTGACCAATCAGAGAGCGGCACAGACAACCAGTGTGCGGAGGTAATTCCTTCAGCAGAAGACAGTCAACTCAGCAAGGGCCTTTCCTACCAATTAAAGGTAGTCAATATTGATTATCTGAGGGATTTCCATGCTCAAGAAGCAAATTAGAAACTCAATACCTGAACTATTCCTAAATGCAGTTATCAACTTCAGAGTTTTATCTCATAAAACCAATTCAGCTTAGAGTTTAATTCTATTAAATTAGGGCTTAGAAATAAGATTTGCTCTAGAATGAATGCATCATTAGTTTTAAAATGCAATATACTGAAACCCAAAATGTGCTGTATTACAGTTTGGAGAATAAATGAGTAAAGATGGCATCTAAATGCACTTTTCCCTAAGTATGTTTATCAGTTGAAAAAGTGATTGTTTATAAAGACGCCAAGTCCTTTGGTAGGAGGGACACATCCCCTCTCTTTAGCATAAAGTAACCCCACTTCTTCCAGTAAAAGGCTACAGTTTCCCCTTTGTTCTTAGACCTCCTTATTACACCACTGAGAAATATAAAAGCAGGGAAGAGAGGAAAAGCTACATTTCCCTTGGTATGTTCTACACTGAAGTCTCACGAAACTTGGGATATGTGTTCCTCCAAAGTAAACGAGGGTAAACCCCAAGAGGAACTGCCCAGTACTGTGTAAGTCATAGCATGCTGCACTTGTGCTAGGGTTTTTGTTCTGCCCCTTTTCAATAAGACAGAGAGCCAGGGAAGATTCTCCTTCTATGTGATGCCAGGAACAGGGTCCTCTGGCTGGTAGACGCTGATCCTTATTTTTAACATCTTGCAGAAATAAAAAATATGTCCCTGGGCCAGGCACGACAGCTCATGCCTATAATCCCAGCACTTTGGGAGACCGAGGTGGATGGATCGCTTGAGGTCAGGAGTTTGAGACCAGCCTGGCCAACATGGTGAAACCACATCTCTACTGAAAACACAAAACTTAGCGGAGCTGGTGGTGCATGCCTGTAGTCCCAGCTACTCAGGAGGCTGAGGCAGGAGAATTGCTTGAACTTGGGAGGTGGAGGTTGCGGTGAGCTGACATCAGGCCACTGTACTCCAGCCTGGGCAACAGAACAAGACTCCGTCTCAAACAACAAAAAAAAGAAGAAGTCCCTAATGAAATCTAGCAAAGAAGCTTTTCCTGCACTGCAACGCCTGCTTCCCCATGCACATGAGGGTTGGGGCATCCGATACAAGAAAAGCTCAGTAGGTACAAATCTAGTAAACAGAGATATTACAAGACTGAGAATCATAAATAAAATAGAAACAGTTTCAGACCATGTCAAAGAACCCCTGGGAAGACCTGAATATTGAAAGATGCTCCATTCTGGGGAGAACAGCTGCTGATCTCGATACAGTCTTAGATGCTCTGATGACAAGAGGCGATTTCCATCCATAACAATGGCCTGAGCTGAGTTCTTTAGCACTGAAACTACATTTGCCATTTTGAAAGGAAATGATTACGTTTCCATGAATTGCACTGTGTCACACTATATTTTAGGGCCTTGCATAGCATTATTATGCCTTCATGAAATATTGCCACACATTGTCTCATCTACTGTAAAAGAAAGCCAGTGTTCACAGTGTCTTGTAAATAGATGACATATGGGTTAATCTAGCATTTGCATTTGGGAGGAATAATTCAACATTAAACTCTTCCACATATAAAAACACAAAGCTAACACAAAAGATGTCCAGGGAGCTTCAGCAAATGGAAGGTGATCACAGCGTGGTCTGGTTTTAATACAGGGTTTTCAGGTAGATCATATCATGATAATGGGATTCTTAGCACTGTAATAATCCACAACTTTCAGTACATTATGGGACATGTAAGATGTGAAGGAGAGGATCCTGAGATCTGATTGAGACCAGCTTTTCCCGAATGAACTAACCATGTACCATCTTCCATCCCTCCTTTTTAGCTGTCATCGATTTGTCCTTACATGATTTGTGCAAGCCTAATTTATCTATTGGAAAAACAAAACAAAACAATACCTAAGGGGATACAAGGAGATGGTAAAGCCCCATCTTTTCCCTGGGGAAAAGTAGTTGTACAGCTAAATATGAGGGAATATTTCCAAGTTTCAGTCCAACATGGGGAATTAGGACCAAAGTTTCCCTAAGGAAAATTTGCAGGTCCCAGTTGAGGACTGATGTCCTCAGTTGGGTAAATTAAGTTTCTGAAGCATCCCCCAGTTCCTACTTCATAAAAATGATCAATATAACCAGGCACAATGGTTAAAAAAAAATTGCTAAATTTAAATCTTGTTATTGCTATGTTACCTGGCTGCGGAGTCAGAATTAATTTAATTTTGTGAATGAAAGTCTTGATGATGATCCATTTCAAACCTCTAATGTGCTCACTTAGGGAAAGAAGGAGCCCTCCCTTGACTCTTGTCTCTCTCTGCCTATCAGTCACCTGCTACAAGGGAAAGAGATTCAAACGGAAGTCTGTAGATCATTAACTGGGTGCATGACCTTGAGTAAGTCATTTCATTTCTCCATCATCCAGTTTCCTTCACTTCTAGAAGGACTGGAGCAGAGGATGTCTAGGTCCAGCCTTGCTCTCAAATTTGGAATTTACAATTCTAACAGCTATTAGCAAGATAATACCTGGGAATTAAACAGAGAGGCAATAACAAAAAAGCAAAAACGACATCACCACTACCACTACCAAAAACCAAAAAAGGAGAAACATGTTCTCTTTTAGCAAGGAGAAAGGGAAGAAGTTGACCAAAATCAAAGACAAGACTGCTTCATCTATTAATAAAGCCTAAATATAAAATTCATACAATGTCAGCAAGATGTACCTGGGTTCAGAGTCTTTTTATAACGTAGCACAGTACTGTTTATTTGGGAATGAAGATAACATCCGACGAAGTAAAAGCATCCCACTGTCTGTCTTTTTCATGCAGCAGGGGCGGCCTGTAGACAAACACCAAGAGACAGGCACAGCTAATTTAAAAAATAAAATGCAAACTCCTGTGGCCCAGTTCAAATTGAGCCTGACAGTGAAGGTCACAGCAACTTTTCACTTTTGTTTAAAGATACTGCCTTGATCATTGCCGGATGTGAACAAAGACACAATAGCAAAGAAGAACCATTCTGAAGCGAGACCATCCTAATGTGCTCCTCCTCCACCTCCAAAAGCTTTCTTTTCTAGTTAAGAAAAAACATTGATAAATGACCAAATTCCTAACAGTTTGAAAAATGACAAATATAACGTTCCCCCAAGTACGTCGCTAGCAAAAGTAACCAAAACGTTCCAAGCGCGACGGAATCACTGGTGTTTTGAAGGTTCTCCGTGTTTCATAATTTCTTGCAACTTTTCAAACTCTTCCATTTTGTTTCTGCTTTCCTTGTTTTTCATTCCTTTTTTTTTTTTTTTTTTTTGACAATTTTTCTAGTCCCACCAATCACGAGGAGTGGTAAAGCACTTGAGTTTTAAAAAATTGCTCAAACCAGTTGTAAGATTCATTGTCTGCAAAGAAAATGACTTTGGTCTCCAACATGTGTTTTCAATACAAATGCATCGCATAAAAAGTAAAAAGACCTCTTGTCTACTATGGCAATTCTCGCGGAGCCATTTTGGTCTTTATAGAAAGATCTCACTTATATCTTGGTAGAAAGGAAAATGTGAAACAAAGCAGACACTTCACCTTCCTCCGGCCTGTTTTATATTTCTCCCATGCTGTCTCCTAAAGACGCTAGCACTTGATAAAAGTTCAAGCCTTCTCAGTGCAGAACTCTGCTTGTCATTCCTTTGGAAGTGATTAAAGACATTAGCACAGCTTCACCATAAAAGCCTCAACAACAAGTGTCAGGGGCCCTTCCCCTCCACCCCCACTCACCGCTTTCTCCACCTTGCACCTTCCCAGCAAAAGTTCTATATGGGGAGGGGAGGTAATATTATCTTAATTTACTTTGTGTAGGTTCTATGATAGAAATAACACTACTTGTATATTTTTTTGCAAATTTCTTTTTTCCTTTTTTTTTTTTTTTTTTTTGAGACAGGATCAGCCAGACAGGAGTACAGTGTTGCAATCTTGGCTCATTGCAGCCTTGGCTTTCTGGGCTCAAGCAATTCACCCACCTCAGCCTCCTGAGTAGCTGAGACTACAGGCACGTGCCACCATAACTGACTGATTTTCTTGTATTTTTGTACAGATGGGCTTTTTCCATGTTGCCCAGGCTGGTCTTGAACTCCTGGGCTCAAGCAATCCACCCGCCTCGGTCTCCAAAATGCAGGGATTACAGGCATGAGCCACCATGCCCATCATGTTTTTTGCAAATATTTCTAAAGAATTTCACTCTCAGAATCAAAATTGTCTGCGTAACCACTGAGTTTCTAGGTGATGGTTGCTTCCTGAGACAAGCTCTGAAGCCAGAGGAGAACAATGCTCTTTAATACAACCAAAAAAGATGCCAAGGAAATATGGGGAGGTTAGAGTCAGACGACTCTAGATTTTAATCCTAATTCTATTTCTGTGTACAAATTATTTGGTTCTCTGTACCTTCTTCCCTAAGCTTAAAAGAGGAGGCACTAATACCTGCTTACTAGAGTTTAGAGGAAATCATTCATATGGAAGTAAAATAGTCAAAATGCGCCATTTGTATTTGTCAAGAGGACTTTTGCAGTTGTCATGTCTCAAAATCTCTGGAAGCTCCTTTCCACATTTTGAAATTTATCTATAGTTAACTACCCACCTTCCCAAGGAAGAATCCAAGTTACATTTCCTAGCTACCCCTGTAATTTAGATTCTTCAGTTTCTTCAGGGAAAGAGACCAAGGGCTGAGCATTCATTTTGTGGGCACAGATCACTAGATGCCACATGGTTCTCAAACCAGTAGCCATGGCACCAGCTTTCTGACCACAGGAAAGGCTGCAGCTCCCATGG
Source organism: Macaca nemestrina (assembly GCF_043159975.1). Classification (NCBI taxonomy): domain Eukaryota; kingdom Metazoa; phylum Chordata; class Mammalia; order Primates; family Cercopithecidae; genus Macaca; species Macaca nemestrina. The sequence goes on along the minus strand of NC_092142.1, from coordinate 69,528,041 downwards.
CTGGTCTATTCTGGGGCATGTTTCTAGGTCTCCGTCCTGGAAGCCCAACTTGGGCTTCTCACTGATTATAGGAGCTACCACATCCTTTAATAAATCCCCTGTGGTTTCAACTACCTAAAGTGAATTCTGTTGTCTGTAACTAAAAACCCCATCAACTACATATTTGCAAGTTCTTGGTTACATGCTTGACAAATAGTAAAAATCTATGTATGTTCACTTCTTCTCTGTCACCCCCAATGCTTATAATTCCATCCTCATTAGCCAGACGAGAGAGGTATAGAAAGATGTGACGAGGATGGTTGCTGTGACTCACGCCTATAATCCCAACACTTGAGAGGCTGAGGCAGGAGTATCCCCTGAGCCCAGGAGTTCAAGACCACCATAGGCAACACACAGTAAGACCCATCTCCACAAAAAAATTTTAAAAGTAGCCAGGTATGGTGGCACATGCCTGTTTGTCTCAGCTATTTGGGAGGCTGAGGTGGGAGGATCACTTGAGCCCAGGAGGTAGAGGTTGTAGAGAGCTGTGATCATGCCACTGCACTCCAGCTCGGTTGACAGAGTGAAACCCTATGCAATCAATCAATCAATCAATCAATGTAAAGAAAGTTACCTATACCAAAATCTCAACCCATTAGCCTGACGTGATACCTACACATCATACAACTTTAGAGTAAGTTATCTGCAGAAGATTCATGGTTCATACAACTGTAACAGATTAATTAGTAGAAGCATAGCCGGGTGTGGTGGCTCGCACCCGTAATCCCAGCACTTTGGGAGGCCGAGGCGGGCAGATCACAAGGTCAGGAGTTCGAGACCAGCCTGGCCGACATAGTGAAACGCTTTCTTTACTAAAAATACAAAAAATGAGCCAGGCTTGGTGGCGGGCGCCTGTAATCCCAGATATTCGAGAGGCTGAGGCAGGAGAATGGCTTGAACCCAGGAGGCAGAGGTTGCAGTGAGCCGAGATCGTGCCACTGCACTCCAGCCTGGGTGACAGAGCGAGACTCTATCTCAAAAAAAAAAAAAAAAATTAGTAGAAGCAGTCCCTAGAGGAATGGGGTATTGAAAGTGAAGATTTAATAGGTAGGCAGTGGGCATAAGGAGGAGGATCATAAACAATGGCCCCAGAAGGTAGACTCAGATGGAGGGTGATCCAGGAGGGATCAGGACTGAAGAGTGTGAACTGCAGGATGCCAAAAGGAAATACCCTTTCTTTTGCCTAAGACTGTGGGATGGCTTATAGAAACCAAAGCCATCCTTGTGTCCAAAGGGAGATAGTCTTCACACAGAGCAGAATACATAGAAGGGCAGTTTTCAATCTCAGAAAAAAATCCGAAAGGCAACAAAAGACATACAGTGATGGTGACCAGCTGCTTAAGTTCTGCTAAGCATCCTCTGAATTCTCAAGTTATTTTACATGGCCTTCTTTCCAACATGGATCATTTTCTATATCATACGATGGTCATGTTGCATATACCTTAGGAGTTCCACTATACCCTAATAATGCATGGAACTTTCCTGCCTTCTTTATGTCTTGCAAAGCATCTAACCAAATGTATTGTGTATCGTATTGAGGAAGAGCTCGATAGATGCTCTGTGAAAGAATAAGTGCTGAAATGAAACAGGTTCTAATCCATCTTCTTACAGTCATGATTTTTTTACTAGTTACTGAATTCTGCTTAATATGCATACAGTCAGATTTTTCTGATAGTGAAATGATCATGCACTTTTCTCCATGCAATACAAGTACCCATCACTCCCACCTCTCCTCAAAACTTATGAACAATAATTCCAGCTTCAAGTCACAAACGCGGGGCTTTTTAAGTGATCTCACCTTGTACATTTGCCTTATCTAAGCTTTCCAAAAAATTTCCTTCTTTGGTGTGTGTTATATACCTGCCTCATAGATTATTGGCATGTTTACAATCCACTGCCAGAACTCGCAGCTCTGACTTCATGAATTTACACATAACTGATCTCAGCAAACACAGCGCAAGGTCTTCTTTCAGCTTCCAAGTCTGATTTCTATAGCCTCCTCCAGAATGGTTTCCCTATTAATGTAGTCAACATTAGTGTACTTGCCCTCAGAGCAATCCTTCATTCACTCAAGGAACATTCATTAACCACATTGTGACAAGCACTATATTAAATGCCAAAGATACCATGATAAACACAGAGGTTAGGGTGGAACAAATATTCACAAAATACTTGGGGAAAATAAAATATGTGGACTGGGCCTGGTGGCTCATGCCTGTAATTCCAGCACTTTGGGAGGCTGAGGGAGGAGGATCACTTGTGGTCAGGAGTTTGGGACCAGCCTGGCCAACATGGTGAAACCCTGTCTCTACTAAAAATATAAAAATTAGCTGGGCATTGTGGCTGGCACCTGTATTCCCAGCAACCTGGGAGGTTGAGGCATGAAAATTGCTTGAACCCAGGAGGTGGAGGTTGCAGTGAGTCAAGATTGCCCCACTGCACTCCAGCCTGGACAACAGAGCAAGACTCTGTCTCAATCAATCAATCAATTGATCAATAATAAAGAAAATAAAATAGCTGGACTTGACATAGCCTGGCAGGGGAGCAATTAGGCATCCCAGTAAAGTAATATTTGAATTGGTGTCATAAACTGGAAATGGCCATATACTCATTGCAGCTCCTCTCATTAAGAGGTGACAACAGTTTCCTTACCCCTTCATTTTGGGCTGGCCTCACAGCTTGTTTTGACCAATACAATCCATCAGAGGTAACCCGCTGTGAGTTCTGAGCCTTGTTCTTAAGGAATTTTGCAGCTTCTTCTCTCCTGCTGTTGGAACATCTCTGACATCATGACAACAAGCCCAGGCTAGCTTCTTTACGCACAAGAGATGACATGAAAGGTAGGCCTGGGCATCACACCTGTCACAGCTGAGGTCCCAGAAAAACGAGTCATCACAGTCAACACCAGAGGTGAGCGTCTTAGATAAACCCCACCAAAACTGTTGACCCACAGATTTGTGAGCAACTTTATGATTGTTGTTAGGGGATGGTTTCTTATGCGGCAAATGCTAACTGATGCAATTGGGATCTGAAAATAAGTTAAAAAAACAAAAGGCCTGGAATCTATGCAAATAGGCCATGCAGAGACATTAAGGCCCCCAAGAGAGTAACATCAGAGAAACTGGAAGACATGTATGGGAAGGGCTTGGGGCCGGTGTGGGGTGGGCATGAGGCACCTCCCTGAAGCCTGCACAGCATGTGTTCATTGAGGAAGCTCTTCATACCCCAGTTTCCTGGAACGGAGACCCCTAACCTCTCAACTCTCTTATATCCTAGATAGTTTTTTGACTCTGTTCACAATTACACAATTGCACCTTGTTTATTTTCTTCCTCCCACTCACTCCCAGTTCTGGGCCATTGGCACCATGTTCCATGTCCTGATTTGGGGTAAATTTGAATTGTCGTGACTCAGAGAAGCATCCAGTCATCTGTTAAAGCATGCTACTGCTAGCTGGGTGTGGTGGCTCACGCCTGTAATCCCAACACTTTTGGAGGCTGAAGCAGGCAGATCACAAGGTCAGGAGATCGAGACCATCCTGGCTAAGACGGTGAAACCCCGTCTCTACCAAAAATACAAAAAAATCAGCCGGGTGTGGTGGAGGGCATTTGTAGTCCCAGCTGCTGGGGAGGCTGAGGCAGGAGAATGGTGTGAACCCGGGAGGCGGAGCTTGCAGTGAGCTGAGATCGCACCACTGTACTCCAGCCTGGGCAACAGAGCAAGACTCCGTCTCAAAAAAATAAAATAAATAAACAAATAAAAATAACTGCCCTAGGAATGGCTTTGAGAATCCTGTTCTCAACCTTAAAATGCACGTTTTTTGAGCCTCGGTCTCCTGGGCTCAGGCAATCCTCCCACCACAGCCTACCAAGTAGCTGGGACTACAGGCACACACCATCACGCCAGGCTAATTTTTTTTTTTTTTTTTTTGAGACAGAGTCTTACCCTGTCACCCAGTCTAGAGTACAGTGGTGCAATCTCCGCTCACTGCAACCCCCATCTCCCAGGTTCAAGCGATTCTCCTGCCTCAGCCTCCCAAGTAGTTGGGATTACAGGAGCACACCACCACGCCCAGCTAATTTTTGTATTTTTAGTGGAGATGGGGTTTCACCATGTTGCCCTGGTAGGTCATGAACTCTGCCCGCCTTGGCCTTCCAAAGTGCTGGGGTTACAGGTATGAGCCACCACCCCTGGAAGAATGTACTTTTCTCCAAGCAAGACAAATGCCCATCACTCCCACCTCTCCTCAAAACTCATGAAAAGTCCATCGCTTTTCAAAGAGTTTGGGCCTCAAACTATTTTTGTCTTTCTTCCTTCTCTCATTATTTACTCCAGGCACCAAAAAAAGAAGAGGAAAAAAAAATGCATTCGTCTGTCTGGAATAGATTTGGTTCTTGGCGTTAATTCTTCCTTTAGTAATTATGTTCCAGTTGGGTTTCCCTCAGAAACAGGATTCGATTCAACAGCACGGGTGCAGGGAGTTGATTTGGGAGGTAAACACAGGAAGGACAAGTGAAGGAGTAGGAGAATGGCAGAAAATAATGGCCTGGTGAGCTGTTGATAGCTACGGGCATCCAGCGCTTCATCCTGCCGAGGCAGCTCTAAGGAAACCACATAGAAAAGTCTCGGTATTATCCCACCAAGGACTGGGGAACTGCAGTTCTTATCCCCCAACTCCCTTTATGTCCCTTCCTGCTTTGGGGTTGCCTGTGAGGGCATTCAATTTCTGGCACCTCACGTTGTCTTGTGCTTGAGCTGTGCTATGTCCCTGGCCCAGAGACATCCCATAGACTAAGAGACAGAGACCTTGGAAAGAGGCTATAGGCAACCTGGAACTGCCCACTTCAACTACAGGTGAGCTGAGACGGGGGCCAGAGGGCTTTGGGATGAGGCATTTACTGCGTCTGCCATGACCCCATTTGCTGAAGACTCTCTCTGAGTCAACTCCAGTGTGAGATGCTTTGCGTGAGCTATCTCATGCAATGTTCAAACCAACACTTCGACATTATCATGAGCTCCATCTTACAGATGAGGAAACTGGGTCTCTGGCCCAAGTAAGTGGGGTACAGCCAGATCCTGAGCTCGGTTCTGCTTCACTCACCCATGGACCTAGGTATCACATAGCTTACTAAGGTGGATCGCTCACCAATTGCAAAGCCGACGCTCGCCAGCATCACGGGAACCACAAAAGGACCGCAGAGGTGACCTTTGCTTGGAGTCAATCACAATCGCATACAAAGCCAAGGTGGGGTTTCTCCCCAATATTTCAGGCTTGGTGCTTCTTAGTTTGACGACTGACAATAACAGGCTTAAAGACCAGTGTTTTCTTCTCTTTAGTACTAATCCTCATGGTACTTAATACTTTGCAGTTGTGATAGTTAATAAGCATGTTTAATAGGAAGGTATAGTGGACACCTATCATTTTTCTGGGCATCTGATACACCCATTCTCCCTCCCAAATGCACTCTGATCTCCGAAGATAATTGTATCCCCTCCATTGGTTAGGCTTGCTGAGAAGGTGGGTTTAGGTGCCTCACTGTCATTTGAGAATTGGCAGCGTTTTGGTCCTTCCCAGAGGTGGGCCTGTGGCCTAAGCTTGACCAAGCCGATGTCCTCTCAAAGGACTTTGCATCTTGAACACAAGAACAGTGAGAACATGGTGAGTCTTTCATCAGAGCAGCAACGAGGTCCGGCCAGACAGGCCATTCTCCCTAGCATTGGGTGCCAGGCTTCCTTCTTCATACCTCCAGCCCTCGGAGCTCCCTTCTCCTGCCCCTACCTAAACCTGGTCTTCTTGTCTCTGGTTGATGCTTTTTGTTCTTCTTTTCCTCCCAATAAATCCCCTTTTGTTAAAAAGCCCAGAGTTCATTTTGACATGTGTAACAAAGAGCCATAACCAATACAGACAATAGAAAACCTGATGGTGAAATCTACAGCATCCACATCACCCTCTGAAGTCAAGATTTAAACAATGCAGCCAGGTGGGGTGGCTCACGCCTGTAATCCCAGTACTTTGGGAGGCCAACGCAGGCCCCTGAGGTCAGGAGTTCAAGACCAGCCTGGCCAACAGGACAAAACCCCGTCTCTACCAAAAATACAAAACAATTAACTGAGCGTGGTGGCTTGTGCCTATAATCCCAGCTATTTGGTAGGCTGAGGGAAGTGAATTGCTTGAATCTGGGAGGCAGAGGTTGCAGTGAAACAAGATCACACCACTGCACTCCAGCCTGGGAAACAGAGCAGGATTCCGTCTCAAAAAAAAAAAAGATTTAAACAATGCAACAGTTGCTGAGTGGCATTCCCACAGTTTCCCTCTGTCCGCCTCTGAAAGTATGCAAAACTCACCTGGCCTTAAGGGCAACTCCTTAGATACTGCAAAAAAACCTAAGCATATTAACTGAAATTTTTTCACTTAAATGTAAAGGCTATCCCAGTGCAAATAGTACTAAGTGTACACTGAAGGGTTTCTTTCTTTCTTTCTTTTTTTAATGAGCAGCTTTTCCTTCTTGCCCTGCCATATTGCCAAGCTCCATATTTTTATTTCAATACTCTGCATGATCAATTTATAATCTAAAGGCTTTAAAGCAGCTATTGATCTGCTTTTTAAAATCGCATTTTTATTCTTCCTCATGATTTCATAATCTTCTTTATACCATTTCCTTGCCTTGGAACTTGTCACCTTCAAAACTGGTAAATGTTGTCCTGTTAAATTTAAATTAGGACGAAAGGGTCCAGTGTTCCGGCGGGATTTGTCCAGGTCACTGTTCTTTAAGAATATGTCACGTTAACCTCCCCAGTAGCTAGTCATGTTTACAACACTCTTTTAAAAACCTTATCCTGGGCAAGGCACACATAAATTGTACAGCTTTGGAAACACAGTCGGGAGCGGAGCTGCAAATTCATGGTAGAGCGACCTACAGGGTGTTTTAGAAAAGACAGCATTTTAAATACGACTCATGAATAAGCAAACAGCCCCGACCACCCAAATCAACTTGAAGAGTAAACACAGAGGGAATGTTTAGCTAAATTTTAGATGCCATTTGATGAAGGAAAAGGGCTAAAACTTATCAGCTGAGAATGAATTATGTCAATACCACAAACGCTAAGCAACTGCAGAGAACTGTCTTCAAGCAAAAGTTACGCAGGCAAAAGGCTAACTGTTTATGCACCACAGATAAAATACACTCCACTACAAAGGGATTGCCCATGCAAAAGAGAGCTGGAGAAATGCTTTAGAAAATGCAGGATATACATACATAACTTATTTGTGTATTTGCATGACTATATTTAAGGATTATCATGGGAAAGAAATAGGCGCTTACATATATACTGGGACAGAAAAAAAAAATTAGGCAGCTTTTAACTTGTTTCTATCTATAAGTTCTGGTATGTGACCTAGTGAAGCCCACTACCTCAATATAAGCTGTGGAGATAACAGTATTCAAGATGTATAAGATTTAGAGAGAAACCAAAAGGAACTTCACAATATTTAACCAGGCTTCCTGTTTATTTAGAGGGAGGTAGCATTCTCTTGCTTTAGCAAGTTTCTTACAGACAGGGATTAAGTCTCTTACATGTGGAATCTTGGGGCCCTAGGACAAAGATTGGAACAAAGCAGTTGCTCAATAAACATTCATTTCATTCAGTCCAATTCTCCTGTATCTTCTCTCAGTGTCAAGCCTGTAACTGGGAATAAAGTAGTTTAATAAAGCTTCTTGAATCTCTAGAAAATAAAACATTTGACTCTATTGAGCTATTTTTGAATACAGAGTATACATAGGAAGGTCAAAATTTCATCGTTTCCATCTCCCTCACTAGAAACCTAGTTATATGTCATCTTTAGGGACACAGAAAGATAGGTCCCTCATAATCAATGTATATACAATCGAGGTTTGCTGTTTGCATTTTGTGCAATTCAGGGACCTCGAGAGAATCTCGAGGTTCTGGGCATTGGACAAGCCATCCAAGTTATGTATTCCATCTCAACTAGCAAGCCGAAGGCAATGGCAGTAACAAAGCATTGCCTCCAGCCAACCCTGGGAATCCCGAACCGTCCCTCCCCACAGTGTCACGTGCCATGCATCTGTTCAGTCCTACGAGAGCAGACAAGCTTCAAGGAGAGAGATACCAAAACGAGGGCAGAAGGAGGAAAAAACCAAGCAGCTTCACACTAGTCCACGTCAACGCTCAAAATAATTTCCTTTTTTTTAAGGAACTGAGGAATAGCCAGACAAGTGCCCATTATTCTTTCTGTATTGCTTGGACAAGACTTGACTAGGAAAATGGCATTTGCCATTTGAGAGCACACTCCTCTGCCTTTTCTTTGCTCAAAAAGTCACTCAGAGGAAAGTACATTCTGAGCTCTAGTCCCCAGTTCAAATTAAGTTCAAAGTCATTTCAGGACTGTGGAAGTGTTGAAGTTTGTTATGGGACCTGGCGGGCAGCACCTGCTCTCCCTGTATTAGCTAGATCTGAGCACGAACATCAGCAGGTATCAGGCAGCAACACAGGCGTGGGTGGAAGAAAGATACATAAATACCTCCCTGCTTTCTTCTTAAAACCTTTCCTTACATTTAGATCACCACAAAACCAACAATGATGCAACGGGCAGTTGTGTTTTTTTTTTTAATCTGAATCATGTTTTGCATTGACTCAACAATTCACAAATACCACTGCTAGACTCTCATGACCATATCATACGTACCGGGGGCTGTAGATTGCAACAAAGCCGTGTAACAGAGACTTTCCTGGGTCAAACAGATGAGAATGGGTATCCCAAATCAATAGTGTTTACGAGTTGTAATTGTTTACTTATTGACACAAATTTACATACAGCTACTTAGTGGGTTGAGTTTGGCACAGCACATGGTGCTCAATTACACTGGATTTTAGCCCTCATGTCGCATCCAGACTGGAAAGCAAGCAATGCTGGAAAGTTGTGCACCAGGAATGAGCAGCCTATTAAGATCTGAAAAGCTGTCATCCACACTGAAAGGACTTGCGTCAGCCACTGAGGATATATTTTAAACCGCCTGTCCGCAAGAAAACTTTAATAACGCAGCCTTGCTCTAATGTCTTGTGAGAGGAGAGGCAATTTTACTTCTTCTATTAACCCAACGTGATTACAATGGCTTATTTCATGGAATATTAAGTTCAAATTTTGCTCCCTGGGAGGACAATAAAAAAGAGAGGAGAGAGAGAGAGAGAAAGAGAGAGAGAGAGAGCGCTTATGACTTTACCCGAAATAGCCACAGAACCACAGCCCCTTGGTGCTTTGAATGCATCCAAGCAGTCATCTCCCATAATTCGCTAATGGTGAAATAAATTAGTGACCAAATAATAACCTGAAAAGATGACATCAAGATGGAAAGCAAATGTTTATCTTTTGCAAAGGACAGCATAACAAAGCTTATGGCAGTCTCTCATCAATCTCTCTTAAAAAAAAAAAAAATCAAGTTCCTATTAGATACCTCTGGTGGTAGTTGTTTCATAGTGAGACCATAGTTAGACTTGCTAACAAAATAAATAATCACCTTGAAAAGCAACAAGCAGACACAGAGCCACCTGAACTATATAGATGCTTATGGAAATGAAACTGGGCTTCCTCTTAATAATTCCCAATGAGACATCCTCCCTGAATATTATTTTGAAGAGTAATTGTACTGATGAAAAATGGCAGGTTCACCATAATGAAGGTCACCAAGTATTTTTTATAGGTCTAACTGTAAGACTGTACACCTAGTTTGCAATCAATATTCACATTTTGAATTGTAAGTGAATGATTCGTCGGAATGTGAACCCTAATTAGTGACCCAATAATCTCAAAAGCCATAGGCATTCTTCACTTGATTCCCAAAAGCCATGACCAACACTTATTCTGAATGGCTTTCATTCTCCAATATGGCTGCTGTCCTCCAATCACTCTCCATATAAAAGAGAGAACATCCTTTATTATTATTATTTTTTTTTTGAGACAATCTCATTTTGTTGCCCAGGCTGGAGTAAAGTGGTGTGATCTTGGCTCACTGCAGCCTCCACCTCCCAGGCTCTTAGCCTCCCCAGTAGCCAGGATTACAGGTGCCTGCCGCCATGCTCAGTTAATTTTGTTATTTTTTATTATTATTATTATTTCTAGTAGACACGGGGCTTCACCATGTTGGCCAAGCTGGTCTCGAACTCCTGGCCTCAGGTGACCAGCCTGCCTCAGCCTCCTAAATTGCTGGGATTACAGGCATGAGCCACTGCCAGGCCAGGAGATCTTTTCTTAGTATCAGGAGACAAAGTTCATTTTCCTTGGTTCTGCATGTCCTCTGAATAGTACATGAATAGCTGGACAGTTATCTTTAAAAAACTTAATTCACACCTTTCATGGTATGAAACTCTCTCTCCATCTGGGGCTTCCATAAACAAGGTTAATTTCATGGAATGGAAACCATAACTTGGTTAGCTACTCTGGTGGTAGTGGTGGGTGGTGGTGGGTGATGGTTGTGGGTGATGGTGGATGGTGGTGGGTGGTGGGTGGTGGTGAGTGGTGGTGGGTGGTGGTGATGGTGGTGGTGGTGGGTGGTGTGGTGGTGGTGGGTGGAGGTAGTGGTGGTAATGGTGGTGGTGGATGGTGGTGGGTGGTGGTGGTGGTGGTGGATGGTGGTGGGTGGTGGGTGGTGGTGGGTGGTGGTAGTGGTACTGGTGGGTGGTGGGTGGTGGTAGTGGTGGTGGGTGGTGGGTGGTGGTAGTGGTGGTGGTGGATAGTAGTGGGTGGTGGTGGGTGGTGGTGGTGGTGGATGGTGGTGGATGGTGGTGGATGGTGGTAGTGGTGGTGGTGGATGGTGGTGGATGGTGGTGGGTGGTGGTAGTGATGGTGGTGGATGGTGGTGGCTGGTGGGTGGTGGTGGTGGTGGTGGATGGTGGTGGGTGGTGGTAGTGAGTGGTAGTGGTGGGTGGTGGTAGTGGTGGTGGTGGATGGTGGTGGATGGTGGTGGATGGTGGTGGATGGTGGTAGTGGTGGTGGTGGATGGTGGTGGGTGGTGGCAGTGGTGGTGGTGGATGGTGGTAGTGGTGGGTGGTGGGTAGTGATGGATGGTGGTGGATGGTGGTGGGTGGTAGCGGGTGGCGGGTGGTGGTGGGTGGTGGTGGGTGGTGGTGGTGGGTGGTGGTGGGTGGTGGGTGGTGGTGGTGGGTGGTGGTGGTAGTGGGTGGTGGTGGTGGTAACCAAATTAGCCAGGTCTGCAGCAGCAAATCTTATCTGAAAAGCAACGAGTTCATCAACTACAAAACAAGACTCTTAGATCCATGGAAAACACAAATAGAGAAAATCCTCCCACTCATTTTATATGTGTTTCTTTATCCTAAGTGGCATATTAAGCTAAAACGAAGTATAGTGAGCTCACACCAATGGCTCAGAAATGACACATTCCCTTATGGATGTGATTTATCACTGTTTTTACTTTTTACAGCGAAAAAAAAAAAACGCGTTTACCTTTAACATTTTTATTTGAGAAATGCAAATGGTAGATGGCATCATAACCATAAGCCAACAAACCTAAGGAATGTTGAAAGTTAAACATACACGGAAATTGTGCTATGACTCTTTAGAAAGGAAAAAAATCGCATATGAATCAAATAATGCTGATTTTCACTCTCTCTTTAGAGGAGTTCCCCGTTTGTGGCTCACGTGACAAAATAATCTGATAAGAGGAGCAAGGCTAAATGGCAAACGGCCAACATCCCCACCTGATGTATTTCCCTAGCCCTGACCTTCAGATAAAAATCGTACAGAAATCTGCAAAAGCTCCAAATATGCAGCTGCATGCCTCCAACATTTTCAGACACAACAGTCAGGAAGGGGAAAAAAATTAAAAAGAAAAAAAAAAAGAAACAAAGGTATTGCTACTGAAAACAGCCTTTTCTCTTCAATATCTCGGGATTAGGGTCAGATGAATGCAATAGCTGCCTACGCCATTTCTTCCTCTGTCTGTGAACATTCATATACAGGCACATATGTAATCTACATATGTGTGTGTCTATCATTTTTATGCGTATGTGTACCCAGTATCAAGTGTGTGGGGAGTTCACATAAGATATATTATATACATACTGTGTGCATATTTAGGAAGAAAAAAGACTTCAAACGGTAAAAATTTATTGCACTGTGAAATTAGCTAAAATTATGACAACTGTAAGAAAAAAAATTATACGGGCAAAATTTGGGTCTGGTGGAAGAATTCTTTGATGTCTGGATTCCAATTTAACCCCCGACTGAGTTCTAAGAATCAAATGAACAAAGTATATCATACACCCCAAGTCTGCCTGTCAGCACTAGTCATCATTTTTTATTTTATTCTTTCCAGCTGTATGTATTTACAAGACTCTGTTCTGACATTTCCTCCCCTCTGAATGTACACACTCACTGCTACGGGCAGTTGCCAAATACATTTGTAAAACAGTTCAACCCTGTGTTTGTTTATTCATTATGCCTCTCTATCAGTCTCGATAAATATGTATCACCCTAATTTTTTACATTTGCTATTACATCAAATCTTTGTATATTTGACTCACCTGTTTGTGTTTGAATAGACACCACCCACGTTTAAAAAGTATCTCAATTACACACGGAAAAGAAAACTGAATATTCACCTACAAAAATTCACATATATCCTGCCTTACTGTTTAGGGTGGATTAAAGAATTTTTTTAAAGATGAGGATTACAATGATATAGATTTCAAAACATCCCTGGGCATACAAATACTATGTTATTCCTATTGTGATCTGTAATAGCAATGGCATATAACTCTGAACATATCCACAAATGGGTATTTTATATACATACAGTTGGCAACAGAGGCAGTTGTATATTCACCACATTGAAGAACAGTGAAATCTCAACTGCCAGTATATGCTGCATACAGAAAGAACTTTTCCCGGGCATATGGCTGTTAAGTGAGCTAAGACTCCGAATACATTAAGGCAGTTATAAATGTTTAAAATGTTAATAATAAATCTAGGTTGTTTAAGGAGGACTTCCAAATAACATAAAATATTTAGTTTCCCCCACCCAACCCATAAAAAGATAAGATTTATCACAAAATGTTTGAGGAATAATCAGCCATTTTTGGCTAATATATTTTAATATTTATACACATGACACATGCTGAATATAAATGATACATCGTGATTTCCCATAGTGTATGGAATTTATACAATTAACTGCAAGATCCAATGGCTTCAAGGCACGTAAGGTGCAAACACAGTTACAAGGTTTTGCTGATTATTGTTATAAATCTTATCAAGCATAAAGGTATTAAAGTATATTCTGTTTACACCATTCATTCTAAAATACAGCATATAAAAATATTATTATTTCTTATTAAAAGATTTATATTTTTCTGGCTTTTTTCTTTTATGAGGTAAATTTATTTACCAGTATTCAAAAAATACTTTCTATTTTTCCACTTCCAAATATGTGTTTGAAATATACCCTGAGATTCAATATCAATTTTCTAGTTATTTCTCAAGGGTTATATTTGTTCATAATAATAGCAGCAAACATTCTGGCATTATTCATTTGGTTTCTCCAAAGTGCTTAAATTTAAAAAGAATCAAATAACAAAAGCATGATGAACCGGATTGCTTATTTTACACACATCTGATAGCCAGATACATATGTATGCAGTTATGCATGTATATTTCTGGCACACCATTAATCATCAATGACAAAATCATGTTATCAATCCACCTACACCAAACATTAAATATTTTAATACTCATATAAATGGCATCAAAAATATACACATGATTTTGCTTTTTAAATTAAGAGACTTTGGTCCTTAATGGAGATATTTTTCACTGGGCCTTTCCATTCCTTCTTAGCCATAGTAATATTTAAATATACTTGTACATAAAAATCTGCAATAAATTGTACAACACGCCCCCAAACCATCCAGTGTCTGAATTTTTTAAAAGGAGCTAAAGCCACAGCGTATGAAATGTGAAATGGAAACATCCCAGTCTCTGCATGCGTGATCCTGGGGTTGTCCACCCGTTAGTAAAGAGGAACTGAATTCTGCATCTGTTTATCAAATCAGCTTTATGTTTCTGGAATGAGTTCCTGCTGCTGAGCCTGAATTTGTAGACAGTCATGAAAAAAATATCCTCTAAGACTGATCTAGCTCAAAACCAAACCTCTGGACAGACACGTAAGTTTTATCACACCCATGTACACCTAGGCAGCTAAAGGATATGTTAACATGATGAACATCTGTATGCATGCAGAGACAGGCTAATAGATTTAATACATTTACTGTATTCAGACCATACACATATTAAATGTCATGCCTAGGTGTCAGTGATAAGATCCACATACGGGGCATATGTGTATATGTTTGTATCCTATCAGTAATATATATTAATTTGTATGTTTACATTAGCTAAAGTACATTGTCACTTTTCTCTTTTGCTTTTTGCTAAAATAAGTCTGGAAATCAAAAGGAAGGAAATACTTGAGTATAGAAAGAGTTCCTTTTATCAACTCCCCAGTCGGATATGTGGGGTAGGAATTCATTAACATGAGCTTTTTTTCCCTACTCATTTGTTAAAACCAGAATGCTGGAAAGAACTAGAAAGGACTGCATTTCTCTTACTTTTCTTAACCATGTAAAACAACCCCCTAGAAGAGGTCCAGAATGAGCTTTGTTTCTTGTTTCAAATGGGTCTAATGTCCTTTCTCTGCCACCCTCACACACAGACACAAAACCCACCATGTGGGTTCACGGTCCATGTCTGGCTCCCATGCAGAGTTGTACATTTGCAAACACATCTTAAATATTGTGAAGCTAATTTGGACTTACTAAAACATCTATGATACGAGTGAGAAATCATGCTAAATACGAGCCCTGGTAACTTTATTTTTAATGATGACTTTCAAAAAAAAAAAAAAAAAAAACAAGGTAAGGGAGAGAGATCAGCAGGGTGAATGTAAAAATTGTTAATCTTAAATTTCTACAAACCCAAGTGTCAGAGTAAGCATGTATGGTGCATCAAGCATAACAAAAAGAAACGAGGTGGTTGGGTTCGGGGGGTTGTGGGGGGGGTGTCCCAGGCACTTGCTTCCTTGAATCCCTCTGAATACATTTCACAATTCATCAGTTTTTGTCTTTCCTGCCACGAATGAGGACAATCAGACCAGACACCCATTAGATTTTTCATGCAATTTTTTTTTCTTGTTCATGACATGTTGGCAGGGAGGATGGCAATTCTGAAATCTTACCAAATGAGAAAAATGTCAGAAGCTGAACTGACAGCTAGTGGTTACTATGGTGATTGGTGATATTGAAAAAATAAAATAAAATAAGACTCAGTTAATTCAAAAGGAATCAAGTTGGGTATTTTTAAGCCAGTTGATACAGATGAAAACTTAATCCTGATATTGGGACATTATCTTTTTGAGCTAACAGCCAAACACACCATTTAGCTTAAATAATAACTAAATACACAGCTCATAATCTTGTGATTAAAAATAATAGAAAGAAACAGTATTGATAAATGGAAGTCAAATATTATTACCAAATGACTATCAGGGAAATATAGATTATATTCAGTGGAAAGAGGATTTTGTTCGAAGGAAAATAATTAAAGTTTCAGCAAAATATTTTTAAAAAGAGAACATGGAAGCCTCACAGATAAAAAGGATTCTTCAGGGACAACACAGATTCTATTAAAACAAAGACACACACAAACATGGTGATTTCATCTTCAAAGTCCAACTCCCCCCAAAGAAGAAAATCCATTTCGATTCTAATTGTTAATATATTCAATCTCTTTATTTTAAAAAGATATTTAACAGAGAGAGCTTCATCATGACATTTTTAGAAATATATATACATATATGTCTTCTCCATACCATCATTTCTCTTTTTGGTTGAAACGCAGTGTAATATTCTGACTACTCAAAGTGAGGGGCCCTCACTTTATACTAAGCAAAATAATAGTAATAATAATAAAGTACATATTGGTACCTTTTTCTAACATCAGGCAATGACAACTCTCGCTGGTTCAATCGATTAGTGCTATTATTTTTAGGTTTAAGGGGTTTAAATGAAGGAAACAGAATATAATGAAAATCATATTTATAATTCACCAAAAATTATGCAATTGTTCATCCCACAGGTAATACACATGCAACCGAGAGGTGATTACTTTTTATAAAGATAGTTTGAAAACAGTTAATAAAGAAGATGCAGTTTGTTAGGGGTTCAGCCAAGAAGAACATATTGTATCTGAAAAATCTTTGACACAGAGTAAAACTTTTTTAAGCCTTCTCTTCACAATGACACTAAAATGGTATAAGCATAATGGATTAATAGGAAACGTAGACTTAGAAAGACCAGAAACAGCTCTCATTTTGAAACGGTTGCATATCTTATCCATATGCCATACTCCCAGATCTAGTCTATATTTTTTTCATTTGATATAGGGATATTAAATTATCTACTGTTTCTTTTTTTTCTTTTTCTTAAGTCAAATCTTTTGAGAGTTACAGGTAACTAGCGAAAACAAGATTCTTATTTATAACCTCAAGCTAGTATTTAATGCAAGAGGGAGGGGGGACATCATCAAGGAAGCTGCTCAGAAGAAAAAAAAAAAATAAGTCTTATTGGTTCAAGGAAGCTCTTCTCCACTGGACAGACTGCAATGCCATCTACTGGAAAAGTGAAGTTCAACGTCACTTGAAACAGCAGAGCTAGTTTAAAAGGCTGATAGATGTAACTGAAAAGACATCCAGTCCTACATCCTTCACTGTTCAAAAAAGATAAGAGATATATATATATATTGTTGTGGAAACATCAGTTCCTATTATAGATCATTATGTTCTTCCTCTGAGATCTCCTCCCAGCATTTTGCTTCTTAATTTCCAGCGAAAGCCTCTCTTTTTTAGCTTCTTCGAACTACTCTTGAGGACCAAGTTAACAACACCCAGAAAAATAATCACCAGCAGCGAGCGACCTTGGGGTCCTTTTATGCAATCTCGAGCTTGTGATTTTTCACAAGCAGTTTGTGTTAGCATTTGCTCTGCAAAAGGGTTTTTTTTTTGTTTTTTTTTTTTTTTTTTTTTTTAATCCCTAAAATCACAATAGGAAAGACTACCATCGTGGTCAGGAGCAGGTGGGGAAAAAAAAAAAAAAGCAGACATAGATCAAGCCCCCGGCTTCATAAGCACAAAGTCTTTTTTTATATGTTCTTATGCGGTATGGGATGGAGAATCTAAGGTCCCTTTTAAGAATAAGAATTCACCGAGGTTTTGCAAGCCGTTCCCACATTTCCACCGGCGTGTCCTTTGCTCGTTTGCACTTTTCCCCTTCATTCTGGTTGGTTTGCCCTGTGATTTTTAAAAGTGGGAAATGGGAAGGAGGTAGGATCACCATTTCCCACTCTCTAGATGAAGCGATTCCAGTTAAGGCAGGCAATATTTAAGAAGCAAGAAGGGACTATCGCTGTAATTAAATAAGAATTTGTTTTCACTAGTACTAGCAAAAAGAGAGTAAGTTCCTGCCTAAAAGCTGCTGCCAATATTTTCCATGTATAGGTATAAGCGTAAGTAAACAGCAGGGATTCTCAGCCTCCACAGTGTTGACATTTGGGGCCAGATAATTACTGTAGGACGGTGAGCAGTGTCCCTGGCTTCTACCCACTACTTGCCACTGGCGTGCCCACCTGCACGTACATGCACTCACACACACACACACTCACACACACACTCCCACACACACAGTTATAGCAATCAACAAGGTCTCCAGACATTATCAGATGTCCCCTGGGGAAGGAGGGGGGCAAAATTACCCCCTACTGATAACAATTGTTATAGGATCCTAATTTCAATTTTATATACATTAGTTCTCACGAGTCTCTATCTGGCTTTAATTCATGGTGGTGTGTGAAACAACATTTTTAAAGGAACTAAGAACATGGTGGAATCGGTGTGAATGGGAGAGTCACAATCTCCATTCTACACGTTCCATTACTTCAGGGCTGATGAGCGTTCCTGACCTTTCCAAAAGGCTCCCTTGAAAGTTCTCTGGGGGGAACAAAAGGGAGAGTTTGGCTTATGGATGGTCGCTGTCAGATTTGCCCCCAAAAGCTAGGGAAAATTTTTGCCATCAAAATGAAATCTTCAGGCAAGCAGAGAGGTTTAGATGGGGATGGGAGAGAGGGCTGGGGAGCTATTTTATTCAAAGTGTTTAAATTAAGAGGCTTCACTATTCGAAGGCAAATAATAAACTGAAAAATAGGTCATCTTTAAATGGGAACTCTTTTTTTTTCCCTATAACAGGAAATCTGAACAGGAAAGTACAACATTTTAATTTCTGGATTTGACATAACAATGTGGAGCTTTTAAAATGTATCACTCTGTAAGAAAAGATGAGATTGGGATGAAAGAAGAGAAGGCAGAGTCTGGGGAGACATAGGCCTTATATTCAAGAGGGCTAGTGAAGTTAAAATTTTAGTCAAGTTCAGGCTTAGAGCAGTGTAGCTCTGTATTAACCTGAAATACTTCTATCTAGGAGTAAAATCTCTCAAGTGTCATCCCAAAAGGCGTGTGCAGTCTCCGTTTAAATGTCTCCAACAGAACACAAAATAATTTTGCAGTAACTGATCTACTGTATTAGATGTGCCTGGTCTATTTATCTCCATTGCTTTTTAACATCTACCAAGAATATCAAAGTTTGCTTGATGGGAAGTTTTCAGTCGGATAGTAATCTTTCCAAAATACATTGAAAAATGTAAACAACATGCCTCTGCACCCCTTATTTACCAACCCTTTGATGATACAGGCGAGAACAATACGAACACATTTTTAACACTTGACATTTTCTAATATTCTGAAATCTTACTTTTCCATGTCACAGGCAAAGAGTATGTGGCATTGGGAAGGAACTGAATACAAAGTACTACATCCGCCCTTCAAATATGCAGTCCCTGGTAGCACCTTCTGTAAGACTGGTGGCTTTTGTGGAGTGTTTCTTTCTTTAAATGAGCTGGACCACACATACTCACTCATTCAGGATAAGTCTATAGATGAACTGTCTCTGTATTTTTAAAGAAACTCAGCTTGTGCGGTCCGCTGATATCTCAGAGAAACAAGGAACCATTTTCACATAATGGATGGGGCTGCAGTGCGGAGCAGACAAGCCCCCCTGGAAAGAATCTCGTCTGTCACGACATGCAAGAGAATTCTCTTATGTTTCTGCATCAGGTTTCCCTAAACTAAGCTGAATTTCCAGGGCAGTATTCATGGATTACGTCATATTGGACCCAGGAAGGTTTGAAGGTTTGCTGGTGATGATCACACACACACACACACACACACACACACACACACACACACACTCTCTCTCTCTCTCTCTCTCCCTCTCCCCCCCTTGGAGTCCAAAGAGAAAGTGTCTATAGCTTCACTGTTCCATTTTTATCTGTTTAGGAAATATTGATGATATTAACCACACTTTTAACTGTCAGCATCTTGATATATGCTGGATATTTGCTAGGGTTCCCACTACTTAGTTGGTGCCTTTTAAAAATATATATGTGTGTGTGTGTGTGTGTGTATATATACATATACATATATATTTTTTACATGGGGGATGGGGTGTGTGTGTGTGTGTGCGCGTATGTGTGTATAAAGTTAAAAAAGAAGCTGGCTACTATCTGCTAAGATTGTCCAAGAGTGTGTATCTAAAGGATTTTCTTTCTGTTCTCTGCAGATATTACCTGAGCAGTGTCCCCTAAAATCGCTAGCACCCGGTGACCTGCCTCACAACTTCCCTCCAGTTTCCTTGCCTTTCCTTGATATAGAGGGATTTCTGTGCAGAAAACGCTCGTGGAATCTGCCGTCTCTTAGTCTCTTAACTTTTATCGTCAGTTGCTAAATTAGCTAATGATTAATTAGTTAATGTTTTCAAAGCACTTTGAAGATGAAAGGCACCGCTAAGTGCTAAGTGTAAAACGGCATTAGTAATTCCACTCGGCAAAGACTAATTAGCTTTTAAAAAAATGTTCCCCCCAAACTGATCAATAATGTTTCTGGTATTACAGTAGGACTGTTTGTCCCACAGATCAGTAAGACCCACCTCACGTTTTAAGGCTTTTATGCCCCGAGACACGCAGAAATCCCGACTGAGGTTTATTGCTTGGTAACCTCTTGGCTTTCAATGTGGCTGGAGTTGGACTAGTGATGTCATCTATACAAAACGCAGCATTTTTGCTGTCAAAAAAGCTTTAAAGGATTATTTAACAAAGCTAAAAGTAAAGAACTAAACTCTAGGAAAGTGGTACAGAAACATGATCAGTGAACTTATATTTAAGAAGAATTAAGCTTTTAAAGTTTTTTTTTTTTTTCCATCTCTAAAAAGCTCTTTAGCGGTGGTTCTCCAGGTGGCCTCTGAATTTATTGTGAGATTTCACTTTGATGGCTATGAGTCCTCATGGGGACTATTATGTCAATAATTTCTACAGCAACATTTTATTCCAGGTACAGAAATGACTTAGAAGATAGAGCCAGGGTCTGGAAATTCCAGGATCCTACTTTAAATTACCCACACCAACCACGATTGAATGAAAAAAGATTAGCTTTCACCCATTTTCCCCTTTCCAGCCAGATTCTTAATGTACAGACCTTTTCTTAAGCTTCTTGGGTGCCAAGTGTCCCGAAAATACTACTCAAAAAAAGTTCAGCATTTATTCCATCCGCTTTCAAAGACTTAAATAATGTAAAGTTAACGGGAATCATGAAGCCAAAACAGGCAACTTTGCAAGAGGAAGCTGGTGGGTCATTTGTTCCCTTGGCACAAACATACTTGTCCCTGCTGTCTACCAGTGGGCCTTGGTTATAAACACTGGGGATTTGGGTTTTTTTTTAAATGCCTGAGATTATTATTTTTAGTCAAGCTTTTTAAAAAAAACATAGTCTTTCACATCAAAAAAAAACTACATGTCTTCTATCAGCTTAAGGCTGAGATATGTGTGGTTTGTTTTTTGGTTGTTGTTTTTCTTTTTTTTAAGGTGGGCAATTTCAGAATGATATTAAGATGCTGATTTTTTAGAACATCGAGAAAACATTATTAATATGTCATTCAAAATATGCAGTATTAACACATGAAACTCTACATACATAACAAACTGCAGAGACAGCTCAGCTTAGAAAATACAAAGTTCAGCTAAACAAAAGGAATTTGATGTGTGGCAGCGCACGTTCTCTGTGTATTCTGTTACTCTAGGAATGAGTTTAGCTGGAGCACAAACACAGTAGCACATAAGCCATATATATGTGTGTGTGTGTGTGTGTGTGTGTATATGAATATGTATTTAAAATGTGGACATGATATATACATACAATCACACACACGCACAATGCAACCACATCAATCAGTTACTAAAGATAACAATGACATGTGCACACATTCTCAGAACTTAAGGTTTGCTGCCAACCTCAGTACCAGCCTTTCTTCCACGCACCAAAATATATCTGCCAGAAAGGCACAGTAATAATCACTTGAAAACAAACAAACAAACAAAACGTGTTCTGGAAAAGTGTGGCCAGCTACTAGATGATTCCTTTGGGATTTCCTAAGTGAAGGTTTTTTTTTTAAAGGGCACCTGAAATAAGAAATAATTTGCACATAGCTATAACCTAGCCCCTATAAAAACTAAAGATAAACAGGAGTTAGAAGGACAAGAAGGCGGTCAAGTCAAGGGCGCCTCTTATTACCAAGGTCTCCATAAGTGAGTGGGACACGAAGTACAGGAAAAGAGAAGGGGACCCGTTTGGGGAAAGCTACAGTGTTGATCAGCAGAAGTTACTTTGGAAATTTCAGGGATTATTTGAGATTGTTATCTAAATCAAGTTCCCGTCTGAATTTCTTTTTCTTTCTGATAATTGAACAAGTATTAAACTGTATCAGGCTGTCACAGCTGTCCCAATACATGAGCCACACATAGAGTAACAGCTTTCGTTACACATTTTTGTGAAGTAGTTTCCAGCACACTGTGATCAGAGCTTGCATATTTTTATACTACTCACATATTGAAAATAAACCCAACATTTTAGATTATTTTTCTCATCGTGTATCAGGCCTGTATGGTTTGTGGAAGACAAAGGGGCAATTATGATTTTGTACCTACTGATCTGAATACAACACCTTGTTTTATTTTTGTATATTATGCTCAGTGTTTCGGTTAAAAAAAGAAGTTGGTTATGTGGGTCAATAAAGAAGTCCTGAAAAACTGCAGCTTAACTGAATTATTATCCATGGACCAAATGCTAATGCAATTTTTTCCACTTTCAGGACATCTTTATGACAACATATCAAATACCCAAATCTTATAGGAGTGTGGAGGCCATGCCATGTGACTTGGTTGGAGCTGTTAACAAAAGAAACATGGAAAAATCATGCAGTTTAGACTTTTAATTAAACTGTTTGTTTTGGATTCAAAAGCACTTGTTCACTCAGCCCTGAGTACCAATGGTGCTTCCAACCACAGGTGACTATTCCCGAAATGACCACGGTTCACAGCTTCAGTGGTTGCTTTCAGAAAGAGTCTTTATTTGCAAAACACAGACATTCCGAAATGCCTTTATTTAAACTGTAATAAAGAGACTATGCTTTGGAAACACTCTACAAAGAATAAGAATCTTTGTGCCTAAGTAAAAATGACTGCGTTTATCTGAATAGTTTTTGAATTAAATATCCACACGCCATTGTTTCAGAAACAATAAAAGTAATGATAGTCGTCTATTGTTTACTGTCCTCTTCCCAGAATTAGAACTTAATTAGCTGCAAATGCCTTATCTTTTCCAAGTCAGCATGATGCACATGTTACCTAAATTTTGCCTCCTGTTGTTCAAGCCCTCTAAATTAGTAGATTCAAAATTAGCCAGTTATAGCAATGCTTTTCACTTTAAATTTTAATAATAAACAGAGACATCCCTTTTCTCTCTCCCCACCCAGACCCTCCCTCTTTTCTGAAAACTGAAGGCTGCTGCTGAAAGGATTGAAAATCTGGAAAGAGTTTGGGGTGGACTGGCCAACCCCCTTTCATTTCCTTCAGATGTTTACAATCTAGCACCTTTCTGAAGACAAAGATGGGGAAAAAACCTATTTTTCCCTTTGACTGAAGGTTGAGACAGGGGGGTATTAAAAACTGATCAATGTAATTTTTTTCTCAGAAGTATTTGCACATCTGTGAAATAATGTAATTTGTTTTTTAAAAACTTTTTATATGACATTCATGATTATAGCCTGATCTGGAGAATTATTCAAATATAAAATTAAATGTTCAAAAACTAGCTGCGCTGTGGATGGCTGAGCTTATCCCAGCTGTGCATTATACTTATGTAATTCTATTAGAAGTATCAAAATGAGCCCTTCTAGATCTCACTGAATCTCTGAAAGGGGGAAGTAGTATTTTCCAAGAAAGTGTGATGATCTACTTCTTTTTGTTTGTTTCATTTTTCCATGGATAAGCCTCCAGGGGTCTAAAGATGCTCCACCGAATTGTTCAAAAACAATAACAAAAAAGGTAATGGGAGAAGGGCTACTGGATAATAATGAAAACGTTCCGCAAAGTAGATTGTATTTTATTATCACAGGGTTTGGGAAAATCTGTGACTTAAAAGGAGGTTACAAACCTTAAAAGTAAATTCTGCTGTTTCAGTGAAATAGCTGGAGATATAATATGAGCCATGTGCAATTTCCCCTTCGCTGGCCTGTGAAACAAGTCACTTTCACTCCCAGACCCTGATGCACCCGCCCCCATCAAAAAGCAGTAAGTACCCCCCCGAATGAGGAAAATGTGCCCTCCAAATGTAGTTTATAAAAACAAACTTTCCCTGACCAAATATTAGAGCGAAGTTTTCCTTTCCATCCATGTGCCTGTATACTGTCACCTCTGAATACATCTGCCTATAGGGAGGAATTCAATGTAATATTCATCAAATTCAAATTCATCCTGAACCTTACACAATCCATTCAAGGTAACAAATCGTCAATGACTTTTAAAATAATTGGAGCCCAGAAAATAAAAGACTATGAAATCTGTTTGAAGTTACAGATTGAAACCCACACCTCAAATTCTGTTACTTCCTTTTTTAAGAAACAAAATGCATTTCTAAAGCATTTATTATAAATTAAATATTTTTTAAAATACACCAGAATTCGTTTATGGATTAATATTACCAAATTTTAAGGAGGAAGAAAAACACAATTCCCATTATTCGAGGACACAAGTTAACAGTCGGATGACCTCAAAAAAGCTTACATTCGAAAGAAAGGGATCTGCGGTTACCGTTTTTAAACACGGGAGCAAAACAAGGGCGAAGATATTGTTTCTGCTGCCTAAGACAGACGGACTTTAATAACACTTAACAGAATGATGCACATAATAATCTCAGAAAGCACTTCTTATGCCTCATCCATCATGCCGAGGAGAAAATGAAGCCTTCGACAGCATTAGGAATTATTCTAGATCTTGTCAGTAATTCGCAGCTCCTCTGTAGTATCACAACACAAATGTGCATGTGAGCGACACTGACCATTAATCTAGAGAGTTTTTTTCGCCTCACAACGGCGTGCGGAGAATGTATCAGTTGTTTCGCGGAGAAATGGCACATGCAAAGCCACACAAAATAAAACAAGAAAAATCAGGGAAATGTATGGGGAGATAAACAAACAGTGTATTAAGAAATAAAATTGTTGCGATCACTGTGAAAGAAATCAACACAGTGTCCTTAGCAACTGGGTTAGGTGAATTGGAAACTATAAATGTCCTGGCTGAAGGACCAGTCTGTCACTGATTAAAAGTTTCTATAAAGTTGCAATATACTGTCTGCATCCTTAATAAGCCCTTAGGTGATGAGAAAATGATGGGTTTCCCCTCCTCTCTGGCATGCAAAAAGATCCACCTTCTGCCTTCAGTCAAAAATCAAAATGGTCACCTGAGTTGTTTGTTTCACTCACTGTAAAGTTCTCCTTTCAAAAAAAAGGGGATTGGGGAATGGTAAGGATTAATAAAATTGGGAGATGCTAAGGATTAATACACTCTAAGGATTATAAAATAAATGAATAAAATCTCAGCTTATTCACAGAGATCTCTAGCTTTGACAGCGTGTTGGTGGCAAAGCAAATTTGAACTCCCAGCCCTCGAGATAAAACAAACGAGAGGTTTTGGCAGCATCTTCCTCAAAATGAACTCTGGTCTTAATAGCATGGTGACCATTCTAAAATGGCCTGTGCGCTAAAGAAAAAGATTTATAAATATTTGCAAAACAAACTCTTAAAACATTCCTCTGAGTCTACTCCAAATCGATTTCTATACATGTTCCATAAAGATGAAAGCTAACTGGATGTCTGGTTCATGATAGATTAAAACGGTTTAACTTCCAAAATGATGTACTCCACACAGATGTGTTTCTGTGAAGTTCTGTGAACTACATACACCACAGCAACAACAAAAAAAATCAGGCTCTTGTCAGATGGGATGAAGTGAAGGCTTCTTTAGAGTAGATGAATTGGATCGGGGCCAGGAAGAAACAAACAAACAAACAAAATACACAGGTGAGAAAAGGTAAACACCCTAATAAATAATAAGTTGGAAGTTTTCTAAAGTAACACACATGCTTTTCTTTGTTAATAAAGTATGTTGGGTAACTTAAAACAGCCCAAAACCACTTAGAAATTCGTGTTCAATGTACACAGAGTTCTATCTCATTTTCAAGACTCAAAACAGGAATTTAAAAAAAAAAAAAAAAAAAAAAAACTTTTACACCTCTTTGGAATGATGAGCAAATTTCAAGAGAAGATATAAGTGTTAAGTCCTCAACTTAGGTTGGCCTATTGGACCCACTCCCAGCTGAGAGGAACAGATTATTATTCCCAAGTAACAAACTCAGCAGCAAGATAAAAACAGCTCCCAGGAAGTGGATGCAACGGGCCCCTCCTCTCCATCTGCATCAGCCTACCTCCATCTTCCTCTCCCGACCGCAAGCTATAAAGCTCCAATGTCACCAGGAGCATCGCCGAGGCCTGGCAATGGACAGGTATTTATACTGAGTAATGCTCACGTCAGGAATGACTAAAACCAGGTTAGAAATTGAGGTTTTCACAAAATAATGAAGAGGAAATGTCATGCTAGCAGCGGTAACGCATAAATTGTGCTCATTCATTCATTATCCTTTTTCCCTCCCCTCCCCCTACGGAAACATAATTTTTATTTTTCAAATCTAACATGCTTGCGAGGGAATATGGCTTTTGCCATAGTTGTTGCTCTCTCGAAGCCCAAGATGAGAGACAAAGATGATTTGTAAAGATTTAAAAAAAAAATAGTAATAATAATAAAGATGGGAGTGGGAACACATTTCTTCTAGATTTCAATTCAAGGAGAAAGGTAAATAGGATTTCCCAAACAAAATTACCTGGAGCTTTAACTTTTACTTTATCTAATTGAACTACAGAGAAAATACCAGTTAAAAATGTCACCTGCTCCAGAGTGAATACGCTGCTCCTAGCACTGGAACTGGAGGAGGGAAAAGAAAAATGTTTACATTTCAATTGTTCAGATGCCGATTCTGAAAACGATAACAAAAGAATACTCAAGAAGATACTTCTGTGGGCAGCTTTCCGAGTGGATGTCTGGGCTGGAGGCTGTGATGTGGGGGCTAATTGTAAGCAGAAACAATTCAGGTAGGCTGAGGTCCACCTTGGAGGTCTAGTTAAGGTGCAGACAGATTTCAGGCTAAAAAAACCGGGAAGGATCCCTGTTCCCCCAACGCCCACCCTCCTCCCCCCGACAAAAAAAAAAATCCTGTAAACCTCTGCTGTCTGGCAGCAAGCCCGCATACTCTCCAGTGCTGAGATAAAGACCCAATCTGCTCATCAAACACCTCCAGGCTCCACCATCTAATAGAAACAAATTGGCAATGACTGCCCAAGCTAGTAACACAGGCCCACTGATTTGTAGATTGATACGGATGCCTAATGATCCCCTTGGGCAGATCAATAGTAACAATCCTCATCCCTGCCTTTCTTCTTTATTGGCATAGAAGACTAAGGCAAGGAGAAAGCGGGTCTTAGAAGAGGCCACAGTGCTACCTGGGGACAGATCCGGAATAAGGATACAGGTGTGGCTGTGCAGGAAGGCAGCCACGCCAGACCCACACTCCAGAACTTTCCACTGACTGTCTCGATTCATTCCATGTTTTTGGCAGGCAAAGGGTGTAAGAATAGGACACGATATGCTTTTCTATTAATAGTATCCGTGCACAGCGTTGAGACCCAGCCTAGAGTCAGCACAGCTGCCTTCATCTGGGAAGGGGAAGAAAAATAATGCAAGCCCCAGTGCATCTCCGAGAGGATGAACTTGGTGGACAGAAAATGCCAGCGATGTGATGACAGGGAATGGAAAAAGGCGAACAAACATGGGAAGTTGCATCTTAGGAAAACTTAGGGTGAAGTACCTTTGATCGAAGAGGGGCAATAATGATCCGCATTGTTTTAAATATCATCAAGAGGAGGCAGGTGGATGTATGCGCTGTTGTTTAAACATGCTTAAAACACCCACTGCCTCCCAGACCCCAGTGGATGGGTTAATTCTCACGCACAGGAGCTATTCTCTGCGCCCTCACCCTTCTCCTGAGTGCAGGTTTTCTTGAAGTTGACAGCGGCTCACTCTTCTACTGACTCTTCTCCTTTCTGTAGGCCAATCCCACCCCCACCCCCACCCCCAGAGCCAGGGCTTATTTTCCATTTGTGTATTATTCTTGTGAATAAAATTATCCAATTAGGAAATCCATTTAAAGTCCTTAACAATAACAGGGAAAAACTAATGGAGTTGCTTTGGATTTTCTTTTTCAATAAATTAATGTTAGTGATGTTCTGTGGATTCTTAAGTGCTCATTTATATCATCAGGGTTATTGCACACATAACAATTAGTCCTAAATTTCTATACTGATTTGTCTATACTCTAGGAAGTCCATTCTCCCAAAGAAGCAGTAGACAAGACTCATATCAGAAGAAAACTTACTGGCAGGCAGAGCGAATTTGACTTCTAAAATAAATAAATCTACGACATCTAAAAACCTTTGTACTTTGTTGTTATATTTTTTCTTGTAATTATAAGAGTATTAAAAAAAAAACCTCTCCCTTCTTCCCCTTTTACAACAACTCTATGCACATTTGCAGGTGTTGCATACAAAATAGCCAAAAGGGGCGGGGTGGGGGGCAGCGAATGTTCCATTTTTACTCCTGCATTCAGACCTGCAGCTAGCCGCCTGAGAATTTGCTTTGTTCAGCAATCAGTCTGGTTTGGTTTTGTTATTAAAAAGAGATAACACTGAATGCCAGAGATGAAATTGCATTTTCTTTATTGTCAACGGTTGAAACCTTTGCCACCCAACCGATCTAGGGAAAGATTTCGTTTTTTAATTTTTTGTCATAATAAAAATGTTTTTAATCTGGTCCCCCCTTTTTTTCTTTTGCATACTCAAACACAGAACTGAAGCTACAATGAAAAGCCTTGGTATCCCAGCCCACTGCGTAATATCACAAATTAGTCATCTTCTCTTTCCTGTGCGTTACATCGTCCTATTTAAATAAAAGCAAACGTGGAGTGGTGTTAAATTTTGACAGTAAAGGGTTTGCACTGATGGACCAAATAATCACGTGCGCTAGAGCTCCGGCACTGACCACTTAAAATTCAAATTTCACACTAACGGTAAGTGTAATCATCGCAATCAGCATCACCACCACCACCATCACCATCATCACAATAAAGAGATGCATTCTGTGAGCTGGTGACATCAATCAACTGTGTGGTGCAGATCAGAAGCGGCGCTCCCCTCTCCCTCTCTCACTCCGTCTGTCTTGCTGGCTTCCCCCTACCCCACCTCACCGCTCCACCCCCCCAACCTCACCCCCGCTCAGAGAAGTGATCACATTTAATTCATTGCATCATTATGTCATCTCCATACTAATCTCTGCCCTCACACCTCTGCCACTTTGACATGCAAATGAGCTAGAAAAAAGCCACACATTAATATAAAAAAGTCACAGCAATCATGTCATGATTTCCTGCCTCCCAGCCCCACAACACTCCCTCCAATCCCCACCTCTCCCCCCAGCTCTCTTTCCAGCACGCTGTGCTGGTGATCACAAGAAACAACAGCAATCTGTTGAAGATCAGACGCTAAGACAGGGAGGTGGGGAGAAAGATACACACATACACGTGTCAGCAACGCGGCCCAGGCAGTCCTATTTGCATATTCACATGAGTTCCGTTCTCAGATTGCTTAAGCAGGGAAGAAGTTAGGTAGCTCCCCCACCCTCCTACCCTCCCCGATCCATAAAGAAATAGCTACTGAGAAGGAAGGAGAGGGGGAGAGAGGACATATGAATGTAAAGGGAAAGAGAGAGAATATGAAAAGGGAGGGGGCATGGAGAGAGAGAAAGACACACGCAGAAAGAGACAGAAGGAAGAAAAGAGAAGAAAAGAAAAGCTGTCCACATCTACCTTACCTCAGCTAGCTTGCTTTCTGTTGCTCTTAAAAGGAATTCCCTGTGGTTCCTTTAGAATTTTTGAGAACCATCCTTCAGGGTTTTTAGTTCTCTCTCTCTCTCTCTCTCTCTCACTCTCTCTCTCTCTCTTCCTCCTCCTCTTTCTGTGTTGTGACTGGGTTTATAAAAAAAAAAATAAAAAAGACAACTCCATGTTAAGCTAGCAGTCAAGGAAGCATCATGAAGTCCAGGGCTACGGGGGGAGGGAAGAAAGGAGGAGGGTCACAGCTTAATGCTTTACAAAGGAGAACCTGGAGTCTCTGTTTTAAAACATCCCTCTCACATGCAATGACTGACAAAGACAAAAATGTATGTACTTATATGTATACACAGAGACATATGTATGTTTTCACCAGTAAACCAGATGTCGAAAATGTTAAGATTGTGGTGCAAGCAAATGTAGAAAAATTATGAGTCATTCTGAAAACCCCATTGCGGATCCACTTTGCTGCTCCCTGATTGCAGAGGGGGCCAGGCAACCAGCTACGGGCTTTATTTGCTGAATCACATTTGTGGCAATACCTGGGTAATAAGGGACTGACTCGAGATGGGGTTTCAGCTACTGCCATGAATTTCCCAGCTTTGATCAGTTTTCACCAGTACTTTCGTGGTAATGAAAATGTGTGAACATGTCCACGAATTTTCTGGCTTTCTTGTTCTTGCAACAACTTAAAAAAAAAAAAAAAAAAGGAAGAAAAAGAAAAATTGCAATTAAATATATATATGCAAGCTGATGTCACAAATAATAGCTCTCTCTACATATTCCTTATGAAGTACACTTGGTATGGATTTAAAACATAAAATGATTGGTGCAAAATGCACCTTATTTTCTAGTGGCCTACTGTATAATATTATTCTAATTGACTTTATTAGCTCCGGTGAAATGTTACTGTCCCTCCAAGGAACCTGCCTTCGAAGACAAGCAAGATGCTGCAACACTGATGAACAGCAGCTGATTCAAAGAAATTAAGCGATGGTCTGTTAAGTGAAAGGAATAAAAACATTTTCCAACTACAATGAATGGCATAGAGTTTAATTCCATTTCTCAACCTGTTCATTTCAACTAGCAAAGACACAAAGGCATCTGATGGGCTAAGAAACTGTAATAGGAATATAATTCTAAAACCTGGCCAGAGGGATACATTTACAAATTGGTTTTGAATCCTAAACTTGAATAGTAGGAAGCATGTTTCACTGTAAAAGAGGGAAGAAAAACATTTTTATGGTGAAGTTATAAGCTCCTTAATATTTATGTAAGTAGACATTAAATAACTAATATGGACATTATAAAAAGCACAGTAATTATAAGAGCAATGTGAAAATAGGAATTACAGCATCTATATGTACCCTGCACAAAAACCTAAATGTGGGTCATTATTTAAATCACAGCACATATCATATAGGAGACAACACCATAATATATCTACAATTGACCTTGCATGGAAAGGAAGAAAGGAAGGAAGGAGTTAAAAAGATGTTTGCCTTTACACTAATAAAGAACCTGGGGGTCAGTTGCTGAGGGTGGGTTAAGGAAATGCCAAAATAAAAATTGTTTCTTTATTTGAAACAGAACTCTTGGCAGACACACATTAGAAAAATTAATTTCTCTGTGTCTCTCAGAGAAACTATGAGAAGAGAGATGTTTTGTATTCATGACCTGAATTCTGAGAGGAGGGAAAAAGGTAATTTTAAGAATCTGACCCTAGTGCATGAGTTATAGCTCAGTACCCAAAATTGATGAAAAATATCTATGACAAGACTCATCAATGAATCCCTGAAATAAAGAGACAGAGAAAATAACCAAAACATTAGACCCAGGAACATTATATTTCAATATTATCATATGAATTAAATGTAATTCTTGAAGCGACTAGTCCCTGGGGTCACATATTAGGCCTTTTCCCACTACCCCACCCCCGTCTTTTTTTTTTTTTTTTTTTTAATAGAGGTCATCCAGGCTGAAAAGAAAAACCCAAATGAAAAGCATCTTCAGTGTGCTTATAACATGAGCTGCAAGGGGTCAGCCAGCGTCTTGTATGGCCTCATAAAAAATACATAACCAGACAGCCTAATAGTATTTCTTTGCATTCATTTTTGGATGGAGAATGTGGGTTGGGGGCTGGGGAGGAGAAAGGGTTGATGTTGGTAGCTATGATGGGAAAAAAAAAAAAACAAAGACAGCAGAAAAAAATATGTGTTTAAAAAGAGGATAGTTAGATCATCTTTTGCTTTTATGAAAACATATTAAGCACAATTCTAAACTGCGATTGATTTACACTATTCTATTGATTTACACAATTCTAAAATGTGATCGATCTCACTTTTTTAAGACAGGAAAAGGTGCATCTACGGGTATCTCTCTGCCGTCCTATTTCTCTTGGCCAATCATGTGGACTGGAAGCTTAGCTACGCTGGGCCTCTCCCAGTTCATGTTTTTAGCAATGTAAACACTCATTCAAATACAGATGTATAAATGACACTTATTTTGGAAGATTTCTGAAACTGAAAAAATAATAAGAGGGGAAATATTGCTAGGGCTTCTGCTTCTACTCAACACAGAGGATATAGAGAGACATATTACGGAGGGAGAAGATGGACCAGCTAGGGAAAGACAGAGAGAATAGGGAGAGAGAGGGAGAGAGGAAGAGAGACAGTATAACACAATTGGACAACAAATAAAAATAAATAGCTCTAAATGCTGGGGAGACGCAAGCAGCACTAAATATATTCCTTCCCCTCCCCCTCACTTCTTTGCTCCCAAATATAGCCCAGAGATGAGTGACCCTGCTGGGAAAGATGGAGGCAGAGAGGTGACCCCGCGCTAACCAGCCTGTTAGAACTAATAAGGTGTTCTCCTAAGCCACTCCACTGACATTAGGGCAGTACGGAGATCACTCTCTTTGTTACTGCCTACCCTCAGCTTGAAATTTACTACCCCGTTGCATTATTAAAGAGACAGCTCTCATTCTCTAGATGTGGTGAAGATAAATAACTCTGCATTATTTTTATTTAAATGTTATGTTTGTACTCAGTAGTTCAGATATTAAAAAACCTACGATTTTACAACACAGCCACGTGAATAATCTGCCGTGGGTGACTCCCACTGAGATAGAAGAAAGGCAAGAAAAGCAGCTGGTTCTACATTTCTCTATTCCCTTTCCTCTCCCCACTCTCCTCACTCCATTTGGGGGTCAAAGAATAAGAAATATTCTTCAGAGGTGCCCGAGTTGGGTAGTAAGTTCAGCATGGCACTGTGTTACTCCAGGTGGGGCATCATCTGTAACTTTTTCATGAATAAGACTCTGTAACCGAGTTTCCCACTAGAACTTTGTGGTTCTTGGCCAGGCACAATGGTTCACGCCTGTAATTGCAGTACTTTGGGAGGCCAAGGTGGGCGGATCACCAGCTCAGGAGTTCGAGACCAGCCTGGCCAGCATGGCAAAACCCCATCTCTACTAAAACTACAAAAATTATCCGGGCGTGGTGGCATGCACCTGTAGTCCCAGCTGCTCAGGAGACTGAGGCACAAGAATCACTTGAACCTGGGAGGTGGAGGCTGCAGTGAGCTGAGATCACACCACTGCACTCCAGCCTGGGCAACAGAGTGAGACTCCATCTAAAAAGAAAAAAAATAAAAAAGAACTTTATGGCCCTTAATCATGCAAAGGGATGTAAACTTTTAGGGGTTTTACATAATATTGTTTAAGGATGTGTTTTAGTCTTCCCATAATAATTTAGTTTGCTTGAGGAGCTTGATATTAGCAGGTCCTAAAGGGATGGAAGACAGGAGATACCCTCAGCCATCCAGTCCCCAAAATGTACCACCAAGATTCTTGCCTCATGACATAGCCCAAGAGCACACACGCTTAATTAAGATTTGAGGCAAAAGTCTTAAAACAAATGGCTTCAATCAATACCCGAATCAATAAATATATGCTGAATGAACAGTCAACGATCAATCAATTGAAGACACCCAGGGATCCTTTCTTTATAGTCACGAAAAGCAATCATGACCAAAGCAACTGTAGAAATGGACACGTATCGTGGCTGGGCATGGTGGCTCACGCCTGTAACCCCAGGACTTTGGGAGGCCAAGCAGGCAGATCACGAGGTCAAGAGATCGAGACCATCCTGGCCAACATGGCGAAACCCCGTCTCTACTAAAAACACAAAAATTAGCTGGGCATGGTGGTACGTGCCAGTAGTCCCAGCTACCCAGGAGGCGGAGGCAGGAGAATCGCTTGAACTTGGGAGGCGGAGGTTGCAGTGAGCCAAGATCGTGCCATGGCACTCAAGCCTGGCAAGAATCTCAAAAAAAAAAAAAAAAAAGGACACATATCTTGAATGAATTCTACTGGACTGACCTACAGAGATCATATCCTACCAAAGACTCTCTTTAATCCTGTCTAAATTTGTACTAATGGTTTAAACAAATTATTCTGCAGTGTTTTAGAGAAATTGTGTCTACTTAGGGTACCCTCCAAGTTCCTCTATTATTTTGTAAACTCATTCAGGCAATGACTTGCCTCCAATAAATGGTGTACTAGTTCAGGTTCAATACCCTTTGTTACCAAGTGATTTCCATGGAATAGGTATTTGCTGTGATTGGACTTAAACATAAATAATTACCATTAGAATATTAGTATATCATAAAGGAAAGCACTTTAAGAATCAACATCTTCAAGAGACACCTAAGAAATAAATGGACAGGCTTCCCTCTGCTGAATAACAGCTTTCAAACACAATACATGTTGTTGAGTGAATTAATTTATGAGTTACCAGTTAAAAAGCAGAACCAGTACTACTCTGCTTGCTTTGTGCAGGGCAGAGTACCACTACATAATCACACACAGGCAGGGGCCAAGATGCAAGACGGTATTGTCAAAATATACAAATGGTGCCCTTAGGGGAAGTCCTGAGCTGTGGCCTGGCTCAGCCATTAAGCTACTATGTAAACTTGTGACTATCATTAAATGTCTCTTGGCTCTATTTTCCCTGAACATAAAATGAATAAAATGTGGAACTCTAGTCAATAACATGGTTCCACTTCTTTGTAAGATAAATAAATGAAATAATATTGAAATACTCTTTCCTTTTAAAATGGAAGAGTTAGAGAGCCTCCCAGCCTAAGTGGAGTGAGCATGAGGTCAGTGGTGAGAAGAGGTGTGTGCCCTGGACCGTCCATCAGCCCCATAGGTCCTCAACCATTATTGGATCATGAGTTGTCTTATACCTTGTCATGTGGAGTGCAGTACATAATCACTACGGACCTCTGGTTAATACCAGAAGCCGAAAAATAAAGTAGCGTATTGAAATGAATGGCCAGGCGCAGTGGCTCAGGGAAGTCAAGGCGGGAGGACGGCTTGAGCCTAGGAGTTTGAGACCAGCCTGGTCAAATAGCAAGTCTCTGTCTCTACAAAATAAAATAAAAATAGCCAGGCATAGTAGTACTTGTGCCTGCAGTCCTAGCTACTCAGGAGGCTCAGGCAGGAGGATCATTTGAGTCCAGGAGTTAGAGGCTGCAGTGAGCAGTGATCATACCACTGCACTCCAGCCTGAGCAACAGAGCAAGACCTTGCCTATAAAAAGAAAAGAAAAAAGAAATGAAGCTTCATGAGGAGATTAAAATAGTAAGAACTGTGCCAAATTGCTTCCAGATGTTCATAGGAGACATCCATCTGATCAAAATTCTTATATATCAACATATGACTCTATTACTTGAAAAACATTAAAACTAACTATATGTATATATACATATGTATATATACACATACAACCCACAAAATTGTATTTAATTTGGCTGTCACTAGGATTTTCCATCAATGTGATTTCTTTAGAGAAGGGAAACCCCATACTGCCCTGATCGCATTGTTTAAGGCACAAATACAAAAATTTTAAAAATAAATTAATTTTAGAGCATGGTATCTGAGAATTTCAGATATCACATCATGAAAGCAATTTTTGCCTTTTTATACTAATCCACATTTCAATTCCAAAATGACATATGAAAATAATGTCACATTCTTTTTTTTTTTTAACAATTCACACTTTTTCCCTTTGTAATGTCTTTGAGGTAAATTTTTAAAGTATTTTTCACTAATTAACTTAAAAAAGGCAATATTTGTTTACAAATGCCATCATTAATGACTGCGCTAAAATCAAATTATAATACAATTCTTAATAATGTACTAATCTAAGATAAAATGGTTTTCACTTAAAATTACCTTTTCATACCATACAAAAATGATGAACTGATTTTTAAAATTCCTAAGAGGGTTGACAAGATTATAAATTACTATGAAAATGGTCTATGGGTCAAAAAAGGTTGGGAAATGCTGATCTCTGAGGTCTACTTTAGCTCTAAAATTCTATATTTTAAATGAGACACCTTTGACTTTTCTAAATTAGTAGAAAGTAAACTTGCAGAGACTGCTAAATCCTCCACCTCTCACACTAGATACTTCCAATTCACCTGAATACAGCACACCAAGCCTAAAAATTGAAACAGATGAAAATCTGGAAATGGGAAAAAGAGATAAAGGCATGTAAAATGTGAACTTACCCATTGTCTTCTGTTTCCACATTATCTATTTGCTGGGTTAGTACTTCACTTTATCCAACATGCCATTTGAGCTTCAAACATTGGGAGACAGTAGCCTACACACACTGTCATATACTGGTAACCAACTAGATTTAAAATGTGCCTCAATTTCTAACCAAAATTTTCAGTAACATCCCTCAAGTCACTAAGAATATACTTTTAAAGAATTAAGCCAGTGACAGACGCAAGAAAAGCAACAAGATCTCAAGACATCCACATCTCTGGACTTACGGATCCAAGGAGAAGGGATAAGGTTGCAGCTTTATTAACAGAGGCCGCCTAGTTCTTTATGGGATAGTTTGGATCTTAAATTAATATCTGTCTAGGATGTAGGTTCCCAAAAAGTGGATTGTAATTGGTCCTGGACTTCAGAGGAGTGGCAACATTTTTCTGTAAAGAGTCTGACAGTGAATGTTTTAGGATTTGCAAGCCATACAGTCTTCTTCACAACCATTTAACCACTCTCATAATGAAACAGCAGTCATAGAATATACATAATCCATGGAGCATGGCTGTGTTCTAATAAAACTTTCTTCACCAAAAAAAAGGTGGCAGGCAGGACTAAGCCTGCAGTTTGCTGATCCAAATCTATAATAACTTTTCTAACAATGCAATTGAAAGATGGACTAATGGGTGGAGCTGTCCAATAGAAATGAAAGAATTAGAGAATCTTAATGATTCCAAACAGATGAATTTTAAATTTTTCTCTGATTCAGATTTGTGGCCTGTGTGTAGTATGATATCAAGGTGTATGCACATCAGTTTCACCCTTTCAAAGTGCAGTAAACTCACAACTAACTCCTTGAAGAGGTAGATCAGGTAATATTTGTCCCATTTTATAGATATGAAAATTGAGGCTTAGACACCCTGACTTCTCAAAGCTTTCTGATATCATAACTGGCAGAGCTAGCTGTGTCCTTGGGTTCTTAGACAGTTTTGTTTGTCCCTTCAAATAAAATTACTATTTAAACACAGATACACGCAGAGTTTGTTTTCAAGACAAACCAATGCCATAGAGTAAAAATGTACTAATAGAATTAGGGTATTTGTGAGAAGCTTAGAAAACAACTAAGTTAGCAATAAAATGCCTAAGTTATAAAGTACCAATTCTGGCCAGGAACGTGGCTGATGCCTGTAATCCCAGCACTTTGGGAGGCCAAGGTGGGCAGATCACCTGAGGTCAGGGGTTCAAGACCAGCCTGGCCAACGTGGTGAAACCCCATCTCTAGTAAAAATAGAAAAATTAGCCAGTTGTGGTGGTGGGCACCTGTAATCCCAGCTACTTGGGAGGCTGAGGCAGAAGAATCGCTTCAATGCAGAAGCCGGACCGGATGTTGCAGTGAGCCGAGATTATGCCATTGCACTCCAGCCTAGGCAACAGAGCGAGACTCCGTCTCAGAAAAACACAAAGTACTAATTGACATATTTGGTTAGGGTCTCGCCATTGAAGTTTCTTTTGCTGAGCTAGATAATTTGCAAAGTTATCTCAGTTCTTAAATGTTTGGGAATCATTATCGTTTGTAACAAAGATGTCTAGATGTCTATGGTTCAGGGTTTTTTGTTTTTTTGTTTTTTTTTGAAAAATCAACTCTATATATGGTTAGAATAGCAGATATATCCATTTTGCAGTGAAACTTCCTTCTATTTAAGTTTTCTTTCTCCCTGCCATTCAATTCATTCCTTCAAAAACATATTCACGTGCTACACTCAAGTTTCACAAACTTGAAAAATCCAAACCCAAAATATTCATGCCAGGTTTACCATGATAATCATGTGGAATTCTTTACACCATAAAAACAAAATTTCTTTTGTGGAGTAATACTTATCAGTTGAGAGCCATTTTCACAGAATATGATGTCGGTTCTTAAGTCATGTAACAAATCAACGTTTTGATTTAACATCATGAAAATGACAGTATGGTATATTAACATGTTCCTCTAATAGTTTGCATTTAATGAGAAAAAAGCAAACGCCGACTAGATACATAATGATAAGGCCTTGCCAAATGACTTTTTAGGACATTGCAGGTTTCATAAAAGGTGAAATGGAGGAAAATAATGGGAACACTTAATCCCCACATGGCATGCACTAGTTCAGAGAAGCCGAATTCCAAAGTACCCTTACCATAACAGTCCCACTGTAATATTCCCATTTCAAATTAATCCTGAGACTCCCATATTTATCCATAAGAATTTACGACAATTCATTTTCAATAAATGTGGAAGATAATAGCAAGGAAGTTTTCATTAAAGTACATTTTTAAATTTTTCAATACTGTATTCTGAGTTGCATTATTAAATTGATGAGCTCAAAATGATGGATAAGTGATTTAAAATGAATTCAGGGTGTAAAATGAAAAATAACCATGATAATTAAAATCATTAAAGATATAATCCCATCAGGCTCAGAATCCAAAGAATCAACTTACGTAAAATATCAAATAAGCAAGTGTATTTCTCTATTATTAAATCCACCATCGGTGCTTTATTTCAGTAAAACATCAAATAGAACATTAAATTAATGTTGTTAATTTAAACTTTATGGTTTTTATAGTAAATTTATATAGTAATCTGTAAATTTAGTTTAGTTTTACAGCTGTATAAAAGCTATATACATAGAAAATTAATGTCTAACAATGTTTGTACAAATTTAAATAATATGCCATGTAAAATGGCTAAAAACACTTTCCATTAATACCAGGAGTCCAAGAGAATTTCTTTCTTGAGAATTTGTTTGTTTTTTTTTTTAGAAAGACCACCTTAACAAAAATCAATTTTGTTGTTGTTGTTGAGACAGAGTCTCACTCTGTTGCCCAGGCTGGAGTGCAGTGGCCAGATCTCTGCTCACTGCAACCTCCACCTCCTGGGTTCAAGCAATTCTCTGCCTCAGCCTCCTGAGTAGCTGGGATTATAGGAGCCCACCACTATGCCTGGCTAATTTTTGTATTTTTAGTAGAGATAGGGTTTCATCATCTCAGCCAGGCTGGTCTTGAACTCCTGACCTCCTGATCCACCCCCCTGGGCCTCCCAAAGTGCTGGGGTTACAGGCGTGAGCCACCGCGCACAGCCCAAAATTTAGTTCTTTAAGAGAAGAGCTGGGAATGTACAGCCCCTTCCAATCAGGAAGCTCTGTTTTCTTTATTACTATTTTTTTTTTTTTTTAGACAGAGTTTTGCTCTTGTTGCCCAGGCTGGAGTGCAATGGCACGATCTTGGCTCACTGCAACCTCCGCCTCCTGGATTGAAGTGATTCTTCTGCCTCAGCCTCCCAAGTAGCTGGTATTACAGACATGCGCCACCACGCCTGGCTAATTTTTTTGTATTTTTAGTAGAGACGATGTTTCTCCATGTTGGTCAGGCTGGTCTCGAACTCCTGACCTCAGGTGATCCGCCTGCCTTGGCCTCCCAAAGTGCTGGGATTACAGGCGTGAGCCACCGCGACCTGCCGGAAGCTCTATGTTTTCTTACCAGAGCCGGAATGGAGGCGGAGATAGTCAGAGCTCATGAAGGCTGTTTAACTGAAGGTCATCCTCAGCGTGCTTTGAGCTGTCCTGGTACAGGTCTGACCGAGGCCAAACTCTTCCCGTTGTATCCCTCTGCCCCCAAGGATCTCATCTGCCTATTTTAAATTTTTCACATTATCTAATTGTGATGGTTAATAGTAAGTGTCAACTTGATTGGACTGAAGGATGCAAAATATTGTTTCTGGGTGTATCTGGGTGTCTCCGGGTGTTGCCAGAAGAGATTAACCTTAGAGTTGGTGAACTAGGGAAGGAAGACCTACTCTCCCAAAGACCCACCCACAGTGTGGGTAGGCACCGTCCAATCGGCTGCCAGCGTGGCTAGAAAAAGCAGGCAGAAGAAGATGGAAGAAGCTTCTGGCCTTCATCTTTCTCCCGTGCTGGATGCTTCTTGTCCTCAAACATCAGACTCCAATTTCTTCGGCTTTTGGACTCTTCAGACTTATACCAGAGGTTTGCCAGGGGCTCTTGGGCCTTTGGCCATAGATGGAAGGCTGCGCTTATCGGCTTCCCCACTTTTGAGGTTTGGGGACTTGGGCTGAACCATTACTAGCTTTGTTGGTCCTTTACTTGCAGATGGCCTATTGTGGAACTTCACCTTGTGATTGTGAGTCAGTTCTCCTTAATAAAATCCCTTTCATGTATCCACATATCCTATTAGTTCTGTCCCTCTAGAGAACCCTGACTGATACACTAATAACTCAGATACCATTGTAAGAGATTTTCTTACTATTACCATCTTTTCCAAGTATCTTGAAACACACTCCTTTGCCTCCAAATTTATTTATATCTCTTGTAATAAGATTTCCAGAAAAACAGGGTGAAATTAGAAATTGTTCCATCCCTTAAACTCAGTTCAATGCAATTTAATGTATACCAGCACTTACTATGTAAAAGACATTTACTAAGCATTAAAGATAGAGAGCTGAATTAAGTAATAGCCTCTGCAGCAAAATGCAGAAACTGTTTTACAGAGGTCACATTTCAGCCTCCATCCAGCGACTGTTAGGATATTTCAAGTTACCAAAGGGGAAAAAAGTAGCTTTTGAATTTGGTGGTGTGAGTA
Organism: Macaca nemestrina; assembly: GCF_043159975.1. Lineage (NCBI taxonomy): Eukaryota > Metazoa > Chordata > Mammalia > Primates > Cercopithecidae > Macaca > Macaca nemestrina. The sequence goes on along the minus strand of NC_092142.1, from coordinate 69,487,225 downwards.
GTCACCCATGAGGCTGAGGGTCCAGGGCGTATTCCTCTCATCACCACTGACCTCATGCTCATTCCACGTAGACATTTCACAGTCGAGGAAAAGCTACCTGGAACCTGATACGAAGGCAGGATGTTCCCAGAGAAGAACGAACAAATGCCATGCTTACTGACCAGGGTAACAATTGAAAACACGGGGCATGAGGTCTGTATTTCGTAAAGCTGCAGGATCCAAACACTTCTCACTAGCAGCCAACCAAAGGCATTGGGGATGAATAATGAGTATACATTACTCACTCTAAGGTTGGGAATTTCTCGTGATTGACTGACCCTCCATCATGTCTCTCTAGAATTATTTCTATTGGACAAGGCATGGTAGACATGGTAGACAAATACTATGGGTAGTGGTGGTGGTTGTTTTTGAGACAGGCTTTTGCTCTGTTGCCCAGACTGGAGTGCAGTGACATGATCATGGCTCACTGCAGCCTCAGCCCGCCAGGCTCATGTGATCCTCCCGCCTTAGCCTCTTGAGTAGCTGGGACTACAGGCATATGCCACCACACCCATCAAACTGTTGTATTTTTTTGTAGAGATGAGATATTACTGGGTTGCTAAGGCTGGTCTTGAACTCCTGACCTGAAGCCATCCTCCTGCTTCAGCCTCCCAAAGTGCTAGGATTACAGGCATGAGCCGCAGCACCCAGAGGTTTTTTTAAAATAAAATCTTAATGATGATATTGGGAGCTTATGATCACTTAACTGTTCTACACAAGTTGCATGTATTATCTCAATCTTCACAACAACATTGAGGTAAGTTTAATTACCTCCATTTTTAAATGCACAAACTGATCACCGTGTCCACGTCAACATCTACAGTTTTCTGATTTTTTGATTATGGCCATTCTTGCAGGAGTAAGATGCATTGTGGTTTTGATTTGCATTTCCTTGATCATCAGTGATGCTGAGCATTTTTTCCTATGGTTTGTTGGCCATGTGTATATCTTCTTTTGAGAATTGTCTATTCATGTCCTTAGTCTGCTTTTGGATGGGATTGTTTGTTTTTTTCTTACTGATTTGAGTTCGTTATAGATTCTGGATATTAGTCCTTTGTCAGATGTACAGATTGTGAAGATTTTCTCCCACTCTGTAGGTTGTCTGTTTACTCTGCTGACTGTTCCTTTTGCCATGCAAAAGCTCTTTAGTTTAATTATTTGCCTTTGTTTATATTGTATTTGCTTTTGGGTTCTTGGTCATGAAATCCTTGCCTAAGCCAATGTCTATAAGGGTTTTTTCCAATGTTATCTTCTAGAATTTTAATAGTTTCAGGTCCTATATTCAAGTCCTTAATTCATCTTGAGTTGATTACTGCTGGTGGGAGTGTAAACTAGTACAGCCACTATGGAAAACAGTGTGGAGATTCCTTAGAGAACTAAAAGTAGAACTACCATTTGATCCAGCAATCCCACTACTGGATAACTACCCAGAGGAAAAGAAGTCAATATATGAGAAAGATACTTGCACATTCATGTTTATAGCAGCACAATTTGCAATTGCAAAATCATGGAACCAACCCAAATGCCCATCAATCAACAAGTAGATAAAGAAACTGTGTTACATATATAGATGGAATACTACTCAGCCATAAAAAGGAATGAATTAACAGGATTTGCAGCAACCTGGATGAGATTGGAGACTATTATTCTAAGTGATGTAACTCAGGAATGGAAAACCAAACATTTTATGTTCTCACTGATATGTAGGAACTAAGCTATGAGGACGCAAAGGCATAAGAATGACACAAAGGACTTTGGGGACTTAGGGGGAAGGGTGGGAGGGGACCGAGGGATAAAAGACTATAAATGGTGTGCAATGTATATGACTCAGGTGATGGGTGCACCAAAATCTCACAAATCACCACTAAAGAACTTACTTATGTAACCAAATACCACCTGTACCCCAATAACCTATGGAAAAAGAAAAAAAAATGCACAAACTAGAGCAAGAATGAATGAACATCTATAGCTTGCAGAATAACTCAGGAAAATTAAGCCATAAGACAACACTGCCACATCTTAGGCCAAAAATAAATGAATTTTGGCAATTATCAACATGCATGACACTTAATATGCAATGAAAAACATTTTATAAGCAAGTTCAATCCAAATACCTTTCCTTGCAGTGTAAAACAGCCTGGCCTCAATGCTCCCATTTCCAGGTCACTAGCCCGTACATTAACTTAACCTACTATTGATGGAGATGACAGAGAGTCATCTTCTTTGACATCTTCAGAATTTTCAAGTAGAGAGTGAAAATGGCTTCATGTGTTAATTAATCAGAAAGTTTGCAAAAATCTGAACATATCACTTTTCTCTCCTCAACACAGTCAGAGAGGATTTTCTGTTTCTTATCTCATCAGACCTCCCTTGGTCTGATTAATTCTTTGACATTGTACTCGGCAAGAGGTGTGTATATGTGAGGTGTTTTGTTTTGTTTTGTTTTGAGATGGAGTCTTGCTGTGTCTCCCAGGCTGGAGTGCAGTGGCACAATCTCAGCTCACCGCAAGCTCCGCCTCCCGGGTTCACGCCATTCTCCTGCCTCAGCCTCCCAAGTAGCTGGGACTATAGGCGCCCACCACCACATCCGGCTAATTTTTTGTAGTTTTAGTAGAGACAGGGTTTCACCATGTTAGTAGCCAGGATGGTCTTGATCTCCCAACGTCATGATCCACCTGCCTCGGCCTCCTAAAGTGCTGAGATTATAGACGCGAGTCACCGCAACAGGCCCATGTGAGTTTTTAATGGTGAAAAAAATACAATAAAATCTTCATCAATATTACAAGGACAGTAAAGGATACAAATGACACTTTCATGTAAGGCATGAGCCCTCTTTTCCTAAAAACCTTCCCTCACATACTATATATAGTGTCTTTTATACATAAAAAATTACTTGCAAAGAGCTCATATGCACAAGACAAATACTATAAAATGTAACTTTTAAAATGTACATAGGCAACCTAGAGATCTATACGTGTAACTAAGGACACTTTAATTCCTTGATCAATTTTCAGGTTTTTTAGGTTTTTTTTTTTTTTTTTGAGACAGAGTATCACTCTGTTCCCCAAACTGGAGTACAGTTACACAATCTCAGCTCACTGCCACCTCAACCTCCTGGGCTCAAGTGATCCTCCTACCTCAGACTCCTGAATAGCTGGGACCGCACGTGTTTGCCACTGTACTCACTACATTTTTTTCATTTTCTGTAGAGATGGGGTCTCACTAGCTTGCCCAGGCTAGTCTTAAACTCCTGGGCTCAAGCGATCCTCCCACCTCAGCCCTGCAAAGTGCTGTGATTACAGGAATGAACCACCATGCCTGGCCTTTAATACTTTAAAATAGATTATTCTCAAAAAAGTTGACCAAAAAATTCTCTGATATTTTGGCAGGGCCACATTTAAGCCATCCCAGGCAAGTATAAAAACCATGGTTGTGGTTTCAAGACTTCCAGAAAATGTCATTTATGTTAGCCATTCATATGCTAGTGTGATTTTAACAATTATTATTTCTGATATTTAGCCTAAATCTCTCATATTATAAATCATACAAATTTCCTGTCATTTCTGTTTTTAGTGGACAAGAATTAGCATTAAATGGGAGATAGACTGTTACTCTTGTAAAAAGCTGCATCTAATGAGAAGCTGTTTAGTGTATATCATTAACCTAATACTTAAATTGTTTAAAAGAGATGTTATAAGTGGGGCACAGTGGCTCACACCTGTAATCCCAGCACTTTGGGAGGCCGAGGCGGGCAGATCACTTGAGGTCAGGGGTTTGAGGCCAGCCTGGCCAACATGGTCTCTACTAAAAACACAAAAATTAGCCAAGAGTGGTGGCAGGCGCCTATGGTCCCAGCTACCAGGGAGGCTGAGGCAGGAAAATCACTTGATCCTGGGAGGCAAAGGGTGCAGTGAGCTGAGATCGTGTGCCATTGCACTCCAGCCTGGGCAACAAAGTGAGACCCCATCTCAAAAAATAAAATAAAATAAAATAAGTTATAAAAGCTATTAAAATAATTTATAACATTCAGATGTACTGAGTCATAATTACATCTCATAGTCATTGACCAAAAATCTCAACAGAGAACCTCTACCAAACACTCTTCAGGAAAGCAACCAAGACATAATACCCCCCATTTAGGAAAGTTCCACATATACCTGATGGAGCCTATGTTCATCAAAGTAAGCTCTGTCCCTATTCCAACCCTAGAGTAGATGGCATCACACAGTAGTTTTACAAGAACACTGGCCTCAAGTTGTTAAAAACCAAGAAATCACATGTAGAGTACTCACCTGAGTGAGTCTTTGGAGCCCCAGGACTACAGTGAAATATACTGATTCTGGCATGAAAAGTTAATTCACTACTTCACAGCTCTCCTGCCGGGCAGTTTCCTTGGTCTTCCTAACGTTCTATTGATTTCCATCGATTTAAGTTGCTTAATTCTAAAGTGTATCTTGAAATGGACACTTCATTGGTTTTTATTTTCATTGGTTTCCACAGAGCCTCCTCAAATTGTGGCACAGAATTAAATAACTTAAAGAGCCAGCTATGGGTGATCAGACTTTCATTCTAAAACTAGAAGCTCCTGTTAAACACCCTTGAAAATAAAGCTGGTGCCTCATTTCCTGGATCATAGTTTATGTAGCATGGTGACTTGTTAAATATTAAACTTTTGATAAAACATCCATATTCTTTCTTTTACATGAAAACTTCTGTGCCTGTAAAACATCACCACAACATCTTCCTCCTATTGTCTTTCTTTGCATTTTGATATGGACAAAATGAAAACGGGATCATTCTATTTCTGGCACAATGACCACTACCAAAATTATCGAACCCATTCGAAAGCCCTTTCCTTCCAAGTGCCGCCATCTACTTTGTCAAGTACCCTCCTGAAACCACAGCATGTGGGAAACAGATGGAATAAACCATAGTTGAGTAGGAATAGAAAATATATTTCAATGGCAAGAACTAGAATAAGAAAGAAACCTGGGTAGAAATTGGAGTCAAATATCCACATGGGACAGAGCTGAGAGTTAGAGGAGAACCAAAATCAGAGAATGAACGGGAAAGACGCAGAAGCAGGATACGGAAGTGGGATGAACCAAGATACACAAAATATCATGGTCATTTATCATGGCCATTCAACTTGATAATTTCCAAAAATGAAATTTTATCTTAATACACAGATTGTTCAATGTGTGGGTTCTTTAAATGAAAGTGTCTTAACCTGAACAGTTTTACCTTAATAGGAATACTGATGAGCCTCAGAGACTCTAAGAGTCCTCTGAATTACTTTGCAAAATGTGGGGTATGTATGGGGGGTATGCACAGTTTTTATCAGATTCTCAAAGGAAACTATGGCCCCTAAAACTCAAGAACTACTCACTGCTCTAGAGGATACAGCCACCATTATAGCCATCTCCCTCTGGCAAGGGAGAAATCAGCACACTGACTGCCTTGAGTGATTTCCCCTGCAGCTTTCCTTATGGGTTAGGGAACTTACTTGAATTGCAGGGCACCAACTGTGATGGGTATTCATGGCCATTTTCACTAGGATCAAAGCTTGCCCTCAACTACTCATAGTGAACACAACACATACAAATAGATATATTCAGGGACATTTTAATAAAAATGTACTCTCTAGGATTGGGGCAGGGCATTTTACAGTCAAAGAAAAGCTACCTGGAACCTGATAAAAAGACAGAATGTTCTTGGAGAACAAATGAATGCCATGCTTACTGATCAGGGTAACAATTGAAAACACGGGGCATGAGTTCTGTATTTCACCAAGCTGCAGGATCCAAACACTTCTCACTAGCAGCCAACCAAAGATACTGGGGATGAATAATGAGTATATACTACTCATTCTAAGGTTGGGAATTTCTCGTGATTGACTGGCACTCCATCATGTCTCTCTAGAAGTATTTCTATCGGACCAGGCATGGTAGACATGGCATTGGTTTACTTGTGTTGTACCTGCTGTTGCTTCTGTATCTTTCCTGACCATAAATAGAACTTTGCCCAGTGGCTCTGTCAGCTAAACAAATGTCCATCATCAACAATTTACCATAATTAACACCCACATACACACACACATCTACTTAGAGACAAAAAAAAAAATCATCCGAAGGTTTCAAAAACTAGACACAGATATTGAAAATGGTACATTTCTACCAAACCAACTAGGTTATAATTCGGTTTAATGGTGAGCCCTGGAGTAACACAATTCTTTTGTGTTCTTTTGAAAGTACTGAAGTTCTCTTTAAAAAAACTCACTTTGTTTCTTGTTTGTTTGTTTGTTTGTTTGTTTGTTTTTTCTAAGATGGAGTCTCACTCTGTCTCCCAGTCTGGAATGCAATGGTGTGATATTGGTTTACTGCAGCCTCCGCTTCCCAGGCTCAAGCGATTCTCCTGCCTCAACCTCCTGAGTAGCTGGGATTACAGGCCTGTGCCACCCATGCCCAGCTAAGTTTTGCATTTTTAGTAGAGACGAGGGTTTCACCATGTTGGCCAGGCTGGTCTAGAACTCCTGACCTCAAACGATCCACCCATCTTAGCCTACCAAGTGCTGGGATTATAGGCATGAGTCACCACACCCAGCTAGAACTCACTTTGTATTACTCTACAACATATTTTCTGAAGGAACCGCAATGGACAGTAGGATATGTACACAGCAACCGTATAGATCCATCAGCTGCTTTGCATGCTGAACTAGACTAGTTTTCAACACCACTGGAGCCCTTTCCAAAGTGTGTGCACGTTTTACATGCCTAGACCTTTTGAAATGTTTGAACAAGAGATTAAGCCTTGTATTTCACACTTTCACCTACTTGAAATATTCATGTGAAGATAGGGTGGGTATGAGATGTCCAGGACTTCTCATCAGAAAATATTTGATGACATCATGAAATCTCTGCTAACCTGCAAGTAATTCTTGCCAGGTTTTAAAAACTGAGAAGACTGAAGCTTCAGCCATGTAGAAATACAGATGAAAACCAGCAGGCTTCTGGCCAGCAAAACAAATCTGATTCACACATGAAAGTATTTTCATTCAGGCTCCAAAAATCTTTCAATTCTGATTTTCTACATTTGATTTGTACTTGATCAGAAACTCAACTAAGCCAAATTTGGATCCAAAATACAAAGGGCAGGGCCGAATCAAACAGTCTATTTTCATCCTAGCAAAAATTTTGCCTGTGATTTGTTTTCATTTAATTCTGATGTTATTTTCATCTTTATACTTTCATTTATTATTTCTATGTCATGTTTTATCTTTGTAGAGATAAACTAGTAACTGAAAGACAGCACCCCTTTTAGAGGTTTGATCATTTTTCTCTATGTAGCCAATTATTGTCCAGATTCCTTTGAAATTTCATTTTCTGTAAGAAGTTTAGTTTCAAGTTATTTTCCAAATGGATTTGGATTTTTGCTTTCATGTTTGTCATCCACAAAATTTATTTACTTATTCATTTATAAAGCTTCACAACTAGCCTCAGGAATTCTTAATATTGGCTTCAACAGACATTTTTATTCATTAGCAGGATCCAAAATACCTTTTCATATTTACTTCTAGAACCTTCAAACAGTTCCTTCCTTTTATTATTTCTTTGTAGCTTCAATTGTTTTCAACTCTTGGAGGAAAAATGTTTCTTTTCCACTTTAAGAATTCAAATGAGAATCCTTCAGTGATTTAAAATCAAGTCACTGATGCGCTATAAAAACTATAAATGTCATATCTAATGGTCACAAGTAGAACTATCCAAGGACTCATGGCAAGAATCCTCCAAAGTTGTTAGTGGTTGGGGGGAACGTGGCTTGATTTTGCTCTGCCTTAATATCGGCACTTCTAATGGAGCCATTCGGCAGAATGGGCTTTATTTTAACAGCAACCAGTAGCATTCATGCTATGGACTGACCCATCTTCAAGTCGGAAATCCTTTCATACACCATTCTGCATGTTGAAGACGAGCTCAATTGAAAAGTAGATGCAACCAACAAAAAACGTACTAAACCACTTTTCACATACCAACAGAGAAGTTAAGAGGTGGGAAGGAGGAGAGAAGAAATGAGAATGGTGTAGAATAGAGGAAGAAAAAGCTGGGCAACGTGGCAGAAGACTGAAGCCATCAGAGAAAGGAAGCCTGAAATGTCTGGTGTTCATTGGCCAAACATCTTTCCAGAATGCGTGTATGTAACATTCATTACTGAGTTGTGTCACTGCAAAATTTTAAGAAATAAATTACTTTTGAAGTTGCCCACACATGTCTTCTATGAGTGGTTTGGAGGAAAATAGGCAAGGCTGACAGAAGTCATTTTCTGAATGCCGAAAAGAAAGAAAGAAAAGGCTAGGTAGAGTGCAGTTAATGTGGGAACCAGGAACTCACTGGAACAAGCGTCTAGAGCTGGAAAGAGCCACAAAAACACAAGCCCCAGAATTAACTGCATTTTTGGTGGGAACTTTGGATTTCCTTGAGGACATGCTATTGAGCAATCCATTTAAATCTCAAAGGACAAAATAACTGATAAAATCCATTGACATCTGGGTAACCTCGCAGTCATCATGTTGGTAAACTTCTCTGCTAGGCTTATCTGAATAAACAACTTCTTCACTACAGCAAAGGAACCTCAACTGACGGCATCTCAGAAGGTCAGTTGTGAATCGTGTACTTGCCTCCTGCCACACACATGAATTTCTTTCTTCCCCCAGATTTTTACAGTTTTTAATTTCCCATTTGACAAAGTGGAAAAAAAAGAAGGGGAAAACAAAACACAACAAAAAAACAACGTGATTCGTGTTGCCTTTGGTAAAGGCAATCATTGATGAGGGTGTCCTTGAATGGAGAAAAATTCCAGTTGCTATGACCTAAAGGAAGCTCAGGTTGGCCACAAACCCAGGCTCCTGCCCTGCTCCTCAGTTACAAAACCGAGACAGCGAGGAGGGAAACGGTGATGGATAGCCAGCTTTGTACCCTAGGTATATGCCCCCCACCCCCCGCTAGAATACTGCAAAACCCAATATTTCTTTTTAATCAATCTCTAGACAGAATTAGGCCCTGGCTTATAGCCGAAACTGAGAAATAAATTTATTGTGCTTCCCGTCCCGTGTATTTCCTACTACTTCTTGCTTATAATAATATGGAGATAAAGATTCATTGTGTGTGTAAAATTGGTTTTCCAACAAATTCTGATGCTCTTAAAATAAAACTAAGATTCTCAGGGTAAGAAAAAAAAAAAGAATGTGCAAAAGAAAACAAACCAAAGTAGGCAGGAAGTAATAGAGGAAAGAAAACAAACAGTAAAGGACCATTGATAAAACAACGTGCATTACCTGGCTAGATCTTTTTCCCTACGAACTGAGATAGTTTGATGCGTTTAAATTGTGCTGTGACTCCCTTCTGGATAAAACCGTAGAGGAAAGACACAGTTGTGTGCTTGGGCTTCTCTCCAGGCAGCTTACTTGGAAGCTGAGAATGTCAGACAGTCTGAAGTAGGAAATGGGAGCGTGTGTGTGAGAAGCAATCTTAAGAACAGCCGAATGGGCTGGCCACACTTGCACGATTCCTGGATGGCAAAGAAAGTCTGCAAAAGATGCCAGACTGTTATGTGGCTGCTGGCAGACTCTGCTCTAAAAGTGGAACATTTAGAGTGTCAGTGGGCAGGCTTGGATACATACGAAGCTTAAGCAAAGTAAGACAGACTATCTTTTTACTGATATAGCCAGCTTACAGGAAACTAGCAAGAGAAAAAAGCATGTGTAAATAGGTAACCAATGGCCACTTAGCCAAGAGGCAGCCCCTAGATGCCTAAAAAGCATATTTGGAGCTCTACCTATGGCTTTTACTTATTTGTTCATCTATTTATATATCCACCCACCTACCCACCTGCCTGCCTGCCTTTCTTCCTACCTGCCTTAATACCTACCTACCTGCCTCCCTGCCTTCTTTTCTGCCTCCTACCTGCCTATCTACCTACCCACCTATCCATCTACCTGCCTACCTACCTATCTACCTATCTGCCTTAATACCTACCTACGTACCTGTCTGCCTTTCTGCCTCCTACCTGTCTACCTACCTGCCTATCTATCTACCAACCTGTCTACCTGCCTATCTACCTACCTGCCTGCCCACCTTTCTGCCTATCTATCTACTTGCCTTACTACCTACCTACCTGCTTACCTGCCTGCCTATGGACTAGAAAAGAATCCTAAAGTATTGCCAAAGCTTTCATGTCTTTTCTACCTTTACTTGGCTTAGAGCAGAGGTGAATTAAATGGCAAATAGTTGAGACATAAAACTGTATCTACGATTTGTACTTCTTGAAGACCCATCTTAATTTGCTTTAGGCTGAAGGACTCTAGTACTGAATACATGACTTTACTGTGAATCCCAGCAATTACTGAAGGCAGGCAATGAATATTTGTGGCTTTGGGAAAGCCAGAGGTAGACTCTACTGGTCTTTTCCTTTACTGGAATGTATCAAGGTAGAAAGTACATAGTTCTGGAAAACAGGAAAACTTCCAGGGTGGGGAAGACACTGCATCCCACAGGCCGGCTTCCAGGGCCACTTTTCATTTCCTGTCACTTCCTCCCCTCTGAATCTCTCTGCTCATATGAAAAAAGAGTGCTTCCGCCAAGTGGGTGGGGCTCTTATGTGGGGGTCTGCAGATTTTAGGAGGGACAATTGCCTCCAACACTGTTCTCACTATTTGTGTGCATATGCGTCTTTCTGGACTCCCAAAGAAGCTGATGTCCCAAGAAATGTTTAGAACCACATCTGCCAGTCACAGAGGACCTCGTCTTGTATGATGTGACTTACAGCCCATGTCCAGGGGAAACAAATCCACAGATACAGAAAGTCTAGGGCATAACCTATGGATGGGAAGCAGGGAATGGGGGGTGGTTGGGAGGAAATGGGGAGTTACTGCTAATAGGTATGAGATTTCCTTTTGTTGGGTGAAGAAAATGTTCTAAAACTGATTGTGATGATGGTTGTATAACTCTGGATATACCAGAAACCACTGAGTTGTGCACTTTAAATGGGTGAATTATATTGTATGTGAATTATATCTCAATAAAGCTGTTATTTTAAAAGAAAAAAAAATCTATAAAACCCTTACCCACTAGAAATGTACTATTTAGCCCTTCCTGAGTAAATGGCAATATCCAGAGGCTCATCAGACCCTGAAATGACAGAGAAAATGGCAAGGATCTTAAGTATAAGAGCTCCCTTCTTTATCAATGCAAACCTCAGGAAAAAAAGAAGACTTATTCAGGTCTTTAGTGACTTTGGTTTACATTTGTCTCCACAGCAACTGGGCCAAATACTGCACCAACTGAATACTTCATGGATCAAGTACCTACAAGTTAGTGGACACCTCCGGAAAAGAATGCAGTCACAAAGTAAATTCGGGAAATCCTAGTATGTCAGTAGTTCACTGGACAACTGGCATCTGCTTCTTTGATTATTTTTCTCCTGGTTACCAAATCCCTCATCAGTTAAAGCCAATGAGTTTTTAACATCCTGAGACAGAAATGAGGTTATAACACTCACATAGAGATAATTCTTACAGGGAATATATTTAGCCACATTTTTAATATACAATACCATCCTTCCCTCGTCAGAAATAGTGCAACATTATCGTGCAGAATATCATTTTTATTAAGGCTGAGGTATTTGTTACAAGTGGTGCAATACCCTTCATACCATATGTTTTCCCATGTGGACAAAATTTATTTGGAGTTTGCCTTCTGGAGAAAATTTAAACACCAGTAAATTGATGGTGATTTAAAAAAATAAATACTTATAAACGTTCCTTTTTTAACTAAGCATTACTGACAGAAACCTTAAAATCCAGGGATCTAATTCTCTGGAAGTAGCCACGAAGAGAGGAATTTTAGCAAAAACCTCACAATGAAACTTACAGCTCAAGACTCACTTTCCAGCCCAATGAAGAGACAGGGGGTGGGGGAGGGAGGGAGCATGACTTTTAAAAGCTAGCAATCTGGCAGGAAGTTGAATGAATTTTCCCTCCTCCTTTAGGAAGAGAGGCAGGACAAAAGGCAGGGTTCTCGCAGCAATTTTCATTTTTCAGTCATTTGCAGGAAAGCCCAACCAGTGTGATTAACATTCAGCCATCTGTCTGAACACAAAAGCCTTCAATGTGCAACATTTAAGCTCTACAGATAGCTTTAATGTGTTATCAATTAAACAAGTTTTCCTTCCACTGTAGTTTTTGGACTTAAATCTGATTTCTATTTATTGGGGTAGGAGAAGATGAGAAGAAAGAGTGGGAAGAGAGAATCTGAATTACGACTTTATCAGACCCAAGTTAAATGTCATCAGGTTACAACTCTGCAGAATTGACTCCCTGGGTCGCCAGGAGACCAAAGGAAGCCAAGATTGACAATGTACAGATTCAAATGCATTTTCTTCATTATCAACCACACAAAAAGAAGAGGGATAATAAAGGACACATGTAAACTTTATATACACAGATATCTTGCTGGTTGGAGAAGGCTGCCTGCTAAGTAATTTATCCTGAAATAGTTCCTTTTAAATGAAAAAAAAGAGAGAGAGACAGAGACAGAGAAAAAAGAAAAAAAAAATGCAACCAGGTTTTACTGTCCCAGCGAGGGTATGACAGCAACAATTTACAATTTTCCTCCATTTCATTCTCTCCTCCTCCCTCCTCTGCCTCTCCACTCACCATCCATTCTCCATTTCCTGACAACTTCTCATCACGTTAGTTCATGCCTAATCTAAAATGGTGGTGTGTGAAGGAATTTAAAAAAAAAAAAATAAGATAGAGAAAGGAAAAGGGAGACAATATGATTAGGAGGAAGACAGCAGAAAGAGAAAGATTGAGAGAGACAGAGAGACTGTCAACATCCAAGTCTGCATTTGCCTATTTAAATGCAATCCTGCAGCCCTGGCCGAACTGTGCAATAGATGGGCTGCGTTATGAATTTCTGATCAGACAATGATAGGTTATGAGAGGGGACGTAATCCCATTGAGAAAGCTTTTTCTTCCACGCAGGGGCAAGTGATACCTACCAGGGAGAGAGAGCTCCTTGCTTTGCCCTCTGTGTGTATGTACGTATGTATGAAAACGTATATAAATTTCTGCCTTTCTTTAAAAAGTCAAAATAAGCATTTTATGATGATAAATGTGCAGTAGTAATTGACAGTCGCATCTGAAACAGGAATGTTCCCTGGCAAATCAGACTTACCCACCAAATAAGCTGCATTATTTTTTGTTTTTTTTTTTTGAACCTGATTAGAATTCTCTCCTGTGCTTATCTCATTTTTTTGTACCTGTATTCGTGATCTAAAGAGAAAGTGAAAAGATTGAAAACCACCAACAACACTGGTGTTTCGAGTATATTCTATGGCTTGCTTCCCTTTCAATATTTTGTATTTACCTAAAAAGAAACTCAAATATATATACAATGGATAATATATTTCATGTACAGTACTCAATGGAAGAAACCAAAGTTTTTGTTTTGTTTTTTCGTTTGTTTGGTTTTTGTTTACATTTCCACGCATGTGAAACAATACTTTCAATTGCTTTATGGAGTAATTATAGGCAGTTAATTACTCTAGCTGTAGTTAAGCATTACACTAACCAAGAGGTTTGTAGGTTAATTGAAACTTGTGTAATAGAGACAGGGTATTAAGTATCCAAGTCAGGATTTTGCAACAGCTCTTGGCTCCTGTGCGGTAAAAAGTTAGGAACCGTACATCTAGTACATCTAGGATCTGGGGCTGCTGGAGCAAGTATATGAGCTTCCCTGCACCAGATGCAGACACACACAAGAGACCCCATTTACAAGCAGAGAAAGAAGCTACTCCAAGTTATATGAATGTCATGGAAAGAGTCACAGACAAGAGAGGTGTTTATCAATAAAAGCAGGGAAAGCTTAAAATGTAAGAATTGTCATCACATTTAAAAGAAGGCAGTTGGACTTCATCCCTATCCTGTTTTAAGTGACATCACACAGAGTGAACAGCATCTTACGGTCTTGTTTTTCTTCTTTTGCCAGGAGGCATCCCAGGACCTAATGGAAATTCACAGCCAGAGGAGGGTTACCGGTCTACATTTTATGTAATGTTCACCTTACCGCAGGGACTCACTGCAAGCAGAATACAGCATCCCATTTCAGCCAGAGTCCTCTAAGCCAGTCTTTTGTTTATTTGGGGGAAGGCAAGGGGCGAGGTTGTTTAAAACAACATTTCTTTCACAATTTAGGGATATTTTTTTCTTCTCCTTATAAGTGCGCCAATTCTTAATTATGGTCTACAAGAGCAAAATTGCAAAAGCCTATCAGTACCATTCTGCCTTTTGAAATGCCGTGTTTTCTTATGTTCAACTTCTGCTGCACGTACATGTCAGGGTAACTTCAGTTCTCTTTACCCTCTAAGCTGTAATAGATCCATTAAGCGAGTGTGGATATGGGGGTGGGTAGTGAAATGGGGGGATCATCTAAGAGTGCAAATTATTTACCTGATTTAGATTCATTAAAGTCAAGCATGCTGTCTGCATTTCACCATCTTTTTAAAACGGGGAACTTGCCCTGAAAGAATATTATGTAAATCTTTCTGTCACAGATTAGTGCCTCTATACATGACTTCCACAATGCGCATCTGCCTTCTGTGCAAGCTTATTACATACACACACAGAGTTTCCAATTTTTAACCTCCCGTCCTGCCCATTCTCCTCCTTCCCCCAACACTCATTATGGGAAAATTACCTCAAACAGGACACTACTGGTTGCCTTCCATTCTATTTACATAATTGCTGTTTTGTTGCTTTTCTTTTTCATAAGTGGAAATTTTGTTCCCCAAAGGAACAGCATTGATGTTGAAGTGATAAAATGGAGTTTCCACTCGGGGTGGCAAATGGAGAGGAGCTTCTAGCAACATGTTCTGGGGCACTCTGTGCTCACCAGGATGCAAGTTGTTCTGAGGCTTACAGGCAGAGGTTTCCGTGATGGTGGCAACCCTGGAAAAAAATTCCTAGGCCAGGGATGGTAAGCTTCCGAGAACCAAGAAAATAGCTGTGCTAGGACCGATGCCTCCTGAGGGTTTAATATACAGCACTGTGCCAAATCTGAAATGAACTGCTTTAACTTCCATTCATAATTAACGTCAACATTTATATACATATGAATAAACAGAAAACTACTTCTTTAAGAAACTTTTATGAGAAAGCAAATTTTGAAAGAGGCAGCTTTGTAGCTTCCATGTTCACACTCTGGTTTCTGTGATTTCCATAGTAGGTACTGAAAAACAAATAAAAAATACGTGAGATACACTCATGTGTTTTAAAAAATGCATGAGTTTTTTAAACCATGAAATATATCACATATACAGAAAAGCATAAAATATGTATGTTCAGTATGGATGTGTGTAATGATCTCTCTTTCTGGTTTTAATTTGTAATACCCTGATTACCAGTAGGGTTAAGCATTTTTTTCATATGTTTATTGGCCAGTAGGGTTTGTCCTTTTGTGAAGGGTCTATTGGATTCATCTTTTTCTTATTACTTTGCCAGAATTCTTTATGTTGTCCGGATACTACTTATTTGTCACTTAAATGTGTTGCAAGTATCTTTCTCCATGAGATGGTTTTACTTCTCACTCGCTTTATGGTATCTTATGATGAATGTTATTAATTTTAATGTAGTTACATTTAATATACCTATACCTTATAGTTAGTGTTTTTGTGCCTTGGTTAAGAAAATTTCCCCTATCCTGAGATCATGGATATCTTCTCCTAAATTATCTTCTAAAAGCTTTATTGCTTTGTCTATTACATCTTTAAGGGCTTTATTTCACTTGGAATTGGTTATTTTGTATACGGTAAGCTAGAGGTCTAATTTCTTCTCCTTCTTCTCCTTCTCCTCCTTCTTCTTCTTCTTCTTCTACTTCTTCTTCTTCTTCTTCTTCTTCTTCTTCTTCTTCTTCTTCTTCTTCTTCTTCTTCTTCTTCTTCTTTCTTCTTCTTCTTCTTCTTTCTTCTTCTTCTTCTTCTTCTTCTTCTTCTTCTTCTTCTTCTTCTTCTTCTTCTTCTTTTCTTCTTCTTCTTCTTCTTCTTTTTCCTCTTCTTCTTCCTCTTCTTCTTCCTCTTCTTCCTCTTCTTCTTCCTCTTCTTCTTCTTCTTCCTCTTCTCCTTCCTCTTCTTCTTCCTCTCCTTCTCCTTCTCCTTCTTCTTCTTCTTCTTCTTCTTCTTCTTTTTATATATAGATCACCAATTGTCCTAACATCATTTACTAAAAGTTCTCTCCTTTCCCCTCAAGTCTATGTATCAAATGTATAAACATAGGTTGCTCTATCTCTCAGCTTTCTGTTCTGTTCCATTGGCCTGTTTATACCTATACCATGTCTACACTTGTATCAATGTGGTCCAGTGATATATCTTGGCATCTGGTAAGGAAGTACCCAACCATATTTTCTTTTAAAAGGTTCCTGGCAACGCTTCATCCTTTGCATTTCTACCAACATTTCTTTTATCAATTTGGAATTTTGATTCAGAGTGCATTGAACCTGTAGATCAGTTTTGGGAGAATTGCTATCATTTATGAACATGCCATATTTCTCCATATATTCAGATCCTCTTGAAAGTTGTTTAATAAAGTTCAATTTTCAGATGACAGGCTTTATACAACTTTGGTTAGACTTATTCCTAGGTTCTTTATATTTTTTATACACTTAGAAATGGTATATATATGAAAATTTATTTTCTATTTGTTACTAATATATAGCAATGCAATTTATTTTTCCATATTGATTATGTTTTCAACAACTTTGCTAAGTCTTTACTAATTTAATTAATTTTTCAATTGATTCTTTTGGATTTTCTACGTTCACAATATAATCATTATGAAGAATGACAGTTTTATTTTTTCCTTTATGATCCTGTACCTTTTATTTCTTTTTCCTGCGTTGTCACACTAGCTAGGACCTCCAGTGCTGTGTTCAATCAAGTGATGATAGATACACATTTATCTTTTTTCCAATCTCAAAGGGAAAGTCTTTTACTCTTTAGCCATTAAGAATGATGGGTTTTGCAGGGTTTTCTTAGATATTAGTTATCAGATAAAAGATGTTTCTTTTTATTCCTAGTTTGCTAAAAACTCTTACATTGGCTATAATACATTTTATCAAATTATTTTTCTGTAACTATTTAAATTATTATATGCTTTTCTCCTTTAAGCCATAATGTATAACTAATTATATATTAATTGATTTTCTAATGTTAAACCAACATTGCATGCCAGGAACTAGGCCAGGTCATAAAACAGTGCCCTTTATACAAATTGTAACCTTTATACAAATTGCTAACAACTTGTTTTTGATTTTGCATCTGTGTTTCTGAGAAAGATGGGCTGTCATTTTCCCTTTCTCATGCTATCCTTGTTGGGTCTTGCTATCAAGGTTGTGCTAGCCTCCTACAATGAGTTAGGTGACATCTTCAACACTTTGTGATTGAAATGAGGAAACTGATGGCAGAAAACCAGTGATGCCTTGATTTTTGTTTTCCTCTGAGATAGAGCCTCACTCTGTTGCCCAGGCTGGAGTGCAGTGGCACATATTGGCTCACTGCAACCTCTGCCTTTTGGGTTCAAGCGATTGTACTCCCTCAGCCCCCCAGTACCTGGGACTACAGGCGCGCACCACCATGCCCGGCTAATATTTTTGTACTTTTAGTAGAGACAGGGTTTTGCCATGTTGCCCAGACTGGTCTTGAACTCCTGACCTCAGTTATCCGCCTGCCTTGGCCTCCCAGTGTGCTGGGATTACAGGCATGAACCGCCACGCCCTGACACCTTGATTATTTCAACCCAGTTTCCCCTCCCTGCTTCTTCTTCCTGATTGAGTTAGTCAAGGTTCAGTCAGAAAACATAAACTATACCAGTTAACATAACAGAAAATTTCACATAAATAATTATTAACTGAGTGGAAAGAACTGTTAACCAGCTAACTGGAAAGATAAAAAGAACCCTAATATTTCAAGTAAGTGCCAACTACCCCAGGACTGGGAGAATAAAGAGAAGAGCTTGGAATTATTAAAACTAGGGGTTTTGAAGAAGGAGCCCAACTTGGGGTTCTGAGGAGGGAGTGCTAGGTGGCTGGCACTGTCCTACCTGAATGCAACATGATGAAACTGGTCCTGAAGATGTTGGGAAAACCTCAAATGGGATTCCACTGCCACTGTAGGAAGAAACTTCCACAGACAGAGTGGCAAAATGATGCTGGAATGATGCTCACAAGAAAAAAAAAAAAAAAGAAGAAGCTAATGGGAAATCCACAAAGAAAGCAGACCATAAGGGCATGACATTTTTTTCTGTCCACCTTTCAGTATCCTTTTAGTGGACCCTATTGGCAGAGCTTCATAGGGAGCCTGCTGGCCAAGCAAAGATGAGGGTTGCAGGGCTCTAGCCCCCGGGATCACAAAGCAGGGTCTGTAAGGTTGGGTTTGGAGCTGAAAGACAATGGCTTAATAAATGGCCCAATACTAAAAATGGTGAATCACAAATGATGCTTGCCAGAGAAGACAAACATTTTCTTACCAATGATGGAATCCACCTCTACCACTGAGAAACTTACAGCAATGTTGAGAATCTGGATGATGAGTCCATTGTGTCACATGAGCTCATCAAACCAACAGACACTTTAGTCAACAGAAAATTAACAAACACGATGCATTCAGAGGCTCAAAACATACTTGCCCTCTCTTGCTGCTGGGTACCGAAACTGCCATGTGTGAAATCATGGGTTAGCCTCTTGGAAAATGAGACCACATGGAAAGAGATCCCATTAGACTCAGTATTTCCAGGCATTCTACTGGAGGCCACAGACACGTAGAGCCAATCCAGCCCCAGTCAAGCCAGCAGAGATCACAGGAATTGCCCAGTTAACTTAAAAAAGTAGAAGAAACAATAAATGTTCATTGTTTTGTATTACTAAGCTGGGAGGTAGTTTGTTATGCATCAAAATCTACCTGACACCATATATCCCTTGTATAAACCAAGCGCTGCTCAGTGCTCAACTCGGTGGATGTAAATGAAGTCACATCAACATCAATCAAACCAAGTTCCTACTCTTACCCACAAGCCGACAGAGCATCTTATGCTTCTCTTTCAAAGCCCCTCATCCAGAAAAACATCTGAGGGGACTTCAAGGGAGAGTCTCGGGGGTGCTTGCCAACTATCTGTTCTGCCATCACCGTACAGCACCTGACATGTTTTGCACTGGCTTGCAAGTCTGCAAAGCTACCTGGGTGAATATCACTATTGTCACTTGGAGTCCATTATGAGGAAGCGAATACCTGAGTCAAAAGGACTTTCTCCAGATACTCCCAAAGTTGCCACCTGAGTGTTCAGAGAATACTCTGGAATTTCCCTTTCCCTAACTCTACACTGCACTTTTACACCTAGACATTAATGAATACAGATTCCTGGAGACACGGATTCTCAATATCTCATAAAACACCATCTTTGACTTATGTTTAGCAACTCTAAAAATAGAGGACATGGCTGGGCACAGTGGCTCACGCCTGTTATCCCAGCACTTTGGGAGGCCAAGGTGGTTGGATCACGAGGTCAGGAAATCGAGACCATCCTGGCCAACATGGTGAAACCCCGTCTCCACTAAAATACAAAAATCTAGCCGGGTGTGGTGGCACGTGCCTGCAGTCTTTGCTACTTGGGAGGCTGAGGCAGGGGAATCTCTTGAACCTGGGAGGCAGAGGTTGCAGTGAGCCAAGATCACGCCACTGCACTCCAGCCTGGTGACAGAGCAAGACTCTGTCTCAAAAAAAAAAAAAAAAAAAAAAAAAAAAGGACATATGTCTTCAAATTAATAAGCATCAGTTTTCTAGAACAGTGCTGTTTCAATCAACTTACAAACAGAAATGTCTCTAGGATGCACTCTACATATGCTACGGAATAAACATTAAATTATCCAGCAGGATTTCCCACACACCAGACCAGTGAAAATTATTAATAGACCATGGTATTTTTTTAATAATTAAGGACGAATGGTGAGATTTTATATGGCATACAAAAGTTAAAATACCATCCATTTCTCTATTTTTTTAACTAAGCTGTGTTTTTGGTAATAATATGACTGTGATAACTGATACTACTGTTTCTGCCTTTTAACATAATTCCTTGGTAAAACGAAGAAGTTGAGCTCTATGTTTATCTCCCCATTTTTTTCCAGGAACATACAATCAAAAACTGTCTAAGAAACACCAATTCAGAATGATTTAACTTGTGGGAGCTTGTGGACAAATATATCTTTGTTTTTATTTAGCCTATTCAGGTGGATATTTCTAGAAAAAAAAATAATGGTATCAGCATCCAAGCGTCCCTCTCTTGCAAGATAGAGAACTGTGTTCCAGTGTGACATGACATTCCTGTCCCAGGGGACTGAGGACCAAAAGAAAACCTCTAGGAATGATGGCTCAGCTTTGAGATAAAGAAATGGAAAGAACATTGCCTTTTCTCTGTGGAGTGATTCACATAACACAGAGCACTAGATCTGTTTCACCCAATAGTGATGCATTAGCCAGGGTTAAGTCAGAAAATAGAAACACTCTAGGAATTTCAAACAGAAGAACTTAATACAGGGAATTGAATATACAGCTTTCAAAATGACTGAGTGAGTAAAAAGGTGGTGAGGTAACCCAAAGACTAGACACCAACTAGACAAGGCAACTATCATGCCTACAGCTGGAAAGTAGACGTGGTTGTATTACCAGAGCCCAGAAGGGCAGAAGAGTACTGAACTGCAGTGCTGGGACTATGAGGAGTACCTGACTAAAGCTGGGTGTTACTGAGGCCAAGGAAAAGGCTCTAGACAGCATGTGCTGGAACTGACACACACACACACACACACACACACAAATGTCACCCTCTATAAGTGCCTGCTGTTGCTGGACAAATGTCAATGGAAGCTGGAAATTAAAAAAAAAAAAAAAAAGAAAAAAGAAAAAGTAGCTCCTACCTATATTCAGTCATCCAGTCTCTCCCCAGGATCACCAACTGGTAGGACCTAACTAGAAGGCAGGTGAAATTTGGGAGAAGCCTCTTGCAAGGTTCTGGCGCCCTGACCATACGTAATCACAGAACAAAGAAGGGTGAGAATGACGGCTGAAAGCTTTGAGAGCTAACTAGCAAATGACTGACAGAGTTCCAATTCATTAAGGTATGACTGACATACAAAAAGATGTACATATTTAACACATACAAATTTATGAGTTTGCAGTAAGTATGCACCAGTGAAACTACCACCACAATCAATGCCATAAATATATCCATCACCTTAAAAAGTTCCAACTTGTTTTTTTATTGATCTATAATCTTCTTCTTCTTCTTCTTCTTCTTCTTCTTCTTCCTCTTCCTCTTCCTCTTCCTCTTCCTCTTCCTCTTCCTCTTCCTCTTCCTCTTCCTCTTCCTCTTCCTCTTCCTCTTCTTCTTCTTCTTCTTCTTCTTCTTCTTCTTCTTCTTCTTCTTCTTCTTCTTCTTCTTCTTCTTCTTCTTCTGGGGGCACTGCCTTTGGATTTGCTATCAGGTGCTATCAGTTTCATAGAATGAACTGGTAAGACTGGCAAGTGTATCCTTCTCTTCTATTTTCTGTATAATTATGCAGAATTGGGGTTAATTCTTTAAACATTTGGTAGAATTATGTAGTGAAACCATCGGGGCCAGATGTTTTTTACAAGGTTTTAAACTATAAATTAAATAAATAATTATGAATTCAATTTTCTTAAGAGTTAAAGAACTACTCAAATTATCTGTTTCATAGTGAGTTTCAGTAGTTTCGTATCGAATTTATGTATAAAGAGTTATTTGTAATACTTCCTTATTATTCTTTTGATGTCTACAGGCATCTAGTGATATCCTGTTTCAGTCGTTGTATTAGTAATTTGTATATTCTTTTTGCTTTATCAGTATTGCTAGAGGTTTGTCAATGTTATTGATCTTTTCAATGCATCAGCTCTTTATTGATTTTCTCTATTTTACCATATTTCATTAATTTCTGCTGTATTTTTATTATTTCCTTTCTTCTACTTGCTCAGTTCATTTTTATCTTCCAGTTTATTGAGGTGGGATTTTAAATTAGTGATTTGAAATGTTTTCCTGCTTTCCGGTATAAGCATTTGGGATAAGCATAACTTTTCCTCTCAGCATTGCCTTAGCTATGTGCCACAAGTTTTGATATGTATACTTTTAGTTTCATTTGATTTCATGGGTTTTTTTTTAACTTTTTCTTGAGACTTCCTGTTTGACCAATGGATTTACAAAAATGTTAAGTTTCTAAGTGTTTGGAGATTTCCATTATCTATTACTGATTTCTAGTTTGATTCTATTGTCTGTCATATTCAGAGGATACACTATTATTTCAATTCTTTTAAGTGGGTTGAGATTTGTTTTACGGCCCAAGATTATGGTCTATCTTGACATACGTTCCTTGAGCACTCGAAAAGAATGTGTATTCTCCTATTGTTAGGTGGAGTGTTCTATAACATCAGTTAGTTCCCGTTAGTGGTTTTGTGCTTTCTTTTATTAATATATCTTTGCTAATCTTCTGTATAGTTGCTATAGTAATTATTGAGAGAGGGGTGAAGTCTCCAACTATAATAATGGATATGTCTATTTCTCCTTTCAATTCTATCAGTTTTTGCTTCCAGTTTGCAGCTATGTTGTTTGGTATATATACATTTAGGATCACTATATCTTCAAGGCAGACTGATCTTTTTATCATTATGCAATGTGCCTTTCTGTCTCTGAATTTTATTTATCCTACAATCTACTTTACCTGATATTAATTTAGCCACTCTTTCTCCCTTTTGATTAATTTTTGCATAGTATATATTTTTGCATCCTTTTACTTTCAACCTATCTATATCATACGCGAATGAGTTTCTTTTAGAGAGCATATAGCTGGACAATGTGGTTTTAAAAAAATCAATTCTGCCAATCTCTGTCTTTTTACTTGTGTACTCAGACTATTCACACTTAATGTAATTATTGATATGTTAAGACCTAAATCTGCCATTTTTTTTTTTTTTTGTTTTCTGATTGTTTTATCTGGGTTATTTTTTCTTTGTTTTCTTTTACTTGCCTTCCTATGAGTTAATTGAGCAATTTTCAGACTTTAATTTCTTTTAAGCTTCTATTTTTATTAGTGTATCTGCTTGGACAGCTCTCAGTATATGCTATAGGTATTAAACTGTGTATGCATAATTTATTACAGTCTAATGATAATAACATCACTATGTTTAGTGATGTTTAGAAACCTCATGTTGCTTTATATCATCCCTATAGCTTCTCCATTTGTTTAAAAAAAAAAATCCCTACATACATTGAGACATATTGGACAGTGCTATTATTTTGTTTTTGCTTCAAATATCACACTTAGTTTAGAAAATTCAAGACGTTAAAATCTGTTATTTCCTCCTTCCTGATATTCCAAGATTCCTTCTTTTTTGATTCCTTTCTATTAAAAAAATTCTTTTATCCATTCTGTTAGAATAGGTCTGCTGGCAGACCTATTTCATTAGCTTTTCTTTGTCTGAAACTGTCTTGATTTCTCCTTCATTCTTGAAGGATATTTTCAGTGGAAATAGAATTGGAGCTGACTATTCTTTATTTTCAGGTCTTGAAAAATATCCTGCCACTTCATTCTGGGCTCCATAGGTTTTGATGAAAAAAATACTGTAATTTGAATTGTGTTTTCCATAAATAATATATTGTTTCTTCTTTGACTTTCATTTTCAAAAGTTCAACAATGATGTGTGCTGATATGGATATATTTGGGTTTCTACTCCCCAGGGTTCACTCAGCTTCTTGGGTCTGTAGGTCCATGTCTTTTGCCAAATCTGGGGAATTTTTAGCTATTATATCTTTGAATACTTTTTCAGCCCCATCTTTATTCTCCTCTCCTTTTGGGACTTCAATGACCTGAATGTTAGATCTTCTGTTATAGTCACATATATCCCTTTATTTTGTTTTCGGTCTCGCTCTTCTCTGTTCTTCAGGTTAATTAATTTCTATCGTTCTATTTTCAGAATCAGTGATTATTTCCTGTCTCTGCTTAGTCCTGCTAGTGGCCCATCCATTGAGTTTTTAATTTCCATTACTGTATTTTTCAGTTCTAAAGCATTTGTTTCTTCTTTATATCTTTTCTTTCTGTGCTGAGGCTTTCTTTGCTGAGACTTTCTCCATTTTCATTTGTTTCAAGCATGTTGATAATTGCTTGTTGAAGCATTTTGAGGATGGCTGCTTCAGATAATTCTAACCTCTGTGTCAGCTCAGTGGTGGTGTCTGTTGATTGTCTTTTCTCGTTTAAATTGAGATCTTTCTGGTTCTTAGTATAGTAAGTACTGTTTTTTTAATACCTGAACATTTTGGACATTGTGAGACTCTGGGTCTTATTGAAATCTGTTTTAACAGGCCTCTTCTGACACCACTCCAGCAGGGTAAGGGGGCATGCTATCTCATTATTGCCAGATGAGGGTAGAAGTACAGCTTCTCTACTCTACCTCCACTGACATCCAGAGAATTTCTTGTTACTGCTGGGAGTGAGTAAAAGTTTAGGCTTCCCACTAGGCTTCCACTGATATCACCTGCCTGGGAGAGGATGGGACCCTCTTCATTTTTTCCCACATGGCCTCCGCTGACACCTGGTTACTGCTGAGCACTCATGGAAATCCTAACTCTCCTCTACACCTCCTCTGACACAATCATAGTGAGGAGTGAGGAATGCGGAGTCCAAGCTCCCTACATGGTCTTCACTAATGGAAATGGTGGGGACGGATTGGGGACACCTCATTAGAGCTTGGCCAAGATGGAAGAATAAGCTTTCTACTCAGCCTTCGCTGGTGGGACACGGGATAAAACCAAAGTTTTTCTGTGATGTTTGGCTCAAGTACTGCAGGGACTATCTGTCATAGGTTGAATTATGTCATCCCCAGACTCACATGTTTAAGTCCTAATGCCCAGTACCTCAGGACATGCCTTTATATGGAGATAGTCTTTACAGAAGTCATCAGTTAAAATGAGGTCATGAGGGTTGGCCCTAGTCCAGCATAACTGGCATCCTTATAAACAGAGGAAATTTGGACACAGACATGCATGCAGGAAAGATGGTGTGAAGAGAGGTAAGTAGAAGATGACCATCTATAAGCCATGGAGAGATCTGGAAAGATCCCTTCCTCACAACCCTGAGAAGTAACAAACCTGCCAACACCATGATGGTATAAGACATCCAGCCTCCAGAACTGACAATAAACTTGTATAATCTAAGTTAATCAGTCCATAGGACTTTGTTACAGCAGCTCTAGCAAACTAATATCCTGACTTAAAGTTTTCCATCTTGCTAGGCTATTCTTTCCCTGGTCCTCTGGCTGGAGAGCAAAGGCTTTTCCTGGGTCCTTTTTCATGTGTGCTCACTGGAATTTCCAGATTGCCAGCTTCTCTGATACCCAGTCTGGGATATATGGAGAGCAGAAAACATCCAGGAGACTGATCACTGTGTCCTTTCTTGGATCCCAAGGTCAGTACCTGGTCTATCTTCTTCTTTCCATCTTTATAAGAGAAAGAATTAGCTGTACTTAGTGGGATGACTAGATAAAAACATGACTCTTTCATCTTTCCAGAAGTGGAAGTTCACAATGTGTTTGTTTGTTTGTTTGTTTGTTTGTTTGTTTTTGAGACAGAGTCTCACTCTGTTGCCCAGGCTGGAGTGTAGTGACGCAATCTCAGCTCACTGCAACCTCTGCCTCCCAAGTTCAAGAGATTCTCTGCCTCAGCTTCCCGAGTATCTGGGATTACAGGCACATGCCACCACGCCTGGCTAATTTTTGTATTTTTAGTAGAGATGGGGTTTCACCATTTTGGCCAGGCTGGTCTCGAACTCCTGACCTCAGGTAATCTGCCCACCTCAGCCTCCTAAAACGCTGGGATTACAGGCATGAACCACTGCGCCTGGCCCACAATGTGCTTTTAATGCCTGGCTAATGTGGAAACTATTCAAAAACTGTGACGACTTGGAGAAACAAACTCCAGATCAATAAGAAGACCTTTATGGATACTAAAGCTACTTGAGTTTTTATCTTGGTGAAAATAATGAGGAATGTGTGCATCCCATATCACAAGATGAAAACAGTTGAGATTTAGGGGAAGTCATTAATTACATAAACTATTTTTTCTCTTTAATTCTTGAATCCTACTACTAAAAATGTCTCATATTTATCTAGTACTATTTTTCAGATTCCAAAACCATTTTACCTCTGTCTCATTTGAGCTCACAGATCTGTGCAGTAGATGGGGACATTATTCCCAATTTACAGGTAAGACTTAGCGAGGTTGCAGAGTTGCCTAAAGTCACATGGCCACTAAGAAAAAGAAACAGGACTCAAACCCATGTCTTTTGACATCGAAGCCACAACATTTTCCATTCTACCTCATCAAAACTACTCTTGCTTGTAATAGTGGCCAAAAGTCCCCACGTCGTCAATTACAACAAGCTTGACCATGATCCTCTAAAGCTTTCTAAAACCTTCATAATCACTCTGGGAAGGGTTATGCTATCTTTTTCCTCTGGTTTCACATTTCTTAAATTCAGTAAAAACCCATGATAGCTGTTTGTTGCACAGACTATTCTAAATAATCCAAAGTAATGGTTTTCAAAATGTTTTCCACAGAGCCCTAAGGTGCCTTGGTGTCTACCATAAGAATCGGATACGGGGTTCAGGGCCTCTCTCTCCTGCTTAGCCATAAAGTCTCTGCTTATATCTGTTTCATATATTGAATTTCCTTATAGGATTTGATTTGAAAAACTAACACTGAAATCATATAGAGTCTTTAGTTGCCTATCAGAGGGGCCAAACTGTTCACTTAAGAGCAGTCCTTTCTGGAATAGAAGACAAAGCTTGCGCTGGGCTAGCTTGATGAAAATAGCAGTAATCAGTAATAAGTAAAGTGGTCTACTATCAGCTGTTCTGGTTTACTCTGACAAGAGATCCCCAAAGTATTTATCCCATCCAATAACTATATATTGAACACAAACACTGGGAAGGTTTCTACCATAGGGTATAGAAAAGCATATGTTAAACTCCATCCTGTCGGGAAGCTCACAATCTAATGGGAAAACAGAGCACACATCCAAACAGCAGTAACAAAAGGAAGAATAGGATGCATGAGAAATGTAAACAATGACTATCAGATCTAGCATACCAGGAAAATCATTTTAAAAATAGTAACTGTTATTTATGAAAAGTCAGTAGGGCGCAGTGGCTCATGCCTGTAATCCCAGCACTTTGGGAGGCCGAGGCAGGTGGATCACCTGAGGTCAAGAGTTCGACACCAGGCTGGCCAACATGATAAAACTTTCTGTCTCTACTAAAAAATACAAAAATTATCCACGTGTTGTGGCGGGTACCTGTAGTCTCAGCTACTCGAGAGTCTGAGGCAGGAGAATTACTTGAACATGGGAGGCAGAGGTTGCAGTGAGCTGAGATCATGCCACTGCACTCCAGCCTGGGAAACAAAGCGAGATTCCATCTCGGAAAAAAAGAAAATCTACCCTGATCCAGTTGTTCTATATCCATTAGTTCAAATCTTCACAAGAACTTTGCAAAGTAGAAGTCACTATCCCCATTTTACAGATACAGAGGTTTAGAGGAGTTAAGTAACTTTCTCAGGACCACACAGGTAACATGCAGTAAAACTAGGAGTTAAATTCAGGTATATTAGATACAAAAGCCAGTGGCCCCCTAAGGCCTTCACAGAGAGAAGAAAAGTCATTATAAGGACATGGGGGTGTCTCACAGAACCTGAAGGGTGTAAGGCTGGTAGGTTCAGAAAGGAATTAAAATGAGGAGGAGGAACATGGTAACGGACAGTGGTAGCCCTTTCTGCCCATTGCTTAACTTCTCTATGAACTCTCTCTTCTCCACATTTCCCATAGTGGAAGCAGATGACCGTGACATAGCTACTGAATTTACATGGTTCAGGTGCACTTGCTTGAAGAGAAAACGTCTAGCTTTACCTGGGTTCTAGTTCCTAATATTCAGGAAAAAAGCATGTTTAGGTCAGTGCCCACATTCATCCAATCAACAGTTGATGGGGAACAAGCGTTTGGTAGCATAGAGAACTATGTGGTAGCTTGTGGAAGGCAGAGAAATGTATTCTAGAATGTAGGTGGGTTGCAAGCTTTTTTTAAAAAATAATACACATTTCCTACAGAATCTGTCTCAGGCTCACAGAATTCAAGAGCTGATGAGGTTCTTATTGCTAAAGTCTGGCAGTATCTCTTCCTGATCAAGGTAACTGAGAAAAAGAAATTTTGCTAAAAGAAAAAAAAATTTGATAAACCACACTCCATCACTGTTCCTCTCTGAAATATCCTAACTTCATGAATGTTTGAGCTCTGTTGCACAACTAATTTTACCTGAGGTTAGAATTATATACTCAGAAAGGCCATGTATATATTAATTATAGAGGAACTGGGAAACAAAAAATGATATGTTTAGCTTTGTTATGCTCAGATACATGCACGAATGAAGAATAGACAAACACAAGATTAAAAATTTTATGAACCCTTCCAACCTTTTCTTTGGGTAACCAATATAATCTAGTTAGGACATGCCATAGGGCTATGACATATCTCAACCTACTCAATTTTCAAGATCAAATTTAAATCTTACAAAGCTCCAAGAATTCATTGCACTGTAAACATACTTACAAATACACATTGCATCAAACATTATACTTAGTAGTGAAACTCGGAAAGCATTCCTTTGAAGATGAGAAGCAAGGATGCCCACTATCACATCTTCTATTAATAATTGTATTGAAGGTTCTAGTCAACACAGGAAGAAAACAAAATGAATTACAAGTTATAAGGATTGAAAAAAAACCTTGTCATTATTAGCAAGATATATGATTATATAGAGAGAAATTCCAAAAAAAATTAGAGATAAAGTAGTTGAGTTTTTAAAATTTTATGGATTTCTAAAATTTTATGGATTTGCTATACTAGCAACAATTTGTTTTTAAAGTAATATTTTAAAAAAGAAACCATGTGACACCTCCTTTTAGCATTATGGCTATCCAAAAGCACTGAGGGGGTCCGTAATTCACAACTACTATATTCTGAATGGGACATTCTTAAGGCTTCATTGATCTAACAAGTCATAGAGAGGGTCTCAAAGGATCCAAGACTTCACTCTTTGAATCACAATCATTTTTTCAACACAACTTAAAAAACTATGTAAATTTAAAAAAAAAAAGGAAGTCCAGCTTTTATTTAAAGTTCAGGGGTACATGTGCAGGATGTACAGGTTTGTTACATGGGTAAACATGTGCCATGTGGTTTGCTGCATCCAATTAACCTATTGTTAATCATTAGAAAAACGCAAATCAAAACTACGAGTTATCGCCTTACACCCATCAGAATGGCTCCTCTCAAAAAGAATATGAAAAATTTACAACCCTTGTGCACTGTTAGTGGAAATGTAAAATGGTGAAGCCACTATGGTAGATGGTATGGCAGTTCCTTAAAAAAATAGAGATAGCATATGATCCAGCAATTCCACTTCTGGATATATACCTAAAAGAACTGAAAGTACAATCTGAAAGAGATATTTGTCATCCATGTTCACAGTAGCATTATTTATAACAGCTAAAAGTGGAAGCACCCAAGTATCAGAAGAACCAAGTCAATGGATGAATGGATAAACAAAACATGGTATATACATAGTGTGGAATATTATTCAGCCTTAAAGGAAATTCTGACATATGCTATAACATGAATGAAACCTATAAAACTGTCACAAGAAAACGAATACTATGATTCTACTTATATGAGGTATTTAGAGTACTTAAATTAATTGAAGCAAAAAGTAGAATGGCAGTTGCCAGAGGTAGGCAGGAGGAAGAAAGGCAGAGTTATCTTCTGGGTTCAGACTTTTGGTCTCACAGGAGGAAGAAGTTCTAGAGACTGGTTGCACAACAATGTGAATATACTTAATATTACTAAACTGCACACTTAAATGGTTAAGATGGTAAATTTTATGTTATGTATATGTTTAGCAAAATTAATTTTTTAAAAGGATAGGAAAGTCTCTTCTTCTAGTATGAATGTTAAGTAGTACAACCATTTCAGGAAAAAAAAAAAAAAGATTTGGCATTATCTAGTAAATTTGGTGTCCAAACTCTATGATGTAGGAACTCATTTCTGCATATGCCTTAGAGAAACCCTTGCGTATTTAACCAAAAGACATGTACAGGAGTATTTTTGTATGAATAACAAACAAATTCAAATGTCTATTAACAGTAGAAAGGATAAATTGTGGTCTATTAATAAAATGGGATAACATACAGCAATTAACTTGAGTTATTAGCTGCATGCAGCAACATCAATGAATCTCAAAAATATATCGTTAAAAAATGAAGCACTTTATAGAAGAATACATGCCATGTAATTTTATTTACGTAAAGTGCAAAAAACTGTGCAAAACCAAGTCATACATTGTTTTTGGATACATATATGTATTAAAAAATATATATATAAAATCAAAGGAAGAATAAGCGAAAGACACTGGCCACCTCCAGGGGACACGGCAGAGGGTACACACATAAATAAAATGGATACATCAGTATTTGTTGTATTACTCATATTTAAGTTGCACATATGCATAATTTTATATGCTTTTATATGCATAACATGTTTCACAATTTTAAAAAGTGCTCTTTTTGGACTTCATTGTGTGTTCTAGTTCTAGTACAGAAAGTTATATTCATGATGTTGCCCAAAAATTACGAACTTTGAGATTAGACAAGTAAGTATTTAAGATACAATCCCTACTCTAAAAGAGTTCGTAATGGGTAACAAACAGATGCCCTCTAACTGTAATAGAGCATAAGAACTAAAATAGACAAAGAAACTAGCATAGTTACTTATCTTTAATAGCAGATGAACAATAAATATTTGAGTGGTTTATGGAGGCAAGCTTCTTGGAGGAGATGAGTCTCGTATGACTTTGAAATGGTAATGGGATTTTCTCGTTGATTTTAATGAAAGCGTGCATAAATGGCACTTTGTAAGTTTCCTAGAGCCTTGCTATTCTGTTTGTTTGCTTGCTTGTTTGTTTGTTTGTTTTGAGATGGAGTTTCACTCTTGTTGCCCAGGCTGGAGTGCGATGGCGCAATCTCGGCGCACCACAACCTCTGCCTCTCAGGTTCAAGCGATTCTTCTGCCTCAGCCTCCCAAGTAGCTGGGATTACAGGCATGCGCCACCACGCCCGGCTAATTTTGTATTTTTAGTATAGATGGGGTTTCTCCATGTTGGCCAGGCTGGTCTCAAACTCTCGACCTCAGGTGATCCGCCCGCCTCAGCCTCCCAAAGTGCTGGGATTACAGGCGTGAGCCACCACGGCTGGCCGAGCCTTGCTATTCTAAATGGGGTTATGGACCGGCTATATTAGCATAATTTGGGAATTTATTAAAAACGCAGACTATTGGGTCATGCCCGCAAAACTTACCAAATCAGATTCTGCATTTTCGTAAGATCCCCAGGTGATCCACATGCACCTTAAATTTGAAAAGTGCTGCTCTGTGGTACATTTATGTTATATTTAAACAGAAATAGCCATCTAAAATGTTTTCTCAAGAATGTCTAAAATGTTCATTTTGCTGCCTTGTCTCTGTGATTTGATTATACTTTATCTATATATACATATATGCTTCATTTAATGTATGTTATTATATATATACACATATACATTATGGAAATATGCTATACCCAATTTTGGCTCCCAGATTCAAATCCTTCCTCCCAACCCTACTTCCATAACCTTTTTACAGTCTGGCTGACCACGAATTTCATTCCTTATTGTTTAAAAGAACACATTCCTTAATTCTTTTTTTTTTTTTGAGACGGAGTTTCACTCTTGTTGCCCAGGCTGGAGTGTAATGGCGCAATCTTGGCTCACCGCATGCTCTGCCTCCGGGGTTCAAGTGATTCTCCTGCCTCAGCCTCCCGAGTAGCTGGGATTACAGGCATGCTCCACCATGCCCGGCTAATTTTGTATTTTCAGTAGAGACAGGGTTTCTTCACGTTAGTCAGGCTGGTCTCAAACTCCCAACCTCAGGTAATCCACCTGCCTCGGCCTCCCAAAGTGCTAGGATTACAGGCATGAGCCACCGCATCCAGCCGCTACATTCCCTAATTCTACAGAACATAGTCATACATTGCTTACAGATAGGAATATGTTCTGAGGACTTAGTCATTAGGCAATTGCATCATTGTGTGAACATGTACTTACACAAACCTAGATGGTATTGCCTACTGCACACCTAGGCTATATGCTATAACCTATTGCTCCTCTACTATAAACCTATTCAGTGTGTCACTATACTGAATTCTGTAGGCAACTGTGAAACAATGGTATTTGTTTATCTAAACATAGAAAAGGTAATGCACTACACTACGACTTTCAGATGGCTAAGACATCACTAGGTGATAGGAATTTTTCAGTTCCAATATAACCTTAGAGAACCACCATCACATATGCAGTCTGCTGCTGAAGGAAACATAATGTAGTACATGACTATATACAAGAAGTTGTTGTCTGAGAACTTATTCAGAAGTGACTTGAATATCTCTTCTCTATAGAGCAATCCATCCATTAATTTTTTTCACTTATTAAATGTGACATGTCACAGACCTAGTCCAAGCTCTGGGAAAGCAACAGTGAACAAGACAGTGTCCCTGTCCTCGTAAAGTTGGCATTTGGATGGGGAGTGAAACGCAAAAGAACGTATTATTATATTAATGTTTTATTCAATATGAAGGCAATATTTCAAAACTTAAATTGGCTGAGTTTTCAAAACAGAAAGTTAACAGGTTTGTAGATTTCTGTCTGACATGAACTCATAGGATCACAGAATCTTGGAGCCAAAAGGTACCTTAGAGAATATCCAATTCAACAGCCTATTTACACCTGATACTTAGAGATGTTAAAAAGCCAGACTGGGGTCCAAATTTTGTGAAATTACTATGAAGTTCATTTATTTAGATTATTAACTGTATATCTAAAAAGTCACGTTCAGCAGAATTTCAAGTCATAGCATTAGTAACATTCCAAGAGAATGTGTTAATTTCTTGTTCTTTTCTCTCAAGGAAACCGATTACACTAACTTTGAGTTACTTATATTCACAGCTAGCACTGAACAGATTTAATAAATATAAATTTGGAAACACAACCAAAAGCCACAGTTTGAAAGAAAAATTACAGAACACAGAAGGCTCTTTTGAATTGTCAAATCATAAAGAGGAAACATTGTTTTGTTAATTTAAAGCATGGCTCTTTGGCTATATACCCAGTAAAGGGATTGCTGGGTCAAATGGTATTTCTAGTTCCAGACCATGGACACAGGGAGGGGAACATCACACACCAGGGCCTGTTGGGGGTTGGGGAGAAAGGGGAGGGAGAGCATTAGGACAAATACATGATGCAGGCGGGGCTTAAAACCTAGATGGTGGGTTGATAGGTGCATTGAACCACCATGGCACATGTATACCTATGTAACAAATCTACACTTTCAGCACATATATCCCAGAACTTACAGTAAAATTTTTTAAAAATTTTCAAAAAAGAATACTATGAAGAAAAATAAATAAAGTATAGCTCTTTAAGCTGAGCTGTTTTGCCTTCATTTAAGCACCTCTTTGTTTTTATTGGAAGACTAATGACTACTGGCATTAGAGGAACAGACTTTAATGGGGAGAAAAACAGCCTTGAAATACAAACTAAGCAAGATTTCTTGGGTCGCAGGTTAAGTTCATCACATGCAAGTTCAAGTTCTGTGGGTAAGATTCATTCAAAAGATTGGATGGTATTTTCACATCATAAATATCTGAATTTCCACCTCATATCCCAAGTCGTTCCCAGCACCTGTCTATTTATCAGTTACTACATAATGCACCCCATTCTTTTCCCTAAGGTGAAATTACTTTGGAGGAACAAAGGAAGAAAATTTACACTAACACAAAAGTTGTGCTCTAGCATTTCTTTTACTCATTCATCACACACAAAAAAAGCCACAGTATTCTGATTTTAAGTTTTCCATTAACAAGAATCTTACATTTTTTATTTTCACATCACGTGAAACATAAAAAATGTTGAAATAATAATAAACTTCCAATCTTCAAAAAAAAAAGGTTTTTTCATCAGTTTGTAGACATTTTGACTATTATTAGGTCCCCCAGGAACAGTGAACTATCCTATTTTTCTGTGGTTTCTGAAAATATTTATTCCCCTGGTTGGGAAGTATTCAACCCTCGCCATTTTTCTTGGGAAGAACCCATTATATAATAAGGTATTTGTCTTTCCCTCGGAGCTGGCTTCCCAAGAAATAAAGAAAACATGCAGAATGCTTTGAAATGATGGTGGAGCACATTTTTAAGAGGAAAAAGAAAGAAAAAAAAAGAACAGATTCTGAGAACATTAGTCTGACCCCAAAAGAGAGAAACACTTGTAATCAGTTTTCTTTTCATTAATGCAATAAATGCCGCCTGCACTTTGTGTGCCTAAAGAGAACCATTCTGAGATAAAGGATGTCTCCCCAACCTTTTATACTGAACCGGTGGTTTCCCAAATTTAATATGCATGAAGAGTGCACGTGAGCCCTCTTAAATCCAAGAGCCAAACCCTGCCTGTGCAATAAATCTCACCACTACTCCACTATTAGACAGGGGATTAAAACTAATCTAGCAATCCCCAAACCAAGCAGTGAGTGGATTAAAATGCAAAACGCATGGGAGTAGGAAGATGCTTAATGCTAAATAACAAACATTTCAATCATAGAAATCATTTTTATCTTCTTGTTTATGCTAAGTAGATACTATTAGACTTAATATCTGTATTAACACAAGTGGAGAAAGGAAACAGTATTACCAAGACCCAAGTATTTTAATGCCTTAGAATAGCTGGCCCAAAAAACAAAAGCAAACAAAAATGAGCTTGATAAAAAGACTACACTGTGATCTTTAGATTAATTGTTTACTCCTTTAAGGTCAACTCAACAATGCTTGACCTTTTTAATTTTCCTTTAAGCCAATGCAGTACACACTATAAAGGTTGAATCAAGAAAGACAAAAAAGTTTCCAGGGTTCCCAGCCTGAAACTGGAGCAGGCTCTCTCTGAGTAATGCCTACGTAATATTTAAGTCAGCAAATGCCTTAAGCATCATCTTCTTTGCCAGATTATCACAGTGCACAATAGAAGAGTCCCTGTTGCAGTGAACCCAGAAGAGGCCCTTATGAGGCCTGCACCCCGTAAAGCTGTAGCTGATTGCAAATGTAGGAAAGTGAACATGTGCAGGCTCTCATTAGCACTGTCTATCCAAAGAACACAATACACACACACATCTGGCATCTCCTAACGGCTGTGGAACCCATTACACACAAAACCAATGACTTCGCTCCAACTGCAATCCATATAATGCTGGAAGGAAATCCATAAAGTTTTATCTGAAATACTGTTGTACCTTTCAACTCTGTCATCTTCCTCAATTTTCCACTCCTGGGTTCTGTTATACCCTCTCTCAGACATCTGCGTTTCGACTTGAATCCCTCCCCGGGCCCTTCCCTACCCCCACTTCCCTATAAAATATTCTTCAAGTCTCCCCTCCTGTACCATGCTATGCGATTCCCACCAAGTCAGGCTCAGTCTTTCTTATGTAGAACAATTGCTACAAATGGTTGTAACACTGACATGGAGGTTGGTCCTGGGATGCCTACCTCATCTCCAGCATTTGTTTCCAAACACAAAATCTCGGAGAAAAATTGGACTATTATACATAAGTGCAGTATAAAATGGTAGGTATGTACGCAGTGCTTGGACTAGCCTAGGCATTCATAACTTGTTTTCAGTTTTCAAGTACTGGTATTCATTTCATTTCCTCTTAACCAAGTCCTCATGGTTCAGAAAGCCTTACACATTACACAGTAGTGAGGAGTTATGAATTAACACTTGGAGTTATAAAATAGGAATAGGAAGATATCTGATTTCAAGCATTGTGATGCATAAGTTTCTGCAGTGAAATCGCTAAATCATCTCATGTTTGTAACAACAGAAAAGAGAAGTTTAGATTCGATGTAATTTGTCATATATATGTGTATATTTATATACGTATACATGTATATATGTGTATATATGTATATATGTACGTTCATATATGTATATATGTATGTGTATGTGTGTGTGTGTATGTGTGTGTGTGTATATATACATATATATATAGAGAAAGAGAGAGAGAGAGAAACTGGAGTTCGCTCTTCTTGCCCAGGCTGGAGCGCAATGGCACGATCTCAGCTCACTGCAACCTCTGCCTCCCAGGTTCAAGTAATTCTCCTTCCTCAGCCTCCCAATCTTCCTTATATTTTAAAGGGTCATAGAATCACTACATCTTAGAGAAACAATAAAAAAAAAACTAGGTACTGGGAAATTCTTCAAGCATGGCTCATTCAAAATGATGTGAACTTTCATTTATGAGGACAGTTTTGTAAAAATATTCCAATGTTTCTAATTGCTGATAGCATATCTGTCTCATCAGTGAAGATCACCAACGAAGTCCAAGGGATTTTCAGAAATCAACCCAACCCCTCAAGAAAATGGACTTCTCAAAAAGCAGCTGATTTTGTGGAAGGACTTCCCAAATCCCAAT
Organism: Macaca nemestrina; assembly: GCF_043159975.1. Taxonomy (NCBI): domain Eukaryota; kingdom Metazoa; phylum Chordata; class Mammalia; order Primates; family Cercopithecidae; genus Macaca; species Macaca nemestrina. The sequence goes on along the minus strand of NC_092142.1, from coordinate 69,450,438 downwards.
CAGTTGTCCAGGGCTGGTCCATGATGAAACTTTCACCAGTCTTTACCAAGTCATCATAAAGCTAAATTTGTTTAGTATGCAGACAATAATTGTTTATTCTAAGATGATCTCCTTCCTATACTTCCAGTATTCAAATCTCTTTTATGAAGAGATGATTACAATAAGTGACAGTTGGTTGATTTATTTTCTGTTTGCTTTCTGGGTTTTGTTTTTTCACTGGGACACATCTTTCTTGGAAAAATTTTAATTGACAACATTTTGAAATGTAATGATCCATGAAGTCCAAATTGCTGGGACTTTGTGGAATAAGAAAAATGTTCTAGGGACGAAGTTTTCATCTTGCTTTCCAAATACTAATCCATCTCACTGGTCTAGTAATCAGATGAGAGGATAAGAATAAATTGTTGTGTTGGCTTAGTTTTAGCTAACTTGGATTTAATAACCAAGAACAATCACCATGACAGAATATAGTTTTCTCATTGAGATCCTGATTGATAGATGAGTCAGCTCATGCAGGGATTGATTCTGTGATAGGAATAGAGAGAACAATAGGAAAAAGGTATGCAATCTGGGTGCATAAATCCCCACACACAACAATCTTGAAAATGTAGGCCTGCCATTGCCGATTATAAGGTTCCCCATCCTCTTGTTTCCACCTTTCTCATTGTTGCTTTGAGAAGCTGGAAGCTTACTTACCTTCTTGAGGTTGGAGCTGTGTGGCTCCCAAAGGCTTCGAGAATTTCTCCACGTTCTCATCTGCCTGCTGTGAATTTCACTGCACATATACTGCTGCTGACCCCATGTATCATGGATCTAGAAAATATTCACTAGAAACTCAAATGCCCATTTCTCATCTTTATGTGTTTTTTGTGGGTATGTGTATGTGCGTGTGATCTTACGATGCTGTTTATAAGAAGATACCATTTGTCACTTAGAAGCCATGTAGTATTTTATTTTCAGGATCCTCCAAAAAGCTGGGAAAATCTCATCTCCATTATTTTTAGGCACTGTCATAAGTTTTAATATGGTACGATACCAAAAATGATGACAGTGTAGCAATTTGGGGCCAATCTATGGGTATCCTTTATCATTGCCTAGTGCACCAAGTCATTTTAAGTGAGGGCATTCAATACCTACAGGCATTCCTAGTTGAAATTCCAATTAGAAAGGAAAATAAAGGACAATTGTACAGACTGTTAAAAGTTGGACGATTCCAAATACTACGGAGAGAAAGAATGTCTGATGGCTTTTTGGATCTCTTGAGTATTCCAGATGATACTCTCTACTTGCAATATGTTTTAAACCCCTAGGAAAGACCATTTCTATGACCATTGAAAATGTACGTAAAAAATCATCCAAAGAAAAAGACATTATACAAAACTGGTCTTAAATACTTATTGGCCACCCTCACCGTGCCAAAAATGACATCCCAGTATCAATCAGGATGATCAGAAAGGACCTCTGGAATATGTGGCTCTTTGACGTGGTTTTTAATCAGATGTCCCCCGAACTCGGCGCTCATGAATCACAGAACTGAAAATGATCCTCAGTCATCACAGAATTCATTCACCTCCCTCTGAGAGGAGCAGCACAGAAAGCATTGAAATCAAACCACCTGGCCTTTCCTTTCAAATGCCCTGAGAATGTGCCACAACTCTGCTTTCATCCCGTATCCCAACGTTTCACCGCTCTTGCTGGCAGAAGAGCATTCTCCCCACACGAGGACGTCTAACCTAAATCCTTCATGCTGCAATGTCCGTCCATTCCCTTTGTTCGAAATGACTGTTTCTTCTCACACCTGCTCCCCATTAGGTGACTATTACATACTTCTGGGTAATCATTCTAGAGGAGAGAAAGGCATAAACTACTGCAGCTGAGGGTAGTAGCATATTTTTTTCCATGCAGATGTGTGAGTCATCATCAAATTGTGAAATCTTTGTGAGTAGGAGCACATGGGAAAGATTGCCTTTTGCCAACTCTTCTCTGATTACATGTTATAAGGAAATAGACAACAGAAGTGCAGTTGGAAACAGAGTAACATTGGACCTACAAACACAAACACATACACACACACAATTTATGGGCTTTAGTTGGAATGAAACAAGAATTTATAGGCTGGTAAGTGCCTTCTGTTCTAAGCACTACTGGGTTTCTGATGCTTGGATACCATTTCTTATGCCTCTGCAATCTAAAGCAGGCTATCGTCATGGGTGCATGAAACCAGTCTAACTTGCTAATTCTGCTAAAACTCAAACCTGTCACTCTGGTTGTTTTATGCCATATGGTTGGAACAACCAGTAAATAGTATGCTTCATAGGTTAACTGTTCTGAAATAATTTAGATATAGCCTTGAGGAGAAAACGATATGGTTCTGCTTCCTGAGGCCATGGGGAAGCAGTGTTATCTAATACTGCTCACTAATGCACTGTGTGCCTAGATAATCCACATCTTAGAAACTCCCAATATGGGTCACACAGATTGGCAGCATCAGTACCACCATGAAGCATGTTAGAAATAGAGTCCCAGGCCTCCCTCCAGACCGATGCATTTTTTTTTTTTAAGATGGAGTTTCACTCTTGTTGCCCAGGCTGGAGTGCAATTGCACAATCTCGGCTCACTGCAACCTCCGCCTCCCAGGTTCAGGTGATTCTTCTGCCTCAGCCTCCAAGTGGCAGGGATGATAGCCTTGAGCTACCATGCCCAGCTAATTTTGTAATTTTTGTTTTTTCAGTAGAAACGGGGTTTCACCATGTTGGTCAGACTGCTGCATCTTAACAAAATCCCTAGGCACCTCATGAATACATTTAAATTTGAGAAGCACTGGCCTGCTTCACTCCTCAATGCCTCTATTTCCTCATCTATAAAATGGGTATTGGCCGGGTACAGTGGCTCATACCTGTAATCCCAACACTTTCGGAGGCTGAGGCAGGAGGATCACTTAAGGCCAGGAGTTCGAGACGAGCCTGGCCAACATGGCAAAACTCCATCTCTACTAAAAATACAAACATTAGCTGGGTATGGTGGCACATGCCTGTAATTCCAGCTACTCAGGAGGCTGAGGCACAAGAATCGCTTGAACCTGGAAGGCTGAGGTTACAATGAGTCATGATCACACCACTGCACTCCAGCCTGGGTGACACAGTGTGACTCCGTTTCAAAAATAAAATAAAATGGGTATCAACTGACACCTGTTACTTACTTTGGAGAAAGAAGGATTAATGTCAGAGGGTTTTTTTTTTTTTTCCTCTCCCAGGAATAGTCTCTACATAAACACAACATGGGGGAGTCATTTCATTTGCTGGAACAGGCAATGACTGAACATTTTTTGGAAGAAGAGCCAGGACTCCTTCCTAGATAATACATCTGTCCTTCATCCAAACTTCTTTCCATGGCCTTATGGCTCCAGAAAGCAGCAGAGCCGTTCAACCCACTGCCTTTGGAGAAACAACCAAGCCTGATCCCAATGAAAACAGCTTTCCTGCTCCCTGTCTTGGCTGTCAAACACAAACACAGACACTCTGTGGGTGAAGTCAGCCCAGCTGGATGTCTGCTGCTGAGCCATCTGCAGAACAACTTGCAGACTAGTAGCTTGACTCTGGCTAAGACAAAAGGCAAGGGGGAAGCTGGGGCAGAAAGGCCACAGCCTGACTCCAGGGACTTTCCCTCTCAGTCCTTCCTTAATTCCTTCCCTCGGAAGGGACAAGAATGGAAGAAACAGATGAGGACTTCATGCAGCTAGAATGCTTTCATGACTGTCAGGCAAAACCCTAGCCAGATGCCCAAGGGACACTACAGAACATTCACATCACACCTATACCCCAAGAGCCATGTCACAGGGACAGAAAGGGGCAGCCCCAATAGCATAAAAATTCAGAAATCAAGAGGGCACTGAGGCCGGGCACGGTGGCTCACACCTGTAATCCCAGCACTTTGGGAGGCCAAGGCAGGTGGATACTCGGGTCAGGAGTTCAAGACCAGCCTGGCCAACATGGTGAAACCCTATCTCTACTAAAAAATACAAAAATGAACTGGGCGTAGTGGCGGGCACCTGTACTCAGGAGGCTGAGGCATAAGAATCGTTTGAACCCAGGAGGCGGATGTTGCAGTGAGCTGAGATCGCACCACTGCCCTCCAGCCTGGGCGACAGAGTGAGACTCTGTCTAAAAAAAAAAGAAAGAAAGTACTGAATCACTCTCTCCAGTCATAATCCCGACCCTCCCCACCCCCAAGTTTGTCCAGACACTAGACAATAAACCTTTTAGACTTACCAAGAAACAAAAACAGATTGAGCCCTTGACCTCCCCGTTACCAGTTCTCTTACATCTAAAGACCTGGGTTAGAGAGAGCACATGATTTCTCTGCCAGAGAGACAGTGGTAGACTCAATTTCTTTAGGTTGAAGTGACCTGAATAACAATATCAAAAAATGTAAGATCAGTCTTCCTGACTTTGGAACCACATAGACAAGATACTGTGAATGTGTCATTTGATTCCACTAGTGAGTAATAAAGGCAACCCTGAATACTAGTAAGGTAGGAGGAAACTAACATGGAATTCTGAGTGTACACACACACACACACACACACACAACACAACACAGACCAGGCTTCCAGAGGTGCCACAGTTGTTCCGTTCAAGCCATGGAACAGACCTTAGCATGCTAACCTGCAGAATAACAGCCACCCAGATTTCCTCCCAGCCTGATCCCACTTCATTTATCCTCTTGACCTCCTTACCTCTTACTCTTTCCTTTTCCCTCCTTCATTTTATCCCATCAGATTTCAAGATTGAAAAAGGGGCAGCTTTGCGAAAATGAATTGCTACAATCAACAACCAAAACACCAACAATAAAAGGCTGGAGATCAAAGGAAAACACCCTCAAACAAAATGATCTGAAGAGTTTCAGTGAAAGGAACTATTTCCAGTCCAATGGGTTTTTTAAATAGACAACATGTTGTGTATTTATTGTGTACAACATGTTGTTTTGAAATACATATTCTTTGCAGAATGACTCAACAAAGCTAACATATGCATTACCTCACATACCATTTGTGTGGTGAAAGCACCTACAATCCACTCTCAGCAATTCTCAAAATAAGATACATTATTAATATCATCACCATGTTGTACAATACACCTCTTGAACTTATTCCTCCTAACTGAAATTTTATATTCTTTGACCATCTCTCCAACTCCCAAGTAGGCACCATTCTACACTCCAACGAGTTCAATTTTTTTAGATTCCACATATAAGTGGAGTGCTGAGGTATTTGTCTTCCAGGTTCATCCATGCTGTCACAAATCACAGGATTTCTTTCTTTTTTAAACCTGAATACTGTATACTAACTGGATATAGTATTATATATGTACACATCATACTTTCTGGATTAATTCACTCACTGATGGACACTTAGCTTGATTCCATGTCTTGGCTACTGTGAAAAATCCTGCAATGAACAAGGAAGTGCACATCTCTCTTCAACATACTGATTTCATTTCCTTTGGATATACACCCAGTAGTGGGATTGCTGGATCATATAGTAGCTCTGTTTTGAATATTTTGAGAAACTTCCATCCTGCTTTCCAGAGTGACTGTGCTCATTTAGACTCCCATTAGCAGCTCCAGCACAATGTTTCCATTCTGGCCCCACAACAGGACAGAAATCAAGATACAAAGGAAGAGAAACATGTATAGAAGAGATCTTTCCCCTTTCCTCCCTCATTAAACCATGGCTGCCTCCATAAATGGAAAGAAGACTGGATATGAGCGTTCTATGATGTTTCAGACGCTCATTGAAAATTACACAGTTAAAATAAAGACCAGAGTTGATGTTACCATTTCTGCCTGAAGCTTATCCCGAAAGTAACTCTGGGGGAAAAAGTGTTCTCTCTCTAGGATCCAAAAGTCATGGAGGTAGGTTTGATGTCCTACTATGTCCTACTACTTGTTGCCTCTAGGTTGGGAATTGTCATGTGGTTTAGATGCCTTAAGATTCTTCCAGTGTGAGATGTGGGAAACTGCCCCTTGTGACTTGCTCTGCCTTCTTCCTGGTGCCAAATACCATCCTCAACCTCCAACCTCCCACTCCAGGCAGCACATCCTGTCTTTGGACAGTCCACCATGCCGGTGTCTGCCATCCAATAGTCGCAGGCCATCTTCCCTCAGGCTCCCAACAACCTGGGAGGCTTATTAAGGAGACAGAAACAGAGGCTCAGAGAGGTTAGTAATGTTGCTTTCAGCCACAAAAACAATTAAGGGGAGAGTCAGGGTGCCTATACTTTCAAGTTTGACGGGTTCCAAAGCTTGTCTTCTAAGCCCACAATGCTATCTCCTTAAAAGGACAGAAGGTTCTCCCATCATCAGGGGCTGATTCATTCATTTTCTTCCCCTGAAAGCCTCCATGTCCCAGCCTGGAGTTGCGCATGCTGCATGATCTCGCCCTGGTCTCCTGGAGATAGCGTTTCCTCCTTGCTATCTTAGAGTAGGCAGGAGAATATGATGTTTACAAGAAAGTGCTTTTATGGGGGTGAGGGGAAAGCTTGGATTTGAATCTCAAGTCATCTACCTATTTGCTGTAGGACCTTACACTATACCTCCTTATACCTGTTTCCACATCCTTCAAGTTGGCATAATAATATTCTATTTCATGGTAAGATACAAAAATCAGTTTTCATTCTAAACCTAGAATCTAAAACAGTGCCTGGCACAAAGAATAAAATATGTATACACTTAATAAATAAAAACTACCCTCCTTCTTCCCCAAGATTGTCATGATAGAAATGTGTCGTCAGGGAGCAAGAAAAAAAGACCCCACCACAGTTCAAGATGCCGCTCAAAGCATAACACTCAGGCCACTGCCTATTTGGTTTCTACGTTGGGTCTGCCCCACCCACCTTTGGCTTTCACTGGACTAAAGACAAAAAGGGTCTAATGCATTCCTGGCGTTTTTTCAAAGCATGGCAGAAGTGAGTCGGGTTTATAAGATTAATTCTTTTCACTCTAGGCAGTGGGTCAAATCAGAACCTTCACTCAACCAACTCAGTGGATAATCTCCTTTTATTACTTTCAATCAAACTAAGTGTCTGCAATCTGTACAATGGCCACTAATTTAGTCAGAAACAATGATTTGTAGAGCATGATTATAAAAAGATGAGACAGAATGCAAGGTCCAGATAAGCATCCTGTAAGTTTGTCCCTATCTCATTGCATAGAAAGCTTCCATGACCCAAACTACACTGGGGACATACAGCTGTTCTGCTACGCTAAAAATCAAAGAAAGAAATAGACATTGTTCACAGATCAGTTTCTTATTTAAATAAGAGAAACAGCCTATTGGTTAAATTCATATCCTTTGTCACACTCACATGGAGCGATCCATCGCTCGTACAAGTTTAACATGAAAAGGTTGCATTGTGTAAAAACCAGAAGCTTCTTTTAAAAGATAATAAAATTCTAGTTACACAACTGGACAACATCACAAAGCCATCTGGATTGTGGAAACCACTCTCTTCCTGTGATGGATAATAAGGCATGGGGTTTTGCTTGCTTTGATTAATTTCAGAATATTGCAGAGAACCCGCATAATCCCTAAGATAGCAAAGGAGAGAAGGAGAAGCGATGGGCAATGATAAAAGCATAGTAATGGAGCAGGAGCTGTATTTCCTCTGCTGTAGGAAAGCTCCCCCCGACACCCCCTCCCCCCCCACCAAAAAAAAGAAACCAATTTCATTTTGGCAAGTACTAACCACAATAAGAGTCGACACACAAAAATGTCCTCTGGCTCTGGGGCTTAAATTATATGCACCGAGGCTGAGCAATGCAAAACAAAAACTATGAGATGTCTCCATGACTGTGATCAGATATATAACATAGCCGGAAAATGTACATTTCCCTTTTTTCAAATCACAGCAGCCATTATTTATACAAGTACTGAATATGGAAAAGGCTCTGACAAATTTACAGTGGTGTTTGGATGGATGAGGATGGCGGATGATGGATGAGGGAGATGGAGGATTCCCTTATTAAAGCATCAAATTCTTCCCTAAATATCAAATAGACATCTTAGCCACAACTGCACTGCTTCTTGCTCAAAATTACATAAACCAACCATGTTAAATGTTTTTCTTTAATAGGAAAAGGCAAGATTTTCTCCTAATAAATATTGTTAATTTGGACTCTGGCATTAAGTACCTTTCCTTTTTTGCATAATGTGGACTTCAAAGTATATGCCTGTCAAACAAGAATAAATGTGACAATTCACAAATATAAATGAATGCCAGCAAAAATCTGAGGTGCATGCAATCTCAAGCACGCTATCTTGTTCTAAACTTTTAGTAAATAATTTCAGTAGATATAATCTTCCAAATGTATTTTTGGTGTCTTTTTGACAGGACAGAAGCTCTGAAGGGGCGGAAACTCACCATTCACTATATGATTTTTTTTATCCTGTGCCCAGATTTTAAAATATACAGAACGTTAGAAGCACTGCAGTGCCCACTAGTGGACATATTAGAATCACAGCTGCATCCTGTACTCATTCAATGAAAACCAGTCCAAAGTCATTCACCATAGTGGAGTAAAAAACAGGAAGAAAGAGGATAAAATAAAAAGCATCTGCTTTAAAAACCGTTTCCATGACCATTCACTTCTTATTTTATCTTTGCAATGATAACAGAGGCATGCACAAAGAGAAAAACTTTCTTCTGCGACATTCAACTTTTCTATCATTTGATCCTATTGTAAAGTCAATGGTACACAGAGATGTATTTGGCGGAACTGAAGATACTTTTTAAACGAATAAAATGCTCTGTGTCTAATGAATCTTGCCCTGGAAGGCGTTAGGATATAACATTTAAAAGTTCGTCTCAATAAAAAGAAATGCCTCTTTACAAATTCAAACCAAATCTACGCCAGTCAAGTTACCCCTTGTTACTTGGGGCAACCCTTGCTCTGTAGCGATTTGTTAGCACAGTCTCCTTTAATAGTAACAGATCCTGTCTACTCATACTTTGTAATGACATCACTAGAAAAAAATCTCTGAGCATTAGCACAATGTACATGTAATCTAACAGCACTCTGATTGTAATTTACCAGCAAACAATGTTTACGCATTGTAAGTGTTACTGATTCCTTTTTTTAAAAAATGAAAACAAGCCTCATTTTGTATTTAAAAGTTTCTGTTTAAAAACAATAGTGATTAAGTCCCATAAAAAATATATTTGACAGATAAACCAAAAGTTATTACTTTAACTTGATTTCTAACTAATTCGTTGATTTTTAAGCAGTTATATGAAGTCTCTTTTAAAAGAAATAGGAGATAAGACATTTATAAAACATCATCCATAAAACTGTAAAACAACACAACATTCCTAATTCAAGTTGACCCAAGACATCTTATTTAAAAGCATGAGTGTGTTAAAAGAACTAACACAAGCCATGGAAGCTAAGGCTATAACTGTTTTTAAGATTCTAGAAGTACATAGAACGTAGGCTAGATATTTTATTCTAACACATGTGAACTGGAGATATTATAGTTTATCAGCAAACCATCTGGGCTTTACTGCTTACTTTATCTGATAAAGCACTTTAATAGACTTAATCTGCATTTTGGAGAAATGAGGAAACATTGTAAAGACCAATGACCCACCCCAGAATTTATTCCTCAGGTCTAGTCCCCTGCGCTTTGTTGTACCTGTTTCTCTAAAAGGTCTCTGCCCCAGCAGCTTTCACATCCCTTAGAAGCCTACAATGAGGTACCATTCTACTGTAATAAACAGTGTCATGGGGCAGTGGGGAGAGGAGGGAAAATTAAAAAGCGGTCAAAGATAGTTTGGGGAAAGCTATCCTAAGAGAGAACCTTTTAGGAAAATTAGCCGGGCGTGGCAGCATGCGCCTGTAGTCCCAGCTACTCAGGAGGCTGAGGCAGAAGAATCACTTGAACCCGGGAGGCAGAGGTTGCAGTGAGCTGAGATGGCGCCATTGCACTCCAGTCTGGGCAAGGGAGCAAGACTCCGTCTCAAAAAAAAAAACTAGCAAGCATGATCACTTTTCCCTCAGCCCTGTAAGAGCAGGGAGGACAGTGATCTCGCAATCCTGGAAAATTCAATAGGGGGCAGGTAGGCGGCGTGGAGCCTCCTCCGCTTTGCCTTGCCTTTGCATTTTGTTCTTGGTTCAAAGCAACTAACTCGTCAGACATTTTCATGGGTTGTTTCTGGTAAGGAATAAGTGTATGGAAATAACAAAATACACAGGAGGGGAAAAGGGGACAGGAAAAAGTCAGTGTATCTCCTAACAGCATTCCCCAAATTCCCAAAATACCATTCCCAACTACAATTGCAGTTATGTGAAGAAACAAAAACAGGCAGTAAATAAACTATGATAAATACCAAGAAATGAGTCTTCCTACCTTCAGGAAAAAGTCCAACAGGGCTTCTATGAAGTGAATCAAATTTTGCCTTGGCACCAGGCTACAATATCAGCACCAAAAATGGGACACTTTTACTTTAAAAAAACTGCCTCTGCTTTTTCAATGGTTTAAATTACCTGAATGTGTTTGCAATTGGTGGCAGCTGTTTGGCTAACGTATGGTATGGATTTTTTGATATACTTAAGGGATTTTTTTTTAACTAATCAGAGAATTCCCACCAATACAACTCTCTGTGCTTTAGCTAACCTCTGTTTTCAAACCCTCCATTAAGAATATATATTATTGGGATGTCTTCTTGTACTCCAATTCTTCCTGCACTATATATAATTTTTACAAGGATTGTTCCTCAAATTGTCTTTTATGGAATACTAACTGCAGATTTCAATAGACATTCCTCAAAAAATGAGGGAGCTCAATGGACAGGTGAGTTTGGAAATCATTTGCTTAAACAGTTTGTTTACTACAGGTAAGAGCCTTGAATATACTAATAGAGGCTGTGAACCTCCAACAGGTTAGATAGAGTATGTCCTTGGACATTCATTTCAAAATAAAGCACACATTGAAAATTATCAACTTCAATCCATATAGTTCAATACCATAGTAATAGTAACAATACTAATAGTGATAATAGAGTAGCAAGTAGGCCCCAAAGAGCACAGCACTAGCACTGTTCTCAGCACTTTACTGACTTTACCCCTTTAAATCCTCACCACCGCCCCCAGAGGTTCCCTAGAAATGAAGAAACTGAGTTCCAAATAAGTTAAGCTACTTTCCCTGGCTGCTGTGTGGTGGAGATGGGATTTCATCCCAAGCACATTTGGAGACTATGTTCCGAAACACTTAGAACACAGAGAGGAACTGGGCACAGGAAATAATTGTACACGTACACTGGCTGGAGTTGCCAGGTTCTTCTCCGGACCTACTGCCTATGTCTTAGCCTCCAATTTCTAGTCCTCTGCTCCACTCTCATGTGAGCAGCTGGACTCCAGCAGCAAAGCCCTCAGTGATGGCTGACCAGAAGCAGCATTGAGGATCCCCACATCCACGGTGCCTTCATCCACGGCAAGCAGAACACAGCATGATAAGGGAGGATCTTTGCTGGGCTTAGGGAACTGGTGAGAATGGGAGGAACCAGTGTGCGCTTCCAGAAAAGCATGTTTGACTGATCCCCTCATGCAGCTGCTGGAAGAGAAAGTCTTCAAGGTCCAGTGAAAGACTTGAAGACATGGAGAGCTATACTTTACTCATGGATGGCAAGACTCTATTTCAAGATGAAAATGTACCTTCCAATAATATATTAATTAAATAGAATATCAATCAACACTCCAGTTAGAATGGCAATAATTAAAAAGTCAGGAAACAACAGATGCTGGAGAAGATGTGGAGAAATAAGAATGCTTTCACACTGTTGGTGGGAATGTAAATTAGTTCAACCATTGTGGAAGTGTGGCAATTCTAGAACTAGAAATACCATTTGACCCAGTAATCCCATTACTGGGTATACACCCAAAGGATTATAAATCATTCTAATATAAAGACACATGCACACGTATGTTTATTGTGGCACTATTCACAATAGCGGAGACTTGGAACCAACCCAAATGTCCACCAATAACAGACTGGATAAAGAAAATGTGGCACTTATACACCATGGAATACTATGCAGCCATAAAAAATGATGAGTTCATGTCCTTTGCAGGGACATGGAAGAAGCTGGAACTATCATTCTCAGCAAACTAACACAAGAAAAGAAAACCAAACACTGCATGTTCTCACTGCATGTTCAGTGGGAGTTGAACAATGAGAACACATGGACACAGGGAGGGGAACATCACACACTGGGGCCTGTCAGGGGGTGGGGGGCTAGGGGAGGGATAACATTAGGAGAAATACCTAATGTAGGTGACACGTTAATGGGTGCAGCAAACCACCAAGGCATGTGTATACCTATGTAACAAAACTAAATGTTCTGCACATGTACCCCAGAACTAAAGTATTTATACATATATATACACACACACACACACACACACAAATATATATATATATGTGCTCCAACAGGGCATTTCTTAGCAACTGGCTAGCAAATCCTAATATTCATATTCATATAGAAGCAAAGAATAAAGAAGAGTCAGGTAATTTTTAGAAAGAATTAATAAGGGAGATGGTCTTTTCTTCTTACCTCATTAGATATCAAGACTTACTAGAAAACTATAATAATTAAACAACTACCTAATATTAACATAAAGCTAGATATGCAAAACTTAGACATAGACATGTGGGAACCTGTTATATGACAGAACCACACTGCAAATTGATGGGAGAAATTACGGACTATTCAACTACTGGTACTCCCACAATCAGCTCCCATGTACCAAAGTAGAAAATTAAACAACTTTCTTTCAAAACGAAAAAAAATGAGTTGTATGTGGATTAAAATTTAAACATGAAAAAGCAAAATCATCCAACATGAAGAATGTAACATGGAAGAACAGCCTCAGGACATCTCAAAGGGAAGAATTTCATTTTTTTTTTTTCTTTTGTAGAGACAGAGTTTCACCATGTTGCCCAGGCTGGTCTCCAACTCCTGGGCTCAAGCCATATGCCCACCTCGGGATTACAGGCATGAACCACTGCAGCTGGCCTAAGAATTTTTTTTTTTTTTTTTTTGAGATAGAGTCTAGCTCTGTCACCCAGCCTGGAGTGCAGTGGTGCAATCTCGGCTCACTGCAAGCTCCGCCTCCTGGGTTCACACCATTCTCCTGCCTCAGCCTCCTGAGTAGCTGGCACTACAGGTGCCCAGCACCATGCCCAGCTTTTGTGTGTGTGTGTGTGTGTATTTTTCGTAGAGACGGGGTTTCACTGTGTTAGCCAGGATGGTCTCGATCTCCTGACCTCATGATCCACCTGCCTCAGCCTCCCAAAGTGCTGGGATTACAGGAGTGAGCCACCATGCCCAGCCCAGCCTAAGAATTTTTTAAGCTAGACACAGAAAGCACAAACCATCTCGGTTGCACTAAAATGTAAACTTTCGTATGATAAAACTCACCATAAACAAAGTGAAAAGACAAGCCACGGATCAGATGAAAACATTTGCCACGCATATGGTTAACACAGTATTGTGATGCAGAATTTATGAAGAATTCCCACACATTTATAAGAAATACTTGATTTTAAAAAATGGGCAAAGCAAATGAACAGGGAATTAACAAGTCTACATGAGCAGTTAGTTTACGAAAAGATAGTCAAACTCACTAGTAATCACAAATTAAAACAAAAATAAAATGCCATTTAAGGCTTAACGCCATTGTTTTAAAGAAGAATAAGTATGCCTAATTACACCAAGTGTCAGTAAGGAAGGAGGAAATTTGAACTTTTACATACCAGAACTTTGCAGGGAAAGATTGGGGAGCATCTGGCAATTCCTTAAAACTAGTTTATTTATTCAATGGAATATGATATAGCAGATAAACTATTTCTAAAAGTGTAAACATGGATAAATCCCCAAAATAAAATGCTGAACAAATTTTTATTTTTATTTATGCATATTGAAAACATAAAATTTTTATTTTTATTTATGCTATCGAAAACATGAAAAAATTATAAAACATGTATTATTTCTAGATATATACATTGGTAGCAAGAATCAAAACACCCTTGGGAATGAGAGAGACAAAATTAGAATAGTGGGGACCTTTAGGGGAGAGAGAGGGGATTTGGATGTCTGTAATGCCCTTTTTTTTTTTTTTTTTTTTTTCTTTTGAGACAGAGTCTCGCTCTGTCGCCCAGGCTGGAGTGCAGTGGCCGGATCTCAGCTCACTGCAAGCTCTGCCTCCCGGGTTCATGCCATTCTCCTGCCTCAGCCTCCCGAGTAGCTGGGACTACAGGCGCCCGCTACCACGTCCGGCTAGTTTTTTGTATTTTTTAGTAGAGACAGGGTTTCACCGTGTTAGCCAGGATGGTCTCGATCTCCTGACCTCATGATCCGCCCATCTCAGCCTCCCAAAGTGCTGGGATTACAGGCTTGAGCCACTGCGCCCGGCTGTAATGCCTTTTTTTAAGCAAAGCAATAAATATGGCAAAGATCTATAAAAGCTAGCTGGTAGGTAATATTTTCTATTTCATATATTTGAAATATTTCACAATTAAAAACTTTTAAAAAGTATTAAAGATTCAAGGAAGTGTAGACAACACAATTATCTCTACAGTAGGCTGACCAGGAAAATAATTGTGTTCTTCTAGTCTGAGTGCCCAAAGGAAATTAAGTTTGTTGAGTCAAAAACAGGAAATCGTCTCTCACTAAACTATCTCAGGATTTGATGACATTTGGGGGAGTTTTGATGGGGGTCTTTGTTTCTAAGGGATATCTCGGCCCCTTTGAGAACTGCACAGTGATGATCCCAGGTGGAGAGAAGGCAATCATCTTGTTGAGGGCATAAGAGTCAATGTGAGAAGGAACTTTGTGAACTCGGCAACCAGGTGAAGAACATGTGCTTCTTGACCCAAAACTGCTCTGTTTCAGCCACAAACTAGTTATATGTTAGTAAGCATGTCACTTAAGCTCTCTGAGCCTCAATTTTATTACATGGAACATGAAGGGTGTGGGAAGGGTGGTAAAAGGATTCACACAAGATTATTGCAAGAATTAAAGAATACTAATATATATAATGGCACTAACAGCTGAATAATTTTCCTGAAGATATATTCCATGTCACATGTTATTCTTACAATGTGACATTGACACTGCGCCGGGAGATGAGGTCTATGTCTCTACCCTCTGTCACTCTGGTGGTAGTGATACTGTGTGATATCTAAGGCTAAGTTATAAATGGAAATACAGCTTCTGCTTGGCCTTCCATCTCAGATTCTCACCCTTGGGATCCAGCTGCCATCTTGGGAGGAAGCCAAACACCACGGGAAGAGACCATATGTACATATACTGGCCACAACCCCAGCTGAAGTCCCAACCAACAGCCAGCATCAACCACCAGACATGTGAATGAGCAAGCCTTAAAAAGATTCCAGCCCCAACCTTCCATCCATCCCAACTGATGTATGAGTGTCCCCAGGAAGCCCTGCCCAAACTGTAGATTCATGTGCAAATAAATGTTACTGTTATTTTAAGCTCCTAAGCATTAGGATATTTTATTTCGTAGTAATAGATGACTAGAACAGCGCTCCTAAACCATTATTATTATCATCATCATCATGTATGAAAACAAGAAGGATAGACTACCTTAGAATTCTCCAGAATTTAAAAATCCTGTCATGTTCATGGCTTTGATATAGCCTATACCATTTAAATGCTACTCAATATTTCTGCTTAGAACAACTCACTTTTTAAAACAATTATTTTTACTAAAATTAATCTTTAGAAAAAAGTTTTGATATCGATTATACTTGTCTAACATTTTGTTAAATACTATTAACTATTAAAATTTCTGATTTTAGTAGCTGCATTTTAAAATATCAACATTTAAATAAGTCTTGTCATGTATTAAGCTAAATATTTGATGGTTAAAATTTTAAATAATGTTTGGCTATAAGTGAGTCAAAATGATCTTGAATCACCAAGAACTAGATGACAGCAAAGGACAGGATTCATTTACCTCCAAAATTCTATGGATCATATCCTGATTCAATCATTCTGTTATAATCTTCCCTGGGTAAATATGTTTTACCTTTATAAACTGCTTTAATCAAGAAGCATACTTTCCGGGTATAACAATGCAGTCAGTGGCAGCAAGACTGCAAGGGAGGAAAAAGATTTTGGAGGTGGCCTCGAGGCAAGAAATGGGTCATAATCCCCTGTCCTACCAATGTCAGGAGCTAGCCCAGCAACTAGAGGACATGGATTTTTCTCCGCAGGAATCAGGATTTCTCTGCCACAGCACTATTGACATTTTTGGACCGGATAATTCTCCGTGGAAGAGTGGATGGGTGCTGTCCAATGCATTGTAGGATGTTTCGCAGCATCCCTGGCCTCTACCTACTAGATACCAATTGTATACTCTTTCTCTCAGTTATGAAAACCAAAATGTCCATAGTTGGGAAGCAGAACTAGTTCCTCCTTGAGAATCAATGACTTACAATACAGTTGGAGGAGTGTTTCAGAGCCCCCACGCCTGTCCCTGCCCTCAGTAGGTACAAGAGAAATTTTTGATGATGATGTCAATGATGATAGTGACTTTCTCTTTCTTTGCTTCTTCAAGGACAAACTCGGTCTTTTTTTCTAAAATAAAAGCCAAAGATAATGTTAAAACTGTATCTTGTGTTGTCAGCTCCTTTTCCTTTTTTTTTACTTAGGCCTTGGCTAATAAACAGAGCAAGAAAATAGCCATTGGCTGATAGGCAGATCTTCCCACAATTGCATACAAAATCTGCATGTGTATCCTATCCACCATCAATATTCACTTGCAGATTGAAGGAAGCATAGCAAGATGCGTGGGTTCCTTGCAGTCCTTATCTTAATTTGCCATACATTGGCTCTGTTGTTTGATGGAAATTTTGATGGTGAATGGAGTTTCATGGCTACAATTAAGTAATATTTTTCAAAGGAGACTGGAATAACCACTTCCAAAGGTACAGGCACCTCCTTGAAATTGTGTATTCAAGGGGAAAATTAGAAATGACATTTAATAAGAGAAGATCATGCCTCCAAAAAAAAAAAATACCTCAGTTCAGAATTGACAGACCCAGGGTCTGGGCTCTCCAAAGTGCTGAACATTGTCATCACGGGAGGTTGAAACAGTCAGGGTAGCAGAATCTGCTGACCTCAATATCCCACAGCTCAGTAGCGACATGCCACACGTATGAGGATGTCAATGATACTGAGAGCCAGCATTCATTGGGTATTTCGCATGAGCCAGACACAATACCAAACACTTCACTTGCACTGTCTCTTAGCATCCTCACCACCCCATGAGTCGATACTGCCATCATCCCGTTCTCACAGATTAGAAAACTGAGGCTTAAAGCGCTTAATTAACTTGTCCACGGTCACAAGTCTAATAAGTTATAGAGCCAGTTATACACACACACACACACACGTACATATACATACACATACAAATACATCCATACCCATAGATATAATGTTGACCTACATCAGCAAGTAAAACAAATCTCTTCCTAGACCAGGAGTCAGCAAAAATTTTCTATAAAGGGCCATATTAGTAAATATTTTAAGCTTTGTGGGCCATATGGCCTCTGTTGCAATTATTCAACTATCATGTATCTGCCAGGTAGGTCCACGCACATACTGCAAAAGCAGCCACAGACAACACAAAGACCAACGAGGACGACTGTTTCAATTAAACTTTATTTACAAAAATGGGCAATGGGCTAGATTTGGCCCATAGGCGGTAGATTCCCCACCGTTGTCCTAGACCAATAGCCCTCCAAGTGTGGCCACAGATCAGAATCACCTGGGCTATGTATATAAACTGCAGATTCCTGGGCTGTAGTCCAGAACCACTGAATCACAACCCACTTCTATTTTAACAAGTCCCCTGAGTAATTTGTGGACAAACAAACCTTTGAGGACCACTGTTCTAGACCCAGTTTTTCCCCAGTCCCCATTAAAGTTGTCCTTCCAGTTATCAAAGATAGAACACCATTCAACAGACAAGCAAGCCAAGTGATACAAACCAAGAAAGGAAAATTGGCTGCTTGTCGCCGCTCACCATCTTTATCAAGATGTCAAAATACTGACCCGTGGCCATGATTCTCCTAGCTGGAAGATATCCTTTAGTTTTACTGATAGAAAAATCTCATAAATCAGAAAAAAAGCTTTTGTTCCCAGTGGAATCACACTGATCTTTTAATCAACTTGTTGCACACAAACACACACACAAAAGACAGTTTTGCACTGCGCATACCTCGTTTTAAATCTGAAAATTCAGTCGTGCTCAAATGGCTTTCATGTTATTGAGGGGAAATGAACACAGGGCCTTCAGAAATAAGAGGGATGGAACAATACGTGAATTTGTACAGAATTCGCCAGTACACATGCTGCCTGCTTCATGAATACATGAATGCAACTCGTTTTATCTTTTCTTGTTTCAGAACTAAAGGTATTCACATAAATCTGGATCTCCTTTTCTTTGGGGAATTAAGGCTGGCACCATCACTCTGTGCCTTTACCTATATCAGCATGGGAGAGAAAAGGCCAACCCTTCATTGTCTTTTGATAAAGGATTGAAAAAAGTGAACAGGAGTGGAGAGAAATGAATACTAAGGCACACGCTGTAATAGAGCTGACCAGGTCGCCATCCACCTGGGATAACACCCCTTTCCAGCTGGCAGGCACCAGTGATCTGGTTTCAGTCGCCAGCACCCCAAACTTATTAACTCACTCTGATCTTCTCTGTAATGCCAGGAGCCTCCCCCACCCCACCTTGTATCATAAGACTTTAGTTTATAGACCCCTTTGCTTCATCTCACTTTTTATACCTTTCCTCTGATCCTACTCCACCAATGACCCAAATGCCTCCAAGGCACAACCCTGCCAGTGGCGATGGCAGTCCCCCTCTGAATGCTGCGCACAGCTGGGATGTCCAGGCCTGGTTGTAAAGCCTGACTCAGTCCCACCACCAGGGTCCCAGGGGACTGAAACGTGTCTACATATCAAACAGCAGTTGGCTTCTACTGCTTCCTTTTTTTCTCCCACTACTTTGTATCCCATGGCCACCACGGTTATTTTGAAAGCATATTTTAGAGCTGGGTGATGACATTTAAATAAAGTAATCTCAATGAGGAGTTAGGGATTAATAAAAATGTAGCAGAGGGCCCACAAGGTAGCACAATTGTAACAATTGGGGTTAAACTAGCACTGAGCTCATGATGCATTTTTATGTAAGTGAATCATGTCTTGTGTCTACACTGGCAAGTAAAGTGGGCCCTTCAGAGTTGAATTGAACCTGATCTTGGCTGTGCGTAATCATGAGTCAGTTAATTAACCTCTGTAATACCAGACCATTTGAGCTCCAAGGTTCCTTTCAACTCTAAAATTCTAGGCTCAGGTCAAGTCTATTTGAGTAGGCACACATCTCTTACAACTGGCTTTTCTGGTGAACTTCCAAAACATTTTTTTAAGCAAAGAAATGCTAAAATGGACATGGACCAAGAAATTTGGTGGAATACTTTAGCAGGAGCAGCTACATTATCCTCAGATCTTTTACAAAACTGGATCGTTAAAGTTGTCCCAAACTGCAGCCTCTGTTACATGCTTAATTTTAATTGATAATGATTTTTTTTAAAATAGACACTGTAATTTTTACCAAATGTTTCAGGACAAAATGAAATCTTTTTCCTAAAATGAAAAGGTGTAGTGATCAAATAAGTGAAGGTCTTTAAAGAGTTGTTAGAGGCAATGCTGACGACCCAAGCTATCTGATTTTCCTAAAATTAGGGCTTCCTGTTAGTCCTTGGGACACAGTGGCAAAGCCACCAGAGGTTCTGTGAATATAAATAAATGCAGAATCATTATTCATTGTCACAGAGGGCCTTACTATATTCACTGTATCACAACCGCATAATAAAATGGGGTGTTATTTTAAAAAAAAAAGGCAATCAATAGAGAAAAATCAACAGTAAGTCAACAAGTATTCACAGAATACCTACCAACAGCATTGTGTTAGATGTGGGATGAGTATAAAACTTTGACTTTGACTTTGTCTTCAAGGAGCTTATGATTTAGTTAGAACAGCGTAACAAATCTCCACCGAACAACACAACAGTATATACAATCGAACACTAGTGAAATTTTGTAGACACTGTTTCCAACTAATTCTACAAATAAGGAAATCATAAGCAAATCTGCCTGCTTTGCAGATTTAGCTAAAACCTTTTATTTTAGCACCATAGAGCCTCTCTTCCATTGCACAGCTTCAAGTATCTGCATTTAAAAAGAGGATTCTGGCCGGGCACAGTGGCTCATGCCTGTAATCCCAGCACTTTGGGAGGCCAAGGTGGGTGGATCACGAGGTCAGGAGATCGAGACCATCCTGGCTAACATGGTGAAACCCCGTCTCTACTAAAAACACAAAAAATCAGCCAGGCATGGTGGCGGGCACCTGTAGTCCCAGCTACTTGGGAGGCTGAGGCAGGAGAATGGTTTGAATCCGGGAGGCGGAGGTTGCAGTGAGCTGAGATCGTGCCACTGCACTCCAGCCTCGGCAACAGAGCAAGACTCCATCTCAAAAAAAAAGAGGAGGATTCTATGGCTAAACCTATGGCCATCTGCAAAAATAAGCGTGAATACTGCCAGATTCAAATATTCAGTACTAAAAAGCAACTCAGCTGACCCAAAGCCCATTGTTAAAATACCAAATTTAGCCCATATATGAATGGTAACACAACATTAAGGAGACAAAAAAAAAAAATGATAAGCCTGTCACTAGTCTTCTGAACTTACACGTTTTAACATTCTTAGAATTCAAACTTACTGGAGCATTTAAACATAGCTATATTATTTGATCCTTTATTATTTCATAATACCCTGTGATTCCTATTCATAACTTTTCTGTTTCCATAAGCCTTCGATTTGCAAGAAAATTTAACACATAGCAACAAAAATATCTTAATAACTATTTAGTGCTTTTGTGAACATTCTCTTACAGAAACCTCAAAACAAACCTGTGATGTATCATTATCCACCTTTTGCAGGTTGCTGAAAGAATCCACAGAAATAGGCTGGGCGCGGTGGCTCACACCTGTAATCCCAGCACTTTGGGAGGCCAAGGCGGGTGAATCACGAGGTCAGGAGATCGAGATCATCCTGGCTAACACAGTGAAACCCCATCTCTACGAAAAATACAAAAAATTAGCCGGGCGTGGTGGTGGGTGCCTGTAGTCCCAGCTACTCGGGAGGCTGAGGCAGGAGAACTGCGTGAACCCGGGAGGCGGAGCTTGCAGTGAGCCGAGATCACGCCCCTGCACTCCAGCCTGGGTGACAGAGCAAAACTCCTTCTCAAAAGAAAAAAAAAAAAAGATAATCCACAGAAATAAAAGCTAATGTTTATGGAGCAAGTGCTGTTTTAAACCTGCACTGTCCAGGACAGTAATCACAGTCCCACATGGATATTTAAATTTCTTTTTTAATTTTTTTTTTTTTTTTTTTTTTTGAGACGAGGTCTTAGTCTATCAGCCAGGCTGGAGCACAGTGATACAATCACAGCTCGCTGTAGCCTCAACCACCTGGATGGACTCAAGCTATCCTCCCACCTCAACTTTCTGAGTAGCTGGGACCACAGACATGTGCCACCATGCCTGGCTCATTTATTATTATTATTATGTGTAGAGACAAAGGTCTCATTATGTTGCCCAAGCTGGTCTCAGACTCCTGGCCTCAAGCAATCTTCCCACGTTGGCCTCCCAAAGTGCTGGGATGACAGGCATGAGTCACCACACCTGCCCTAAATTTCATTGTCTATTAATTAAAAGTAAACAAAACCAAAACTTTAGTTTCTCAATCACATCAGCCACATCTTAAGTGCTCAATAGTCACATGTGGCTTGTAGCAACCATATGAGCAACGCAGATATAAAACATTTCTATCACAGCAGAAAGTTCTACTGGACAGCGGTGTTCTAGTCATTCTACAAAGTGCTCTATAGGCATTCTCTCATTCGACTATCCCAACAACTGCCTCAAGAAGAAGGTACTATTATTAGTACTATCATGATTATTATTCACTTTACAGATGAATTAAGTGGAGTGATTTGGCCAAAGTGAGAGTGGGGCAGAGATTCTGAGTCTACCCCAGTGCTGCTCAAGAATTCCCTGCCATGACAGAAATATTCCATATTTGCAATATCTAAGATGGGTGCCACCAGCACCATGTGGCTATTGACCATCTGAAATGTAGGAGGTGTGACTAAGGGACTGGAAGTTTGATACTTTTAATTAATTTAAATACCAGTAGCCACACAGGGTTAGTGGCAACCACCTTGGGAAGCTCAGATCTAGCCCCTTTTCTGACCCTTCACCCCCACTGTATCTAATGCACTGGCCATCTCATCATTCCTACTAAGTACATCAGAGGAAAGACGATACAAAAGAAAAAAGAATGAGCCTGTTCAAACCATAGCTTGGTGAGAAATTCCCTGGAGCTGAGCCTTCTCTTTGATTTCAGGCCCTAAGGCAATCTATGCTGGGAGAGGTAGGATTAAATCTAGAATGGGGCCTGACACAGTGGCTCATGCCTATAATCCCAGCACTCTGGGAGACCAAGGTGAGAGGATCACTTGAGTCCAGGAGTTTGAGGCCAACCTGGACCTGGGCAACATAGCAAGACCACATCTCTTAAAAATATAAATAAATAAATTAAAAAGACTAGGCATGATGGAGTGTGCCTGTAGTCATAGCTACATGGACAGCTGAGGCAAGAGGATCACTTGATCCCAGGAGTTTGAGGTTGTAATGAGCTATGATTGCACCACTGTACTCCAGCCTGGACAACAGAGTAATATCTTGTCTCAAAAAAGCACAATCTAGCATGGAATCTCTTTTCAATATTTCCTCGATATTCTGGAATTACCTTTTTACACGAGAGCTGATAAAAGTGCACATAGCCTATGTTTTCCATGAAATGCAATTGTTACAGAGCAACCCGATGAATGACAACATGGGTCAGACCACAATTCTCCAGCGTGCTCAGAGGACCAGGCCAGGGGAGCTGCAAGCCAGACACACAACTCCACAGTGGTTCCGGCAAGGAAGGCGAGATGGGCTGGCCTCAGTTCTGCAGACGCTTTCCCCAGCAACCTGAAACCTTTGCTTTCTTATGTTTTAAGGTATCTAGAGCCACCTATTTGGCTTCCCTTGGGTCATTTGTTCTGTTATCCACTTTTTATCTGCTTGGCATTTCACACAGATCTTCTAGAAAACGTTGCCATGGAATATTTAACAAGAGGAGGAAGCAAGCTCAAAACTTTCTACTTACGCACGGATTACTGCACGTTTACGGAGGCCCGACAGTGTTTCTTCCTCCAAGTTTTATTATGGGATTGTGATTTTAACTATCCCTCCCAACAGATCTTCTATCTCTATTCAGCAAATGCCATTCTGGAAATTCACATCAAATTCTAATGATAGCTTATGCGCTTCGAAGCTGAAGAAACAGAGCTGTAGCTGGTAGAACTGAGAGGGACAGGCAGCTCTGCCATGTCAGAGGGAATCTGCTCCTGTCAAGCTTCCTCTTGGGTTCCCCCCTCAGCAGAATTAGCCACCAACATGAATATTAGAAGTGAAAATGCCAGCCATCATTTTTAATTTCAAGCATGATAAGGTTGAAATAATCCAAGAGCTCATTCCAGACATTTGGGACGTTACCATTTGGCTATGATGGACCCAACCTTTGGAAGAACAGGTCGGTTTTGCCTCAGAGCCTTGGCATAAACTCCATCCTTATTTAGCCAATTCTAAAGAATAAGCATAGCAACATCTTACAAACCTACCTCACTTCTTAATCAAGAATGCCCTCTGAAAGCCAAGATTAGAACAGTTAAATGCAGTGACCTAGCTTGCACAGCATATGTCTAAGTTGAACAGATCGGGGGAAAAAATATAAAGGCTTCTTCTCCAATCCTACCAGCCTATTACTTTTCAATAGATGCATACACACACAAAGGGTTTTCTGAATGTAGGAAAACAAGTTTATAATTACATAATTATGCAGACACACCACAATTTTTCTTTTATGTTACCTTTATCTTTAAAAGGCAACAGACAGGGCTGTACTAAAAAGCAATAAAGCATGGGTAATTTAATACCAAATTACATCCATATTGAAAAGTTTACATGCAGTTGAGAGCAGACAGAGGTCAGGTTTTCAACAGGACTGTCTTTAATTGTGGCCATCAGTTTTAGCAATCCCGATCTCCGGATCAAAGACAGATATAATGGGCTTCCTCAACGCTGAATAGTGAAAGCAGACAGCAGGAATGGCGCTATCTGGCACCCAAAGGTCATAAAAAAAAATTACCAGAAAGGGAATGTGTCTCATTGTAAAATTATATACCCAAGGTAAAATACATTTTTTAAATCATTCTCCCTTGCCCAGTTTCCAATGAGCTACTTGAAGTGAAGATTTTTTTCTGGCGGGGGAAGGGTCACTCCATCACAGGTGCAAGGTTTTCCCTCCTTTTCCTCTAATAAATGTACAACCTTTGCATAAATCTTTAATTTTTTTTTCAGTTGCTTTCAATCATGATTTTCTCCAACCTGTACAGCAATCCCTCTTTCTTTGAGGAAGGGTAGGTGAGCTGAGACGGGGTTTTTTCTTCCCCTTTTCCTTCCCTCCACCAAATCAAATGAGAAGTAAATTATCAGCAAATCAGATAGAAACAAGTTTCCTGGATCTGCAGATTTATTCTCTAAATGAAGCAATTTCATCTCTGCTGGCTCTGGGGTGGGAGGTGCTAGCATGGGAGGGGGGATTTTAAGTAGCCGGGGGGACTAGAACAGGGATGCCGGCTGGCGAAGCATCCCCATGCTTACGTGCACAGACCACTCAAATCTGCACCAAGAGACTACTTGAGAGAATCCATCTTTTTTCACTTAACAAGATACAAAATATAAAACACATTTGCCTCTTATTAAACTTCTGCTGTAAGTGGTTCCAGGTCCACCATTTTTAAAGAGAGGAGAGGGGAGCTGAGACCCCCTTGGGAATTTCAGCAGAGTGACTGGAGATGAGGCACAGGCTGTGAGCCTTTATTACTTTAATTTTATTTTTTTTTCTAAAAGCACAGAAGGAATAACATTTTAAATCATTAGTGTTTGCTTTAAGTAGTTATTTCTTCCAACTGTAAGAATCTCTGCTCCCAGCCTCCCTCCCCACTAGCACCCCTCCCAGATCCTGCACAAAACTGCCCAGATGAAATTTCCCTCCACCGTGCAAATCTGGAAGGTGCTTTTAAAGAATTTCAGGTTCTGAATCAAGGCAGCCATGGAAGAAACTGTAATCACAGTTTTTCCTTAAAGCACTTGGAGAATAAGGCTCTTGTATTTGTGGCACCTGAGACTGAAAGCTATGTCATCTCAAAATTACTTCAGTGGCAGCAGTTACTGTTATGATAGAACACGATCTTCTCTGTTAAAAAACAGAGTTCTCAGTAGTTCCCATTCAACTCAAAATGCTCTGTGTGAGTGACATGCAGAGCGCTTTTAAGTGGTAAAGTGCAAAACCTAAAATTTTTTTTAGAAATGAAATGAAATCAGGCACCTTATTTAATTTAAGACGATTTACAGTTTCTATCAAGGGAGCAGCAAAAGGTGAAGAAATTTGCAAAACCAGGAAAAGAATCTCAATTCTATGCTTCTCAAGTTCAAAATGGCAGGAGGCCATACGCAGGCACCGACTTTTTTTTTTTTTTTTTTTTTTAATGTTCAGTGTTCCCTTTTATGATCTGGTGGTTGGTTTGCTGCTCATGACCCAAAGATATAAAATAAATCGCTGATTACTTCTGCATTTCAACTTTGCTCCGCCAAGAGAAAGATCCTCCTTGAGGCAAGGTTATTTTCATCATCGAAAAAGACCACGTACCAATAGTGCCATGTGACCAGGAAGGCCTTTAGTGATGCCGCACAGCGAAGGCACCCCTTTCAACCATGTTTCCTCTGATATATAAAGGACCCACAAACCAAGCCAGAATTCTACAACAGGTCATCGGGATGGATGAGCTGTGTTCTTTTGGCCAGCAATAATCAGATGCAATTACCAAAAGTGGGGTGTAGTGGTATTTCACACTCATCAAGATTTAACAAATGCAGTCTGGCCTTGCTATACTACCCAAACCACCAGGCTAATGGCACGGATACGCCTCCTGCACCACTCAACTTCAACACCATGACAGAGGGAGGTAATGGATGGCTCTCCGCTGGCCTGCACATTCTCATCAGCATTGGAGCTTACTTGTTGGGCACCAACAGGGCATCCAGCACCATCCAATATGCCCCTGCAGTCATCAGGCCTGAAGCGAGGCATACCTTCCATCTACCGCACAGAGAATGAAGGCCGTTCCTGTTGCAAGCAGAGCAGGAGCTAATAAAAAGCGCCAAGCTTGGGTACAGATACCAGACATCATGCTTGCACAATTTGTGGAAATAAAGAATTGTAATTATTGAGAGAGTGCACAAGGGAAAAGGGAAATAGTTTCTTACAATAGAAAGAAGAGTAACTTTGTATGACAATTTAACAGAATTCAAGGGAAATGGAATTCAAGAACAAAGAGCCAAGAAAGCTGCTCGGGACAAAGCGGCCAGTGCCATAAATGTGGAGGGCAGGGATCAACAGCCCGCCTTTGCTCCAGGGAACCCCCAGTTCCTAAATGGATAGGATGGGAGGGATGGCCAGACTCTGTCCCCTGGAAATAAAGACTTGCTTTTTTTTTGTTTTTGTTTTAAGCATTCATTTCATGTTTAAATGACTTGGGAAATTTAAGAGAAATCCAGTCTTGAGAAGCTTAATAATGCAGAATATAGGCTTATAATTTCATGTGATTACTGAGTCCACGCCTCCCCGGTACCTGCATTTCTTCATGTTCTGAACAGGAGATCATGAAGAACCAGTGTGTAGTGGTATCAAGGAACAAGATCTAATGACTAGGACAAGGACATGGTTTAAACATAAAATACAATCAAGGCAATGAATTAAAGGCAAACGGGTCTGGCAAGCTGGAGGCAGGCTGAGGACTCATTTCAGAGAACCCAGCACTGAGGAAGTGGTTCCTATCTTGGTAGAAGACCCTGCCACATTCATCATGGTCTTCGGTAAGAATGTCCGTGCTGGGATCTGCACTGTCTGAATAACAACAATAGTAGTAACTTAAAACAGTTGTCGCTTAGCATGCACATCAAATGCTTCATATTATCTCATTTAATTCTCAAGTAATTCTGTCAGACCAGTACAATCTTTATGCTCCTCTCACAAAAAATATAGCAAAAGCTATGATACCATCTGGAGATTTCAAAGACCTCTGTTAAACCTGAACTGACACAAATGAGGTCAACCCATCTGGGGTATTTAGAGCAACGAAAAAGCCAACCTAAATTTATTCCAAAACCTGGCAGATGTTTGTGACACCACTGACTTCCTTACTCCCCACGTCCAATCCATCACCAACTCCCATTAGTTCTACCTCTAAAGCAAGGTTTCTCAACTTCTTTAAAAGACTGAAAATTACTAAGTTAAGCCTCCAGTTTAAGAAAGTAGAAAAAGAAAAATCCAAAGAGAGTAGAGGGAAAGAAACAATACAGATAAATGCAGAAATTTGGTAATATTTTTAAAATTTTTACATCAATAAAACCAAAAGGTGTTTCACTGGATATTCTGTAGGTTAGCCAGGTGATGTAGCTACCTTAGCCCAGCTTGGCTGAGCTTTGGGGTAAACTGATGAATCAGCTGAGCCCTAATGGTCTCACTCATATGTCTGGTGGTTGCAGCTTGGGACCCCAGCTGAGATTGCTGGTCTCTGCTCCATGTGGTCTCTCATCCTCCAGCCTGGGCTTCTTTGCATGGTGGCCTCAGAGTTCCAAATGGCATCCAGAGAGGGAAAAGCTTAAACGTCTAAGCATTTTTCAAGCCTCTGCCTCCGTCACATTTGCTGTCACACCATTGAACAAAGCAAGTCACACAGATAAATCCACAGCCAGTATGGGTATGATAATGGGAGGCAGGAATATTACTGCAACCATTTGCCACACCCACACCAGGTAGCCGTACCACTGGTTCTGCCTCCTCGCATAGCTATTCAGGGGTGAGTTAAGATCTCTGAGAGTCAGTTATGATCTCTGCCACCAGACCATAACTGCTGCTTGAGTCCAGCCACTTTAGAATTAATCATGGTAAGTATTCTACAATGGAGAGTATAGAAAAGCAAAACAAAACTAGAACTATAATTTTTAACTTGCTGTAGCATTTTCAAGGAAGCGATGTTGAGTTCATTGAAAAAGAGAAATTGGACCCAAAAGTGAAAAATTCAAAGACTCATGGCTGCAAGCCATAAATAAATCTGATACCTCTTTTTGAGGAAGGCTGTCCTGGCTCCAACTCTGAAAACAAGGATGAGAGATACAATTATTTGTCCTGGATGCTTTAGGTGTTAGTCCACTTCAGTGTCAAAGGGTTAAGCAAGTACTTTCTCCTTGACCTTCAATCTGATAGCAAAAGGAAGCCTAACCTTTTCAGGCAGAAATAGGTATGATTGACAAGTCAACCATGTCAATTGCAATATCAAAAGGATGCTTTTGTTTGCCCTACATATTAACTGGACTTTTTTCTACTTCAGTTCCAATTGTATATTAACATGCTGTTGAAAACTAACTATGTGTAGCTAACATAAAAACTTTTGTATCTATTCAAAGAGGAGGCTACTAAGGATCACAATTTCCTTTTACAAATACCAATGTTTAAGGTCAAGTGCAAGTAGAGAGCTCAGAACTACTGGTATTCATTGATGATGTTCAATGAAGTCAATTTGGAAGGTGAATTTGAGGAATTTTACTAGGAGTTTTCATTCAACCTGAGTAATTCACCCATCTTTACTCATTACATTGATTATCAACTATCTTGAGTCTAGTTTTTTTTTCCCGCTAGTGCTGTCAAATACTCTATTAATGGACTTTACACAGAACAACTGTGACATCAAGTGGCCAGCATACATCTCCGTCTACTGGCAGTTCCATCAAAATGGAATCCAGGTTCAATTTTCTGTAAGCAGAAAACTAGACAGATCCTTGAGTCACCATCAATGGTTTTCTCAACCAAGAAAGAGGGTAACATGATGTTAAAATTTTCTCCAAAAATTATTTCGATGGTCAAAAAAAAAAAAAAGTCTGCTGTGCTCAAAAAAGCAGCTAATTTGGAACACACATTTTTCTGGCAGATTTTATATCAGCAAGCTTTGAATCTGAATATAAAAAGCCAGGATTTGCTTTCTAGACAGAATGCAATTCTAAATGTAAAAGAAATGTCATGCAAATTTCTTTTTGGAGGAACAAATGCAAACATTTTGAGAAGACCTCTCAATATGCACATGGCTTTGGGGAAACCATGTGTAAAATACTATTTTGCCTGAGGCAAACTATCTCCCACATTTGTTGAAGAAGAAAATAATAGCCAATATTCTGTATGACTGGTGATGGTATGAATGGTTTTTATCTGCATGGTTCTACAATACGTTGTCAGCTGCTTTTCTGGGAGTTCTGAGAAATCACAGGATCCACAAACCGTGCACTAGAGCATGTCTATTTTTAATATGTACCCTCAAGCACCTAGTATAGAACTGAACATCCTAGGGACACTCAAATACTTATTCCCTAACTACCACGTTTACCAATACTTCCTCCCCACAACCTCCTGCTGCTGCTTTCCATATGCTGAGATGAAGAGATCTTTCCTTTGTCTCCCTCTTCCCCGATGTACAAACACTCAATAATTTGCTACCTCTCCCCACATGTTGAAGTACTGGATTCATTGGTATTGCTTTCTGTTCCACTACCTCATTTTCTTGATTCCTTTTTTTTTCACTCTTTGGTATATGCACAGGTAACAAAGGTATCAGACATTGGACACAGGCTGTCTAGCTGTCCCGTTCAACAGAACCTCTGCAGTGACCGAAACGCTTCACAGCTCCACTATCCAGCACGGCTGCCACCAGCTACAGGTGGCTATTGAGCATGTGAAATGTGACAAGGGTGACTGTTAGAGAAGATAGTTAGGCAGACTAAGCAGCGCAGGAGAGAGCCTCCCCCACCCCAGGAATGTCAGGTGACCATCAGGAGATGATCAGGCAGTTGTTAAGCTGTCTCTCTAAAGTAATAGTTGGTCACAGCCAGCAACAGGGAAAGGCAGTCGATAGATAGGCAGGCAGGCAGGCAGGCAGGCAGGCAGGCAGACAGACAGGCAGGCAGGCAGGCAGGCAGACAGACAGACAGAGAGAGAGAGAGAGAGAGAGAGAGAGAGAGAGAGAGAGAGAGAGACAGACAGACAGACAGACAGACAGACAGACAGACAGACAGACAGACAGACAGATAGATAGATAGATAGATAGATAGATAGATAGATAGATAGATAGAGAAAGAAAGAAAACAAACATACACGGAAGCTGGTGATCAGCAACCTCCAGATAAGATCTCAGGAGGTGGGTGAGTGGGCTCAAGCATGCACACGAAGAGGCAAAATGGCAGCGTTTAACTGGTACATGATCTTCCTCTAGGAACACTCAACCGATAAGGGAAAAATGCCGCAAATGAACACGTGCACAACCTGAGTAAACACACTGTGCTCGCTCTCCTCCCACTTGCCAGCAGGCCCCTGTGTGTGCGAACAGTCCACCCAAAGGAAAGAATCGGAGGGGAAGAGATACAAACCGGGGGATCATGCCAATGTATTAAAATCCTAGGTCGGCCGGGCCCCCTGGTGGCTCACGCCTGGAATCCCAACACTGTGGGAGGCTGAGGTGGGCGGATCACCTGATGTGGGGAATTGAGACCAGCCTGAGCAACAGGGAGAAACCCTGTCTCTGCTAAAAATACAAAATTCGGGAGCATGGTGGCACATCCCTGTAGTCCCAGCTACTCAGGAGGCTGAGGCAGGAGAATCGCTTGTACCCGGGAGGCAGAGGTTGTGGTGAGCCGAGAGCGCACCACTGCAGGCCAGCCTGGGCAACAAAAGCGAAAATCCGTCTCAAACCAACAAACAAAAAAACAAACAAAAAACATGTCAAGGACTAAACAGCACACTTGGATCTCTCAAGTTGCCCACCTGGCCCTCCTCCAAGTGTATGTTACTTCCTTTTGTTCCTGCTCTAAAACTTATTAATGAACTCTCACTCCTGCTCAAACCTGCCTTGATCTGTCACTCTGTCTTACACCCCTCGGACAAATTCTTTCCTTCAAGGAGGCAAGATTCAAGTTGCTACATGTGGATTCGCCACTACCAATATGACCAAGGAAATAATTTTTGAACTTCATTTCAACATAATCAGCAAAGTTAAACAGCCATACGTGGCTAATGGGACACCATATTGAACAGCACAAATTTATAGTTTCAGATTAAGAATTTCCAGAAGTTAACACTGATGGTAGCAAGAGTATTAAATTGGAGACTCTGCTCTGCTTTTCTCTGTATGCCCCTGGGCTGGCCACTTAGCACCTGTGATACCAGTCTCCTCAGCCATAAAATGGCAATAATAAAATATGCTTACATGGTTATTGTGACAGTTCAAGAAATAAATTTTGTAACGTGGCCAGCATATAGCAACTGAGCAATAAAAATAGTGTCCTTTCCTTTTCTGTAAATCTACAAAATGAGATTCAGAAAAAGATGTTTTTCAGGGTAATCGTAATAATCATACGAAATCATGAGTACATTTATAAGCCACAAAGCATTAAATATGATGTATTGTTAATTTCCTTAGCTGGAAAAAAAGTTTCATGTACATTTTTTATTTTTTTCAATGACCATTATTGTCTTAAGTTTTTCTATTCTTTCTAGAATTTTGGCATCATTTTTAAACCCAAACGTTGTATTTCCTTCTGAAAATTTTAGGGTGTCACCTTTGCCAGAGACGCCATGAACCCTGGTGTCTCCAGCCCTCCCCTGCATTCACTTGCACCTCCTCACATTCTGCTACTCTGATCTTCCTGTGAGTTTAAGCATCTACAAGTACGAGAACTTTCTCAGTCATGTAAAGAGATACCATCCCATAACAACTCATTCAATGCCAAAGATGATGGTAGCAACATTTCCTGGAACTCATGTATTAGTGCACAAAAAATTAGTGTAACATCTCCCCATTTATCCCTAGTGTTCCATTATTGGAATGCTAAGCATGTAGGAGTTATTTATATCCCACTGCTCAAGGTCATTTCCTCAGGCATAAATGGGTTAATCCTCATCTTTTCCATCTGCTGGTTCAAATGTTTCCTCTGTTCTTTTCTAAACTTTAGTTTTCTTGTGTGAAAAAATGGAGCTTCTGAGGTGTACCTCTTAGAAGACAACTGTAATAAGGGTATTTTTAAAGTAACTTGGGAAATGTGGAAAGACTTTTTTGCAAATGGGTCTGCCAACATATAAAGAAAAGCTTCATTCTGAATGTGGAAAATGCCCTGCCTAAGGCAGGGAATAAATATTCTAATTGTCTCATTCAGCTTATAGACAGGTAACCATTGATGAAATAGATAGCCCACCAAGGCAAAGAGAACTACAAAACACAAAATATGAAATAAATATGGCAAAATGATAAGCTCTGAGGAATCTGATTTTAAAACATAAGAGTTTATGATCCCTTAAACATTTTGGCATATTAGAAGTATTTCAGAATTAAAAAGCAGACAAATTTATAATGCATAGCTTCTCCCTGTTCTCTCAGAGAATTTGCTCTACATAATAAAGTAAAAAGAATCTTCATTCTTCATTTATTACCTGGCAGTTTGAAAGGGAAGGGTGATCAAAAGTGGGCTGGATATTTCACACTTATTAGGATGGCATCAAAAGAATGGAAAACAACAAATGTTGGTGACGATACAACAAGACTGGAACCTTTGTGCATTGCAGGTGGGAAGGTAAAACGGCACAGCCATTGTGGAAAACAGTAGTTCCCTACAAAGTTAAACATGGAAATGCCATAGGATCTAGTAATTCTGCTTCTAGATATATATCCAAAATAATTGAAAATAGGAACTCAAACAGATGATTGTATGCTAATGTTCATAGCAACATTATTCACAACAGCCAAAAGGTAGAAACAACCCCAATGTCCATCAACAACGGACAAAATGTGGCACATACGTTCAATTGTAACAAATCCTTTCCAGCATTTGTTATTTGTTCGTCTTTCAGATTATAGCCATTCTGCCTGGGGTGACATGATTATCTCATTGAGGTTTTGATTTGCATTTCCCTGATGACAAGTAGAGTTGAGCATTTTGGGTGTTTGCATGTCTTCTTTTGAGAAATATCTATTTAGAGTCTTTGCCTATTTTAAATCATGTACATGTACTACAACATGGACAAACCTTGAAAACATTATGTTACATGAAATAAGCCAGGCACAAAAGGATATTATACAATTCTAGAATCAGATACCTAGAATAGGCAAATTCATAGAGATAGAAAATATAATAGTGGTTACCAGGGGCAGAAGATGAGGAGAATGAGCAGTTACTGTTTAATGGTTATGAAATTTTTGCTTGGAATGGTAGAAAAGCTGGATACTCATGGTTGCCTAACACGATGAATGTCCTTATTGTCACAAAATTGTACCCTTAAAAACAGTTAACATGGCCAGGTGCGGTGGCTCATGCCTGTAATCCCAGCACTTTGAGAGGCCGAGGTGGGTGGATCACCTGAGGTTGGGAGTTCGAGACCAGCCTGACAAACATGGAGAAACCCCGTCTCTACCAAAAATACAAAATTAGTCTGGCATGGTAGCGCATGCCTGTAATCCCAGCTACTTGGGAGTCGGAGGCAGGAGAATCACTCAAACTCAGGAGGCAGAGGCTGTGGTGAGCCAAGATCACGTCATTGCACTCTAGCCTGGGCAACAAGAGCCAAACTCCATCTCAAAAAAAAAAAAATTGTACATTTTATGTTATCTATATTTTACCACGATTTTTAAAGATCAGCACTCAGGAACGAAAAAAAAAGAACTAACAGAGAGGCCTCTCTCCCTCTTTGGGAAGCCTGGAATGGAGAAAAGAAAAAAATACAAATGAAGGAATTGATAAAGAGAGAGACAGTGAGCAGCAGCAAGCCAGTAACACAGCTGGGCTTATGGTGAAAAACAGCTGGTGACAAATCCTCAGGCAACCTGGGAACATTTACAAAGAGTGAATGTTAGTCTAGAATTCCAACTATTCCTCACTGTGCAATATAATCACTCTCCCTGACCCTCAAACCTTGACTGACTCTGCCGCACACAGCAGCCATGTTTTTCTGGTGATGTAGAATGAAAGGAGAGAAACAATGTCCAGCAAATAAGCAAAGTGGAGGCAGGAAAAGGATGGAAACTAGACTGAGGTGCCCCGGAAATTCTGAGAATTAACACTGAGTGTAAGACCTCAAAAACCCTCAGAAAACTTGAATGGACATGTATTAGTCTGTTTTCATGCTGCTGACAAAGACATACCTGAGACTAGGCAATTTACAAAATAAAGAGGTTGAATGGACTTACAGTTCCACGTGGCTGGGGAAGCCTCACAATCATGGTGGAAGGCAAGGAGAAGCAAGTCATGTCTTACATGGATGGCAGCAGGGAAACAAAAAGTTTGTGCAGGGAAACTCCCATTTTTAAAACCATGCGATCCCATAAGGCTCATTCACTATCATGAGGACAGCACAGGAAAGACCTGCCCCCATAATTTAATTACCTCCCACTGGGCCCCTCCTACAATACATAGAAATTCAAGATGAGATTCGGGTGGGGACACAGCCAAACCATATCAGGGCATAAGATTGGAAACAGACACAAATTAAGATTTAAGTACAATTCCAGGCAACAAGACAATGAGAGAAGAGTAGGACAGAGTGACGCAGGTGTCTGGGAAGTCCAGGCAACGAGTAAATATCAAAACATCCATACAAGATGAGTGGAATAAAGCAGAGACAGAAGCAGATTCGAGGTACTCAAAATTGAGGGAATTTGCCCGTTCTCATATAAAATGGATTAGAAATGATTAATCTCAACCTCAAGGCAACAGTTATGCCCAAGGTAGAAAACAGGCAGCGGGCGCCTGTAGTCCCAGCTACTCAGGAGGCTGAGGCAGGAGAATGGCGGGAACCCGGGAGGCGGAGCTTGCAGTGAGCCGAGATCGCGCCACTGCACTCCAGCCTGGGCAACAGCGTGAGACTCTGTCTCAAAAAAAAAAAAAAAGAAAACAGGCAAACAGGAGACTCTAGCTGAGGTGAAATATACTTTTTAAGATAAAGTAACCCGTTTGGCAGGAAGATCTCAGCCACTAGATCCCTGTGCTAAGCTATGGGCCTTAGAAACAGACACCTTGGTGGAGAATCATTGAAAGGAAGCGGATAGTTCTACAATATAAGCAACTTGCCAGAGCAGCGAAAAGTTTAATAGAAAGAACCAGAGGAGAGAAGAGGTCTCTTAGGATCACATCAGCTCTGGGGAATGGGAAACCTATGTGCATGCCCTAGGCTACATCAGCTCAGGGGCAATCAGAGCCAGGCACGAGGCAGACTTGAAAGTACTCTCCAAACTGCACACAGACCCATCATCTAGGGAGGGAGTCTCACCAGCACATATGCTTAAACACAACCTTTGACCAAACACCGAATGAACAGTCATCTCCTGTAAACCGGGGCAATCCTAAGTAGCCAGGCTAAAGGACTTTTTTTAAGGGGTGAGGAAAGGTGAGTCTTAGCAAGGCCATCAGAGAATACACACTACAAGAGACACAGACTTTGCAGAATTATTTCAGCAAAGTCACTAAACAAATTTTTAAAATGGCCAAGTAAACAACAGCAAGAACCCCCAAGATGAAGGTGTCAATATCCAAATTTGCTCCATTATCTGATCTTCTCCCAAAAATTATGAGACATGCAAAGAAACAAGGAAGTGTGATCCATATACAGGGGGAGAAAATCCGGAAATAAAAATTGCTTTCAAGTGCCCCAGATGGTAGACTACGCAGACAAAGACTTCAAAACAGCTATTATATGTTTGAAAATTACAGGAAACCAGTCTTAAAGAACTATAAGAAGGTAAGATGACAATGACTCATAAAATGGAGACTATTAATAAAGATATAAAAACCATTTAAAGAATCAAGTGGAAATTGTGGAGTTGAAAAACACAACAATCAAAATGAAATATTTACTGGGGGGCTTAAGAGGGGCTGGAAGAAGAAAAAATGTGCAAACTTGAAGAGATATTAATAGAAATTATGCAATGTGATAAGCAGAGGGAAAAAATGAATAAAAATAAAAAGAACTTCAGAGAAATGTAGAATACCACTAAGTGCATCAATATACACATCGTAGACTACGAGGAGAGGTGCGAGAGAGAACAGAAAAAATATTCAAAGAAATAATAGCTGAAAATTTCTTACATTTTGTTCTGGTTTTTATCATTTTTAGGTGACATATAAAACTTGTATATATTTATGGGATTCAGAATGATGTATCAATACATGTATACAACGTATAATGAACAAATCAGGGTAATTAGCATATCACATCAAACATTTATCATTTCTGTTATGAACATTCAAAAGTCTCTCTTCTAGCTTTCTGAAAATATATATTATATTATTGTTAGTCATACTCACCCTACAGTGCCACAGAACCCTTGAACTTATTCCTTCTTTCTACCCGTAACTTGTATCCATTATCCAACCTTTTGCTATTTTCCCCTCCCCCAACCCTTCCCAGCCTCAAATAACCACAATTCTATACTATACGTCTATGAACTCAATTTTCTTTTAGCTCCCACTTATGAGAGCATGCAGTATTTATCTTTCTGACTTATTTCACCAAACATAATGTCCTCCACTTTCATCTATGTTGCCACAAATGACAAGATTTCATTGTTTTTTATGGCTGAATAGTATTCTGTTGTGTATATATATATGCCATATTTTCTTTATCCATTAATCTGTTGATAGACATTTAGGTTGATTCCATATCTTGACTATTATGAATAGTGCGACAATAAACACAGGGGCACAAGTGTCCCTTTGATACACTGATTTCCTTTCTTTTGGATAAACACCCAGTAGTGAGATTGTTAAATTTTATGGTAGTTCTATTTTTAGTTTTTTGAGATACCTCTATGCTGTTTTCCACAATGGCTGTACTAATTTACATTCTGACCAACAGTATGTAAGACTTTCCTTTTCTCCACATCCTTGCCAGCATTTGTTATTTTTTCATCTTTCAGATAATAGCCATTGTAACTGGGGTGAGATGATTACCTCATTGAAGTTTTGATTTGCATTTTCCTGATGATAAGTAGAGCTGAGCATTTTGGTTGTTTTGCATTTTGCATGTCTTCTTTTGAGAAATGTCTATTTAGATCCTTTGCCTATTTTAAATCAAATTATTTAGAAAACTTCTAAAATTTGACCAAAAAACACGTTAATCTATACACAAAGAATCTCAACCAACTCTAAGTAGGAACAACTTAAAGAGGTCCAAGCCAGACATATAATCAAAATATTGAAATCCAAAGATTAGAAAGAAATCTTGAAAGCACAAGAGAAAAACAACTCCTCATAAACAAGGGAATCTTAATATGATAATGCCTAACTTCTCATGAGAAACAGTAGAGGCAGAAGGCAGTAAGATGACATTCAATTTACTAAAAGTACAAACTGTCGACCAAGAATCTTAAAACCAGCAAAACTATACTTTAAAAATGAAGATAAGAGATATTCCCAGATGAACAAATACTGAAATAATTTGCTGCCAGTAGACCTGCCATACAAGGAATACTAAAATAAGTTCTTCAGGCTGAAAGCCAGTGACTGACATCAGATAGAAATTCAAAATTACAAAAAAAAAATTGAATGCCAGTAAAGGTAATTATGTGGGTAATTGCAAAAGACAATATAATTCCATCTTTCTTGCCTTAACTGATTTTAAAAGCAACTGCAAGTAGTAAATATATAATTGTATTGTTGGTCCTGTAACATAAAAATAACAGCACAAAGGAGGCAGGTGGGAAGACTTTATATTGGAGTAAGAAAATAATATCAGATGGCAAATCAAGTCTACATAACAAAGTAAAGAGAAGCAGAAGGAGTAAATAAAAAAATTAACAAGTTCTATAAACATAGTCTTGCCATCCTCCCCTCTCTCACTTTCTTTAAAGGAGATACAATGTAGTGTTGGATTAATAACATGTATAGATTTAGTATGTATAATAACAGCACAAAAAAGAGGAGAAAATGTTCCAAATTAGGAAAAGTTTTTAGAGTTCATTGAAACAAAGTCAGAATAAATCTGAAGTAGATTCTGATAAGATGTATAATTGTAAACCATATAGTATATACGAAATAATGCAAGAAACAGAATTTGAAAGTCTTTAATATAATTAAAATGTTACACTAGAAAATAATAGTTAAAAAGAACACATGGAGGAATACAGAAAAAAACACATGAAGCATATAGAAAAACAGAAAAGCAAAATGGTAGATTTAATTTCGATGGTCCAAACAGATTGAAGCAAGGTAACAGAAAAAGATACATCATACAAACAACAACAATAAAAGAGATGCGATATGGAATAGCGACCTTAATATAAAATCAAATTGACTTTAAAAACAAAAAAGTTTACTGCAGATAAATAGGCATATTATATGCCGTTAAAAGGGCCAACCAATAAGGAATATGTAGCAATCATAAACATGTGTGCCTAACAACAAAGCCCCAAAATACATGAAGCATAGTCTTCAAGTTTACAAAATTAAAGGGAAAAATGGACAGTTCAACAACAATAAAGATAATCTTCAATATCTCATTTTCATTTATGCAAAGAAGATCCACAAGGAAACAGATATTTGAACAACACCATAAACCACCTAACAGATTCTTATAGAACACTCCACTCCACCCAATAGCAGTCAAATTCACATTCTTCTCAAGTACACATTCTCCAAGATAAACCATATGCTAAGCCATAAAACGAATTTCCATACATTTTAAAATACTGAAATTATACAAAGTATGTTCTCTGACCATAATGGAACTACATTAATCAATAACAAAAAAACTTGGAAAATTCAAAATATATGGGCGTTTAACAGCATGTTCCTAAATAGCGAATAGGCTAAAGAAGAAATCACAAAGAAAATTAGAAACTACTTTGAAATAAATGAAAACAAAGACACAACATACCAAAACTTATAGGATGCTGTTAAAGTAGTACTCAGAAAGAAATTTATAGATGTAACTACTCATATTATAAAATAAGATAGATCCCAAATCAATAACCCTAGGCTTCCAATTTAAGAAACCCAACAAAGAAGAGCAAACTACTTTGGGAGGCTGAGGTGGGTGGATCACCTGAGGTCAAGAGTTTGAGACCAGCCTGGCCAACATGGTGAAACCCCATCTCTACCAAAAATACAAAATTTAGCCAGGTGTGGTGGTGAGCACCTGTAATCCCAGCTACTCAGGACGCTGAAACAGGAGAATCGCTTGGACCTGGGTGGCAGAGGTTGCAGTGAGTTGAGGTCATGCCATTGCACTCCAGCCTGGATGACAGACTGAAACTCCGTCTAAAAAAAAAAAAAGAGCAAACTAAACTAAAACCTAGTAAATAAGTGTAGAAAATAATGAAGACTAGACTCAGAAGCAGATAATAAAATAATAGAGAAAATCAAGACAGCCAAAAATTGTTTATTTGAAAATGTTTTAAAAATTGACTTTTAGCTAGACTGGCCAAGAAAATAAAGAAGACATAAATTATTAAGATCAGAATGACAGAAGGGATGTTGCTACCAATGTTAAATAAATAAATTTTTCTTTATTTTAAGGGAACACTATGAATAGCTGTATGCCAAAAAATTAGATAACTTAGATAAAAAGAATAAAGTCATAGACACCAATTACCAAAACTGATTGAAAAAAAGATAGAAAATCTGAATAGACCTATAGAAAGTAGAGATCAAATTAGCAATTTTACAACTTCCCACAACTAATGCCCAGGCCCACATGGTTTTACTGATGAATCCTACCAAACACTCAAGAAAGATTTATTACCTATTCTTCACAAACTCTTCAAAAAAGAGGAGGGAACACATTTTCACCAAGTGTATGAGGCCAGCATTACCCTGACACCAAAATGAAAGACTGTTAGAAAACAAACCACAGACCAACATTCCCTATGATTATAGACACAAAAATCCTCAACAAAATACAGTTGGCCCTCCATATCCATGCGTTCAGCATCCATGGATTCAACCAATCACAGATCAAAAATATCCCCAAACATTAAAAATAACAGCACAGCAATAAAAAATAATATAAATTAGGCTAGGTGCAGTGGCTCATGCCTATAATCCCAGCACTTTGGGAGATCAAGGTGGGCAGATTGCTTGAGCCCAGGAGTTTGAGACCAGCCTGGGCAACATGGTGAAACCCTGTTTCTACCAAAAAATCTCTCAGAATTTATCCAGGTGGCATATGACTTTAGTCCCAGCTGCTTGGAAGGCTAAGGCAGGAAGATCACCTGAGCCCTCTGGGGAGGTCAAAGATGCAGTGAGCCATTATCACTCCATTGCGCTCCAGCCTGGGTGACAGAGTGAACCACCTAAGTCTGGGTAATTTAAAAGAAAAGAGGTTTATCTGGCTCACAGTTATGCGGACTGTACAGGTTGTGGGGAGGGCTCAGAAAAGTTACAATCATGGCAGAAGGCAAAGGGGAAGCAGGCAACGTCTTATGTGGCCAGAGCAGGAGGAAGAGAGCAAAGGGAAAGATGCTACACACTTTGAAACAACCAGATCTCATGATAACTCACTATCATAAGAACAGCAAGGGGGAAACAGCAAGGGGGAAATGTGCCTCCATGATCCAGTCACCTCCTACCAGGCCTCTTCTCCAACATTGGGGATTACAATTCAACATGAGATTTGGTCGGGGACACAAATCCAAACCATGTCAGCATCTGACAAGGGTCTAATATCCAGCATCTATAAGAAACTTA
Source organism: Macaca nemestrina (assembly GCF_043159975.1). Classification (NCBI taxonomy): domain Eukaryota; kingdom Metazoa; phylum Chordata; class Mammalia; order Primates; family Cercopithecidae; genus Macaca; species Macaca nemestrina. The sequence goes on along the minus strand of NC_092142.1, from coordinate 69,409,337 downwards.
AACAACTCAACAAACCAAAAACAAATGACTCTATTAAAAAAGTAGGCAAAGGACATGAATAGACACCTCTTAAAAGAAGACATATAAGCAGCCAACAAACATATAAAAAAATGCTCACATCACCAATCATTAGAGAAATCAAAACCACAATGAGATACCATCTCACACCAGTTAGAATGGCTATTACTAAAACGTCAAAAAATTACAGGTGCCAATGAGGTTGTGAGAAAAGGGAACACTTTTACCCTGCTGGTAGGACTTCAGCCATTGTGAAAAGCAGTCTGAAGATTTCTCAAAGAGCTTAAAACGGAATTATCACTCAGTCCAGCAATCCCATTACTGGGTATATACCCAAAGGAAAATAAATCCTTCCACAAAAAATACACATGCATTCATATGTTCATCGCAGCACTATTGATAATAGCAAAGACATGGAATCAACCTAAATGCCCATCAATGGTAGATTGGGTAAAGAAAACATGGTACATATATACCACAGCCATAAAAAAAGAATGAAATTATGTCCTTTGCCGCAACACAAATGCAGCTGGAGGCCATCACCCTAAGTGAATTAATGTAGGAACAGAAAACCAAATATTGCATGTTCTCACTTACAAGTGGGAACTAAACATTGGGTACATAAAGACATGAAGATGGGAAAAACAGACACTGGGGACTACTGGTGGGGGATAGGGTGAGAGGAGCAAGGGTTATAAAACTACCTGCTCACTACCTGGATGACAGAATCATTCATACCCAAACCTCAGCATCATGCAATATACCCACATAACAAACCTGCGCATGTACTCCCTGAATCTAAAACAAGAGTTGAAATTATTAAAAAATTAAATAAAGTACACAGAAAGAGGCATGTAGGCTATATGCAAATAATACACCATTTTATATAAGGATCTTGAGCATCTGCAGATTTTGGTATCCGCGTGGAATCCTAAAACAAATTCTCTACAGATGCTGACAGACAACTGTACTAGCAAATCTATTAGGCTGGTGTAAAAGAAACTGCAGTTTTTGCCATAATAATTTAGCAACATATAAAAAGAAATATACACTATAACCAAGTGGAATTTACCCTAGGAATACAAGGTTGTTTTAATATCTAAAAAATCAATTAACGTAATATACCACATTATCAGAATAAAGGGCAAACATAATCATCTCAATAATAGATGCAGAAAAAGCATTTGACAAAGTCCAACACTGTTTCATGATAAGAACAAACTAGGAATAGAGGGAGTTTATTCAACCTGATAAAGGTCATCCACAAAAAATCCACAGTTAACATTGTACTTAATGGTAAAAGACCAAATGTTTTTCCCATAAAATCAGAAATAAGACAAGGATATCTGCTCTCACCACTTCTATTCAACATCGTACTGGGCGGTCTAGCCAGAGCAATTAGGCAAGAAAAGAAATAAAAGGCAATGTAGATTGAAAATCAAGACATGAAAAAATTTGCAGATGATATAATCTTATATATAGAAAATCCTATGAAATACACTAAAAATTATTAACATTAATAAACATGTTCAACAAGGTTGCAGGGTACAAGGTCAATATTAAAAAACCAATTGTATTTCCATACACCTGAAATGAATGTTGCAAAAATTAAATTAAGAAAATAATTCTATTTACAATAGCATCAAAAGAATAAAATACTTAGGAATCAATTTAACAGAAGAAATGTGAAACTCATAGACTGCAAACTAGAAACCACTGCTAAAAGAAATATTTTTTCTTCATCTGTAAGAGACATGGTCTCACTCTGACACCCAGGCTAGAGAGCAGCGGCATAATCATGGCTCACTGCAGCCTTGACCTCCCAGGCTCAAGAGATCCTCCCACTTCAGCCTCTCAAGTAGCTGAGACGACAGGCACATGTACCCATGCCCAGCTAATTCTGAAATAGAAAATTTCCCTTGACCCCTTTGTGGGCCTCATGACAGGGGTGCCTCACTTACTCAGCCTGCAGCTCTCAACCCCTTGTGGGACAGGGAGCAGGCAAGTGAGCAGGTGCAGGAGCCAGAGTGAGCACTTTTGGGCACTGACAGGAAAAAAACTTCATACAGGTCCCACAGCAGCATCTGAGGGGGAGTAAGTCTCAGAGGGCATGTGTTACAGTGTTCATTTAGTCTTGCTGTCCACAGATGACTTAAGTGTTTAACAGCTCAGTGGACCGACCCTCTGCCTTTCTGTGAGGGCAGGTCAGTATGACAGCTTTCTATATCCTGAGCTTTCTGTATCCTGAGCTCTTGTCCAACCTCCAGGAAAAATCAGGATACACAAACAAATTGAAGTGTGGTGAATGTGGAAGATTTTATTGCCAATGGAAGTGGCTCTTAGCAAAAAGGGGAGTTGGAAAGGGGAGGGAGCCGGAAGCTATTCTTTCCCTGAAGTCCCACCATCAAGCCATTTCTCTCAAATCAAACTGCTTATCTTCAACATTCAGCTGCTACTTCTCTTCTCCCCTTCTCTGCTCTCTGGCAGTGAAGCCTGGGGTTTTTATGGTTATGGGAAGGGGAGCCAGGGGTGGTTTTGGAAAAGGCAACATTTCAGTAGGAAAATTGGGATGTAAAGTTCTCACCTTGGGCTGCAGTTCTAGGCTTGAGGGTAGGGCTTTGCCAAGGACCCTGACCTTTTCTACCTAGAATTTCCCTACTGCCTGTCCCTATCAATTTTTCTTTTCTAGAGACAAGGTCTCACTATGTTGCCCAGGCTGGTCTTGAACTCCTGGCCTCAAGCAGTGCCCCCACCACAGCCCCACAAAGTGCTGAAATTACAGGCATGAGCCACTGTGCCCAGCTCCTGGAAATGTTTTAAAACCTAATGAAACGATATTCCATGTTCATGGATTGAACAATACTGTTAAGATGGCAATGTTAACCAAATTAATGTACAGATTCAATATGATCCATATCAAAATCTCAGCTGGCTTTTCATAGAAATTGATGAGTTGGTCCCAAAATTCCTATGCAAAAGCAAGAGATCCAAAATTGTGAAAACAATCTTGGAAAAGAAAAAGTTCCTACTTTTTCTTACCTGCCCACTTCCTAATTTCAAAACTTACAATGCTCTACTAATCAAGATATTGTGATACTGATAGGAAGATAGATATGTAGATTAGTGGAATAAAATTGAGCATTTAGAGATAAACCCTGACATTTATGGTCAATTGACTTTTGACAAGTGTCAAAACAATTCAGTGGGGGAAAAGAATGGTCCTTTCAATAAATGCTGCTGGGACAATTAGATAGCCACACCAAAAACACTCAGAAAGGGGCTGGGTGTGGTGGTTCACGCCTGTAATCCCAGCACTTTGGGAGGCCAAGGCAGGCAGATCACCTGAGGTCAGGAGTTTGAGACTAGCCTGACCAACATGGAGAAATCCCATCTCTACTAAAGATACAAAATTAGCCGGGTGTGGTGACGCATGCCTGTAGTCTCAGCTACTCGGGAGGCTGAGGCAAGAGAATTGCTTGAACCCGGGAGGTGGAGGTTGTGGTAAACTGAGATCACGTCATTGCACTCCAGCCTAGGCAACAAGAGCGAAACAAAAAAACCTCTTAGAAGAAAACACAAAGAGTAAATATTCATGATCTTGGATTGGGCAACATTTTCCTGGATACAAGAAGAAAAGCACAAATAATAAATTTTTTATCCAGCCTATATAAGTAAGTATTGCAACTCAATAATTGAAAAGCAGCCCAATTTTTAAAATGGGCTGGGGATCTGAATAGACATTTCTTTAATGAAGGTATACAAATGGTCAAAAAACACGTTAAATAATGCTCACCATCATTAAGGGAAATTCTAATTAAAACCAAAATTAGAGACCATTTTATACCCACTAGGATGGCTATAATCAAAATGACAAAGTAAGTGTTGGTGAGCATGTGGAGAAACTGGTGCCCTGATACCTTGCGAGGGAGAATATGAAATGGCGCACCCACTGTGGAAACAGTTTTACAGTTCCTCAAAGCTTGTCATACGGAGTTACCAAATGATCCTGAAATTCTACTCCTAGGTATATATTCGAGAAATGAAACATTTCTATTATTCTCTCAAACTTTGCCTCAAAACTTATTTCATGGTCACAAGATGGCCACCTCATTTCTTGACATCACTTCCACATTCCAGTATAGAAGAAGGTAAAAGCAAAAGAACAAACTCCAACACATGCTTACTAGTTAGGTATGCCACTTTTTGTGTGTGTGTGTGTGTTCATTGAGTAGAATGTCCATCATATGGCCACCCTTGGATAAAGAAGACTATGGAAAAGAGGGTGTGGGTTCAGATTGGGGCAACCATGCAACACTGTCTGCCACCATAACTCATTTATGCATTGCTTTATTTAGCACTATCTTATACAGGTCACTTCTCCACTGGACCTTGCAAATTTACATAGAGTTAGGCTTTGGTGACAACCATGTGTGGGGTAGGGTTTTAGATATCATCTGGCCTAATATGCCCCACCTCATTATGGGCAAGGCATCATTCACGTATCACTTGAACAACTTTACAAATCACCATTTCATCGGGGAGTCCATCCTGGCCATAGACAGCTCCCATTACAAAAGTCCCTGATTGTTTTTGGTTTTTTTGTTTGTTTGTTTGTTTGTTTGTTTGTTTGTTTTTTGAGATGGAGTCTCACTCTGTTGCCCAGGCTGGAGTGCAGTGGCATAATCTCAGCTCATTGCACTATCCACATCCTGGATTAAAGCGATTCTCCTGCCTCAGCCTCCCAAATAGCTGGGACTATAGGCATGTGCCACCATGCCCAGCTAATTTTTTGTATTCTTAGTAGAGACGGGGTTTCACCGTGTTAGCCAGGGTAGTCTCGATTTCCTGACCTCGTGATCCACCTGTGGATGGGTCTCCCAAAGTGCCTCCCAAAGTGCTGGGATTACAGGCTTGAGTCACTGCGCCTGGCCAAAAGTCCCTCTTTAAGCTGTATCCAAGCTATATCCACGTGGGTTCATTTATCAATAATATTAGTAATTATAGGCCCAGAGTAATTAAGATATAGTTCTATCTCATTTAAACCTTGGAATAGCTATTTAAACTGATAAGCAGGCATCACTCATCTCATCTACCCAAGTGGGAACCTCAGCCTCAGCAAATTTCAGAGACTTTAATACAGGACTGTGCAATACTGACTCTAGGCCAGTTTCTTTCTATGAGACAGCACTTCATATATTTCAAACAGGGGTTCTTAAGTTGGGGTTCACAACCAACCCATGGATCAGTTTCAGATGGTCCATGAAGCTCTGAAAATGATACTCAATATTGCATATGTGAGACTGTTTTTATAGAGAAGGTCTAAAAGAACCTGTGACTGACCGAAGAGTTAACAACAATTGATTGAAAGATGATGATAGAGCACTTTTTCCTGGAGTCTTTACTTCCCCGCATGAAACATCTCCACTTTCTCCAATCAATCTCTTGATTGCCCCTATACTACCCCCACTGAGATGTGTCCTTCCCCACTGCATCAAGGGACAGTCACCTGAAAGTCATGTTTGATTCCTCGCCATCTCCCACCCTACCTGCATTTTAACACAAAAGCTGCCAATTTTTCTTTTCAGTATATATGAATTCACATGCATTTCTTCATCTCAGCTACCATGGCCATTTCCAGCCTGGGCTCATGTAATCTCTTAATCGCCCCCTTCCTGCCTCACCTTTCTTCAGTCATTCTTCATGTGGGAGCCAAGAACAGTCTTTCTAAAATGTCAAGCAGATCATGTCACTCCCTTGCTTGAAAACCCTCAGTGGCTTCCCATGACTGAGTAAATTTCAACCTCCACTTCAAACCTTGAGTGGTATGACTGAAGCCTTCCTCTGTGATGCTACCTCAGTCTCCCTTCTCCCCGCCTTCATTGCATTAGAGTGATAGCAGCCTGCTTTCAGTCCCTAGGGCATGCCAAATTTCTTCCCATCTTAGGACTGTTACATTCTTCCAGAATGCTCTTCAACCTGTTTTTCCCATCCTTCCGCCCTCAGTTTAAATATTATTTCCTTCTAGATGTTGCCTCTGACATATTCTAAATTAGGACCCATTCACCCCTACCTGTATATCCCAGCTCCCTCATAAGTTTTCATTAGCTAGATAGATGGCTTGTGTGTGTGCTTGTTTAATGATTTCATTTTCTCCTTTAGACTGTAAGCTCCATGAGGGTAGTTTTCGTATTTGTCTTTTACCACTGTATTTTCAGTGGTTGGTACAGTGTTTGGTGCATGATAAATATTCAAAACTTCACCGAAGGGAGAGTTGGCTTCAAGTCCTCTCACCATCCTGGACATACGCTAATTTGAAATATACAACTTAAAATGTGGTCCCCAATACTAAACTCAAATTTGCAGGTGTATTCTATTTCAGAGGGGTCTAGGCATGCCACATTTACCTAACTCTTTTCTCTTCTCCAGGATCAGAATAGTCCACTTTATGAACCTAAACATATGATCTAATAAGGTCTGTAGTTGTATGTCTCTGCCATTGATAGATGTGACCATTCGCTTATACAGCTACTATAGTCTCAATATCTGTGTCCCTGTCAAACTCATATGTTGAAAACCTAACCTCCAAGGGGATAATGTCAGGTGTGGGGTCTCTGGGAGGTGATTAGGTCATGAGGGAGAGCCCTCATGATTAGAATTAGTGCTCTCATTAAAAAGGCCTGATAGAAACTCCTCACCCTTTCTACCAGGTGAGGACAGAGCAGGATGGCACCACCTATGAGGAAGCAGACCCTCACGAGACACCAAATCTGCCTTGATCTTGGATCCTCAGCTTCCAGAACTCTAAGAACTAAGCTTTCGCGGTTTAGAAGCTACCCAGTTTATGGCATTTTGTTATAGCAGCCCCAATGGACTAAGATACCAGCAAATCACAAATTAAAGAAGGATTCTGAATAAAACACCAGCACCAGAACGCAAGTCTCTGGCTCACAATTCAGTGCTCTTTATGCTGCCTCCCTGAAGTCAGGTGAAATGTCCTCAATTAAACTTTAAACCCCAAGTAAAAAGTATTTCAATATCTTAGCCATGGGTATGTGTACAATGAAGAACTCTATTTCTATGATCTGCCTCCAAGACACGTGGATGGTTCATCCCATCCATGTTTCCCCTTCTTTCTCCATGCTGCAAAGCACAAAGCCACCAGGAGTCCCCAGTATCCAGGCTGGACACAACAGATTCAGCTTATTTTCTGAGTGACAGGGGTAAATTCAAAAGATGTCCTCTGATTCAGATATGGAAACAAGCTAGAGCTGGAAGAGGCTGCTGAGAAATCGACTTGCCATCTCAGCTTTGTGAGATAAGCAAAACACAAAATCAAACCAGTCTGCTGAAATTATTACCATCTCCACACTCACCAACAGTGATCTAGTAGATGGCAGGGGAGCATTCATCACCTGCAAATATCTAATCACAGTAGAGACCTTTGATATTACCATTAAAATTCTGAACTGCCCCCAGCCTGATTTCTTTTAAGCAAAGGCCCACAGGCCTTACACATTTCATGGTTATTTTCTCTGGTTATGGAGGCTGTATTATTTTCCAGTGTCTTGTTTTTGTCCTCCTCCTTTCATTCTTTCAGTTCAAATGGACACAACCTGGTTCCTATCACCTAGAGATGAATTAACCTTTCCAAATATCCTGACATTGCCTTCCTAGAAAAGTTCCCTGCAGCTCTGTAGCTGTTGGGGAAGAGAGGCAGCTTAGTTTTGACTTTAATATACATTTTGAAATATCTTTTGCAGGACGGCTGGAAATAAGGAACTAATAACAAAGCACTTCTAAAATTACCGGCACATCTGAAGCATTCCACCTGGTGCACGGCCTTTGAGAGTCTTTAATTCATCAATTAAGTGATCAAAGATCTTGTTCAAGATACGATTACATTTCTTTTGTTCCGTTTGCGCAATCGTACTAAAATTGATAGCATTCCGAAAATCAAACGGGTTCCAAAGCTAAAAATAAAAACAGACAAAATGACACCCAAACATTCATCACCTTCCAAAAGCAAGGCTATGATTAGTCCTTAACTATCCTGGAATATGAATGCTAGGACAAACCATTCCACGATGATGATGTCAAAGGAGGAACTTGAAGCTTCCACGCTCTTTAAAGCAGCTACTATGCATTTAGGTTGTAGCCAGGTCCTTTCAGAACCAGGATGTGGTAAAAGACTAGACAGAGAAGTCCTGGCCACTGGCCAAAGCCAGCTCCAAGAGCAAATAATTTCAGTAATATAGAATAGAGGTCTCTCAGTGACTGCCGAGGACCTTTGTCACGTACACAGGATTAGTCTTCCTTATACCACTAAAATCAAAACAATGCCATGGCCCAAGATTCAGAAGGAAATGTTTCTTAAGTTACCACAATTCTTCTTAATCCTTGTTCCCCAAGGGCCAGTTATTACGATTGCATTTTGTCTGAATATCCTTGATCATCTAAAAGAGGAGTTAGTAAACTATGCCTGTAAAAGTTAAGATAACAAAGAAACTGTGGGCCCCTCAGTCTCTTTTGCAACCACCCCATTCTGCAATCATTTCATGGAAACAACTATAGATGACATGTCAATGAAGGGGCATGGCTGTGTTCCAATAAAACTTTATTCACAAAAATAGGCACTGGTCTGAATTTAGCCCGTAGTCAGTAGTTTGCCGGCCCCTGCTCTATAACATGGTCATGACTGTAATCCACACTTGGAAAGTTTAGTCTACATCACTAAGTTTGCATGGACTGCAAGAGCATTCTCGTTCTCATGCTGGGTAGTTGGAAGGAGGATGTTTGCTAAGTGTGATGGTTTTGGGACAAAAATAGAATTGGTCTGATAGGGGGAAATGTTACTGAGCCACCAGTGTAACTTCGTATGGTTTCCTCTTCAAAAAGTTCATTTTACTCTCCAAATTTTTAGGCAACATTGTTTCTTTTTAAAGAACATGAGATTTCACATTGTATCCCAGTTATTTATTACCTGAGTTTTGGTCTTAACAAATAGGATTTTGTTATTTTCTGTCATCAACGGAGCAAGCACATGTGGTTCTGATTGACAAAATTGTGATAAAATTCACTGTATCCTTAAAAAAAAAGTGATTGAAAAATTTTCAGACTGCTGCAGAGAATGTAGGGGGGAAACAAGGGGATTGAATTTCAACAAAAGACACGCCAGATTTTTTTTCTGGCTCTTAATATCCAACATTCTCCCACTACTCAGTATCTAATTAGATACTGGAACAATGCAGCGATCATGTGTTTCTCTTTAAGCTTTTGGCACAGTCCATCACACTATAGTTAGCACTGGATACACTGAGGTGTCCCTCCAGAAAACAGCACTGGGTGACATCACGGGCTATGTCACAAACAATGGAACATAAATTAAGTGCGCATGCTCTCAGACATTCAAAACACTTGCAGTCATTTCGGTTTTCCCTCTTTTCATTTACTTCAAATCCACATTCATTTTGATGCTCGAAAACTCTCCCTTGTCTCCCAACTCTTTTTCAGAAACTGTTATCCCTTGCTACCCAGAATATTTTCTGCTTCTCAGAAAAATCACAATGCAACTTATTTTAAAAATCATACGGGCCACCTAATAGTTGTTTGAGCTCTGTGGAAATGATTGGCTTGACTTATGACGAAGAACAAAACACAGTGAATTTATTGCCAACACCATGGCCAGTCACCACGCAACATATATAGGTCCTTACAGATAGTCAAAAAGTGAGAATGGTTATCAAAGCTGTCTGCTATGTGATTGTTTCCTTCACAGACTGACAATATGAATATCTGAGAACCAATATCCCATCTTCATGCTATACCCTTTCGAATAGAGAACTAGAGAAGGAAATTACGTAACTCATCAATTGCTAGGGAAATGGTGAGGACACCAAAAAAATACACAGACATAGTCAGACCTTTTTAAATTTGGAAACATGTGTTGTTTGTGAAGAAGCATAAATATCCTAAAACTCTCTTCCATATGTCTGCTTTCCTCCCATTGGGCTACATTCCCAAGAGGCTCTAGTAGTTCCAAGTTTGGCTTCTACTGTTTGTATCTAAAATATGAAAAATTAATGCTGAGCAGGCTTTATAAATGGTTTTCACCACAGTAATATTAAAACATTGCATATAATTGTGTTTTAATTAAAATGATGGCTTCAAAAAATTATACATATTTGTACATATTTATGGGATGCATGTGATATTTCAATACATGCATAAAATGTGTATAATGATCAAATGAGAGTATTTAGGATATCCATCCTCGTGAACATTTACCATTTCTGTGTGGTGTGAATATTTCAGATCTCCTCTTAAAGATTGATTTTAAATATACATTGTTAATTTTAAGATATATGTTGTTAACTATCGTGACTCCACTGTGCTATCAAACACTAGACTTATTTCTTCTATGTAATCTTATGTTTGTACCCATTAAACAACCTCTGTTTATCTCCCATCCCCACCCCACACACACCCTTCCCAGCCCCTGCTATCATTCTACTCTCTACCTTCATGAGATCAACTTTAGCTCCGACACGAATGAGAACATGTGTTATTTTTCTATGCCTCGCTTATTTTACATAACATAATGACTTCCAATTATAGCCATGTTGCCGCAGATGACAGGATTTCATACTTTTTATGGCCAAATAGTATTCCATTGTGCAGATACACCACATTTTCTTTATCCACTCATCTGTTCATAGACATTTGGCTTGATTTCATATCTTGGCTATTGTGAATAGTCCTGCAATAAACATAGGGTGCAAGTTTCCCTTTGGTTCACTAATTTTCTTTCCTTTGGATAAATACCCAGTAGTAGGATTGCTGAAATGTATGGCAGTTCTATTTTTAGAGCTATTCTATTTTCCATAATAACTTACATTCCCACCAACAGTATCTAACAGTCCCCTTTTCTCCACATTCTTGCTAGTTTTTATCTTTCTGATAATAGCTATTCTAATTGGAAAGGATTATCTCATTGTGGTTTTGACTTGCATTTCTCTGATGATTAGTGATGTTGAGTATTTTTCTATATACTTGGCTATTTGTATGTCTTCTTTTGAGATATGTCTATTTAGATCCTTTGCCCACTTTTTAATGTGATTATTTGGGGTTTTGCTTTTGAGTTCATTGTATATTCTAAATATTAGTCCCTTGTCAGATGAATATTTGTGCAAATATTTTCTCCCATTCAACAGGTTATTTCTTCATTCTATTGATTATTTCCTTTGCTATGCAGAAGCTTTTTAGTGTAATATAGTCCCATTTATCTATCTAAGTTTTTATTGCCTATGCTTTTGGGATCTTAGCCATAAAATCTTTGCCTAGACCAATGCCCTAGAGCATTTCCCCTATGTTTTCCTCTAGTAGTTTTGTAGTTTTGGGTCTTACATTTAAGTCTTTAATTCATTTTGAGTTAACTTTTGTCTATGGTGAGAAACAGGGATCTAGTTCATTCTCCTGCATATTGATTTCCAGTTTTCCCAGCATCATTTATTGAAGGGCGTGTCCTTTCCCGAATATATGTTCTTGGCACCTTTGTCAAAACTCAGCTGGCTATAAATTCAATTGGATTTGTTTCTGGGTGCCCTGCACTGTTCCATTGGCCTTTGTGTCTGTCTGTTTTGGTTACTATAGCTTTGTAGTCTATTTTGTAGTCAGGTGGTGTGACACCTCTAGCTTTGTTCTTTTTGTTCAGTATTGCTTTGGCTGTTTGGGCTCTTTTGGGCTCTTCTGATTCCATATTAATTCTACAATTGTCTTTTCTATTTCTGTGAAGAATGCCATTGGTATTTTGCTAAGGATTGCATTTAATCAGTAGATTGCTTTATTGTATGGTCATTTCAATAATGTTAAGTTTTCTGATCCATGAATATGGGATGTTTTTTCATTTGTCTATGTTCTCTTCCATTTATTTCATCAGTGTTTTGTAGTTTTCTTTGTAATGGTCTTTCACCTTCGTGGTGACATTTATTCTTAGGTATTTTATTTTTTTGTAGCTACTGCAAATGGGATTGCCTTCTGGATTTTTTGGCTGTTCATTATTGGTTACATGTTTGGCTGTTCATTATTGGTAAAAACGCTACCAACTTTCATACTTTGATGTTGTATCCTGCAGCTTTACTGAATGTATTAGTTCTAACAATATTTTGGTGGTGTCTAGGTCTTTCTTTATGTAGGATCACATCATCTGTAAAGAGGGACAATTTGACCTCCTCTTTTTTAATTTGCACGTTTTCTTTCTTTTGCCTGATTGCTCTGGCTAGAACTTCTAGTACTATGTGGAATAGAAGTGATGAAAGTGGACATCCTTGTCTTTTTCCTCTATGAACTCATAGAGGAAAGGCTTTCAGCTTTTACCCATTCAGAATGTTAGCCATGGGTTTGTCATTTATGGCCTTTAATATGTTGAGGCATATTTCTTCCATGCCTAACTTGTTGACAGTTTTTACCATGAAGGGATGTTAAATTTTATCAAATGCTCTTTCCATATATGTTGAGATCATCTTGTGGTTTTTGTCCTTCATTCTGTTGATGTCATGTATCACATTTATTGATTTACATATATTGAACTATCCTTGCATCCCTGGGATGAATCCCACTTGACCATGGTATATTATCTTTTTAGAGTGTTGTTGGATTCAGTTTGCTAGTGTTTTGTTGAGAACTTTTGCATCTATGTTCATCAGGGATATTGGCCTCTAGTTTTTTGTTGTTGTGGTTGTGTCCCTGTCTGGTTTTGTTGTCAGTGTAATGCTGGCCTTGCAGAACAAGGTAGGAAGGATTCCCTCCTTTTAAATTTTTTGGACCAGTTTGAGAAGAATTGGTGTTAGTTCTTGATAACTTTGGTAGGACTAGACAGTAAAGTCATCTGGTCCTGGGCTTTTATTTATTGGGAAGTTTTAAAAATTACTAATTTAATCTCATTATTAATTATTGTTCTGATTAGGTTTTCTATTTCTTTGTGGTTCAATCTTGGTAGATTTTATATGTCCAGGAATTTATCCATTTCTTCTAGGGTTTCCAGTTTGTTAGCATATTCTGGCTTATAATAGTGTCTGATGATCTTTTGCATTTCTGAGGTATCAGTTGTAATGTCTCCTTTTTCATTTCATTTCTGATATGGGTCTTCTCTCTTTTTCCTGGTTAGTCTAGCTAGTAATTCATAATTTTATTTTTTAAGAAAACCAACTGTTCATTTTGTTATAATTCTTTTTAAGTTTCTAAGAAAATTTCAGGTCTGCTCTGATTTTTATTATTTCTTTCCTTCTAATTTTGGGTTTGGTTTATTCTTGCTTTTCTAGTTTCTCAAGGTACATGATTAGGTTGTTTATTTGAAATCTTCCTACTTTTTTGATACAGGCATTTATTGCTATGAGCATCCTTCTTAGTATTTTTTTTATCTCACAGGTTTGGCTAATTTGTGTTTCCATTTTTAATTGTTTCAGGCATTTTATTTCCTTCTTAATTTCTTCATTGATCCAATGGTCACATTCAGGAGCATATTGTTCACTATCCATGTATTTTTACAGTTTCCCAAGTTCCTCTTGTTATTGATTTATAGTTTTATTCCATTGTGGTCTGAGAAGATATTTGATATGACTTCTATTTTTTTTTTTTTTGACTTGCTTAATGGTCTAACATATGTTCTATCCTGGAGAATGTTCCATGTGCTCATAAGAATATGTATTCTGCAGCTGTTGGATTAAATGTTCTGTAAATGTCTCTTAAATCCATTTGGTCTACACTGCAGTTTAAGTCTGATGTTTGTTCATTTTCTGTCTAGAATATCTATCCAGTGCTGAAAGTGGGGTGCAGTAACCAACTACTAATGTAGTGAAGTCAATCTTTCTGTAGATTTAGTGATATTTGCTTTATATATCTGTAGCTCCAGTGCAGGATGCATATTTATTTACAGTTATTGTATCTTCTTGCTGAATTGATCCCTTCATTTTAATGACTTTGCCTTTCTTGACGGTTTTGATTTAAAGTCTGCTTTTCCTGATATAAGTATAGCTACTCCTGCTCACTTTTGGTTTCTGTTTGTGTAGTACATCTTTTTCCATCCCTTCAACATTCAGTCTTATGTGTCTTTACAGGTGAAGAAAGTTTCTTGTAGGCAACATATAAATAGATAATGGTTTTTAACCCATTTAGCCAATCTGTATCTTTTAAGTGCAGAATTTAATCCATTTACATTCAAGACCATTACTGGTAGGTGAGAACTTATTTCTGTCATTTTTTTAATTGCTTTGTATATCCTTTCTCTTATCATTTTGATTTGCTTGGTTTTCCACAGCCTTAACAGTTGAGTCCTTTCTGTCATTTATGTGTCTGTTCTACTAGTGAGTTTATAATTTTTTTTGAGACAGAGTCTCACTCTGTTGCCCAGGCTGGAGTGCAGTGGTGCAATCTTAGCTCACTGTAACCTCTGTCTCCCAGTTTCAAGTGATTCTTGTACCTCAGCCACCCAACTAGCTGGGATTACAGGTGTTTACCACCATGCCTGGCTAATTTTTGTATTCTTAGTAGAGACAGGATTTTGCCATGTTGGCCATTCTTGTGGCAAACTCCTGGGCCTCAAGTGATCTTTCTGCCTCAGCCTCCCAAAGTGCTGGAATTACACGTGTGAGCCACCACACCCAACATGTTTTATACTTTCATGTGTTTTCATGATGGTAGGTGTTGTCCTTTCACTTACAGATATAGGACTCCCTTAAGCATTGCTGGTAGGACTGGTCTGATGGTGATGAATTTTCTCAGTTTTTGCTTATTTGAAAATGATTTTATTTCTCCATCATTTTTGAAGGATGGCTTTGCTGGGTACAGTATTCTTGACAGAGTTTGTTTTTTGTTTTTTTTGTTTTATCCTTTCAGCACTTATACTATATCATCCCACTCTCTCCTGGGCTATAAGGTTTCTACTGAGAAACCCATTGTTTGTCTGATGAGGTCTCTTTTACATGTAACTTGATTCTTTACTCTTACCATTTATAGAATTTTCTCTTTGTCTTCACTTTTGACTGTTTGACTATAGTGTGCCTTGGAGAAGACTTGTAGGGTGGAATCTATTTAAGGATCTTTGAGCATCCTGTATCTGGATGTTTATATTTCTTGCAAGACTTGAGAAGTTTTCAGCTAGTATTTCATTAAATCAATTTTCTATGCTTTCACCTATCTCCTCTCGTTTTGGAACACTCAAAATTCAAATAGTTGGTTGATTTATGGCATCCCATGTCATATAGGTTTTTTTTGTTTGACTGGGTTATTTCAAAAGACCTGTATTCAAGTCCATATATTCTTTCTTCTGCTTGGTCTAGTCTACTGTTGAAGCCTGACTGTATTTTTATTTAGTTCATTCAATTCTTCAGTTTTAGGATTTCTGTTTGATTATTTTTTATGATATCTATCTCTTTGTTGTACTTCTCATTCAGATCTTTTTTTCTGGTTTCTTTGTATTGTTTATCTGTGTTATATCTCATAGTTTTCTTAAATCATTACTTTGAATTATTCAGGCATTTCATAGATTTTTCACCGGAATCTGTGGGTGAAGAAGTATTTTTTTTCCTTTGGAGACGTCATGTTTCCTTGCTTCTTCACATTTCTTCTGTCTTTACATTACTACATGTACATCTAGTGTCATAGTTGCTTCTTCCAGTATTTTGGATTGGCTTGCATAGGAAAAGACGTTTTTCCTATCAATTTATCGACAGTGTCGGCTAGGTAGGGAACTCTCACTCTGATTCTGGGTGCGTGTAGTGTGTAGTATCCATATGATTTCTCCTGCTGTAATCAGCAGTAGTGATATCTCTGAGTTTTTCAGTTGCTCCAGCTGTTAGCGGAGGCTGTGGTGAGGCTTTGCTGAGAATGGAGATGCCAGGTTGGACAGTTTTCAGGCCCCACTGGTGGCAGTGGTGGGCTGATCATACCCATCCTTGGGCCCCAGGTGGCATACACAGGTGTTACTATTAGCAGGTCTAGATGGGCTGATTCTTGGGCCTCCAAGTGGCTTGCTTGGGTGCTGACAGTAGCAGTGTTGGTTCAAGGCAGGTGGGTGTGTCCTTGGGCCCTTGAGCAGTGTGTGTGGCATGGGTAATGGCAGTAGTGTTGTCAAGCCAACCCTCAAGCTTCCAGGGGCACATGTGGGCACTAGCAGTGGCATGGGCAGGCTGGGTAGGGCAGTCCCCAGACTCCCAAGTGGTGTGGATGGGTGGGTGCTGGGAGTGGTGGTAGTGGCAGGCTGGGTGGGCCCATCATCAGTCCCCTGGGGGGAATGTGCAGGCACCAATGGTGGCAGGTTGATCCCCAGACCCCTGGATGGTACATTTGGGCACCAGAGGGAAGCAGACTGGGCCTGTTGTCAGGCATGTGATAACACATGCATACACCAGAAGTAGCAGGCAAGGCAAGTCAATCCCAAGGTTCCTAAATGGCTCACTTGGTCACTGGCAAGGGCAGTACCAATAAAGGAAGACCTATCCTCAGTCCCACCCCCACCCTGCCCCAACGGTGTGCATTAGCACAGGCTGTGGTGGGCAAAATAGGGCAATCCCCAGGCCCCTGGACAGTATTCTTGGACGCTGGTGGCAGGCAGGCTGGGTCTTCATTAGGCTTCCCAATGGTGTGCCCACATACTAGAAGTGGGAAGCAAGGCAGGTCAATGCCCACATCCCCAGATGGCATCCTCAGGTACCAGTGGCAGGCAGGTTACGCCTACTATCCATGCCCCTGATGCTGTGTGTGTATGCCAGAAGCAGCAGGCAAGATGGCCCAATCTCCAGGCCTGTGGCTAGCATGCTCAGGCCCTGGCAGCAGGTGGGCTGGGCCTGCTGATAGTGGATGCATGGATCAGGAGCAGCAGCCAGGGTGAGTCAATTCCAAGGACTCCAGCTGGCATGTTCAGGCACCAGTAATAGTGTGCAGTGTGGACCTCTCCTCAGCCTTGGGACAGTATTCATCAGACCAGTCTCCAGGCCCACTGAAGGCACATGCAGGTGTGCAGCTGCCCTGCTGCTGGAGGTGGGATGGGTTCTGTCAGTAGAGCAGCCCCAGGCAGGTAGCTGCCTTTGGCCACCTTTATCCCAGAGGCCGTGTCCCCCATGAGCTGCACTGCCTGTTTTCTCGGCTGTAAGGCATCGTATGGGCCAGAATGCTGGGGACCCCACTACACCATGGGGTCTACTTGTTATTATGATGCTGTAGCACTCTGGGTAGATACAGCAAGGATGTCAGCAGGGATTCAGAGATATGGAGATACAGGGGCTGTTGGGCCACAGAACAGGATGTGGTCTGGTGTGGACTGGACTCTCAAAACGCACCATACTATAGCTGCTTTGGTCTCAGGGTGATGTGGGACTTGGAACAAACTCTCCCTCTGGAATGACACTATCACATGGACATCAGGCAGCTCCCTTTACTAGCCTCGGGATCGATCCTCAAGGGCTCAGGGGCTCTCCCATAGCTAGGATTGCAGAAGTTTGCAGTAAGAATATGGACAGCTGACGATCTCTCACTTATCTTTTCCATGTACTGCAGAGCTTCTCCTGGCTCCCAGTCTATCCCAGCCAGGCTGGCTACCTCACTTCTTTCTGTGCATCATTTCTTCACTGTCACTTCCCTGCTAAATTCCAGTGTTCTCTCTTAGATGTTCTAATTGATATGTGATGGTCTACTCACTGTTTTGGTCCTTTTTTGCAGAGGAGGCAAATGCCAGGTGGCTCTACTCAGCCATCTTGAAGCCCCTTTCCATTAAGTTGTTTTTAAATTAATTTACCAACAATCAGAATTTCTTGGGTCATTTCCGATTTAAGATACACTTTGAAGAGCCACTTATCAGATGATCTTCATCTACTGGTATTAGGGAATAAGAACTTTAAGATTATACCACTTAACAACACAAAACATCTATTTAGTAATATTGCCCTACAGCTACAAATATTGGACTATTAATAAAAATTCTTCACATAATATATTAAACATTTTATATTTGATGACCTCTTACAAAATATCCTTTTCAGAGTTGAAAACAACAATAAAGTACAGAACCTTTCACTGGGTCGTCATCTATATGCAAAATATTATGGTATATTATGGTCCTGCAATGCACATGCATTCTGGTATCAGACTTCTTTGCTTACCAACCCCAGAAGGTAAAGCCATATCACTTACTTGGCTTATTCAAAAGTCCTAGTAAAGTGACTGTCACCCCGTATGGTTCCCACAAGCCACACTGACCTGTTCAAGAGACCTACCACTAACTAATCACAGTTCTCCATTTCTTACTTGCTTTTCAATAGCTCTTTTCAATTATTTTCTCTTGTTCTCTATCTTTATTTTATGCTATTTCCTACTATCTCCAAAACAAAATGTGGGCTTTGAGCATTTAAGAAAAACAATTTCAAAACTGTATGAAGTGAATTCAACTCAAAGGATAGGCATAGTTTTGGTGAAAATATAAACCAAAGTCCTTTCTATCTCAAAAGACTATTGCCAAGTCAAGTATTTAGCCAGGGCCTGATTCAAAGCAAAAACACAATAAAAAATGATCTCAGCTCATCTTCATCTCTCTGGTCGAAGGAGCAATAATAGCTATATCTAATTTTTATAGGAGTCAAAGAGATGCATGTAATGATTCTCCTATATATATAAATTAACAGTGTTTTAAAAGGGAATTAATTATGTTATAAACAACTAAAAATGTATATAAAGCAGCTTTCTTCGGTCCAGAGTTCTGTCCTGTGAGTGGAACTACCAATCTATTATTTTAAAGTTTACCTTTATATTGAAGTTTCTTAACTGCTTTTAATTATTTTCATTTTTCTTCCCTGAATCTTTTCTAGGTCCATTACACTTTTACTCAATTACAGCAAACAAAGCAATATATGATGGCTATTCTGGCAGCAGATACATTATGGTCTTAAAATAGTATATTGTTATATGCTAAAAGGCATAAGTCCTATATACAAGTCTCTACAAAATCTCAAGTTGTTTTCTGCCACAATTCTCAATTGCAGGAATAGGCTCCTATAGTAACTGGCAAGAGTCAAGATGGAAAAAGGTTTCTTTCCCTACTCATTAACCCAGAGAATGCTGCCAACTACTATTTTGTTTAAGCTATTATTTTGGTCAGCTTTGAAAATTAAAAAAATATGTATAGTAATAAATGCTTTGGGAAAAAACATGGTCACCACTTATAGAAAATATATAGCATATATTGCAAAACTCTGCCTAAAAAAAAAAAAAAAAAGCCGATGAAAATTAAAATGAGTACACCAGTCATGATTCAAAAGATAGGAAACAGTGAAAATACATTCTAAAAAGCTCCAAAAGAAATCAGAGTAATATACATTAAGCTATCAATCATAATTATACATATAAATAAGTTATACACTGAGACAAAAATTATTAGATTACATTTAAAGAAAAAATACAATTTACCTAAGCACTTACAAAGTGACACAGAAAGCTGAAAAGTAGAAGGATAGAAAAAGATATGGCAGACCAACATAGACCAAAAGAGAGTAATACTTTCTATATCAGTAAAAGCAAAAAACAAGGCCAAAAGTGTTCAATGAATAAAAGAAGTATTTTCTTCACAAAAGGTACAATATATATAAAGCTGTAATACTCATTAACATTTATACATGGAAGAACATTGCCCTGAAATAGAAAAATAAATTTAAAAGAAGGAAAAATTAACAAACATAAGAAACACCAGGGTATAAATATGACACATTAGTCAAAATGTAAGTAATAATACCTTCACACAAATCAAACATTTTAATAACCATGGAATTTAACATTATTTTGCCATATTACCTATAAAGAAATACTGAGTAAATTCCAAACAGTAAAAATTACACAGGAAGCATTTTCCATTTTCTGTCCACAGTATAATAAACATTTAAGCATAAGCAAAACCAAACAGAACAAAACAAAAACCTTCAGCAACTTGAACACCTTTTTAGACCTCCTAATAGAAATTCTCAGATTATTTAGGAACTAATTACAATGATCATACCACCACAGCAACACTTAAGATGCACCTAAAGCTATGCCCAGAGGCAAATTCATAGCCTAAATTGTTAGCTTATTAGACATTAAAGACTCATAAGAAATGGCCTAAAATATTCAAATCTAAATATTATGTAAGTGTGTGTGCATGTATTTAATGCATATGGTATAATTTTAAAGAACCCCATGTGCTAGCCCATCACAATCAACTAATACTCACACGGGAAATATTAATACTTTGTGGTCAGCTGCTATCTACTGTCTGTGGATGGAGAAAGGAAGACCTGCCAATAATATACCACTGATATGCTTGGAGAACACTCTAACAAGAAAAAAATGAAAAGAAAAAAATACCACTGAAGCCAAAATGAGCCTACACTAGCTATAAATACTAAAAAACCTGCATCAGAAGTTCCCAAACATTGTTCTATACAAATAGTATCAAAGTATTGGGTACCTATGGTAA
This sequence comes from Macaca nemestrina, assembly GCF_043159975.1. NCBI lineage: Eukaryota > Metazoa > Chordata > Mammalia > Primates > Cercopithecidae > Macaca > Macaca nemestrina. Next base: position 69,388,828 of record NC_092142.1, on the reverse strand, counting down.
AAAGTAACATTTGCATGTCTTTCCCTGGAACTTTCAAATTAGAATCTCCACGGGTAGTACCGTCGAGGTCTGTATCATAGTTACTTTTGGCAACCCACTAGATAAGATCTTAATTTGTTAGTATCAGGCAATAAGGAAAATTTACCTCATGTTAATGCAGGAAACAATAAAGAACATTTCATTTCAAGTCTCACTGAGATGAAAGAGGCTATTTCATCACTGGAGAAAGAGTAGAATAGAAAAAAGGAAAAAGGAGAAGGAGGACGTGCCACCATCATCTAAGAACAAAAATGAACTCTTTGAAATAAAAAAAAGGATGGGGTGTTTAATAATGGCAGTGAAGGGCAAAATAAAACTTATGAAAACAAAATGAGTGAATCAAAGGCCAGGAAGAATTCTCCATACATAAGAGTTCTTAAAAGAGCGACTAGAAGAGTATGATGGCTTTGCAATGTGTTGGTTTGGCGAGACTGAACTACATTTTCCAGAATTTCATTTCTTATATATACGTACATCCTAATTATGTACCACTGTTCTAAGTAATTACCCATCTAATCTTCACAGCCATCTTACAAGCTTGATTCCATAACCATCCACATTTTATAGGTAAGGAAACTGAGGCACAAAAGTTTACATGGTTTGCTCAAGGCCTCACAGCTAGTAAGTGTTGGAACTGGGTTTGATACCACCTCCACTGACTCAAGGTACATCTTTTTAATTACTAGTTAAACCAGTAAAACTATTCATTGTCTAAATACTTTTTGCTAATGTGCTCCTGAAATTTAATGTATTTAGTCATGAGCCACATTATGACATTTTGGTCAAGGACAGATGTCTTATGGTGGTTCCGTAAGATTATAATGGAGGTTGGACATAGTGGCTCACACCTGTAATCCCATTACTTTGCAAGGCCAAGACAAGTGGATTACTTGGGGTCAGGAGCTCCAGACCAGCCCAGCCAACATGGTGAAAACCCATCTCTACTAAAAATACAAAAATGAGCCAAGAGTGGTACCGCATGCCCGTAATCCAGCTACTTGGGAGGCTGAGGCAGGAGGATCGCCTGAACCCAAGAGACAGAGGTTACAGTGAACCGAGATTGTGCCACTGCACTCCAGCCTTGGCAGTAGAGACCCTGCCTCAAAAAAACAAAAAAGTTAAAAAAATAAAAAGATTATAATGGAGCTGAAGAACTATCACCTTGTGATGTCTTAGGTTGGAATATAACCTTTTCTATGTTTAGCTACATTTAGATACACTAATATTATCTTTGTGTTACAATCATCTGTAGCATTCAGTACAGTAACATGTGGTACAGGTTTGTAGTCCAGGAGCAATAGGCTAGACCATATGGCCTAGGATTACAGTAGGCTGTACCATCTAGCTCTGTGTAAGTACACCGTATGATGTTCACAGGACACCAAAATCACCGAGTGAGGCACTTCTCAGAGCATATCCCCATTGCTGGGCAACACATGACTGTATATAGCAAGTCTACTGTGTTTGTGTTTTCCAATTCATTAATTTCTATTGCTGCAATGTAATTAACATGGTTTGTCATTTTCATTCCTATATGTATTGTTTTTCCTAAATGGAAAAAGAAAGTATACTCCTAAAAAATTCAAACTACAAAGAAATGAAGAAAGCGAAACACCCCATCATTCCTGCCTCTGCTATCACTTTGTTGTATGTAATTCCAGACATTTTTTATGCATACCGCTAGAAGGAAGGCAGGGAAAGAATTTGGGGAGAGTTACACAAGAGACTTCATTGGAATGATGAGTATATAGGCATTCATTTAATTATTATTTATACCCTCTATGTCTAACATTCCTTTGTAAGAATAATTTGATTGAAAAAATAAACGAGCTGCCTTTCACCACAAATGGCATGCTTATTAATATAGTCACTGGGTTTATTAAACTTTCTAACAGTGATCAGATACAAAAGTACATCTTGCTACTCTGCAATTCCCGGGATTACCCTTAGAAATCTGAACTGTATGCTACGGAAGTGCTTAAACAACAAGTAAAGAATGCTTGTACTCAGAATTGCCAATTACAACTCCATAACTTCATGAACTCCCAGGAACAAAAAGACAACATATTCTTTTCCCGGACATTTTAATAACAATAATAAGAAACAGTCGTACGCTATGATAAAAGCACAGTTACTCACTCTGTGCTCAAACACTGAATATTCCCATTGTGCTGCTTATTTAAAACAAAAACAATAAAAACAGGATGTGACAGGCACAGATCTAAGAACCTTCACACATATTAGCTCATTTAATCTTTACCCTAAAAAGCTGAGGTGGGGAACGTGACTCCCATTTTACAGATAAGGAAGCCGCCACTCAGAGAGGTTAAATCATATGCCCCACGTTATATGGCCACTAAGTGACAGCTCCTGTTTCCAACCCAGGCTCCTGCCTGCAAGTCCAGTGTTCCTTCCATTACATCATTGAATAGGTTGGTTTTCCTAGTGGGAAACAACAGAAGCCAACCCTGGCTGATGAAAAATGAACAAGGATAATAGCTAATGCAGAGAACTTGGGCAATAGAGACAAAAAGACCCCAAATCACACCACAGAGCCAGTGGAGAGAGGGTACTACTGTCACTGCTAAGCACTAAAGAAGGTAGGCAGGGAAGGCAGGATGTTCTCACTAAGGCACCAGCACTGCTGTTCCAGGAACACAGGCTTCCTGCAGCCACTGCCCCTACCAAAGAGATGACCTTGAGGATGTGCCTTCCTGTGACTCTGAGGGTCACCCCTGGACTCTAGATGATGCCCACTTGTACTCCAGCTGCAAGAGGGCCAAAGGTGATTTGGTAGGAAAACAAATAACTGGCATTTTCAGCAAGAGGTAGACACCGCCTGCAATGAGACTCAGTAAGATGAGAGAGAACCCAAAACATGGGAAGGAGACCCAGATACTAGGCAGTCAAAAAAGATGACAAGTGCTCACTGAAAGACTACCCTTTGATTGGTTCACATCAACAAACACTTTTCTTCCTCATACTTTTTCTCCCCACCTCCCAAAATAAAGTTCTTGCCTAACATAATACAACTACCCTTATCTAATCTAAAAGCATTCCTAGCTGGGCGGTGTGGTGGCTCTTGCCTGTAATCCCAGTACTTTGGAAGGTCAAGGTGGGTGGATTACCTGATGTCAGGAGTTGAAATCAGCCTGGCCAACACGGCAAAACCCTGTCTCTACTAAAAATACAAAAATTAGCAGGATGTGGTGGTGTACACCTGTAATCCCAGCTACTCAGGAGGTTGAGGCAGGAGAATTGCTTGAACCCAGGAGACAGGGGTTGCAGTGAGCCGAGACTGCCCCATTGCACTCCAGCCTGGGCAACAGAGCGAGACTTCATCTCAAAAAAATAAAAATAAAAATAAATGATAAAAGTATTGCTTCCTTCCTTCCTCCCACGATGAAAAACCCAAAGGCCTTTCAGTTGATGCCTCCAGCTATAAGTCCAAGATCTTCTCTGGTACTCTCACTCTTCAATATTCTATTATCTATAGACTCAGCTGTAAAGTTAATCCCTAACATACAGTGTCAGATAGTAGAGAAAAGAAACAGGAAGGGAGAAGAAAATGCATTAAGATATAGAAAGAAACATGAGACATAGCAGGTAGGAAAATATGGACAGATGCTACAGTCATCTGCAGATGGATGTGATGCTGTAGTGGGGGGCTTCGTCCCTTCCCCTCTTTTCCTTCCACGTTCTCTTCAATTTCATTCTGCTACTCAGCTGACCAGGTTTACCTACCCAATTTGATGACCTGATATTCATTCCCGGGGGATTTGAGATATTGATGTGTTCTTCTATTAAATTTTAATTACTGGAACAGTACAAGGCGGCATCCCAAAACATCCCTTGGGTTCCATATACCTCGTTGCTATTACATAGTAGTAACCTTATTGACCAGAACAATCTCCCATGCCAACCCAGAACAATCTCCCATGCCAACCCAGAACATCCTTTTTTACAGATTTGGCCAATGGCACGAGAAGTCTGAGATAGCTGGGTGAGTTGGCTCACCCTCTCATTCAATGCAATCACTGCTGTTCCCTGACAGAAGCCATCTTCCTTTGGGTATTAAGCCTCTAAAGCAGCAGATCACAGGGTTTCTGAGATGGGAAATGTCCCAAATATAATTGCTAGGCATTCACCATTCCAACCATTTCTTTATTTCAACTACCTGACTCCAGAATTTTATCTACATGGGATTTTCTTGAACTTAACTCTTCTTGAAATGACTGACTCTTACTTCTCCAGTCTTCTTTTTTTTTTTTTTTTTTTTTTTTTTTTTTTTTTTTTTTTTGAGACAGGGTCTTGCTCTATAACCCAGGCAGCAGTGCAGTGGCATGATCATGGCTCACTGCAGCCTCGACCTCCCAGGCTCAAGCAATCCTCCCACCTCAGCCTGCTGAGTAGCTGGGACCACAAGTGCATGCCATCACACCCAGCTAATTTGTTTTATTTTTTTGTAGAGATGGATCTCTCTATGTTGTCCAGGCTGGTCTCAAACTTCTGGACTCAAGCAATCCTCCCACCTCAGCCTCCCAAAGTGCTAGGATTGCATGCATGAGTCACTGCACCTGGTCTCCAATGATTTCATAAGCATCCAGTTACCTGCATGAAAGCCCTTTCTGCCTAAAATACCTGAAGTGATTTTTTGTCTCCTGCACTGAACCCTGACTAATACAGAAAGTAACTTTTGTCAGTGGGTCATTAGCTGTACTTGTGAGAGATACCATTGCCTTTTTCTCTCTGTTGGTTCCCAAACTTACACATTCGTTGTATCACAGGCACAGGATCACATGCTTATCACTAGTTCAAAGCACGCATCACGTCCCAGAAGACAGCACCCCAACTTCACAAGGTAGTCTCTAATCTGAAGCTCTAACAGAGTCATCAATAGGCCTTTCTACCATTCTGGATGATTGCATAAATTGCAGGAAATGGTTGATCAGTCCTTAGTATCCATTCCTACCATTTCAAATATGCTTTCCTAAGCTACAGAGGTTAGAAAACTAAAATTTTATTTTACAGACTCCACTCCAGCTTCTGGGAGACTGCGTGAATCTTATGTGTTATGTCTGCTGCCTTACTTCTTTCAATGTAGAGAAACTATATTTAGAAACTATGTGCTGTGGGACACCAGCATGGGAAGTAAAGCCTTCAATCTGAGAATGATAGGCTGGCTAAAGCACAGCAGGCAAGGAATGCAAATGCAAATTCAAATTCAAAATTACTTTTGCTCCTTGATGATCTCTACTGATGAATAGTTAGGTTCTAGATGGTCCCCAGTGGGCATGGTACCATACTAGGGGGCTACAGCTAGCAGGTTGAGCATTCATTAATGGCAGTTGACAATGGTAGTTAAGGTAAAGTTTACAAGTTGAGGCCAGGCTACCACTAAATGTATTTATAATGCTTAAATAGTCCTCTTTGCGTTGGTACTAATTTGTCATGCAAAACCAGGGGTAAATAAGTGTCCACTTTTCCCCTTAATCAGTCATAGGAACCTCCCCTTGAAAACACAAGTGTAAGTTGAGAAAAATTTCCTTGAGCTAGATGCCATGTATGGCACTGATATGATTTGGCTGTATCCTCACCCAAAAGTCATCTTGAATTCCCACCTGTTGTGGCAGGGACCTGGTGAGAGGTAATTGAATCATGGGGTCAGGTCTTTCCCACGCTCTTCTCATTTTAGTGAGTAAGTCTCATGAGATCTAATGGCTTCATAAGGGGGAATTTCTCTGCACAAGATCTCTTTCGCCTGCTGCCATCCATGTAAGACATGACTTGCTCCTCCTTGCCTTCTGCCATGATTGTGAGGCCTCCCCAGCCATGTGGAACTGTAAGTCCATTAAACCTCTCTTTCTTCTGTACATCACCCAGTCTCAGGTATGTTTTTATCAGTAGTGTGAAAACAGACTAATACAACCACCTCTATTTGAAAACCCATTGTAGTTTAGTATACCCAAATACATGGCTAAGTGACTCATGTGACATGCATCATGGGCAGCTCAGATTGAATAGTTACCTAGTAGGTCATGGTTAAACATTTAGTCTCTGTAAGACCCTTGAAGCATGGGGAGAGCTGTTTCTCAGAAGACTAATTGCTTGACTAAGAGAAAATGGCTTTAGTCCCAAATCCCAGGGCTTTTACTATGCTTCTCCTAATGAGACTTAATACAGTCTTCATACAGCATCACAATATGTCAAGACACTTAGAGAAATAAGCAGTAAGGTATGTTCTAGCAGTTAGAGAAATCCCTTAGGAAAAATAATTTCAGTTCTGGAAGTTGCAGTTTTGAAGTAGTGAGGGGTTATGGGTGAGGCCCTGACAGCACTGGCTATACCTAGTAAGTAGCTTCAAGCAACATAGCCCAGTGTGGGATATGCTGCCTTCAAAATGAAAATAGACCCATTAGGTGCTGTTTCTTTGTTAGTGGTAACAGTTTCAAACTGCAGCATATATTGCGAAATGTTCAAAACCAATGAACCCTCAGAAACTTCACTAGCAACTATATCCTTGTATTTTCAAGAATACATCTCTCATTCTCTGGCATGCATGTGTGTTGCCAGAGTATCTAGAGTGTCTACCACTTCTATTCTCCTGATCCCATCAGCATAGTGTCATTGGTGTCCTGGACTAATCTGATATCTTTTGGGATAATGAGATTATCAAGTTTCCTAGAGATTACATCATGGCTTGAGGTCAGAGAATTTACATAACTCTGAGGCAAAGTGGCAAAAGTATATTGTTATCCATGCCAAGTGTAAGCAAAATGCTACTGATGCTCTAAATTTATTGTGATAGAGAAAACAAGATTTGCAAGATTAGTAAAGGCTATGTTCTTTTGCTTCAGTAAAGACACCACATTTGGAACACCTGATTTAATGGAAGTCACCACTTGTTAAGCTTGTAATAATCTACCAGCATTCTCTATATACTATACCATTCTACTATACTATACCAGTATAGTAGAGAGTTGGAATCAGTATCTCCATCTCTTTCAAGCGGCTTCTTATGACATTTGTCACTATGGTTCCCCCAGGGATGTGGTATTGCTTTTCATTTACTCTTGGTATTGAGAAGAATTCCAGAAGTTCCCATTTAGTCCTTGCTACTATAATAGGTGAGAAGCCAGTATGGGGTTCCACCATTGTTGATGATATATATTCCAATGGTACATTCATGAATTAAAGAATTACAGTATGTATTCAAGGTCCTACTGGGCCTACAATGAGACAGATTTGAGTTAGATCTCCATCATGTGAATTCCATAAAACTCATACTCAGAACCACAGAAGAACCACAGTGTGTTCTGAGTCACCAGGACTTAGTGCTAGCCTAGAGCTAATGTCTAACACTTTCTGAAAGGTCTGAACATTTCACTTCTCCCCACCAAGTTCGCATTTACTCAGGTAAATGGCTTAGGTCCCTTTGTAAAGGATAAGAAGATGTATAGCCACTAACTGAGATGTTATTGTAGTTTGCTCTCTCTCAAGGGTATTTGACTTCCCCTTTATTTAAAGAAGTCTGGAACTGTAAACTTTTATATAGATTAGGGACTTTGTTGAGAGGTCATGACCATTGTGATAATTCAAGTCAGGCCTTGATTTATCAAGTATGCAATTTCTGTTACTCTTATTGAGAAGAACCTAATTGGGCTGACCATCTATTCTAAATCTAGCTACTTCCAAATATTAAAGTTGATCAAACCATTATCCCACCAGCTATGATGCATAGTACGATAACCATAACCACCTTGTCTCTAATGGTTTGGAGCTGCCACTTAGCCTCTGCGGCCCTGGGATCCAGTAACCTCCCTGAAATCATGGAACATTTTGCTGTATCTCTCACCAGCATCATTAGCTTACAGAGAATGGCCACTTTGGCCCTCTTCCAAGACCTGGAACACTCTCATTCCTGTATTTCTAAATAACTGAAGAGATTGTCTTCTGAATCCTCTTAGAGGACGTGGTACAGTTAGGCAAACATGATAAATCCATTCCAATGTTTCTAACTTCCCGAGGAATTGAATGCCTAGTGTGGCATCTAGCACACTCACTCACTTGAGCTCCCATATTGAATCCAGAATCCGTGGTAAGTCAATCCATTTCAACAAATTCAGCCAAATTTAAAACTATACTCCTTTTCCTTGTTCATTTGCCTTCAGAATCCATTTATCAGATTTTTGCAAATAAAAATTATCAACATCTTGCAGTGTTGACTTTGCAGTTGGTATTCCAAGGCATGCTGAGATCTGTCTTTAGATAGGGATCTGGGGATGGTGCCTGATGTTGAGAATGGGCCACAAGGAGGATGGACTTCCCTTTGCAAAGGGGGTCATTCTGGTTTTCGAGTAAGACAGGCAAGAAGGCTGCTCCAGTCAACAAATGAGACTCATGGGGCTGGGATCTCATCATACTCTGCTCCTTCCCAATATCTCTACCCCAGTTCTGAAGTTCTTCTCTCTCAATCAATACACTTTCACATCTGGCTGTAAATTCAACTGACTTGGTAGCTCAGCAACCTTGGGATTCAAATCTTAAGTTTACTTTTAATTTCTTCTGCTCTGTGCCCGCAAGAGAAGATATTTTTTTGGTGCTATAATAGAAAGTCTCTACCTAAGCCAAGAATTTAGGACTTCGAGCTTATTCTTTGCTTTGTTTTGTTTTGTTTGTTTGTTTTGATACAGAGTTTCACTCTGTTGCCCACACTGGATTGCAATGGCTCAATCTCAGCTCATTGTAACCTCCGCCTCCCAGGTTCACGCCATTCTCCTGCCTCAGCCTCCCAAGTAGCTAGGACTACGTGTGCCCGCCACCATGCCTGGCTAATTTTTTGGTATTTTTAGTAGAGACAGGGTTTCCATGTTAGCCAGGATGGTCTCAATCTCCTGATCTTGTGATCCACCTGCCTTAGCCTCCCAAAGTGCTGGGATTACAAGTATGAGCCACCATGCCCAGCCTGAGCTTATTCTTTTGCCTTTAACTGTCCAGTATATTAGAAGCAATGAGGCTTAGTACTACTTATTTATTTATCCATTAATGTCTTAAGTTGCAAGTAACAGAAACCTATATTGACCTACCAGAGTAAAGACGATGCTCATTAAAAACTATTATCTAGCTCACAGAATGGTTGTGGCAGCTGAAGATCCAGGTTCTGAGATACGAAGCTAGGTTTAACGCTAGCATCACAGCAGAGAACTCTTCTAGTGATGACCTCCCTGCTGCCACTGCTGAGTCCTGGTCAGTGCAGTCTGCACTGCAGACATACCCAGCAGTAGACACTAGATGCCATGATCAGCACTATCGCTTCTGCTCCCCAGGAACTCAGTCTTTCTACAACTCACCTCAACTCTGAAATGAGGGTGTCTTATGAGCAAAACCTGGGAACATACTTGTATTCTCAGTGTCAGACAGCTTTGGAAGTGTCATTTCTCTAGTGGGAGGCGAGCGCCACTAAGACTCATAACATCGCAGAACTCCCCCAAATAGAAAAGAGATCCTGATAATAGAGATTTATCAAAACACCAATTATATCCCACAGAATAAAATGAAAACAAAAAAATTGTTAAGGGGTTTCTAGAATTGACGATGATGCATGAAAGTAATAATTTGTCCATAAAATCGACAGATTTAAAAAACTAAAACACTCAATGCTGGTAAGATGTGGGGAAATGGCATTCTTACACCCTATAGAAGTGGGAGCTTTCTGGAGTCATAAAGCAGCACAGTGCTGACCCCAAAGCCTTTCCATTCCTTCTTTTGTGCCCATCTGTCATCTCCATACATTTTCTACCAAGTATTATTTAACCCCAGAGAACATAATGTATTATTACTCAAAAATTTAAGAAACATTACCAAGCATTCAGGCAACACAAAGTTCACATTCGGAACTTCTCTTTTGGAGAAACCTATCAAATACTATTTTTTTCTTTTTTTTCCCTTATATTCATGCATGCATTAAGCAAGTACTTATTGAGCACCTGTCCATCTACCTCATATCAGCACGTGGTGATTGTGAAGATATTGTTTTGTCAACCACATTTTTTAAATTGGTGGAGAAACCAGGATGCAAAGTTGACAACTTCACATTCTCAGGTTGAACTTGAGTTGGCATCTCAAGTCCTAAACATTTTTAATATACTCCAATTGCTCTGCTACAAATTAAAGTGACAATGAACTCTGGGTATTTGTAGAGCGTAGATCCTCCCAAGTATTAGGAGCTGAAGCCCCAGAGATCTATGCATTTCTAAGCCCCAAATTTATTGCCAACAACAGCAAACTCTACTCAGGGTATATCTGATTACACATGTGAAGTTCCTGAGCTATTGTCCTTAGACAACACAAAAGGTCAGTTGCAACGTAAATACTGTATTTTAACGGAGACTGATTTCACCTCTAGCCACCACCCTCCAGGTAGTGGGTTCGCTGGTGTCCAGCGCTGACAGAATAGCTCCACGTTAAAGAACTCTGTAAGGAATGTTGAGAGTGTGCTTACCTGGTCTGGGGCTTTAATATTTTTTGTGTGAAATTGTTGAGTTCTTGATCATTGTTTTTGTTATTTGAAATTCTTTTTGGAGAATTCGAAATTCGGTAATAATTTCAAGGAGGCTTCCTGGCATGTGTTCTAGATGGCTCTGCACATGAAAATGATAAATCAAGAGATTTATTTCCTCCATAGGTCAAAATCATCATTACCTTCCCCTTGCCTTTTGGAAGAAAGGGACTTTATCCTTCTATGTGATTTATTCTTTTCATGGGCATCCTTTCAGCACAGAGCTATTGTTTCAGAACAGGGAAAATGTATTCCTTTTACAGGTTTATTCCTCCAACTGGAATTTGTTTAAGTAGGTTCCACTGCACAAACACAAAAAGCCCTAATACATGCAGACTGGGTCGGCCTCATGCCATCAGATGTCACCGCTGATGGGTGATGGCACTTATATAGATTTACACAACAAAAACTACATTAAAAACGTTAAGGTGATGAGACAAAGGCACAAAGGCCTAGAAATTCACAGCTCAGGATTTAAACATACTATATCTAAGAGGAATGGAGTGCATTAGGGTAATGGGAAGGTGACAGCGGCCCTATTATACCTACAGTACCAGACACTTAATCCCTTACTGAATTTCCTGGTGGTGCTGGCTTTGTCTCATTCTTGGGGTCTTATGTTTTTTAATGACATTATTGTTGTGTAAATGTTCTTGTTTTATAAAGTAATTTCAGGTTGATTATCATCTGTTTATGCAATTAGTGTAATTACCCCTAATTACAGAGTAGAAACAAATATATAATCAGTTTATTAGAGGTATAACTGTGATATGTAATGATTTTTAAATCCTTATGAAACTTTGTTAACAAATATTCCACGCATGTGAAAGCAAAATATTGAGATGTCAAGCTCTCTTACCTTATATATTTTTTTCATATGCTCAGTAATCATTAGATTTATTGCCTGTCAAATTTAGTGTTAAAAATCATAGCGCCATATTAGAAGGAATACAAATATTAAAACTGTGCTTAAGAAAATTAGAAACACTCTCGTGTTTTCCTTATGGTCTGGTTTGGTAAATGTCTCTTCCATTAAGATTTCTTACCTACAGAGCATCACCCTCAGGTGAATTTTGATGGTAGTTAAAAACCTAGTAAAGAGATTTATATATAACATCATGACATATAATACACACATGTTCTATTACATTCCTAACAAATGAAGAATATTACCCCTGATCCCCATATTGGATTTCTTCCTCTGCCTCTGAACCAAAGGAGAACTAGCTGATGAACCAAAAATGCTTTGACATTAAAGAAACACTGAAGAAACAGATCATGAAATAAGATGATACATGCTTCCAAAATCAGTCAAGAGTGCTACGAAGGAAAGTTGAATATAGTTGCTGAAAAACTAAATTCAAATATAAGAAATGCATATTAATGTAAGTAATCACCATTTATTTCCTGATTACATTTATTTCTCTGTTATTGGTCACTTAAGAGAATATTATTTAACCATTCCTTCACTCCTCAAAATATTGAAACTAAAAAATGCACTATAAGTCAACTGAATGCAGAGATCAGCTGCTTTTGAATTATGCAGTACATTCTCCCATGTGGATAAAAACCATCAAATATCCTCAATTATTGCTTACTGCTGAGACAAGGATTAGAAGGTCTAATTTACACCATTGGAAATTTCAGCAATAATATCAGAAAAGAAACACTAAACATTAGCAGCACATTACTGTAAAAATGCTATGCTTCTTTTGGATGCAGCGTAACTTTCTGAACAGTGAATTCCATCTTTATCAGAAGGCAAATACTCTCAGCATTTGGTCTACAAACAAACTTGCATGAAAATGGTGCCTGGGCCTCAATTATTATTGAAGCAAAATATCAACTTAAGATTTTAGTCTTTTAGCTAAGACAACTAACTTTTTAGAATCACTCTAAGCATGTCCAACACGTAAGTTTATTTAATGAATGGAACAAAATTTCTTAAAAATTAAATGTCAAAAGTTTTTAATTTAAGATTAATGGGGACAGTTGGGCGCAGTGGCTCATACCTGTAGTCCTAGCACTTTGGGAGGCCAAAGCAGAAGTTTGAGCCCAGGTGTTCTAGACCAGTCTGGGCAAGATAGTTGTCTCATAGTGAGACCCTGTGCCTACAAAAAGTAAATTTTTTAAGAATTAGGTTGGTCGCGGTGGCTAACGCCTGTAATCCCAGCACTTTGGGAGGCCAAGGCGGGTGGATCACCTGAGGTCACGAGTTCAAGACCAGCCTGGCCAACATGGTAAAATACCATCTCTACTAAAAACACAAAAATTAGCTGGCTGTGGTGGCCAGTGCCTGTAATCCCAGCTACTCGGGAAAATGAGGCAGGAGAATTGCTTGAATCCGGGAGGTGGAAGTTGCAGTGAGCCAAGATCAGGCCATTACACTCCAGCCTGGGCAACAAGAGCAAAACTCCATCTCAAAAAAAAAAAAAAAGAGCTGGGTGTGGTGGCATGCACCTGTAGTCCCAGCTATTTGGGAGGTGGTGGTAGGTGGTGGGAGATCACTTGAGCCCAGGAGATGGGGGTAGCAGTGAGCCATGATCACATCATTGCACTCCAGCCCGGGCAACAGAAAAAGACTCTATCACCAAAAAGAAAAAAAAAGAAAAAAAAAGAAAAAAGAAGACGAAGACAAATGTTTTCATTAGTTTCTTGATCTCTCTGTCAAAACAAAAAAAAACTCTTGATCTAGAAATTTTAGTTAACATATATGAAAATTACAACACATCCATAGAAATGATGCATATTAGGGAATACATTTTATGAGGATAAGGACCATGACTTGCAGTTCTTTTTTTGTTGTTGTTCTTGTTTTTTGTTTGTTTGAGACGGAGTCTCGCTCTGTCACCAGGCTGGAGTGCAGTGGCGCAATCTCGGCTCACTGCAACCACTGCCTCCTGGATTCAAACTATTCTCCTGCCTCAGCCTCCCAAGTAGCTGGGACTATGGGCACCCGCCACCACGCCTGGCTAATTGTTGTATTTTTAGTAGAGACAGGGTTTCACCATGTTGCCCAGAATGGTCTCAATCTCTTGACCTTGTGATCCACCCACCTCAGCCTCCCAAAGTGCTGGGATTCCAGGTATAAGCCACCGCGCCTGGCCTGACTTGCAGTTCTTTTATTCCCCCGTGATACTCTGTATGAACATCTTGCATAAAGGAGATACCCACTATATAGTTATTGAATGAAAAAAATGAGTAAAGGAATGGATAGAAGATCAAAACATCCAACCATTTTTTCATAGAATGAACTAGCTGGCAGTAAAGCTTTCCTTCTTTTATTTTCTTCCTACTCTTCTTTTTAGAAGGATCAAGTTGGTATTTTAAAAATCAAATATTCAGATTTTTCTTCCCTCAAACGCATGAAATTGTATAAAGTAAAGCAAAATTCTAACAACGTGTCTGGCATAAAACAATCATCAAGAAATGTTAGTCTATGAAAGTTCATAAAGAGACACCAGTTCCCTGAAAAGTTCTTAAAGCAGTCAACAAAAACCCCTTCTAATAAAGACACGATCACAACAGTTCAAAAAAAAAAAAAATGAGTACCATTTGCTCCTGGCAATGCCTGGCCATTAACAGGCGCTTAGTAATTATTCATTTCTTCCCATCCTCTTCCGACTTTACAATGGGAAGCAGAACCCATGCGTTCCGGGTAAAGAAGGTAAATTCATACTTTTATGAATTTAAGCCCCCAGTGGCTCTCTTGAGCCCTCCGTAGCTCAGTCTCCCTCTGTACACAGTGCGCTAAGTGAACCAGGCAAGGAAACACAGAATCTCTGCCTGCGACTAGAAGGAGGCAGCAAAAGGAGATTAGCTTGGGAAAGAAGGACACACGTGACTATGCAACAGCTAGACCCAAACATACTTGTTTTTACTTTCCTGCTTTACCCATAAATGGTTAAAAATGTAACAATCAACCTGCAGTTGGCATTAATTTGTAAAAGTTGACGTAGATCAAGCCCAAAGAAAAATGTCTTTTCCACCTGGGCTTTGGAATCCTAGGGCAAAGTTAGCAGAATAAGGAACGGGGTATGCAAGACCCACCCTCATTTCTTCGCCTAGGAAGTGGATATTCCACAGTCGTGCCTAGGCCCGCCATACAATACACTACCCTCTTCCATCCTGTGGCCCAGACTTGAACCCTGTTGTGCAGATAAAGGAGGCGGCAAATGCATGCTTTTCAGACAAAAGTAACACAGCCAAAAGTTTGCTGACTTATTTCAGCTGTGCCCAACTTCTGGGGAGGTGGAGTTACCCCAACTTAAAATTTGCACAAGGCCTAAGCCAGATGGGATGGAATTCACAGATAGTACTGACAGCCAAGCGATTAAACAGAAGCTTCCATGATTCCCCACATAAGAACTGCATTTAGAGTGTGTCTGACCAATTCAGTGATTAAAAAAAAAAAAAAAAAAATCTTGTGTGATGTCCTAAGAGGAGATGAGGCAAAAAAGGGCTAATACTCACTGGATCACATTAGGTCTTTTTATGCACTTCAGATGACAAACGTATTGCTTATCTTTGTTCTTTGAATTAGATCCGTAAGTGTGAAAATCCTAACAACTTCTGGAAGGTTTGTTAGTTTCTACCTGGTTCTGGAAGTACTGCCCCTTTCTGTCTTGTTCCATCATTACTTTTTGAAAGATGTCCATTGCCCAGGACAGCACGATATTAGACTTTGAAAAATGCCTTTCCATATTTTCTCCCATAAAGGATCCGTTTAAAAATTGGAGATTAAAAATGGAAACATTTTGCCGGCTTCATTCTAATGTGGCATTTACACATTCTTCCATACTATTTAAACGCACTCACTAGACTGGCATCCATTCTAAGCACAGTGTAAAGCCCAGAAAGGCATTTTATTCTTTCCAGGTGTGCTTGACTGGTTTATTTATGGTCTGACTTCCTTTCATAGTGTGAGAAACTTTAGCCTTCTGCCAGCTGCAAAGGATTGTTCAGAAGAAGCATTTTTAAGTTAAAAAATATAGAGCAACACTTTTTTCTCCTGCCGCCCTCACCTCCCCCAACCCCCTGCCACACTTCATGCACCTTCTTGCATTGGTTAGTCCGTGACATGTCTAAATAGGCATTTAACTGTACTCTCCATCAAAGAAGGTGCCCCATGCAGGCAACAGTATATTAACTTAATGAATACCAGAAAGGATAAGAAGGAGGGTATGGAGCTGTTAACTCCAGCCCAAGTTATCCTTCCTGAGAGCACTCATCACATTCAGTAGAAACACACACACATACCCACACACACACACAGAGAGACAGAAAGAGAGAGAGAGAGAGAGAGAGAGAGAGAGAGAGAGAGAGAGAGAGAGAGACTTTTCTCTCATTCTTCGGTTCTGGAGAAGCTGGGATGATGTCCCTAAAGCACAGCTGAAAGGCACAGCCCAGATTTGCAAAAAGGCTGTGTGATGTGAGATGCTTCTGTTCTCTGCACACAGCCACACAAACTAAGTCTAAATGTTTTCTCATTCATGACTAACATCAGAAGGTCCCCGGCAGTATTACCTTGCCTGACTCCATAAGGAGGTCCAATGAAAGACCATTGTTTACCTCTTTGGTGGCCACATGATGCTCCAAAGAGGTAGGTATAAAAAGATAAAGTGATTCTGAAAGATTTTTTACTGCATAAAAGAAAATGGTATTTCCTAATTTAAATAATTTTCCACTTATTTGCAGAACTAAATAATTTGGGCTGAAATAACTGACTCCACCCTCAAAAAATTGTACTCAATACAGACAACTTTCTAAATGTTTCTGAAATGACTAGGGTTTTTCAAAAAATTATTTGACAGAGTCATTTATGACAACTATGACTTTAAAAAGAAGCAAGCATGTGAATGACAGCAAAGATGAGACATAATTGACTCTTAGCAATAAAAAGGTTGACAGGACTTGAAATTTTTAAATAAAAAATTATTGAATCCAAACAACATAGATCCCAGGAAAATTTGAGTGCTTCAATAATAAGATCACAGAGTAGGTATGTTTCTTGGAAAAGAAAACTCGCTTTTATTGGGTAGGCGTGGTTTTGAAAAATTACCACATAATTTAGAGATCCACGGGAATCTTTGGCATTTCAAAACTTGAGTGGAGCCTTTGGAAAAAGCTCATCACAGCTCTTTTTAATCTTTGAGGAAGCTGGCACTCGGCGATGGAGTTGTTAAACGCCTGGCCATGCCAAAATTCATCATAGCACTGCCCCAGGGAGGCTGCTAGCTGCCTGACCCCAGCAGTTCAGAGTGGGACTGGAACAAAAGGCTAGCATCCATTTCAAAAAGAACCCCAGGAAGCATCTGCGGGAGGATGAAGAGTGTTGAGGTGGAAGCCAGAAGACAGTGGGAGTGAGGAAAGCACTAGCTAAGGAAGCAGAGAGGGCCGAGGAAGGAAGGAGGCTGAGCCAGCAGGTTTATTGGCAGAAGTCACACACATGATTGCTAGGCAATGGTCAATTTCCAGACAATAACCACAGAGTTACAGCAAAGCAGTAAAGAGGAGAGATCGTGAAGAATGCACCTTCATACAGAGAAACGACAAAGAGAGGAAAAGGGAACAGGGAGGAAGGCATGGAAGGAAGGAAGAAAAAGAAGAAAGGGAGAGAGAGGGAGGAAGAAAAGGAGAGATAAGAAAGAGGGAAGGGGAGGGAAAAAACAAGGGGAGGAAGGAAAGAAAAAGGAAAGATGAGTAAGGGAAGAGAGGAAGGAAGCGAAGGAAGAAAAAGAGTATGAAAGTAGCAAAAGAGACATTTGAAGAAAATAAAGTTTATCAAAATGAATTAGCAGGAAATCTTTATATTTACAGATTGTAGAATTTACCTAGGCTGGCAAATGGCATGCTATTCCTTTTTTTGTGCTGTCAAGAAGTGTTACCACTTGTTAATAGCATTAAAATCTTTATCATTTAATTTATTTTATTAATCCCATTCAGATTTAACATTACTAGCACATGACTGTAAATAGCAATAGTAATGCCACCGAGGCTGGTATCAATGATGCTGAAGATTATCATGAAAAATCCAGCCTACCAGCAGCGAGAAAAGCTCTTGCAAACTTTTACATTATATGAAGGAAAAGCCTTGCACAGATCCACAAAACTGTGATCTTAATATGATACAGCCTCCCCTGTCCTCTGATGAATTATTTGTCATTCTCCAATATTTAAAAAACAAATCTCAACATCCAAGAATCATCTCAAGAAAGGGTTAATGTATATTTAAGTAATGTAAGATCTTTAACCCTTTCCTTCTGTTCCTGCTCTTCTTCCAAAGTCAAAGCAAGTTTTTTTTTTTTGCATAAAACGTTATCAAATACATTTTTTAAACAATAATGCCAGTGTAAAATGGGGTTATTATTTTAGATAATTATTTTCATTTATTTATTGATTGATTGATTGATTTGAGATGGAGTTGCCCTTTGTCACCCAGGTTGGAGTACAGTGGCATGATCTTGGCTCACTGCAACCCCCGCCTCCCAGATTCAATCGATCCTCCTGTCTCAGCCTCCCAAGTAGCTGGGACTACAGGCGCATGTCACCATGCCCAGCTAGTCTTTGTAATTTTAGTAGAAATGGAGTTTCACCATGTTGGCCATGCTGGTCTCAAGCGCCTGATCCTAGGTGATCTGCCTGCTTTGGCCTCCCAAAGTGCTGGGATTACAGGTCTGAGCCACCGCACCCCTCCTAGATCATTTTTTAAATTGTTCACTCCAGTATTTTATAGTCACTTAAGTTCATGCAATTAAGGACTTGAACTGTCTTTGGGGGCCAGGGGCAAGGGCTGGGATCCTTTCAGGACACCTCCAATCCCTAGTCCAAACAAATTGGGGGCAGCCATTTCAGCACAACCATCACCCCAAAAATGTCATTCTGTTTTTTTCTGTCAAATTTGCAGAACTTCTCTGAATTTTTATACATCTTTCTTCATAGATGAGACTTGTAAGTGAAAGCCATTCTGATCAGTTCCATGGGTTTTATCTAACAGGCTGCATCATAGAACATGTACAGCTTCCTTCATTCTAAAAGTGAGGCTAAAGGGTGATTTTAATAAGATGAATAAATCGGAGGGTGGGAATTAAGAAATCAGCACAGTTGCAAGCAACTATCTGGACAATTAAAAACTTCAGCTGTGGTGAGGTTTTGCTAAAACACAAAGTTTACAGAAATTCGATTTGGGGAAGTGAGGTGATTTCACTTAAGGAAGGCTCATCTGTGATGGAGAGTAGCAAATAAACCTTGAAAGAGAACACTCAAGAGGTGTTCAAGGCGGTCCAATTAAGTTGGTCAAGGTATCTGAGAAAGCACTACTAAGGAGAATCAGTTTTTTAAAATGATGAATCTGCTATATAAACATTCAAACTGCACTAGGGACTCATTCACTTAATTATTTTATAGTTTGCCTCAGCACCGAGTTTTGGAACTGAGGTTAAATTCAGATGTGACTTCTACAGAGAAAGGGAGAAAGCTCTATCTGGCCATTTAAAGCTGTTTCAGGTGACTTTTAAGTCTGGCACTGTCATCTTCCAACATATCTTCTAGTATTTATTCAGAAGTATCTCTATTTTTAGGAGCTTATCCTAAACGATACAACTCCCTTGAGAAAACAGCTGCTTAGGCTAGGCTTATTGTCATTCAACTGAGGCCTCATCAACCAATGCTTATGAGTAGAGACTAGAGGAATTACAGCTAACATTGCTAGTTTACCAAGTGCTATGATAGGTTTTTATTTTATTACATTTCACCAGACTCCAGGTGGATTTTTGTCCCCAAAATTATAGACAAGTTGAGGCTCAGCTTAAGTATAAGAGTTATCAATTTCCCTGATGTCACACCAACTCAAGAGGCAAGATTGGACTTTGAGCCGGGCTCCAGCACCAAACCTTCAGATCTCCTGGGACGATACGAAGCAGTCCAAACCAGGGTTCCAGGGTTTGGTGACTAACAACCAGGCTGTGAAAAGAAATATGGTAAACACTACATAACATGAGATGTAAATCACACTGGAAGGCACAATACATGTCAAAGCACTTTGCATCCACTTTGAAACCAAACACCACCACTCCACTGGAAACAGTCTTCCAGTCCATCTATTTTACTTAAAAGAAAAGGCCGAATAAGTAAACAAATGCCAACAAGCATTGTTTGGCTAATGCAGGGAGGTGGTCTTAGCAATTGCCTAGCCTCTGAAATGTTGCTAATTGTTTTACCAAGAAGAAACTTAAGTCTCTTTCTAGCACCATCTCGAATAAGTATTGCCACGGGGAAGCCTGGGTATGCCACTTTTTATAGCGGTTGCACAGCTACTGTAAATTATGCAGAGAGGATTTTTGTAAGCAGCTGCCAACCACACCCTAACCCCAGGCAGGTGTCTCACTTTATGAACTACTGGTCATGACAAGAAGTGTGAACGGTGGATAAACCATCACCGTTCAGACAATGCAAAATAAGTTTTCCCAAATGTGGGCGGAGGTGGACATAGGGTTCAGGAAATTATATATAGATCCACTCTTGCCATCTAGGAAGATAAATGCCAGGGATTCATACACATATGCTAACTTAAATGTCATTCTTCAACAGACTAGTTAATCAAATGATCCTGTTCAGCAAATCATAATGAGGCACACACGTTCCAAGTGTAAAGAGGGAGCGAGTTATTTGCCCTTCGTCCTTCTAAACATATCCTAAGTGCTGTGGCCAGAAAGCAAAGGGGAGAAGCAAGGGTAGACTCCCAGCCACTCTGGTAAAACCTTCCAAATCACCAATGCAACCTGCATCTTCATTCACCAGTCCCCCATCAAAAGACAAGGTTGGGCAGGGGGCAACCTCTTGCAGGACTCCAACAATTAAGAAACAAAGCAGGAATCCTCCGTGGAATTCAGGACTCCTCCATGGAATTCAGGAAGGCACCTGGGTAAAGCTGTTTGAGAGCCCGGAATTCCTAGTCACATCTTAGGGCAGAGTGCCCAGGGGCCGAAGGGCTATGTCTGGCTTGGTGCACCTGGGCCAGGTGATTTACTGTCCTCACCCCTTGATTTCCAGGGACTTGGGGAAAAAGAGTCCAGGCTGTGAAATGCCTTTCTGCTCATTTGTCTCTGCCACAGCATCAGAGGTTACCAAAGTCTGTAAGGACACAGAATGTAAACAAAAAAAGGTTTCCCGCTGCAGATGTGGAAAGCTGGGCCCCTCGAGTCCTGCCTGAGTGGGCCATCATCAGAAGCCCTTCTCCTTTTGTTCCATTTGCTAGGCCTTCCTCGAAAGAACTGAATGAGATAGACGGGAAGGGGAGGGGGTGGGCCGGGGTGGGGGAGGGAAGGCTGGCTGGTGCAAGAATATATTTTCTGTGTCTGGATAAGGGAACAGGATTCTAGGTAATTGCCTAGTTTTCTCATTGTTCTCGGCTGCCATGCCGAGATTCATAGAGAGGCTGAAAGGATCTCTTATTTTTTTTTCTTTCCCTCTAATTCTTCACTCCCCCAACACACACACACCCTCCAAATCACTGCTCCCCCCCTTAATCCTTTTCCTTCCCCTCTCTATGGTGCTTATTCCATCCTAGAGAAAAAAAAGTAATTTGTCTGTTTTATTTATGATGCAATGAAGGTATGCTGCTCTCGTCGGGATAGCCTGACACTGGTCAAACTATCTGACAGCCGAGAAGAACTGCCTTCATACTCCAATGAGTGTATATTTTAACCATTTGTCCACCAAACTACACCACGAGGTTTTGTCAGGATTCACAACACACTCTCTTTTGTTGTTTAAGTCTATTTTGTTGCATCCCAGTTAAAAATCAGAACATGAAGTGTGTTCATGGACTATCGGGTCTTGCATTTGCACTCTAAAATACAGAGATGCTATATGTCATCTGGCAAAAAGGAAGATTGTCTGAATATTCTAGGGGAAGACAGACCACTGGGGATGGTCTTAGAACTACTCTAAATTCAGAAACCTAGAACAGTCATGCTCCAAGTCTTAAATCAAGACACCCCATTTAGTTACCACGTCCATAAAGTGGGATTAGCTCAAATGAAATTGAAATTCCAATCTCTTCCTTCCAGAATTAAAAGTAAAAGCGCAGGTCAAAGAGCTAGGGTAGCCCTGTTATGAACAAGGTTAGAAAAAAGCACACGTCTAAGTAAAAAGTCCTCAAGCACGTAAAGACTTGTTTCCCAGGTGGGACCGAAGTTGCTAAGTAGTTGATATTCCGTCTTCTAAGTTTTAATCAGAAAGTTGTATCCACCATTTGCAAATTGGGACTTTTGAGAAAGAATCTGAGAGCAGCAAACGCAACAGCCAAAGAGACGGTGGTTTTGTATGTATTCCTTCTCGGTTCTCATTGCACCGTCCTCACCGGGTCCCACGATCTACCTGCCAAATGTACACTCACTTGTATACACTCTGAAGGGTATTCTCCTTTACTTTCAACCACAAACCCTCTATTCCAGAGGGCCTGCCTCACATTCTCTCTCTCCCTCCCTCCCATTGCCTTGCCACCAGCAATTTAATTCTCCTTTTCAGACATAAAAGGACACACCGGGTTTTAACAATTATACTTTTGATTTCCTCATAAAAAAACAAAGCTCAGAATTAGGCCCCAGACAATCTGTTCTTGTCCTGCAAAGGCCTGTGAGGCAAGATTTCCAGAAGAACCAATGGGATTTCTGCTGACTGAAAATATTTTTAATAAACTACAGAAGAAAAATGCTAAAAAAAAAAAAAAAAAGAAAAAGAAAAAAAAAAAAAAAACCCTCACAACAGGTTCAGAAATGTAATGTAATGCACCCAGCATGAAACAGAAACAAAGACCCAGCAGACAGGGAGTGTGATGAATGGTCCTAACCATATCGTATTTATTTATTTTTTTTTTAAATCTGCATTTGTCTTTCATCTGCAAATGAAAGGAATAGGGAGAAAGTGAGTAGGCATTCCAAGGAATTTCTTCGGTGTAATAAGAGCAAACACAAATATTATAAACTCCAGCAGAATTAGAGTCTAGCAGCAACAAAGATATAGAATGGCTGAAAAAATCAGAGTTCCCACTGTGTTTTTTTGCGCTCAGCTGCGGAAGGTGGCAAGAAAACCCAGTACCACGCAGACTCAAGACAGAGCAGTGACCACAGCACTGGATGCTTCTGCTTTTCCCATCAAATGTGAAAGTTAGTTAAATTGAATTTTCATGAAAGGACAGGAAAAAAAACTTTAGAAATATTTATGAAATGCTTTTTCATAATGTAAAGGTATACTTAAAATTCTCAACAGTTCTTTTTAAAAATTAACGTGGTAAGATCACTCAGTAACACATACAGAAACGAGTTGGAAGATTCTGTAAAATTTTCAAGCCATGTAAAAGTCACCCACCTCCTCCTCTGTACACATTGTTCCCAAGGTGTCAGGAGGCACCGGGTGAACCCAGCTGTATTATTTCATAGTGTGCATGGTACACTTGATAGACCGTAGAAGTTAACATATTTTGGCAAGGGTATTAATTTATAAATAGTTGATTAAGTGTACTTCATTAGCCATGGAAGAAACTAAGCATATGTTTTGGTAGCAGAGGGTGTTATGCATTATATATGTTCAAGCACACATACTTTCATATAGATACACAGAGAGTAGACCCTTTTCATCAGTTGTATCAATATTCATAACAAAATGCACATGAATTTCCCAGGCTGGAAGTCTTCCATTTTTAGTGAAAAATAACCAGTTTAACTTTATAACTCTTTAAATATCTGGAAAACTTAATACTTTACACATTTGTTATGATATTTAATTTTTCATATTCAAGGAGTTTTAAGCAGTGTTCATTTCAAACAAAAGGATATGGCACAAATAACTTTTTAACATTCATTTAGATTAAAGGGCAAAAGCAATGTTTAACTGTTAATGCCAGCACAGGAAAACATACCCCTCAAAGATAAGCTAGTTTGGTGTATATAAACATTTTATAACTATTCTATAGTTCTGGAAAAGAGTTATATGTTGGGCTTGGCAATGATGATAGAACAATGTCAACATAAAGATCAAGAATAGGCTAGTTGATCATAATAAACTTGATAAAATGAAATTCTTTCTTAATAGTTGACACTAACAGCCATGATTGTATGACCAATATCCATATAACATAGAATGGGTCATTTGGTTAAAATAAAGTTGCTTATACTGAAATTCATGGCAGCAAAAATAAACATCTGGATGGTAATATATGCAGTTCTGACTCTCCCTATGTTTTACATTTTGAAAGGTTTATAATTTATATTTTCAAAATAGTTTCAGAATGGGCTAACAAGATAGATCACATCACTCTATGTAACCTGATTAAATTTCACTTTGGAAACTGACAGAGGCCTCTCTATGATCCTTCCTTACAGTAATTGTCCTGCCATTTTGCGGCTCCTGCTCCACCTGGCTCAACTGCAGCCGTCATAAATCGCAGACTACAAAGCTGCATGATTTGAGAGCCAGCTCCAGAAACGCAAGTTTCAAAAACTGAACCACTCACACTTCCTCCTCTTCATTTTGAGACAATAAATTTTGTGCTTGCGTTATCTTGTTATATAATTGCCCATTAATAAAAACTAGGTAGTGAGAACCAAATAAATAAATGGTATTTCACAAAATCATCTACACACAAACACACTCTGTCTCTCTCTCACACACACACACATTCACATTTTCAAACTGCTTTGGAAAAGAAATGGAGAAAATGCTTTCAAGTAAATAGGCAGGCAGGCAGCAAAAGAAATTCTCAAAGGTATTTCCAAACTTGCGTTCACAATGTGAAAATCGGCGTGAGCTGCAAATTCCTGGAGTATTCCCAAGACAGAAGTTTTTGAGCATTATCCCCTTATATTAGTTATTGTATTTTTAAGGAGTTATTTTACACATTTCTTTTTTGTTGTTGTTGATTTTCAATAAACAAAAAACGCTTAATTTTGGGGGAGTTATGAATTTCTACAACAGGAAGGTGATTTTTTTTTTTTCCCATTGAAGTTGATGTATTGAAATGAGCATTTGCAACTTGATCACTTTTTTCATGTGCCCTTAGAAGAAGCCTTAACAATATCTCTAAGCACTTTTTCCAGGGTCAGCAGAAAGTGGGACATCTCCTTTAAAGTCCTGGAAAACCACGATTGAAATGTTTGAGAATTCTGTTGTCGCGTATTTATCTGTGCATCAGTTACAGGCATTTCAGCGCCTCTTCTTGAAAAGGTCCAACTCTCCTCTAGACTACTTGCCTCTATTTAATTCATTCCTCTCTCAGACAGAGATGTACATCAAACAGGAGAGAAATATTACTGGAAGAAATACCTATTTTCTCTCCCTGTTCAGATTAAACATCTCCAGCCACAGATAGAAACCTCCTTAAACTGAAATTAATTTCTGTATTTAAGAAAATATATCAGGAGGTATGTTTTACTTTCATTGCGTTTGTGGTGCAATTGGCAGACCCTCAAATTCTTACTATAAATGCATTTTTAATCTACAACCCAGCCTGATGTTTCTCTTATTCTCCCGATTATCATTTCCCCCAGTGTGTGGGACCTTGTTTGTTATCTCTCTTGCTCAACGCTTATTTAAAAATGCCTTCAATCTTAAAAAACTGGTCAGTAAGACAATATATAAAAGGCTGACAGGAAAACACACACATAAAGCTATACACAATCTATAATTTTCTAATATTAGGAGATATTTTCCCCATAGCCTCATCCAAAAGAAAACGAATTATTTACATTCACAGCTTAAAAAATAATTATACATACTTATTCTCTACACTCAAATGCTGCCGGGGACTGGGTGTATTTTATAGAGGCACACTGCCCTCTGCAGGGAAAAACAGCTTTTTAACAACTCTTTGGGGTAACCTCAAAAAAACAGTATCACTGTGGGACTGAAAATATAAACAAATAGTTTCTTAAATGGGTTTGCTAATAAGCAATTAAACTGTATGTATTTACCCTAAAATATACTTGTTCACACTCTTATTTTTCTTAAGTGTTGGCTGATCCCATTATACGTCTAGTAACACAATAGGGAGAGGGCAACCTTTTTTGTCACAAGCTGAGCCACTTATTGAATGGAAAACAGAATTGTTCCAGTTTCATTTCTTTCCCAAATTACAGTAGACTCCAAAACATTTAATAGTCATTCAAGTGCCTTGTGAACAGTGTGCAACAGGGCCCTGAATTTTTCAAGGAACCTCTCTACATTTCTGCTCTGGGCCTGGGCTGTGGGTGGTAGAATGTCATGATTCTTAAATCCCTAGGAAACTGCTTTGTGGTTCTTGTATTTTCACTTTAATACTTTGGAAAATGAGATGAGCTGATACTGATAACGCCTCATTGTATGTATTTTGAACAATAAATTAAGATGCTAGTCAAGAGAAAGTTTGATGATTGAGTCGTAACTACTCAAAACTTAAATGTTATGGTGGAAGTTAGCAATAGTTAGGAGCTACTGTATTAAGTTCATCGAGGTTTTCATTCTATCTTGGGTCTGCCTGTCTTTGCCAAATACCTGAAAACCTTTTCCAGCAATTAAATGAGAAGGGTTATCTTTTTTTTAAGGAATATTTTTAAGGTTGTCATGGAGAAGATTCTGTAAATAGAAAGTGGGTGAAAAAATATCACCGTTTAGCGGCATTTCCCAATTCCCAATAAAGTCTTAAGGGGTAATTCCTTCCACCGAAAAAGACAATTGTGACTTCTGCCTTCATTGTTCCACCTCCTTTCCACCACACAGCTCTGCCATCCCCACAAGAGCACACTTCCTTCTTCCAGTCTCTAAATGTGACCAGCAGGGGGGCTGATGAAGTGCTCATTTTTTACATCAGTCTTATAAATTGCTTTCCCCATTAATTGTGTCCATGGAAACAATACATTTGGCTGGTAAGGGACTCCTGAATAAAATGTAATGGGATTCTCAAAAAAAAAAAAAAAAAAATTGCAGGCTGGGGGGACATGCTATGGCTGGCCATTCAAGCAATCTAAGTTTTAGCCCAGTGCATGACTAATTTCTTGTCTTCAAAAACTGTAATGAACTGAATCCCAATTAAACTGAAGACTAAAAATGTTCCTTTACATCTGGAAAGGAAATTTAAAGAAAAGGGCAAATAAAAATTACACAGCAGTTCTGGGGGAAAAAAAAAAACAAAAAACCAGCACTGAAAGAAAGAATTACCAAAACCTCCTAGCAAAGAACAATCGTCAGTGCTCGCTATTCATGCGATGTTTAGTACCCAAGTCCTGGTAATATAAGCATGGTTTGTTCAGGATAACTGATCAGATCTCCTAAGCAATCATCAGGCACTTGCAGTATTCTAAGACCATCCCTGCAATCTCCTCCCTGTTCTCCCCTAAGTGGACATTCTACAGGGTCACACACATTCTCTCTCTGTGGCTTTTTTATTCTCACCTCTCCCTCAGTGCTTATAATCCTTAGGGCAGTTTTGGTTTTATTTTTTTTTCCTTAGCAGGAAAAGTGTCTGTATTATAGGATCTTAAGCCAAGCCTGCGTATACCCATATTTAATTTGGAAAATATGTGGGTAAAATACCACTCGTTATGGGATTAGTTAACAGCTGCAAGTCTACCACTGTGAAAAGCCGATTTGTTGTTGTTGTTTTTCTTAAGTGTCATTTCTTTACATTAAAAAAAGAAATCATTCAAACTCCTTGGATGTTTCTCCTAGAATTAGACTGATACGATCTAGATGAAGAAAGATTTGACTTTAAATAGAATAATAATGCATGGATTTCAAATTACCTGTCATTATTTTTTCTGTGCCTCAGATCATTTCTGCCTCTGGGTAAATAGGTTAAATTTTTTAAATATATAAAAATTCTAGGCCGGGCGCGGTGGCTCACGCCTGTAATCCCAGCACTTTGGGAGGCCGAGGCGGGCGGATCACAAGGTCAGGAGATCGAGACCACGGTGAAACCCCGTCTCTACTAAAAATTACAAAAAATTAGCCGGGCGCGGTTGTGGGCGCCTGTAGTCCCAGCTACTCGGGAGGCTGAGGCAGGAGAATGGCGTGAACCCGGGAGGCGGAGCTTGCAGTGAGCCGAGATCGCGCCACTGCACTCCAGCCTGGGCTGGGCGACAGAGCGAGACTCCGTCTCAAAAAAAAAAAAAAAAAATTCTATTTCAACATTTCCTTTTATGCAAATTATCCTTTCCCCAAAACCAAATGATGATCTCACTCTATGAAGCCTTTCTGCACACATGAACTGAAAAAAGGTTTGTTACTGCTGTGTTCACTGTTAAAGGCTGTTTTCCTCCAACCAGAACCCAAGGTTAGCCTGTGAGAAAGGATATGGGTGCTGGTTCTTGAGTGTACCCCTGGCCAACTTCTCTGTCCCTTTCTCTTTAGGGAAAGGTCACATGCAAATGAAACTCAGGACATGTAAATCTGGCAAGAACCAGGGATACAAAAGGCCCTGCATGACAGAATCTCCAAGGAGCTGAGACCCAAGATACAGTGTGTGAAAGCCAATTCTCTTAAACAGCATGGTGGCCTGGCTCTGTTATCCACCTGATTTGATTAACCTAGTGGGTTTTTGGTTTGTTTCTGCTGTCATCCAAAACTCTTTTTCTCAAAAAGGAAAAAAAAAAAAAGAGTCTTGGTCTGTCACCCAGACTGGAGTGCAGTGGTGCAATCTCAGTTCACTGCATCCTTCGCCTCCTGGGTTCAAGTGATTCTCCTGCCTCAGCCTCCTGAGCAGCTGGGATTACAGGTGCCCGCCACCACATGCCCAGCTAACTTTCTTTTTTATTTCTTAGTAGAGATGGGTATTTTTATTTTTTTATTTTTTATTATTTTTATTTTTTTTGAGGCGGAGTTTCACTCTGGTTGCCCAGGCTGGAGTGCAATGGCACGATCTCGGCTCACCGCAACCTCCGCCTCCCAGGTTCAAGCAATTCTCCTGCCTCAACCTCCCTAGTAGCTGGGATTATAAGCATGTGCCACCAGGCCCAGCTAATTTTGTATTTTTAGTAGAAATGGGGTTTCTCCATGTTGGTCAGGCTGGTCTCGAACTCCCGACCTCAGGTGATCCACCCGCCTCGGCCTCCCAAAGTGCTGGGATTACAGGCGTGAGCCACTGCGCCCAGCCTAGAGATGGGGTTTTGCTATGTTGGCCAAGCCAGTCTCAAACTCCTGACCTCAAGTGATCCATTGACCTCGGCCTTCCAAAGTACTGGGATTACAGGTGTAAGCCACCGCAACCCGGTCCAAAATTCTTAATAGAAGGATTCATTTTCTCAGCCATCAACAATGATTCAACTGCAACTAAATAGATATTTCTTCTCCACGATCACAGGTACATTTATAAATTTATCTAAAGCAAAAATATACCAAGGACCTTGAAAATGTTTGTACCTTTAACCTGGTACTTCTTAAGGAATTTACCCTAAATAAGTCTTTGCACAGTTGACATATCATATGCAAAAACATCATAGTATTAGTAATGCATAGTCTCTAAAAGCAAATTAGAAACTACATGGCTAACAATGGGTTAAATAAACTATAGTACTTTCATAAGACAGAATCGTTCACAAAGCAATTAAAATTGGGTTTATTAAAACTTTTTGCGCCAGGCGCTAATGGCTCACTCCTGTAATTCCAGTGAATTGGGAGACTGAGGCAAGAGGAGAGATTGAGTCCAGGAGTTGGAAGCACAGTGAGCTACAATGGTACCACTGCGCTTTAGCATGCAGGACACAGCAAGAGCGCGTCTCTAAAAATAAATTAAATATAAAACTTTGTCATGGCAAAAAAAAAAAAAAAAAAAAAAGCACCCACAATGTGTTAGGGGAAAAAAAAGCAGGATTTACAAGTCGTTTATATAATATACACAGAGAAGAAAGACTGAAAGGAAATGCAAACTTTTCACAATGATGATTCTCTTTGTACTTTTCTATACTTTCTAAATGTCTACAATGAGTATCTATTAATCTTCTGCAGTAACAGAATCAAAGTTACCAAAAATTGATATGAATAGAAACACTATTGATCTTAAGGCCCACCCTTAGCTTAGTCTTTTATAAACTGAAATGATCAGAATGAGCAGAGAAATATTTCCTGGAAGCTAATACAAATTCATTTGGTAGATGCAATGTGGAGGAAGACTGCCTTGGGAAACTCTGTTGTTCTAAAGATGGGACAGCCATGTAACAATAAAACAGAGTGCCTAAATCTAAATTTCAGCACCAGAGATACAGACATAAATGAGACACAATCCCTGCAGTTGAAGAGAGACTGGAAAGTTATCAAATAATTGCTATGTGGTGTGAGAAGTGTTGCAAAAATGACTTTCAGAAACCAGTGGTCTTCAAATTCAAGCTGTGCAGGGGTATTTCTGGAGTTACAAAAGCTCTTATTTTAAAGTCTTCCTCTAAATAGTGCTTATTTCTGAGATGGATGTTTTAAAACACGCATACTCGAGATTATAGGTCAGTGTTAACATTTCTGAAACTTTCAATACATTAAAGTGTACAACCCAATTAACTTGCTTTTCTGCAGACATTGAATAAAGGTTTTTTTCATTCTTATTTAGGATAAGAAACTAAAGACTGCAAAGCCAACTGCATAAGCAAACAAGATCCTTCAATTTGCAACTATTTATCATGAATCACAATTCTTTCAATATGGGAATTTTTGTTAAAAAAAAAAAAAAGCTAGAGAAATGAGTCGCTTGCTACAGATGACTTCAAACTGCAACAGACATGCATCTCCAATTATAAATTTAAAGTTACAAAATCAGCTTAATCTAATATATTATGACTTTTTGGCAGGAGAAATAGGTGTTATTTGGATTTTTATTTATTTATTTATTTATTTGAGACAGAGTCTTGCTCTGTCGCCCAGACTGGAGCGCACTGGCATGACCTTGGCTCACTGCAACCTCGCCTCCCAGGTTTAAGCGATTCTCGTGCCTCAGCCTCCCAAGTAGCTGGGGAAATACATTTTTTGAAGCTTGAAAGTAAGTGAGGAGCAAGACACAGTGAAGGCACAAAGGGAATATGTCACAGAAAAACAGCAAAGGATAAAAGCTGTCACTTCACATTTGAAAACAAAGTTTTTGCTTTTCATTATGTTTGGCCCCAAATGGTTTTTATTGTGTTTTTCCCCTAATTTTCATGGCAAAGGAATTGAATAGGAAATACATGGATTATTTAGTACTGTGTGCTAGCAATAGTCTTCTTGGTTTAGGTCATTCGAAAATCAGCTGGGAACCCTATGTTTAGGCTGAGAAGGGAGCACTGGAAAGAGATTGTATATGTAAGAATGCAAACATCCACTTATTCCAGTAGCTGTCCAAAGGCAATAGACAGAAAAGCAGCCCAAGTCACCTAGAATCTTGTTTGTACCTCTGCATGAGACACCTTAGTAGGCTTCAGCCATTGTCCTGAGGCCACAGTAGAATCCTAGGGTACAACTCTGAAGCCTCCCCAGCTTACCTTCTGCGTCAGTTAGGAAGATTTTGGCTTTGGGTAATAGAAAACATAATTCAAACCATGTGGGCATTTATTATCATAGTGTTTTAAGGCAGGGAAGCCTTCAAGTTCCTCCCTTCCCTCTTAAGGTTGCCTTCTCCCATGTGTTGACATTAGCCCAAGACTGATCACAAGATGACTACAATGGTTTCAAACACAGCATCCAGACCCAACAATGGCCAGTGAATAAAGGACCTCCCATCTTTCCCCTCCTCTAACAGTGAAGACACCTTTTCAAGAAACCCCTCAAGAAACTTCAATGTACCTCTTTTTTGGTGGGGGTACAGCATTCAATTCACAGCACAATTTTTTCAGCAATATTTTCCTCCTGCCTCAATTACATCATGTGTCTCTATCTAGAACAGTCATGAGCAACAGGAATGCTCTGTGATTGACTTGGAGTCACTGGAACTACAAAGCAGGGGATGGGCCTAGCTTCCTCTGGAGCATAGGGCCATGCATAGGAGGATGTTGGAAAACTGGAAGAATTGCATTTTCTGGTGGGAAGAAGAAAGGAGGGAATGACTGCTAGGGTGTGGCTGCTGTTAGGAAGCTAGAGAACAATATTGGTAGTGTTGTTCTGGCTGTTCGCGTGTTGACAAACCATTTGGACTGGGAGTGAGCCCTGGTAAGAGGCCATCCACTTCTACAAGGAAATTCTTGTTGAGATAACTATACTCACAAAAT
The DNA here is from genome assembly GCF_043159975.1 of Macaca nemestrina. Classification (NCBI taxonomy): domain Eukaryota; kingdom Metazoa; phylum Chordata; class Mammalia; order Primates; family Cercopithecidae; genus Macaca; species Macaca nemestrina. The sequence continues at coordinate 69,357,037 of NC_092142.1, read as the reverse complement.
TCTTAACAGAGGCAATTATTCCTCCTATAGCCATGTATGTGTTCATGTGTTGCTTAAGCTTTGTGTGTGTTTCATTTTACAGGTCAATCATCATTTGATATATATCGTCCCATCTCCAATTTGAGTAGATCTTTCAGATCTCACACCACTTTCTTGTTACCTTTAGTAGATACTTATTTATGTCTGTCTTTTTATTCGTTATTTGTACTTCTATTTATCTTCATTGAGAGTTCACCTTTACTCTTCCAAAGGACAGTAAGCATGACTTATTCAAGATCCCCCCACCCATTTGTTATTATACTTGACATAATGTCTAATACTTGTATGAATGAACTAAACGAAAAGAGATTTGAAGCTTGCAATGTATAAAGTTCTAATTTGTTGCACTTCCATCCTCTTTTTACCTATCGTTTTCTTAATGTTTGGAATTCACATGACATACCCATTTCATACACACTATTACTGTTTCAGTCATTCAAGTTATGGAGCTCCTATCCTGCTATATGGTAATTTTTTTCACTTCCAAGAAGACAGCCCTAGCAGAGATGCTCACAAAGATATATAAAGATGTTCACAAAAGCATTATTTATAATAACAAAAAATGGAAACAACTAAATATGCAACAGTCAGATTGCCTAGATAAATGATACACCCATTATGTGGAAAATAACTACTAAAAAGTTCTGGTTTGATTAACGATAAAAAAGATTCGCAGTAAATTCTTAAATGGAAAAAAACAACATATATAGTAGAATCCAAATCTAACGAAAAGAAAATAACACAATAAAAATGGGAGGCTCTTCTAGCCAAGAGAGCAGATTGAGGTGAGGTATAAAGTCTCTCTTCCCACTTTAAACACATCTAGAAGGCCTAAATAATATTTAAGGAAAATTTTCAAAGCCCATAGCTGGGCTTGAAAATAAGAAAAATACATTTATAGGGGCCACAAAAATAAGACTTTGTGTCCCTCACAAGAAGTAGTGGAGGCAGATTTTAGCCTAGACACAGAAAATCAAGACGACAAACCCTGGCCGGGCACGGTGGCTCACGCCTGTAATCCCAGCACTTTGGGTGGCCCAGGCAGGTAGATCACAAGGTCAGGAAATCGAGACGATTCTGGCTAACATGGTGAAACCCCGTCTCTACTAAAAATACAAAATTAGCTGGGCATGGCCGGCGGCTGTAGTCCCAGCTACTCAGGAGGCTGAGGCAGGAGAATGGCCTGAACCCGGGAGGCGGAGCTTGCAGTGAGCCCAGATCGTGCCACTGCACTCCAGCCTGGGCGACAGAGCGAGACTCCGTCTCAAAAAAAAAAAAAAGAAAAAAGAAAAAAAGAGAAAAAGTAAATAAAAAATAAAAAGATGGCGAATCCTGGGCTTCCTCCCGGAAGCAAGACAAGGTGGCCACTCTAACTGGAAGGCCTCTTCCCATTATCCTAAAGACGAGACTTACTTTAAGGAAGCAGAGTCAACTATAACAATTTGAAACTCCCCACCCTGCATGGCTTGCAAGTACAGGGCAAATTTTGAGCCGCAAGGAAACCCCAAATCCATTAACGTAAAAATTGGCCCAAAGCTGGGAAACCGATATATCCATAACAGAGTAAAGAACAAAACTGCCCCATAAAGATTCTTCCCACAAGTCAGCACATAACCTATAAATATATAACTACTACTGAACCCAAATGAAAACATTGCAAAGAAATCCAATACCATGAGAGTTTGTAAGCACAACAAAAGGTTATACCCAAATAACCTGTGATAATAAAACCACGTTAAAAAACTTTAAAATAAGTGTTTCTAACCATGGAGGAGATGAAAAAGATAATAGATTACACATAGTAGAGACAAAGTGTTACCAAAAATAGAAAATTTGACAAAGAATTGTGGATTTAAAACCCTGCCACTGAAAGATAAAACAAGGATATATTAAGCATCCAAGACGTAGAAGAAAAAATTTAATAAACTGGAAGATAAATCTAAGGAAATAACCTAAATGTATCACAGGAAGTTAAAATACGGAAAATATAAGAGAAATTTAGATGGAGAGAAGAAAATGAAAAATCCCAACACATGATAGAGTCATGTGAGAAAAGGAGTCTAAAGAGAATGAAGAAAGGGATAAATATTGAAATTCTCCAGAACTAAAGATATAAATCCTCATACTGAAAGAATTCATCAACTCTCATACTAAATAAGACAAAGTCAAAGCAAACACTATAGTGAAACTACACAACACCAAGAAAAAGGAGGAAATAATTGTGAAAGCTATAATAGGAAAAAGATTATCTTCTAAGGAACAAAACTCAGACCAACAGGAGTCTTAACTATCAGCAACAATATGTACACAAAGACAACAGTAGCCTCAAAGTACCAGGGAAAAGTAACATAACCTAGAATTCCATACCCAGCTAAACAGTCACCTAAGAGTTAAAACAAAAGACTTTCAAAGATACAAAAACTGAAAGCTCACTAAGCACACACCCCCTCTGAAAGAACTACTAAAGGATGTAACCAACCAAAAGGAAAATGAATACCACAGGAAGGAATAGGGTATAAGAAATGATCAGAAGAAGAGAAATTGATAAAATGTGTTGGTAAATCTAAGTCAATAACTAATTTGGGAGAATTTCAAATCACAATGGAATTCTTGGTAACGTGAGGTAGAAAATGAGTGTTAGCTTCTAGGACTCTTGTGTTATTTAAGAGCAGGACAAAATTTTCAACTCTCTACTTTCTTATGAAAATCAAAATTTAAGTATGCATCTTAAATATTTTAGAGTAAATACTGAAACAATTTAAATAGAATGCAAATTTAAAATTCAGTAAAGGAGAGAAAACGTGCAAGAGAGAAACAATTCAACTAAAGGCAGGAAAGGAGAGGGAAAAGAAGCAAAGATATAATATAGTAAATAAAAAGCACTTTTCTATTTTCTAGTATTTCACTAGTAGTAAGATACTAAATTCTGTACTACTAAATTAGTAACATAAAAAAATTACGTACCATTATCAAAATAAATACAAATGACTTAAATTGTCTTTTTAGAAGACAGAGACTCTCAAATTGAATCAGAATTAAAGTACAGTTATATGATGTTTACTTGAGAGATTCCATGGCATAGCCTGAAAGATTAAAAATAGGGTGATAAGGAAAGGTGTGTGAGGCAAATGCTAACAAGAAAGTGGAGATGCTAGGAGAGAAATGACTTATAAGCAAATGCTAATAGTGATTATCTCTGTGGGTAGTGCTAAATGATTTCTATTATGTTTTTATATCTTTCTGTATTTTTCAAAATTCTTAAATGAAAATATATTTTGTAACTGAAAAAAATGCAGTATCTTTAATTATTAAGGAGTTTACTAATATGGCATAATTTAGAATAAGCAGGACCATATATCATTTTAATCCCTTTACTAGGTAACATGTATTAAGTCATTTTATCTTTATAACAATTTAATGAGGGAAATACTACTTTTGCTTTATTTTGTAGATGAGATAATCAAGCAAAGAGAGATTTCAATAATACATCTAAGTCAAAGAGTTAGCAGAGACAAGAGTAGGTAAGAAATATCACCAGTTTTATGCCCTGGAGATATTAGATATCTACACACAGGATAAGCATGGGATCCTAGTTATAGGCCTATCCCAAGTCCTATAACTCAGAACTTACAAAAATTACTCTTTTATCTGTATAGGCAATTATTTTACAATAAAAAATATTTCAATGACAAAATATATTTAGCACTTACTACAAATAGCAGACTTCACAGACAAGACAGAGAAAATTCCTTTCTATAATTTTGGTTCATGATTTACATTCTAGGACATCATAACAAAAATACCATTACGTCTACCAATGTATACATCATGGTTTCTTCTAGTATGTACCATTTTTATAATAGATATGATCCTATTTTTGTATCTTGATTGCTTCCAGGTGGCATTAGCAAAGTGAAGTTTGAAACATATTAATCAGCTTTTAATAATGAAGACTTAGAGAGTATTTCCAATCATGTTTTGAAATTGTGCCTATATAATTCATGACTAGGACTATATTCTATTTGGATATGGTTGTCTTTCTCAGATTATACTTCCCTTTTCTTTTAAGCAAATATACAGTTTAGAGTAAATTTTAAGATAATACGTAGTGTACTTTGACATAATTTCCACAGCTACAAAAATAGGAAAAAAAAAAACCCACATTATTAGAAATTACCTTTTACCTGTATTTACAGTAGCCAAAAAAAGAACCATCATTTATAAGTAATGGATGCATTTCTAACCAAATGGATTTTGAAAGAAAAAGGGACATTTTGCAAGCTCTATCACAAAAGGCCTTGCAAATAGCATGTAGACAATTACATTTCTGGGAACATTCAATTGGCCACCTATCTTGGCTGAATTACAATAATGTGCATTTTGGCAAATCATATCATTTTACTAAGTCATTTTAAATGTGTACACCGTACATTTCTTCTCTTACCTCTCAAAATACTTCTCTAGAATGCTTCAAACTTAAAGGAATATACAGATACACCCTGGATACCCCATCATAACCAGGCCTGCTTTGTAGGAAGCCATAGGAAGCCACAGTATCTTTCTCCAGCTAAACCTCATATTCCTAGAGGGTACTAACTAAGCTAAGACCCACCTCTACCTACACTGTCACTGCCAGGGTAGCATGTTAAGCACGTTAGAGTGAATGACATTTGTCAGAGGCCCTATTTAATGAAATAAAGACAGTGGTAAATGGTTGATCAACACCTCTCCTTCCGTTGTCTTAGGCTGTCAGGAAATTGTCCCTTCCATGTCAACGAGCGAGGTTTATCATTTTCAAAAGCTAAGGGCCTTTTGTACAATTTCATTCGCTACATAATACTGGTTCATATTCATTTATGATATCACATTATAATGTATGAAAAAGTGATTTTGAGAAATGGGGATGGAGGCATTCAAATGCATAGCTATAATAGATGTGCATGAGGCCCTGGAATATAAAACTAATGATTTCATTTGTCTACTCTTGATGTTGTTGAAGAGTATTATCTTATGCATAATTAACGAGGTTTTGAAAGGTTGAATATAAAACATTACAGCGTTTGGCAGCTTACATCGGGAACTCTGCTGTGACCGATACAAATAACCTATAAGTGCTTTCTACCTAATCTGAAAAAATGATAAATACTATTCTTTACTGGTGCATCTTTATTTTCACAGGTACATGCTCTCTCTCCATGAGTAACTATAAAGAGTGAAATAAAATCTTTCTGAACACTATTATAAACTCTGGTTCACTTATATTTCACAAGTGGCACCATCTATTGACCTTAAAATTGTAGAAATTAAATTATTGGCATGACCATAGGAATCTCACGTGCAACTATCCAAAACCATAAGCGTCTCGCTCACCAGCAAGGGTCTCACCATGTATGCCACTGGATCAGTCGAGTAGGACTTGGTAAAAACATCATCAACCACATAAAGCGTATTCATAATAGATGAGGCAGCTCATGAAACCTTACCAACAGCCTAACTTTCATTCACAAATATGGTCACCCAAAAATACTACCTTCTGTTCCTTTCTATTCAAACTAGTCAACGCTTTCAAGTCTTATATCTATCTTGCAATTATTACTCTTAAAACTGCTCACTGTGGGCGAGACAGTAACAAGCAGATTGAATGGTCTGGGTCAAGTTGGAGCAGAAGCACCAAGACTGAAACAAAGGCCCGGGGAGCAAACAGATGGCCAAGGAGAACGGGAATGAAACTGCTGGATTCTTGAGTCTGGGACTAGGGCACACCCAGCATTCAACATGTGTGCCAGGCACTGTTCTACATGCTGTTTTCAAACATTTGAATGGGGTAATTTAGGAGAATTAGACTTCCTGTAATTGTACATAAGCCAGTATTTTAAATCAAAACATTTTCAAAACCTGAAGTCAAGGATGACTCTAAGATGAAATATGACTTACTCAAAACAATTAAGCCTAAGCTTTTAATTGGAAGAGATGACAAATTTGTAGCAGTGGAAACATTTTGATTAATATCTTGTCCCATTTTAGAAAGTGAAAAATAGGAATATTCTATAAAAACCATCTTAGTATGGCACAAGTTTGCTTTAAGCCTACTTTCTTTCAAGAACAGGGTTTGGCACTTAGTAAGTAGTTGTTGAGTGAATTTAGTACGTAGTTGTTGAGTGAATAAGCACATGTTTTAGCAACTTTTTATTTATCAAAATAAAAATGTGACATAATGTTCATTCCAACAGACTTCTGAGCAGGTAATTATTGGATGTAGAAAACAAATTAGGACACAATTTTACTACCAATGTTTAGGGCAAGACAGACAGCATAACATCTTTTAATTTCAAAATACCCCTGTAGCAAGAAGGCTGTTCAATTACGATATTGTGAGAATTTCAGGACAAACTTCTGTTGCCTAAATAAAAGTCATAAAAAGGAAGGATGTTTCCTATTTCAGTGAGAAAACATCCATTTTTGTAACAATGTGTAACCTTTTAGTAACCCTGGGTGTGCAGAAGATAAAGATTACTCCCCTAGTTTTGGACATGGCCCTGAAAAACTTTTAAAAATAACAGGTATACCCCATGAGAAGTACTGAGCAGGCAATGATACAATAAGAATCCACTTATGCCACGCATAAATCACAGAGATGACCAACTCACACCTTTTCTAAACCATTCACGACAATTTTATGTTTCATTTTATAAAGCCACACAAAGGAAATTCTAGCTACTAACTGCATAAAAACGTGAGGTATTTGCTGGAGAGCTGACAACATTGAGGGTGAAAAAAAGTCAAACATCCTTGCCTAGTGAAAAAGCATGAAAAAAAAAAAAAGTCTGACTCTTACAGTTACCTTCAAGGTAAAATTAATTATTAATTGGAAACGCCTGGATATGGAATGATTGCTATCAATATTTTAATACTTTGAGTGCTAATTTCATTCTCACCATCATAGTTTGTCTGCTGAAGAAGAGAGGTCTGTTTACTTTCAGGGAGGCTTGCTATAATGATCACCTTAAAAAGGTTTCCAATATTTTGAAATGCTTTGAATCTTCCTCTTCTTTAATTTCTAATATTAAGCAAACTGAAAAAAAAAACTCACTTCATTCACACAAATGAACAATTCTACCATTCCTGGCTGGCTCATGAAATATTATTAGATTGCTAATTTCTGAACAACATTAATTTTTTAATTCCCACCCACCAGTGCTGCAATTCACATTGCATTTAGATTTCTGCTTTCTCGTAGAGGTTTTGCAGTGGTTCATAAAACTTGAACTTTGTGAAATTAGAAGGTGAATGTATCAATTAGCTGAATTCAACCTAACTCATCTCCAGAGTCAAGCTCACAGAAAAGCCTAGCTAAAAATGCACTTTTAAATCTAGCAGAATGATTTAAAAGAAACCTTCACATGTTGAGGATTGGATGTGTCAAAAATGGGATGTGGACAAATAGGAAGAATTAAGCACTCTCCACTTTAGCTCCTCAGGGTTCACTGCTGCAGAGGGAAAAGATGCTGATGAATATCTTTGAAACCTGGAGGTATCAGCCCAAGAAAATCTCAGACTCAAGGGTGAGGTCCAATTTTCCTTGGGGATAGAGCCACTACCCTAACTGCTAATACCAAGATTCCAGGGCAGAAAAAAGGAGTGTCAGAGATTTTTTGAGACAGGGTCTTGCTCTGTTGCTCAAACTAGAGTCCAGTGGTGCCATCACGACTCACTGCAGCCTCAATTTCCTCAACTCCAGTGATCCTCCTGCCTCAGCCTCCCAAGTAGCTGGGACTACAGATGCACGCCACCATGACGGCTAATTTTTGTATATTTTTTTTTCGTAGAGATGGAGTTTCGTCATGTCGCCCAGGCTAATCTCAAATTCCTAGACTCAAGTGATCCACTTCAGCCTCCCAAGGTGTTGGGATTACAGGTGTGAACCACTGTGCCTGGCCTCAACAGAAAGTTGGCACTGCCCAGGGCATTTAAAGACTAGAGGAGTTTTTCCAGGGATAACACTACTAGAAAAGTATCATACTAGGATTTTTTAAAATTAGAAGGCTGCCTAGTGCTGCACAGAACCCCATGAGTGTGGGGGCAATGTCGTGGGCTCTCCTGGACACTGGCCCCAGATTTGCCTTCATCTTCTATTTTTGACAGCACTCACCTGTTGCTTCTACACACCCTCCTGTCCTACAGCCTGTGACTAAGCACCTCAGTCTTACCTGAGATGCTGTCTTGTTCCAGACAACAGCTTGTCTGACCACATTACTCCCGTAAGCCCGTGGTCTACTACAATACCCAGCACCTGTCAGGGAGGCAGGCAGCATCCTGGTCAGCCACTGCCAGCAACCTGGCCATCATGTCCAGCACTCACCTCTCTTGCACACCACATTTCAACAACCACTAGTTGCTACTGATTCTATCTGCTTAGTGGGTTTCAAATCTGTCACTTCCCTATCCCCATCAGCATGCTAACCTGGGGCAATCTGGTCACCATCACCCTTGACCCTTTTATTATTATTTCAATAGTTTTGGGGATACAGGTGGTTTTTGTTAAACGGATGAGTGGTTTAGCGGTGAATTCTGAAATTTTTGTGCACTCATCACCCAACCAGTGTACACTGTATACAATGTGTAGTCTTTTACCCCTTACCACCCCCTAACTTCCCCCTCCGGCCCCTGCCAAGTCCCCAGAGTCCATTATCTCTGTTTTTGCATCCTCGTTGTTTAGCTCCACTTGTGAGTGAGAACATATGGTGTTTGGTTTTCCATTCCTGTGTTACTTTATTTAGAAAAAATGGCCTCCAGCTCCATTCAAGTTTCTGCAAGACATTTCGTTCTTTTTATGGCTGAGTAGTATTCTGTGGTATATACATTCCATATTTTCTTTATCTACTTGTTGATCACCCTTGCCTCTTCACAGCCTCTTGACTCACTTCCTGTACCTGTCAAGGCCCCTCCAACTTAAAATCCTTCAGGGCCTCCCCTGTTGCCCTCAGGACAGGGCTAAGCTCTCTATCATGCATTGAAGATTAGCCCCAGCTTACTTACCCAGCCTCACCCCTGTACTCCTTATACTTGAGGCCCCTGCCCTCTCTCAACTTTAAGCTTTTTGTGCTTAGTGTAACCTCACCTTATGAGGTTAAAGTAAGACTCTTCCAAGACATGAACTGCCAGACACACACATAGCTCAAGTTTTGTTCATCTGTTTGTTTGAGACAGTCTCACTCTGTTGCCCAGGCTGGAGTGCAATAGCACAATCTCGGCCCACTGCAACCTCTGCCTCCCAGGGTTCAAGGAATTCTCCAACCTCAGCCTCCTGAGTGGCTGGGATTACAGTGGTGGGCCACCACGTCCAGCTAATTTTTGTGTTTTTAGTAGAGATGGTGTTTCACCATGTTAGCCGGGCTTGTCTCAAACTTCTGACCTCAGGTAATCCACCCACCTTAGCCTCACAAAGTGCTGAGATTACAGGCGTGAGTGACTATGCCCAGCCAGCTCATTACATTTTGTTCATGCACTAATCTTGTTCGTTACAGTACTCTACTATTGCCATGTCATTGGAGCTAAAAGTTCTCAAGACAAGAATATTCATCATCTATGCATAGAAATTCTAATTAAAATTTATCGAGCACCTACTATGATCTTGTCATGATTCTAAACAGTTATTTATTTGCATTAACTTATTTATTCCTTTGAGCCCTACAAGTTGATATAGTTATTCCCATTTTATAGATGAGGAAACAGACACAGAATGATTGAGCAAAGATGACACAGCTAGTAAGTGCAGAAACCCAGATTCCAACGAAGGTCAGAAGCCTCCAGAGTTAACTACAAAACTTGACTACTACTCCAGAGACAGTCGAGAGTACAAACTATGTTTGAATTCATGATAGACAATGACAAATGTATGCCAACTGACAGTAATAAAAATCTTTGTGTCCTGGTTGAGGACGGTAATGACGACCTGAATGTCTAGGCTGCAAATCTCTGTAAGAGTTACTTCTGCAAAGCAAACATTACATCCTCCTTCCTTAGGGCACACCTCACCAGGGTATATTTTTCATATAATACTAACATTTTAGGGCCGGGCGCGGTGGCTCACGCCTGTAATCCCAACACTTCGGGAGTCCGAGGTGGGCGGATCACAAGGTCAGGAGATCGAGACCATCCTGGCCAACACGGTGAAACCTTGTCTCTACTAAAAGTACATACACACACAAAAAAATTAGGCGGGCATCTTGGCAGGTGCCTGTAGTCCCAGCTACTCGGGAGACTGAGGCAGGAGAATGGCGTGAACCCGGGAGGCGGAGCTTGCTTGCGGTGAGCCGAGATGGTGCCACTGCACTCCAGCCTGGGCGACAGAGTGAGACTCCGTCTTAAAAACAATAGATAAATAAATAAATAATAATATTTTAGGCCTATTTTGAAAAATAAAGTACCAATATCACACTCTAGAATTATGTTGCTGCCCAAACTAAAAACTACATAATTAATGTTACAGAAACGTGGGTTCCTGGTGCTTTGAAAATCCAAACTATATGTCTACCATTTATAGTTTATTAACAAAATTAGATGCAGCTTTTTTATATTAACTGCTATACATTTTTCTGATGTTAAATCAATAGTTTCCATTTTTCATCTAACAGAAATTTAGAAAATTAAATACATCAGACAAATGGTCATAATGTAACCATAAAATGAAATCTGAAAGATTAAAATGATGGTTATTATTCATCATGCATATTTGCATCCTCAAATGCAAAAGTCTTAATTGCTTGCCTTAGGTTTTGATACGTATAAAAGTAAAATATGGATTAACAGATTGGCCTTTTCCTTCTTCCAGGAAAAAAAAAAAAAAATCCTGGGCACAGAATACGTGGTCGATAAATAAATGATTGATTGATTCCTGTAATAAGCTTGTTTAGTTGCTAGAACATCTGACGATATTTTAAGCAATGGGGGGAGAGGACACAAACTACTTATATCCGGTTATAGTGAACCATAGTTAAAAACATTTTAATGTTACAGGGAAAAAAAAAAAAGAGCATTGTGGAAATTAACTGAAAACACGGCTAACTGAATTCACTGAAACACAGAGGAAAACATCTTTATTGAGCACATACCATGTGCTAAGCATGGTACTAGTTGCTCGACAAACACCAGTGAGTGAACAGACTCTGTCTTTGCAGAGTTTATGGTCCAGTGGGAGATTTACCATCACACAGTGAGAATCTCAACATGGTAGGTCACCACCATGAGGTGAAACTACCAAACCATGAAGTCACTGGAATATGTCTTCCTACCTTCCCTTTCTGAAATTCCAAGTTATACTCTAAGCACAGCCTAATCTCCTTTACAGGGAGTTTCTACTCCAAAACCATACTTCTCTCTCTTATTCCAGATTTAAATTCCATTCTTTCAAAGCTCAATTCTGGACTGGGAAGGAACCACAAAATGATTTGCATCAGGGCATGAGTGACTGACAGCTACTTGCATTTTTTCTAATGGGGTTTGCTAAGAGGAATGACTCACTAAAAAATGTAGGCAATAGTAGCAAATGTTATGGGCAAAATAGAGCTATTTGGGGAAATGGGTTTTCCGGATCCTGCAACATCTAGCTAGGAATTTGTTCTGCCTCTGGCTATGCACAGATTTACCTTGAAGGGCATCATCTTTATGAAGAGGCTATAACCCCAACTGTCCAGGGGAAAAAAAGCCATCAGAGAATGGGAATAAAGAGTGAAATCCCTAATGAGTAAGAGAGGAAATGTGGACAAAGCAGACCATAATCACCAGTAACAAAACAAGCCCAGAATAATGTTTCCACTTATTTGAAAAGTATGCAGCCAGGCCAGGTGGCTCACGCCTATCATTCCAGCACTTTGGGAGGCCAAGGAGTTTGAGACCAGCCTGAATAACATAGGAAGACACAATCTCTACAAAACACTTAAGAATTAGTTGGGCATGGTGACATGCAGCTGCAGTCCCAGCTACTTGGGAGGCTGAGTGGGGAGGATCACTTGAGCCGGGGAGGTTGAGGCTGCAGTGAGCCATGATTGCACCACTGCACTCCAGCCTGGGTAACAGTAAGACTTGTCTCAAAAAGAAAAGAAAATCATCCAAATATGCCTCTTGGTCCTAACATCTGGCTTTTCAAGCATCCCTTAAATCCATTTTATTTTATTTATTTATTTATTTTTGAGACGGAGTCTCGCTCTGTCACCAGGCTGGAATGTAGTGGCATGATCTTGGGAGGTGGAGGTTGCAGTGAGCCAAGTTCAAGTGATTCTCCCACCTCAGCCTCCCAAGTAGCTGGGACTATAAGTGTGTATCACCATGCCCAGCTAACTTTTGTATCTTTAGTAGAGACAAGGTTTCATTATGTTGACCAGGATGGTCTTGATCTCCTGACCTCTGATCTGCCCGCCTTGGCCTCCCAAAGTGCTGGGATTACAGGCATGAGCCACCGCGCCCGGCCCCTTAAATCTATTTTAATTTACTATCAGGGTCTTTTAATCCCAAAGATTTGGAAATCAGTAAGAGAATTTATTTAATGCTCTAAACTGAAAGCGGGCTCTATTTAGAGGACAGGTGTTTTTCCTTCTGTTGAAAACTGAACATGTAGCTCTGAAATCCTACCAGCCTGACAATGGTATTAAATCTTCAGGTTGCTCAGGTGCCATGAATTCAGGGGATGGATAATAAGTATAACGTATTTGAGATGTGTCAGCCACCAAAAGAAAGTTCCTTAAGTGTCATCCTATGGCTTCCTGACTGTTCACAACCTTGCCAACTACCACAACAGCATTACTATTATGCCCAGAATTTTCTTTTTCCTACAATTAAACTAAGTTTTATTGTAGAAAAAAGTTAGGGCAAAGTCACCCATTGAGCCCAGGATAACCACTGGATAAGCTACCAGCACTAGCTTTTCTAAGACTCAGCCTTTTTCTCTTAAAAAATGAGTTCCAGGAAAATGTTCTATTTCACAAAGGCAGTTTTCCTCCAACTCACTAATGTTTGTTGATCTGAACAAACTCATGCTTTGTTAATAAATTAAGCAAAAATGCTTTTAAAATTCAACCACAATGAAACATTTCATCCAAACCTCATTATTTGCCATTTCCATGCCTCATCAGTTTCTGAGAACTCCCCCGTGTGCACCCAAGTGACAGCAGAAAAATCTGTTCTCGAGCTACTTTTAGCCAAGTAAATACTTGGAAATTCACTCTGTAGCTAAGAAAGCATATTATTATGGCCTTTCCAAAGACATCTGGTAAACATCCAGCACCGAGCACAGTAGACAAGCTCTTATAGAAAGGAGGCGAGCCCTACTTTCAATTGCAGTGAAAGCATAGCCACTGAAAAGAGCCTCCTGTATCTTCACCCTGAACTATCTCAGGGGAATACTCATCTTTATGTATGTTAACTGCCCCCTCAAATTACCTGTATAGTCTACTAGATTGAAAGGCATGGGCTTGAGGGTATGGACTATGTCTTGATCACTATCGGGAACAATGTACCTAGCACACGGTAGGCACTCTATAACATTTGTTCTGTGAATGAATACCTCCCATAGGGGCGATGGAGAAAATTAACATCAGGTAAGATTTAAAGGCACTCTAGAATCCAAGCTCTCTGGACCTCAGGGCCCTTTTCTTATCTTCTGGGGCCGACTTCCTTTTAGGGCATCAGCAAATTAGTGGGGTTGGCTTTCTGAGGGGTCAGAGGCTGGTGATGACTCTTGGCAAGCCCTCAGACCTGTTGGCAGTCATGGTTTTCTTAGCAGATACAAGACGCTGGTTTTTTGGCTAAACCAAGGCCTAGGAGTAAAGAGAGATAAGTAAGAAAGGAATAGATCCATTATTCAAAATCTGAATTCTCAAATTTAGAGGCCACATGTGTTGCCTGATTAATTTTATAATTCTGAAGGGCCAGATAAGCCTGTAGGCTTGCCACATCTATCACTTGGGGTTATTATCACAACGTCTTCTTCCTTTTGAATTTGTAATCAAGAACTGACTCTGTAACATATGCTAAGTTAGGAAAGGATCTAGAAAGATTTTAGATAGGAGGAGGAGGAGGAAGAATAAGAAAGGGCAAGAAGAAATAAAAGGGGCAGGAAGAAGAGGCAGCAGTAGTGGAAGGAAAACAGGAAAGGTGAGAGAAAGGAGAAGAAATCTCAGTTGCTTAGAGGGTGACGTCGGCCATAATTACATTTTTTGCAATGTCCTCCAATCTGGTGCTGAAGATGAGGTTGGCATTTACTTTGCCAAAATCATAAAATCTTAACAAGAGGCCAAACCATGAGCTCAAAGAGTAAGAAGAGAGTAGAGAGCTTCTAAGAATATGAACCGTGGCTATTAGAAGAGCACCAAAGACTGAATCTTGCCTAACAGAGGATTGACTGGGTAAAGGAGATGATCATGACAGTGATGGTGCTTTGGTAACCATGAGCTTACCATGGCCAGGTAACCCCTTTGGTTCTCACAACTACCCCCATCAAGTAGGTTTTATTATTGTTATTCCCATTTTGTAGTTGAGGAACAGAGAGGTAAGTTAAATATACATGGTCACACAGACAGCAAATGGTAGAGCCAACCTATTCATCCAGGAAGTCTTGATACAATGCTCTCACACATTGTATTCATTTCTTGTAGTCACTGTAACAAATTTCCACAAACTTGGTTGCTTAAAACAAAGCTCTTCTCTCATAGTTCTGGAGGCCAAAAGTCTGAAATCAGTACCACTGTGCCAAATTCAAAGTGCTAGCAGTGCTGTGCTCTCCAGAGTCTCTCTCCAGAGTCTTCAGAGGGTAATCCATTCCTCACTCCTCCTGGTGGCTGCCAGCATTCCTTGGCTTGTGGTCGCATTGCTTCAGTCTTTAAGGCCAACATCTTCAAATCTCTCCCCACTCCAAATTCACATGCCCTTCTGCTCTCAGTGTGTGTGTAAAATCTCCCTCTGTCTCTGTCTCTTCTAAAAACACTTGTGATTGCATTAAGGGCCTACCCAGATAATCCAGGATATCCCCCCATCTTAAAATCCTTGACATAGCCACATCTGCGAAGACCCTTTTTCCAAATAAGGTAATATTCACAGAGTCCAGGATTAGGACGTGCTATCTTTTTAAGAGGGAGGGCATTTTTTAGCCTACCACACCCATTCTGCTCTGCTGTAACAGTTTTTAATGGCAGGTATACACTTTTTAAAAAATACCTATGGTTATTGCCAATAAATTAATTTAAGGCCTCCATTATGGCAGATAAAAAGGCAAATATGAAGCTGCGGTGATAATAGTTTTTTCAAATTATGTCAGCATTCTGAAGACTCTGTACTATAATGCAACACTCTCCTTTAGATCGCCGATTTGTCCTTTAAAACCTCAAATATGGATGATAGTGATAGGTCTTAGGAAAATGTTATCTCAGCTCCATCCTTAGCCACTGTGTCAATTAGCAACTGCCATAATAATACCTCGATAGCATTTATCGTATAATCCAGGACTCAAAACTCTTCAGGAGCATCCTAGGATGAACAGTGTAGTAAATGCCTCAGCGTGGGAAACACCCATTGTGATGAGTGACCTCATCAACAGGCACCACCTACTCCCCTCTCTACTACCTTACCATCCCCTTTCCTTTTCTCCCCATTGATATGTCTTTTTCCCTGTTTTTCTCAATGCCCTTTGCTTACTTTGGGATACCTTTTCATCGGTTCAATTCCATGATCTTCTATAAGCTTAGCTTAAAACTTACTTCATATGAAAAGATGTTCAATATCACTAATCATTAAGGAAATGCAGATGAAAACCATAGTAAGATGTCACTTCACTCTCATCAGCATGGTAGCAATGAAACTAACAAAATAAAATAAAATAGAAGCCAGGAACAGAGGCTCACACCTGTAATCCGAACACTTTGGGAGGTCGAGGTGGGAAGATTGCTTGAAGTCAGAAGTTTGAAACCAGCATGGTCAACATAGCAAGACCCCCATGTCTACAAAAATAAAAACTAAAATGTTAGCCAGGCATGGTGGTGTGTGCCTGTATTCCCAGCTACTTGGGAAGCCGAGGTGGGAGGATCATTTGAGCGCAGGAGTTCAAGGCTACAATAAGCTGTGATTGCACCACTGCACTCCAGCATGGGTGACAGAGAAAAATCCTGCCTCAGAGGTGGGGGCAGGAAGCATTGGTAAGGATGTAGAGAAAAGGAGAAATTGGAACCCTTGTGCACTGTTGGTAGGAATCTAAAATGGCATAGCTAATATCGAAAATATGTAGGTTCCTCAAAAAATAGAATTACCACATGATTCAGCAATTACACTTCTGGGTATCCAAAATAATGAAAGCAGGGTCTCAAAGAGATATTTATACACCCATGTTTATAGCAGCATTATTCACAATAGCCAAAAGGTAGAAACAACCCAAATGTTCAGATGAATTATGAACAGATGAACAGACCAATTATGGTGTGTACACAAAATGGAATATTGTTCAGTCTTAAAAAGGAAGGAAATGTTGGCACGTGTTCCAACATAGAAGAAACTTGAGGACACGCTAAGTTAAAAAACAAGCAATCTCCCAGCACTTTGGGAGGCCGAGACGGGCGGATCACGAGGTCAGGAGATCGAGACCATCCTGGCTAACACGGTGAAACCCCGTCTCTACTAAAAAAAAAAAAAATATATATATATATATATATATGTATACAAAAAACTAGCTGGGCAAGGTGGCGAGCGCCTGTAGTCCCAGCTACTCGGGAGGCTGAGGCAGGAGAATGGCGTAAACCCGGGAGGCAGAGCTTGCAGTGAGCTGAGGTCTGGCCACAGCCTGGGTGACAGAGCAAGACTCCGTCTCAAAAAACAAAAAAAAACAAAAAAAAACACAAGCAATTGTGCACACACACACACACACACACACACACACACACAATAGTTTATGATTCCACTTATATGAGGTACCTCGAGGAGTCAAATCCTTGGAGACAAAGCAGAACGGTGGATGTCAGGGGCTGGAGGGAGGGGAGTTACCATTTAATAGGTATGGAGTTTTTTTGTTTTTTGTTTTTGTTTTTGTTTTTTGAGATGGAGTTCACTCTTGTTACCCAAGTTGGAGTGCAATGGCACAATCTCGGCCCACTGCAACCTCCACCTCCCACGTTCCAACGATTCTCCTGCCTCAGCCTCCTGAGTAGTGGGGATTATAGATGCACGCCACCACGCTTAGCTAATTTTTTGTATTTTTAGTGGAGGTGGGGTTTCACTGTGTTAGCAAGGCTGGGTCTGAAACTCCTGACCTCAGGTGATCCTCCCACCTTGGCCTCCCGAAGTGCTGAGATTATAGGCATGAGCCACCACGCCCAGCCCTGGAGTTTCATTTTTATGAGATGAATAAGTTCTGAAGATTGGTTGCCTAATAAAATGAGTGTACTTAACTGTACATTTAAATGGTTAAGATGGTAAATTTTGTTATGCATATTTTACCACAATTTTTTAAAGTTAATGCAAAGAATATTGGTTTCATTCAAAAAGCTTGTTTGCCTAATTCAGATGACTCTTCCTTGTTTATGCTGTTTCACTTTAATTGTAGAGAAGAAATTTGAGGTCAAGGAATTGATGCCCGCCTGAATAGGTTTTCCTCTTTCTCCCTAAGGAAAAAGATCAGGTTTTCTCCTTCCTTGTTCTCCTAAGTACTCAATGTGGCACTCTTCACATGGAAAATTGAAATGTTACAAAGTGATCAAGTCAAAATAAAATGTTATAATGCCTAAAGACCACAGGAGACTGAACGACGACAAAATTGGCCAGGAAAAAAAAATTCCTAGAGGAATGCAAGTGTTAAAAAAATGATATAAAAACTAGGAACACTTTTTTTTTTTCCACTGCTTACCAATGATAAAGGAGCAAAAAATACTTGTTAAGTGGTTATGCCTATGGAAGTGCCTAATTTGTGTTTACAAAGGAAAATCTGGTTCAATACTGATACGGTTTAGCTCTTTGTCCCCACCCAAATCTCATCTCAAATGGTAATCCCCACATGTCAGGGAACGACCTGGTGGGAGGTGATTGGATTATGGGGGCAGTTTCCCCAATGCTGTTCTCATGATAGTGAGTTCTCACAAGATCTGATGATTTAAAACTGTCACTTCCTCCTTTGCTCACTCTCTTTCTCTCTCCTGCCACCCATGTAAGACATGCCTTGCCTCCCTTTCACCTACCACCAAGATTTTAAGTTTCCTGAGGCCTCCCCAGGCACATGGAACTGCGAGTCAATTAAACCTCCTTCCTTCATGCATTACCCAGTCTCAGATACGTCTTTATAGCAGTGTGAGGATGGACTAATACAAATACTTAATGGTATAGTGAGATCCGTTCTCAAATTTCGCCTGCCTCAGAATCACCAGGAAGACTTGTTAAGGCACAGATGGCTGAACCTGACCCCTAGAGATTCTGATTCAGCGGCACTGGGGTGAGACCCAAGAATGTTAATTTCTAGTAAGTTCAAGTGATACTGATCCCATTGGCTCGAGGACCACAGCTTGAGATCACCGGTTTGGATCTGTATTTTCTTGATGAGGACACCAAAAAACATGAAACTGGAAATGTCAGTCCAGACTGGGCTCCATGCAAACTCAGAAGAAGACCCTTTGCATCTCAGTAGGCTCTTTCCTCCATCTACATTTTTTCTTTGGCAAAATTCGGAATTTTAAAAGCAGCATAATATATTTAGCAGTTGCAGTTTCAAGTAAATCAGAGATGGTTTTATTCAAATAAGGTACAGTCCTTCACTTTTAAAGGAAACTCAAAACAGGACTTCAGCTAGATTTAACTGCAATGAGATGCATTTAAGTGAAAAAGGATTACAGCACCTCTCCCAGGATTACAGGGAATTCAGGACAGCAGGACCATTATGAGAAATTAAAACCAGATACCTTGATACCCAGAAAGTGGTGATTTTCCACTTTGATGGCTCCTAAGTCAGAAATCATGCACTTAATGATACTTTTCTTAAAATTACCATCATGTCGGCTGGGTTTGGTGGCTCATGCCTGTAATCCCAGCACTGCCGAAGCGGGCAGATCATGAGGTCAGGTGATCAAGACCATCCTGGCTAACATGGTGAAACCCCTTCTCTACTAAAAATACAAAAAAATTAGCCAGGCATGGTAGCAGGTGCCTGTAGTCCCAGCTACTCAGGAGGCTGAGGCAGGAGAATGCTGTGAACCTGGGAAGCGGAGCTTGCAGTGAGCAGAGATGGCGCCACTGCACTCCAGCCTGGGCGACAGAGCGAGACTCTGTCTCAAAAAAAAAAAAAAAAAAAAATTACCATCATGTCTAAAATAAGGCTGGTTGTGGTAGCAATAAAACAGAATAATACTATATTTAAAAATCAGGAACAAAACTAACTTTGAAAGAGAAACTACTCTCTTCTGCATGAGAAAATAATTCAATTCATAGGTTAAGTGGTACATGAAGTCACAAAATATGGTGCATACATTTTTATAGAATATATAGTGAGTTCATGGACACCATCATCTATTGAAATCTATATGGGTATACCTGGACACACACAGCATGACTTAAGAGTACAGTACTGTATACATCAACAAAATTCCAGTTCACATTATCATAGCTAGAGAGACAAGACTGAGTAGTTTATGGTTACATTAGACTCTTGAGATGTGTCCACCTTTTAGTCACCATTTTCTATGATTACAGTGAGTACAAGTATATAAACAGGTTCCTACAGAATTGAAAATAAAATGTGGGGCTTCTATTAAAACTCAAGTGAGAAATACACCCGAAATCAACGACATTAATCTTTTAATGGAAGATTTCACTTTTGGGAAACTCTTTGCCAAAAATATTAAATCTGAAGTTTATTTCCTAGAGTAGTTCATATACGTAAAAGCAAACAAAATTTACCATGTATCTTACTGTTGCAAGGATTCAGTTAGAATGAATCAAGTCACGTGCCACCAAGCTTCCCATTTACACACAGCAACTCTCACAATGTAACCCAGCAAGTCCATAATAGAACAGGTGTTACTCATTCACCAGCATTATAATAAGTTTCTACTGAATCCTCATTAATGGAAGGGACACCATTCATGATTTCTATGCTATTTTCTGCATAGGGATAGAAAAGAACAAGACCTGACAGTTCTAGCAGTTCCGTTTAGGAAACTGAATCACAATGACAAAACTCTCTTAAAACTTACAAACCAGGGACTGGGCATGGTGGCTCACACTTGTAATCCCAGCACTTTGGGAGGCCGAGGCAGGTGGATCACTTGAGGTCAAGAGTTTAAGATCAGCCAACACAATGAAACCCTGTCTCTACTGAAAATTTAAAAAAAAAAAAAATTAGCCAGGTATGGTGGTGTGTGACTGTAATCCCAGCTACTCAGGAGGCTAAGGCAGGAAAATCGCTTGAACCCGGGAGGCAGAGGTTGCAGTGAGCCGAGATCATGCCACTGCGCTCCAGCCTCGGCAACAGAGTAAGACTCTGTCGCAAAAGAAAAAAGCGACTTACAAACAAGGATGTGAAATACCAAGAGAATGAATGGTTGACATAGGGATTTGGCTAACAAGAATGACACACACTTGCTCTAGAGCATACAAAAATTGCCTAATAACAGCTTCCCAATAAAGGGAAAGGATGACTAAATAGACCAGTGAAGACCAAGAGAATGCCTAGAAACAGATCCCCACATTTATGAAAACTCGATAAAAGGGCAGGTTCTACAGGCCAGTAGAGAAAGGATGGAGTATTTAATAAATGGTTCTAGGTTAATTGATTATCCATGTGAGGGCAAAATGAATTTGGATTCCTACCTTATACCATACACAGGCACCACTCCCAAGATGATTAAAGGTTTTACCATGTGATATAGTTTGGATCTCTGTCCCCACCCAAATCTCATGTTGAATTGTAATCCCTGATGCTGGAGGTGGGCCTTGGGGGAGATGATTGGATCATGGAGGTGGATTGCTCATTAATGGTTTAGCACCATCCTCTTGGTGCTGTACTTGTGAGATTGAGTCAATTTTTTGAGATCTGGTTGTTTAAAAGTATACAGCATCTCCCCACCCTCTCTCTCTCTCACTCCTGCTTTTGCCTTGCAACATGCCTGTTCCCCCTTCACCTTCCACCATGATTACAAGTTTCCTGAGGCCTCCCTAGAAGAGGAGCAGGTGCCAGCATCCATGCTTCCTATACAGACTCCAGAATCATGAGCCAATTAAATCTCTTTTCTTTACAAATTGTCCAATCTCAGGTATTTCTTTAGAGCGATACAAGAATGGCCTAATATACCAGGAAAGGCACAACTTTAAAATCTTCAGAATTTAAAACATTTCATAAAATACGGGAGACTATTTTTATGAGTTCAGTGTAGGGAAGGATTTTTTTTTAAACAAGATTCTAAAAAATCCAAACCAGAAAGTGAAAGATTGACACTTAAGAATGTATTAAAATTAAAAACTGTTCTTTATCAAAACATATAAAGAACATGAAAAGGCAAGCAACAGAATGGAAAAAGACATCTGCACACACACAACTAACAGAGTTAATATTCAGAATATGTAAGAAAATTCTACACAATGGTAAGAAAAAGACAAATAACCTTGTAGAAAAATGGGTACAAGACATAAACAGGCCCTTTTCAGAAGATAAAACATATGGCTAATATTCATATGAAAAGATTCTCAACTTCACTAGTACTCAAGGAACTATAACCACAGTGAGATACAATTTTAGATCACCAGACAGACAAAAATTCAGGATTCTGATGGTTCTGGGGCTGGCAAGGATATGGAACCGTGACAACTGTTATGTAGTGCTAGTAGGGATGTAAACCAGTGCTACCATTTTAGAAAATAATTTGGCATTATCAAGCAAAGTTGAAAATGTGCATATCCTACAACCCAGAACTTCTCATGTGAGACACATGCGCTGAAGAAACACTCACACTTGTGCAAGAATGTTCCTTGTGGCAATGTTGTGAATAGCAAAAAGTAGAAGCAACACCACCGTCCATCAGCAGGGGACTGGATAAATAAATTGGGCCACATTCATTAAATGAAATACTTTCTAACAATGAAAATAAGTGAAGTTAGCAATATGCAACAGTATGGATGAATTCTGGAAGTATAAATTTCCATGATAAAAGCAAGTTTCAAGAGAGTGCCTAAAATAGGATACCATATAAAGTTTCAAGATAAGCGAAATTAAATGAGGCTTTTAGGAACACATGCATATCATCCCTATATATCACATGGTTGTACTCTCTGTGTGTGTGTGTGTGTGTGTGTGTGTGTGTGTGTGTGTGTGTGTGTGTGTGTGTTAAGGGGCAATATCATAAGAAAAAAGAATTCAGGATGCTAGTTACTTCTGGCTAGAAAGAAAAGATAATGAGTCCCCAGGGAATTTTTAATATGCTTTGCTTCATTTAGATAGAAAGGGTTTAAAAAAAAAATCAAACGTGGTTTTTATAAATCTAATTGCACATATATAAAACCAGAGGTGGTGGAAGACAACCCTGGGGCCACACAAGGGGAACTTTTCTTGGCTGAGCTGATACCAGCATGAGAAGTCTAGCCTGTCTTCACACTATCCTGATAAATCCATGCACGAGCCCCAGGGATGCATCCCTTGCAGTCCACGGCTGCGAGAGAAGTCAAAGCTCTGGAATATGGTTACACTCTGTAATGGTGTCCAGGTAAGAGAGGGAGCCAGGGTCCCTCACTCCCACCCAAGAGTCTCATCATTCTTATCGCTATTGAAATCAAACTTTCAGTCACTGCTGGCTACTCAGAATGTCAAACGCAGCAGGCATCCATGGTTGCAGGAGTTGGGGAGGGAGAAATACCAGAATACATTCATAGAGATGCCGTGACGATTACCAGTGGGCAAAGGGGAGAGAGATTAGGATAGTCAACTATGATTGAATGTTATGTTTTCATTGTACCACCTAACCCTTGTCTCTGGCCCCAGAGTCATTTTATTCCATTCTTGTCCTTCGATTTTAGTCGGGTCATCTCTCAAACTAGATACCATGTCAAATATATTTTAGCTCCTTTCACATTGATGCCTATTTTCTTTGGAAAATACTTGAATTGCATTTCAATGTCAACTATTTAATAGAAATGGACATTTCTGGGATGATGCTGGAGATGCAGAAATGAATCAGACATGGCTCCTGCCCTCAAGTAACTTACTAGTTTAGCAGAGAATGGCAGACAAGTACCAGCGACCAAAGTATTGAATATGGTATACTAGAAATACATGTGGGGTTGGGGAGGAGTACTCAGGAGAGCACGTCGGGTCTGTATATGAAATATGAGTACAGAAAGAAGAAAACTGCAATAAAAATAAAGCAAATTCTGAAAGTCAAAAATATAAGCCAGTAATGTGGAATATGCTGACATTAGGGATCCCTAAAAATATCCTGTACCTTTGCTAGGATTTATTCTGCGAAAATGTTAGCTACATTATTTACTCTTCTGGATCCTAATACCAACAAACATTTGGTGGATTAAACTTGAGTGATCATCTTCTATCTCTATTAAATGAACAGATCTAATGAAATCAACAGTTTGTGTCTTTACACATCAGATACTACACTAAGTATATAAAAGCACACAAGTCATGGTTCCTGCCCTTAGAGAGTTCACACTAACACACCCAGCATTTTAAGAAAAAATATACCGTACAATGGGGTAAAAACGTATTTATAAGAACTACATTGCCTCTACTAGACTCAAGACGGCACACAGATGACTCAATTCTTTAAAAATAATGCCTTCTAATTCACAGCTAACTCAAGGGGAAGGAGAAACGTGTACACACACACCACACACACTCTCGTTTCAAATCTCTATATGACATGGCAAACCATCTACCAATTATTACTTATATTTGAACCTGCTTTCAAATGATTCGGTTCCCATCTATTTCACTGAATATATACTTTTAAATGGTAGGTCCCCAAACATATCTTATTTTGAGCTCTATTTTTAATGTTACAGAAGCAGCAGGGGGCAATCTAACTAAGGAAACCTGCTGTGAAAGTGATGGGGAATAAGCAAGCCTGCATCCTAGAGCTGCTCGGGGGAAAAAAAAAAATCTCCACTTTGCTGAATACAAAATATGGTGTAGAGGGAAAGCTGAAACATACATTGGAGAGAACACATCCAAGGCAGTTAAAAGACCAGAAGGTGAAGGGTCTACTCTGGGATAAAATACAATGAAACCAAATGAAATGAATATAAAATAAAATAATTTAAAAAAAAAAAAAACCTGCTACAGGCTAAGAGAAATATATGAAGGCATATAGACATACTGGGATTTTTGTTTTAACTTTGCCTGCAGGCACTTCGGAGCCCAAATAACTGCAGATCTGGGAATAACAGGTGTTTATTGATTTCTTTGTGATTTTTCTCTTTTTTATTTCTTCCCCTCCCTCTTTTTTTTTTTTTTTTTTTTTTCCTGTGGTACTGGAACAGAAAGACATATGTATTCCATATGCAACACTTTAGAAAATGAAAGGCAAGAGAAACACTGAACAGATGTATGGAGCGGGAACCCACTTTCCCCAGTGCAGCTTAATGTCAATATACCAACTGCTTTCCCTATCTTATCCTAAAAAGAAAAGGCACCCAAAGTTCCCCATAAAATATTAACTGACAAGAAGCTTGCATGTTAGCGTGGACATCAGTACTAATCAGAAAGTAGCAACTTTATCTTTCTCAGTTTAATTCTTCTTTTTAAAAGGCTTACATGAAATACCATGGAATCCTTAAAGGGCCATCGCTAGTTTGGTTTTACATGTGTTCGAAGCTTAAAAGAGAAAGACCAACGGGCCTCCAAAAACATCCATTTTTTTAAATCTTTGATTGTTAAGCTGAGCTACAAAAATCACACATCAAGGTTGATTTAGTCTGATATGTACCAAAAAGTTCAAAAGATAAGAAGTTCTCTCTCTAGTTGATAAATTATCGACCATAATCTAGTCTTTCTAAAATTTATCTGCAGGCTGCAGCCTTCCATCTATCAAATCAAGATGGGTCCCTCTTATAGTTCAAGTATGCAGTAATGTTTAGAGGACAAGTCAACATACCCAAACGAAACACATCTGTTTTTATTTTCCCCCAACATTTAAATAATCTCTCTGGGCACTGGGTTTAATTTTAAGAGCAAGGCAAATTATCTATTTTTATTTTCCCCCAGTTTGGGGAAAAACTTCATCATCTCTCTGGTTACTGGGTTTAATTTTAAGAGCAAGGCAAATTACATCCCATGAGAGAACAAAAGCTACTGAAACTAAAAAAGAAAGGAGAAATTGGAAGTTTAAGGCTGATATTTTGCAAAAGATGAAGAGGTTTGAAATAGAGGACGGAAGGCGGGAACGAGCAGGAGACGGTGTTTTCTGAACCCAGTTTGGGAGACAAATGGAAATCAGTGTAGAGGAGCTAGTCACAAAGTGAAGAGGCAGGTGGGGGTAAGCACAGACAAGCAGCTCACAGGAAAAAAGGAGGGCAGAGTGCGAGGGGTCCCATGGAGTCAGCAGGAAGCCCCGTGCTTCCGAAGATGAAACAAACTTCTCTAGGGGGAAAAAAATTTTTTTTTGTTTAAATATTCCTACATATGTCAGATGGTGAACTTAGGCAGCAAACAAACCGCAGGGAAGACTAATGACAGACGGTGCTAAACAGCAGTGGAAGAGTACAGTGGTCTGTGAGGAAGAATTCATTGTTCAGGAATTACAGTTTCATAAGGACCCAGATTTTTTTTTTCTCCAAAGGCTACGGCAGCTGCAGTCTGCAGATGTGGTTAAAAAAAAAAAAAAAAAAAAAAACCCTGAGCAGAAGGTACATTCCCTTATGGCATGACAGTATTTTCTATAGCAATAATCTTCTGTCCACAAAAGGAACAAGAGAATAAGAGAAGACCACAGGAGACAGATACAATTTTATTCAAGGGGAAAAGCGAAGGCTGTACAAGCGGATTACACAAAGGCGTGTGCTGGGGCTTTTGTTTATCATGCTTTTAAATGTTGGTAGAGGGTTTATACCCACCGGCTTGTGTTTTGGAATTGGTGGAAGATACTAGAATCTTCAAGGAGCAAAAGAAAAGAAATTGATTTAAACACACGCACACACATTCACAATCCTAATCCAGTTGCAGTTTCTTTAAAAAAAAATAAATAAATAAATACAAAAAACCTCCTTCAAATTGTTCAGGACCACTCCAATTTCCTGTGTAGACCTAAACATTTGTATGTTGTTTCTGTGTCTCCTAAGTTACCCAAGTTACCTAATACACGCACAGTATGAAACATTTTTAAATGAGTTAGTCTTTATTGAATTATGATTTCCAGCGAACACTAATAACAAAATTCAAATTGCTCTGGCAGATGAGAATTTTTAGAGTGTTGGGACATAACTGAGATTTTAAGAGCATTCGAAGAGCCCCCCACCAAGTGTGTGTAGTAACTGGGTACCGATTGATGAAATACTTCAAATAGTTCATTAGATTTGCCAAGAAAAAAAAAATCAATCGTTAAGAGTCCACACTTTAGGAGATACAGATGATAAAGAACTTATGGGTACACCCAGGGTGTAGTGTAAAGTAAAGCTTAACAAAATAAAGTTTTCAGATTTCCATCGCACCGTCTGCATCAGCACAATGCAATTAGCAACACATCAGAAGGAGGGAAAAGCGACTTTTGCCCCATGATTTCTTTTTTCTCAGGAATTTCTTTAGCCTGCTTAAAAGGCATTTTGCAAGCAAGGAATAACAGAGACACTCAGATTCTATCAGGGGTTGCATCGCCTGTGAACACCTGCAAACTGAATTTGCTCTGTTTTGCTAACCATTTATTTTGTCTTTACTGGGTTTTCAAAGGGAAATGTGATAACCCCACTGTTCTTTAGACGCTCAACAGGATGTTTAATCTAATAAAGCTATTGCAACAAAATGGATTAAAGCAACATGGCACATTTGTAATTTGGGATCTGTGAAAGAATTTTAACATTCGGGCGCTGTGAGCTCAATCTTAAAAACGTTATTGGTAGATGAAAGCCGAGCATCTAAGTAACATCTGCTTTTCTTCTTTAAGCATCTTCATATTGCTACTGCTTACATGAGGCCAGGACAAGAACAGCTGCTGGGATACCATTCCCTGTGTCTTTGCATCATTAAAAAAATAAAAAAAATAAACACACTTGAAGTCCTAGAATTATCATCTGGCAGAAACATCTAAAAGTAGGGAGAACACAGAAATGAAATGAGAAACAGGAATTTGAATACAAATATGAGGGTATTTTACCCTCAAATTGAAAGTTGTCACCCAAAAAAGGTATAAAATTTACTTACAAATTTTTAAAAATCAGTATTTCCCCAAATATGTTTTGCACTGAATATGTCCCTCCGGCTATGAAATGTCTATTACACATCCCACATCTGACCTCTATTATTTAATGTGTTGGGATTTTTATATTGTTGAGAAGGAAATGGTGATAGCTATCACTCTTCTTTGTACCACTTATTTCATAAATGACCAGCTAATATCAAGCAAATCTATCTAGTACAGGGTACAGACCAGTGATAAGCAACAGGAATATAACATGAGTATAATGGTAAATTTTGGGGGGTCAACTTGACTGAATTAAGGAATACCTACAGAACTAGTAAAGCCTAGGCCAGGCGCAGTGGTTCACGCCTGTAATCCCAGCACTTTGAGAGGCCCGAGGTGGGAGGATCACTTGAGCCCAGGAGTCAAAGCCAGAAATTCATGACCAGCCGGGACAACAACAACAAAAATTAGCCAGGCATGGTGGTACACATCTGTAGTCCCAGCTACTCAGGAGGCTGAGGCGGGTGGATTATTTGAGGCCAGTAGTTCAAGGCTGCAGCGAGCTATGATCATGCCACTGCACTCCAGCCTGGGCAACATGAGCGAGACCCTGTCTCAAAAAAGACAAAAAAAAAAAAAAAAAAAAAAACTAGTAAGGAAATACTTTGGAGTGTGCCTTCGAGAATGTTTCCAGAGGAGACTGGTGTGTGAGTCTGAGCTAAGTGAGGAAGATCCATGCTCCGTGTAGGCAGGCACCATGCAATCTGCTGGGAGCCCACATAGAACAAAAACAGAGGAAAGGCAAATTGGTCTTTCTTTCTCCTGGACCTGGGATGCACTCTTCTCCTTCTGCCATTGAACCTCAGAACTCCCAGCTCTCTACCCTTTAGAGTACGGGACTTAAACCCAAGCTCCCTGGGTTCTCAGGCGTTTGGACTTGGACTGAGCCATGCTACTGGCATCCTAGGATTTCCAGCTTGCATGCAGCCTAATGGTGGACCTTCTTGGCCTCCATAAGTAAATCACCTCTCATATATATGATATATCCTGCTGACTCTGTTTCTTTGGAGAATCCTAATACAGTGAGTCAAGCGTTAATTTTAAATTTTCTAGTAGCCACATTCAAAAAGCTAAAAAAGTGAACTTTATTTAACTCAATATTCTAAAATATCTTTTTAACACAACTGACATGAACGTATTAGATTTGTATGCACTAGTTTGCACTAAGTCTTTGAGATTAGGTATGTATTTGAGACTTACAGCCTATCTCAATTACAACTAGTAACGTTGCAAGTACTCAGTAGCCAACATGTGACATAGTGGCTACCATAATAAATAGCAGAGCTCTAGATACGTAAGAGGGACTGTATATAAAAGGGACTGTAAAGGGAAGGAATTGAAGCAGGCACAGAATGATGTGCTAACTGGGCATGAACAGCAGAAGACAAGTGCCCAAATCCCCTTCTTGTCTCCCTCCTTTCTGTCCCCATCTCCTCCTATGCGGGTTTCCCAAAGCCCCAGGCTTCATCCACTGCCCTTCTCCCTTTAGACGTTTTCTCTTGGTGAGCTGAATCACTTACTCACTTATTCATTCAATCAACCTTTCCTGGGTGCCTATGATGTGCCAAGTACACTGCTAGGTGCTGAGGTTACAAGGACAAATAAGATAAATACACATCAATGCACACTCGGGGTATGCATTGTGCTACAGTGGAGGATGCTAATGGGCATGTGTTCGGGCATAGGAGTATGGGTCAGGGGCAAGGAGAGGAGAGGAAGGTGGCTTACAGCTCAAATGTTATCTCCTAGAAGGATTTCTGCTGACTGTCCAATATAGAGCAAAGGTCCTCACCCCCTCTCCAGGCATCCTCTATTGCATCACCTTCTTTCATTTTCTTTAGAGCACATTTCCCCATCTGACACTTTTCTTCATTTATTATTTATCATTGCCTTTCTTTCTAGAAAGCAAGTCCCATGACAGTAGGACCTTGTGGATTTCCTTCACCCCATGCCTTCGACAGACTAGGCATAAGTCAATAGTGGTCCATCCATCCATCCCTTCCTTTCTTTTTTATACTGCCATCTCCAACTGGACATCTTATTTTAAGACTGATGATAACCTGTTCTATGTAACAAACAACTCTATGCAGTCTTTCCTCTAATTTGTCCTAAACACGACTAGTTTAACCACTGTAATGAAACAGTGGTTTCATTACATAGATCCTCTGTTCAAAATTCACCATACTTTTTAGGAAAAAGATCTCAACACCCTAATGAAGGCCATCTAAGTTTTCTATAATGTGGTAATAAGGTTTTTCCCTAATCCTGCTCCATTCACACCTTCCCTCATTTACTCTACAAACAGAGACTCTCATTCCAGGGATAAGGAGAAACTGATGGGTGCCAACTATTTTTCTACTATCAACTCATCAACAAAACATAAAAGTAAAAAATAAAAAGGCATTCTTCTCCTCTGCTTTCATTCCACAAGGATAGTCCGCCCAAAATTCTCTGTTGTCCAGTCTTATTTTACCCCCTGGTGAGAACTGTTTCCAGGACAGAGAGCAGGTTCCACGGGTAGCAGTACCTGGCAGGTAACAGAATTCAGATGGCAGTGGCAGTGTGAAGATCTACGATCCATACTCTGTGTCACGGCCTTGGGAGCCATGGATAGGCTGGGTGTGAACACTACCCAGAGAGTGGACCTCCTTTAAATGGCCCCAGAGCATGTTCTCAGTAGTGCCTTTGATGGATTTGACCAAAGATCCCTTCTCTATTTGTCCTGGATGGCAAAAGTCATGATCTCCTGATACAATCAAAGGAAAGTTATGTGAAAACTTACATTGAACCTCTCACCATCTGCGGCCAGTAGAGAACCTGATTTGATATGGACATGAAATAGTCATCCTATTTATACTGCCCACTAAGAAGCCATCAACACTCCCAAATTCCAGGGGTTTCCTCTAACTCCTTTTCCTCTTTGCCCTTGAAATGCCTGGGCATTGCAGGATACTCAGGCTTACTATCCTGTTAGAATAAGGGAATAGGAGAAGAAGAATGCTTTTATTTATTTATTTTGTGCGGATGACTCAACAGTAGGAGAAAAAAGTTAAGACACAAGTAGCGTGTTCTATCATTTCCTGGCTCAACAGGGAATCCCACATCAAGTACAAAATAAAAAGTAGCTTTAAAAAAAAACAACCAATGACCCAGCCATCCCATTACTGGGTATATACCCAAAGGATTATAAATCATGCTGCTATAAAGACACATGCACACGTATGTTTATTGCGGCACTATTCACAATAGCAAAGACTTGGAATCAACCCAAATGTCCATCAGTGACAGACTGGATTAAGAAAATGTGGCACATATACACCATGGAATACTATGCAGCCATAAAAAAGGATGAGTTTGTGTCCTTTGTAGGGACATGGATGCAGCTGGAAACCATCATTCTTAGCAAACTATCACAAGAACAGAAAACCAAACACCGCATGTTCTCACTCATAGGTGGGAACTGAACAATGAGATCACTTGGACTCGGGAAGGGGAACATCATACACCGGGGCCTATCATGGGGAGGGGGGTGGGGGGAGGGATTGCACTGCGAGTTATACCTGATGTAAACGACGAGTTGATGGGTGCTCACGAGTTGATGGGTGCAGCACACCAACATGGCACAAGTATACATATGTAACAAACCTGCACGTTATGCACATGTACCCTAGAACTTAAAGTATAATCATAATTTAAAAAAATAAAAATAAAAAAAAACAACCAACACTGAAAATAAAGGATTAGGCTCCAGTAACTAGGAGCAAGGTCACATTCCCACCCCTTGCTTGGGCTTTACGCTCTAAGTATAACACTAAATACTGATTCTAACTAGACTGAACCATGTAAGAATATTAAACTAAGTGGAGGGACTCTGCAAAAAATGTTCTTAGTTTCAGTATCTGTAAAATCAAAAGAAGGGACTGGATAATTTCTAACCACATTTATAATTTTGCTCTACTCACTTCAGGCTCCAGACCCCAGAGGACCCACTTTCAGCATGTATAACCCATTCTGTTAATTATTTTTCTTAATTAAATAACACCTCTAAGAATTACTTAACTACTGAGTGTATGCCTCACCTCCATAATTAGAATGTAAAGTCCTCCAGCGTAATTCAACAAAAATTTATTAAGTACCTACTGGGTCCAAGTCATAGTACAGGGACAGGGATTTCTCCCTAGGTGGCTGGCACATTCCTTCACACTTAATAGCAGTCACTCTCAATATGAAAGATTTCCTGACTCAGCTCCATTGCAGTACTTGTTTAGCTTTTTTTTTCTTACGAGCAGAATACCTGGTATAATAGACAGATGGGGCTTGGAGAGATTCCAAAAAACAAAAGAACATGTGTGCCATCCCAGACTATCTCTAGAGATTTCTGAAATTTGTGATTTGTTGTGGAAATCACTGGCCTACACTGCCAGCTGTTCTCCTTATTTTTCTTTTGTAAACAAAACCGATTATTATTATTTTTTTCTTTTTTTGAGATGGAGTCTAGCTCTGTCACCCAGGCTGGAGTGCAGTGGCGCAATCTCAGCTCACTGCAACCTCTGCCTCCCAGGTTCATGGGATTCTCCTGCCTCAGCCTCCTGAGTAGCTGGGACTACAGGCATGCGCCACCATGCCTGGCTAATTTTTGTATTTTTAGTAGAGACGGAGTTTCACCATGTTGGTTAGACTGGTCTCGAACCCGACCTCGTGATCCACTCACCTCAGCCTCCCAAAGTGCTGGGATTACAGGTGTGAGCCCCCACGTCCTGCCAACAAAACCAGTCTTGAGCACGCTCTAATGTGATGGAATGCAGCACTCTTGCTTCTGCCTTAAGAGTTCTTTGGAATGAGGCTACATAGGCACTGTCCTAGCTTGTATTCCCCTGAAATCAAGCCCTGAGCCACCAAAGACTTGAGCACAGGTAGTTTATTCAAGGGATGATCCAGGAGATACAATTGCAGGAATGGGGGAAAATGAGATAGGAAAGAGAGAAAAGCCCTAAAAGGTGTATTCACAAGAGCTACTGCCATGGGCGACTGCAGCTCAGTTCCACTGGGGACCCTGTGAGCTTCCATGTTGATCAGAAGTGCTCCTGTCAGGGATGGAAAGGAAGGTGGGAGCACTTATCCGCTGACTCCTGTCTCTTAGTCGCTGAGGTCACTCCTGGGAAAGTTAAATCACTGGCTTCCAGGCAGCCCTGCATGGAGCTGGAGAAAGTTCACAGGCAGAAAAGCAGAGACACACAGAACTGGACGCTGTCACTGTGCACAGGAACCAGCCACAGTAACCACAAACAAC
Source organism: Macaca nemestrina (assembly GCF_043159975.1). Classification (NCBI taxonomy): domain Eukaryota; kingdom Metazoa; phylum Chordata; class Mammalia; order Primates; family Cercopithecidae; genus Macaca; species Macaca nemestrina. The sequence goes on along the minus strand of NC_092142.1, from coordinate 69,324,298 downwards.
TCAGCTGCCAGTCAAGGGGACGCAGGGCAGGGTGTCAGCTGCATTTGCCACGTCGTTCATTCGTCTTCCTCAACCATCACAGCCAGGCCAAAGGCCCCCAAAACCTGGTTTCTAGTAGGGGTCCTATCAGCATCTCCCGATTGACTTGGGATTGATGTTACTTACACCCCTCTATCTCAGAGATCTGTTCTCCAAATGGGAGATGATGAGGACTTTTACCATAAGGCGCAAGGAGGCAGAGATGTGACTGAGCTCTTATGTTTCATGGGGCTCAGGTCAGGGGTCACAAACGCAAATGCCTTCAATGGCTTTGGCTTTATGAGTATCATAAACAGGGATAAAGGCACAGTGAGAGGGATCCTGATGGCTCCAAGGGCAGGGTAGGAGGAGCCGCGAGAGTGGCAAGGTGGGGAGTGTTGAGGGAGGGTGGGCGGGGGTCTTGCCAAAGGCGCACAGTTCTAGAGCTGCCACATAACTCCTGCCAACTCCTGTCATTCAACCGACACCGAGTGTCTAGCAACACTCCAGAAACCAGGCTAAATACTCATCATACAGCTAGTCACGATCCCAACCCTGGGGAATGAGAAGCGAAATCGTATGATAAATGCTCATGAAAAAAGTCCTTCACCAGCCTGAAGTCTATTCTTAAAAATCTATTTTATAGTGGAAGTGACATGTAAAACACCTTATAGAAGTTTACATATGGAAAAATAAAGTCAGAGAACAAAAGCGCCAAGTTAACCTATGGGTGCCCTTATAAATATTTCTTACCACTTCTAATTTACTAATAACTGAGTCCCCTAAAAATGTTTAACTTGCAGATCACAGATGGGTCAAAACTTAAACTCAAATAGTTCAACTATAAAAGCCTACACTCCTCATACATTATCAATGAAATGTGATTAAAATGCAACAAAGATAGCAAATCAAATGAACAGAGTATGAACTATATTTCATGTAGCAAAAATATATAGAGGTTACTATATTGTTAATTTCTGGTACAGAACAAACCACCTCAGAACTTAGTGACTTACTGCACACATTTATTATTTCTCATGCCTCTGATCTGGGCTGTGATCTGGCCACAGCTAAATGGGATGAGATGGCCTCACTCATGTCTATAGCCTCAGCTGGATGGCTTAGATGGTTGGCATCTCATCCTCCAAGAGGCTGGCTGGTCTTGGTCACATGGGGGCAGAAGGGTTCCCAGCAACTAGACATGTTAATCCTAATCACAAGTACTTTTCCAGGCTCTGAATCATCTGTATTATCCCAAAAGCAAGTCACATGGCCAAGACTAGAGTCAGTATGGGAGTAGAGCTGGGGAGGCAAGAACGAATTGGGAGTCATCTACCACACAATTCCCTTGTGAGTTCCATGAAATACTTGTCAATTCATTTTGCTTTGCAGCAGATGTATGAACAAAGGGACTATATTCCCTGTCAGTCATTCATCCAAATATTCAATCCCTTCCCAATTTTATAACTCAGAATAAATTTTTTCCAGGTCCCACACAGTAACCAAGTTACAGAATGACTGCACTAAGAAGGTGATGAGGAAGAGAAATAGGAAGAAGGGGAAGAAGATGAGGAAGCAGAGAAGGAGCTACCACTGCTGCTACTACTGCAGGTAACATTTATGTAACCTACTCAGCATGGTGTGTATTTCTGAACCTCCCCACAACCCTCAGGGATTGTCCTCCCAGGCTGATTCTGTGCCCTCCTCCCACAGCACCAGGGATGCGGCCTTAAGACTCAGGGTACTCCCTCCTCAGCTTCCCTTATGTCTTTTAAGTTTTACTGTTCACACTTCCTACTTCCAAGCCCCGGTTTCCACTCTTTCAAATACCAATAACAAGAATGATTCATGGCTCATATACTGGAAATGCTCATGGTTGCTAGGAGTGATACAGAAGTATAACTCTTCTACTAGAACTTTCCAAAGGGAAATTGGAAGGGCTGTGTACCCAGACTGCTTTAAGAGCAAGGTGGAAAAGATGCTCAATGTGCTGGGGAAGGGAGGACAGGATTCTCAGGCAGGTTTCATGACGCAGATGAAACGAGCTGCACCAGTGTGTGACTTTGGCCAGTGACGCCTTTATGTCCTCCAGTTTTCTCATCTGAAAAGTAGAGATGATCAGTAATAAGGAGGTAATACACTGAAAGCATTTGTCCCAGCCCCTGAAAATGACAAGGTAGCTGACAAATACCGGGAACCACTACACTTCACTCTCAACTGCACATGGTTTCACATTTAAGTGCCTCCAATTGAAATGGATCTTTCAATACATACCAAAAGAAACTTAATGGTCAGACTAAAGGGTTAGCTGTCATCAATATCTTCCCAGGCTGTTTCTGCACTATGTTAATACGTAGAACCCTCCGGCAAGGTCCCTAAGCCTAGGTAGTAACTTCTATCCAGCAGCTTCCCAGGCAAGGAGGAATCTCTCCTCCCCTTCCTTCCTCCTCTCTTCCTGTGGCAAACTCCTCTAGTACAACCATTTTAAGAAAGCAAAAGCTAGGAAGAAAATCATTAGCGCACACGTGCCCATATGCACATGCACACACGCACATGTGCACACACACTTCTCTCTCTCTGTTTTTTGCCCATAACTCCAACCTCCCAAGGCAAAGGAGAACAAAGAGGCCTGGTTACCATCCCTGCAAGAATATAGGGAAAAGGTCTCAACTAACTATGAACTGAGTGCTTATGTCCCTCCAAAATTCATATATTGAAATCCTAATCCCCAATGTGATGGTATTTGGAGATAGGGGTCTTTGGCAGATGATTAGGTCATGAGTGTGGGGCCCTAATGAATGGGATGAGTGCTCTTACAAGGAGACACAAGAGAGTATGCCTCCTCCTTCCCTTCCCCTTTGCCCCTCCATCCATCCCCCCTCCACCATGTGAGGAACAATGAAAACACATCTGTCTGCAAACCAGGAAGTGAGCCCTCACCGAACACCAGATCTGTAAGCACCTTGATATTGGACTTCCCAGCCTCGAGAACCGTAAGAAATATGTGATTACTGTTTAAGCCACCCACTCTATGATAATTTGTTACAGCAGCTCAAGCCAACTAAAACAAAAAACAAGACAAAACAAAATCCAAATGGATTTCTCAAATGTTATTACTGCCCAGGACAAGCCAAAGAGTTTGGACACCATCCCATGGGTGACTGGGGATCATTGCAACATTTATGCAGGGCATGAACACATGCGTGTTTGCTTTGAAAAACTAGAGTGTGTGGCAGTGGGTTGAGGAAGTCGAAAGCAGTGGTTCTCAAAGTGGGATCCCCAGACCGCAGCATCAGCATCACCTGGGAAACTTGTTAGAAACAATTCTCAGGCTCCACCTCAGACCTACTGAGTCAGAAACCATGAGTGGGACCCAGCACTGCTGTTTAACAAGCCCTGCAGGTGATTCTGATGTGCTGAAGACGGAGAACCCAGAGTGTAGAGGGAGGCAGACCAAATGGAGTCGCATGGAGCATCTCTGAGTAAGACACCTTATCTCTGCTGCTGAAAGCCCGTTGAAGTGATACTAAAGAAATATTTAATTTTTTTTTCTTGAGATGGAGTCTCGCTCTGTTGCCCAGGCTGGAGTGCAGTGGCGCCATCTCTGCTCACTGCAACCTCCACCTCCCGGGTTCAAGCAATTCTCCTGCCTCAGCCTCCTGAGTAGCTGGAACTACAGGCGCCTGCCACCTCGCCCCGTTAATTTTTTGTATTTTTAGTAGAGACGGGGTTTCACCGTGTTAGCCAGGATGGTCCTGATTTCCTGACCTCACGATCTGCCTGCCTCGGCCTCCCAAATTGCTGGGGTTACAGGCGTGAGCCACTGTACCCAGTCAATAAATATTTAAATATTTTAAGATACTGATGAGAGCAAAGAAAACGAGTAGGGGGAACATACACAAAAATGAAAGATGTCATACAAGTTTGGAAGGTGAAAGGAGGATTGAACAGTGAATATCACTGTAGGAGCTGAAACAAGGGTGTGCAGAAGCCAAGAGAGGGAAGTGAGATGAGCCATCCCTCAGCTCCCTGGATAGGTACAAGAATTGGTGATGAAGAGGTTCCTAAAGAGAAGTCATATTTTAGCATCTGCCCAGAGTATGGAACTTGGAAAGGAGAGAGATCTCAAAAGACAAGCGTTAGAAAGCTTTGCTCAGGGTCTGTCTGTGCAAAATCCTCTATCGTGACCTCTCTAGGAAACATCTCATAAATAAAGTTACTGCAAATATGACATGTGAGATGGAAAATTGTGCAAACAGGAGAAAGTTTTTCTAGAAATGCTTGTTTCAAAATATTGCTAAAACATGTTAATTTGTTTTTAATTCTTCTATCATAGACTGCATAATATTTGAATTCAGTTTTGCTCAGATAGATCATGTAGGTTTCCTGTTATACTCACTCCAATTACCTTGGGTTATGCCTAAGATCAGCAGTAAATAGGACTGAGGACCCAGCTGGGGAAGTCTCCAGTTTGCCTTAGGCTTAGGGGTACACAGATGATCATAGAACATATAAAAGACTTATATGGTATCTTTTCCAGGGGTGGATTCAAGTTTTGTGACGCCAAAAGCTTACAGAATTTGTTAAGAAAAAAGAATACAGAATTATCAGTAGAAACTGCCCTGGGCCCTCAATGTAATTTGAATAAAAACATTTAAAGACATGCAAGACCTAAAATTATTTAGCTCCTGTTCACTGTTTCTCAGGAAACTATTGGAAGTTATGCTCCAACACAAGAAAGGAAACCTAGATGGAGGGAGACATGGGATCTAGAAAACAGGATGACCCAATGAGATATCACTTTATACCATCTAGAATGGCTAACATTAAAAAGTCAGATAATAACAAGTACTGGTGATGATGTAATCAGAACCATCCTACACAGCTGGTGGGAATGCAAAATGGAGCATGCTCTATGGAAAACAGTCTTGCAGTTCTTCAAAAGATTAAACAGATTGCCATATGACCTAGCAATTCCACTCCTTGGTGTCTACCCAAGAAAACTGAAAACATAAGTCTACACAAAAACTTGTACACAGATATTCATAGCAGCATTATTCTTAGTAGCCAAAATGTAGAAACAACCCCAACGTCCATCACCTGATGAATGGATAAACAAAATGTAGTATATCTACACAACAGAATATCATTCAGCCATAAAAAGGAATGAAGCGCTGATACATGCTACAACATGGATGAACCTCGAAAACATGATACTAAGTGAAAGAAGCCAGGCAAAATAGCACACATTATTATTCCATTTATATGTAATGTCTAGAATAATCAAATCCATGCAGACAGAACGTAGGTGATTGTCAGGTTGGGGGGACATCGCAGGGAGTGAAACAGAGCAGAGAAGTAATCACTAAAGAGTACAGGACTTCTTTTTGAGGTCATGAAAATGTTCTCAAATTGACTGTGGTAATGGTTGAATGTACCTGTGAACAAATTTTAAAAATTAATTGTGCACTTTAAATGGGTGAATTACCCTGGAATACTATGCAGCTATAAAAAGAATGAAATCATGTCCTTTACAGCAACATGGATGCAGTGGGAGGGCCATTATCCTAAGCAATTTAATGCAGGGACAGAAAACCCAGTTCCACGTCTTCTCACTTATAGGTGGGAGCTCAACGTTGGGTACACAGGGACATAAAGATAAGAACAATACAAATGGGGGCCTGCGGGGGAGGCAGGGAGAGGAACAAGGGTTGCAAAGCTAACTATTGTGAACTATACTCACTATCTGGATGATGGGATCAGTCATACCTTCGCCTCAGCATCATATGATATATTCATGTAATAAATTCACACATGTACCCCTAAAAGTTGAAATTATAAAAGGAAGTTAAAAATGAGTGAATTATATGGTGTGTGGCTATGTCCTAATAAAGCAGGAGGAGGGAATGGAGGATGGGAGGGAGAGAACGATGGAGACACGGAAGCCAGGAGAAACAGAGTAGCAGGGGTGAATGACACCAGGACATGAGAGAATGTAATTGGCACGGTATGTCCCTCCCTCCCTCCCTCCCACTGCTGCTCTAACGTTTGCAAAAGCATCTCAACACAGACAGTCTCCCTGAAACATGTTACTCTGCCCACGGCCAAAAACCAAACCCCCTCCCCATGACCCTAAGTCAAAGGAAATTCCTAAAAAGATGGTGAACGTAAGTCCCTGAGCTCCCAGGCTGAGCATCTGTCCTAGAAAACAACTGGCTCAGGTAGGGCCAAGAGAAAGGCCAAGGCCAGGAGAACCACCTCCCTCCCAGCCCCCACTCCTTCCCCGGTCATCACCATCACAAAGCCATTAGACCACTTGACATGTTTGGCCATGTTCAGAGGAGTTTGGTAGCTCTGAAAGAAAGCTGGTGCAAAGATTTAGTGACCCATACCCCAGAAACATAAGCACAAAACAAAAACAAAACAGTCAGTTAATATCTCTAGGAAAACCAAAATGTAGCCCCAGAACGGAAATCCAATGGCCAAACATAGTACGGCTCAGCTGAGAACAGTATTTACACAGTTAATATAAGTAAGTCTCAATGTCACCAAAATTATGGCACCACTATATTTGGAGAAGAAAGAAAGAAATGAATGGGTATCAGATGGGGAGGTGAATAGTTTAATAAGGCTAAAAACTCATCTTCCTACTATTAAATCCAGGATAATGTCTAAAAGTTGGCCAGAGAAAGGGGGCAGCAGTAGCGATGTATAAAAATGATCGAGAAGAAAAATCCTGAACAAAATAGCTAAAAGAGTTGGAAGCAGCTGCTTTCAAGGGGTGGAAATGGGGAACGCAGAACTACTTACAGCTGAACAAATTTATAATCCTAAAAATACAGAGTTAGACCCTTAAAAAAACTGTATGCATTATACTTTGGGAATCCGACTAGAAGCCATAGCTGGTGGCTTTATTAGCATTTAGTTGCGGGAAAAAAAATTACAAGGCATCCCATAATGGTCACGCATGGAAACATCAGGGGGCAAAAAATTACCCAACTGTTTTCCCATATGTATCTCTCAGGAATGTGCTTTTCCAACTTTGTTGCTTATAGTGGCTACTTTGGAATGTTTAATCCAGAAACCACAGGACTACCAAAGTTAACCCATTTACCAGAAGTTACCTGCACACCTCTGAGTCCAAATAAGAATCCTGGATACGTCTGAAGTTTGTGCTAAGATTTCACCACTACAAATTTTCATTGCTTATCAGAGCATGAATCTCATGAGGCTATTCCAATAAGAATAAATGAAAGAATTTGACAACAGCCTAAAAGTCAGATTAAATTTCACAATATTAATACTCAATACTCATTGCAAGTTTTAAAGAGAGCAAATATCCTTCACTGCAACTCACAGAAATTTCTCATCAAAAACAATGAATTTCTGTCAGTGTGCAGAACCATAAATCTTCATAATACTATCAACTCTTTAGGGTGATGCAGTATTTAATGTAAGAAAAGTTTGTCCTAGAAGGATGGAAAAATTCACAAACTCACCCTTCAAAGGTCTTTCTTTTCCCCTGGAAGACAAGGAGGTAACGCTGTTTTTCCTCTTCCTGGCTTTGAAATAGCCTACTTAAGTTCTCCTAGAGATAAGTGCTTGCTACCTCTTCTCCAGTTTGCAACAATTACTAAAAGATGTGGAATTAAATACAAGTGTGTTTTGTGACAGTCAATCCAGGCTGGAAATGGTACAGATGAAAGCAATAACTATCAGCAGTTAGTTATTTTCCCCCTTTTGTGGGTGCAGAAAGAGAAATGAACAAGTCAGTCTTTTCATTCAGATTGCCTCTAGCGAGTTTATCCATCGAGAATTGGTGCCATTAAGTGAAATTCTCATGGTTAACTTAAGTTAGTTACAGTTTGGAAATCATAAGACAAATTACTTTCATCAAAGGCAACGAATGACCACTTAAGCATTAAATTGGGGGAAAAAAATGGTTTGAGAAGGGTGTACTGTATCCATTCCCTCTAAATAAGTGCAAATTCTAATTCTTCAACTATTAACAGTTGAAAACCAGATCCACGACAGGAGTTTCAGAGGTACGAGTGAACACCGGGGGAATTTCTATGAAGAGCAGCTTTTCTGACACCTATTTGCAATCAGAGAACCACTCTTTCAGATGAGAGATGCTCCCACTTTCGTGTGTGTCAGGATCACTGCGGGCTTTTTAAAACACACAGGGCTGGGCCCCACCCCAGAGTTTCTGATTAAGTAGGTCTAAGGCAGGCTGGGTAATCTACATGTCTAAGAGGTATCCCAGGTGATAGCAATGTTACTGATCCGGAGAAAAACACTGAGAAACACCGCTTTAGATAAATGTCTATTTTAGGTACATAATTTTAATCCAGCTCTAATGAGCTTTCAAAGTAAGTCATAGGAATGATTTCCTTTAAAACCTTTATAAGACAATTCAGACAAACGTTCACAAGCAAAAGGATAAGTATGGCTTAAAATCCTTATATTCAAATGTCATTTTTTGTGAATCATTTTGAGAAAATGAGTCATTATTTAGTTATAGATTTCTGCAAACACATGTATTCAAATATCAGAGATCAAAACCGGAAAACTATGTCATTCAGTAACTAATATCTCATTATAAATGGCATACTCATTATCATGAACACGGTGAATTTGGATTATGTCTGAGAGTAGAAGTATAGCTGCTGGTACTTACGGCTTACTAAATGATCATCTTTTCTCTTCCGTAATGAAAAAAACTGTTGTGATTATTCAAATATTGTACTTGTGGAATAATCACTGTAACTCTTGCAGCTTGCAAACTGTGACATTTACATCCTGAATTAGTATTCTAGTCAAGCCTTTAAAGAAGTAAATTAACTCTCTCCAACCACTATGTCTGTATTTAAAAACCTGCCTCCAGGCAAATTTTTGTGACTATTTACCATAATGTAGTGGGTAGTTGTGCTTCAGATATGAATAACTGAAAGTAGCAGAAATACATGAAACACCCCATCAACTCACCAGGCATTTTTCAATGAAAACAAGCCATTTTCCTGAACTAACTGTGTTTTGAACTATGTCTACTTTCACTTATAAATAACAATTCCAGATTAAAACAAAGATGAAGAGTGAAATCCACTTATAAGTAGAAAATGAACATTCTCGTGAGTGAAGAGTCCAGCCCACCTGAACTAAATCTTTGCTGAGTCCTCTTCCTCTTCTTTACTCTTTCTCACTCTTTACCTGTCTCGGGTGTTTTCTAAAACCCCTACCTGACTTTTCCAGCTCGTTTCATGACCTCTATTCAAACTGAAGCATCATCCCACTAATACTTTGGGATGTGGTCTCTTTCCATAAACGAATTTGGAAGATTTGGCTATTTGGAGACTGATTATAAAAGAATGGGCCAGGCACAGTGGCTCACGCCTGTAACCCCAGAACTTCAGGAGGCCAAGGCAGGTGGATCACCTGAGGTCAGGAGTTCAAGACCAGCCTGGCCAACGTAGCGAATTCCCCCATCTCTACTGAAAATACAAAATTAGCTGGGTATGGTGGAGCATGCCTGTGATCCCAGCTACTTGGGAGGCTGAGGCAGGGGAATCGCTTGAACCTGTGAGGCAAAGGTTGCAGTGAGCTGAGATCGCACCATTGCACTCCAGCCTGGACGACAAGAACAAAACTCCAGCTCAAAAAAAATAAAATAAAATAAAAGAATGATGGTACAACCAAAGAAAAGATTTGCAGTTCTCATTTTGCTCTGACTTTGGATTTAGGAACCTCAGAGACCTGTATGTCCAAAAATCACCTGGAGTAAAACTCACTAAATGAAAGAGGAAACTAAAGAGGAAACTTGGGAAAGAGATGTGACTCCACAGATGATTTTGACAGAATAAATATGCAATCCCGTGTACTCACTTTTATATTAAGTTGGTGCAAAAGTAATTGCCATTGAAAGTAATGGCAAAAACTGCAATTACTTTTGCACCGACCTAATAACACTTAACTAGAGCAATGAATTTTTTATGTGTGTGTACAGGAAACATCACCACGTGAGACACTTCCCCTCTAGGTTTTCTCTTTAGCTTTTCATTTGGTGATGTGCATTTAAGTACACTCACTTGACTGCTTACTTATTTACAGTTTCAACTGCCTTCTATCCCCTGACCTTTAGCCATAATTTTAGATTTTTTTTTTTTTTTTGAGACAGCGTCTCGCTCTGTCACCCAAGCTGGAGTGCAGTGGTGTGGTCATATCTCACTGTAGCCTCGAACTCCTAGGCTCAAGGAATCCTCCTGCCTCAGCCTCCCAAAATGCTGGGATCACAGGCAGCCACCACGATCGGCTTGCATATTTTCAAATGAAGACACCATGCTTTTTAAAATTAGGCATAGTTTTAACTGCTGTGACTCCAGCATTTCTACTTCCGCCCAAAGTGGAGTAGCAGTGACTGGATTTACCCTCCCACCTGAGATGACGGTAACTGGGGCACAGTATATGGAACACCAGGGTTTAAGCCATGGGGCATAAGACAGTGAGGGACAGTAAGCCCTGACAAATGGGAGACAAATACAGTGAGTGCTCTGATTGCCCCAACTTAGTGTCTGGGGAGCATTTCCAAGCCACAGCACAGGAAGAGGGGGACCCAAGACAGGCCCAGTGACTCCCTGAGTTGAAGCCACAGTGCTGAGAGTCCAGGGAGACCAGGCATCTAGAATTCTCATAGCAGAGACTATAGAAAAGAGAACTGCCCAGAGAGAAAATTCTAGAGATCTCCAGAGCTCTTTCTGTCACACTTTCAGCAGAAAATGGACCAGTACATGGTCTGAGGAGACTACCCAAGGCTGGAGAAAGAACCACCTGGAAGGATTAGAGGGAACAGAACTTCCGGCTCACACAAGGCCAAAAACAGTGCTTATTCCCACCACCTGAACTGGGAAACTTCATAATTCAAGAGACTGTGCACTCAGAAGAGTCTTGCCTCAGTGGTGTGGGATAATTAGGCCTAGACTAAACACAGCTCTGATCCTGCCCAACGAATCTTAAAAGCGAGACCCAAAAGGATGGAGCAATTTTCAAGCAACTTAACTGTGTCCCAAAACAAACCCCAAGAATATTGATAAAAATACATAAATATCCAGCACCCAACAAAGCAAAATGCACAATGTATGCATCCAATAGAAAATTACCAGGCAAGGAAGGAAGAAGGAAAATAGGACCCGTAATGAACACAAAGCCAATCAATTGAAACCAAGCCACAATTAAACCAATAAGAAAGCTTGTCTGGTTTTTTTGTTTTTTTTTTTTTTGATACAGGGTCTCACTCTGTCACCCAGGCTGGAGTACAGTGGTGCCATCTCAGTTCACTGTAACCTCTGTCTCCTGGGTTCAAGCAATTCTTGTGCCTCAGCCTCCCTGGTAGCTGGAATTACAGGCGTGCACCACCACACCTGGCTAATTTTTATATTTTTAGTAGAGATGGAGTTTTGCCATGTTGCTCAGGCTGGTCTCCAACTCCTGGCCTCGGGTGATCTGTCCACCTCGGCCTCCCAAAGTGCTGGTATTACAGGCATGAGCCACCACTCCCGGCCAAGAAATCCTTTCTCTTTTTTTTTTTTTTTTTTCTTTTTTTTTTTTTGAGACAGAGTCTCACTTTGTGGCCCAGGCTGGAGTGCAGTGGTGTGATCTCGACTCACTGTAAGCTCCGCCCCCCGGGTTCATGCCATTCTCCTGACTTAGCCTCCCAAGTAGCTGGGACTACAGGCACCGGCCACCAAGCTCAGCTAATTTTTTACATTTTTAGTAAAGACAGGGTTTCACCATGTTAGCCAGGATGATCTCAATCTCCTGACCTCGTGAAATCCTTTCTATGTGGCACCAGCAACAACTGAGGGACTCAGACTCAACCCTCACAAGAGTGCCTGCAACCAACTCATTTGCATAGCATATTCTCTTTTTGCAAAAAACAGAAAACCATCAACAGGTCAAATCTAACTTTGAGTAACATACACTATTACTACACCATACAAATAAGAAGAAAACAAAAAAAAAAAGTGGCAAAACTTGGAAGATCTGCTTCAAAGTACCGGTGAGCAACATATGCTGGGATCATTCAGAATGGCAAGTGACACCTGCCACTGTCCTCACCTGAGTCAAGCACCTGCAATGTGCTGTCAACTCAAGCAAACAAAAGCAGATTGTTCCTCCTTCTAGAGAAAGGACCTGTCTTGGGCTGCCAGTTAAGCACAAGGAGTCTAGCGTCATAGCTGCTTAGAAATAAACAACTTTAAAATCTTTCTCATAGTCACATTTCCTTCTCTAATAAACAGAATCACCGGTGATACCCTGTATCTCTTTGCTTCACATTTCCCCCAGATCAGTGGTTTTCTAGCTCTGGCGTGCATCCAAATCCCTGGGAGGGCTCATAAAAACACAGATGACTGGGTCCCAGCCTCTTCCTCAGTCGGACTGTGGGGGGCCCAAGAATTTCGGTATCTAATAAGTTCCCAAGAGATACTGACGCTGCCGGTCTGGTGACCATACTTTGAGAACCATGACCCTTGAGAACATAATCTCTCATCTATTGAACCTGGACTTGCAGGAGAGACCCAAGCATCAAAATATTTAGTAAAACTAGATGCTTTGAGGGCTGTGTTCAGGAAGTCACAAGATACCAGGAACTCACTGGAAAAATGTACAAAACTTCCTGATTGAAAAATAAAGGTTGCAGCGGCAGTTGCTTGCTCTCATCCCTTCTGATAATGTTCTCTCCCCCACTGCCACCCTACTCCCCAGGCATGTTGCGAAGGATAAGTAGGGTGCTGTGTTGGAGGAGCTGACATTGGTGGAAGACTGGGATGTTGTGCTTGGATAAGAAGTTTCTTTGTGGCACGTATAATTCTTGGCCCACAATATACACCTTTGGGAAGCTTGAGGAGCCACACAGTGGCTGGGATCTCCCAAGGATTTCATGAACAAAATAAAATCTGCCAACTTACTGTTCTTTTAAATTAACCGAAGACCTACGAGACTACTGACTACCATATTTTATCAAATCTCAGGTTCATCAGATCGTTATTTTATGTAGCACCAAAAAGGAAAAGAAAAGCTACAATCAAATTATGGTATACACCACCAACTACAACATTCATCTGGATTTCCAAAATGTTCACATATGATCTCAGAAGCAATAAAACGCAATATCGAAAAATGTGTCCTGGTCTTGCTAACATTTGAGATCATTTTTAAATGTGCTACTAACCCTTCCTTACAGCAGCTAATGTACTGCTTGTTTTAATGGTTATGTGGACATATGTGAAATCAAATAGGGTAATTCCAGCAAATCTATAGGTATTTTTAAAGGTAGAACATTTTAAAACTTTTTATTTTGAAATAACTTCATATTTCAAGTTCCAAGACTAGTACGAAGAAATTCTGTGACTTTTTTTTCTGAACCGTTTTTGAGAGTACACTGTGTACTTTGCCATGTAAATACTTCAGGCTGCATTTCCTAGGAACAAAGATATTCTCTTATATAACTATAGTGCAGTTAATAAATTCAGGGATGTAAGAGTCAAGGCCTCACTCGGTCACCTAGGCTGGAGTGCAACGGCGCAACCAGTAGCTCACTGTAACCTCAAACTCCTGGGCTCAAGGGATCGTCCTGCCTCAGCCTCCCAAGTAGCTGGGACTACTCAAAAAGGAAAAAAAAAAAAAAAAAAACATGCGAAGTATCAGAATAATATACCAAAGACATTGCTTACATCTCCTCTCCTGAACAAATTTTAGAAAATTCCTATGTAGCAATGAGACAGATTTTGGCCTATGGTGAGGAAGAACATATTAGGAGGAACCATATGAAATTGCCATTTTATACGTCAAAAGTGAATGCATGCTAGCAATATCATACACCTGTTGGCTTCCTGCAATCTCGAGTGTTCAAGTCAGGTAATCTCTGGCCAAGGAGGATGTGACAGAGTAAAGGAATTCATGCAGCATTATGAGGAAAGTGGACTAAATCGCCTCTAATGCCCCTTCACATCCCAAGGGTTTGCGTTTTTTTGACTGATGTACACTTCCCTTTTAGGGTGAGTCAGAAGAGGGATTGCTTCCTTGACATGATGTATTTACCTCTTTCACACTTTTGCAAATGCACTCATTCCTCTCTGTGGCTGCAGAATACTTGAGGGCAGGTCATTTGGGTACAAAGGGAGATGGTGACCCTGAAAGCTAGACAATGTGTAGATGTGCAGCTTAGAGAATGGAAAACGTAAAACTGGTTGCAGGAGCAAATCATTGTTTTGTCTAAATATTGGCTGAGACCAAATGCCTGAGTTTTACTCTGAATGTCTTCAGCAATAGGATTTGAGCAAATGTCTGCCTCTGTAATTTTAATATTTACAAGGTTATTATTATAACCCTGACCCTTGCCTTCCTAACAAGTGTGTTATGCGATTAGCTAATTGATCATGATGAAGTACTCTGAGTTCCTTGTAGAAAAATACTACATTAAATAGAGAACCAGTATCCCGCCTAAATGCCTTATCTCCATGTTGAGATTACTAACTTCCCACTTATGAAACTGATCTCTAAATACACATAACAAGCTGTAGTTAGTAAATTCAAACACCATAAAATAAATGATTGATTTTTTTTAATTTAAATTGCGCTGTTGGGACTAATTTTGCCAATTTGAAGGTTATTCCTAAATAACCAAATCCTCATTTACTCTGCTAACTGGCTCTTTAGTACATTTGCAAATAGAACATATTACATTCCTATCATCAAACAACTTTCCCATTAGCTACAGTAAATACTCTGCACTTTGGTCACCCATCAGTTCCCCATAGAGTTATGGGTTATAAGTTTAATCGTTTCATTTGCATATCCAGCTGAGGTAAATTAGAAAAAGTCGCCACACTCATTACACTTTATTGCATTGCAAACACAGATGTCTGTTTTTCCAGACCCGCTTAACCTTGACCTAAAGAAAAAGATTAGAGTAATACAGTGGGAAAATAGACACTGTGTGTTCACTTGGCTTCTCACGTCTGAACTGCATTGAATTTCCTAGAAAATAAGAGAATTTTCATTTTTTAATTAACAGGGTAACCTTGAAAAAAATCACAATGATCAGATATTGCTTCCCTTAGTTATGAATTACCTGTTAAAAGATCTTCAGACATAATTTTCCTGGACAAATAAACATAAACAAACCAGCTCTATAAAGAATAACTTCACAACATTGGAAAAAATTCCTTCACTAGGAAACGGTAACACGCAACCACCATCTAGCTTAGTGTTAACGCTGGTGAATTCATCTTACCACAAAAGACCCCAAACCACAAAAGACCCCAAATGGCCAAAGCATTTGGGGAAATGCTTTGGAAATGATAACACCCAGCCACCATCTAGCTTAGTGTTAATGCTGGTGAATTCATCTTACAAAATTACAGGCAAAAGGGCCAAGAAAAAGGTGGCCAAGGGGTCTTTGGAGTTTGTGACTTTCGCTCACTGGATACTATTGTTACCAGAAAGGGGTCCTGATCCAGACCCCAAGAGAGAGTTCTTGGATCTCGCACAAGAAAGAATTCAGGGTGAGTCCACAGAGTAAAGTGAAAGCAAGTTTATTAAGAAAGTCAAGGATAACCAATGGCTACTCCATAGACTGAGTAGGTCATTCCCAAAAGTAAGAGCAGGAACGTGCCCACCCTAGGTACAATGCTTGTTTACATCATGCGGAAATGTGCTCTACCACAAGGGTTTGTGATAAAGGATTAATTTTCTTAATTACTGTATTTTGCAAGAATCAATATTATTATCTTTAAAGCAAAATTAGAAATGCTCTTCTTCTCAAGGTATCAGGATATCAGGACATTCCTGAGTCTGGGTCTGTTTAGTAAATGTTATCAATCTGTTCCCTCAACAGTAAACCCCTAGAGGGTAGAAATACCTGACCTGGGAAGGCAGCCTCGCTAGTCCCAGCCTCATTTTTCCCAGCCCTCCTTCAAGATGGAGTCACTCTGGTTCTAATGCATCTGACACTATCATCTGTCTCCCTCACTGTACTCTGATAACTGAACGAAAGGCCCTCTTCCCCCTCCCTGGTATTGTTCCAGGAAGGTTCCTTATGCACACCTGTGCAAGCACATGGTGCAAAGGGATGGACTTTCTGCATATGCACAAGTGACAAATCTTTAATTAGGGTCCATTATCCCAATTGCCGAATCTTCATACCCAATGGATAAAAGCCATTTCTACATGTAAATTTTGGGAGCTTTTGCTATTCTTCTTTCATTGACAGACACAGTTGTATATTTTATCATGTACAACGTGATGTTTTCAAGTATACCTACCTTGTGGAATGGCTAAATCTAGTTAACATATGCATGACCTCACATAGCTAGCGTTTTTGTGGTGAGAACACTTAACATCCACACGCTTAGCATTTTCCAAGAATTCAATGCATTGTTATTAATAACTATAGCCACCATGTTGTGCAATAGATCTCTTAAACCTATTTCTTCTAACTAAAATTTCGTATGATTTGACCAACATCTCCCCAGTTCCTCACCCAACCACCTCAGCCCCTGGTAACCACCACTCTCTACTTGTATGAGACCAACTTTTTTAGATTGCACATATGAGTGAGATAATGCATTTTTCTCTTTCTGTGCTTTGCTTATTTTGTATAACATAATGTCCTCCAGGTTTAACCATGTTGTTGCAAATGACAAGAGTTCCTTCTTTCTTATGGCTGAATAGTATTCCATTGTATATATACCACATCATCTTTATCCATTCACCCACTGATGGACACTCAGGTTGATTCCATATCTTAGCTATTGTGAATAATGCCACAGTAAACATGGAAGTGCAGATATCTCTTCAACATACTGATTTTATTTCATTTGGATATGCATAGCCAATGGTGGGATTGCTGGATCACATGATAGTTTTATCTTTAATTTTTGTAGGAACCTCCGTATTGTTTTCTATAATGGCTGTACTAATCTACATTCCCACCAACAGTGTGCAAAGGTTCCCTTTTCTCCACATCTTCGCCAACATCTATTTTCTGTCTTTTTGATAATAGCCATAACAGATGTGAGATGATATCCCATTGTTGTTTTAATTTGTATTTTCCTGATGATTAGTTGTTATATTGAACAGTTTTTAGACACCTGTTGGCCATTTGGATATCATCTTTTGAGAAATGTCTATTCAAGTACTTTGCCCATTTTTAATTGAGTTACTCATTTTCCTGCTATTCAGTTGTTTGAGTTCCTTATATATTTTGAATATTATTTTCTCTGTTAGGCAGAAGCTTTTTAGTTTGATGTAATCCCACTTCTCTATTTTTGCTTCTGGTGCCTGTGCTTTGGGGATCATATTCAAAAAGTCGTTGCCCAGACTTTTCTTCTAGTAGTTTTATAGTTTTGAGTCTTACATTTAAGTATTTAATCCATTTTTGTTGATTTTTGTACATGGTATGAGAGAAAGGGTCTATTTTCATTTTTCTGCCTGTAGATATGCAGTTTTCCCAGCACTGCTTATTGAAGAGACTGTCCCTTGCCCATTGTTTGTTCTTGGCTCCTTTGTCAAAAATCAATTGGTGCAAACATGGATTTACTCCTGTGTTCTCTATTCTGTTTCATTGGTCTACGTGTCTGTTTTTATGCCAGTACCATTACTACTTTAGTTACTATAACTTTGTAGAATATTTAAAATTAGGGGCTGGGCGCGGTGGCTCACACCTGTAATCCCAGCACTTTGGGAGGCCGAGGCAGGTAGATCACTTGAGGTCAGGAGTTCAAGACCAGCCTGGCCAACCTGGTGAAACTCCGTCTCTACTAAAAATACAGCAATTAGCTGGGCATGGTGGCACATGCCTGTAATCCCAGCTACTCAGGAGGCTGAGGAAGGAGAATCACTTGAACCCAGGAGGCGGAGGTTGCAGTGAGCCAAGATCACGCCACTGCACTCCAGCCTGGGCAACAGAGCGAGTCTCCATCTCAAAAAAAAAAAAAAAAAAAAAAGCTTTGGCCATTTGAGGTCTTTTGTGGTTCCATATTGATTTTAGGATTGTTTTTCTATTTCTGTGAAGAATGTCATTGGTATTTTGATAGGAATTGTGTTAAATCTGTAGATTACTTTGGGTAGTATGGACATTTTAACAATATTAACTCTTCCAATTCATGAACATGGAATATATTTCCATTTATTTGTGTCTTCCTCTATTTCTTTCATCTGTGTTCTATATTTTTATTGCAGAGATTTTTCATCTCCTTGGTTAAATTTATTTTTAAGTATTTAATTTTTTGTAGCTTTTGTAAATGGAATTGTTCCCTTATTTGCTTTTCAGATAGTTCAGTGTTAATGTATAGAAATACTACTGATTTTTATATGTTGATTTTGTATCCTGCAACTTTACCGAGTTCCATTATCAGTTCTGACAATTGTTTGGTGGATACTGTAGGGTTTCTGTATATAAGATTGTGTCATCTGCGAACAGGACAATTAACTTCTTCCTTTCCAATTTGGATGCTTTTTATTTCCTTCTTTTGCCTAATTGCTTTGGCTAGGACCTCTGGTACTATATTGAATGGAAGTGGTAAGAATGGATATCCTGATCTTAACAGAAAAAGCTTTCAACTTTTCTCCACTGAATATGATGTTAGCTATGGATTTGTCATGCATGGACTTTGATTTTTTGAGGTATATTTCTGTAAATTGTTAATAGCTAGAATCAAAAATTCAACACAAAATTAAACTTGAAGAAGTATCTTTAAAGCAAACATGAAAATCAGCAAAAGCAATATGTATGTGATATATGTATACATTGTGTATATGTATACAACGTTGAAAGAAGTCCTTTTAGGGAGCATCTGAAACTCAATCAAAGCATACAAACAAACAATCCATTTTCACGTGCAACCATAAAGGGCATGGAAAACACCTGGCTTCATGCTCAAGTGAAAACTGCACAAGAAGGTACGCGAGGTACCTTTATGAGGTATACAGATGCCCAAAGAGATGTGCCTTCAAGATAAACATGGATAAAAGGAACTGCAAAAAGAAAAACCAGAAAGAGGAGATAACAAGTAAAGTATGCCAAAACAAATTTAGATCCAAAAATCAACTTAGGTGACATATGAGTTTATGCCCAGAAAAAAACTTATATCAGTGACCAAAAGAAGACCTCAATAAAACATACGAAAGTGTGTTTTATCTTTACAACTGAGGCATCTTGACAGGGAAGCTAATGAAGTTTAAGCTTCCGGGCCCCTCAATTACACAGCCCTTTCTAAAGCCCTACAGCAGTCCTAGAAATCTGTTTTTGTAAAATTTTCAAACCAAGATTTTTTAGCCATCATTAGTTAAGACACTGTCCCCTTTCATTCTGAATTCTCTGACATCTTTTTCTTTGTGTCAGATGGCATGGCAGCAACTGCAGGCATTTTTGATGTTTGCTAAAGGGGAAGTTGAGTTGGAAATACACTGATTTGGGGATTATGGGGGATAGTGATGGGTTTTCCCATCCTTCCAAGTGTTGTTAAAATGCTACTCACCTTCCCAGAGGAATGCCTGGGAATACTCCTTCCTTCCCACTTTGCCCATTCATCCAGCTACCTGACACAAAGGAGTAGGGTCAGGAGCTACATCATGATCTGCCAAAGTCTGAAAAGTGTCAAGCCAGAAACCAGTCTGTAAAAAAGTCTTCCCATCATCAGATACATATAATTGCAAGCAGAGGATTTAGTGCTCATCAATGCATAGTCAAAATAGACGTTCTCTCCTGTCAGAAATGGTATAATGTGTACAATTTGAAACATACCATACATTTATTTTGTCTTTTTTAAATAGGAATGTTTAAACATGCCATTTTTAGTACAGTTTTGAAAGCTGTCTTGTAAGGTTTTAATAAAATAAAAGATAGATTGTAGACTTCTGATTTGGATGTATATAAAGAGTTTTCTCTTTTAGATGCTTTAAATTTATTAAAGAACTGAAAGTTCAGATTAAAAAATAATGAAATATGTAACAAAATAGATACAAATGAGAGTTGAAACCAGTAGATACTACTCTGACATCAAGAAAAGAATTGTATCAAAAATGTTCAAATCATGCCAAAAGCAATAATTCACTCAAGGAGGAGATCAGTGTTGACTAGTAATAATAAATACACTCTTCGATTGTGTGATCATTAAGTTAATAAAGAGGAGGAACTCAAACATGCTGAGAAAAGCTTCAATTTCTTCCTGATTTGACAGGAAGTTCTGACATCAATAAACATAATATAAAACTTACAACGTACAAGGACATTGACAACGAGGAGTGTTGTCAATTCAAAGACCAACACTAATCACTGCCTGAGAAAATCTGAAATGCCTTGAAATTTCTAAGCCTATATAAAAAAGAAATTTGGCCGTGCGTGGTGGCTCACACCTGTAATCCCAGCACTTTGGGAGGCTGAGGCAGGCGGATCATGAGGTCAGGAGATTGAGACTATCCTGGCTAACATGGTGAAACCCCGTCTCTACTAAAAATACAAAAAAAAAATAGCTGGGCGTGGTGGCACGCACCTGTAGTCCCAGCTGCTCGGGAGGCTGAGGCAGGAGAATCGCTTGAACCCGGGAGGCGGAGGTTGCAGTGAGCCGAGATCGCGCCACTGCACTCCAGCCTGGGCAACCGAGTGAGACTCTGTCTCAAAAAAAAAAAAAAAAAAAGAAACTTGGTAATTTCCCCAAATTTGAATCCTAAACAATTTTAAAACTTTACATGGCATTTCCAATAACAAAGTAGAATGCTGAAACAAACTTTCTTAAATAACAATAATAAATTAAAATGTTGATTGACCATGCTTAAAAAAACTGAATGATATTTCTGTTCTCTCAATAGAAAGAAATACTAAAAAATCATGTCAAGACTATGCAACCAAAAACTGTAAGGGAAATAGTACCACGGAGGTGTGTCAGGCAGTGAATCACTAAAAATGGAATGTTATTTTCCTGAATCATATGATATTTGTTGTATTTGTCTGCCTGTTAGGCTTTGTAATTTTCTTTGCTTCTTTCAATCTAATGATTTACTTCTATATTTAATTTTGTATTCATTGTTTTGTATTCTGCTAAAGAGGGCTCTAAAACCTACATAAGCTTTAGGCTCCACCAATTCTGGATATTCTCCTGCCTCAAAGCACCACTCGATTTCACATGTGCACAAGAGGATACAATAAGATGTTCACAATGAAACGAAGCCCGCATGATGAGGTTCAGAATCCTGATGGGGCAACAAATTAAAGATCAAAGTGAAAATTCCTCAGGATAATGAAAACTGGCCTTGTATCTCAGTGGATACATGTCTTCCACAAAGAAACAACAGCAACCCTTGCCTTTGCCTAGAAACAGAAAGTCATTTGTGGTCTCTTGACTGTTGCGATGTTGATTCTCAACTAAATTTTGCCAAACGCCATGTCAGAAGGAGGATGCACAGGCCACCTAGTTCAAGTTATGATTCCCTCTATGAAGCACCATTTTTCTTTAATAAAGAATTACTACTGCAGGCCAGGTGTGGTGGCTCACGCCTCTAATCCCAGCACTTTGGGAGGCTGAGGCGGGCAGATCACTTGAGGTCAGGAATTCAAGACTAGCCTGGCCAACATGGTGAAACCCCATCTCTACTAAAAATACAAAAATTTGCCAGGTGTGGTGGTGGTGGGGGCCTGTAATTCCAGCCACTTGGTAGGCTGAGGCAGGAGAATCACTTGAACCTGGGAGGCAGACGTTGCAGTGAGCCAAGATTGCACCACCATACTCCAGGCTGGGCGACAGAGCAAGACCCCCTCTCAAAAAAAAAAAAAAAAAAAAAAAAAAAAAAAAAAAAAAACAAACACACACACAACCAGAATTATTACTGCAAAAGAAAGAAAAAAATATATAGGAGAGTCAAGCTATGCAACTTTATTTCCCTAGTCCTATATTTTTCTTTAGGCTAATGAAAACATGGAATTTGCACCAATCTACCCTTCAGTGTTTCCAAAAACATTATTCGGTCCACCATTGTTTATCAGGCCTGTAAAATTTGCTTTGGCGCTCACATCTGCTGTGTTATGCCTCCTTCCCTTTGTCTTCCAGAACTTCCTCTCTGGTTTCCTGTATGATAGAACTTAGAGGATACTAACATGTTCTAATAGAAAATTCATTGTGAATTCTTCTGTGAATATAAAATATTCGGAGGATTTAAAAGAAAGAGTTAGAACATAAACTTTACTTTGGGCCAGCTGGTTATCATTTGGCCTGCCTTGAAGTTGTTTAATCCTCAGGAATGAGCCAGTCTTTATCCTCAGAGCAGCAAAAGACTCTCAAACGTGAAACAATGGACACTTATGAGTCCCTTGTTGATCTATTTCTGCAAGAGATTTGGTTAGCTTTTCCAGCAAAGAATCTTAAAAACCACACTACTGAAAAGGACACAACGAGGTCATCTTCTGAGCCAGACTGCCAAAAAGGACAGCACTTAAAATAATGAAAACAGATAGTCATTGCTCCAGTTCTTAAAATCTTTATGGGACAGATGCTTCTCTCAAAGACAAGTGTGCGCTGGTTTTAGGAGCACTGCGGCTGAATGAAGATCTATAACGCTGGCAAACTCATCAATACCCCCTCAACTGCAACAACAACGTCAAGATGTCTACATCCAAAGAAACAACTGGCTCAAAGGATTAAGGTAATATACATAACTCCCAATAGGAAGGTTTTGCCTCCATGAAACGTTGAATCAAATTAAGCATCAGAAACCATAGTGGCTTACATGGAGAAGGAATTCTTCATCTAACCCTTTAATTAATATCCTTATTAATTATCCATCCAATGGAACTCTGATAGTCATACAGATCAGGTTTTACTGGACGAAAACGAAATCCTCAAAACAAAGATTCCTTTTGATTGATTTGCCTGATATACTGTAAAGTGTTTATTGTTGTTGTTGTTTTTGAGACGGAGTCTTGCTCTGTTGCCCAGGCTGGAGTGCAGTGGCAAGATCTCAGCTCACTGCAACTTCCGTCTCCCAGGTTCAAGCAATTCTTCTGCCTCAGCCTCCCCAGTAGCTGGGACTACAGGCACAAGCCACCACACCTGGCTAATTTTTGCATTTTTTAGTAGCTTTTTAGTGGAGACGGGGTTTCACCATGTCGGCCAAGTCGGTCTTGAACTCCTGACCCGAGGTGATCCACCCACCTCAGCCACCTAAAGTGCTGGGATTAAAGGCATAAGCCATGGCACCCAACTAGTAAAGTTGTTTTAATTGTTTAAAAAGTGCAGAATAATACATACTATGTAGAGTACAGATTGAGAGATTAGCTGCAAATCTTCACCCTTCCTTGCACCTGTACCCTTGCCACGGCTTCACAATGGTAAGAAATGTCAATGGCAATAATGAAGCTGATGTTCATCTCAACACAAGATTTTAGAAGTGCACTTTCTGCTTTCACAACTCTAAGATAATTGCGTACATTATAACATACTTAGTTAATGGCTATTATTCAGTGTTTCTCAGGGTTTTCCAAAGAAATCGATCCAATAGGAATATATTTTATATCTATAGATATCTCTATCTCTATCTATATTGATATATATATATCTATATGTCTATACACATAAGATATAGTTCTCTCTTTTTCTGTCTCTCTGTCTTGATAAATATATATCTAGAAACAGAGAGAAAGAGAGAGAGAGATGTTAAGGATTTCACATGCAACTGTGGAGGCTGACAAATCTAAAGTCTGTAGGGTAAGCCAACAAGCTGGAGACCCAAAGAAGCTGATATTTTAGCTCCAGTCTGAAGGTAGCCTGGAGGCAGAATTTCCTCTTCTCAGGGGAGTTGAGTCTTTTCTCTATTAAAGCCTTCAACTAATTGGATGAGACCCACCCACACTACAGGAGATAATTAGCTTTACTCAGAGGCTGCTGATTTAAATGTTAATCTCAGCTTTAAAATACCTTCACAGACACAACTAGAATAATGCTTTGTCAAATATCTGGGTTCCGTGGCCTAGCCAAGTCGACACACGAAATTAACCATCCTATATCCATTGATCCTTCTGTTTATTCAACAAGCTTTCATATGATGCAACCATGCCACATGCCACTGACACACAAATGTTAGCTGCTCTACTCAGGTTTGTTGGGGTGTGTGTGTGTGTGTGTGTGTGTGTGTGTGTGTGATGGAATCTTGCTCTGTCACCCAGGCTGAAGTGTAGTGGCATGATCTCAGCTCACTGCAACCTCTGCCTCCCAGGTTCAAGCGATTCTCCTACCTCAGCCTCCCAAGTAGCTGGGATTACAGGCATGCGCCAACATACCCAGCTAATTTTTGCATTTTTGGTAGAGACAGGGTTTCACCATGTTGCCCTGGCTGGTCTCGAACTTCTGACCTCAGCTGATCCACCTGCCTCAGCCTCCCAAAGTGCTGGGATTACAGGCATAAGCCACCATGCCCACCCTATACTCACATTTTTATTTACAACACATAATGATAGGTGCTATGCAGGTTTGCATACTTTTCTGACCAATTTTGTACATTTTTTATAACTCTCATTGTCTTTACATAGCTTTCCACAACATCAATCAGCTAAGGTACTTAAGGAGCACATTAGGAGCTGCTGACACTGCTGTTAAGATATGAATAAGAAAAATACCTTCGTGTGTATTTCAAATCACAAACAACTCTAATTTGAATATAAGTCCATGAAATAGAAATACTTTATCTTTTTGTTATTATTATATAAACCAATTACCTAATTTTTAAGGTAATTTATTTACAATTCTTTTGAAAATAATGCCTTGAAGTAATTTTTTCTTTTTCATGATCAACAGATCAACAGAGCTTTGGAAAGCACCAATGGTATAAGCAGAAAGGGAAGAAATAGAATAGATTATTTTTTAAAAAAAGAGCGACAGTGACTTACATGGTCACCTAAACCATATGCTGTTTTCTTTGTTATTCTTTTTTTTCTCAGGTTAGGAGGTTATTAACCTGTATCCTGGAGTGAATGTGTGCCAATTACATCAATGGGACAGAGTAAGGAAATGCGCATTAAAAATTAAACCTATTAGGACAATATTTGAGTCCTAACAGTATTTATAATTTAAAAAAATGTTTTTCAGCCAGGCGCAATAGCTCACGTCTGTAATCCCAGCACTTTGGGAGGCCAAGGCAGGCAGATCACGAGGTCAGGAGATTGAGACCATCCCGACTAACATGGCAAAACTCCGTCTCTACTAAAAATACACACACGCACACACACACACACACACACACACACACACAAAAGATTAGCCGGGTGTGATGGAGAATGGCATGAACCCGGGTGGCGGAGCTTGCAGTAAGCCAAGATTATGCCACTGTACTCCAGCCTGGGCGACAGAGCGAGACTCCATCTCAAAAAAAAATGTTTTCTCTGTTTTAATTTTTGATACACACTGATGGGGGAAAGCAGCTGAATATGTAAGCCAAAGCCAACAGAAACAAAAGATGCTTGTTTTATGTATTTTTCCCAATTCCTTATTTCATACACAGCATTACAGCAAACCATTTTGGTATCATCCAATTGGACATACTCCTTTAGCCAGTAGTTTTTCTAAATGGGAAATTATCGACCATTCTGCTTCAAACTAGGATGGCATATCTAATGGCCATGTCTGGCTTTTTATAAACATGTAACCACTAAAAGGCAAAGCAGTACTTTGCACTGATCTTTGCCAGTGATATAACTTAAGAAACCCTGGCTTTTGAACCATTTCACTATCAAAAGTATTTTCTCCTGGATAATTAATTGGTCCTGTGGTCCATGAAGGTCTTGTAGATTCCTGGATCTACCACTCACTAGCTATGTAACCTTGGACACAGATGTCAATCTTTCTCTGCCTCAATTTCCTCATCTGTAAAATCGAGAAATTAGGAAGTTGACATAAATAACAAATGAGTGAAGATTGGTAGAGGATCTAGGACAGTGCCTAGCACATAATAAGCACTATGGAAGTGTTAGCTATTGCAAGTTTCATCAAACAGATTAAGACCGACACTAATTACTCACACAATGGTAACATGCATTGAAAGGACCATGTATTGTCTACCTTGTCTTCCTTTTTTCACTTCCCCAACACACTGCCCTGCCCTGCCCTGCCCTCCCACTCAGGGTTACTGCTCTTGCTGCTCCTTCTGCCTGGATGTCCTTCCCCACATCTTCACACAATTGCTACTTTTCATCAAATTAAATAGCACTTCCCAGCCGGGCACAGTGGCTCATGCCTGTAATCCTAGCACTCTGGGAGGCCGAGGTGGGTGGATCACCTGAGGTCAGGAGTTCGAGACCAGCCTGGCCACATGGGGAAACCACCCCCCATCTCTATTAAAAATACAAAAATTAGCCAGGTGTGGTGGTACATGCCTGTAATTCCAGCTACTCAGGAGGTTGAGGCAGGAGAATCGCTTGAACCCAGAAGGCAGAGGCTGCAGTAAGCCAAAGTCATGCCACTGCACTTCAGCCT
The DNA here is from genome assembly GCF_043159975.1 of Macaca nemestrina. NCBI lineage: Eukaryota > Metazoa > Chordata > Mammalia > Primates > Cercopithecidae > Macaca > Macaca nemestrina. The sequence continues at coordinate 69,297,767 of NC_092142.1, read as the reverse complement.
GAGCAAGAGAGTGAGACTCTGTCTCAGAAAAACAAACAAACAAACAAACAAAAACAAAAACAAATTAAATGGCACTTCCTCAAAGACGCCTTCCCTAAACACTCTAGCAAAAGCAGCTACAACCTGCCTATACACACATATGAACACACACACACACACACACACACACACACACACAACCACATTACCTTATCTTTTTTTATAGTACTTTTTAGGACTGCCTTAGTTCATTCAGGCTGCTGTAACAATAATCCCATAAACTGGGTGGTTTATAAGCAATAGAAATGTGTTCCTCACAGTAAAGGGCTGGCAGATTCAATGTCTGGTGAGGTTCTGTTCCTCATAGATGGTGCCTTCTGTGTGTCTTACATGGAAGAAGGGGTACAGCAGCTCTGTGGGGCCTCTTTTATAAGGGCACTAATCCTGTTCATAAGGGCTCTGCCTTCATGATCTGATTAACCCCCAAAGGTGCAACCTGTTTTTTTTTCAGATGGAGTTTTGCTGTTGTTGCCTGCCCAGGCTGCAGTGCAATGGCGTGATCTTGGCTCACCGCAACCTCTGCCTCCCAGGTTCAAGTGATTCCCTGCCTCAGCCTCCCGAATAGCTGGGATTACAGGCATGTGCCACCATGCCCGGCTAATTTTTGTATTTTTAGTAGAGACAGGGTTTCTCCATGCTGGTCAGGCTGGTCTCGAACTCCCAACCTCAGATGATCCACCCACCTTGGCCTCCCAAAGTGCTGGGATTACAGGCATGAGGCACAGCGCCCGGCCCTCTTTTTTTAAAATAAAAATGGGGTGCTGTTCCATCACCCAGGATGGAGTGCAATGGTGCCATCATGGCTCAATGCAGCCTCCAACTCCTGGGCTTAAGCCATCCTCCCACCTCAGCCTCCCTTGTAGCTGGGACCACAGCCACATGCTACCATGCCCAGCTAATTTTTTAAATTTTTGTAGAGACAAGGTCTCGCTAGGTTGCCCAGGCTGATCTTGAACTCCCAGACTCAAGCAATCCTCCCACCTCAAACTGTCAAAGTGCTAGAATTATAGTCAGGAGCCACCATGCCCAGTCAAGCCTCACCTCATAATACTATCATATGGGAGATTTGGTTTTAACATATGAATTTTGGGAAAACACAACCATTCAGACCATAGCAAGAACCTAAATCGTATTAATTATTTGTCTTATTTCCTCTTTGTAGTTTATAATAGAATGTTATAAGTTCCAACTTGTTCACCAGTAAACAGATTGGCACCTAATACTTAATATGGGTTAAAAAAATATTTGTGAAGGCTGACTGCAGTGGCACACCTGTAATCCCAGCACTTTGGGAGGCCGAGGTGGGTGGATCACTTGAGGTCAAGAGTTTGAGACCAGCCTGGCCAACAAGGTGAAACCCCCATCTCTACTAAAAATACAAAAATTAGCCGGGTATGGCGGTGGGCACCTGTAATCCCAGCTACTTGGGAGGCTGAGGCAGGAGAATTGCTTGAACCCTGGGGACAGAGGTTGCAGTGAGCCGAGATTGCACCACTGCACTCCAGCCTGGATGATAGAGCAAGACACACACACTCTCTATCTATCTATCTATCTATCTATCTATCTATCTATCTATCTATCTTCTATCTATGTATCTATCTATCTATATATATATGTGGACTGAATTTGTGCCTGATATTAAACAGTTATGACACATGGGATTATAATTTCTCTGAGCTGGTTTGGATAAATATATGCCTGCAGTATTAACCATAAGTCTCTTTTTCTCAGAGAGCAAGAGACTAGATATTGTAGGCCATTTATAATTAACCAAGGAAAAATGCTAACAGGAATATATGAAACGTGATCAAATTAAAGAATCTGATTTTCCCATGTGGATTGTTACATTAGCCTCATTATTCTGTGGTCATGCATTACACAGGGGACTTAACTCTATTAGGTTATCAGTGGTAGAAAAGAAAATACAAGACGCCAGGCTGCACCCAGGACAGGAAAGGCAACTCCTCTTACTTTTTCTGCCATATCGGAAAGTCTGTGTTCCCATCGCAGGAGACCAGAATATGCCGCTCCAAAATATGACTGTAGGAGACCAGAGTAGGTCACCCTAAAATATGCCTCTTTAGGATAAGGATTATTTTGAGAAACAGCGGCCACAGGAGCAGCACTATATGTTAACTACTGTAAGTTTCATGATACAAGATTAAGACCAAAACTAATTACCAACAATGGTAACATGCATTGGAAAGGACCATGTAGAAGTTACCCTCTTGTAAGGTAACTGACATCCATAAAGGAACTCTTTACTTGTAAGGCTGTCTCCCTCTCAGTACCAGGAAGAAACGGATGACCGTAAATCACTAGAGGCTCTTATCAATGGAAAAGACCTCGACTTATTAAATCTATAGAACAAACCTTACCCTGTTCACTGTTTTTCCTGGTCACCTCCGCATAACTGGCCTTCCTCATTCTTTCTTTGCTTTCTTTGTTTCAGCAGACAATGGTATTTAAGCCTGAATTCAAAGCCAGCACTTGGAGATTTCTCCGGGTATTTGCCATGTATGCATGAGACATACATGTTATGAAACTTCTGGGGGTTTTTGTTCTCATTTATCTGCCTGTTATGGGAAACCGTACTTTGACTTTGGAAGCTTAGAAAATGACACCCCGAAGTATGGCCCTTTAGTGTGCTGGGTGCTTTGAACGGAAGGAGACTGAATGGCATCAGAAGCAGACTCAGAAACAAAGTCTGTCTCTGACCTTCTCTTGCCCTCCTGTCTCCCAATCTGCTTCCTTCCCCAAAGTGGATCTTACAAACCAGAATTCCTCTTCCCCAGAGCAGATCCTAGAAATTAGAAACCTTCTCCAGAGTAAGCCATAAAACCTAGAAAGATCATTCTCTCACTTCCTCCTTCTCCCTTGAAGACCCTCATTCTGTCAGAGGCATTTGAACCAGAGCAACTCCATCTTGAGTAGGGGCTGGGTAAAATGAGGTTGAGACCTACTGGGCTGCATTCCCAGATGGTTAAGGTATTCTAAGTCACAGGATGAGACAGGAGGTCAGCACAAGATACAGGTCCTAAAGGCCTTGCTGATAAAAAAGGCTGCAGTAAAGAGGCTGGCTAAAACCCACCAAAACCAAGATGGCCATGAGAGTGACCTCTGGTCATCCTCACTGCTACACTCCCAACAGCGCCATGACAGTTTACAGATGCCATGACAATGTCAGGAAGTTACCTATATGATCTAAAAAGGGGAGGCATGAATAATCCACCCCTTGTTTAGCATATCATCAAGAAATAACCATAAAAATGGGCAAGCAGCAGCCCTTGGGGCTGCTCTGTCTATGGAGTAGCCATTCTTTCATTTATTTACTTTCTTAATAAACTTGCTTTCACTTTATTCAATGGACTCACCCTTAATTGTTTCTTATGCAAGATCCAAGAACCCTCTCTTGGGGTCTGGATCAGGACCCCTTTCTGGTAACAATTCCAGAGGGGTCCCGCCCCACACCCAAGAGGAAGGAATGCTACCCAGAGAGGTCAAGAAGAATCTGAATAGACAGGCCTTGCTGGGTTTCCCCAGCATAATCTATCACAATATTAGATCATTCTCTTTTCGTGCAATCACATTTCTACATGGTTGTCAATTCTTCACTGAGCCTAAGCATAAAAACAGTCTTCTCTGGGTGTTTGGATCTTCATTTCTGAAGGTTCCTGTGTCCTGTAAGACTTTGATTAAATAAATGTGTTATGTGTTTCTCTTGTTCACCTGTCTTTTGTTATAGGAGTGCTGGCCGTGACCCTTATGATGGATGAGAAAAGGCATCATACCTTTTTGCCCTCCCATTCCCAATTAAGAACTATAAAGTGTAAAGAGAAAATTAATTTTCCTCCCCTACATTACACAATGTTAGCCACAGTAAAAAGCACTAGCCGATGATTCAACGATGGAAAGATATTACCTATCAAGCCATGAAAAATCATGGAGTACCCTTAATGCATATGACTAAATGAAAATGAAGCCATCCTCAAGGGTTAACAAGAATTTTGAGCGGAAATGCGTTATAATTAAGTATGAATTAGGCTGCACTTTGCTACACTCCCTTGTAACCAAAAGTCACGTAGTACTACATACTGACCACATGTATCACCATTGTTCTTATAGATAGGATCTCTGAGGTTAGAATTATAAGGCTTTTGTTTAAGAATTACTTAACATGTTTCCAGATTCTGATTTCCAGTGCCCCACCCCTACTCCATAGAGAAACTGAATCAGCATGAGAATAGTTTCTTCATCTCCCTGTCCCATGAGATAATGGACTCTTTCCAATCAATGATCGCCACGTTCCAGCCCACTCCAAAATCCTTAAAAACCTTAGCCCCAGACTCCCCGGGAGATGAATCTGAGGTTTCCTCCTGTCTCCTCATTCAGCAGCCCTCCGATGAAACCTCTTTCTCTGCAGCAACCTGGTGTCTCAGCGACTTGACTTGCCACGTACATCACACAATGAATCCATCGTGTTACAAAAGAAGCCAATCTCAAAAGGTGACACACTATATGATTCCAACTATATGACATTCTGGAAAAGGCAAAACTATGGTGACAGTGTAAGATCAGTGGTTAGAGGGGAGAAAGGAATGCATAGACGGAGCGCAGGGCAGTGAAACTATTCTGTATGATGCTGCAATCGCAGGTACATGTCACGCACTTGCTGAAAACCACAGAATATACAACATCAGGAGTGAACTTTACTGTAAACTATGGACTTGAGTTAATTAATGGTGGATCAACATTGCCTCATCAGTTGCAATAAATGTATCACACTAACGCAAGATGTTAACAGGGGAAACTAGACGGGGAAAGGAAAGGAGGGGCATAAGGAAACTCTGTACTTTCCCCTCAATTTTTTGTAAACCTAAAACAGCTCTAAAAAATAAGGTCTATTTAATTAAAAAAAAAAATTGTACAAGCTGTCATTCTTTTCATGTAATTTGAGAGGCTATTTCCTCAACCCTAAATGCATTAAGACACCCAGAGTCTTACCCATTTTTTAGTTAATTACAACCTGTTTTCTCATCACATTTCTAGATTCTATGTAACAGATGGTGAAAACGTCTATTCTGAAGGCCTAAAACGTATTCCTGTTCAAGAATAGTGGCTATTACCCAGCATCCCCTGCGCAGGGGTTGGAATACCCAGGGCTGGGTGCAAGAAGAGGGGGCCACACATGGGGCTCCAGGGTGGAAAACAGAAAGCAAATCCTCAGGGTGCTAACAAGAATAGAGGGAACTCCTAGAGGAATTAAAAGTAACCCCTACCAGGAACCTAGGGAAATAATCTATACAGAGAAAAAAACGACTTGTTTGAAATTCATTCACACTGGCAGGGTCAATAGAAAAATTTCAATGTAAATAACAGGAGACCTTAAATGCATGTTTGCTGAATGCTGAAGGATCCGGGGCAGAAACTGTGCAGAGGTTTCTGCAGTGGCCAAATGTTGCCTCTTATCACAGCAGAACAGCCATTAAAAGGGAAGTCCTGGGAACACAGTGAACGGAGATGGAGCCAATCAGATACCCCTGCGAGAGATTTTTAAAGATTTTTTTGTTTTTATTCTCGTTGTAGTCCATTTGGATCGGATAAGATTTGGGAGACCGATAATTTGCCATTATCTTAACCTCAAAGTTGAAGTAACATTTAAAGGCATTAATGTGGCTTTTTTCCCTCCCAGGGGCATCTTCAGCTTCACACCACCGACTCTTCATTCGTCATCAGCAAGCTAGGGACAATTACTCAGAAGACAATGGCAGCAGTGCCACAGCACCCTGGGTTTAATGCTATTTCTGTCTCTATAAAATCTTCAATAATTTGTTTACGACTTCCAAAATTCAACAACAGTGTGCAAATGCAATTCCACTTATGTTAATGTGTACCTCCTTTTCTCATATCACATTCTGAATAAAAATTAGGCAAGTACTCTGTTTTGAAAATATATAAGATGTGAACTTGCTTGGGGGGTGGGGGGACCTCCAAATGTACTATCCTATCAACCACATTTTTTTTAACTTAATAACTTAAGTGAACGGTTAGTGAAATTACAACCTGCTTGTGACACAATAAATTTACAACAAAATTCATTCCATAAATTATTCAATTCCAAGACTGCAGTCAAGGAGAGAAATATCACCAGGAGCAGGTGATTAGCATGTGAAAGGAAAAAACCATCTCCCTGCAGAAACAATCACTGTCAAAGCTTCCTATTGGAGTTTTGTAAAAATTACTGTTAAGAACACACATTTAAGGCTTTGTAGTTCCTATAAAAGGGCTAAGTATTTGATTTACATTAGATTCATTTGTTCTTTCTTCAACTGTCTCTTTCTCCTGCAAACCATAACTGCCTCAATAAATGCTTGCTCAATCAAGCATGCATTAAAACAAAGGAATTTAACTTCAATAAAAGTGATGAATCAGGGCCAGAAGTTAACTTTTCCCTCCTCTGTGTTTCTTGCTACAAAGTAGGCAAAGCAGAAATTTACATCTGATGCTCCACAGGGGAATATCATTGGTTTGTATTGTGTGGTTGGTCATATTTGTAGATTCTTGAAGAAATCATTTGAAGCCAAAGTTGCGGGACAAAAGGGTTTCAACCAAACTACATTTGTGAACGTGGTCTATAGGCAACCTATCTCTGTAAATGGAACTGTCTGCTTTCTACCAACTCAACACACAGAAGACAGTGCTGGTGGACAAAGAAAAGAGTTCCAGGATGTTTTCTGAAATCTGGCACACAAATCCCCAGCTGGTGGTATTTTCAGCCAGGTACTAGGAACACTTCTTACCTTCCGTGGTAGTTGGTCTTCAATGAAACAAAGTAGATATTATCACCTTTTTTCTTAATTCAAACAACAATGTGGGCTGTTCTCACATATTAATACATACGCTGTTCAGCAAATGCCTTAGAATCTGCTTTTCTTTAGGGGTTGCTCTTTTTCTTATAGGCATGTGTGATAGGCAGAACAATAGGAAATGTCCATGCCCTATTTCCCAGAACCTGTGAAGATGTTACAATGCATGGCACAGAGGAATTAAGGTAGCAGATGGAATTAAGGTTGCTAATCAGCTGACCTTAAAATAGGGAGATAATCCTGTATTATCCAGGTGGGCGAAGTGTAATTACAAGGGTCTTTAAATGTGGAAAAAGGAGGCAGGAGAGTGGGTATCAAAGGGACATGATGTGAGAAAGACTTAACCAGTATAGAGACAGAAAGCTGCAATACTTTTTCATATCCATTATAAAGGTCAGAGCCAACACTCTTGCAACAAAAAAACAGGTTAATAAGAGAAATGCTGTATTCATCTGTTCTCATCTACTAATGAAGACATAGCCAAGACTGGGTAATTTAAAAGAAACAAGGTTTAATTGACTCGCAGTTCAGCATGGATGGGGAGGCCTCAGGAAACTTACAATCATGGTGGAAGGGGAAGCAAACACGTCCTTCTTCACATGGCAGCAGGAGGAGAAGTGCCAAGCAGAAGGAGGGAACGCCCCTTATAAAACCATCAGATCCTGTGAGAACTCACTATCACAAGAATAGCATGGAGGTAACCACCCCCATGATTCAATTACCGCCCACCGGGTCCCTCAGGACACATGGGGATGATGGGAACTATAATTCAAGAAGAGATTTGGGTGAGGACATACCAAACCATATCAAATGCATAATAAATTTATTTAATTAAAATTGTACAGGACACAGGAGCCGTCAGAAACGAAGACCCAAACACCCAGGGAAAACTGATTTTCTGTTTAGGTTCAGTGAAGAATGGCAACCATGTAGAAACGTGACTGGACAAAGAGAAGAATCTAATTGTGATAGACTGAGCAGGGAACACACAAGGCTTGTCTGTGCAGATTCTTCTTGGCCTCTCTGGGTAGTATTCCTTCATCTTGGGTATGGGGCAGGACCCCTCTGGAATGAGTGCCTTCAAAGGAGGAAGCAGAGAGTGACATTTCTAGGTTTAACGGCTTGCTTTGGATGGGAGGTTTCTAATTTCTAGGATCTACCTTGGGGAACAGGTAGATTCTGGTTTCTAAGACTTTGGAGGGGGAACAGGGGTTGGGTGACAGGAGGACAAGAGAAGGTCAGAGAGAGACTTTGTTTCTGACTCTGCTTTTGAGGCCTTCCAATGTCCTACTGTTCAAAGCACTCAGTATGCCAATGTGCCATATTTTGGGGTATTGTTTTCTAAGCCCCAACACTGGCTGCTGCTGGCTCTGAAAATAGAGGAAGGGCAGTGGCTCATGCCTGTCATCCCAGTACATTGGGAGGCTGAGGCAGGCAGATTGCTTGAGCTCAGGAGTTCAAGACTAGCCTGGGCAACATGGCGAAATCCTGCCTCTACTAAAAATACAAAAATTAGCCGGGCATGGTGGCACACACCTGTGGTCCCAGCTACTTGGGCAGTTGAGGTGGGAGTAACGCCTGAGCCCAGGATAACAAGGTTGCAGTGAGCCAGGATCATACCACTGCACTCCAGCCTAGCTGACTCTCAAACAAAAGAAAAGATAGAGGAAGGTACCGTGAGCCAAGGAATGCAAGTGGCCTCTAGGAAATGGAAAAGAGACAGAAATTAATTCTCCCCTAGAGCCTAGAGAAAAAACACAGCCCCGTGAGATCTTACTCTCAGGCAGAATGATCCCTCTTTGTACTTCTGACCTATCACTAGAGCTATAAGATAAATTTGCATTCTTTTAGACTCCTAAGTTTGTGGTAATTCATTAAAGCAGTAATGGGAAACTAATACAGAGTATTGACACAATACACCTGTTAAAAATCTTAGCAAATTAAATTTAAGAGACTTTAACTGAGCAGAGAACGAGACGCAAATCAAGCAGCCTCCTGAGCAAAAGAGGTGCAGAGAGACCCTAGCGCAGCCATGTGGTGGGGGAAATTTACAGACAGAAAAAGGAAAGTGACATCCGGGAAATGGAAGTGAGGGACAAACACAGCCGGCCCTGGTTTCAGCTCAGCCATTGCCTGATCTGAACACAGTTTGAACGCTTGCCCCCTTTGGCGATACCTCACACCCTATTCTGAAAGGTAAAATGGTATGGAGAAAGGAAAGGAATTCGGCACATTGTTACTGTTTGTTAATAAAGGAAATCACAAAAGGAGAGGCTTAAAAGTTAATTTTACTTAACTCTCCCTAAAATTACATAGGCGGGAATATTTGTGGTTTCTGTCTGTTTTTTGAAACACAGTTTCACTCTGTTGCCCAGGCTGGAGTGCAGTGGCAAGATCTCAGCTCACTATAACCTCCGCCTCCCAGGTTCAAGCGATTCTTATGCCTCAGCCTCCCAAGTAGCTGGGATTACAGGTGCCCGCCACCACGCCTGGCTAATTTTTGTATTATTAGTAGAGACAGGGTTTCACCATGTTGGCCAGGCTGTTCTCAAACTTCTAACCTCAAGTGATCTGCCTGGCTCAGCCTCCCAAAGTGCTGGGATCACAGGTGTGAGCCACTGCACCTGGCCAGTAGGAATAATTTGGATGTGCAATTAGGTTTTGTTTTTTGTTTGTTTGTTTGTTTGTTTTGGTTTTTTTGGAGACAGAGTCTTGCTCTGTCACCCAGGCTAGAGTACAGTGGCACAATCTTGGCTCACTGTAAACTCTGCCTCCCAGATTCAAGCCATTCTCCTGCCTCAGCCTCCTGAGTAGGTGGGATTACAGGCATGCGCCACCAAGCCAAGCTAATTTTTGTATTTTTAGTAGAGACAGGGCTTCACCGAGAGTTGGATATCAGCTAGTATCAACCAGGGCTTCACCATGTTGGTCAGGCTGGCCTCAAACTCCTGACCTTGTGATCCACCCCCATCAGCCTCCCAAAGTGCTGGGATCATAGGTGTGAGCCACTGCACCTGGCCAGTAGGAATAATTTGGATGGGCAATTATGTTTTTGTTTGTTTGTTTGTTTGTTTGTTGTTTTTTGTGTGTTTTTGAGACAGAGTCTTGCTCTGTCGCCCAGGCTAAAGTGCAGTGGCACAATCTCGGCTCACTGTAAACTCCACCTCCCAGATTCAAGCGATTCTCCTGCCTCAGCCTCCTGAGTAGGTGGGATTACAGGCATGCACCACCAAGCCCAGCCAATTTTTGTATATTTAGTAGAAACAGGGCTTCACCATGTTGGTCAGGCTGGTCTCGAACTCCTGACCTTGTGATCCATCCCCATCAACCTCCCAAAGTACTGAGATTACAGGCATGAGCCACCACACCCGGCCTGGATAGGCAATTTTGTTTTAATTGCAATTAGCCTTCTTCCATTTATCAAAAAGATTCCTTAGTGTTTATGGATAGATACATCTTCCACCAGCAGTGGAATACTTCACTCTATCTAAAGCAGTTCCTTCTTTCTTAGATAATGCCTCCTTCTCACCTATTGTCTGATTCTCCAGAGCCATCAGCCATTGCCTGGCATGTAGTTTGTGCTTTGATATACAGAAGCCACCTAAAAACCACCTTGACTTCTAACAGTAAATTCCTATTAGATTGTTCAGTGTGGAAGAAAACCAACATATAACTGCAGAATAAAGAGCTGAAAGGAATCTTATGTGATCTAGTTTAACCTCTTTATTGTATCAGAAAAGTAAGTAGGATCCAAACACTGGAATTCTCTTTGAAGGTCATGCAGTCTGGAGTGAAAGTAGCTTGAAATGCCAGCGCAGGTCTCTTCTCACAATGCATGCTGCTGTCCACATGGGTTGTTTATATTCAGTCCTTCATTCATCCAATGGCAATTTACTGAGGGCCTACCTGTGTGCTGGGCACTGCTTTAGACACTGGTTATGCAGTGGAAAATAGAGAAACGAAGGCCCTATTTTTTTGTTTGTTTATTTGTTTTTGTTTGAGATGGAGTCTCACTCTGTTCGCCCAGGTTGGAGTGCAGTGGTGTGCTCTCAGCTCAACGCAGCCTCCACCTCCCAGGTTCAAGAGATTCTCTGCCTCAGTCTCCCAAGTAGCCAGGATTACAGGTGCCTGTCACCACGCCCAGTTAATTTTTTTTTTTTTTTTAAATAGAGATGAGGTTTCTCCACGTTGGCCAGGTTGGTCTCGAACTCCTGGCCTCAAGTGATCCACCTGCCTCGGCCTCCCAAAGTGCTGGGATTACAGGCATGAGCCACCGCGTCTGGTCCTCTATGTTAACTATGTAGTAACTACATAGTGAATAGTCTAGTGGGAGGAAACAGACACTACACAATAAATATGCAAACATGTGACAAGTGCTATTGAAAATGGAACAGATTGATGTGATAGAAAAAGACTAGGGGTCCATCTCAGATTGGCTGATCAGCAAAAACTTCCCCAAAAAGACCTGAATAACAAGAAGGAGACAAGCAGGATGTGAGCAGAGCCTTCCCGGCAGAGGGAACACAGACACAGACTATAGCACAGAAGCTAGTCTGAACTTTTGGAGGAAGGTCACAAAGGCCCATGTGGCAGGAACCTGGCACGGGAGGGCAACAGGGTGAAGGGGCAGTGTAAAAGGTGGGCGATGGCCCAGGCAAGCTCTGTATACACCTGTATTTATATGTGTGTTGACCTCCGTTTTGGAATGTGAAATGCTCATGGGGACGGATTTGTTTAATACACAAAGCACCTAATATTACCAAGTCAAATGAACTCAGACCTGTCCTGTCTTCATGGGAAAGGATTGGTTTCTTTTTTTTAAAGAAAAAAATTTTAGGAGATAAGGTCTCACTCTGTTGCCCAGGCTGGAGTGCAGTGGCACAATCATGGCTCACTACAACCTCAAATCCATGGGCTCCAGTGATCCTCCCATCTCAGCCTCCCAAGTAGCTGGGACTATAGGCGTGCAACACCACATCTGTCTAATCTTTTTATTTTTTGTAGAGATGAGGTCTCACTATGTTGCCCAGGCTCTTCTTGACCTCCTGGCTTCAAGCAATCCTCCCACCTCAGTCTCCCAAAGCGCTGGGATTACAGGTGTGAGCCACTGCCCCTGGACCAAGGGTTGATTTCAAAAAAACAAAATCAACAAAATGAGTGGATTGTTGGCACTGATCAATGGCATTGTGCTGGGTTTTATGAAGCAAGGGTTCACAAGAGCACTTCAAGATGGGAATGAAATAATTTCAACTAAAGGGAAGTCAGATATTCCCAGCATGGGGGAAGCTATTAGAAGTTACTGAGTGCACACACTATGCACAGACAATCCAGTAGCTGCTTAACACCCCGCTCTACAATGTCATATAAGAAGCCCTTGGGGCTGGGCGCGGTGGCTCACGCCTGTAATCCCAGCACTTTGGGAGGCCAAGGCGAGTGGATCACGAGGTCAGGAGTTTGAGAACAGCCTGGCCAACATAGTGAAACCCCGTGTCTACTAAAAATACAAAAAAAATTAACCAGGCATGGTGGCGGGCACCTGCAGTCCTAGTTACTCGGGAGGCTGAGGCAGGAAAATCACTTGAACCTGGGAGGCAGAGGCTGCAGCGAGTCGAGATCGCGCCACTACACTCCAGCCAGGGCAACAGTGCGAGACTCTACCTCAAAAAAAAAAAAAAAAAAAAGCACTTGGATGCTGAGCAACCAGCTCAAGCCTGTATGCTGAGTGAATGAGAGAATGGAAACTACACACTGGTCTCTCTCACTCCAAGGGTCATTCATGCCTTTCCCCTTTGACCATCTACCACTCACTTGACCAAAAACTAGTCTGCGCAAGTCATGTCATCTCTAAACAGTCCACTCTCTTCTTGCATGAGATGACAGGTCGGACCAGATGATCTCAAAAACCCCTGTGCCTCCAACGTGCTGGGATTACGTGGTTCTAATCTACAGGAAGAACTGCCCTCCCTCATTCTTGCAGGCCTCTGTACCTGGAAATTTCCTCCTCCGTAAGCAGTAGAGCAGTTGCTACCTAACGATGAGAAATGCTTCCTACCGTCCAGAAGTCAGATTATTGCTTGCGTCGCTGACAACAGCAAGCACAAACCTACCTTCCCCTGCTGGTCGGGGAGGATAACAGGGTCATTACTAGCTCATGTTTCCTTTCATTTCCACCTCCTCAAATAAAAATCAACTTCCAAATCCCTGAGTCAGTCTCAACACATGTATGTGCCAAGACACTATTGTGAGGAAACTGCATTCCCAAATGAACTTGAAGGACAGCTTTCAGCAGCTTAATTTGCAAAGGCCAGTATTTCCCCTCTCCATAGCGGGCTCACCTTCGTTGGTTCAACGTCAAATAGAAGCAAACAGAAACTTTGCTTCTAGAAAGCACAGATTATTTCAGGGGAGTAAAGTTCTCTGCCTTATAGACTTTTCTACTTAACAGCAATCTCGACAATTTGGGAGGCCGAGGTTGAGAGTTTCGCTTGAGCTCAGGTGTTCAAGAGCAGCCTGGGCAACATAGGGAGACCCTGTCTCTACAAAAAATCTTAAAATTAGCCAGGCGTGGTGGTACACACCTGTGATCTCAACTACTCAGGAGGCTGAGGTAGGAGGGTCTTTTGAGCCCAGGAGGCTGCAGTGAGCCATAATCATGGCACTGTTCTCCAGCCTGGGGGACAGAGCAAGGCCTTGAAAGAAAAAAAAAAAAAAAAAAAAAGAGAAAGAAAGGGAGAGAGTCACCATCATGTAACATGTCAATAAGTCACATTTCCAGATTTGGCGTGTGGCTAATCATTTCTTCTTGAATTGTAAATAAATGAGAATTGTTTTCATATTCTGGAGCAAAAATTAAATATTTGAATATAGAGAGCCATTATTTTTAATATATTAAATTATCAAACTTAAAATATCTCATAATTTGGGTCAATTCTGACTACTCCATAAGGCAATGCTAGGACCAAAAAGACCCAGTCTTCCTATATACACTGCTTTTCTTTATACAGAGAGCAGGTCTTCCATGCCCTGAGAAAGTCATCTGACTCTTCTGAGTTGCCAGTTGTTGTAGACAGTTGTTGTTTTTGCCTATCCCACATTCTGCATCTAGGTTTTCCTTTGGAAATTACCCCAGCCCAATCCAGTGTATCCATGGTTCAGGAGTAGTCAAATCCACACCCAGATCCAGGGGCAGGCACATGATCCAGGCCTTGTCAATCAGCCTATCCCATCCCCCTAATAACAATTATGGCTCATAACACAAGTCTAATCAGAATTAATCTCTAGTTCATTGCTAGAGAGTCCAAGATAAAAATGTTCTCTTTCTCCTGGGAAAGGCACATCAACCTGGAGCTGCTGGGACCCACTTTGCCAACACAGGTGGCAGCTTGCTTGAGAATAAATGAACACAAAGGAAAGCAAAGTAAAGATACAAGAGAATAAGTTTAGTCCAATAACACCACCGAAACTCCTGGATCCAACTGAGCCTGAAGCCTACATGGACATTTTAGGTATATGAGCCAATTCGTTCATTTTTTTTTTTATTAAGTTGGTTTAAGTTGTACTTTCTGTTACTTACAACCAAAAAAATTCCCATTGGATATATAAATATATATATTTATTATATATTATAATATATTTATATATAAATTTACATAAATTTATATATCGATATTTATATTTATTATATATTGATATATAAATTTATGTAAATTTATATACAAATATTTTATTATATATTTATATATAAATTTATATAATATATATTTTTATATCATATATAAAAATATATTTATATATTTCATATTTATTTATATATAATATAATATATAAATGTATTTAAATATATTTTATATATTATATTATATTATATTATATTATATATATATTTATATATGTTATATATAAATATATATTTATATTTATTTAATATAAATATTTATATTTATTTAATATAAATATTTATATTTATTTAATATAAATATATATTTATATACTTATAATATATTATATATTATGTAAATTTTATATCTATTTGTATGTATATAAATTTTATATATATTTGTATATATAAAATATATATATGTATTTTCCCATTTGGGGGTTGCAAGATCACAAAAATCCTATGAAAATCTACCAAGTGCATCTATAGAACAGAAACACAAAGTCTTAGAGAATTACTGGAAATCTTTTTCGACTAAGAAAAAAAAAATCACTGGTTAGGCATGATGACTCATGCCTATAATCCCAGCACTTTGGGAGGCTGAGGCTAGAGGATTGCTGGAGCCCAGGAGTTCAAGACCAGCCTGGGTAACATAGGGATATCCCATTTCTACAAATAATGATGGTGTGCACCTGTGGTCTCTGCTACCCCGGAGGCTAAGGTGGGAGGATCACCTGAGCCTGGGAGGGCAAGGTTGCAGTGAGCCGTGATCACACTACTGCACACCAGCCTGGGCGACAGAGCAAGACCTGTGTCAGAAAAAGGGAAAAGAAAAGAAAAGAAAATGTGCTTATGAATGATTTCTAAGAGAAATAATGTAAGAGGATCTATATTCTTAGTTCCAGCTGCAGAAGAAAACTTTGGCAATCTGTTTTTTAAAAAATAAGCTCTCCCTAAAAATAGAACTAGCATTTGATCCTGCAACTCCACTACTGGGTATATATACCCAATGGGAAAGTAATCATATCAAAGAGATACCCGCCCTTGTTTGTTTATCACAGCACTATCCACAAAACAACATTATGGAATCAATCTAAGTGTCCAACAACAATGGGGGATTGAATAAAGGCCATGTGGCACCTATACACCCTGGAATACTACTCAGCCATAAAAACAAATGAAATCATGTCTTTTGCAGCAATATAGATGGAACTGAAGGCCATTATCCTAAGTGAAATAACTCAGAAACACAAAGTCAGGCCGGACGCGGTGGCTCACGCCTGTAATCCCAGCACTTTGGGAGGCCAAGGCAGGTGGATCACTTGAGGTCAGAAGTTCGAGACAAGCCTGGCCAACATGGCGAAACCCTGTCTCTACTAAAAATACAAAAATTAGCTGGGCTTGGTGGTGCATACCCATAATCGCAGCTACTCAGGAGGCCGAGGCAAGAGAATCACTTGAACCCAGGAGACAGAGGTTACAGTGAGCCGAGATCACGCCACTGCACTCCAGCCTGGGCAACAAGAGTGAAACTCGAAAAAAGAGAAAGAGAGAAAGAGAGAGAGAGAGAAAGAGAGAGAGAGAGGAAGGAAGGAAGGAAGGAAGGAAGGAAGGAGGGAGGGAGGGAGGGATGGAGGGAGGGAGGGAGGGAGGGAGGGAAGGAAGGAAGGAAGGAAGGGAAGAGAGAGAGAAAGTCAAATGGCATATGTTCTCACTTACAAGTGGGAACTAAACAATGGGTCCACATGGGCATACAGAGTAGAGTAACAGACATTGGTGACTGCAAAAGGTGGGAAGGTGGGAGGGTGGGAGGCAGGGAAGGGGGTGAGGGCTGAAAAATCATCTATTGGATATACTGTTCACTATTCAGGTAACAGAGACACTAAAAGCCCAGATTCACCACTATACAATATATGCAGGTAAACAATCTGCACTTGTACCCCTTAAATAGATTTTTAAAATTTTTTTAAAATTTAATTTCTTCTATCCCTGCCCTCATGCTACATTTTTATTTTTATTTTATTTTATTTATTTATTTTTGAGACAGAGTCTTGCTCTGTTGCCCAGGCTAGAGTGCAGTGGCATGATCTTGGCTCACTGCAACCTCTGTCCCACCAGGTTCAAATGATTCTCCTGCCTTAGCCTCCTGAGTAGCTGTGATTACAGGCACATGCCACTATGCCTAGCTAATTTTATTGTAATTTTAGTAGAGACGGGGTTTCGCCATGTTGACCAGGCTGGTCTCGAACTCCTGACCTCAAGTGATCTGCCCATCTTGGCTTCTCAAAGTGCTGGGATTACAGGTGTGAGCCACTGCGCCCGGCCTCATGCTACATTTTTAGTTTGAATAAGCCATCAGCAGGTTATCCTTGTGATACAACATATCTGGGATGCTACTAGGGAATAAATATAATGTAGATAAATACCTAAGTGATGAAACACAGTTTTCCAAAAAGTGTACAAATTATGTGTAAGTATTATACATTGTCCTACACTTGAACCAAAAAAGCCTTCTCTACTAGACCATGTATGCTTTGTCTTTAAATTATTATACAATTTGGCAAAATTTGTTTTTCCATTCTTCTAGGGAACAAAAATGTTACAGATCAGTAGTCATTAGTAAATCTAACGGTAAAAGCGATCTGAATTTGAAAAGCGCTTAGTGAGCAGTGAGATCACAAGCCATCTGGAGATAGATGGGCTGATAGAGAAATGAAAGCCAGAACACAGTGCCATGAAGGCAAATCCCACGTAGCCCATTCGGGGAAAGTGTCAGGAGATAATGCAGAGAACAGATGAGGAAATAAATAGACATCGCCTGCCTTGATACTCCCAGCAACATTAAATAGATCAAGCAATGACAGTGATGACACCATGCATTTATTAGGCAGTGCTTGTTCTCCAAGAATCTCAAAGTACTTTGCCAAACTCTTACATCAAACAGTGACAGTCATAAGAGATACTGGAAGGCACGATTCCTATTTTTCCCATATGACAGACCCAAGGCACTCAGATTCTGAGAGGTCCGCCTTGCAGGGGCATGCATTGTGGAACACCTCTGATGAGACATTAAAAGACAACCACCAGGATAAAAAGTGGTGAAGGAAAAAAAAACAGAAAATATTAATCCACAAAACAGAGGAAACAATTTTGTCCAACAATTATTATGGTATGCCCTAAAGCAATGTTTAAATGTACTGTAGTGACCACAAGGTATTGTAAAGCTTAAGAAATACTATTGTTACAGAGTCACATTAGAGGTCTTAAGACATTAACCTGCGATGAGATTGGGGTGTCCTGACCTAAATGGCAGTACTTACTCTGGGCGGGTGTGATGGTTAATACTGAGTGTCAACTTGATTGGATTGAATGATACAAAGTATCGATCCTGGGTGTGTCTGCGAGGGTGTGGCCAAAGGAGATTCACATTTGAGTCAGTGGGCTGGGGAAGGCAGATCCACCCTTAATCTGGGTGGGCACCATCTAATCAGCTGCCACCATGGCCAGAATATAAGCAGGCAGAAAAATGTGAAAAGAGAGACTGGCCTAGCCTCCCAGCCTACATCTTTCTCTTGTGCTGGATGCTTCCTGGCCTTGAACATCAGACTCCAAGTTCTTCAGTTTTGAAACTCGGACTGGTTCTTTTTGCTCCTCAGTCTGCAGACAGCCTATTGTGGGACCTTGTGATCGTGAGAGCTAATATTTAATAAATTCATATATATATATATATATATATATATATATATATATATTCCATTAATTCTGTCCCTCTAGAGAACCCTAATACAGCAGGGAAGCGTACAACACATGGAAATAGGCAGAAAACCTCATCGTGGGAAAATGTAATTAGCATAAGGACACATGATCAAGCTTGGAACAAATGTGGGCTACTGTGTCTAACCTGGAGTTCAGAGTAGGATAGGAACCAGGACTCCTGAGCAGGAAATTGTTTCCTTAGAAGCCAATTTTCCAGGACCCATCTTGGAACCACTTCACAGAAAGCAAAATGGAAAAACAGTATGACAAGATTGAAATGATAGAATCCTGAGATTTCTGCTATGAGGGAAGATTGGAAGTAATGCTCACTGAAGAGAGATGGTTCAAAATGGATATAAAATGAGGTTATCAAAATGGATGAAAATGATGTTATTAAGATGCACAAGAGGATGGCAAAGGGAGGGCCATTACCAAGGAGGGGTATTGGAGGCTATGTGCAAGAACAGCCCAAGTTCAAAATGGTGTAGATGTCAAATTCAACGGCCACAGACAGTGTACCAGAGGCCAGATTTTGAAGAGTTTGTTAATGAACTCAGTTTTATAAATATTTGAGAACAGTACCTTATGCATTACTTAGTACAATTCACAGTGACGGTGTTAGAGTTGGGAGAATCTACATATGAAACACAGTAGCAATTTTTATAAAGCCAG
This sequence comes from Macaca nemestrina, assembly GCF_043159975.1. Lineage (NCBI taxonomy): Eukaryota > Metazoa > Chordata > Mammalia > Primates > Cercopithecidae > Macaca > Macaca nemestrina. The sequence continues at coordinate 69,278,777 of NC_092142.1, read as the reverse complement.
AACTACAAGAGATAACTAGGAAATATACACAGAAAAATACTAACAGCAGTATGTTTAACTGACAATTCTCATCGCAAGACAGATCAAATGGTCAAGTTAAAGTGAGACTATAGACAACTTAGTAAGGTAACTATATGCACATCAGTCAAACCAGGTACTCTGACAATGGAGAATCTACCTTCTCAAACATCCATGAAACACTCATAAAAAGAGACCACATTGGCACAAAGAAAATAAAACAATGCCCCACAAAATAGAAAAGATACAGAAGTTTCTGAACATAATGCAATAAAACCATTATTTTAGCAACAAAATCAATAAGCAAAAAGGCCTTGATTAACATTCTCTCCATTAAAGAACTCAATTTTGGGGGTTTCTTTGTTTTGTTTTGTTTTGTTTTGTTTTGTTTTGTTTTGTTTTGTTTGAGACAGAGTCTCACTTTTTCTCCCAGGCTGGGAGTAGAGTGTCACGATCTTGGCTCACTGCAACCTCCACCTCCCAGGTTCAAGCGATGCTCCTGCCTCAGCCTCCTGAGAAGCTGGGATTACAGGTGCGCACCACAATGCCGGGGTAATTTTTGTATTTTTAGTAGAGATGGGGTTTCACCATGTTGACCTGGCTGGTGTTGAACTCCTGGCCTTAAGTGATCCGCCTGCCTTGGCCTCCCAAAGTGCTGGGATTACAGGTGTGAGCCACCGCACCCGGTCTACTTCAGTCTTAAATACTTATGTCAACAAAATGGAAAGACTAAAAGTAAATGAATTAAGTTTCCAACCCACCAAATAGACAAAGAACAACAACATTAACTAAAAGAAAGTATTAAGCCACAATTACTTTTGCACCAACCTAATAGAAAGAATTAATAAAGATTAAAGCAGAATCACTAGGTTAGAACACAGAAAAATAGTCAAAACTAACATATAAATAAGTACATAAGAAAACAAGCAAGCAAGCAGGTAATTTGAGAAAAGACAGTAAAATAGATAAGTAGTTAACCTACTAGTACAAAGAAGAAAGCAAGAAAAAATTCATAAAATAAATGACAAAAGAGGGGGTAACTATGACAACGGAAAACTTTAAAAATTATGAGATTTTTTCCAAAACTCTGTAAATAAATTTGAAAACCTAAATTAAAATGTATCCTTTCTACAAAAGTATAATTTTTTAACTGAAGAGATAGAAAGCCTAATAAATAAATTTCCATAGAGGAAATACGGGAAGTTGTCAGTGACTCGACCCTCAAAAAGGGCCAGGATTATTAGGTAGTTCTACAGAGCAATTTCACAGGGAAGTTCTACCAGCCTTAAAGATCACATGATTCTGGTGTTAAACTTCCAAATATAGGAAGAGAAGAGAAAACACTCCAAATTCTTTTTATGACAGTATAAGCACACTGATAACAAAATCTGATAAAGATTGCAATAAAAAGAAAATGACAGACAAATCATCCTTAGAAATATCAGTGCAAATATCCTAAAGAAAACATTGGCAAGCAGTGCCCAGTGGCACGTTATAACCCGGAATAAGAGTTTCAGGAATGGAAGAAATATTCAACATTAGGAAGCCCACTAGTAAAACTCACTATACCAATCTAAGAGGAAAGTTCCTATAATCAACTCCACAGACGGAAAAACTGGTGACAAAATTCAATGCTAAGTCCAGGTAAAAACATGCAATACAATAGGAATAACTGGTGATTCCTCAAATACCTGGAGTCAGAAATACCACTTGACCCAGCAATCCCATTACTGGGTGTATACCCAAAGGAATATAAATCATTCTATCATAAAGATACACACGTGCGTATGTTCATTGCGGCACTATTTACAATAGCAAAGTCATGAAATCAACCCATATGTCCATCAGTGATATACTGGATAAAGAAAATGTGGTACATGCACACCATGGAATACAATACAGTCACAAAAAGGAACAAGACCATGTCCTTTGCCGGGACATGGATGGAGCTAGAACCCATTATCCTCAGCAAACTAACAAAGGAACAGAAAACCAAACACTGCATGTTCTGACTTATAAGTGGAAGCTGATTGATGAGAACACATGGACACAGGGAGGTGAACAACACACACAGGGCCCCTGTTGGTGGGTGGGAGAAGGGGGAGCATTGGGAAGAACAGCTAATGGATGCTGGGCTGAGTTCCTGAGTGAGGGGATGATCTGTGCAGTAAACCACCATGGCACATGTTTACCTGTGTAACAAACCTGTACATCCTGCACATGGACCCTGAACTTAAAATAAAAGTTGAAAAAAATAAAAAAGCAAAAACAATAGAAACGGTTGTATACTTCCCTGTTAGTCTGAGTCCCCCGAGACAAGGATGTGTGTACCAGTAGTTGATTTGGGAGGTGATTTTCAGGAGGCACTGTGACGGAGTAGGGAATTGAGACAAGTAAAGCTAATGAGAGGTGCATGAGGGGTTGACATTGTGGGCAACTGAGGTTCAGTCCCCCTTGAGATCTTCTGAGAGCCCATGTGGAACACGCCACTGAGTTGTTCCCTAGAAGGGTGAAAAGTGGGAGTATTTATCCATTGACTCCCAGACCTCATTGGTTGGGGGTCCCTTCTAGGGGCCATAGTTTCACAGGATACCTGGTCTGCCCACACAGGGCCACACCCTCCCACTGCTGGAGAATGTGTTCAAGCAGCAAGTGGCAGGAAGTTTGCCGTATGGACAGGAACTATCTACAGGTGACCTCTGGGGCAGCTGCTGGTATCTGGGTGGGCAGGTGCATGTGTGTGCACATATCCATGTAAAACTGGTGCAGAAGCCAGCTTCTGACATGGGGGAGAAGCACTAGAAGTATTCCTGCTGCTGTTAGACACAAAGGTGCTCACAATTACCACTCTATTTAACACCATATTAAACCAACACAAGTAGACCAGAGAAGAAAACTAGACGCATAAGATTGGAAAGAGGCAAAGCTATCTCTAGTTTGAGATGATATGATTTTGTACTCATAAGCCCAATGAAGAAACTGAAATAGCACAACAAAATATAAGATAATTCAGTAAAATAGCAGTATGTAAAATTAATTAAAAAGAAATCATGGCCAGGCATGGTGGCCCATCACTTTAGGAGGCTGAGGTGGGAGGATTGCTTGAGCCCAGGAGTCCAAGACCAGCTTGGGCAACATAGAGAGACCCTGTCTCTACAAAAAATTACAGAAGTAGCCAGGCATAATGGCATGCAACTGGAGTCCCAGCTACTAGGGAGGCTGAGGTAGGAGGATCCCTTGAGCCTGAAAAGTGGAGATTGCAGTGAGCTATGATTGCACCACTGTGCTCCAGCCTGGGTGACAGAGTGAAACCAGGAAGAAAGAGAGGAGAGGACGGGAGGGAGGGGAGGAGAGAGGAGAAGGAGCGAGGGAGGGAAGATAGGCAGGCAGGAAGGTGATAGAGAGAAAGAGAGAGAGAGAGAGAAAAAAAATCACTACCCTTTCTAGAGTAAAACACCAGTGAGAACATATAATAGGATGGAATATCCCACTTTCAGTTAGGAGCAAACTTAACTAAAAATGTGTGAAACCAAATAATATGAGAAAAAATTTGAAGTATTACTAATGGCTTTAAAAGTATTTAGAAAAAGAAACAGCATATTCTTGGAAAGAAAGACTCCAAGTCAATTCTTCTTAATTTAAAGCAATCCAACAAAAATAACAGCAGGATGTTTTTCTGGAACTAGGCAAATTGATTCTAAAATTAACATGGAAACATAAAATTTTAAATAGCTAGAAAATGAAGAGAAATGATAGAACAGACCTACTAGGTATCAAAATACACCAATTTAAAGTGTGCAACTGGTATTTGAAGAAACACATAAGCATGTGGAACAGAATAGAAAGTCCAGAAACAGACCCAAATGTATAAAGGCATGTATTATATCATAAAGAGGACATTCCAAACTACTGAGATGAAGAAGGGCATTTTAATAAATTACAGTGGGACAACTGGGTGGCAGTCTGGGGAAAAAAGATAAAGTAAGTCCCCTACTTCACATTGTGCACAAGTATAAATTCCAAAAGAATTCAATGTTAAAAGGTAGAAAATGAAGTGCTAGAAGTGCTAAAGATTAAAAATGGAGTGGGGGAGGCCTTTGCAAGTAAGACTTCAAAATTCAGAAGCAATATAAGGTTGATAAATTCGACTAAAAAAAATTCAAAACCTTCTGCACGCCAAAAAAACAAAAAAAAAACCACACACACACCATAAGGAAAATTAAAAGGCAAATGACTAATGTGGAGAAGATGGGGAGGTTATAATTTATATTACAAAGACTGAGCTCCCTAATTTATAAAGATTACCTGGCATGGCACAGTGGCTCACACCTGTAATCCCAGCACTTTGGGAGGCCGAGGCGGGCAGATCACGAGGTCAAGAGATCAAGACCATCTGGGTCAACACGTGAAACCCCATTTCTACTAAAAACACACACACACAAAAAAATTAGCCAGGCGTGGTGGCGGGTACCTGTAGTCCCAGCTACTTGAGGGGCTGAGGCAGGAGAATCACTTGAACCTGGGAGGTGGAGGTTGCAGTGAACCAAGATTGCACCACTGCACTCCAGCCTGGTGATAGAGTGAGACTCTGTCTGAAAGAAAAAAAAAAAAATTACCTACAATTCAGAAAGAAAACAAGCAACAATTTGAAATAAAGATGACAAACAGCACAAACAGTCCTTGCAGGCGTTGGAGGCAGGATGCATGAAAATGGCCATCAAGCATATGAAAAATGTCTCAACCTTGCTCACAGTAAGATAAAGGTCGATAAAACTACACTGAGATATAGACCATTTACCACCTATTAGAGTGGCAAAAATCCAAAACTCTGACCACACTCTTGTCAGTGGGGCTGAAGGGAAAAGATACCAAATACACTTTGCTGGTGAGAAAGAGAAAATGGTGCAACTCCCGTGGAGAGCAATCCGGCCATTTCTACCAAAACACAACTGCACTTGCCTTTTCACCTAGCAATCCTACTTCTGCGAATCTATCCCACAGATAGATCTACCCACATTAAATGGCATACATAGAAGATTATGCATTACAGCATTATTTGCCATAGCACAAGATTGGAAATGATCCAAAGGCCCATGAATAGAAGACTGACTGAAGAAACTATGGATATATTAACCCAATCAAACACTATGAAATCAAATGAAAGTATGAACAGTATTTCTACTTAGTGATGTGGAAAGATCTCCAAAATATTTGTTTAAAAAAAAAAAAGCAAAAGTTAAAGCTAATTGTATAGTATGCTCCCCTTTCCATAAGAGAAATAAATAAATATACATTTATATTTGCTTTCCTTTGATGAAAGATACACTGAAAAAATAAACAGGAATCTAATAGAAATTGTTATCAATGGAGGGCAGAACAATGAGGAGGGAAGGGGATGGAAGCAAGAATTCTGAGTGTAACTTTTAATTATTTTTAATTTTGAATTATGTAAATGTATTACCTATAATAAAAAATAACTATCTGAAATATTCCAGAGAGGAAAACATATATAACCTACAAGGAAATAAGAAACAAACTGATTTCAGATTTCTGATGGAACAATATAACACTAATATCCAAAGAGGAAAAGATGTGAATCTAAAATTCTGTAAAAGGTAAAAATATTTTTCAAAATAAAGACCTTTCTAATATGCAAAGACTCCGTTTGTCATATACAAACTCTCTAACAAGTTTCTCGTATGCACTGCAGCAGCACATATACTAAAATGGAAATGAAGGATAACATGCAAATTTGTGAAACATTCCATAATTTTCCAAAAAAAAAAATTTAAATCAATATTTTTTAAAAGAATTTTTAAAGAATGCACTCCAGGAAGAAAAAAAGAATCTGAGAGAGAAACTGGATATAAAAAGCAGGGGTGAGCATAAAACCCGGAAAACTAATTACATTTAAATAAATGTTGATTGCAAAGAAAAATATCTTTTAACAATTTGGAACTAAAGACTTGAAAAATGGTGGAGAAGATAGGAAGTAAAGGAGGTAAAAATACATCAAAGTTTTCACCTTATTCAGGGACAGGGGAAGGGTAGTTGTCTGAGTCCATCTGTACCAGTCAGGGTTCTCTAGAGGGACAGAACTAATAGGAGATATATATATATCTCCCCATATATATAGATATCTCCATATATATATATATATATATATATATATATATATATATATATATGTTGCTCCACATATAGGAGTTTATTAACTTGCACAAGGTCCCACAATAGGCCGTTTGCAAACTGAGGAGCAAGGTGAACAAGCCCAATTCTCAAAACTGAAGAACTTGGAGTCCGATATTCAGGGGCAAGAAGCGTCCAGCACGAGAGAAAGATGTAGGCTGGGAGGTTAGGCCAGTTTAATTTTTTCAAGTTTTTCTGCCCGCTTTATATTCTAGCCACACTGCCAGCTGATTAGATGGTGCCTACCCAGATTAAAGGTGGGTCTACCTTTCTCAGCCCCACTGACTCAAATGTGAATCTCTTTTGGCAACACCCTCAAGGACATACCCAGGATCAATACTTTGCATTCTTCAATCAAGTTGACACTCAGTATTAACCATCACACCATCTATGCTGCTATAACAAGACATCTGAGACTGGATAATTTACAAAGAACAGAAACTTATTTTCTCACAGTTCTGAAGACCGGGAAGTCCAAGATCAAGGCACCAGCATGCTCGGTTGTCTGGCGGGGGCTGTTCTCTGCTTCTAAGGTGGTGCCTTGAGCTTCATCTTGTGCAGTGGAGAGTCGTGCTGTGTCCTCACATGATGGAGGAGCAAAAGAAAGTGAACTCATTCCCTCCACGCTTTTGTAAGGGTTCTAATCCCATCCGTGAGGGCTGAGCCTTCAAAACCGAACACCTCTTAAAGGTTCCACGTCACATGGGCTATTAAGTTTCAACACCTGAATTTTGGACGGGACACATTCAAAACATAGCAGTAGTTTACATGATGGTGGGAAGTATAATGCACGTATAACACACGTATAATTAATACGTGTGTTAAAAGTCTAAGTGTAACTACTAGAAGAATAGGAATGGGAGGTATAACTTAGAAACCTGGAAGAAAAAATGGAATAAAATAGATGATGGGATAATCCAGTCAACCAAAAATAGGCAGAAAGAGGGGAAACTAAAATGTCACAGTGTAACAGAAAAATAAATAAATAAGTTCAAACACATTGGTAATAATAATCTGGGTGAAGGATGATTTATACATTAAAATAGAATTTTCATTTTGCAATAAAAAAAAAACACAGGCTATTTTTTAAAGCCATACCTAAAGATGACAGAAAGAAAGAAGACAAGAGTATAAGAAAAGATATACCAAGCAATTCTAAACATCAGGAAAAAACATAGAATTTTAGGCAAATGCAGTAAAAGGATGAAAAGGGATGTTTGCCAAGAAGATGTAACATATAAACTTTTGGGTATATTTGACCATTGCAGCTTTCAGGAACCAGTAGATAAAATAGATGAACAAAAAGTAAGAATATAGAGTATTTGGCTAATCTAATTAACAAGTTTGATCTAATAGATATAGAATATAACATTGAACACAATAAAGAACATCCTTCTCAAACACTCAGGATGCTCACAAAAGAAAATTGATCATGTATTAGGTCATGAAGAAAAATCTCATCGACTCCTGTAAAGCAGAAATCATAGAAGCCATATTGATTGATCACAATGAAATAAAATTAGATTCATCATCAAAAAGATAGACAAAAAAAATCCATAGACTTAGAAACTTTAAAACCCCCTTGAGAATAACTCTTATGTTTAGGAGAAAAATCAATACAGAACTTACAAACTACATTTAGAAATGAATGACAATGAGGCCATCATGATTTAGGTAAAACAGTATTTAAGGAAAACTTAAAAGCACTTCTGGCCCTGCTCTTCCACTTCTTGGTATCTTCCTCAAAGGAACGTTTTCACTGTGCATCAAGACTTGTACAAAGGCTTTTATCGCACTATTGTTTGTCATGGTTAGCCGTTCCTCTATTGATGAACACAGGTTTTTTTCCCAGTCTTTCTAGCACCATGCTATGGAATACCATACAACAGTTAAACAAAATGAAATAGAGTTCTGTGTGCTGAAATGGTAATACTTCCAAGGCATAATGTTAAGTAAAATAGACAAAATGCAGAAATAAAGGAGATGTGATACTTATTATATTATGATAATTTAACAAAAATTAAAACTATTGTATTTCTACAAGTACATATTCTATTTTACAGAGAAAAATATCAGGAAGGATAGATGCTGAACAGTGTACTACTTTTAAGGAAGGAAATAGGAGAGAAGGAAAGATCAAGGGGACATTCAATTAATTCTACTGTTTGATGGTTTTTTACAACAGGAAGATATTTACTTAATATTTGTGTACTAGCAAAAGAAAGTTCTCCATGTGAATGATTCTAAGGTGATCATACATGAGTCATCTCTTAGAGACAAATTTTGTAGAAACCACTCAGTCAGCTTGTATAATAATTTTTGCCCAGGCAAGTTTTTACTGATAAAGCTAGCTTCTTTTGATTTAGAACCCGAAGGGAAAGTAAGGCATTAGATGATTTTCATCGTGTTTTGTTAATTACATCATTTCACATTTCTAAATTACAGACAAGAAAAATAGCTAAGATAGAAGGGGCAGAAGAACTTAACTGAAGCCCTATTTTACAAACTCTATTTATTGTTTAGAAATTGTGATGCTATCATCTGTAAAATAAATCTTCAAAGCTCTTACCTTCACCAATATTAACACATTTTATAGCTCTACATCTTAGGTTCAGCCTTAAACATAGGGGTCTCTTTTAGAAGAAAAACTCATCAATGTCATTAGCAGTGCAAGACAGAAAGCAAAACATAAACGACAAATATGGGAATGAAATAAAATGTTACATGAAGAAAGCACAAGGCAAAAAATGTGTAACCCATTTCACTAGCTGCACAACAAAATATTAAAATAACTCTCAGATACACTGGTTGTTAAATGGGGAGGGGTACGGGTGAATTAAAAAGTTACTCTAATTTAAACAAAATTAATAAAGAAATGTTCTGCATGAGTTTTTTTTCCTGTTTCTACTTCTAATCATTTATCATGCAAATGAAAGCAGTAATGGAAAATGTAAAGAAAACAAATTCTGCAATGTACTAAAACTAGTATCCAGCAAGAGATAAGATAGAATATCAGAAAGAAGGAGTCTGAAAATTAGCTGTCTGTACAATAACTGGGAGGGAAAATGGTTTTGTTTAGCCTGGAGGGATTTTTTTTGTAGCAAACTGACTAAATTAAAATCCAGTCTATTAAATCCAGTATCATACTAGAAAATGCCTTTTCCTTGAACTTTTAGATAAATTTTCATTGATCTCATTTTACGCATGATTACATTTTTAATGAGTTATGCAATATTTCCAGGCTAATTTTAAATCCCCTCTCTCCTCTCCCCCTTCCACTTACTGCTTGCTGGATTAACATTTCTGATAAATTGTTGGACCAGAAAGAAGGAGCATTACCAAGATGAAATAAATTACTTCAATTTTTTTTTTGCAGCTCCAGAGTGATAATAGGAGAATACAAATGCCCACTGTTTAATTATGCCACATCTTCCAATTCATTTCACAAAAACAATTATTTTATTTTTATGTAATAGGCATGTTACCTTGTATTCATTATACATAACCCTGCATGGTATATAGTCTATTAGAATAAAAAAATTTCACCCTGACATTGATCAGGTAAACTTGGTGTATGGACATCCTAAAAAGGAATAGCCAAGAAGCAACTCATAATATAAAAAGGATATGGAGACAACTGGAAAGCCTACATGCTGACAAATAGTTATTTTTTAAAAGATTCATACTGTTTAAAATTAACCTTCAAGCAAAATACAAAAAAATACTGTGCATAAGTGTCTCAAAGAGTCTCAAAGAGATCCATTTCTGTATGGGATGGGAGGCTAGGGGAGTTCTTTGAGTACAATCTCCAATATAAGGAAAGTAAGGTCATTTTTCTCTATCTGCATCTTCAGGCCTACATAGCAAGAGGAGAGATGATTTGATGGGAGTCACTGGAATTCCAGCCTCTATCCGAGAAAGGAAGTCAGAAACCATTAAAGTTGGGACCTGTGACCAAGACATTTGTAAGAGTTCTTAAATATCTTCCCCCCATGGCAGTTATTTTTATAACTCCCTGTCTGATTCCTTGAGATGACTAAGAGGAAAACTTTTTAAATAGATTAAATTTTCTAATTCAATGACATATTAGATGATTAAAACAAAATTCAGCTCTATGGTGCTTTAAAATTATGGATCTTGAAAGATTGAAACTAAACATGGGAAAAAATTTACCAGGCAAATACCAACCAGAAGAAAGTTGGTAGATGGTATAATAATTTTCATAATGTACACACATGCACATATGCACATACATACATACATGCAAATGAGCACACACAAAGCATTAGCTTGTATGTTCCTAATACAATATAGCTTCAAAATATAAAAATTAAACACTGACAAAAATTAAAAGAAAAAAATGATAGAGGAAATGACAGAGAAAAGATTGAACATATTAAGTGAATACCTGAAAGATATAAAGAAAAAGGACACAAATTGAACTTCTAGCAATGTAAACTATAATGTTTGAGATGAAAAATATACCATATAACATTAACAGGAGATTAGGCAAAGCAAAAGAAAAGATTGGCAAGCTTCAAGACATAACAACGTGTCTATAAACTAGAACTATAAAATGGAACACCAATTAAAACAAATTAAAAGACAGGAAAAAATGAACAAAACATTAGTGAACTATGAGACAGCCTCAAATGGCCAAATACAATGTAATTGGCATCCCTAAAAGAATGCAGAGGTGATATTTAAAGAAATCATTAATGGCTGAAATTTTTCCAAACTTAAAATCTATAAGCCTATGAATCCAAGAAGCTCAATGAACTCCAAGCATAAGAAACACAAAATTAAGGCATGTCATAATCAAACTGCTTAATATCAGCAATAAAGAGAAAAATGTTAAAAGCAGCCAGAGAAGAGAAAAACAGACATATTGTATATGGAGAAATAGAGAAAGGGGAAGGCAGATTTCTCTCTGGAAACAATATAAGCTAGATAATGGTGAACCAACATCTTTAAGATACTGGCTGGAATACAGGGGAGGAAATCAGTGAAAATTGCTAAAAAATGAAGATGAAATAAAGAAATTTTCCAGACATACAAATATTGAAAGAATTAATCACCAGAAGACTGACACTATCAGAAATGATAGATAAGTGCTTCAAAGAGAATACAAGTGAGACCAGATGTACACAAATGAAAGAAGAATCCTAGGAATAGAAACTATAAGAGTAAACATAAAGAATTATTTTAAATTTAAATCTCTTTAAAAGATAATCAACAGCTTAAAGCAAAAATAATAGCAATGTATTATAGATATTTTAACATGTGTAAAAGTAAAATGTATGATCACAGTAGCTCAAAGGCCAGGAGGGGAAGTAGAAATTAAAATATATTATTGTAAGGTTTTTATACTATAAGTAGTACAAGGTCACTTGAAGATATACTATAATATGTTAAAAGTATATAATATAAATTCCAAAGCAACTAATTCTTTAAAAGCAGAGCTAATAAGCAAATAAAGTAGAAACATAGAATAATAAAAATATTAATCTAAAAGAATACAGAAATAGAGGACAAAGGGAACAAAAAACAAAAAAGACACACAGAAAACAAATAGCAAGACTTTAGATTCAAATCAATCATCTTAGTTCATCACATTAAATGTAAATGGTCTAAGCATCCAAATTAAAAGGCAGAGATTATCAGATTAGGGGGAGAGAAAATAACACCCACTCTATGCTGCTACTTTTTTTTTTTTTTTTTTTTTTGAGATGGAGTTTTGCTCTGTTGCCCAGGCTGGAGTGCAGTGGTGCAATCTTGGCTCACTGCAAATTCCGCCTCCTGGGTTCATGCCATTCTCCTGCCTCAGCCTCCCGAGTAGCTGGGACTACAGGCGCCCATCATCATGTCCAGCTAATTTTTGTGTTTTTAGTAGAGACACGGTTTCAACTTGTTAGCCAGGATGGTCTCAATCTCCTGACCTCGTGATCCGCCCTCCTCAGCCTCCCAAAGTGCTGGGATTACAGGTGTGAGCCACTGCACCCAGCCTATAATTTTTTTAAGTAAAAAGGATGGAAAAATATATTCTTACTAATGTAAGTTGAAAGAAAGTGAAAATGGCTATATTAATATCAGCCAAAGTAGATTTCAGAGCAAAAATTATTATTGGGGATGAAAAAGGTCATTTTATAATAATATAGGACTTGATTCATCAAGAAGACATAAAAATCATAAATATTTGTGTGTTTAATAACAGAGCTTCAAAATACATGAAGCAAAAACTGAAAGAACTAAAAAGGAAAGTAGAGGAATCTACAATTATACTCTAAGATTTTCACTCATTTCAATAATTGATGGAACAAGTAGACAGAAAATTAGTAAAGACATAGAACATATGAAAAATGCTATTAACCAACTTTATCTAAATGACACTCATAGAATACTCCACCCAATGACAGCAGAATATACATCTGTTTCACATGCCTATGGTATACATAAGATAGACCATATTTAGGATCATAAAAGAAGTCTTAATAAATTTAAAAAGCATTCAAGTCACATAAATGCTTCTCTGGCCACATTGGAATTAAATTAGAAATCAATAATAGAAAGATTTCTAGAAAATCCTCAAATGTTTGAAAACTAAATTATACACTTGAATATAATCCATGGATAAAGGAAGAAATCAAACAGAAATTACACTATTTGGAATTGAGTGAAAACTAAAGCACAACATATTGAAATCTGTAGCTCTATTCTTCACTGTATTTCTTGGAATCAAACATTTCTTCTAAAACAATGATGGTAACTAGGATTACATTTAGGAGGCTCATCCAGTATTTGAGGTCTAAGATGCAGTACCAATTTCAACATTAACTAAAAATCTTCACCCTGGCATTGAAACAATAGAACAGTGTCATCACGACTGCCCAGCTTTTGTACTCATGGTATAAAAAGATGGAAGTTAATCTCCTTATGGTCTTTTTACGATCTTTTTTAGTTATATCTCTATTTGTCCTCTCTGAAAAATAAAAGCAAATTATAATAGGATTATAGTATTTAAACAAACACCCAACTCTGACCAATTTCTGGATATGTTTGTCATTTCTACCAGAGAAACAGGTTTCAGGGAATTGAAGATTTATAGTAAAAATCCAAACCTGAGACTAACTATTTTTAGTGATAGTGAACAGTAAATACATGACTAGAAATATAAAATATTAACATCAAAGTGAAACAGAAAGGCTCAGAAAGTACTGAGAGCCTAAAGGAATGTAGCAGAGGGTTTAACAGACTATAAAGCTCACAACAGAACTCGACAAGAATCTAATGCTCAAAATAGTAAAAGTCAATCTTGTATTTGTTTAACTCACTGAAAAATTCTCTGTAGTCTGGACAGCCACAGTCTAAGACTTCAGCAGTGAAAATGTAATTAAGATATGCTAATATTGGACAAAAAAATTAAGACCCAGGTACGTGGAAATGCCTTCCATACCACTCAAGTGGTCAATACTTGAACATGGAATGGTGAGGTTTATTTGGTGGGGTGGAAGAGGATTGTAGAATAGCAGAAGTCCTGAAAAGTGTTTTTGTATTAGAGAAGTAATAAATCTCAAAGCTTGGAAGCAGTTTCCGTTAATGGAGACATCTCATAGACCCTGTCCCAGTCTGCATGCTGAGAACAAGAATAACTATTTCAGGGAAATTCTCTAAGCAAAATTCAGAGAAATTAACAAATCTGGTACAGATGAATTTGACAGCAGCTTCAAATAGAAACTTCATAGTAGGGGGATGGTTAATGGATACAAAAATATAGTTAGGTAGAATGAAAAAGATCTAGTATTTGATAGCACAACAGGGTAACAATAGTCAACAATAATTTATTGTACATTTAAAAATAACTAAAAAGCTATAATTGGAATGTCTGCAACACAAAGAAAGGATAAACGCTTGAGGTGATGGATACCCCATTTACCCTGATGTGATTATTATACATTGTATACCTGTATCAAAATATCTCATGGGTCCCATAAATAGATATACCTACTATGTACCCACAAAAACAAAAAATAAATGAAATAAAACAAAATAAAAAAGAAACTTCATAGTAGACCTGAAAAAAAAAACTATCATATTTCAGTGCCAAAAGAAAAACAAAACAGGCCAGGGAGGGTGGCTCACTCCTATAATCCCAACACTTTGGGAGGCTGAGCGGGGTGGATCACTTGAGGTCAGGAGTTCGAGACCCACCTGGACAATATAGTGAAACTCCTTCTCTACGAAAAATACAAAAGAGAATTAGCTGGGTGTGGTGGCAGGCACCTGTAATCCCAGCTACCTGAACCCAGGAGGCAGAGGTTGCAGTGAGCCAAAATCGGGCCACTGCACTCCAGGGTGGGTGACAGAGTGAGACTCTGTCTCAAAAAAGAAAACAACAACTTTAAAGTCAGTAACTTCTGGCTTCCAATGCTGGCTCTGCCAATTTATAAGCTGTAAGAACTTGAGCAAGTTTCTGGCTTGCTCCAAGACCAAGTTTTTTAAATCAAGAAAATAGAGCTATCTTCCTCACTGAGTTGTTGAAAGGATTCGCTCATGTACATAAAGAACTAAACTCAGCACATAGTAAGGCCTGAATAGCACAAATTATTAAGAATAATTAGGAACGCCTTTCCCAAAGGACCAGAAAATGATGGCTAGAACTAGAAAGTGAATATAAGATTGTTTTTGTAAGGACAACTGAAGATACATGAGAAAATATAATTTATGAAATTAAATGGTGCTTCTATTCACAATAGCCAAGATATGATGGACCAGCTAAATGTCCATCAACAAGTGAATGGATAAAGAAAATGTAGTACATGTACAAATGGAATATTACTCAGCTATTTAAAAAGAATGAAATTCTATCATTTGCAACATTGATGGAACTGGAGGACATTATGTTAAATGAAATAGGCCAGAAACAGAAAGACAAGGCCAGGCATGGTGGCTCAACCTGTAGTCCCAGCACTTTGGGAGGCTAAGGCATTGGATCACCTGAAGTTAGGAGTTTGAGATCAGCCTCTCCAACATAATGAAACCTCGTCTGTACTAAAAATACAACAATTAGTTGGGCATGGTGGCACACGCCTGTAGTCCCAGCTACTCAGGAGGCTGAGGCACGAGAATTGCTTGAACTCAGGAGGTGGAGGCTGCAGTGAGCTGAGATTGTATCACTGCACTCCAGCCTAGGTGACAAAGCAAGACTGTTAAAAAAGAAACAAAAGAAAAGAAAAAAAAAGAAGGAAGGAGGGAGGGAGGGAAGGAAGGAAGGAGAACAGGAGGGGAGGGCAGGGGAGGGGAGGGGGAAGGGAAGGGAAGGGAAGGGAAGGGAAGGGAAGGGAAGGGAAGGGAAGGGAAGGGAAGGGAAGGAAAGGAAGAAATAATTCACATGTTCTCATTCATATGTGGGAACTAAAAAGATGATCTCATGGAGGTAGAAAATAGATGATGGTTACCAGAGGCTGAGACTGGGAAGGGTAGAGGGGAAGCAGGGACTAAAATCGGTTGGTTAAAGGGTACAAAAACACAATTAGATAGAAGAAATTAGATCTAGTGTTGCATAACAAAATAGGGTGACTATCGTTAACAATGATTACATATTTCAAAATAACTAAAAGAGTAGAATTGAAATGTTCCTGACACAAGTGGATGATAAATGTTTAAGGTGATGGAGATCCCAGTTCCTGTGATTTGATCGTTACGCATTGTGTGCTTACATCAAAATATCACATGAACCCCATAAATATGTATAATTATGATGTATTCATAAAAATTTTTTATTTAAAAATTAAATGGTGCTAATTTAAAGTGAATAATGAGGCTGTAATAGGTCTTCTCCAAAGACAGCCACCCTCAACTCCTCCTTTCCCTGTAGAAGCATGTCACTCTGCCTATCCAGAAGTGGGGTCCACTTCCCTTCCCTTTAATTTGGGTTGGCCCTTTAACCTGAGTGAGAGTGACACTGTGCCAGATCCAGGCCCACCCTTGGAGAGGGGTGGTGCTACTGCTTTCCCCACTGAACCCCACTGCAGTGTAGGAAGTCTGACCAACTCGAGTTCTCCATGTTGTTAGGAGGCCCAACCTAGCAATTGACAAGCACATGTGGAGAAGCACCAAAGCTGAGACATTCAGTGAAGTTTTCTTGGAACTTTCAGCCTAGCCAAGATGCCAACTAAATGCAGCAACATGAGGAAACCTATGTTGACATATGAGACAGGAAACCCGCCCAGTTAAACCCAGTCAACCCACAGACCCACAGAATCATGAGGAAAAAACAAAGCTTTGGGCAATAGATATATGAAGCAGAGTCTAAACCTGCCAACTATGAACCGTAATTATCTATAATCTGAGCCCATCAGAAGCTGCTAATCAAATCATCTTTCTTCTCTCTCTCTCCTTCTCTCTCTCTCTGTCTTATTTTTTAAGAGACAGTGTATCACTCTGTTGCCCAGACTGGAGAGCAGTGGCATAATCATAGCTCAATGCAACCTCAAATTCCTGGGCTTCAGTGATCCTCCCAACTCAGCCTCCAAGCACCACCATTCCCGGCTATTTTTTTATTTTTTATTTTGTGGAGAGACAGGGTCTCACTATGTTGCCAAGGCTGGTCTCAAACTCCTGGCCTCAAGCTATCCTCCTTGCTCACATTCTCAAAGTGCTGGGATTACAGGTGCCACCCATGTCCAGCCTTGTCTTTCCTCTCTGAACAGATTATTATTGGTGTAGGTGCATTAGGAGCTGTGATTCCAAAAACAATTTTCTTTGTAGGACAAGCCCAGATTCACTGGTTAGGGTCTACAAGAAGGGACCCAGCCAGTGAAAACAGCCAGAATGCTTCTGGTAGAAGGGCAATTCTTTCTTACTACAGATGAAAGAATGTTTTATTAAAAATCTTTCTGACAGAGCTCATAGAAAAACAACTTGCAACTTATATCTCACTTTCAGGAAATCGGAATTTATTACCAAAAGCCACTTGGCTAATATTTTTTCTCTCCCTACACAGAACTGATATTTAAGACACAACCACAGTCAGCCCTTTCAAATTCATAACTTCACTGGGATTTGATTTATGGTTTCAGAACATGTTGGAGTCAGGGTATTCCTCCCTTTTGTGAATAATAAATTAATTAACTAGCAGCCAACGCCATGATGGCATAAAATGGTTCAAAAATACGAGATTATTCAATAGACATGGAGTCCTTGAAATGCTTAGCCTTGCCTTTTGTAATTCTCTTTCTTTCCTTAGAGTAAAATCATTCTTAGTCTTTAAATGACTTGGCTGTCTTATAATCACCTTCAACTAATTATGGAATATAAAAAAGTTTTTCACCCCTTCCCACAAATTTTCTCCCTGACCCATTTCCCACACACTGTGGCAGGAGATGGTATGAAGAATAATTCTGGGCATAAAAGCTTTTCAGGTCTTTAATAACATGAACTCACCTCAATTAATTAGGTAGAAATATTTCTCTGATTGCTGCCCGTGACCTTGCTCTTAATAGCCTTCAATGAAGCCACCGCGGCTTTCACTCTCTACAATTTCAAGACAGTTATTTACTGGTTTATTCCTCTTACTCCATCATTTATCTTCATAAAATAAAATAAGTTCCAAATTAAGCAAATTTTAAATAGCAGTTTCTAATAGCCAGGCCAGGAAGACTTAACTTTCAATCTCACAATGACCTGTTTTTACATTCAAAGTGGCATTTATTTTCACACACATCTTCCAAAGAGAATGAAAGAAATGGGCTTGATTTTTAAAATACAGAGGCCAAAAATTTAAAAAAAAAAAAAAAAAAAAAACTTAAGAGAAACATCCATTAAATATTGAGTGGGAGCCAATTATGTGCCAGTCATATCCCGAGTTGTGGGAATAAAAAGAAGAAACAATCCCAACCCTTAGGATGCCCATGGGTTAATACAGGAAATGACTCTCAACAACAAGCTACATCAAACACTGTAGGAAAGGAAAATCTGACAATGAAATAAGTGCCATAAAGGGCTAGGAATAAAAGACTGACTATGCAGAGATGAAGCTGGGGGTGAGGAGGACGAGAACAGAAGCCTGGAAACACCACGCACCTTCAGGAAATGTTAAGAACGAGCATGATGATGAGCAGGTCTCAAAAGGCGTGATGGTCAATACTGAGTGTCAACTTGCTTGCATTGAAGGATACAAAGTATTGATCCTGGGTGTGCCTGTAAGGGTGTGGCCAAAGGAGATTCACATTTGAGTCAGTGGGCCGGGAAAGGCAGACCCACCCTTAATCTAAGTGGTCACCATCTAATCAGCTGGGGTCTGGGTTTATATGGTTACAGCCCAGGGGGTGTGGAGAGCTAAAAGGCAGCTTTGGGATGCAAAAACAGGAATGCCTTTCCTCATTTAGGGCCATGGGTATCCAGGCTTGAGGGTGGGGCCTTTGCCAGGGAACTGCCCTCTTCTATCCAGTATTTCCGTATCTTCTGTCTGTATCATCTACACTCAAAGTTGGGGACTATTGAGGAAATAAAATGGGTTCAAAAGAACTGTCATCAGGTTAGTGATGGCAGCAAATTACTAAATATGGTTGCAAAATCTAATTAACCAGAGACTCTGTTGCTGGACAGTGCTAATAACTTTTGGCTTCTTTCACTATCTTCTAGACAAAAGAGAAGAAACTTTGGTGGGCCGGAGAAAATAGCCTTCGCTTTCATGTATAACATAGAGGAAATTCTCAGTCAAGGCTCAATCAAGACAATAAAAGTCCATGCCTGGAATTTTAACACATGATATTTTATATAGGGAACTGCTTATAAAGGGTCTGGAAAAACAAATGGTCAAAGAAAAGAATGAGACAATGGAGACATTTGCAACAGAAAGAAACCACTATCCAGTTTTTCAGTAAGTTAAATGCAGAGTTGCCATAGGATCCCGCAATTCTTCTCCTAGGTATGGGTATCCAAGAGAATTGAAAATGTATGCCTATTTAAAAAAAACTTGTACATGAATGTTTATAGCAGCATTATTCTTAATAGCCCAAAAAACCCAGAAACAATCCAAATGTCCATCAACTGATGACTAGCTAGATAAGAAAAATGTGGTATGTCCATACAGTGGAATATTACTAAGCCATAAAAATGAAGTACTGGCCAGGCATGGGGGCTCATGCCTGCAATCCCAGCATTTTGGGAGGCCAAGGTGGGCAGATTACCTGGGATCAGGAGTTCAAGACTAGTCTGGCCAACATGATGAAACCCCATCTCTACTAAAAATACAAAACTTAGCCAGGCATGGTGGTAGGTGCCTGTAGTCCCAGCTACTTGGGAGGTTGAGGCAGGAGAATCACTTGAACCCAGGAGGTGGAGGTTGAAGTGAGGTGAGATCATACCATTGCACTCCAGCCTGGGTGACAGAGCAATACTCTGTTTCAAAAAAACAAACAAAACAAAGAAGTACTGATACATACCACAACACAGATGAGCCTTGAAGACAGTACACTAAGTGAAAGAAGCCGATCACGAAAGGCCACATATTGTATGATTCCACCAATAAAATGTGCAGAATAAGCAAATCCATAGACAGAAAGTAAACAGTTGCCAGAGGCTTTGGGGAGAGGAGAATGAGGAGAGACTACAAATGGGTATGGGGGGTTTTTTTGAGGGGGGTGATGAAAATGCTCCAGAATTAGATAGTGACGATGGTTTTACAAGCCTGTGAATATATTAAAAACTCACTGGATTGTACATTTTAAAGGGGTGAATTT
This sequence comes from Macaca nemestrina, assembly GCF_043159975.1. Taxonomy (NCBI): domain Eukaryota; kingdom Metazoa; phylum Chordata; class Mammalia; order Primates; family Cercopithecidae; genus Macaca; species Macaca nemestrina. The sequence goes on along the minus strand of NC_092142.1, from coordinate 69,258,828 downwards.
TATAGACTCTAAATTCTATCTCAAAAGGAAGGGAGGGAGGGAGAAAGAAAAGAAGGAAAAGGCCGGGCACGGTGACTCACGCCTGTAATCCCAACACTTTGGGAGGCTGAGGTCAGGAGTTTGAGACCAGCCCGCACAACATGGTGAAAATGTCATTTCCACTAAAAATACAAAAATTAGCCAGGCGTGGTGGCACGTGCCTGTAATCCCAGCTACTTGTGAGGTTGAGGCAGGAGAATCGCTTGAGCCTGGGCAGCAGAGGATGCAGTGAGCCGAGATCACGCCACTGCATTCCAACCTGAGCAACAGCGACAGAGCGAGACTCTGTCTCAAATAAAAAGAAAAGAAGGAATGAGAAAAAGGATCCACGATCATTGATCATCTCTTGGGCAAGAGAGACTAAGAGATGAGGAGGTTTTACCAGAGCTTAAGAGCCGGAGCCCCTAGCAGAAACTGGAGCCACTACAGAAGGAGCATGCGGTGGGAGCTGGCCCCAGGGAGGGGACACAGTCACAGCCAGGCATTCGTTAATAAGCAGAACCCCTGATTTTTCCCTTCCTCCTGCCCACCATTCTCTTGGTATTGGCCAATCCTGGCCACAAACCAGTTAGCAAGGGAATCTGAGAAATGTGGTTTGCAGGTGTTGGCCCTATGATACACAGAAGAGTAGGGAAGGGCGGGGTTTTTGTCTGAAAACAAACAGGCAGACACCTTGCAGAGAAGCCTATCACTTCAAACATGAAACTTTTCCTTGTTGAGATTATGAATACAACCTAGCCAACAGGATGGGTAGTGTCATTTATGAAAACTCAACAGAAGCCCTCAATGAATGCTTTTTTGGAGATAACGGAGGAATAAGAGGAGGAAGGGAATAATTATTTCAAAAGTAGTTACAACATGAAAATGGGAGAACAAGCCTCCCTTTAAGCCAAATGGATACTCTCACTGGGTCTTACATTTCACAAATATCTTTGAGTACCCTAGGAATACAGTGAAAGTGACACTGTCCTTCCCTCAAGGAGATTATTAAGGATCTCTCAGTATATGGAAGGAAAAAAATATTAACCAGGCCTGGTTAACATAAATCAAAAATTCAGGAATCATAACAGAATGGAAAGTGTTTATTTAAACATACATTTGAATAGTGCCTCTCCACCAAATATCTCAAAGAGCTTAAAACTGGAAGGACATCCTTTGGAAGTGTGTCGAGGAATCCTCCATTCTCACTGAATTTCAATCTGTCTAAACATCGCTACCTCTGGGCACGCTGCAGTTTTCTAAACCATATTCCCACACACCTATCCCCTGCTAACACAATTGCTGCTCATCTTGGTATACTGCAAGGAATAACCTACTTACACACAGAACGGAACTTGTAGCTTAAACTTCCCAATGAGAACAACTGGGGAGAAAACAAAGTCAGACTGAGACTGATCTAAGTTTCTGTAAACCCTTCTGGACATTTAACATTCCCAAGCAGATATGGCTCCAAACCAGCTCTTGACATTCAAATGGCCAGTTGTTATTCTGACATCTGTGGGCTGTTGCACCTTGCTGTTAATTTCATCCCTAGAAATAGTGTTGGAGGAGAATCGACCCTTATAGACATTAATTTGAACTGAGGCTAGATTCCTGCTGACTATACGAATACCTTTAATCTAGGGCATATGTCATACCTTGAAGAAATCCTAAAACAGAATTATTAAAGATGTCTTTCTTAAAAAAAAAAAAAAAAAGTCAGAAGGTTCTTTTTCCTTTAAGCAAGCGTATCACAAAAGCAAATTTCCTTTTTTTTGCTTAAGGCCAAAACAATGTCAAATAAAATAAAGCAAAAGATAAACACATACCTCTGAGGCCATTCTTGTCTCATTTCCACCTTTCCTCTTGGATAATTCTCAATATTAACACAGTTTGGGAGGGTGAGGTGACCAGAATTGGGAAGAGGCAAGAGACAGAATTTAGCAAAAGAGCAAATGAAACTATTACTGCATTGCAAGCTTATGCAAATATTTCCAAAGATAAAATATTTCAAAGCAAATCCATAAATAACAAAGAACCGAGTCACCATTATAGTAAAGTCAGACTTTTCAATAGTTTATTAAAATATACCATTTATTTTAGGCTCTAGCCATACATCAAAGCACAGCACAAAAACTAAACATTTTGCTTCTCAAAATGTATTTATGAAAAGTAGAGTTGTATCAAGCAATAAACATAGCCAGTTTTGTTCTTGGATCTTGCCAGCTGTGTACACCTCAAGAAGTAGTGCATTTGGCTACAAGACTTTGAAGAGGTTTTCCTTCTTTCCAGAGCTCCAAAGGAAAACTATCAACAATTGATGATGTATGTGTGCGAATCAGAATTGCTGATCAACTTCTTAAAACACAGAAAAGCACTAACAAACATAAAATTTACCCCAAAAGTGACTTTAAATGCTTCCTTTAATTCATTTAATGAAGACAATTCCCAGTTACCAGCTTATTTTGTTTTCGTGTTCTTACTGAAATAATTAACCAGAAGAAATTAAAAATTATAGAAGTTGTGGTACTCCTTATCTCTTGATTACTGATACTGTCTACAGCCCAGCTGGGAGTTTTAAACTAAAATACTTAATCATCTCATTCACACAGAATAATCTGTAAAACACAAATATAGAAAGAACGGTCCACTCTTCTGAGATTATTTTGTGCCTACTTAATATGGAAAGAAAATCAAGGGAATACTCTGGGCAGATGAGGAATCATAAAGTGGAAGGTGGGCATGTTGGCTGGAGTGTCTGTGAAATTACTAAACGTTGAAGATACCTGGTATTCATATGTTCATGCAAATGCACAACAGCAAATCATTTTGCATAATCTTTTCCACTAATGTGATCATAAAAACTGACTATGAAACGCCACACTCAGGTTACCATTGATTCTAAAATAAAGATGTGGATTATATCTGTGCACCATATCTGAGATTCTCAGACGTTACTGTTAGCAGTTTTTAGTGGTCCCACACAATTTAGTGACTAATAATACAATGTCTTAGGTTATTGTTTGGTATATTGATCCCATCTTGATAACTAGATTAAATATTCCTCTACACTCCCAAATTTCCTTACACATATGACAGGCACTCAAATAAATACTTCCTGACTGATAGACATGTCTGTCTGTATTAGAGGTTTCTATCCTATAAATATACTGGCTGATATCCAATTCTCGGTTTCATTTTGTTATTTTAATGGCCAAAAGTTTATGTCTACATGTCAGGAACACTCATATCAACATTATGCATCAATATTCTTTTATTTACATTTCCCAGATATCCAAGCACAACTTAAATTTTTGTCTTACTCTAGAAAAAAAAAAAAACCTGTTGTGTAAATGAATAAACAGTTCAGGCAATTACTAAGGAGGGTTCTTTCCTTTTTCTTTTGTTTCTCACTTTGTTTTGATTTTTATATATGAAACATATGTGTAAAGTATAGACTTACAAGTTAAAATACTAATAAAATGAATACTGATAAAATGCTGCTCTTCTTTCTACTCAGATTAAGAAACCCAGGAGGCGGAGCTTGCAGTGAGCCGAGATCACGCCACTGCACTCCAGCCTGGGCGACAGAGCGAGACTCCGTCTCAAAAAACAAAAAAAAAACAACAACAAAAAAAAAAGAAATAGAGCATGGCCACTTAGAGACTCCTGTGTCTCCACCATCAAATCACCTATTCTCCCTCAGAAGGTAACTACCCTAACTCTTGTTTTGGTTATTGTTTTACCACCTGTGTGTCTATACCCAGACAGTATATTGTTCCATTTGGTTACTTTGGGTCTTTACAGAAATAAACACATGCTGTATGCATTCTTATAGTGATGTGCTTCTTGCAATGCAACTCTACAAGTTTTATTATGAGTCCATGCTAAATAAGTATAGAAATCGAGGGTGTTTTGAAATTTTTATGCCTATTTGATGGTCATGTTATGTTGCTTGTATACTTTTTGGAATCTCACTTTTCTTGTAATTTATTTTTATTGTATTTAACAAAAGCACTACTCTACAATGAATTTAAAATTCAAAAACAAACTGGATTTTCACTGCAGTTAGTGTGAGAAGCCACAGATTTGTTTAGACATCTCAGCCTCCCAAAGTGCCTAGCCAGAACGTGGCAGCACCTGGGGATAGCCGTACTCTAAGCTCAGACCCCTGTCCCAGCCCCTCCTCACCAGGCAACACCTTGCTCCATTAGGAGCCTCAAGTGCATACACGTGATCACCCAAGACTGTAAATCCAAGCTCCATTCACCCCCAACCACACACAATTACACACAAACAGCTACCCCTTAAGGCACGATAGCATGGTCCATCCTTGAAAGGAGGAACTCAGGGTGCTTTGCATGGGGAATAGTCATGGTTCAAGGCTACCCAGCCCACAACAGATGGCAGGCAGGACAGATTCCATGTAGCCACACCCCTTTGGCCATGCAGACACCTTGTCCCATCGTTAGGAATACAGTCAGAAGAGGCCGAGGGGAGGGGGCTCTTTAATGCTCAGGGCTCAGCACAGGAACCCTCTTACCCAGTTCAGGTAGGAGACGGGACTTGACTCTGGAGGTGGGGCTCAGACACTGGACCAGATTTAGGACTAGCTGAAACAGGGAAGAGGTGAAAGCACCTCTCCATAAGACATGCCCACCGGTGTGCCTTGTCAATTTACCATTGCCATGACAACACTCGGAAGTGACTGTCCCTTTCTGTAGCAATGAACCAATGACCTGGAAGTTAACAACCTTTTCCAGATATGTCTGCAAAATCCACCATTAATCTGCATGTAATTAAAAGTGGGTATAAATATGACTGCAGAACTGCCCCTGAGCTGCTACTCTGGGCAACGTAAGGAGCAGTACCTCTGCTGCCGCTGCTGTATACACCGTGGCTTCAATAAAAGTTGCTGTCTAACACCACCGGCTCACTCTTGAATTCTTTCCTGGGGGAAGCCATGAACACTCCTAGGCTAAGCCCCAATTTTAGGGCTTGCCTGCCCTGCATCACAGTCAGAGGGCAGTCATGGCTGGAGATGCTGAAAGAAGCTGGAAGCAGGTGCCAACTGTGGCAAGCAGAAGAAAACAGAGAGGAAGTACTTCATCTCCTCCTCCTGAGCCCCCATCAGGTCCCCATCCGTAGAAACAAACTAGAAACCAGTTGCTCAGAAGTCTGGGCAATGTGGTTTGTGAAATGTCAGCTCCAGCATCACACAGGGCTTCTCTAAAGTTTCTGGATACACGTCCTTTGTCAGATTCTGCATAAAATGCCTTCTCCAAGTTTATAGATCTTTGTGTCTGTGAGTGTTGTTCTTTTTCTCTGTGTGCTAGCTTTTGATGAATTCTTATCTTTTTAATTTCATTTCAACTTTTATTTTAGATTCAGGGGGCCATGCACAGATTTGTTACATGGGTATGTTGCATGATGCTGAGGTTTGGGGTGCATAAGGAGTCATCAATCTCTTACTTTCTGCTTAGGGTTTGTGTTTCATGTTTAAGAAATCCTTCCCTACCTTGGGGTCATGAAAATAATCTCCTGTTATTTTCTGAAAGTCTTATTGTTTAAAAACTATAGCTTAAAGACTCATTAAGGACTGTAATGCATCTGATATTGATTTCTGCCTATAGTATAAGATGAAGGTACAATTCCAATTTATTTTCATATCCACACTCCAATGTCCCAGCACCATTTATCCTGCCCTCCACTAATCTGCAATATCACATCTGTCACCTATCAAAGGCCCTCATACGTGTGGATCTCTAACTGGGCTACCTCTCCTCTCCTGCTGCTCTATGCCTATCCCACCACCAAAGAATCTCAGTTACTACAGCTTTGAAATCTTAATCTTGGTAGGCAACTTCCTGAACTCTGTTCTTTTTCATTGAGAATATGAAATGAAACTTCAGTCCCTTGCATTGCCATACATACTTTGTAAGTAGCTTATCAAATTTCACAGAAGAAAAATAAATCCTGTATGGATTCTAAACAGAATTACATTGAATCTAAATCAATTATAGAAGAATCGACATCTTTACCATACTGAGCCTTCTGATCCAGAAGCACGGCTTACTTATCTCTCTGTTTAGTTAGATCTGCTTTAATATCTCTCAATAAAACTTTACACTTTTTCCATAAAGGTCTTGCATATGCACTGTTACATTTCTTCCTCAGTGTTTCATATCTTAAGCTATTACAAGCACTTTATATTCATTTTCTAAATGTTTGTTGCTGGCATGTAGAAATGCAATTGATTTTTATACATTGATTTTATATTTAACTACATTTCTAAACTCACTTATTAATTCTAATAAATTATGCACAGATTCCTCTGTGTTTTCTACATAATCATATCACCTGTAAATAGTAACAGGTTTCTTACCTCCCATCCATTCCTGATACCTTTTATTCTTTGCTTTTCTTTGCTGTACTTGTGAGAACCTTCAATAGAGCCTCCAACCTCAGCCTCCCGAGTAGCTGGGACTACAGGCACATGCCACCACACCTGGCTAACTTTTTGTAGAAATGGGTTTCTGCCATGTTGCCTAGGCTGGCCTCTAACTCCTGAGGAGCTCAAGCCATCCACCTGCCTAGCCTCCCAAAGTGCTGGGATTACAGGCATGAGCCACCATATCCGGCCCTAATAGATTGTTGATTAAAGTAACTATAGGGACATTCTTGTCTTTTGCTAATCTCAAATATAAGGTCAAAGTTTTACTAGAAGTATGAAAGTGACTTCTTTTTATTAGAAACCCTTAACCAGTTTAAGGAATTTCCCTTCTCATCTCAGTTTGCTAAGAGTATTTCCTAATTATATTCAGTTTCATTCAATGCTTTGTATCTATTAAGGTAATCATATGATTTTTATCTTTTAACATACGAATGTGGTAAATAACAATGGATTTTCTAAAGTAGAACCCACCTTATATTCCTAGGACAAAAACAGTTTGCTCATGATTCTTTACCCTTTATATATATATTACTCGTTTGGGTTTGCTAATATTTTGTACAGGATTTTTACATGTATTTCATTATAATATTGGTCTACAATTCTTTCTTATATTATCTGTTTCAGGTTTTGATATCAAAGACATGCTAATCTTTATTCTACGCTCTGGAATATAGTAAATTTTGAATTTTTTTCTTGAATGATTGATTTTGCTGGGGTTGGAGTGGTTTTGTGGAAATATTTTTGACTACGGGGTAATTGTTTTAATGATTTTGTTATTGCTTGGGTTTTCTATTTGTTCTTGAGTCAATTTGGGTCCACCGTATTTTTCTAAGATTTTGTCCATTTCTGAACAACTTTCAAAGTGATATAGTTTGGCTCTGTGTCCCCATCCAAATCTCACCTTCGACTGGAATCCTCATAACCTCCACATCAACAGCAGGAGCAGGTGGAGGTATTCAGATCATGGGGGCAGCTTCCCCCATGCTGTTCTCATGACAGTGGGTGAGTCTCATGAGATCTGATGGTTTTATAAGCATTGCCTGGCATTTCCCCTGCTTGCATTCATTCTCCTGCCACCCTGTGAAGAGTTGCCTTCAGCCATGATTGTAAGTTTCCTGAGGCTTCTCCAGCCATGCAGAACTGTGAGTCAATTAAACCTCTTTTTTTAATAAATTACCCAGTCTCAGGTATTTCTTCATAGCAGCATAAGAATGGACTAATACACAAAGTTATAGCTTGAAATTTATCATTATAATCTTTTGTCATTGTAATATCCAGAACACCAATAATTAAGGTTTTTTCAATCACGATAATGATTACTATTCCTTGATCAATATCACTAGGGTGTTGTCAATTATATTAGTCTTTTCCAATAACTTACTTAGCTTTGTAGATTATTGTTATTAAAAGCTTAATTTCTATTGTATTGATTTCTGTTTTTACACTTATTACTTTCTTCCTTCTACTTTCTTTGCATTTAATTAAGGTGGAAGCTTGTTGCATTAATTTTTATCCTTCCTTCTTTTCTATTATAGCTTTTAATGCCATTAAATTCCCTCTAAGATCTGCTTTAGCTGTCTTCTACCAGATTTGACATTTAATATTTTTATTATAAATCAATTCTAAGTATTTTCTAATTCTCATTATAATCCATTTATTGAATCTTTAAGTGTTATTTTTTCATTTCCTAACATATGCTTTTTCTGATTTTTCCAGATTCATTTTAGTTGTTGATTTCTAAATTACATTACACATTTAGTTATTATACATTATACATTTAATTTCATTACATTTAGTTATTGATTTCTATAATTACATTATAACCCCCAAGCATATTTTCCTTACTTGTATCTACATATTTGTATATATTCCTCTTCCTCCCTTCCCCCCATCCTGCCCATGTCTACCTCCCTTTCCGCATCATTTTATTTCACGTTAAGTGGCTAATTTACAATTTAGTCTTTATGTTACAGAATATCCAGGAGGAATTGTTACTGAATTAGAAGAAAAATTAACATCATTCTGAGATGGATTCAGTAATAGGATCACACATCTTCCATTTTAGGGAGAAAGCAATGGCATCCTTGTATAAAAGACATTTTCACGCTGTTAGGCAGAAGCATAATGTTATTTTTATTGTTGTTTTAAATAAAAGACTGCATATATGGGTGCTGAGTAGCCAAAGGAGTGGATTGTGCTGAACAGTGTCTGCTGTCCTGCATGTGCTCTTCAGCCATGTTCTTTCTAATGCCAGGACTGGGAGCCTGCAACTACACTTCCCAGACTCCCTTTCCAGTTGTCCTCCTGTTGGGTCTGCCAGTGAGAGGCACTAATAAGAGACTGAAAGGCAGAGGAAGGAAGAAGCTACTTTCTCCCAGCTGAAACTACTTTCTCCTGGCCTCTACCAGTGCTGCTAGACTGTGCCTCTAGCAGGGATGGCAGTAGCAGCAAAGGCATGACAGTGGCATCCCAAAAGCACATAAATCATCAATTTTGTATAACCATATATTCTATTTTGTTTTTCCAGGCCTTTCAACACCTTTGCAACACATTTTCTGAATCCTGTTTGAAATACCCAAAATGGTTCTTACTAAACGTTGATAAATTTATACAAGGTTATTTTAGTTATTTTTTATTATGGATTATATTGAGATCAGAGAATGTAGACTATATAATTTGAATGCCTTCAAATATTTTGTGACTTGCTTCAAGATCCAGAATATGGTCAATTTGCATAAATATTCCATATGTATTTGAAAATATATGTATTCTGGGGTTGCTGGGTAGAGTGTTTTATGTATGTCTATTAGGTTAAATTTGTTAATTGTGTTGATCACATTTTCCATACCCTTACAGAATTTTTGTCTACTTGAGCTACCAATTACTGAGAGAGAATACTGTGGTTTTATCTACTTTTCCTTACAGTTCTCCAATTTTTGCTCTATATATTTTGAGACTTTGTTACTAGGTGAATAAAAATTGTAATCGTTATATTTTCCTGGTGAATAACACACTTTATAGTTACAAAACGATCCTCTTTATCTTCAGTAATATTAGTTGTCTTAAAATGTATTTCATCTTATATTAATATAACTATACAATCTTCCCTTTGTTTCAAATTTTCCTGGTATACTATTTTCCATGCTTTTATTTTCAATCTTTCTATTTCCTTATGTTTCAGATGTCTTTCTTATCAACAAAACATTGTTGGATTTTGCTTGTTCTTTTTTAACTCAATCTGATAACTTTTGTCCTCTAATTCAGACCACTTACACTTAATGTAATTACTGATATATTTGTATTTATATCTACCATCTTATTTCAGGTTTTCTATTTATGTTGTCTTTTCTCCCTTCCCCTCCCCACTTTTTTATATTCTTTTGGGTTTTTGTTTGTTGTCTTTCCATTTTTCTCCTCTACTAATTTAAAAATTATATATTTTGTTTTTATTATTTAAGAGGTGCACAAAAACTTATCCAAGCCAAAAGTTCACCAATATATTTACCTCCTAAAAACACCACAAGAGCATTAGAACACTGGACTTTCAGTCATCTACTCCTAACTTACATATATTTAGATTGGGTTAAAGTTCCTTCACATTTAGACAGTATGAATTTAGGCTAGAAAACCCTATGAATATTGACTTGTGAGTCCATGTAGACTACTCTGATGAAGGCACTTGACCTTCCAACCACCCTCAATAATCTTCACTTCTCACTGTGCTCCATCTTCTGTATCCCTGATTCTTTGTATATATTCATCCTTTGCCTGGGACACACTTCTTTATTTGTCATCTGGCTCCTTGTTCTTACACATCACCTCTTCTAAGATGCCTTCCTTGACTACCCCCTCATCTAATTGCATGTTATTTTCCTTGTTTAAATATTCTCATCTTGTGATTCTTCCCATTATAGCACCTATCACACTATTTTGTAATTGCCCTTTTTCTTATCTATATAGGTTTTTTGACAATAGAAACTATGTCTGCTGTTTCACTTGTGAATCCCCAGTTCTTAGCACAATGCCTGATTCTATTAATATTTGTTGAACAAATACAGTCCCTTACTTGAAAATCTTCACTGGTTTTCCATTGCCTTCTTACAAAACCTCACAGGACCTGGCAATTATGAAAGTCCCATTTAAGCCTTTATGTTTGGTTGACAGGACACTACTTTAATTGTAGAATCTGGCCTGGCCACTGATCAACGCAGATACTTATATATCTGCCTGGTAATGCATCTCAAGAAAAAAGGGGATTGTGATTATACTAAGGTGGTCCCATGGCATCCAATGTGAATTATCAGAAGGTGTTCAGAACAGAGAGCAGGCTTAGACACTGCCATTTGTCCCCTCTAAAGTCAAATGACAAGCCAATGGACCTAGTATACCATGCCATTTAAATGTAGCCAGACCATGCCAAGCTATGAGGATGCAAAGGCCTAAGAATGATATGATGAACTTTGGGGACTAGGTGAGGGAAGGTTGAGATGTGGGTGAGGGATAAAACACTGCATATCGGGTACAGGGTACACTGCTTGGGCGACAGGTGCACTGAAATCTCAGAAATACCACTAAAGAATTTATCCATGTAACGAAAAGCCACCTGTACCCCCCAAAACTGTTGAAATAAAAATAAAAATTAAAAATTAATGTAGCCAGACCAACATCAGCTTGCACCTGAAAGGGAAAGAAAAATCCACTTGTCTGCTTCAATAATAGCATTCTTACTGCTGAATGGCCATTGTAATTTGAGACTGCTATGACTCAGGATTGTCAGTTCTAGAGCAGTGGGCATTTAATATCTTTACAGCTGCTTGAGAGTACTTCTATTAAAAAGACTGTTCGATATATGCTTCCTGAGTAAGAAATTAACCTACTATACTCCAATAATATACTATAAAAGACAAAATCATAGAATTCTTGAAGCCAGAAGGAATTTCAATAAGCTAGTAATTCAAATTCCCACCTATGAGTAGGACTTAATCTAAGTCAGTTGTTCAGCAAATGTCTGATATTCCCTTGGCTGGTCCAGTACTTCATCAGACCTATTGTTAGAAAAGTCATCCTTGTTATTCCTCAGCTTTCTCTCTGGCCCTTTAAACCCCCTAGGTGCTTTCCAGCATTGAACAAACCAATAAAAGACAAGATAGGCCAGACGAACTCGTGTCTGTACTAGGATAACCCAAGTGACCCAGGGCCACTTGCCTAGAGGTGGCCTTTTGCCACCTGTTTCCATAGCCTGGTTCCATGCTTTGGAATTTGATATCTGACTCTGATTGCTTCACTCATTCAATGATCTATTTGGCCTCCTGGCTTTGGCCTATGAACCTTGGATTTCTGATGAAATCTTACTATGCACACTCCTGATTTCAGCATCATCTGCTGCTTTAGAGGAAATAGCCAATCCATCAGCCAGCCTCTTTCTATGGCCCTCCCATCAGCCAGCTTAGTGTTCTCTAAAATCTTTCTTCTTTTCTTTGCCTGCCCACCCTGCAGAGCTGATTCTGCCCCACCAGCCACAGACAGGTACTCAGACAATTTGTCAGCTAAGTCTCATTACTTCAGATGAATTTTGTATTCTCTGATTATATATTCTATTAAGATACAGAATATTTGGAGATCATCCTTCGTATAATCACATTCCTTTAAAAAAACTTAATAATGTTTTCTTCAAAATGAGAATGGGTTGGAAACATCACTGACATTAATTATATTCCTGTGGATTATAACCATTCAAGTCAACTCAACTGAATGACAATATTTGGAGTAGCAGACCAAGAACACAATAGAAAGGGAAACATAAACTATAATCTTTCTATTAATATAGGGAAATTTAGATAATAGCTTTTATTCTGATTAAGGACAAATCTACGTGCCACAAAATAAAGTAAAAGGCTATGTAACCATCAGATAAAACATACATGACTGAGAGAGAAAGAGAAAAAAAAAATGGCAAAGACCTCATTCCCCTGCCCTCCCCCACACAATTTGATAAACAGGATATCTGGAGAATTAACCTAAAAATGGAAACCGATCAGAAAATAACAATTATATTGGGTAATGGATGAAATTGTCATTTTAGGCAGAGAACAAAATTAAAGTCACAGAAATCACAGAAAAGGTATAAAGAATTACTTGAGCTCAGTAGGAAATGATTCTAAAAAAATAAGCAATACTTTGCCAAGAACCAAAAAACACTAAGCATAATGTAAACGTTTTGTGTCCTTTTCAAGAAATGGCTCTCTGTCCTTTTATTCTTTTAATGGCTTCTATTTTCTATTCACTCAGAATTACTCACTCAAAATCCTCTTCGTATGGGGTTGTTAATAATGTTGTCCATCTCCAAGGAAAAAACCTCCACATACAAATACACACATTTTGGCTTTTCCTCTTGGTCTTTGTTGGATACATTATAGGTAGATGTCATGATACTGTGCTGCTGGGATCTAACACCAAAGGATATCTTTGTTCGTGTTTTTCTTTGACTTATTATTAACATTTTTCTTTTACTTATTCTTTGAGAAAGACAGTAAATCATGCTGGAGCCACTATAGTTTAAGTTTGTTTGAAATTATACATAAAAGACAGAAATGGAAAGTTGGAAACAGTAGTGTTAATTAAGAAACATATCAAGCATTGGCCTTACAACCTACAGAGATACAAAAATAATGCAATTTACCACTCTGTTTTACCCTATATTTTTAATGGGTTGCATTAAAAATATCAATCAAAGCCTACTACATGTCCTTTCATATTAATTGCCTCAACATTCTACATTGAAAATTATTGTTGAACAGATGGCTTCCTGTACCTTTACAGGAGTGTGAGACTGAGGTTTACTGACGCATCTATGAAGCTAAACATGCATGTATCCATAAGAGATTTAGCACTTATTGAAACTAAGTATGATTTTCTTCCTGCAAGTACTATCCTAAGAACCTTTGAGCATTTGAAGTTTGTTACAGGTTACTCGTTTCTTCGCTTTTATTGGCCTTCCTCTTAGGGATATTTCCTGATCTTCTTTTTGTCTGGGTCCTATAGTAGATTAAGAAGGAGACACGGATGGACAGCGGTGGAAGGAGACATACACTACCGACTCAACTTCTCTCCACCTCCACCATCACCTCCACAATCCAATCTGCCATTATCTCTTGCCTAGAAACTAGCAATCATTTCCCAATTGCTTCTTACTTTCCCTCTTGAACCCATTCAATGTTCCATCATATCATGTAGCCAGAGGGGTCTTTCTGAAGCACATGATCTCTCTGCTTAAATCCCTTCTACATCGTCTCTCTGCTACTAGGATAAAGACCAACATCCTCAACAAACCAACAAAGCCCTCTGAGTTCAGTCCTGCCTTTCTTATCCATCTCCTTTTATTCTCCATACTCCTGCCTTACTGGCCCCTTATACTTCTTCATGTGAAACGGGCTCACTCCCATCACAGAGCATTTGTTCTGTCTGCAAGAAAAATTCAATATAGACTGAGGCATAGAAGAGTCCCACCAGCATTAATATACCTGTTCAGTGTGCCCAGAATTCAATGATTAAATTTATTCCTTTCACCTCATTTATTCACTCATACATGTGAGAATGAAAACAGGGAATAGGGCACCAGCCTCCTAGCTGATATTTCTGTGTAACATAGTATAGAAGGAGACACTTTGGGTTCATGAATTCTTCAAGCACTGATGTAATAACTCTATTTCTTTAGTATGAGAATTTAAGATATACTTTTAAAAATACAAAAAGTGTTATCTTAAGTAGTCATCATAAATTACACCAGCAACTTATGCTAGTATAATTTTTAACAGATATAATAAAAGATCTGGACCAGGTGCGGTGACTAATGCCTTAATTCCAGCACTTTAGGAGGCTGAGGCAGGTAGGCCACCTGAGGTCAGGAGTTTGAGACCAGCCTGGCCAACATAGTGAAACCCCATCTCTACTAAAAATACAAAAATTAGCCAGGGGTGGTGGCAGGCACCTATAATCCCAGTTACTCAGGAGGCTGAGGCAGGAGAAGAGTGTGAAGCCGGGAGGCGGAGGTTGCAGTGAGCCAAGATCGCGTCACTGCACTCTAGCCTGGGCAACAGGAGGGAAACTCCATTTTAAAAAAAAAAAAAAAGATCTGAAAGACATACTGACAGAAGGGTAAACATAGCACAGGGAATTTTGGGTAACAAGTAAAATAGGGTAATCCCCCTGGGAGAGCTAAAGATAAATATTAACTGTTTTGCTATTCTGTCAAAAAGCAGTCAATTTAAACATGTCTCAGGATTAGTGATCTTAAAATAATTTTATGGGATTTCTTATAAAAGTGCTATCAGCAGAACACACATTCTTTTCAAGTTCACAAGGAAAATTCACCAAAACAGACAGGCTGAGTCATAAAACTAGTCTCAATAAATATCTTAAGATTGAAATTACATGGCATATATTCTCTGATCATAAAAGTGTTATATTAAAAATCAATTATGAGTAGCTATCAAGAATATACCCTCAAATACTTGGAATTTGAACAGTATACTTTTGAATAACAAATGACCAAAGAAGAAATCACAAGATGAGAAAATAATAGAAACATAGTTCTTCAAAGCTGTGGGATATAGCCTAACCAGTGCTTAAAGGGAAATGTCTAGCTTTAACTGCTTTTCTATAAAATTTTTTTTTAAAGAAAGGTATAAAGTCAGTAATCTAAGCTCCATCTTGAAAAACTAAAACAAATATAAAAAATTGAATGCACAGTAAGTAGGAGGAAGGAGACAATAAAAATTAGAATGGAAATCAATGAAACAGGAAATAATAGAGAAAATAAAATCAAAGTTGGTTCTTTAAAATAATTAATTAAATTGATAAACCCCTAGCAAAACTAATCAAGAAAAGATATAGAAGTTACCAATATGAGGAATGTGACTATATATTCTAAAGATATTAAAACAATAAGCTTTCAATAAATTTAACAACTCAGATGAAATGAAAAATTCCTTGACAAGTACATATTACCAAAATTTACATTGAAAGAAATTGACAATCTAAATAACCCAGTATCTATTTAAAAACTGAATTTAAAATCAAAAACTTCTCCACAATAAAATCTTCCTGAACCAGATAGCTTCACTGGTGAATTCTACCAATGTTTAAAGAAGATATAATATTAATCCTATATAAACTCTTTCAGAAAATAGAGAAGAGAATACTCATCAACTTGTTTTACAAGGCAGCACAGAAGCCTGACAAAGATATTATAATTAAAAATATATAGACCAGTATCCTTCATGAACGCAGGTAGAAAAAAAAAATGTTTAACAACACGTTAGCAAATTAAATTCAGCAATATATTAGAACAGTAATACACCATGACCAAGTAGGGTCTATCTCATAAATTCAAGGTTAACTTTTGAAAATCAATCAGTGTAATATACCACATTCATAGAATAAGAAAAAAATCATATTATCATCTCAAGAGATGGTTAAAAAATCATTTGAAAATATTCAACACCCCTTTATGATAAAACTTCAGCAAATTAGAAGTAAAAAAGAACCCTCTCAATCTGATGAAGAACATCTACAAAACCCATGCCTATCTTTATACTTAATTGTGAAACAGTAGCTCTTTTTCCCTGAGATCAGGAACTAGGCAAGGGTATCCACACTTACCAAGTCTTTTCAATATTGTACTAAAAGTTCTGGCCAGTGCAATAGGGAAAAAAATGCATAAAGATTGGAAAAGAAGAAATTAATATATTAAAGATTTATTGCAAGAAATGTATGAAAATACAGATACGCAAGCATATATTTCTACCGCCCAACCTACCACTGTTAATATTTTGTTACATAGCCTTCTGTCTTCTATAGTTTCTATAAATATATATGTTTTTTCCCAAAAAAAAGATCATAGATTTTGTAGCCTGCTTTTTCTACCTAATAAGACATAGTGAACTCTTTCCCATGCCCTTATTTTTAATAGCATCATTTTTCATTGTTAAATAGTATTTCATTGTATGAATATTGACTGTTCAATACACAATTTCATCAAATCCATGCAGTTAGACATTTAAATGTTTCTAAATTTTCAGTTACTATAAATGATGCAGCTTTAGTTCTATAATAGCCACATATTTATGTATTACATATCCATAACTATTTGTCAGATACAAATTCCAAGAAATTGAATTTCTGAATAACATTATAAGCACATTTTAAAGTTTTTAATTCGTATTGCCAGTTTCATAACAGGAAGTATATGCCAATTTTTATGTCCAGAAGCAATGCATGGATAGTGGACATTTTATGTGGTTCCCCAAAATCTTTTGTCTGTCTCTTGACAGCATCCCCAATTTTTCATGCAGGCATTTTCACCTCTTCTATCCAACACACACACTTTGAGGGAAGATGGTCCCACTCTTGATCCCAGATGGGAGATGTAGCTCAAGCCTTAACTAAGTAATGTAACCACATGGATCCAGCTGTTGTTTCAGGGATGAGCATATGTCTCAAGTTGGGCCGATAGGATCTAAAAAAGAAATTGGGATTCTGTCAAAGGAAATTGCTCCCCTTCTGAGAAAGCTTCCAAAATAACCCTCTCATTTACCCTGCAAGTAGGAAGCAGAGAGTCTCAGGAAATATTGATAATCTATCTTCTAGTGACAGCAATGAGAAGACAGTCTTAGGATGAAGCCAACACTTTAGAAAGCAGAGGAGAAATAAAAAGAAACTAGGTTCTAGATAATATTGCTGAGTCCCTGAAACAAACCAATCCTCTGGAATTCAAATAACAAGAGCCAATACATTTCATGTTTTAAGTTATTTGAATTGAGCTTTCTATTACTTGTAACCAAATATATCCTAGTACAATAAGAGAGTATCTGCATTACTCTTCATAATTAATAACAATAATCTTTTAAAAATATTGTCATTTTATAGAAAGTTATTTTAAATTTGCATTTCTTTGACTACTAGTGAGGTTAAAAATGTTTTCAGAAATTTACTGGTTATATGCATTTCTTCTTCAGTAAATTTTCTGCTAATATATGTATTTTTTTAATTGGTATGGTTATCTTCTTGATTTGTAAAAACTTTATATATAGAATACTAGCACTTTGGCACATGTATTACAGTTATTTTATGAATTTATTTCTTGTCCTTGTTTTATATAGACAAAGCTACCAGTAATTTTCTTTCTAGTTTTTTGTTTTTTGTTTTTTGTTTTTTTCTTGAGACAGAGTTTCACTCTTGTTGCCTAGGCTGGAGTGCAATGGCATGATCTCGGTTCACTGCAACCTCCACCTCCTGGGTTCAAATGATTCTCCTGCTTCAGCGTCCTGAGTAACTGGGATTACAGGCATGCACCACTACGCCTGGCTAATTTTGTACTTTCAGTAGAGACGGGGTTTCTCCATGTTGCTCAGGCTGGTCTCAAACTCCCAGCCTCAGATGATCCGCCCGCCTCGGCCTCCCAAAGTGCTGGGATTACAGGCGTGAGCCACCATAGCCAGTCTTTTCTTTCTAGTTTTATCTTTTAGTAATAAGCCTAGAAAGTCCTGCAGACATCAAGATTACATAAGTAATAGGTACATTAATGGAAGGGTAAACAATCACTGTTGATCCCTGAACTAATGGCATAGCAGTTAAAACAGAAGAAATATTTTAAAATCTAGATAAAAATAGAGATTAAAATCAAAAAGGAAAAGATCCCAGGCCTGAGGAAATAGACACTGGAAATCCAGGAGGTGAATAATAGCAGTTACACAAGGAGAAGAGTAAAACTATAGAGGAGAGGCAATAATTAAATAACAGGAGAAACTGTCCCAACAGCAACTCCAAAAGCTAGTGTGTCTCACAAAAATTCTAAAAGAAAAATGAAACGAGACTAAAGACATTTTCAAACATGCAAGATCTCAAAAAAAAAAAATTACCTCCAATGTACCATTTCTCAGGAAGCTATGAGATATGACAAAACTGAAAGCTTAAAGCAAGGAAGAGGAAGACAGGATACAAAAATTAGTTAAAGCCTACAGAGGGAAAAGGTTCATGTAGTTTCAGTTAAGAATAAGAAGAAACACACACTCAGGCATCCTGAAAAATTCCTGAACTCCAAGGATAAAAAGAAAATATGACAATTTTCAAGACAGCATGTGTAGGTTACAAATAGAGAAAAAAGAAATGAGGCTGACATCAGACATTTCATCTGCAACACTGGAACCTAGATGATAATGGAATAACATTTTTAAGATTAATGTGAGGGGGAAGAATGAACACCAAGAATTTGGGGACCTAGCCAAAATATGAAAGAAAAACATTTGTAAACATGTAATGAGTCAGGGAAAATATCACCCAAGATACAACAGAAGTTCTGATCATAAACTGGGATAAAGTAGTAAATTATCTCAGCAAAATGTAGGACAATGAGAGTGGAAGAGGAATGAGAATAAATAAAATATCCCTTGTTGTTCCTTGAGTATAAGAAAAAAGGAGAAAGCAGAGAACTGAAAATATTCTTAAGAGTTTATTTATTGGGAGAATAGTGTCTCTTGCAGATACCTTGTTTTAATATGAAATAATAATGATGATAGCTATCTATATAGTGTGTAATGTGTACCACACACTGTTCTATGTGCATTACATATGTTGTCACTTAATCCTCATGAAAACTTTGAGTAAAATTAAGAGAAAACAATAAACAAAGTGAGATGTACAGAATATAATTAAGCTAATCAAGTGTTACACTAAGAGACAGACACTGTCAAAATGCATTAAGAAACAATAATTAGTTATATGGTATTTAATATTTATATTTTAAATCTGAAAATAAGTTAATACTGCAAAGTATTTGAACCTAGAAAGCTGTCAGACTAGTAGACTCAGCTGATCAGAGAAAGCAAAACCTAGGCTAGCTGCACAACTTCAGAAAGGTTCAAGAGAGACACCAGGCAACTCTGAAGTTTGGGGTTCAGGGCACTGGAAAGTTTGTATAAAGAGGAATTAAAATCCCTATTCCAATTCAGCACAGCCAAGGTTTGAATCCCAGTAGACACATTGACCTCTCTGAGTTCAATTTCTTCATCTGAAAAATGAAGATGATAGTGATACCTACTTCAACCTAAAGCAAAGCCATTAGAGGAGGGTCTGCCATGCATAGTAAATTCTGAATAAAGTTTAGGTATTCATATGAGGTCCAGAAAGAAAAAACAGAGGGAAGGAAATTATCAAAGTTATGATATTAAAAAAATTCATAATTAAAGGACATGAGTTTCCAGCTGGTGTCCAATACAATAAGGAGACTCCCTTCAGAGAACATAATCTATTTTAAAAATGAAAAGATCTAAAAACTCTCAAAGTGAAAAAATATGTCTCACACAAAGTATAAGAACTCAGAATAGCATTTGACCTCTCAACAGCAACTCCAAAAGCTAGTGTGTCTCACAAAATTTCTAAAAGAAAAATGAAACGAGACTAAAGACATTTTCAAACATGCAAGATCTCAAAAAAAAAAAAATTACCTCCAATGTACCATTTCTCAGGAAGCTATGAGATATGACAAAACTGAAAGCTTAAAGCAAGGAAGAGGAAGACAGGATACAAAAATTAGGGGATCCAACACAAAGGACTAGTGACAGGAATTCACAGGATAGTGCTGAAGGAAGTCCCAGGTTGATGACTCTGCAACATGCTTGGAAAGCAAGCGGTCCATAGTGAAGCACAATGATAGAAGGTTCCAGGAGAAATGCCTGTAAGAAAATAAATATCATTGAGAAATTATCTGTAGCTTTTAGTTACGTTTTGCAACTTGGCAAAGAATGTGAGGCTGAATTGGTAATACATATTAATACACAGGAAATAAAATGAGAAATGCAAAACAATTACCAAATCCAGGAAAAACAAAAGGTTGAACATGCAAGATAATGTTAACATAGCACACAAAAAAAGATATAGCTGTATATGTTTCTGTCATCATGATAATAAAAATTCTGGTTATTGATTGAACCAAACATGACATCTCTGTAACAAGAGGACAGAAGGAATAGAACTGTGTGTGTGGTTGTGAGAGGGGAAAGACATAAGAAAATTAAAACTTGCCGGGCACGGTGTCTCAAGCCTGTAATCCCAGCACTTTGGGAGGCCAAGATGGGCGGATCATGAGGTCAGGAGATCGAGACCATCCTGGCTAACACGGTGAAACCCCGTCTCTACTAAAAAATACAAAAAACTAGCCGGGTGAGGTGGCGGGCGCCTGTAGTCCCAGCTACTCGGGAGGCTGAGGCAGGAGAATGGCATAAACCCGGGAGGCGGAGCTTGCAGTGAGCTGAGATCAGGCCACTGCACTCCAGCCTGGGCGACAGAGCAAGACTCCGTCTCAAAAAAAAGAAAATTAAAACTCATCAACACTAATAGGAAGTCCATTAGTAATGTCTAAAAATGAAAAAAAATCACTCAATGCAGTATTTTTTTATTCTAAAATATCCAAGAAAATAACAGAGAAAACACCTAAAATGTTTTAAAGTAATTGCGACCAGGGAACAGGACTTAGGACTAAGGACACCTGCAATGTTATGTATCACAGGCCTTGTAATATTCTGCATTCATTATGTGATATTATGTACTTTGATTAAAATAAAATGTAAATTTAAAACAATAAAACCAAATGATGGGATGATCAAAGAAATTCCAGACAGCTAGAAAACAAAATAAAGCAAGCATAGCAATTTTAACTGCAAGAAAATGAAAAATAAATTTAAGTACTAAATAAAAAGCAAAATTATGTAATAAAAAGTTGAATTTTTTTAATGATTCAACATTTATAGATCTGCTTGCATCAAACATACTGGAGGTAAATATATGAAGAAAAAAAGTTTAATGCAAATTTATTTACAATCCAGTTACAGGGATTTCCACTTCTAACAAAGATGGAGTAACAGGAACTAGATATATCCTCCTCCTGCCAGAAACAAATAAATAACGGTCAAAATATATGAAAAACTGGACATTCAGCAGTGGAAAATGGTGATCCCTATGAGATACAAAATGAATAAAATGAGCCCTATGATTGCCTCAGCTTACAGCCTTGAGAAAATTTCTAGACCATGGTACAGGAAGGGGAAACTGAGCCAGCACCCGGAAAATGCCCTGATGAGGAGATACAGAACTCCATGTACAGTGAAAACATCTTTGAAAAACAAAAGTAAATAAAGACTTTCAGATGTATAAAAGCTGGAAGAATGCATTACCTGTAAGACCTGCACTATAAGAAATGTTAAAAGAAGGCCTTCAGATAAAAGGAAAATAATACCAGATGGAAATATGGAACTATACAAAGGAATGAAGATGACCAGAAATGGTAACAACATGGATAAATATGTAGATTTCTTCTTCTTATTTAAATCTCTTTAAAAGATACTTGACTGTTTAAATAAAAATAACTACAATATAGTATGGATTTGTGACATACATAAAAGTTAAACATGACAATAGTAGCACAAAGGTCAGGGAGGGAGAAATGGAAATACGCTGTTTAAGATTTTTATACAGGGAGAGCATTAGGAGATACACCTAATGTAAATGACAAGTTAATGGGTGCAGCACACCAACATGGCACATGTATACATATGTAACAAACCTGCATGTTGTGCACATGTACCCTAGAACTTAAAGTATAATAAAAAAAAGTTTATACTACACATGAAATGATTTTATGTCACTTGAAAGTAAACTGCGATAAATTAAAGATGTACCAAAGTTAAAATGTGATAAATTAAAGATGTAAAAAAGCAAACCAGAGTTATAGCTAATGAACCAAAAAAGAAGATAAAATGAAATTACTAAAAAGGTTCAATTAATCCAAAAGGAATAAGAAGAGAAAATAGAGAAAAATGGAACAAATACAAAACAAATAGCTAGATGATAGATTTAGGCCTAACCAAATAAATAATCACATTAAGTATAAATGGTCTAAATACCCCAAGTAAAAAGCAAAGGTTATCAGATTGAAGATAAAAGCAAGACTTAACTCTATTCGGCCTACAAAAACATATTTTAAATACAGTCACATATAAGTTAAAACTAAAAGGATGAAAAGAGATACACCACGCTAACACTAATCAAAAGAAATCTGGAGTGATAATATTATTATCAGACAAAGCAGATTATAGAGTAAAGTATATCACAGCTCTATGGGGATCAAATTGTCAATACAACATAATAATCCTAAACTGCTATGCACCTAATAGCACAGCTTTAGTGTATATGAAGCAAAATTCAGAGAAAAATAAACAGAAAATCAGTAAGGTACAGAAGAGTTGAACAACATCACCAACCAACACATCCCAACTGACTCCACTCAACAATAGCAAAATACACATTATGCACCTGTGGTCTAAGACCATTTTCTGGGTCTATCTTGTTTTATTGAGATAAGACAAATCTCAATAAAGTTAAAAGGATTTAAGTCATACAAAATATGTTCTCTGATTACAATGAAGAGGCATTAAAAGAAACACACAAAAATAGGATGGTTGTGGTTAGTTGTAACAGTAAGTTCTATGTAACTTAGCCTGACATATGCCCAAGTGTAAATTAGCAGTGAGTATTGTACAATGCTGTACCTGGTATATATGACAGACTAATATTTTGCCCCCAACTCCCCATTTCTAAAGATCACTCTTGCCCTCAACCCCCGACACTTCAAGCTTACAACTGGGTTTTTCTTAGGGTTGTTCCTCTTTGAAGGAAAGGGAGGCATTTTTTTCATGTGCTAGTTGGCTCTCCTCATAGTTCATTCTTTTCTACAGTGTATTTTGCAAAAATCTCTCCAGGTTCCTGAATGTCAGTAGCATTGCAGCCTAGTTCCTAACATTGGCTTACCTTTTTCTCTAATTTTATATTCCTTCCGTTGTTTCAATGAGCATTTAAAAGGAATTGTTAAATGCCTATGCTCAAATAATTTCCTTAAATCATAACCCACATGTCTTTTCTAATAAAGTTTCTTTAAATTTCAAAGCACATAGAAATACATAATTTCGCAAACGTTTCTTGCCTCTTGAAACTGCATATTTAGTTTTTTCTCTAATTACCTCCAAACATCTAACTAAAGTAAAAAGGCTTCCATATATATTTTTTTTCTGAGAAAGATATATATATCAGAAAAAAATAAATCCATGGAATTAATAGGCGTATTCTTCCTTCATAAAAATGGAACTGAAGGATTTTCAGAATTGTAATATTGTCTGGGAAGCTAAAAGGTAAAGGAGGAGACTTGGGGAAAGGAGAGAAAAAAAAAGGATAAAATTAATGACAGACCAAATAGCTAAAGTCCTTGTTCAATCATAGCCATAAAATGTGTGCAAGCACACACACAACACACACACACACACACACACACACACACACAGAGCCTACTTCTTTATTAAAATGCATAAAGCAGCCAGAAGCAGGAGCACCAATAAATTCTTCTGTATAAGCAGAATTTTTTAATGGCTCCCCGAACACTAATAACCACTTCTCTCTTATGTGTACTTGACTCTGTTTAACCTTTTTCTGGTGCTTTTTAACTTCTCTAAGTCAGGTACTAATATGGAACTAATGTGGGGTTTATTTTCCCTATAGGAATAGCAAAAAGAGCAGTGCACATTATCGTAATCATACGAGTCCTTCTAGCAACGGTAGGACTTTAGATCAAAGCCTATGCATTATAGCCCAGGAAAAGAATTTAATAACAATTGCAAAGCTAAGCAATCTTGTTTTTAACTATCAGATATTTTACTGAATATTAGTCATGGAAAAAAATACTCTTGGCAAGCAAGTGGCCCAGCAGGAGAAAATATGGACATCCTTTCAGTCCTAGTTCAGTTGCTGTTGGCCTCAGCAGCGAGGATACCCATGTAATGACTGACTATCACAGCCTGACACTGATGAAGGATGGCTAGAAACGTGAACCCGTTTTATCTTTAGAAGATGAATCTTTGAGGTGGTTTTCACTGCCGGAAATAATACAATATAAGTGGATGCGGCAGGAACAATGTCACATTTCTAGCCATATCAAGCATGCACCTCAATATTGCAGGTTCCTTGTGAGTTGCTAATTTGAAATGTATTAAAACATATCCCAGACTCAGCATTTCTGCCTGACCACTTCATCTTCACTTAAGGTTTTTGTGTGTAGGTGTGTATATGTGTGTGTGTTTATGACTTTTCTCTCACAAGATACCTCGGAGATGCAGCAAACACTTCCACAGTGGAAATGAACAAGATGCATCAAGATTTCTTCCCCCTGACCTTCAGCTGCTGGATACTTTTCACCTCTTTTATTTTTCCAATACAGAGGTCACCCCAGCATCCTGACACTACAGTAGTTGTGTTCCAGCTGCATTAATCCATTTCCGGCTGAGCTTCTGAAGAAAGAGGAATTCATTTGACACCAGCAGAGAGAAGACGAGGGAAAAATTAAGAGATAATGAATAAATATATAATTTAACGAAAGAGAATAACAAGAACACAGTAAAGGAATACATGTGGGTATGTATGTATCTACGTAAAAATGGAGAGCCATGAGTGAAACCGTATAGAAAAGGAACCAGCATATATTATTAAAAAAGAAAAAGAAATGAGAATGCATTGATCTTGAGTGAAAGGTAGCTACTGTAAGGTTTTTATCTGAGTCCCATTTAAATATCACCTTGAAATAAGAATTGGGTTCACACTTCTCTCAGTTAAATAAAGACACGCTTACTGAGCAGTCCATAGCAATAAAATCCATTGCTTCCAATATCAACCCAGTATTTTCATCAAAGCTGTAGTTAGACATGGCTGAGTCAAGGCAAGTTTTTTGTTTGCTTGTTTGTTTTCTTGGTTTTCTGTTTTTGTTTTTGTTTTTTTTTTTTTTGAGACGGAGTCTCACTCTGTCGCCCAGGCTGGAGTGCAGTGGCACGATCTCAGCTTACTGCAAGCTCCGCCTCCCAGGTTCATGCCACTCTCCTGCCTCAGCCTCCAGAGTAGCTGGAACTACAGGCGCCCGCCACTGCGCCCGGCCAATTTTTGTATATTTAGTAGAGATGGGGTTTCACCGTGTTAGCCAGGATGGTCTCGATCTCCTGACCTCGTGATCGAGTCAGTGCAGTTTTAAACCATCACCCAGACACCCTAAGTATGTTCAACATATTTGGAAATGCAGAATGTTTGCACCCATAATAATTTTCAAGCACAAGACCACATACACAAATGAACTTGGGTAATGTCTATTTCTTTTATATAAGGTTAGCTGGGAATACCAAAATACCCTCTCCTAAGACACATATCTGCAGAAGGAAAAGTTGAAGCACACTTCCTCTTGATTTGTGAGATAACTAAATACAAGGCAATTAAAATGACTGGAATAAGCAGATATACCTGGTAAATAAATGCTGAAATACTGCTAGAGTAGTTTTGAAAATATGGCCCTAAAGAGATTATTTACAACATGACATCCAAAAAAGAACTTGTAATGCAGCATTCATAATGATGCAATAAAAAAAAGACGCAGGTATCTGGCTAATTAGCCAATATGCTTTTAACTTACATTTCTCATTTCCTTAAATCATATTTATACAGTGAAAACTTACATCAAAGCCATATATTTATTTTATGAATAAGTTCCCTCTCACCTTCGAAACTGGAAAATTAATTTTTTTTGCAACTTTTTTTAAGTTCTGGGATACATATGCAGAATGTGCAGGTTTGTTACACGGGTATACATGTGCCACAGTGTGAAACTGTCTAGAAGAGGAACCAATATGTTTGCTGCACCTACCAGCCTGTCATCTAGGTTTTAAGCCCCGGGTGCATTAGATATTTGTCCTAATACTCTACCTCCCCCTCCCCTCACCTCCTGACAGGCCCTAGTGTATGATGTTCCCCTCCCTGTGTCCATCTGTTCTCCTTGTTCAACTCCCACTTATGAGTGAGAACATGTGGTGGTTGGCTTTCTTTTCCTGTGTTAGTTTGCTGAGGATGATGTCCATGTCCCTGCAAAGCACAAGAACTGATTCTTTTTTATGGCTGCACCGTATTCCATGGTGTATATGTGCCACATTTCCTTTATCCAGTCTATCATTGATGGGCATTTGGGTTGGTTCCAAGTCTTTGCTATTGTAAATAGTGCTACAATAAACATACGCATGCATGTGTCTTTATGGTAGAATGGTCTATAATCCTTTGGGTATGTACCCAGTAATGGGTATTGCTAGGTCAAATGGCATTTCTGGTTCTAGATCCTTGAGGAATCACCATGCTGTCTTCCACAATGGTTGAACTAATTTACACTCCCACCAACAGTGTAAAAGCATTCCTATTTGGAGAATTCATTTCTATGACCTCTCCTTTCTCTCATACTCTAAAGAGCAATGGCAGAAAATAAGAGATAGCGATCTGAAGTGTGCAGACACTTGGTAACAACTGAGTTAATAGTTGTAAGTACAGTTCTAGGTTAACCTTAATTGGAATCATGGTGACATTTAATTGAGACAATGGCCTCCATGTCTGAGAACTCATCTATGTGTAAGGCACTGATTTTGATGTGATTTCATCATACCGAGTTTATAGATGAAGAAACTGAGGGTTGAAGAAATTAATGACTTTGTTAAGGTCCCATGACCAGAAGTCAAGATTTGAATGGAGGCTAGTTAAATGTCAGAGCTGATCTTCTCAGCTGCTACACTTATGGCCTCCCTAATACTGACACGCCCTCAGTTAAGGTACAGAAGTATATGATTCCTATTCACAGTGTTCCAATATTAACGTAAAACTGTAAATTCTTCTGTACATCTGGGAGTCTGTGTTCATCTGAATCCCAAGAGTCTATGTGTTACAAATTCTAATTTAAAGGATCATATTTTCAGTTTGACCAATAATACCGTATCTAAGCATTGAGATTTTCACTTACATGTTATACCTGGAAAATAATCACTGACAGCATTGGCTTCAAAAATGAAGAACAATAATAAGAAATCTACGTAAGCCATTTTCTTAAAGGAAACTTTTAATAAATTTTTTCTATTACTTAGTTGTGTACATTTTTTTGAAAATATGAAATTCACAGCTCATTCTATGGCAGTTCTGCATTCCTTTTTAAATGGCTAGCTTTTACAAAGGGCAGACAGGTTTCCAGCTCCACAGAGCAATAACACTGATAATAATACCTTGTGTTTCTATAGAGCCTTTTCTCCAAGGAACTCCAAGTTATTGGATTAACTCCACCAGTTTCCCTTGCCAGCACACTTCCAAATATAATATTACTTTTTATTGCTGTGCATTATAATGAGAGAAAAAAACATTTGAAGTGCAAATAGTACGCTGAAAAATCAACAAATATAGATTATCCCTAATGCAAACACATTTCAGGAAAAATATATGTATTTTAACACATATTTAGGCCCATTATTAGAATTCTTTATTTTCCTTCACATTTAACTGAATTGTATTTCCATAGCTAATGGTTACCCATAAAGTTTTAACTACTTGAATGTTTGGTTAGAGCATAAGAAGATAACCAATTTGGCATTTTTGTACCTACCTTCATTATGAAATGGAATACTGAGAAATATTTCTGAATGCAGACAAGCACTTTTCTCTTTTAATTCAATGGCATCTTAAGAAAATATCATTTAATTAAAAGACAAGATTTTTTTAAAAAAAGACAACTATAGATTCTGGGGCAGCTAACCAACTGTTTTCTTGCTGTAAGCCAAGATTGTAACCTATGAACTTAATAATTACGTGTTTGTTTCTACCACAAGTATCCCCATATCATACTGAAATACTCCAACTCTTTAATTTGCCTACACTGTACTCATTCAAACACCACGACTGCCCACATATCATGAGAGTGAAGGTTATTTAAAGAATCAACCCCTAAATTTTTTTTTTTTACTTCTTAGAAAATATTATAATTATGTGGACAACATGATGCTGACTGAGCCACATGGCTTCTTTCTTTCTTTCCAGAAATATCCAGGCAAGTAAGAATCCAGACAGCCAGATGTGGAGTATTTACTTTTGTGATCTCATTGTTTATGACAGTCAAGTCAAACAGAAACTTTTCTGTGAATCAACCCCCGTTTCCCAGTTGCTTAGTTTGAATGCTCCTGTGGACATTTGCCGTAAATAGTTTGACCACATTTGTCACGTGTCTGGAACTCACTTCAGAAGCAAAATGAGAATATGTGGCATACGGGCATAGAATTCACAGAAAGTTCTCTCGTGAGGGGAAGGATCAGAATTTCATGATCACAGCAGAGGAAGTTGTTAACTCAGCAATTCCAGACGGAGTGTCCTGCCAAGCAGTGGAGAGTGAACTGGGGGAGACGGGATAGGGTCAGAAATTAAAACATGAGATGAGGGTGTCAAAAATTAAAAATTATAGTGATAAAGTAAAAGTTACAACAATGGCTAGACTATATTCATATAGTTTGCATATGCCTGTAAGAAAGGTGGTGCCTGGTAAGACCACAGTTACAGTTCATCACATTGTTTCTCCCTTTTTTTTTTTTTTTTTTTTTGAGATGGAGTCTGGCTCTATCACCCAGGCTGGAGTGCAATAGTGCGATCTCAGCTTACTGTAACTTCCACCTCCCAGGTTCAAGTGATTCTCCTGCTTCAGCCTCCAGAATAGCTGGGACTATAGGTGCCCACCTCCATGCCTGGCTAATTTTTGTATTTTTAGTAGAGATGGGGTTTCATCATGTTGGCCAGGCTGGTCTCTAACTCCTGACCTCAAGTGATCCATCCACTCGGCCTTCCAAAGTGCTGGGATTACAGGCGTGGGCCACCATGCCCGGCCTAATCACATTATTTGTTCCCCATAAAAAAAAGTTTCTAGAACAAAACAAGCTGATTTTGTAGATATAACATCCAACAGTTGCAAAAATTTATTCCGGGTTTCCCACGTGCCTAGAAATGTGCTAGAAGTATTTTTTCTTTTATTTTTATTTTTTGTATTTAAATTTTAGAGACAGGGTCTTACTCTGTTGCTCAGGCTAGAGTCCAGTGGTGCAATCACAGCTTGCTGCAACCTCGAACTCCTGGGCTCAAGTGATCCTCCCACCTCAGCCTCCTAAGCAGCTGAGACTACAGGTGCATGCCACCATACCTGGGTAATTTGTTTTTTTGTTTTTTGTTTTCAGAGGGACAAAGTCTTGCTATGTTGCCCAGGCTGGTCTCAAACTCCTGGGCTCAAGTGATCCTCCCGCCTCAGCCTTTCAAAGTGTTGGGATTACAGGCACGAGCCACCAGGCCCGGTGGCAAGAAGTACTTCTAAATGTTAAAGAGAAATAATAAATGTATCTAACCTCACTGGAAACAACAAAAATAAATAAATAATAAATTTAAAACCAACTGTATAGTTATTACTTTTGTAATTAGAAAGGCCACTATACCCTAACAACAGGTCAATTTCTAGATTTAGCAGACATGGCAAGATCATGTATTAGTAACACAGATTTTAATATTATCTTGAATTTTATTCTAATGGAAATGAATGGTAATAATCGCTCTACACATTGTTGTCAAAGCTTCCTTGTGACAAATGGTACAATACCAGTTTCATTGAATCCTGTTGCAAAGTAAAAATATTAGCTACCTACATAAAATATGGAGAATTCAGCTGGATTCCACAATTTAGTTTTTACTCTTTCTTTCAAAAGTGTTATCAATATTGCCACAATTAACAGGAACAATAATGCCTTGGACCTACTGGTGTGCCCAATGAGAAGGGTACTATTCAGAGGTGACATCTTTCTCCAAAATCCAGTACACCAGCAGGGCCCCCTGGCTCACACTTATAATCCCAGCACTTTGGGAGACCAAGGCGGGCAGACCACTTGAGGCCAGGAGTTCAAGACCAGCCTGCCTAACATGGTGAAACCCTGTCTCTATTAAAAATACAAAAATTAGCCAGGCGTGGTGGTGCATGCTGGCAATCCCAGCTACTCGGGAGGCTAAGGCAGGAGAATTGTGTGAACCCAGGAGGCAGAGGTTGCAGTGAGCCAAGATGGTGCCATTGCACTCCAGCCTCGGCAACAGAGCGAGACTCTGTCTCAAAAAAAGAAAAAATCTAGTACACCAAAGAAAGCCCATAATTTTCAACAGTGTGAGTCTCATCATCATCTTATAAAGCTCTCTATTCTCCCCTTGTGATGCAATTATGATGGTTTTTCAGAATGATTTTTGGGGGTAGATTGTGTCGCCAAGGCTGGCTACAACATACATTTTGCAGTGTGACCTCACCACCTCTTCATCAAAAGGTAGAGTCTACTTCACCTCTCTTTAAGTCTAGCCTTTCCTGGGACCTATTCTGATTACAAGACCAGTCTGACTGTGATGGGTGTGACTTTGTACAACATCATAAGCTGAGCCTTAAGAGATGTGGAACTCTCACCTCGCCTCCGGAATACCCCTGCTTAGAATGCACTGGCCATGCTGTCAGCAAGTGGGCACAGCCTAACCCACCCTCAGCGTACGCTCTTTCTACCTTCTTTCTTGCTAGAGATGGTTTTAAATAACTAGGACTACCACAAATCCCAATGGCTATAAGCTTTAATGCCTAAAGTAATTCTTCACAAATAAAAAGTGTCAACTTCCTTAAAATGCTCAAAAGACTATCTAGATCAAAAGAGCCCACACATCTTTTTATTTGTTTGAAGGACGCCGGAAGCCCTCTGCAACTAAAAACCTGGGTTTAAATCCCAACTCTGCCACATCATTTGAGTCTCTATTTTCTCACTTCCGAAATCAGAAAAATGGCCAGGTGCATTGGCTCATGCCTGTAATCCCAGCACTTTCAGAGGCCGAGGGGGGTGGATCACCTGAGGTCAGGAGTTTGAGACCAGCCTGACCAACATGGTAAAACCCCGTCTCTACTAAAAATACAAAAATTAGCTGGGTGTGGTGGCAGGTGCCTGTAATCCCAGCTACTCAGGATCCTGAGGCAGGAGAACTGCTTAAACCCGGGAGGCAGAGGTTGCAGTGAGTCGAGATCACACCACTGCATTCCAGCCTGGGTGACAGAGAGAGAGACTCTGTCTCAAAAAATATAAAATAGGCCTGGCACAGTGGCTCATGCCTGTAATCCCAGCCCTTTGGGAGGCCGGGACAGGTGGATCACTTGAGGTCAGGCGTTCAAGACCAGCCCCGTCAACACGGCGAAACCCCATCTCTACTAAAAATACAAAAAATAAGCTGGGCATGGTGGCACGCACCTGTAGCCCCAGCTACTTGGGAGGCTGAGGCAGGAGAATCACTTGAATCCTGGAGGTGGAGGTTGCAGTGAGCTGAGATCACACCATTGCACTCCAGCCTGGGCAACAGAGTGAGACTCTGTAAAAAATAAATAAATAAATAAATAAATAAATAAATAAATAAATAAATAAATATTTAAAAATAATTAATTAAAATGAGAAAAATAATTGTGAAAATTCAGTGTAATCATATGTGACATCTTAGTCAACTTGAGCTACTGTAACAGGATACCATAGGCTGAGGGGCTTAAACAACATTTATTTCTCACAGTTCTGGAGGCTAGGAAGTCTAAGATCAGACGGCCAGCCTGCTCCAATTCTTGGTGAAGACTCTCTTCCTGATTTGCAGACAGCCGTCTTCTTGCCGTGCCCTCACATGGCAGAGAACTCTGCTCTCTTCATCCTTTTCTATGAGTACCAATCCCATCATGAGGATTCCACCCCCATGACTCATCCAAATCCAATTGCCTGCCAAAAGCTCACCTCCAAACACCACCATAATGGGGAGTAGAGCCTCAACATGTGAGTTTAGAGGGGACGCATTCAATCTATAGCATGTGGGAAGGGCTTATAAATTCTAGGACATGGAGCAAATGTGAGAAACTATTATTCAACAGGCCATTCTGCACACTGTAAGATGATAATCCCATACAGAAGTGGCTCTGGCTGGCTCTAGCTGGCTTTTCGGAAGCATGAATGTGAGCTGTGACTTTCTCAGAACTAGGGCACCAAGTCCAAGTGCAGGAGACTCGACAGACACTGACCTTCATGTATGCATTCCACAAACATTGACTGAACATCTATGGTGTGGCTGGCACTCTCCTCAACACGGAAATGCAGCATGAACAAAGCACAATCTACCTTTTTTTTTTTTTTTTTTTTTTAGTCAAGAGTCTAGCTCTGTCATCCAGGCTGGACTACAATGGTGTAATCTGTGCTCACTGCAACCTCTGCCTCCCAGGTTCAAGCAATTCTCCTGCCTCAGCCTCCCGAGTAGCTGGGATTACAGGCATGCACCACTATGCCAGGCTAATTTTTGTATTTTTAATAGAGATGGGGTTTCATCACATTGGCCAGCCTTGTCTCAAACTCCTGACCTCAGGTGATCCGCCTGCCTCGGCCTCCCAAAGTGCTGGGATTACAGGTGTGAGCCACCACACCCAGCCAATCTATGCTCTCTTAGAACTCTTTTTTTTTTTTTTTTTTTTTTTTTTTTCTGAGACAGAGTCATGCTCTGTCATTCAAGTTGGAGTGCAGTGGCATGATCTTGGCTCACTGCAACCTCTGCCTCCTAGGTTCAAGCGATTCTCTTGCCTCAGCCTCCCAAGTAGCTGGGATTTCAGGCATGTACCACCATGCCAGGCTAATTTTTGTATTTTTAATACAGATGGAGTTTCATCACATTGGCCAACCTGGTCTCTGACTCCACCCTTCTCCACCTCCCAAAAAGCTGGGATTACAAGCGTGAGCCACTGCACCCAGCTGCTCTCTTAGAACTCTTATCTGCATGACTAGAGACATGCTATCATACTAACAAAAGCTAACAAGAACTGAATCCAGATAAGGAGACAGACAGTAACTAGGCCATTTTAGGAAAGGTCTCTCAGATAAGATGAGATCTGTGTGGAAACCACACATGTGTGCAGGAAGATATTCCAGGTGATGGGAACAGCCTGTGCAAAAACCCTGAGGTGGAATCGTGTTCGCTGTGCCCAAAGACTAGCAGGGAGGCAGGTGCAGCTGGGATGGAAGCAGCCAAGGGAAGACTGGAGAGATGACAACAGAGATCTAGAGGTATCTAGACAGATTCCAGCCTGACGGGCCATGGCAACAACACTAGATTTTATTCTAAGTGAAAGGAAACAGCAAAGTAGGCTTTGAGCAGAGGAGAGGCGCAGCCGGATTTACCTTTCTAAGAGATGGGTGTGGCTGGCTGTAGAACACATCGGGGAAGGGAAGCAGGAGCAGGAACCCTGATAGAAGGCTACCGCAGCAGAGTCCAGGCAAGAGATGCTGCAGCCTGGACTTGGCTGTCATAGTCAGGAGGTGAGGAGTAGCTGCCTCCTGGATCTATTTCAAATTTAGAACCAGAGGATCTGCCAATAATTGCGGTAGTGGGTGGGGAAAAAGAAAGGAGTCAAGAAAGAGGTGGAAGTACATGGTTTCCAAGAAAACAAAGGGATAATTTGGGGGTTTGTTTTGTGAAACAATAACCCCAAAATAGGTCTTTTTTTTAGCACCAAGTTTTCAATATCTTGGCTAAAAATAATAATAATAATTTAATGCCAGTAATCTTTTTAGAAACTATTTTACTGTCATATAAATGTACTAATTTGGGGAAATATTATGAGATGCATAAAAGCAACTCCAATTCTATTTGCTTTAGTTAAACCTTTATAACTAAGCACAGCTGCAGATTGCCCAGGCATAATTGTAGCTCCACCTGGCAGGCAGGCCCCTGGGTTCGAAGCATAGCATTTCATTAATGAAATGAAAGAATGTGTGAAATGGTATTTTTAAACAGTTGAAATGAAAGAAATCCTCATAGGTGGCAGGCTGTCTTTGCTAGGCCACAACCATGTGTTGAAATCTCACGTGAACACTGCCTGTCTCACATCTCTTCTTGGCACGAGTGAGGCTGTCCTTACCATGGATGTTCAGATAATGCACTGGACCTTCTGAATGCAGATACTCTTGGAATTTCACAGCATTCCAGGAAAGAAAAAGGCACAGCCCACAAGCATCCTTATTGCACTCAGGTTCTGAAAATCTCTTTATTTTCTTGAGACTACTGGGTTACCAAGGAGTAGCATTCAAAGAAAATGTGTACAACCAATAATAACTATACTGGCCACTCTCCAGGAATTTCTCCTTTATTTATTCAGCCAACTATTTGCATTTCACTATACCATTAATTATTGCATACATGAACTAGCAATCCAACTCCCATAAAAATGACACCTCCAATTCCTCCTAGAGCTACCAAGAAAATCCAAACCCTTATTTACAACAGCAAAAATCTAAGTTTGTGCTCTGTGTGATCTAATCCTTAATAAAGAGAAGAAAATTTAATTTTATATTATTTCAAATTATCCAACTTACGATGAGAATAATTAGACTTCCTACCTAGACCCTAATGTTATAAACCCAAATAACATTCCTTCAAAATAAACAAACCAAAATATATTTTTAGAAATAAAGGAATTGGGCATGGTGGCTCATGCCTGTAATCCCAGCACTTTGGGAGGCCAAGGCGGGCGGATCACCTGAGGTCAGGAGTTTCAGACCAGCCTGACCAACATGGAGAAACCCCATCTCTACTAAAAATACAAAATTAGCTGGGCGTGGTGGCGCATGCCTGTAATCCCAGCTACTTGGGAGGCTGGGGCAGGAGAATCACTTGAACGCCGGAGGCAGAGGTTGTGGTGAGCCGAGATCACTCCATTGCACTCCAGCTTGGGAAACAAGAGCGAAACTCCGTCACACAAAATAAATAAATAAATAAATAAGAAATAAATAAATAATAAAGGAATTGAAAACCACTAGAAGACCAGTTGTTTTTAACACAGCTCTCTCAAAATTCTACAGAATAAGTAAACAAAAATGAGTACTGTTTATGAATAATTATTAAAGAATTAATTCAATAGCTCTATGGAATTCTTTTCAAATGTTCATAAAACTTTTTAAATTAATCTAATGATAATTTATAATGAAAATCATGTAGCCACATTCTTTGATCACAGGGCAATCAAATGAAGAAATTAACAACAAATACAAATCAGAAAAACTAACCACTTAGAAATCTTAAAACAGGCTGGGTGCAGTGGGTTACTCCTGTAATCCCAGCACTTTGGGAGGCCGAAGTGGGTGGATCAGTTGAGGTCAGGAGTTCGAGTTCTGCCTGGCCAACATGTTGAAACCCCATCTCTACTAAAAATACAAAAAATTAGCCAGGCATGGTGGTTTGCACCTGTAATCCCAGCTACTAGGGAGGCTGAGGCAGGAGAATCGCTTGAACCCAGGAGGCGGAGGTTGCAGTGAGCTGAGATCGCATCGTTGCACTCCAGCCTGGGTGACAGAGCCAGACTCCATCTCAAAAAGAAAAAAAGAAAAGAAAAGAAATCTTAAAACATTCTTCTGAGTAACTCAACATCTAAGAACGAAATTATAGACTATTTAGAAATTAATGATGTCTCCCAGTAATAAGAACCAGAACGTCTTGGGGAAACAACAGATTCGGATCTGGAGCAGGAACTGTACAAGGTAAGTCTGGGATATCTTCCTGTACCAGAAAGCAAGAAAGCTATCAAAGACCACAAGGGTCACGTGGAAAGAACCTAAAGCCCCTAGTGGTCAAAGATGGGACAACATGGACATCAAAAAAGTACTGACTACATTGGACTGAAACACATCAAACACATTAAAATCTATGTATTTGTAATAATACTATAAAAGTGGTCTGTTCTAGAGGTTCCTAGAGCACCAATTCATTATGCTGAAAATAGCAAATAAAATATTCAAAAATTTATCCTGCCCTTCTCTGAGAAATTTATTTTAGGGTAAACATTTAGTTGCTATAAAGAAATAATAGAATTGGAACTCAGCATTTTGCAACCCTCAATGACATAAACTATCTGGGCAATGATCAAGGATGACTGATAAAACCATCAGGTAAGACTGATGAGGAACCTTATAATGGACGAATCACACTCGAAACATCTACCCCTATTGATCAATGTTAATATCATAAGAAGAGAAACAGACATTGTGGGTCTCTTAATATGATGTAAGACAAACGGCACAGCACCACCTAATGAGAGATTCTTGCCAAAAATCTTCAACTCAGATCTGAGTATGATCAAGTCTTTAGTTGTAACCACCAGTTTACAGGAAATACAGGGATAGAGGAACATATTAAACAACACCATGAGGACACAATTAGGCAAGTCCAGAATTGGGAAATTTTACAGTACAAATGCCTTATTTTTTCACACAAAAAAAGTAAAAACAGAATGAGAAGAGGAAAGAAGGACTGCTACAGATGGAAAGAGGTGTGTCAACTAAATGCTACATACAGGCCTTATTTAAGTGCTGATTCAAACAAACCAACTATTAAAAAGACATTCATGAGATAAGTGGGAAAATGTAAATACTGACTGGCTATTAAATGATATAAGAAATTTTGTCACTTTTCCTTTGGAGACAATGTTTACTTAAAAGTCTGAATCTTAGAGATGCAAAAAGAAGACATACCTGCAGATAAAATGTCTGGCTTTGCTTTAAAATAATCCTGAAAGGTAGGGATAAACAAAATTGACCATATTTGTTGACACTGGTAGAATAAAACCAGGACTTCATTATTCTAGTGTTGTGTACTTTCTATTATGTCATTTCAAGAGATCCACAATTTCTTACTGGGCATGTCTACTTTTGTGTATAAAATTTTCTATAGTAAAAAGGGTTGTTTTTGTTTTTTTTTAAAAGAAATGAATGACAGTGAAAGCACCGCATATCAAAATGAATGCCACTTTGGCTTTCAGAGGAGGATGCCTTAAATTAATTTTTTAAAAAACAAGATATACCAGAATAGCTATTATTAAAAAGTCAAAAAGTAACAGATGCTGGCGAGGTTGTAGAGAAAGTGGAATGCTTACACACTGTTGATGGGAGTGCAAATTAGTTCAACCATTGTGGAAGACAATGTGGCAAGTCCTCAAAGAGCTAAAAACAACTACTATTCAACCCAGCAATCCCATTACTGGGTATATACCCAAAGGAATATAAATTGTTCTGTCACAAAGACATATGCATGCATATGTTAGTTGCAGCACTAGTCACAATAGTAAAAACATGGAATCATAAATACTCCTCAATGGTAGACTGGATAAGGAAAATGTGGTACATATACACCATGGAATACTATGCAGCCATAAAAAAGAACAAGATCCTGTCCTTTGCAGGAACATTGATGGAGCTGGAAGCCATTATCCTTAGCAAACTAATGCAGGAACAGAAAACCAAATGTTGTATGTTCTCACTCATAAGTGGGAGCTAAATGATGAGAATACATGGACACAAAGAGGGAATCAATAGACACTGGGGCCTACCTGACAGTGGAGGGTGGGAGGAGGGAGATGATCAGGAAAAATCACTATTGGGTACTAGGCTTAATCCCTGGGTGATGAAATAATCTGTGCAACAAATCCCCAAGACATGCATTTGCCTATGTAGCAAACCTGCACATGTACCCCTGAACCTAAAAGTTAAAAAAAATAAGATAAAGACATATAATAAATAAAACAAACATACAACTCTAAAAGCTAGAAGTAAAACCAACTTAGTCAAAATAAAGAAGGGAATAATTAATCAAGATAAAAGTAGAAATTAGTTTTTTAAAAAGCACACTTGAAAATAAACCCAAAATCTGTCATTTCAAAACACCAATAAAATAAATCTCTGTTAAGTATAATTAAGAAAATAAGAAATAAAACCCAAATAAACAGGTTGAAATTGAAAAATTGGCCATACTCACAAACATGAAAGAAATTTTAAACATAAAATAATCAATAATATTAGGTTGCAATAAAACCAAACTCTAGATAAAATGAATGACTTTTAGGATAATAAAAATGATTCAACTTAACTCAAGGACATAAAACACAAACCTACTAATAAGCACAAAATAAAGAGAAAGGATAGTTTAAGATCTAATCCCAAAAGTCATCAGTCTGGATTATTTTATTCATTTATTCTTTTATTGATTCAAAAATATAAATTGAAAACCAATATAACCAGGCACTATTCTTATTCTTATTCTTCTCAATGATAAGGATTCAAAAAGAAAAAAAAAAATCATGCTCTCTTGGAATTTACATTCTAGTGATGATTGGGATGAAGGGGGAATACAGACAATAATAGCATAAATAGGTAAAATATATCATATGTTAGATGGTGTGGAGGTTAAGTAATGCCCTTCCCCCAACCCCCACCACTCCAAAGACGCCCAAGTCCCAGAACCAGTGAATATGTGACTTTACATGATAAAGGGGACTTTACAGGTGTGATTAAGAATCTTGAACTGGGAAGAGTGTCCTGCATTATCTGGTGCACCCAATGTAAACACAGGGGTCCCTTGTAAGAGGGAGACAGGGAGGTCAGAGTCAGAGAAATTTAAAGATACAGGAAGGGGCCATGAGCCAAAGAATGCAGGCAGACTTTTGAAACTGGAAAAGGCAAGGAAATAGATTCACTCAAGAGCCTCCAGAAATAACCAGCCCAGTGGACACCTTGATTTTAGGACTTCTGATTCCCTGAACTGTAATAGAATAAATTTGTATCGCTTAAGCTACTAAATGTGTGTTAATCTGTTACAACAGCAATAGGAAACTAATACAGATGGAAAAAAAAAAATGCCAAGTAAGAGCAGGGCCTGCCAGAGTGTGCAACTGACCTAAGTTAGTTAGGGTAAGGGTGCAATTGACCTCAGTTGGTTAGGGTAAGGGTGTAATTGACCTAAGTTTGTTAAGGTAAGTGTCACCTCTAATAAGCCTTGTTATGTAAAGAGTGACAAGGGAAAGAAAGAAAGGAAAGAAGGGAAGGGAAGGGAAGGGGAGGGGAGGGAAGGGGAGGGGAGGGGAGGGGAGGGGAGGGGAGGGAAGGGAAGGGAAGGGAAGGGAAGGGAAGGGAAGGGAAGGGAAGGGGAGAGAGAGAGAGACAGAGAGAAAGAAAGGGAGAGAAAGGGAGAAAGAGAGAAAGAAAGAAGGAGACAGAGAGAGAGAGGGAGGGAGGAAGGTTGGTTGGTACAATGAACTACTTCATGAGCAAAATTCAAAGACAAACAACAGGAAATTAGGAAAAATGAGATACAAATGGCAAATAAGCATATGAAAAGGTATTCAATTTCAATATTAGTAAAAGAAATGGGAATGAAAACAATCAAATGCCACTTTTAACAGACTGGCAAACATTTCAAATGATTATTAACATCCAGCACAGGTGAGTATGTGGGAAATGGCAATCTCTTACATTCTTGAAACAATTATTTAAACTACTGTAATCTTTTTATAGGGCAATCTAGCAATTTCTACCACAGTTTAAAATATGCCTACCTTTTGTCCAGTAACACATTTGTAAGAATTATACTTTTAAAAGTTTGCACTAATGTCTAGGAAATATATGTGGTATTCACTCTAAAATAATAAAAACAATTTAAATTTTACCCAGTGGAATATTATTATATAAATTGTGATACATCCATACAAAACAATTTAAAAGAACTTAAGGCAGATCTATATATACTAACTTGGAAAGATATTTACAGCACAGCATTCAGTGAAAAACTCAAGTTGCATATCTATGTATATACTATGATCCATACGGGAGGTAGTCTCTGTGATGGCCCCCAGTGATCCCATATCCATACCTTTGTGTGATCCCTTCATCTTGAGTGTTGGCTGAACCTAGTGATTCACTTCTAATAGAATACGGCAAAAGTAATGGAATATCACTTCTACTATTAGATGTACAAAGAGATGGCAGTTTCTTCTTGCTTACTGTAATGGAGGCCAGAGAGCCCTGTGTAGCAAAGAATCGAAGGAGGACTTTGTCCAACAGGTAGCATATAACTGAGGCCTTCAATCCAACAGTCTCACAAAGAACTTAATCCTGCCAACAACCACATAGGTGAGCTCATAAGCCGATCCTTACCCAGTAGAGCCTTCAGATGAGACCACAGCCCTGGCCCACACCCTAAATGCAACCTCATGAGACACCTTGAGGCAGACAATTCCACTAAGCCACAGCCTGATTCTGACTCAAAGAAACTGTGAGACAATAAATGTTTGTTGTTTTAAACTGCTATATTTTAGGAAAATTTGTTACATGGCAGTGGATAACTAATATGGTTCCATTTTTATCCAAAGAAAACCTGTTAAACAATATTATTTTATGTGTATGTGTAGAGAAGGT
The DNA here is from genome assembly GCF_043159975.1 of Macaca nemestrina. Classification (NCBI taxonomy): domain Eukaryota; kingdom Metazoa; phylum Chordata; class Mammalia; order Primates; family Cercopithecidae; genus Macaca; species Macaca nemestrina. Next base: position 69,218,127 of record NC_092142.1, on the reverse strand, counting down.
TGGGAACAAGGATACACAGATAGGTGCCTGGAAGGGAAACTTCCAATTGCTGATGGAGGTCACTTCTGGGGCACTGAATTAGGAGAGAAAAAATTGCAATTCCTACTTTCATATTGTTTGAATTTATTACAGCAAGCCCTAATTACTTAGTGTAAATATTTATTTTCTTAAAATTTTTCTGCATAATTTCTTTTATATTACATCCTCAACTCATTAGCAATAGTAAGGTACTGCTCTGTGTTGTTAGCCAAGCATAGTGGTGGATTTTCACCAATCCATTCACACACTTTTTCTTTTGTAACAAATGGCAAGTTCTTTCAGAGACAGAGACCCTCCCCATCCCACCAATGGAATAGGGCAAAACTAAGTGGGCCTTCTAGGAACTAAACCCATGGTTTTCCCAGATTAAGGAATAAACTTTTGTTAAAAAATAAAAATAAAAAAATTTAAAAAAGTGGATTGTAACTACCATTACCGCCAACTCCACTGACCTAAAACCTCAAATGATCAGAGCTACTTCTTCCATATTCTGAATAACTTTAATCCTTCCCAGCTCAGGTAATACATTACCATAGCAAAGAAACCCTAGGGTCATATATTGCTCCTTTCTTTCCATTACCAACCACACGTACTCATGAACAAGCCCAAGGAACAATCTATATCATGAATCTGACCACTTTCCTCTACTTTTGTTGCTACTGCCTAAATCCAAGCCACTCTCATTGCTCCTCTAGACCACTGTATAGACCACGGTATAGCTCTCTCACTGGTCCTCCCACTTCCACACTTGCCAGCCTATAAATCATTCCTCGCACAGAGGCCAGGATGTTTTCCAATTTTTTTTTCTTTTAGATGGAGTCTCACTCTATTGTCCAGGCTGGAATGCAGTGGTGTGATCTCCACTCAATGCAAACTCCACCTCCCAGGTTCAAGTAATTCTCCTGCCTCAGCCTCCCACATAACTGGGATTACAGGTATGTGCCACCATGCACAGCTAATTTTGTATTCTTTGTAGAGATGGGGTTTTGCCATATCAGCCAGGCTGGTCTCAAACTCCTGACCTCAGGTGATCCACCTACTTCGGCCTCCCAAAGTGCTGGGATTACAGGTGTGAGTCACCATGGCTTGCCAGTAATTATTTCTTTCTATCTCCAACAAATTAACAGTGTAAAAGAATATGCATTATAACCCAAATGCAAGATTACCTACAAATAATTAAACAATGAAGTTCTTCTGATTACAAGATGTGATTCTAAGGACAGGAATCAAAAATTTTAACCAAATATAATCAATGTTCATGGGTACTGAATGCATCTGTATAATAATGTATGCCCTAAACATTGCTCAGAACCACAGCAGCTACCTAGAATCATGAAGATAGTGCCACACAAGCTCTAAAATCATGTGAACTCTAACAATGAAATGACAAGAAGTGAAGAATGATCATTGCTATTATTTAGGGCTTTATGTCATTTCTCTGTAGTGCCATCCTGTATTGCCCCTACTCCAGGTAGCAATCTCTCTCCTTCCCACACTCAATGACAAGGATTACATGTTTGAATAAAATGTCAACATCACACATTATGCAGGGTAACGGGAATCCATCATCTAAATATCATTACAATCAAGAACTGTCATGTTCAAATTCTCCCTCACTACTCACAGCTGAAAGAAACAACATCTTTAAGACCTTGCCTGAATTTTCAGCTAACACCCACTTGATTTCAAGGTGACAGAGTGTGTTCTTAAGAGCTGTTACCACTCTGGGTAATTACTAGGTTGGTGCAAAAGTAATTGTGATTTTTGCCATTGAAAGTAATGGCAAAATATAAAGCTAGAGAAAGGCTGTGAGAGAGAATAGAACTTTAACATCTGTGCCCACTCATGTAGTGTAACTGAGTCAGGGCCACCAGCCACCAAGAACAAAGAAAGCTGCTACCGTCTCTGCCAATTGGGAAGAAAATAGAAATAAGGTGGGAGTAAGGAAACCTTTCTCAACAATTAAAAATACAGAGTTTTAAAAACAACCAAAAGAGGCCAGGAGTGGTGTTTCATGCCTATAATCTCAACACTTTGGGAGCCCAAGGTGGGCGGATCACTTGAGGTCAGGAGTTTGAGACCAGCCTGGCGAACATGGTGAAACCCTGCCTCTACTAAAAATACAAAAATTAGCCCAGCACGGTGGTGGGTGCCTGTAGTCCCTACCACCTGGGGAAGAGGCTGAGGCAGGAGAATTGCTTGAAGCTGGAAGGTGGAGGTTGCAGTGAGCCGAGATTATGCCATTACACTCCAGCCTGTGCGACAGAGCGAGACTCTGTCTCAAAAAAATAAAATAAAATAGAACAAATATAAATTTAAAAAATAACTAAAAGAGTATAATTGGATTGTTTGTAAAACAAAGGATAAGTGCTTGAGGGGATGGTTACCCCATTCTCCATGATGTGCTTATTTCACATTGCATGCCTGCATCAAAACACCTCATGTACCCCATAAATGCATACACCTACTATGTACCCTCAAAAATTAAAAATTTTAAAAAACAAAATACACAAAGTTTGCTTTATCTTTCTGAAAGCCACTGATATTTCTGGCCAAGAACAGACAGTTTTGAATACTGTCAAGGTCACAACTGCAAATACTGAGTTAGTTGGCAATATTAAAAAGTACACAAAGCAAAGGGATAAAAGTAAACAAAAAGATGGCTGAAATGCAAAACATAAGGAACTGGGCACAGAATTTCACATTTGGCATTGGCATGTGCATGAGGAATGGAGACACTGGTTAGTAAAGCGCTGGCATTATGTTGCTGTCATTGCAGAAGATCTTGGCCAGTGGAATTTAGAACTCCTCCTTTCAGTTTGGTTCAACTCAGAAAACATTCTCAATCAGTGACCTCCAAATCCTTGCCCCCAGAATACAAGAAAAAGACATCTAAACTTTTTATGCTTTTTCTTTTTTTTAATTTTTTTGAGACAGGGTCTCACTCTGCCACCCAGGCTGTAATGCAGTGGCGCGATCACGGCTCACTGCACCACTGGCCTCCCAGTGATCATCCCGCCTCAGCCTCCTGGGTAGCTGAGACCACGGCACACACTGCCAGACCACCACACCAGCTACTTTTTTTATTTTTTGTAGAGACAGGGTCTCACTATGTTGCCCAGGCTGGTCTTGAACTCCTGGTCTGAAGTGATCCTCTCACCATATCAGCCTATACTTATTTTTTATCTCATTCTTTTTAAGTTCCAGGGTACATGTGCAGGATGTGCAGGTTTGCTACATAGGTAATGTGGGCTATGGTGGTTTGCTGCACCTGTCAACCCATCACCTAGGTATCAAGCTCAGCATGCATTAGTTATTTTTCCTAATGCTCTCACTTCCCTCACCCTTCGCCAACAGGTCCCAGTGTGTGTTCTTCCCCTCCCTGTGTCCATGTGTTCTCATTGTTCAGCTCCCACTTATGAGAACATGCAGTGTTTGGTTTTCTGTTCCTACATTAGTTTGCTGAGGATAATGGCTTCCAGCTTCATTCATGTCACTGCAAAGGACATGATCTCATTCCTTTTTATGGCTGCATAGTATTCCACAGTGTATACATACCACATTTTCTTTATCCAGTCTATCATTGATGGGCATTTGGGTTGATTCCATGTCTTTGCTATTATCTCACTCTTTTTAAATGTCTATCTTGTGTGTGTTATAAAATGTATAAACTACATTCAAACAATATGTAGATTACTAAATACACGAACAAGCATAGGGAAAGTAAATATCGGAAACCTTTTCTTTATGACCAATAGTATGTGATCAAGAAAGTGCAGAGATTTTGATTCAGTAGCTCTAGAGTGAGGCCCTAGAATGTGCATTTTTAATAACTCCCCAGGTAACACTGGTAGACATGTTTTACATATATTCATTCATTTTCATCTTTACAACAATTCTACTTACTATTAGGTGGTGTAATACACTCAGGTTGGCATTATATTAATAACTGTCCCTATTGTACAGATGAGAAAACTGAGGCATGGAAAGTGTAGGTGATGCCCCAAGTTTTCACAGCTAGTAAGTTGGGGAGGCAGAACTCAAATCCAGGCAGTCTGGACATATTCTCAATGACATATTCTCAAGAAGTCAGCAAACTGTGATTGACCCAAAATAAAGTTAAGCAGGAAAGATTGGAAAATTTAAAACCTCAGGTACAAGAGATGTCTGGGCATCCAGGAGGGTGCTTCATCAGTCTGGGTGACCCCTAAGGAAGGGTCATTTCACTCATGAGAGCCAACGTAGATTCAAAAAAGAAAATCCCTCACGTACATTAGTCACATTTGTTTAGCTCTTGGAGATGAGACTATTCTCAAAAGACAAAGATAGGAAATAAGACACAAAGATTGCTTCAATAAAATATCACCCAACCAGAGCAGCTCGTTGTCATTTTTTTTTTTTATGGAAGCCTTTTACCGTATGGAACTAATTATCACCATCTGCCGTTCCATACTTCTATTTCCTGTCTAGCAGCTCATTCTTCAAAAACTCAGTAGCTTCCTCTCTTTACATTTGTAAATGCTGTTGACTATGGATAAAATCCATGTTTACTTTCTATTCAGAACCCCATAGGAAAGCTTGTTTTAATCACCCACAGATGTTTCATTCAGTTCTGCTTAGCTTGGCACAGAACTTCAGAAGGAAATAAAAGAAAAATCTTTATTTTATATTTCAATTGTAGATTGTTACAGACTAAATAAAATGCCAAATTGTTATTGGAAACAACACAGCCACTGTAATAACGATAGTCGACATCTTATTTTTACAATTATAATTTTTCTGGCATTTGTTTAACTCAAGATGGTTTCCATATTTTACAAAGGGCTTTTCCCCCTTCTCTGAATGAAACTCCATTGAAGCCATAGAACTTTGTAATTTATTTTCAATACATTCTTGTACATTTGAGAAAAATAGAAACTATTGCATGATTTATAGTGATTAGGCTTTTAAATACTTTTCACCCTTCTGGTGTCATGTTTTGATATGTGTTGTCCTTTTGAATTCCTTTAAGCCAACTCCAAAGAACACTTCATACATATCTAATATTATATGAGTCAGCTCTTCCTTATTTCCCTTTTATTTTTTATTTCTTAACTAAAAAAACCTTAATGACATATAAACATTCACTGCAAATTACATTTACACTTTGCAATTATTAAATGTAAGGGGAAAAGGCAGATTTTCTGGTTGAGCATTTCTATGAATTTTTGGTAGACTCTCTGTCTCTAAAGCCTGTGACATGATTGCTAAATATCTCATTTCTTTACAATTCTACCCTTCCATTCAAACCAAAGCTAGCTCACCAGATTCACTGAAACCCAGAAATTTCTAACGAGGTTCTTTTGAACTTCTTTTCATTCCACTAATGCCAAGAATCAAACTACAAAAAAAAGAAAGAATCAAACTATACTTCACAAGACCTAAGTCCAAAATTTCCCAAATGTTTGCTTCTTCCTAACTCTAGTCATTCACATTGCTCCTTCAAAAAGCATTTTACTTAAATTATATTTACATGGCAGAACTCGTTTTCAACTTTCTTCTCATCCAATGTGTTAAAATATCACAGGTATTAACTCTGTTTCATTTTTTATTCAATATACGTGGTTCACATTGAAGAAAAAAAAAATCTTCTCAAATAAAGATAGCCCCAGAATGAACCTACTGGCTTGAAGAGAGATCCAGTTATGGTTCCTGATATAGTTTGGATGTGTGTCTCCATTCAAACTTCATATTGAAATGCAATCCCCAGTGTTGAAGGTGAGGCTTTGTGGAAGGTGTATTATGCCATTGTGGCACTGCTATAAAGAAATACCTGAGACTGGGTGATTTATAAAGAAAAAATATTTAATTGGCTGACAGTTCCATAGACTGTACAGGAAGCATGGCAGCATCTGCTTCGCCAGGTAGGGGGGTGGGAGTGGGAAGGTGGGGCGCTCAGGAAACTTACAATTATAGTGGAAGGTGAAGGGGAAGCAAGCACTTCTTACATGGCCAGAGCGGGAGCAGGGGGGCGGGTGGTGCCACACACTTTTAAACAACCAGATCTCACCAGAACTCACTCACTATCATGAGAATAGCACCAAGGTGGAAATCCACCACCATGATCCAATCACCTCCCACCAGGCCCTACCTCCCACACTGGGGACTACAATTTTATATGATATTTGGGCGGCCACACAAATCCAAACCATATCAGCAGGTGTTTGGAATATGGGGGTAGGTTTCTCATGAATGGTTTAGCACCATCCCCCTTGGTACAGTCCTCCTGATAGTGAGTGCATTCTCGAGAGATCTGGTTGTTTAAAAGTGTGTAGCTTTTACATGACTGTAAGTTTCCTGGGGGCTTCCCGAGAAGCCCAGCAGATGCCAGCACCATGCTTGCTGTACAGCCTGCAGAACTGTGAGCCAATTAAACCTCTTTTCCTTATAAATTACCCAGCCTCAGGTATTTCTTTGGAGCTGTACAAGAGCAGACTAATACAGTTCCTGATCATTGTTTCAATTCACATGTCAAAATTCTGGTTTGAATGTGCTTATTTTGCCCTATCGTAATTTTATCTTGTTGCTCTTCTCCATGTGTCTATTCAGAAAACCTCTAGGTCAAAGAACTTGTGTAATATTGGAGAAAAGAGTGCATACATGAAAGGAAAGGACTGAGATTGTGTCTAAGAGAAGCTACCAAATCAGATGTTTTAAGTCCATGTATGGAAGGAAAGAGTTTTCTTCGCACGGCTGTATTTTCCTCTGTCAGTGACAGCTCTTCAGAGAACAGCTCTGAACTCTGTGTTGATAGTAAGAAAGAATATTTACTTTCCCAAATTATTTGACCCTACCAGCTGTATACATTGGTGATCCAACATCAAAGACAATGAACAAATCCACTAAAGACACAAGGACAGTTTATGATGTCAAAGTTGTGCATATATTTTGTGAAACTAAGATCCTCTGCCTTTAATTAATTAAAGCTATTGGTGGCTATGAATGAGTTTTCTAAACATTATTTTACAAGTTTTTCATTTCAGAGAGGGAAATAAAGCTTATCAATCCTTTGATATCCAGACACTGTAATCAAGACAACTGGGTTCCTATGGGTCAAAGACAACAAATTATAATTTAGCATACCATAAGCGTACACAAAACTTTCATGTATAATGAAGCTAACGAGTTATTCCTGTTATAGAATTCTGCCACCATTTACATGGTGATAACATCAAAGTCTTGTCCTCCAGACACTTGTCCCCTTTACAGAAAAGGGAGAACCAGAGGACCAAGTGCTCACCATTTCTCTATGCTTATGTAATATTGGATGACCCTTTACAAACAGCAAATACAGGCACTTAGTTGCTGAGAAATTATAGAGGGAATAAAAACTGAGTGGTCAACTTTCTAAAGAGATTATAACTTAAATGAAAAGCAGAGGGGAAAATAAAACTATTATACATATATAGGAATAGAGGCATTACATTTTATGCTATAATTGAAAGTTGGTGTAATTTAGTTCCTTTTAAAAATCCAAATATGGATGTATAAACATCTCAAACACTGGCATGCATCATTCTTTGTGGGTGGATCAGTCTAGGAAAGGTCAAGAAAGCTCCACCCACTTTTACAAAAACAAATTACATGCTTATTAGTTCTTAATCTGTGAAATAACCTGTGTACTACTGTATTTCCTCAAATTGAAGATTCCGTCCATTTTAAGACATACTACTATTTTATTTAGTGAGAAAAAGAAAAAGCTATGCCAATTAAGCTATGGCATATGATCAATTTAAAACACATTCCAATTTCAGAGATATTAAAATGTGAAAAAATGTGCATCTTAGATTTGAAGAAATACAGTGAAATCTTGTCTATACGTATATTCACATAGAAACAAAACTTGATAATAGTTCTGGAATACAATAGGATACTTCTTAAGAGTATCAAATGTATGATGAATTCTTTAAAGAAGAAGAAAGAGTTATCTCCCAAGAAACATGGAAAATTAACTTGTCTATACACATTCAGAAATATTTTGTATTTTCCAATACATTTTTTTCCATTATGATCTTACATATTTATTTATTTAAATGTATTGCTTTTCTACTGATTACATAAGTAAAAAGTGCTTATAATTTAAAAAGTGAAACTTTAGAAAATACACAAAAAATAGGATCCTGATAAAGATCCAGCCTGACTTTGATCTGTAATGATGCAGGCACTATTTTTTTAAATAGTCCCTCCTCCTTTTCTCTTGCTTTGTTCCTTAATTCCAGATATCCTCTTCCCACATACACAGCTGTTGCTGTAGTTGCTGCTAGAGCCCCCTTCAATCTCTACAATGCTTACCCAGCTTCTAGAGCCTTTGCCCAATTTGCAATGGGAGACATTCAGCCTCAATCCTTCCATTCCATTTGATTCCTTTGGAGGAGGGAGAAAGGAAGAGGGACAGGGGTGGGTTTCAATTTTAAGATATTAGGACTCTGGATTCAGAAATAGCTTCAGGGAAGTTCAAGGTTAATACTTAATACTGTTTCAACTATTTCAACTACCTTACAGATACTAAGGAGAAAAGAGTGGCTATGTTTCTCCTCCAAGTTTCTTTTAGTGCTTTCTAGTTGATAGATTTCATTTTGATTAGCACGGTAATACAAACGCACACACATTAAGTAAAAAACTCAGAGTTTCATTGCTACTTAGGATGATGAGTGCCATAAAAAGAATATTGCTCCCACTCTAACAACCACAAAAGAGTCAGATGATCGACAAAACTGTAACTATTCTCGAGCCCATCAGAGGGCTGAAGTCCTAACGCAACCAAGTAACCTGAATTCCAAAGAGGGACAAGCTTTCTAAAGGGAGATTGCACACAAAGCTTTTTGCAGAGCAAGGAAGACAGAGGTGGTCACTATTCAGCTAGGTAAGAAAAAAATCAGCCAAAATTTGAATGAATTCTTACAGGGCAAGTGTGGGCTGGTGTGTCAATTTGGAATAGCTAGGAGCCCCAGACACAGGGGAATTTTCACTCACAATCTCAGCTTCAACCTCAGTTTCATGAGCCTCCCCTGGATACGCATACTGAAGACAAAGACAGGGACCACAGCAGGAAACCGGAGAGTCATCCTTCAGAGACACATCTGCTGCTGATGGAGACAGGCACTGATGAAGACCCTTTCAAGCAGACACCCTTGTCTGTGGAGTTGAGCAGGAAATCTTGGGCCCAGGACTCTGCAATGATGCCAGACACAGGTCAGCTACTGCTAGGAGAGAGAAAAACATTCTCTCCCACCTAAGGCCAACCACAGATACAAGGCAGAATCCAGCTGACATAGAGAGTAGATGAAGGAATGCTGAGAAAACCCCAGTTTCGAGGCCCAGGCATACACGGCCTGCCTAAGACTGAGGCTGGGCCATTACAAGAGAGAGTCCCCTCTGCCCCCACCCAAGCCCAAAACCAATTAACAAGCAACAGTAGTTTAACACTGAGAAGGGCAAAAACACGAAGAGAGACCCCTCTGTGTTTCAGGCAAGCAAGGTAGAACGGGAACACTGAGAAAAGTCATCCAGTACTCCAGATCCCACTCTAAGCTCAAAGGAATGGCAGCCATCACCAAGGGATGTGAAGCCTGTGATGAACTGATGATAACCATAGCAACAACAACAACAACAACAAAATGCAAACCCAACTCAACTCGAAAGTACATGGATTCAAACTCCACACTGTTTACATGAAAGCAGTAAGCCCATACCAGGCAAAAATACTATTCAACTCAGTCTCTTCAGTTCTTCTCCATACAATGTCCAGCATTCAATAGAAAAGTACAAGACACACAAAAAATCAAGATAAAGGATGCTATTGTCAAATCATTGACCAACAGGCGCAAACACAGAGATGACTTCGATGCTGGAACTATTGAACAGAGACTTTAAAATCACCATGATCACTATGTTAAATGATCTAGTGAAAAAGTTAGACAACATGCATGAACAGATAGGAAATTTAAGCAGAGTGATAGAAACTATAAAAAGAGTCCAGTGGAAATGATAGAAATTAAAACATTATTAGAGATGAAAAATTCATTTGATAGGTTTATTAGCAGACAGGACAGAGTGAATGTAAAGATAGATTAATAGAAAGTTCCAAACTAAAACACGTAGAGAAAAAAGAATAAAAAGAAATAATTTTAAAAAAAGAAGTAGAGTTATGGGGCAAATCAAATGGCCTAACGTATGTGTAACTGAAGTTCAAGCATAAAGAGATAATGGACAAGAATTTCCCAAAGTTAATGAAAAACAACAAATCACAGAGCCAAGAATCCCAGAGAATCATAAGCAAGACTTTTTAAAAAGGAAAACAAAAATTTAAAACACTGATATATTGCATAGTCAAACTGCTGGAAAAATATTTAAGACAGGCAGAGAAAAAAAAGAGACATTACATTTATAGGAAGAAAGTCAGAATCTTAAGTAGCATCATTTATTTCATTTAAAATCATAAAATTGTAACCCTCATATGGGGCAACTTAAATTTTATGTTTAATGTTTCCTCATATATTTTTTCTCCCTTATTTGACTGTAGACATTAAGGAAACAGACCTAGTCTTAACACTGTATTAATATTACATTTATCCTCTTCTATGTTGCTTGACAAAGCATGGGTATTCAATAAGCACTTCTGACTTCAGAGCAGATTCACTTTTTACATGATTTTTTTTTTTTTTTTTTTTTTTTTTTTTTTGCATAGGATCAGTAAACTTTTTCTTACAGGCCATACGAAGTCTTAAGATATAAAAGTATTTTTAGATTAACGTTATGAAACTTTTAAAGCTTATATTCTCTACCTTTTATTTTTCAGAAAATTTTTTTAAATGTGTGAAACTGGCTCTACATTTAGCAAAATGAGACCATGGAGTCTCCTCACTCTGATACTTCCTTTCTCCAGCATTTACATATTGAATTTTAGATAATACTGTCACCCACACAATGGGTGGGTTTTATCACTTGGTGGGTGACAGTCCAAAGACCACAACAAAGGAGGATTTAAACAAAGGGATTTTGTTTCCTGCAACAAGTAAGGAGGACAGCTGGGGCAGTTTCCCAAAACAGTACCTCCCAAACAATGGTGAAAACAGCTTTCATTAGGCTGGTTAGCTGAGCCATTGTATGCAGAGGCAGAGTAAAGGCAGAGCCGGTGAAGTAGTTGATCATGCTTCTCCATATGTCACATGTATAGGAAATGGCAGATAAGCTCCTCCCTGGGTGGGGTTTTTAGTACGGTAATAAGGAAAGTTCACAAGGTTCATCTCCAACTAAGAGGTCTCTGGACCCAACCAGTTTTTATTCATCTAGAGCTGAGCTTCACTCTGGAACTTTTTGAAACAACTCAAGATGCAACAGTTACAAGTGGGTGCTTTTTCAGGGTGCATGCCCAAAAACCTGGGGATCATGGGTTTGGGTTACAATATCATATCTATCCACCTATTATTTTGTTATCTACTATTCTCTATGTGTAATTTGTCTTTTCCTCCACAAACAGATTGTCGATCCTTCAAAATAAGGTCCGTAATGTCTGTATTTTATATCTCATACACAACAGACACATAATCAAATATTTGGTTACTAATGTTAAAATAATAAAAATATCTAGGAATGTCCAGCTCTGACCTGCTACATTTAGGTCCCAGGCCCAAAAAGAGGGAGCCTGCAGTAAAAGATGTGGAGTCCATTGCTGAACTCAACCTTGACCTTCATCCACACTCTCAGCTGCTTGTTCCCCACTGGGCTCAGCTTCACCTTTCTGGCCTCACACACCTGTAGGTGGGGCCAGGTCTGAGGTTCCCTGACATATTTATCTCTCTGGTTCCACAACTATCACTTTATCCCCTTCTCATAAGCTGCATACCCAGTTCTAATTCCAGCCCCAGGAGTCAGGCTCTGGACAAGAAGTAATCTTGAAAGGTATGAAAACAAACAAATCTCTATATAAAGCCACAGTAAAAAGGTGGTATGATCGGGTATGTAAACCATTCTTCTACTAGGATTATATTTAAGAGAAATGCAGCACATTTTCACACAACAAATATCTATGAAATCAAAGAACATAATCCCCAAATTATTAGTTTAGCAGAATGTTTAAATAAATGGAATGTTTAGCCTGCCAACTTCTCATACAAGTAGACTAATTATTCCACAAAACGTCACACTCTAAAGCCTAGGATTTGCCAGTGTGCTCTTGCAAATACATCTGCGCCTAAGAAAATTCCAAGTATCAGAGCTTCAAAGATGAGAAACACTGAAGTGTCCAATCCATTTCTTTGACCCACCCAAGGTGTTACAATCTATTATTGGTAGTTACGTTCTACTGAACATAACGGAAACACTGAATTAGGGAACACTGAACCATGGATCCCAGGAGAAATACAGAGTTGGGTTCCTGCAAATGTTGATCACAACGTTTCTATCAATCAAGACATAATCTTACTTTATGTGTTCATTTAAATAAACCTTATTTAACATATTATTGATTCATTAACATTGAACTGAGAACTAAAGCACCTTAACTCCTACCTGAACGATGCTTATCTAACACACATATTTTCTCTGTAAGACACTTCGCAGCCTTCTGCTTAGGAATACTGGACACCACTTCAATACGAAGCTTCGGAGGAAGGAGGCATTTTAAACAGCAAAATCACTAGGAAATAGCACAAAAATGTGGAAAATATGGCACTAAGCAGATTGCAAATTTAAAAACACTTATTTACAAGGGCTGAAATAAGAAGACAGAGCGTTACCTTATTCAACATCATCTGGGAACATTCATGTCGGATAACTCAAATTCTTCATCACTCTATGCTTATCCACAAACAACTGCAAAGGCACCATGAGTACTGATTTGGGGGATCTCAGGGATGCAGATTCTAGTGGGATGGGAGGAAAAACAACATTCTAATAGAGCTTTCTAAAAATGAAATGGGCCGAACTAGGAGAGGACTCTCCAATCTTTGACTTGTATGTAATTCAGATCTGTCACTCCCAAATCAGGTACACATCAGAAAATCTGGGTGGGAAGCTTGTTAAAAATACTCCAGTGTTTCTGACTTAGTAGATCTAGATGGGGCTCAGAATCTGTATTTTTATCAACAAATTTTTCATCGCTCTATGCATGTCCGCAAATGACTGCAAAGGCACCACGAGTACTGATTTGGAGGATCTCAGGGATGCGGATTCTAGTTGGATGGGGAGAAAAACAACATTCTAATAGAACTTCCTAAAAATGCAATGGGCCTACCCAGGAGAGGACTTTCCAATCTTTGGTGTGGTTGCAAAAAGGAAATTTTTGCAAATAGGCAACTTCACAAATAGAGAATTCATCATAATAAGCATAGACTTTATCTCCATCTCAAATGTCCTCCTCAAAGCCCAATTTGATACATACCTTGCACATCCTCTCACCTCTCTCAACTTTCCAGCCATTGATCTTGTTACTTGCTCATCAACATCCACCCACCCACCTTGTCTCCAATGCACATTTTCATCCTTCCTAATCATAGAAGCGCCACACTCAAGTGTGTACATTTTATTGTATGTAAACTTCATCTCAATATATATGTGACAAAATAAGTATAGTAAAATGTCAATAAGAAAATCTAGGTGGTGGGTATATGGGTGTTCACTATAAAATTTTTTCAACTTTTTGTGTGTTTGAAAACATTCCTAATAAAATGGGAAAAGAGAATAGGAATCACGTGTTCCAAAAACATTCTAAAAATATATTTAATGAAATGAAATTGAATCTTTCCCCAATCTTCTGCCCAACACCTCACTTCCCTTCATAATGTCTTCATCAGGTGGTCATATGGACAAGTGATTTCCAAATGCTGGTTCATGGACGAGCTGCCTCAGAATAACCCAGGTGCTGATAAAAATACAGGTTCTGAGCCACATCCAGACCTACTAAGTCAGAAACACTGGAGTATTTTTAACGAGCCCCCCACCCAGATTTTCTGACGTGTGCCTGGTTTGGGAGTGACAGATCTGAATTACATACAACCACACCAACGACTGGAAAGTCCTCTCCTGGGATGGCCCATTTAATTTTTAGAAAGCTCTGTTAGAATATTGTTTTTCCTCCTATCCAACTGGAATCTGCATCCTTGAGATCTTCCACTCATCTGTTCTTTTTATTTTGGGGGCCATAGGCTGAATCCCTCTTCCTCTTTATAATAACTATAGTTCTCATTATTATTATGTTTTTGTAGACATGGGGTCTCACTACATTGCCCAGGCTGGTCTCAAACTCTTGGACTCAAAAAATCCTCTGGCTTCAGTCTCCCAGTGCTGGGATTACAGGCATGAGCTCCCGCACTCAGCCCACAGCTCTCATGATCAGTGCTGATTACATCGTATGACGGTACACTCTCTGCTACGCTCTGTAACCTCTCACAGTAGCCTTGTAGATGTCATGCCCCACCCCATCTTCCTACCTTTCCCAATACCAAGCAGTCAGGGCACCTTCACCTTCTGTGAAATCATAACATGACCTTCTAGTGCCTTCACCAATCTTGTCTGAAAACGGTCAAAAAGTAAACCTCAGACATTCTACTCTGCATGAATGAATTTATCTAATCCTCTTTCTTTTCTTTTTTTTTTTTTTTTTTTTTTTTTGAGACAAGAGTCTCACTCTGTCACCCAGGCTGGAGTGCAGTGCCGCAATGATCTCAGCTCACTCCAACCTCGGCCTCCCAAGTTCAAGCGATTCTCCTGCCTCAGCCTTTAAAGTAGCTGGGACTACAGGCATGTGCCACCATGCCTGGCTAATTTTTGTATTTTTAGTAGAGCTGGTTTCACTATGTTGGCCAGGCTGGTCTCGAACTCCTGACCTCAGGTGATCTGCCCGCCTCAGCCTCCCAAAGTGATGGAATTACAGGCGTGGACAACTGCACCCAGCCTTAAAAAAAAAAAAAAAAAAAACAGTGTCTCACTCTGTTGCCCAGGCTGGAGTGCAGTGGTGCAATCTCAACTCACTGCAGCTTCGACCTCCCAGGCTCAAGTGATCCTCTGACCTCAGGCTGCCAAGCAGCTGGAACTGCAGGCATGTGCCAACATGCCTGGCTAATTATTGTATTTTCTTGTAGCGACAAGGCTTCACCACATTACCCAGGCTGGTCTTGAACTCCTGGCCTCAAGTGATCCTCCCATCTCGGCCTTCCAAAGTGCTGGGATTACAGGCGTGAGCCACCGCCCCCAGCCTGATCTTCTTCTTCAAGTAGATCTTGACAGAAGTAGACACTAAACAACATAGAAAGGAGAGCCTGCAACCAGCTAGAAAAAAACCATTGCCTACTTCACAGTTCTGCACAACACTGGCCCCATTTAAAGGGATATAATATGTTTCTCTATTCCGCTGAATAAAAGATTTCAAGTGATCTAGAAACCAGTTTCTACTATTTACAATTTAGACATGTTTGACTGAAATTTAAAATTAATCCTTTCAGCTGCCATATCCCATGAGCTAAAAAAATATTTGTATAATATCTCAGTGTAAAATAATGTCACCTTGAGGTCTGTTTAATTTTGCTTTTTTGACTAATATGTTCAAACATACCTGCTAAATGCAGAACTTTAAACAAGCTGGACTGAAAGATTTTTTTAATAAGATTTGGGGGATGAAATCACCAAGTTACCTGGTGTTTTTCAATAAAATTGAGATTTCTCAATTTTTTAATTTTTAAATGAAGTATCATTGCACTCTGTTATGAATCAGATGGACACTCACTGTTCAGTAACCCTCAGTCTAACCTTTACACATGTTGGTATTCTGGGATGTGACACATTTTTTTATGAATGTGATGTCTGTGTTAATGTATTCATAACGTGTTTTGTTAATACAGCCGCAATGTTTCTGGGATTATAGGTGTGAGCCACCACACCTGGCCCCACTGGTAATTTTTAAATTGGTGTTTTCCACATTTCCCGCATATTTAGCCACTGTTAGGTTGACAATAAAATTGCCATTTTTCTTGGCCAAAATGATTCAATCTAATGCTTACTTAATTTGGGTTTTAAAAGATAAAGCAGAAGTGCTGTCAGTTAGCAATTTTATTTATTCTGCCTCCCATGGGAATAATTTTCAAACATTTTCCTCTCTACTGTGAACTAAAGTATAATTTTCTACTTGTATGTTCTTTTTCATAATTTTGAAAACTTTAGACCAGATGAGATGGCTCGTGCCTATAATCCCAACACTTTGGGAAGCTAAGGTGGGAGAGTTGCTTGCACCCAGAAGTTCAAGACCAGCCTGGGCAACATGGTGAGACTCTTTCTCTTAAAAAAATAATAATAATAATAATAGCTGGACATAGTGGCATGCACGTATAGTCCCAGCCACTCGGGAGGCTGAAGCAAGAAGATCACTCGAGCCCAGGAGGTTGGGGCTGCAGTTTGTGCCACTGCACTCCAGCCTGAGCAACAGAGCAAGACCCTGCCACTAAATAAACAAATAAATAAACTTATACCTGTATCTATTTCCAAAACTATATTTTCACCTTTTTGACTCAGACATTCTGGAATAGCCAGCACCCATCCCAACTTTGGAAAACCATATGTTTACATGCAAAGTCAAGGATGATATTGAAAAGCAGAATAGAAATAAAGATATTTTGTATTCTTCTAAATATTCTTTAAATTCTACTTCAAGTGACACTTACAATTTTTATATAGAAAGTACTTAAAATTATTTCATGATATGGCAGAGAGCCCTAAGGAATCCAGAAAAATTCAGCACCTGTAAAGATCAGAACTTGATGGTATCGAAAGAATTTTAAAGAGTAAGTAAAATCTTTCCAAAAAGATGTCTACTTTTCGAATAGCATCCAAATATCACAAAGAAGATGTGGACAGAAGTTGCAGAAAAGAGTTCTATTTCTTTGTCTATATAAAAAATAAGAAATACTAAGCCTGTAATCCCAGCACTTTGGGAGGCCGAGACGGGCGGATCACGAGGTCAGGATATCGAGACCATCCTGGCTAACACGGTGAAACCCCATCTCTACTAAAAAATACAAAAAACCAGCCGGGTGAGGTGGCGGGCAACTGTAGTCCCAGCTACTCGGGAGGCTGAGGCAGGAGAATGGCGTGAACCCGGGAGGCGGAGCTTGCAGTGAGCTGAGATCCGGCCACTGCACTCCAGCCTGGGAGACAGAGCAAGACTCCGTCCCAAAAAACATAAATAAATAAGAAATACTGCTTAATATACAAATGATAAATGCTTATGATGATGGCCATCCTAAATATCCTGACTTGACCATTACAGTGCATTTAAAAAAATATCACAGGTGGCCGGGCGCGGTGGCTCACGCCTGTAATCCCAGCACTTTGGGAGACCCAGGCGGGCAGATCACCTGAGGTCGGGAGTTTGAGACCAGCCTGACCAACATGGAGAAACCCCATCTCTACTAAAAATACAAAATTAGCCAGGCGTGGTAGTACGTGCCTGTAATTCCAGCCACTCAGGAGGTTGAAGCAGGAGAATCACCTGAGCCTTGGAGGTGGAGGTTGCAGTGAGCCAAGATCTCACCATTGCACTCCAGCCTGGGCAACAAGAGCAAAACTCTACCTCAAAAAAAAAAACACAGGTACCTCATAAATATGTACAAATATGATGAATCAATAAAACAAAATCTTTAAAGTAATATCTTATCTAGGATAATTTATTATGAAATATTTTTTAACCAAGGCTCATGACTTATATTTTCCAATTTGGATTAAATGTGTATTTTGAGTCTCCTGCCAGCTAATTCCTTCCCAGAATTCACCAATACTTTTCCCCTTCTGCGTTCCATGCTACTGCCATTCACTCAGCCCTCAGGTTGCCTTATTTCATTCATTAGTTTTGATATGTACATACCTGTCACCTATGTAAACACTCCTTAAGAAAAGAGAGTATGTCTTGAATACCTTTGTTTCTCCCTCGGCATCTTGTACACTGGAAACATTCTTGTATGCCAGATCTCTCTTTTTTGTTTAAATCAACTGTTTTTTTCCCTTGACTAACTTAATTACCCAAATCTGCATCTTCTCTCATCCATCTCTATTGCTATTTCTAGAAAGGCAATGGCCCGACAATATACAGTGGTCTAGGCACAGGCACAGACACACAATAGTTTTATTTCAAATGTATGACTCAGGTGCTAAACAGATTCATGCACTCGAAGCAGCTGTGCTCCATGTACTGTTCCCAGAATGTAAATAAGTACTGCGTTAAAAATTAATTAGGCATTCACTCAAATATCTAATGGTCAATTCAGACATTTCAGGCTTCAATTTTAATAATACAAAAATATTTAATAATGTTAATCTTTCAGAACTGTGTCAATGGGATCATGGATGAGCTGACTCACTTCACTGAAGAAATTTACTCTGTGTAGAAAAATGTAAGCCTGGCAGATTCAAATCGTTTATACAAGATCTAAAGGAATGTCTCTTGGATATATCTTTCAAATACACATACAAAATATTTTCTGCCTTAATTCCTATATATATCACTTTTGGGTAGAGTATGGACAGCCTTCCAAGGCTCAAATACAAGGCAATTGTTCAGATACCATTTTAAAATCACAATAATCATCTTAGTGATTGAAATAGTCTAGTTATTATCTAGATTTGGAATCAAGGGCCTAGGGTTGAATTCCTGGTTCTGTGACTACCTTAGGCTGGGTGGACTTGGATAGGGCATTTAATCTCTCCTAGTGTGTTTTCTCATATCTAGAGTAAAGAAACTTCTGCTACCTGTTTATCTATTCAAAAGAGATATTTTGAAATCAAATTAGAGCAGAGTTCCCTGAACTTGGCACTGTTGCTGTTTGGGGTCAGATAATTCTTTGTTGTGATTCTGTGCTCTGTACGATGTTTAGCAACAGGTCCAGCCTCTACTCACAATGCCAGTAGCATGCATGCACACGCATGCGCGCGCGCACGTGCACACACACACACACACACACACTCCCCAGTTCAGCTGTAACAGCCAAAAGTGTCTCCAGATGCTGCCAAATGCTGAGGTAGTGGGGAAGTGACACACATACCCATCCCTCTGCCCCACTGAGAATGAATGAATTAAATGATTTATACAGAAACCTTCATTAATACATTGAATATATACTGATCACCTACTATATGCCACACACTGGCCATGTCAAATCAGATGTGACTCATGCCCTCTAACACAGAAGATGAATAAATCAGTGTTTGTGGTGACTGGAGTTAAGGTGCCCTTGGGGTCAGGAAGGGGGAAGGGAAGTGTAACATTAAGATATCAAAGAGTAGAAGCCACAGGAATTGGTGATTAAATGGATGCAGGGGAATGAGTAAAGGGAGGAGAGAAAAACAATTCTTACAACATCAACAATGTTGTTGTTTACTACCTAAGTCACAAGAATTTTTCCACAAAAACAGGTACATTTCCCAAAAGAAAACTCATACCACATAAAAGTTCATAAAAATAAATATTGACTTCACTGTGGCTGTTTTAATTTTAATCAGTGGAAAGACACACGTAGATAAATGACTCTGTTCTTCCACTCCATCTGCACTTCTATCTCTGAATTCTCAAGGCCAACAGAGGTTAGTTCGTTTCCATGCCATAGTTAGACTATCAAGGTCCACGAAGATGGGAGGAAGGGGGTGACGGACAACATGCATCATTGATGGGATTTTTATTGCATCCACTGAAGAACACATTCTTTTAACATTGTCTAAGAGTTCTGTTAGATATCAACTTTGAAACCCCAAGTCAAATGCATTTGTGCCAACACCAAAAGAAAATAAAACCCACTACCAGGGTGAAAAACAGCCTTTCCTTCATGACCCTGGAGATGTATACATTTTCAGAATATTATTTGCATCTGAGGTCCTCAACAGAGGTGACTCTATTACCTCCCGTCGCTGGGGTACAGCAAGGCAACAGCTATCCCATTATCTCATGGCACTTTCTAGTTCGTGTGAAACCAGAAACGTGTAGTTTCAAAACATAGAACATCGCCTTCATTAGAGGAGAGCTAGTTAAAGGTTGCTAATGGGGCCCTTCGGCTCCTGGTCCTGCTGAGGTATTTGGAAGAGGTCCATGTGCCTAACCACATCAATTTCAGATGAAATTCTCATTGCAAATGTATGTTACCCAACACCCCAAAATATATGAAGGCCTTCCTGGTTTTCAAAGCTTACAAGCCCCCTGACAATAGATTTCTGTGTGGAAATATCAAAATTCGAGTAACAGACAATTTTTGAGAGGATCAAAAATAGAAACCATTATTGGAGTATAAAAACATTTTAGTTACTTAAGAATCCATATTTCTAAGAAAAGCAGCCTCATTAACCGACATGTGCTCAATAGGCAATTTTCCCCATTTAATTTTCACAAATAGATCACTCTGAAATGTATTTCCCCTAACAAAGACTGCACATTAACAACAAATGATACATCTTCAAATTTTAATTAATGTCAAGAGCTTTATTTTGCTTCCAAGCAACTTATAAGAGACATGTTATTAATATAATTTAATTTAAGGGGACAGGCATTTGTTTTCTATTTTTAAAAAGGTGGTTTGAAATTCTGGCCCTGTCAACATCATTTAAACATTCCTGTTCCATGCTTCAATATAATAAATTGAATCAGCATTTTAATTGTGCCCATGCTTTGTGGTTCCTGGCAGTACAAAAAGATTCTCTGTGAGTGCACGACTCCCCCCCAAGAAAACCCCACTGAGTGATTAATTACTAGTCTGGAAGATATAAATATGTCTCTCAATAAAGACAGTATGGACTGCTGGAAGCTCTGGCCTTATACATCTCCATGGGGTGCCTTAACTTAGCAGACATCCTCTTAATTCAAACAAGATTCTGGCTCCAGCATTCACGGACGGCTCCCTCATCATACACTGTTCCTTTATTGAACAGCATATTTCTTTTAATTAGCATCATTTTGTACATGTACAAGAATCAAAGGAAATCAGGCTTTTATGTATAAATATATCAAATTTTCAAGGTGCCTCTGTTCCTTAAGAAAGAACTGAGGACAATAGTAAATAACCTTGCATTTTCAAAAAAGTACCATCTTTGTATAAAAATATTTTAGGTTACACCCAGACATTACTCATGCTTCATTCTGAGTTAAAGGTTTGCCCAAAAGACCATAAATTTATAAACGAAAACATGAACCGGCAGGTCTATAAGTCTATTCTTAAGCTTCACACCTATTGTATGAACTGAGAAGCCTCATGATCGCTAGAAGGGAGAGGAGCTTAGACAAAGGACTCATTGGCCACCACCGTTTACTCCACATAGTAAAAACAAGAATTGATGGAATTCCTAGGACTGTTCCTACAAGGCCAGAATTAGGTAAGAAGAGTTTATACTAACCATTTAAACCAGAAATTGCAAGCAACATCAACTAACTTGAAAATAAAGATTAACACAAGAAATCAAGACTAGAAGTTGGCTTTTTTAAATTGGAAAATTCTCATGTATAAATTTTTAGTCTAATACTTTGCATTAATGATCATAGCATTTATTACTACAATTGAATAACCACATCCCAACACCCTTTCATTATGTTTAAAATGAGGGGATGGGGACAGGGGAACAGGATTAACATAAGTCATTTTGACCAATCTAGAAATCCAGACATCAGGTTGGGCACAGTTGTTCATGCCTGTAATCCCAGCACTTCGGGAGGCCAAGGCAGGTGGATCACTTGAGTCTAGGAGTTCAAGACCAGCCTGAGTGACAGCAAAACCCCATCTCTACTAAAAATACAAAAATTAGCAGGGTGTGGTGGCACACAGCTGTAGTCCCAGCTACTTGGGAGGCTGAAGTGGGAAGACCACTTGAGCATGCGAGGCAGAGACTGCATTGAGCTTAGACTAAAAAAATAAAAAATAAAAAATAAAAGAAATTAAAAAAAAAAAAAAGGAAATCCAGACATCATGTTCCTAACCACCCTATTTGAAACAGAATGAAAAGAAAGGTTTTCTAAAAAGTTAATATGCATTCTGCCATGGAAAAATATTATTTGTACACAGACTTCTACTCTCCTACTATTCATATCTTCACCTGGCCTTGCCAAAGATATTTTTGAGCAGAATCATCAAACACAAATGCAAGCATTAAATCAGTAAGAAAACATGAATCTGAATTGGACTTCTGCTGTAGACTGTAAAAATATTCGTAATATTTAAGCTCCTCCCATCAAGAGGTAGAGTATATTTTCCCACCCCTTTAATCTGGGCTGATCTCATGGCTTGCTTTGACCAATAGAATGTGCACAAATGGAACCATATCAACCCTGAGCTGAGGCCTTAGGAGACTCTACAGTTTCCATTCTCAAATTCGTGGAACTCTGTGCTCACCATGGGAACAAACACAGAGTGGGCTGAAAGAGTTTCAGAGCCAATGTGGAAAAAGGTCCCAATCATCCCAGCTGTCCCACATGTGGCTATGATAAACCAGTCAGCCCACACAATCTATCAGTTAACTACAAGTACACAAGCAACCTCAGACAAGATTAACCAGGCTTGGCCCACCCACCGGCCAGATAGAAGAACCACCCATCTGGCCGGGCGCGGTGGCTCATGCCTGTAATCTCAGCACTTTGGGAGACTGAGGTAGGTGTATCACCTGAGGTCAGGAGTTTGAGACCAGCCTTACCAACATGATGAAACCCTATCTCTACTAAAAATACAAAAATTAGCCAGATGTGGTGGCACATGCCTATAATCCCAGCTACTCAGGAGGTAGAGGCAGGAGAATTGCTTGAACCTGGGAGGCGGAGGCTGCAGTGAGCTGAGGACCACACCACCACACTCCAGCCTGGGTGACAGAGCAAGACACAGTCTCAAGGGAAAAAAAAGAGAAGAAGAACCACCCAGTCGAGCCCAGCCAAAATTGTCAACCTGCAATATTATGAGCTAAATTAAATGGGCTGTTTTTTTAAGCTATGAATTTTGGGGTGGTTCATTACGCAGAAATAGAAAGCTAATATAGGTTCTATAACCTCATAACTGAATATTTCCAGGCTTTAATTAAAAGACAGTCTAGAAGAAAGTACAGAGAAAAAAACTAAAAATCCATAATATACAAAGAGCTCCTGTGATGCAAAGGAAAACTGAGAAAAAGATATAAACTTATGGTATTCAGAAGAACCAATGAAAAAACTGAAAAGATGCTTAATCTCACAGATAATCAGCAAAATGCAAATTAAAATAAAGTGTTTTATCATAAAGTTATTAAAGAGTAAAAAGACTAAAGAAGATACAATATTTGTGAGTATATATGGAAATGGGCTTTCTTGCATACTGTGGATAGGAATATAAACTGGCTTACAGGGGGACAGTTGGGCAATATCTATCAAAATGTTAAAAGGCACATCGCTTGTAACCCAAAAATATTTACCAAAACCTTGTTTTTAGTATTTAAAAACCGAAAAGCTAAGTATCCATCAATACTCTCATAGTATACAATGATTCATCTATATACAGATAACTATGCAAAAATGTAAAAGAATGTGACGAGGTGAGGAGCAGTGGCTCATGCCTATAATCCTAGCACTTTGGAAGGCCACGGCAGGGGAATCACTTGAGTCCAGGAGTTCGAGACCACCCTGGCCAACATGGCAAAACCTCATCACTACAAAAAATAGAAAAAATTAGCCAGGCGTAATGGTGTATCCCCACAGTCCCAGCTATCTGGGAGGCTGAGGTGGGAGGATTGGTTGAGCCCTGGACGTCAAAGCTACAGTGAGCCGTGATTGTGCCACTGCACTCCAGCCTGAGCAACAGAGCAAGACCCTGTCTCAAAAAAAAAAAAGAATAGGATGAATTTTATGTGCTGACATGAAAGATTAAGCAACATTAAGTTAAAAAGGCAGTCTGCCAGCCAATATGGTGAAACCCCATCTCTACTAAAAATACAAAAATTAGCCAGGCATGGTGATGGGTGCCTGTAATCCCAGCTACTCAGGAGGCTGAGGCAGAAGAATCACTTGAACCTGGGAGGCGGAGCTTGCAGTGAGCCAAGATCGCGCCATTGCACACCAGCCTGGGTGACAGAGTGAGACTTGGTCTCAAAAAATATAACGCAGTTTGCCAAAAAATGTGCATAGTGTAATACCATTTTTTAAAAGAAGCGTATAAATGCATAGAAAAAAGTCTAGAATGATCCACACCAAAATAATACTAATTTACTAATTATGTATTTGTATTATTAATAATGATTAGTAAATGGGATGGGTTGAGGGGCACTGGGAGAGTAAAGGAAGACAATAAATTTTATATGCTTATGCATTATTTGGATTTTTCACAAGCATGGATTTATGTGATATGTGTGTAACTTGTTTATACTGCACATACCTGGGCAGCAGAGGACAGCAGAACAAAGATGGATTCCACAGAAGAGCCAAAGAAAGAGTTGGGTCTTCACAGATGATGTCTTCACTTTTATCCTGGTTCAAACCAGCCGGATGGTCAGCATTGCCACAGACATGAACACATATTAGCACTGGGTACTCCTGCCACATGTCTTCCTCCGTGGCACAGAAGACACCAAGCAGTAAGCTGTGCTGGGGACCCTGTGTGTGGCCTCTCAGGAGCCTGGAGGAGCCTCCTCCTGGAATCTGGAATCAAGATACATAAGATGAGCTCCTGAAAGTTAAACTTGAAAATCAGCACAAACTGGATCAGAGGAGAGAGATGAAAGGCCACCTACATCACAATGAAGCTAGAAGTTACCAATTACCAGGCAACCTCCCTGTGCCAAACACTGCGGACTTTCACACCGTGTATCGCACTTCATCTTCACAACGCCCCTAAGGTTGCTTATTTTTATTATGATTGAAAGGAAAAATAAGGTTAGAGGAGTTCAAGAAATTGGCAAGGGTTCCATAGCTTCTAGGTGGCAGTGCCAGGGATTTGAACTCAGTTCTGTTTAATTCCAGTGCCTATGTTCTTAACTAACATAGTATGCTCTCTCCCTTAACAGACACAGAAAGGCTTCTGGGTTGGCAACACTTGACTATATCCTTGCTCTATGTGTAACAGGGTACAATGAATCAATTTAAAAAATCATATTGCTTAGCCATGGAAGTACAGAGCCAACAGCTTCAGAAAAGCACATGGTAATAGTGCCGATGCAAATGCTTCCTGGGCAACAGGGACCCTGGCTCAAGCACCAGGCCAACTAAGCCACACGATGTGTAGACAAAAATCGAAGTTCCCAGCTTGCCAGGATAAAGGCCAGTGCTTAGACTGTGGATTCACTGAGGTAATGTCATCCCAAGAAGCCTCTTAAGAAACGGACAGCTCATCCATGAGCCCCACGTGAGTTCTTTTCCTATTTGGAATATCTATAGTCCATATTCCCACTGTCTCTTGCTACCTTAGGCCTGTTTCAAATTCATACAGTCTACATGATTGACACAGGCATTGTCGAAGAACATGTTTCCCACAAATCCGTCACAAACCCAGGTCAGTGGATTCCCCTATAAACCCAGAGTTAACACATAAAGAACTAGGGTGGCCAGGTGCAGTGGCTCACACCTGTAATCCCAGCACTTTGGGAGGCTGAGGCAGGAGAACGGCATGAACCCAGAAGGCAGAGCTTGCAGTGAGCTGAGATTGTGCCACTGCACTCCAGCCTGGGCGAAAGAGTGAGACTCCATAATTGCTTGAGCTTAGGAGTTTGAGACCAGCCTAAGCGATATGCAAAACCTCATCTCTACCAAAAAAAAAAAAAAATACAAAAAATTAGCTGGGCATGGTGGCATGCACCTGTAGTCCCAGCTACTCAGTAAGCTGAGGTGGGAGGACCACCTCAGCTCAGGAGGTCAAGGCTGCAGTGAGCTGTGAGCTATGATTATGCCTCTGCACTCCAGCCTGGGCGACAGAGTAAGATCCAGGCAGTGGCTCACGCCTGTAATCCTAGCACTCTGGGAAGCCGAGGCGGGCGGATCACAAGGTCAGGAGATTGAGACCATCCTGGCTAACATGGTGAAACCCCATCTCTACTAAAAACACAAAAAATTACCTGGGCATGGTGGCGGGCGCCTGTAGTCCCAGCTACTCGGGAGGCTGAGGCAGGAGAATGGCATGAACCCGGGAGGCGGAGCTTGCAGTGAGCTGAGATTGCGCCACTGCACTCCAGCCTGGGCGACAGAGTGAGACTCCGTCTCAAAAAAAAAAAAGAAGAAAAAGAACTAGGGGAGGCAGGTGGGAGGGAGAGTGCTGTGTCTTTACGATTGAGAAAGAGATGTGGAATAACTCTGGTAAGGCACACTGATGGAAAATTCATGTCCACGTTTATCTGCTTTATACATTGAGATGGAAAATTCATGTCCATGTTTATCTGTTTTATACACTGAGATGGAAAATTCTGGAAAATTCATGTCCGCGTTTATCTGTTTTATACATTGAGGTTCCATGTGAATTTTTTTGAAGAATGAGGACCATAGCTTTAAACAAAAGTGTCTGGACACCAGTGAAGTAGAAGCAAGGGATGGCTGATGCCCAGCTGTGTAATGACTATTGGAAATAGTCTTGGAATTCTTTGGAAACCAATTCCACACATTCGGAGCTATGGCTGATGGAGACATGTGGTTGGGAGTAGTTTCCAACGAGTTCCTCAGAGTGGCTCCATCCAGAGTTCTCTTAAGGGTCTAACTTATAACCATACAAGAGCCCTTATAATTCAAACCCTCACTCCTAACCCCACTAAATAGAGGGAGGTCTTTTAAGCATTATGATAGACACAAAGAGAATGTGGGATTTTCTGGAAATGCTGAATAATCCCTTTGGAATGGAGACCCAGATCAGGAGGCAGAGGTAGCTATCAAAACAGCTCCAGACCTAGGCCATGTGAGTTCAAACCCTAGCGCTACTCCTTTCTAGCTATGTGGTCTGGGGGAAGGCTACATGTATTAGTCTGTTTTCATGCTGCTCATAAAGACATAACCGAGACTGGGAAGAAAAAGAGGTTTAATTGGACTTAGAGTTCCACATGGCTGGGGAGGCCTAGGAATAATGGCAGGAGGCAAAAGACACTTCTTACATGGTGTAGCAGAAATCCCTGGTAAGCCCCTTAGATCTTGTGAGACTTATTCACTTCACGAGAATAGCATGGGAAAGACTGGCCCCCATGATTCAATTACCTCCCCCTAGATCCCCCCGACAACACGTGGGAATTCTGGGAGATACAATTCAAGTTGAGATTTGGGTGGGGACACAGCCAAACCATATCACTATGTAACCTCTCCAAACCTCAGGATTTTTATATGTAAAAGGGAAACTACAAAGGAGTATGGTGAGAATTAAATGCCCATAAAGTGCTTGGTACTGAGGCTTGCACAGAGTAATCCTCCTGGAATGCTGGCTTACATATTATCCCAAGAGAAACACAGGAATGAAGATCAGATGGAAAGCAGTGTGGAGAAGAGAAAGCCCAAGCATTCTGGGAGCCCGAGGCAGTGATATGGACAGGAGACAGGGAAACACTGGTTAGAAGAGGGCAGTTCCCTGGCAAAGGCCCCACCCTCAAGCCTGAAGACCCACGGCCCTAAATGAGGACAGGCATTTCCGTTTTTGCATCCAAAAGGCTGCCTTTTGACCACCACACCTCCTATCCTGTACCCATATAAACCCCAAACCCCAGGCTCCACAAGCAGACGAGCAGGCAAGGAGACAAGTAGACAGATGGCAGAACAACACAGCAGAGAAAGAGAGAAGAGGAGGAACATCTGAACACCAGGAGGAGTTTGGCTGTGGGCTATCGGAGAGGGGTTTGGCTGCTGGATGGCCAGGCTCCAAGGGTAAGATCAACTTCCCACTCCATCCCCTACTTCCGGCTCCCCATCCATCCCACTGAAAGCCATGTCCACCACTCAATAAAACCCCACATTCATCCTTCCAGTCTCTGTGTGATCTGATTTTTCTGGGATGCCGGAAGAGCTCGGGATACAGAAAGCTGTCACACTGGCCCTGTGCCTTGGCAGAAAGGCAGAGGGTCCACTGAGCTAGTTAACACTCAAGCTGTCCACAGACGGCAGGGCTAAAAGGGCACACTGTAACACACGCCCCATTGGGCTCCCGCACCTGTCTGTCTGAGTGCTCTCCCTCCCGTAAGGGGTTTGAGCAGCCACGGCAACCCAACAGACAAGCCACACTCCTGTCACATGTCCTGTGAGGGGGATCAGGGAACTCCCATTTCAACAGAAGGATCACTTGAGCCCAGGAGTTCAAGACCAGTCTGGGCAACATGGCAAAACCCCATTCCGACAAAAAAAAAAATGTTTAAGTTAACTAGGCGTGGGAGCACGTGCCTGTAGTCCCAGCTACTAGGGAGGCTGAGTGGAAGGATGGCTTGAGCCTGAGAGGCCGAGGATGCAGTGAGCTGTGATCCGGCCACTGTACTCCAGCCTGGGTGACAGAGTGAGAACCCGTCTCAAAGAAAAAAAAAAATTTTAGTAATTCACTTGTTGAAAAAATACATACTAAGTGTTTACTCTGGGCCAAGCACTGTGCTAATGAATGAAAAAATAAGGTAAATAAGTCAAGACTCCTGCCCTCAAGCTTTAGAAGGAGACACAGAAACAAATAATCACAATCATAAAAGATGGAGATTGCAATAAAAGAAAACACAAAACGCCATGGGAACACAGAGGATGGAGTGAGTACGTTTGGCAGAGAAGGGAGATCTTCCTAAAGCCACACTCAGTCGGTGAGAGAGGGGATCACCCAAAAAAATGAGGAGAGATCTTTAATAAATGTAAGATGAAGAGAATAAAGATCTCCATCCAGTGAGGGAAGTTTAGAAAAGCTGAGATTATAACATATGTGTATCTCCAAGCATCTGGCTGAGCCTGAAGTGATGAATCCTAAAAACCTACTTCCTGAAAACTCCATAAGCCTCTGAAAGGCACAGAGAAAACAGCCCCAGTTGCTTAGGGAGCCAGCGCTGAAAGAAGTTTGCTCCCCCGAAGCTGATCACAGTTTTGACTCTCAGGGGAATCTTTGGAGAGGATGCAAACAAAACTCCTCTCTCATGTGCATTTAAGAAGTTCTCCTGTCATAGCCTGGCATGGTGGCTCACAACTGCCATCTCAGCACTTTGGGAGGCCAAGGGGACTGTTTGAGCCCAGGAGTTCGAGACTAGCCTAGAAAATGTAGTAAGACTCTGTCTCCACAAAAAATGATCCAGGCATAGTGGTGCATGTCTGTAGTCCCAGCTGCTCAGGATGCCAATGCAGGAGGATTGCTTGAGCCCAGGAGTTCAAGACCAGCTTGGACAACATAGCGAGATCAATCCCATTCCTACAAAAAAAATTTTTTTAATTAGCTGGGCATGGTGGCATATGCCTGTAGTCCCAGCTACTAGGGAGGCTGAGATGGGAGGATGGCTTCAGCCTGAGAAATTGAGGCTGCAGTGAGCTGTGAGCACACCACTGCAATCCAGCCTGGACCAGAGAGCGAGACACTATCTCAAAACACAAAGAACCAGAAGTTCACTGTCACTGCCATTTGAGAATAGAATGCTCTGTTCATCCACAAATGGAAATAAATAGAACGAAGATTACAAAAATTTTATTTAGTATAGAGTTGAAGGGCACAATGGTAGGCCAAATAATGTGCCCCCA
Organism: Macaca nemestrina; assembly: GCF_043159975.1. Taxonomy (NCBI): domain Eukaryota; kingdom Metazoa; phylum Chordata; class Mammalia; order Primates; family Cercopithecidae; genus Macaca; species Macaca nemestrina. The sequence goes on along the minus strand of NC_092142.1, from coordinate 69,188,432 downwards.
AAGATGTCCACAGTCTTAATCCCTAAAACCTGTGAATACGCTCCCTTACATGGTAAAATAGACTTTGCATACATGATTAAAGATCTCAAGAAGAAGGGAACGGGATATAGAAGCAGGGGCTGGAGCAATGCACTCTGAAGATGGGGAAGAGGCCACGAGCCAAGGAACACAGTCTCTGTAAGCTGGAAAAGACAAGGAAACCGATTCTCCCGGGGACCTCCCCAGAAGGAACACAGCCCTGCCAACACCTTGAGCCCCATAAGACTTCTGGCCTCCAGAACTGTAAGAGAACACATTTGTGTTCTTTTAGGCCACTGAATCTGTAGGAATCTGTTGCAGCACCGATAGGAAACTAACATGAGGGAGGGCGTTTTCTCCAAAGTCCTCCAAGCCCAAACAGTGTTTTATCAATCCTCTCAACATCAGGCAAAGGAGAAAGAAAATGGAGGAAGAGGGAGGTTAAAGCAAGTCATCCAAAACAAAAGCAAACAGCAGAGCAGGCCCAGGCATTTTATTTTGATGATTTATCAAAATTACAGAAAAAGGCCAGGCGTGGTGGCTCACGCCTGTAAACCCAGCATTTCGGGAGGCCGAGGCGGGTGGATCATTTGAGGTCAGGAGTTCAAGACCAGCTCAGCCAACATGGTGAAACCCTGTCTCTACTAAAAATACAAAAATTGGCCAGGCATGGTGGCACACACCTGTAGTCCCAGGTATTCAGGAGGCTGAGGCAGAAGAATTGCTTGAACCCAGGAGGCAGAGGTTGCAGTGAGCCAAGATCGTGCCACTGCACACCAGCCTCGGCAACGGAGCAAGTCTCCATCTCAAAAAAAAAAAAAAAAATACGGAAAAAGAAGGTGGGGTTCTGTATTTGGTTATCCTCTTTGCCAGCAGGATAACGTCCATCTCACAGAAGTGGTACAAACTGACTCCACAGCCAGGAGGGCGCAGCAAACTCCCCAGATTAAACAAACAACAAAAAAAGCATTAGCCACGGAGATGGAGAGAGAAAATTCTCTTGCCTTGCCACAGCAGTCAAAGTTTGTGCTAACGTTTGTGGGAGAAAAGGGAGAAAACAAAGTGAGGAAGAAAACATATCCGCATCATTCGTATCCCCAAGCAAACAGACTCAGGATACCGGGGAGTGCCAAATTTAGTTACTTGCAACTTTCCCCACTCGCAGATCCCTTGCAAACACATTCAAATGCAATCATCAATAACATCACTTCTTAAAATAAACATCTTTCCATTTATGAATTTTCTCCCCCATTTTGACCATGTGAAACCTACAAATGTAACATATGCCAGGAGAGGACGGTAACAAGGTAGACAATCTCCAGCTAAGAAATTTGAAAAAATACATATATATAAAGAATAGGGGGGAAAAAATCAACCTTTGATGAAATAATTGCTTCTGCTGTTATTTTTCACTATTACTTCAGAAATGTTCTGTCTGTCTCTTCCTTTCTTGTCCCTACAGCGAGGAGTCCTGCTGCTGTGCAGACGAAAGGTCCAGTCTCTTTAAAATTTCATGCAGAGCTCTTCACAACATTGAAGCTTTAAAGGCCCATGGCAGATTCAACATATTGTTACACTTGATGGAAGGAGATAAAAATTACATGCAAAATCTACTGTATATTCATTGTCTGGAAATACTATACAGTTACAGCTTCCTCTATTTCACTAACAGATATGGACATGTATTCTGATTTCGATATTTAGAAACACAAAAGATGCACATGGAGTGAGTATTGAAGCAAAAATAAGAATGAAACTCGAATCTCCTGAGGTTAGATTAGGGTCCTAGGATGCGTGAACAGTTTTGTTCATAGTTTTCCTAAATTGCTTAGATATGCGAAACATATTTAAAAGAAAAAAAAAGATACAAAGGGATTAAAAAAAGATTTTCTAAACCTTGTATATAGCATGGGGTTCTTTGCCCTAAGTAGTCATTATTTTTGTATCTCTATGAGAAAAATATGGGAATGGCTGGGCTTTTATTTTTATGTATAAAATTATCTCAAAAAAAAAAATAAAGAGCAAGAACTGCAGACATTGGAATGAAGAACACGATGACCTCAAAAACAAGTTTGTCAATCACTAGTCTTTGAGGTTTAACTGTCATGGGTAAGCCTTATTTTAAAGTTGTTTTTAAATTCACAAATTGGACATCACTAATTTTACATCTAAATTTTAGGTTTGTGCTTTATTGTAGCCGTTTTTATGTGGACCCATTTAGTCAAACTCATTCATTTGTATTCATTCATCCTCTTCTTTCAAACATTTATCAGACATCTACTACATGCCAGGCACACTGCTAATTATTTGGGATGAAAAAACAGGCCAGGTGTAATGGCTCATGCCTGTAATCCCAGCACTTTGGGAGGCTGAGGCAGGCAGATCACTTGAGTTCAGGAGTTCGAGACCAGCCTGGCCAACATAGCAAAACTCCATCTCTATCAAAAATACAAAAATTAGCCAGGCAGGGTGGCACCTGCCTGTAATCCCAGCTACTTGGGAGGCTGAGGTGGGAGGATCACTTGACCCTGGGAGGTCAAGGCTGTAGTGAGCTAAGATTGTGCCACTGCACTCCAGTCTGGGCAACAGAGCAAGACTCTGTCTCAAAAAAAAGAAAAGAAAAGAAAAGAAGAGAAACAGAAACAGAAAGATGGGATCCCTGACTCCAGGGGGATTATAATATAATAGGAAGAGGCGATCACAGCAAAGGGTATATGCAATAAAGCTTCAGGGGTCCTACGGAAGTAGGTCTGGGAACATCATGGTGGCACACAGAGTGTTTGATTTGTTCTTCCTGGAGGAAGAGGGGAAAAAAATACATGCAGGGATCAGTCCTTGACCAGAGACTGGGAAACTGTCTAGACGCTGACGGAATAAACCAAGGCAGTGGTAGTAGATGGGAAGGGGGATAGAGCTCAGAAAAATCAAGAATACAAAATGAACAGCACCTGGCTACTGAACAGAAAGCAGGAGCTCAGGAGAGCAGGGTGAATCCCGGGTTTCTAACATTGGGATCGTCCACCGGCCCATTCACCGTTTCCAGTTATTTACTACCTAATACGCGCCAGGCACACTTCTGAAAATACTGAAGACACAACAGTAAACAAATCGCAAAAGAACCCAACTCCCTAAACGTAGAAAGGAGAAATGGAAAACTAGTAAACAAATGAGGAAGCGATATTAAAATAGATAAATGCTCTGAAGAAAATAAAACAGCAAGATGTGAGAAAGAGTAACTCACGGAGGGCAGCTACTTTCTATTTGCATGGTCAAGAGAGATTTCTCTAAAGAAGTGACCCTCAAGTCAAAACTTGAAGGCTGGAGAGGAGAAAGCCATGCAGAGACCTGGGGGAAGGGCACTCTGGGAGAAGGAAGAACACGTGCAAAGCCTCTGAGGAAGGGACAAGGCTGGCGGCTTCAAGGAACCGAGAGAAGGCAGAGTTGGCTGTGGCACAGTGAGTGAGGGGAAGTTGCAGAGGCAGCCAAGCAGGGCCAGATCACACAGGTTTTTACAGCCCAGGGAAGGAGCCTGGACTTTAAATATGACAGAGTTTAATGTTTATTTTATTTTGAAACAGGGTCTTGCTCTGTCACCCAGGCTAGAGTATGGTGGCACAACTATGGCTCACTGCAGCCTCAACCTCTTGGGCGCAAGCAATTCTGCCACCTCAGCCTTCTGAGTAGCTGGAACTACAAGTATACACCACCATGTCCAGCTACTATTTCTATTTATTCTAGAGATAGGGTCTTGCTATGCTGCCCAGGTTAGAAACTGTGCAGGTTTTATGCAGAGGAGTAACAAAAGATCATTGGAGAAACAGATCCACGAGTAAAAAGGAATCAGGCCAGCTTAGAGGCTTACAGTGACCTGGACTGGAGATAACAGTGGCTTGGACCATCATCCAAGAAAGGCAGCAGTGCGGGTGAGAAAACTCGGACACTTTCAGAGTCCCTTTCAGAGGTGGAACTGACAGGTCCTATTAAAGGATTGATAGTGCAGAGTGAGGAGAACAGATGAAATGGATCCCTAAGCTTTGGCTTCAGGGGCCAAGTAGATAAAGCAATGGAAATGGGGAAGACTCCAGGGCAGAAGTCAGGCGGGGGAGGGAGATCAAAAATGGTTTGGGACATGTTAGGTTTGAGACACCTCTTATACATCAAAGTGGAGGTACCGTGTAGGCAGTCAGTTATATGAGACTGAAACTCAGAGGAAAAGGCAGGGCTAGATAATCCTTCAGGAATCTGTCAGTATACAGATGAAAAGTCATGGGACTGAATGAGATCAGCCAGGGAAAAGTGACAGGTTAAAAGACCCCAGAGGCTCCCTCACACTCAGAGGTCAGGCAGAAAAGACTAAGATCCACAAAAAAGCCCAAGAAGCCACAGCCAACGAGGTAGGAGGGGAACCGGGAGTGTGAGGTCACAAAAGCCAACGGGACAAATAGTGTTTCAAGAAGGAGGAAGTGGTCAGCTACAGGGAAAGCACTTGAAAAATCGAGGAACGTGAAGACATAGAAGTAACCACTGGGGTGGAAATCACTGAGGTTGTTGGCGACATTAGAGTTTCAGAGGAGTGGAGAGGACAGAAGACGGACAACTATGTTAAGAAGAGAATGAGAAGGGAAGGAAGCAGACACAGCTAGCATCAGCAACTTTTACGATTTAAATTTGCTGGTGAGGCCAGGCACCACGACTCACGCCTATAATCTCAGCACTTTGAGAGGCTGAAGGTAGGAGGATCACATGAGCCCAGGAGTTGGAGACAACCCCTAGCAACATAGACAAACACCGTCTCTAAAAACATTAAAAAAAATTTTTTTTTAATAGCCACCTATCACCCAGCTACTTGGGAGGCTGTGGTGGGAGACGCGCTTGAGCCTGGGAGATCAAGGCTGCAGTGAGCCGTGATCGCGCCACTGCACTCAAGCATGGGTGACAGAGTGAGACTCCGTCTCAAAAAAAAAAAAAACAAAAAAAAAACAAAAAACAAACAAACAAACAAAAAAAACTAAAAAAATCTATAAAGGACATTTCCAAGCTTAGGAAATTTGAATATAGACTATAAATTAAATGATATGATTGAATCCACATGAATTTTCTTGGTTGTGAGAATGATAATGTGGTCATGTAAGAAAATATTCTTTTCTTACGTGGGGATGTAAGAATCCCTTATACCCCTGAGAAGGGATGAAGTGATCTGCCATCTGCAACTTCCTGTCAAATGATTTTACAAAAAGATAAACAGATGATTGATTGATTGATACAAATGTGGCAAAATGTTAAGCATAGATGAATCCAGGAGAACTTTCTTTAGGTGTTGGTGCTATTCTTTCAACCTCTCTATAGATTTGAACTTGTTTCAAATAAAAATTGCATGGGGGTGGGGGAAGATGTGGATTATAGAGGCCCGAGACAGCCCTCTCCCCACTAGATGTCCCAGTAATCTGCCTTTTTTTTTTTTTTTTTTTTTTTTTGAGACAGAGTCTCACCCTGTTACCTAGGCTGGAGTGCAGTGGTACTATCTCAGCTCACTGCAACCTCCATCTCCCAGGTTCAAGCGATTCTCCCACCTCAGCCTCCCAAGAAGCTGGGAATACAGGAGTCCACCACCATGCCCAGCTAATTTTTGCATTTTTAGTAGAGACAGGGTTTCGCCACGTTGGCCAGGCTGGTCTCGAACTTCTGGCCTCAAGTGATCTGCCCGCCTCAGCCTCCCAAAGTGCCGGGATTACAGGCGTAAGCCACTGCACCCGGCCAAGTAATCTGCTTTTTATAAAATCTCCTAAGGTGACGCTGATTAGCAGCTAGAATTGTGACTGTATTCATTATCTGCTACCATGTGCAAACCATACCAAAGCTTATCAGTGGCTTAAAACAACCACTATTTTGGCCGGGCGCGGTGGTTCAAGCATGTAATCCCAGCACTTTGAGAGGCGGAGACGGGCGGATCACAAGGTCAGGAGATCGAGACCATCCTGGCTAACATGGTGAAACCCCGTCTCTACTAAAAAATACAAAAAAAAACTAGCCGGGAGTGGTGGCGGGCACCTGTAGTCCCAGCTACTCGGGAGGCTGAGGCAGGAGAATGGCGTAAACCCAGGAGGCGGAGCTTGCAGTGAGCCGAGATCCGACCACTGCACTCCAGCCTGGGTGACAGTGCGAGACTCCGTCTCAGAAAAAAAAAAAACACTATTTTATTTGCTCACATATTTATGGGTCAAGAATTTGAGTAGGACTCAAGACTGCCTAACTCATACGTGTGGCACTTTGGGGCTGGTTGTGCTCCACGCAGCTTCTCCCTTCAGAACAGCCTGGCCCTCTTTACATAATGGATGGGTCCCTTCCATGGGAAGAGAAGCTACAAGACCTGGGCATGGAAGTTGAGAACATCACTTCCATCCCTTTGCATTATTTAAACCAAATTGCAGACCAGCCCAGATTCAAGGGGACAGAGAAAGAGACCATTCCTTTTTTTTTTTTTTTTTTTTTTTTTCCTGAGACAGTCTTGCTCTATCACCCAGGCTGGAGTGTGTAGCTCACTGCAACCTCCACCTCCCAGGTTCAAGTGATTCTCCTGCCTCAGCCTCCTGAGTAGCTGGGATGCACACCACCACACCGGCTAAATTTCTGTATTTTTAGTAGAGACAGGGTTTCACCATGTTGGCCAGGCTGGTCTCGAACTCCTGACCTCAAGCCATCTGCCTGCCTCAGCTTCCCGAAGTGCTGGGATGATGTGTGCCACTATGCCCAGCCAAAAGAGACCATTTCTTGATGGGAAGAGCGACAACATCATGTTACAAAGGGGTGTGGATGCAGGGAGGCATTGATTCACTGGGGGCTGTTATGATGATGATGTACTACAGACACCCACTGCATTAGACTACCAAAGCCCCACCTTAAATAACACAAGCTTTTGTTAGATCATAATTATCTTGTCCGTATGTAAATGGTTCCTCTAAAACTGCTTGAAAACGATTCATTTTCTTAATTTTATAGTCTTGCCATTTTCAGATGCTATTCATTTGTTCAATAGACCACAAGCATTACAGAAAATTCAATCTCTCCCACTGATTCCCAGCCTCTGGGACCGAAATTTAGATCCCAGCAGTTCTGTAAACTGAGGGACAACAGAAGAGGTTTTAGAAGAGTCTCAGAAAGTTCTCACCAACCTCACAGACAAATGGAGAGCAGAGTTAAGACCGGTGCTCTCTCATCCTCATTCCTGCCCTCTGAGTGACGACAGAGGTGATACCTACCAACCCTCCCCTTCAGTAACTTCCCAAAGGTTCATTCGCTGCTCACCACGTCAACAGAGGTGGCCAGGCCTTTCACTCGGGATCTGGAATGGGAAGACGAGTGGTGGGTCAGGATGTCTCAAAGGAAATGTGCGTGTGTGCGTGTGTGCGTGTGTGTGTGCATGTGTGTGTGTGTGTGTGTGAGAGAGAGAAGATAACACCCATTGCCCCAGCTCTTGCCCCCATGACCACAGCTTTTGAAGTAGTGGCATCCACATTCACATAGTTTTTATTGTGTACATTTATGAGATTTACTAAAGCAATAGACACACATACATACACGTCATTGTCCAGACTGGCTCTTAACACAGGGTCCTCACTATGAAAAAATTCCACTCAAGTCAGCCTCCAAATTCAAAAAGCAGTAGCTGATGCTACTGCTAACAAATTATTAAGTGCCTCCTGTTAATCTAGGCTCTATTTACATAAAATACCTTGGAGTGGTGGTATGGAGTCGTGCAATGTGGCAGCCCTGAGTGTCGGCGCTAGATTTTACACCGAAGTTCATCTGCCTCAAAAGCCTGAGCTACTTGTACTACGCTAAGCAGTGATGAGACCAAAAAGGTATGAATCTCTAATCACAGAAACTGAAGGACAAAGTAGCTGAGTCAGGAGGCGTCCGACTTTCTGAAGGGCTCCTGAAATCACCCACAGAGGAGGAACAAGGCAGTGAAAATTGCATTAGAGTTCCCTAGGCTCTAGTTGTGCCTGTTCTATCATGAATAAGCTGTGTGGCCTTGAGAAGTCACCTCACTTCTCTGGGCCTCCATGTCCTCAACTGTCATGGGAAGAGTTTCTATCATAGCTGACAAATGTTAACACCAAGAGTGTTTATATGTGATCATGCATGTTTATACAAAGAGCAGTCTATCAAGTGTATGCACACTTTAAGGAAAGATATGTATGATGAAAATATCGCCATCAATGTCAATGTACTTTATTAGAACTAGTAGGTTTTGTGTGTGTGTGTGTGTGTGTGTGTGTGTGTGTGAGAGAGAGAGATATTTAAAAAAAAAAATACACACACACAGCAAGAATTTGTCTCTACAAAAATTAGCCAGGCATGGTGGTGCATGCCTGTAGTTCCAGCTACTCAGGAGACTGAGGTGGAAGGGTCACTTGAGCCCAGAAGTTCAAGGCTGTAGTGAGCTATGATCATGCCACTGAGCTCCAGCCCAGGCGACTGAGCATGACCTGGTCTCTTTAAAAATAAATAAATAAATAAATAAATAAATAAATAAATAAATAAAACTTCACTTACGTTATCTTAACTATGAGGTGCTTCTGCCATTTTTGTCGACTCTTTTCTACCCCTATTATAGTTACTGAAAGGGATTATAGGAACTAAATGCCAATCAGTAGTTTTATTATACAAGAGTACAAATTATTACATCTCTAACACCATTTATAAGTATCAATATCTAAGCAGCAAGCAGTGTATGTATCTCAAACCATCTACGGATGAGTGTAGGGTGTGTGTATATGTACTTCTGAGTGGCCTTTTCATGAACTTTCCAAATTTGATCATTCATTAAGATGTCCAGAGATCATCAGTTTAGGCAAAATCAAATGTTATAATTGGTCATAATCAGTAGTGACCATATACTAAAATAATATGATATAGAAAGTGTTTTGTGAATTGTATAAGATTATGCCTGCCCAAGTACTATTATGAAATTTAGGTAAGTGCTATATGGCTCCAATGTTTAGCTGATGGATATATCTTTGAAACGTTAAAATTCCAGATGAAAAAATCGAACAGAAGACAAATTTATCTCTAAAACTAACGTACAGATGATCTGAAGGTGTGATGAGTTTTCTAATAATTAATAACGGATGCTGGCTTTTTATTTATTTATTTATTTTTGAGACAGGAGTCTCACTCTGTCACCCAGGCTGGAGTGCAGTGGCACAGTGGCAAGCTCCGCCTCCCGGGTTCACGCCATTCTCCTGCCTCAGCCTCCCGAGTAGCTGGGACTACAGGAGCCTGCCACCATGCCCGGCTAATTTTTTGTATTTTTAGTAGAGACGGGGTTTCACCGCATTAGCCAGGATGGTCTCGATCTCCTGATCTCGTGATCCGCCCACCTTGGCCTCCCAAAGTGCTGGGATTACAGGCATGAGCCACCGCGCCTGGCCGGATGCTGGCTTTTATCGAGTAACAGTGAGGTCCCAAGCACAGAGCTAAAGGCTTTACCTTCATCATATACTTTTAATTCTCACAACTGCTTTTACCACCTCAAATTTCCCACTACTTAGCACATACAGAAACTGGGTTTGTCCCACTGCTACAGTCCTGGAGAGACAGGGCCAGGGATTCTCAGAACTTTTTTTTTTTTTTTGAGAGAGAGTCTTGCTTTGTCACCCAGGCTGGAGTGTAGTGTCGTGATCTTGGCTCACTGCAACCTCCGCCTCCTGGGTTCAAACGATTCCCCTGCCTCAGCCTCCCGAGTTGCTGGGATTACAGGTGCCTGCCACCACGCTCAGCTAATTTTCTGGTATTTTTAGTAGGGACAGGGTTTCACCCTGTTGGCCAGGCTAGTCTCGAACCCCTGACCTCAAGTGATCCACCCGCCTTGGCCTCCCAAAGTGCTGGCATTACAGGCGTGAGCCACGGCACCTGGCCAACATCTCAGAACATCTGTCTGAGAGGCAGACAAACCAGGGAGGTTCTGCCTAGGAAATAGGTGATCTCCCCATTTTAGAGATGAAGACACTGAGCCTTGAAGCATTAACCAACTTAGCCAAGGTCTCACAGCAGGTAAGACCTGAAGCCACAAAACCCCCAAAGGTAGATTTTAATCACTATACTCCAGTGGCTGGCTGTAAGGGAAAGTTTATCAAAAATCTTGCCATCAATAAATGAAACATTCAAGGAACAACTACTCTTAAAATACCCAGACTTCCTTAAAATAGCCTTTTGAGAAAGCAAAAACATTTATGTTGTTTTCAATCACTGAACTTGGAAAACAATGCTGTTGTCACTTTTTCAGCTCAGGAATCAGGCAGTTTTAAGCCCTGGGATTTGCTGAAATATCCCATGGGGTCCTTGGCTGCCTGATATTTCCCAAATGATTCCTTGTTCTTATTAGTAAAATATTAAGATTAACAGCTCTGCACCATATGAAGCTAACAACAGAAAGATACTACATAACTTATATATTCTGCAAAAGTAATATTCACATGCAAATACTTATACAAAATTATAATTGAATTGGAGAGGTGCGACTGAATAGGTACTCTTTATTCAAAAGTCTCCTTGCAGTTCATCAGATAATAAAGAACACACACCAAAAGAATCACAGAAATAGAACGTACCCTCGAGTTACATCACAAGGAGAAAAAAAAAAAATCTCCCTAGATAAGAAATTCAGGTTTATTTTATCTTAAATCAGACCAAGGGGATTTAGGTTGCTTTTTTTAATCTACTTGTGCATAACGATCTCTCAGATTAATCATACTGTTTAATAGAATATTATTATTAATTAGACATGTCAGCGCTTCAGGCAGAAAATTACTGGGAAGTAAAAAGGTCTATATTCCAAAGGCTTGTAAGAGAAAGATTTCCATTTCTATCACGGCACATCTCTTTCAGTTCCAATTCTCAGTGGAAATTCCTCAACGAATTCAGTCCTTGTAACAATAACATTTAGAAGTGTTTCCCATTTAAAAGATAGCTGAACTAGAGTTTGCCTCGTAAGGTAGTTTCTATGTTGTTGGTAAGCCAATTACATTTTTTTAGGGCACGTAGTTTTGAGGAAAGTCCTTCAGTGTTGCCCAGATTTTCATCATCTCTCATTTGGAGGTCTTACAAGACTGAGGCACAGAGGAGAACAATTGGGTCATCAGTTTTATCCCACGGGCTGGCATTCTCTAAAATGTTCTCATTTCCATCTGGTCAGCTCTTACAGGTCACTGCTGCTTCCTCCTCATCCCCATAAGCCCCATGTAGTACACCTGTGCCACTCTAGCCACATGGGAAAATGTACTGGTCCCCCAGTAGGCCAGGATTCCATGGGGCTTTCTCAGGCACCCACCGACATTTCTTTTGATCCCACCCTGTGCTGCAGGCAAGACACTTCTAAAATCATCTTGCTTTCCAGGGCTCCAACATGGGAACAATGGTGCAGGTATCTTTTTGTCCCCATTTCTCAAACATAATTTGGTCATATTGTCCATCAACCCTCATCCTCCATCCTCTCCTCCGTCTTTAACCTCCTCAGTGTAGACATTCAAGGAAATGACTGAGTCTCTTAACAGTAAAAAGTAAAGACTAGCAGAGCCAAACTCCCTCAACTTCTGGCATGCCTGCCAATGAGTTTTCCCAGCTGTAAAAAGCTCATCTCTTCTGTATCTCATCTCCACCTTCCTCTTCAGGAACCTCTCCACCCATTTTCTTTTTCCTCTGTATCTTCCTCCAGTCTCTTCTTTCCCTGCAGCTTATACAACAGATATGTGACTGTCATTACAATACACAGCATCAACAATCATAAGAACTACCACAAAACACTCCCTTGACACTTTTATTTTTTTGAGAAGGGGCCTTGCTATGTTGCCCAGGCTGGTCATGAACTCCTGGATTCAAGTGACTCTCCTACCTCAACCTCCCAAGTAGCAGGGGATTACAGGCATGCACCACCATGCCTGGCCTCTCTTGACCAGTTTAACTCTTACCTTCCCTCCATAGCTAAGCTTCTTTGAAAAACAGTGAGGCAAAGAATTTCCAGACAATGGCCATGGGTATAGCCCCTGGGATGGAAAATAACACAGCCCTTCAAAAAAACATAAAGGTTTGGGTGAGCAAAAACATAATGAGCAGGTGGAGGGAACTGACAAACACTAGACAACACTGGTCATATGAGCCATGGAGGATTTTAATCTACTTCGTGGATTTGTTTTGAAGATTAAATAAACGTATGTATATTAAGTGCTCTGTGTTGGTAATAAAATATTATTATTTTAAAATACATGACCTTTGGCCAGGCACGGTGGCTCATGCCTTCATCCCAGCATTTTGGAAAGCTGAGGCGGGCAGATCACTTGAGGTCAGGAGTTTGAGACCAGCCTGGCCAACATGGTAAAACCCCATCTCTACTAAAGATACAAAATATTAACCAGATGTGGTGGTGGGCACCTGTAATCCCAGCTACTCAGGAGGCTGAGACACGAAAATCGCTTGAACCCAGTAGGCAGAAGTTGCCGTGAGCCGAGATCGCACCACTGTACTCCAGCCTGGGCAACAGAGCGAGAATCCATCTCAAAAATAAAGTAAAATTAAAATAAAATAGGCAGATGCCATGGCCACCAGGAGCCCCATACTATCAGCCATGGTCAACCCCACTGTGTTCTTCGACATGGCCATCGACAGCAAGCCCTTAGGCCACGTCTCCTTCAAGCTGTTTGCAGACAGGCTTCCAAAGACAGCAGAAAACTTTCATGCTCTGAGCACTGGAGAGAAAGGATTTGCTTACAAGGGTTCCTGTTTCCACAGAATTATTCCAGGGTTCATGTGTGAGGGTGGTGGCTTCACACGCCATAATGGCACTGGTGGCAAGTCCATCTACGGGGAGAAATTTGATAATAAGAACTTCACCCTAAAGCATACAGGTCCTGGCATCTTGTCCATGGCAAATGCTGGACCCAACAAAAACGGTTCCCAGTTTTTCATCTGCACTGCCAAGACTGAGTGGTTGGACACAAGCATGTGGTCTCTGGCAAGATGAAAGAGGGCATGAAGATTGTGGAGGCCATGGAGTACTTTGGGTCCAGGAATGGCAAGAGCAGCAAGAAGGTAACCACTGCTGACTGTGGACACTCAAATATGTTTGACTTGAGTTTTATCTTAACCAGCAGGCCATTCCTTCTGCAGCTCAGGAGAGCACCCTCCACCCCATTTGCTCGCAGTATCCTATCATCTTTGTGTTCTCGCTGCAGTTCCCTTTGGGTTCCATGTTTTCCTTGTTCCCTTCCATGCCTGGCTGGATTGCAGAGTTAAGTTCATGATTATGAAATAAAAACTAAATAACAAAAAATAAAATATATGACTTTACCTCTCTTCTAACTTCATTAGGGCACCCTCCAAGGCTTGCAGAAGAAAGAAAAATCTCTCAGCTACTTGGTTTGAGTCTAATTAATGATGCAGGATAAAGATGAAATCTCTCAGCTCTACATACAGGGCTCACTTGGAAGTGTTCGGAACACACTCAACATGCACTACACATAAACAGGCAAAAATTAGAAAGAAAAAAGCTTGCTCTGAAGTGCCTATTCTGGCAGATGTGGAGTGAGAAACTGGGCTAGAATTTGTGAATTAACGATGACTCAGTCTCGCAGGGAAATTAATTCAAAATGTAATCCTGGACTGGGGAGACAATGCTAAAAAGAACAACATTGGGAGAACTGATGACATTTGAATATGCATTGTAGATTGTACAGAAGGAATGTATCAATGTTAAGCTTCATGAATTTGCTGTGATTATGGAAGAGAATGACCTTATTCTTAAAAATATATACACAGAAAGACTAAAGGGAAAAAGAGGCATTATGTATGCAACCTACTCTCAAATGATTCAGAAATTAGTAATATGTGCACATATGAAGATAGAGAATGCTAACGTGTAAGTGGAAAAATTGGTATATCTAAGCAAAGGGTATAGGGGAGTTCTTTGTACTATTTTTGCAGCATTTATGTTCAAAGGCTAGACCCTGAGCTGTCCTCCAGGCCCTCAGTGCCCCTGTTGCCTCTTGAGAGATGGCTCTTTCTCTCCTGGCCACCTGCTGAAATCCTCACCTGGTGGAACTTGTGGTCTGTTCTCCAGGGACTGCTGGAGTCCTGGGGATTCCCCATGTGTGGAGACTTGGCCTCATCTCAGCCCTGGCTTCTTGTGTCTGGATCCTACAAAAGGAGCCTTGAGAAACAGGAGTCCCTTTTCTCTCTCTGCAAAGTCTGGCTCTCAAAACTACTATCTCACTGTCACTTCCAAAAGCTTAATTTGGTAGCCAAAACTTAGCAGTGACTTGGTTGTTCGGCTCTTTCACCTTTCCCCTGACACTGAAACCTGTGCTTCAGTGAGGGGTAGGCCCCAGGGCATCTTGGTTTACAGGAATAAAAAAATAAATCCACTTAATGTTTGCATAAAGGTAGCTCTTACATATATTTTCCACTTAGACAATTTAATTAGTCCCAACCTGTATTTTATACTTCTCCACTTTATTTTCTACTTTAGGTGACAGAATCACAGTTAACACTGTGAGAGTAAAACCCTCAAGATTTTGATAGTCATCAAGTGCAATCAAAAATGGCTATACTTGGCCAGGCACGGTGGCTTACGCCTGTAATCCCTGCACTTGAGGAGGTTGAGGCGAGTGGACCACTTAAGGTTGGGAGTTCAAGATCAGCCTGTCCAACATGGTGAAACCCTGTCTCTACTAAAAATACAAAAATTAGTCGGGCATGATGGTGGGCACCCATAATCCCAGCTACTCAGGAGGCTGAGTCAGGAGAATTGCTTGAACCCGACAGGTGGAGGATGCAGTGAGCTGAGGTCACACCATTGCACTCCAGCCTGGGTAACAGAGCGAGACTCCGCCTCCAATCCATGCCCCACAGAAAAAATGGCTATACTAAATATAAAATGCAGGTTTAAGTAGAAGAAAGGAGTGCATTTTACACATGCAGATTTTTACTACTCTCTCTAAATGATAAATTTTACTACTCTCTCTAAATGATATGGTGATTTGTTACATAAAGTTTTCATTTAAAAAATTCTACCTTCTATGTACATATTACTCACTTTCACAATAATTAAAATGTAGTATAAGCCACAGCTATTGTGCCAAAGCAAAGCATAAAATTGTACCGTGAGTCTGTGGACCTGACCCTCCCCCATCTTCCACCCACAATAATAGAATCAGGATTAAAATATTCATTTCCTGCATAAACTAAATGATCATGACAGTCTTCAATGCGTATGGAAATTGCCTAGTGTTCAACAATTACAAATAGCCTAGGAAGGATTTGAGGTGGCAAAATTATTAAAAATCTACATAAAGAAGTTCAGCTGCCCCAAGGAAGCACACAGCTCTCCACAGTGGAAGCAGATCTGTGAGGCTTTCATTTGTTAGGGTCCTGGTTAGCTATAAAGTCACAACAGGGGCCTGGACACTGAGAGAAGGCAGAAGCAGGAAGACAATTTCCCTGCAACATGCGTGGGTCTTCACCTCTTTCTCTAGCCACTCTTCTGATGACCACATAAAGACCAGGATGTATGTATATTTTTTAAGTGTCCTTTTAGGCTTACAAATCCCAGATGCAAAGAGAAAACTAAGAAGAATTTAAAACCTTGTTATTTTTAGAGTAATAAATTTTGGGGTCTTTGATTTCCTTGAAATACTTTTTAAAAAAAAGAAAAGATGACTTTGCTTGACTCATATTAGGTGTGCTATTAATGTTGCTAAAAAAGCATTTATCCTTTAAGCACTGTAGATGCTTCTAGAAAAATCGGCTTAATAAAGATATAGAAGAAATGTTTACTTTTAGCTTAACTTGAAATATTCCATGGCCTCTCTTTTTGTATCCTACTCATATGTATAATTTTATGTAAGTTTATTGAACATTTTTCTTATGAAGTAACATAAGGCTTGAAAAATCTTATAGAGCAAATAAAAATTCTCTTCCTTTAAAATTAATGTCCCCCAAAAAAGCAGTCCAATATTCTCCAAATGATCATTTTTTTCATAAAGAACAAATTGTGGAAGTTTTTACTGACAAATTTTTATTATTTTTTGAGTGACTAAGAATAAAGAGTTATAATGAAATTTTCTTGGCGCTTTAGCATTGTAATTTATGACGACTCCAAAAATATACCTATGTATATTAAGTCTGTATTTTACAGGACTATGTATTTTAAATTATACACAAAATAGACACATGTGCATACCCTAAGATTATTAAACTTTACAAATCTACTCATATGTATTTTCTTTTTTTCTTTTATAAAATTTCCTGGTTTTGTATTCATACTATACCTGATCACAAGGTAACCTAAAACACATTTATTTTAATAACTTTTACACATTCATAAATATTTTTAAACCCCATAAATGTTTAACATTAGTGTAGTATATCAAAGTACCATTCTTTTCTCTGTAAATAAATCATTTCTAATCTAAAGACTGGGAAGGAGTGGGGAGAGATGTCAAACGACACAAATCCTTCTGGCCAGGGAATCAAAAGGCATTCCCAGACATTAACTTTTCTTTCCAAATATGAAAAACATATTAAATATATATTTTATAATAAGATGTTTTCCTCATGTTTCCTTTAAGTAAAGTCTGTTTAGTGCATTCCTCTTCCCATTGTGCTACGAAATTCTTGGTCAACTTTGTCATTTCTCCCTCTGCCTGCTGGAAGAAAGCCAAAATCACTGTGATATCATTCACTCAACCAAGACTAACCACGTTAGGTACAGGCAAAAAAGAGCTATAATGTAAAAGAAAAATGAAAAATATATATAAATTATACATAGGGACACACACATACACATACACACACACACACACACACACGCACTGCCCATTACACTACTTCTAAAGAAAAACAGATACGTCCCACTGTCTGTGTTTGGAAAAGAAGGCAGGCTGTGAAAACAGACATAAGGCATTCATAGGATTGAAATGAACTTTCAGGACGGCTCAATGTTCTACATTTTACATTTTTTTTCAAATTCATGTGGCCATCTGTATCTGTAATTAGGAGTGAAACCATAAGGGGTTTTTCAAGTGAACCTTTCCTAAAGCTACAAACTGTCATGGTACTTAAAGGAGTGGGTGCCAAATGACTTGTATGTTTCTGGGCAGCCATATCGCAACAAACAGCACATGTGGGTGGCCACGTTGCTTATATTTGAGGTATGCAAGTTAGTGATATTAGTTACACTTGCATCTCACTAGCACAGAAAGTCCTCATATTACTTCTATGATATCTTTCTCACATCTTTTTGCTATGTCTGTCACCAACTGATACGCTATGTCAACTGGATATGTCTGGAGCTGTCAATAATGTTTCTGTATAAACATCCTCTTTGAATCAATCCTTTGCCACCTGAATTGTTCCACCTCGCTTCTTTTGAGCAGCACTAACTACTTCAAGAGGACAACCACCACTAAAAACATGACATTGAAGCAATCATTCGTTCTGTGCACACATTTTAATTTCATGCCCTACAGGGGGCAATCGCTATCGGCCTTAAGCAAAAATTGAGTCTTTAATGCTTTATTGTTTTACACAATTTATCTTTCAAATAGTCTATTAGCTCTTTATGAAAAAGAAAAAAACAAGAAGAACGGAAAGATGGGAAAGGAGAGAGAGGGAGGGAGGGAGGAAGGGACGGACAGAGGAAAGAAAAAACTGCATTATTGTTTTACACAATTTATCTTTCAAATAGTCTATTAGCTCTTTATGAAAAAGAAAAAAAGAAGAAGAAAGGAAAGAAGGGAAAGGAGAGAAAGGAGGGGAGGGAGGGAGGGAGGAAGGGAGGGAGGGAAGAAGGAGGGAGGAAGGAAGGAAGGAAGGAAGGAAGGAAGGAAGGAAGGAAGGAAGGAAGGAAGGAAGGAAGGAAGGAAGGAAGGAAGGAAGGAAGGAAGGATGGAAGGATGGATTTAAGGAGCATCCAGCCCCCAAATTTGAAGCTACAAATATTTTACCAACTGTATTTTTGTGAAAACAAACTGAATTTGTCAAATGTCTCCCCCTTTGCTTGCATATTCCATTGTTACCCCAGCACAGTGAAACCTAACAGGTTAGGCCAGCCCTGTTGTGACCACCAGAAGAGAGAGAAGCATTGTGTTTTTTGGTATCACAGATTTAAGATGGGTTTTGCAGTATGGCCTACAATGTACATCTCACAGAAAAAAAAAAAAAGGCAAAAGATGTGGGGGTGAGAGGCAGTGGAAAGCAGTGAAGAATAAAAAATAATATGAGCAGGAGAATGTATGAATGTGTATATATGATCAGAACTGGTCTGAAGTCTGTTATGTGAGTTTTGTTTTCCTTTGACACACGCATTATTTTCTCATTGGCAGGAGCCTCCAGTGAAACATTGGTCTCTTCCTTTTCCCTGTATACACATTAAGGGTGTAAGATCATGAGTCAGTGAGGAAAAGCCGCCTCAGTCAATTAACAGGAGCATAGCTACACTAAGTCCTGCAGTTAGAAGCTCTGATTTAGAGCTGGAGAAGCAGAGAGTGCTGAGCGATGCTGAAAAGCCACTGCCCAGAAAAATGTAAGAAACTTTCCAAATCATCCACTCGTAGAACTTTCTTTTTCAAGGGGAAATTTTTATATATATTTTTTAAGTATTCATGTAGAGTAAAGCACTTCTTCCAATAAAGACTTTTTTTGAAAATTTATATTTACAGCCCAGACTTTCCTGCCCTCTTGTGGAGAAAATACAGAGCTCTCAATTCATATAAATAGGATGATGGCTTTTTAAAACTTGCAGCTGGCTTTTTCAATGGTACATGTGATTTACTGTCACGGTCAGATCCCCCGATATTCACAGAACTTTACTAGCTGTAAAATCTGAATAACAAAGTAGAGCTAAATAGGTATTATACTGCAAGAAACCATCTAATTCCAGACAAGAAAAAACTGCATCGATTAGGATCTGTTTGTTTGTTTGCTGGGAGGCAGGGAAGGGCACAGAAAGCGAGAGGGAGAGAGCAATTCGTTTTTAATAGTACTTAGATTTATAAATAAATACATTCTAAATAACTAGCAAAAGAGAGAGGAAGAAAGAGACAGAGAGTTTTCAAAGGGGCCATCAGAAAGCTCTGGTTCTGTTTCCATTTTTCCACCCAGAGAATGGACCAGTGTCTCTCTCTTGTGGGGGCTGCCACAGCACAGTGCCACCTATACAGGACCAGCCTGGGACACAGAACACACGAATCCCTTCAGCAACTCCCGTGAAATCACAAAATTCCCCAATTGCTGTAGGTTGTTTTATTTTGTTTTGTTTTGTGACTGTTGCCCAGGCTGGACTTCAAAGGCACAATCATTGCTCACTGCAGCCTCAATCTCCTGGGCTCAAGCAATCCTCCTGCCTCAGTCTCCCAAGTAGCTGGGACTAGAGGCATGTGCCACTATGCCTGGCTAATTTTTTAATTTTTTTGTGGAGATGAGGTCTCACTTTCTTGCCCAGGCTGGTCTCAAATTCCTGGGCTCAAGCAATCCTCCTGCCTCAGCCTCCAAAAGTGCCGGGATTACAGGCATGAGCCACTGTGCATGGCCTGCTTTTTTATTTTTTAAGAAAGTTGGTTTAAGTGAGTTTAAATTGATCCAAGGAGGCAGGGGCTGAGGGTCCTGAGCTGCACATTCAACACCTAGCTCCAATCAGTGGCCAACTTATGCATGGTTTAGGCACAAATTTGCTTTGGCTGCCCACCAGAAGATGCTACATTTCATTCTAATCGTTACATGTTCTGAAGTTATCATATGAAAAGTGCTACAGTAGGCGGGCAGTGCGGTGGCTCATGCCTATAATCCCAGCACTTTAGGAGGCTCAGGCAGGCAGATCACGAGGTCAGGAGCTTGAGACCAGCCTGACCAACATAGTGAAACCTGTCTCTACTAAAACACAAAAATTAGCCGGGTGTGGTGGCATGTCCCCTGTAATCCCAGCTACTTGGGAGGCTGAGGCAGGAGAATGGCTTGAACCTGGGAGGTGGAGGTTGCAGTGAGCCAAGATCATACCACCACACTTCAGCCTGGGCAACAGAGTGAGACTCCATCTCAAAAAAAAAGAAAAAGAAAAGAAAAGGGCTACAGTAGAATCCAAAGTGTTTTTTTAATGGTTTTATAATGGTGGGGGAAGGAGAAAAATTCATGATCTTAAGTAAAATTATCATGGAAATGTCTTAAACTTCAGAAAAGCAGCATGATCTACTGTAGACAGAGCTTTTCCCTAAGCTGGAGACATTCCGAAGTTCACTAAGCATCCCAAGCATGATGCAAAGCACCAAGGGCAACATGAAAGAAACACAAATCATGAGTCCTGCTTTACATCACAAGGTATCTGCCCAAGGACCAATCACATGCAAGGGCCCAGTCCATCTGGGGAGACCAGGCCTATGCAACAGCTGGGCAGGAAGGCCCAAATGGGCAAAACAGACCCCATAATAAATGGGCCAGAGAGGGGAGGCCAGAGCCTCTGTGATCTCCTGGGAGGAGACAGAACCTGGGGAGAGAGAAAGAAGAGAGAAGCCTGCTCCATGCAGCACAAACTGGGGATGGCTGATAAAAAGATTGAGCATGTTGAATCTGAAGGAGTCCCAAGGTACGGCTCTCTAAGTAAAAAGTACCTGGCCCCAAAGAAGGCAAGATAGGCTGAACAGGTGGAACGGAACCAGATGAGATTTCAATGCTGCAATCTGGATTTCATCAGTGGGGACCCATGAGTGATGTCTGGGTAGGTTTACTGATGACATTTCTGCAGATGAATCTGAAGAGTGTTTCCAGCACCCTAAGAGTGGGGATGCAAGAGGCAAGGAGGCCGTCCAGGCGGCTGTTAAAGTGATTCAGGCTGAGCTAGAGAGAAGGCAATGAATCCACAAGCTACTGTCTAAAAAGATTAAGTACAGTGACTAGGTGACTAAAGGAAAGAGGGAAAAAATATCTGAGGTTCAAATCCTATGGGGATGGTGGGACATGACATTGATGAAATCAAGAAAGTGGGTGAGTGGAAAATTCACATGCGCTATGTTTACTGCCATATGTCAAGTCAGACTCACGTGCTGCTGTAGAAGAGTTGTAACTGCACTTTGCAAGGCCAAGGTGAGTGGTTTGCTTGAGCACAGGAGTTCAAGACCAGCCTAGGCAACATAGCAAAACCCTGTCTCCACAACAAATACAAAAATTAGCCCAGGGCAGTGGCGTGTAGTCCCAGCTCCTCAGGAGGCTGAGGTGGGAGGACCGTGAGGCCCGATGGTCGAGGCTGCATGAGCCATGATCACGCCACTGCACTCCAGCCTGAGCGACAGAGCAAGACCCTGTCTCAAAAAAATAAAGTGGTAATTTTCCCCACAAAAAAATTTTTAATAAACTTGAAGTCATATAATGGTTTTTTAAAAATAAAGTTTTTCAACACGCCATTTTAAAAAAAGATTCAGCAAAGTCATTGTCTGAATCTCCTGAAAATGTATGCTTTGTCATAATTCAACACCCAAAAATCACATTAATAATTTCTCCATACTACATCTTTATTTAAACATTTACTGATAAGCTAATGTACGTCTAGCGCTGTGCTAGTACAAGAAATTCAAAAAAATAAAATGTAGACCCTCATCTCAAGCAATTTTTAATCTATTAGAGGAATAAGGCAGGTACATAAACTACTATAAATACGGCAAAATGTAGTCAATGCTGTCTTAAGGGAGTATGAATACAGTACATAGAAAATCAGAGGAAAGAAGCCATTTCAACTATAAATCAGAGACAGGATTGTATGTTCTGGGTCTTGAAAATCAGAAAGCAGGCCGGGCGCGGTGGCTCAAGCCTGTAATCCCAGCACTTTGGGAGGCCGAGACGGGCGGATCACAAGGTCAGGAGATCAAGACCATCCTGGCTAACACGGCGAAACCCCGTCTCTACTAAAAACACAAAAAATTAGCCGGGCGAGGTGGCGGCGCCTGTGGTCCCAGCTACTCGGGAGGCTGAGGCAGGAGAATGGCGGGAACCCGGGAGGCGGAGCTTGCAGTGAGCTGAGATCTAGCCACTGCACTCCAGCCTGGGCGACAGAGCAAGACTCCGTCTCAAAAAAAAAAAAAAAAAGAAAATCAGAAAGCATGAAGGTTGAAAATTTCTCCCAAACCTCATAGCCCAAGAATCTGTACAAATGAAGGGAAAGCACACTTCAGGTTGAGAGAGAAGCTTTTTATAAGACAAAAAGGCAAAAAAAGAAAAAGATAATAAAAAAATTTTTAAAAAGCAATAGTTCTATTCAGGGTACGAAACACTGCATATAAACCATGAGAGATGAAACTAAAAAAGTAGGCACTGGCCAGTTTTGCAAAAGGTTTTGATTGGCAGATAAACGATCACTACGTAATTCTACGGGTCAGGGCAGCCTTTCAAGATTTCAAACAGGATTTTGGCATGATGGAATATGACCTGTATATAATTCAGCAAATGTTCTTTAAGAGCATTTTTTTAAATAGAGATGGAGTCTCACTGTGTTGCCCAGACTGGTTTCAAACTACTGAGCTCAAACCATCCTCCCGCCTCGGCCTCCCAAAGTGCTAGGATTACAGGTTTAAGCCACTATGCCCCACTCCTTTAAGTACATTTAACCGGGCAAAAAAATGTGCTTGGGATAGGGGGGGAAAAATGTTTGCAACAGGTGAGTAGGGGTAACAGAAACAATAATCATGTTAGATAATAACTATCAGCGTCTTAGAACAAAAGCAATAAACAAACTGAATAATCTAATATCATTTTTTACCAAATACCTATCATAGTCTCAGTGGTAAGTATGAGTGCTGACAGACAGACTTCCAGAAGCATTTAAATAAGAAACTAGCAGGATGCCTCCAGGTTATACTTTTTCACTGGAATTCTTAATACCCAGGCTGATCTTCCAACTTAAGTTGCCAAAATAAATGGATATAACCATTTAACAGAGTTCAAAATTGAGCCACAGATGTCAATTCATGTACCCATTAGTGAACTTTTACTAGTGAATATCGCAGCCCAAACCAACATTTTCATTACTATAATAGCAACTCTTCTAGAAGAATAAACATACTGTTTTGCGGTTGGAATATCATGATTTCCTGCTCTCTGGCATTCTTCTCTCTACCTAGGATTAAACCCAAAAGATGAAAGTAATCTACTTATTCTTGGTGAGCCTATGCCCAAGGCCATCCACTCAATTCTTAATTATAACCTCAGATTATACTATCAAAGTCATTAGACTCAAGGGATAGTATCACTCTACAAACCCACAATTAATTCTTTCCATGTAAATTTGCTGGATTACGTACAGGTAAAATCCCATCACAATGAATTTAATTATAATAAAAAGATGTGGAAAAAGATCTGTGTCTCAAGAGAGGGATGCCCTACCAATGCAATGATTTCCACAACCAGGGAATTATTACTAATCTTTGATGTGAAATAATCATTTCTTTTGAAGGAATTCTATCTCCTTCCGATAGAAGGAAGAATAAGATTTTCTTTTGCTCTTTTATTCTTCATCAAGAAATAACTACCCTTAAAAAAATACATTTCATATGAGATTAAGGTGAAATTTTAAATCTGTCAAAATTAAAAACAGCAATAAGTCACCCGCATTTTCCTATAAAATTTGCAAATATCTATTTTGATGATAATAACCAGCTTTAGAGAGAGTGTGGAAGCATGAACTGGAACAATCTTTCTAGAGGGCAATTTGACAATATAGATCTACAGTGGTGAAATGTACATACTCCAATTAAGTAACTCCATTTCTAGAAATCCATCCTAAGATTAAGAAATAATAGTAGATATATGCAAAAATTTAGCTTTAAGGGTGTTCACTGAAATGCCATTCATAACAATATAAACGAGAGCTTCCTAAATATAAAAATATCTAATTGTTTAAATGAATTATAATACATCCATATAAAAGAATACTATGCAGCTACTTAAAATTATGTCAAGAACATCTTTAAATTACTAAAAGACTTTACAAAACAGCACAGCATGACTCT
This sequence comes from Macaca nemestrina, assembly GCF_043159975.1. NCBI lineage: Eukaryota > Metazoa > Chordata > Mammalia > Primates > Cercopithecidae > Macaca > Macaca nemestrina. Next base: position 69,164,373 of record NC_092142.1, on the reverse strand, counting down.
GCCTTTTTTAAATATACATATTTGAATTTTTAATATAAATAAAAGACTGAATAAAGTATACTAAAATCATAGCTGTAGATTTCCCTGGTCATCAGTTCAGAAGTATTATTTATTTTTTTATTTATCCATTATTTCCCAATTTTCTTCAACAAATATTGATATAAGAAAAAGGGAAAACAAATGTTTTAGAAACCACTCTTCAGCTGTCTTTTTTCTTCCACTCTTCATCAACCCCCAACCCGCTTCAGGAAAACCCAGGTGAACTCTCAGACTAACCACCAGAAAACAAAATACAAATACTGCACAAACAAAAATGCACCAAAACAGAAACATAATCCCATGATTTTTGTTTTATTTTATTTAGAGACAAGATCTCATTCTGTTGCCCAGGCTGGAATGCAGTGGTGCAATCTTGGCTCACTATAGCCTCAAACTCCTGGGTTCACATGATCCTCCTGCCTCAGCCTCCTGAATAATTAGGACTACAGGTGTGAGCCACCATGCTCAGCTCAATTTTTTTAGTTAAAAAACTCCCATAGAGACGAGTCTTGCTGTGTTACCCAGGCTGGTCTTGAACTCCTGTCCTCAAGCCTTCAAGTGATCCTCCCACCTTGCCTCCCAAAGCACTGAGATTAGAGTCATGAGCAACCTCACCCAACCTCAATGTTATTTCCTAATTTCTCCTGCTCGACTTAGAGTACTTGGTTTTACTGCTCATTCATCACAGTGAGTCCATCTTCCCTATAGTTTCTATTGATAAGCATTGTACTCCTTTGACATGGATTCTTCATAACTAATTCTAATGCAACTAAAATAACTTGGATTGTTCATATTTACCACACTAGAAGTCGACTTTAATATTATGTGCTTGTCCAATCTGGATAGACAGAAGGTCACTGTTTAATAAAAACTATGGTAATACCTTTGAAAATTTTGCCTATCGCATAATGGGAAACTGCAAAAAAAGTATTTAAGACTGTGAGTTCTTCTTTTAGAGCTTTAACCCAAAGAGCTCATCCTAATGATGCCCCTGGTGGCAGGTAACATTTAATTTTTCTCTGTGTCATTGAAAAAGAATTAGATGTAAAACTCAGGTAAGAGATTAATATTTCACACCCTGAGGCTAAATACTTCAGCATGAATATTCATAAAGCCTATACTGAGTGAAATCTCATGTGGGCGTAGATTTAAAATGCTTGAATCTTTTACATAGTTCAGAGATTGGGCATCCCAGAGAGAAAGGCAAGAATTCAGTCAACTAACAGGCTATTAATGGCAAGTCTGAACATGCTACTATGGCAAAAAGCATTACACACACACACACACCCACACACACGCACACACACACACACCCACATGCCTACAGCCTCCTTCTGAAAGTCCAAACCTTTCTTTCTTCTTGGGCTCCTGTAAGTGATGAAGGTGCTGATGGTCACTAGGAACAAAAATCAGGGTTTCTCCTTGGTGCTTCAGATGCCTATGAATGTGTCCCCTCCTAAGTTCCAAGGGACTTTAAGTGGGGGGCAGGGTGTGCTATGGTTTGAATGTGTTCCATCCAAAATTTATGTGTTACCAACGTGATAATATTAAGAGGTGAGGCCTCTGGCCAGGCATGGTAGCTCATGCTTGTAATCCTGGCCAGGCATGAGCATTTTAGGAGGCCAAGGTGGGTGGATCACTTAAGGTCAGGAGTTTGAGACCAGCCTGGACAACATAGTAAAATCCCATCTCTACTAAAAATGCAAAAATTAGCTGGGCATGGTGGCACACACCTGTAATCCCAGCTACTCTGGAGGTTGAGACAGGAAAATCGCTTGAACCTGGGAGGTGGAGGTTGCAGAGAGCTGATATCTCACCACTGCACTCTAGCCTGGGTGACAGAGCCAGACTCCATCTGAAAAAAAAAAAAAAGATGGCCTCTAAGAAGTGATCAGGCTATGAGGGCTCCTTCCTTAGGTGTCCTTAAAAAGGGGTTTGATGGAGGGAGTTAATCGCTCTTTGCCTGTCTACCTTCTGCCATATGAGGATGCAGCAATCAAGGTGCCATCTTGGAGGCAGAAAGCAGCCCTCACCAGATGCTGGCACCTTGATCTTTGACTTCCCAGCCTCCAGAACTGTAAGAAATAAATTTCTATTCCTTTTCAAATAGCCAGTCTCAGGTATTCTGTTACAGCAGCACAAAATGAACTAAGATGGGGGGGGCAGCACAGAGAAGAAACGTGGAAAAGGAAAGGTAGCAATAGAAACTATAGGGAAGATGGACTCACTGTGATGAATGAGCAATGAAACCAAGTACTCTAAGTCGAGCAGGAGAAATTAGGAAATAACATCGAGGTTGGGTGAGGTTGCTCATGACTGTAATCTCAGTGCTTGGTGCTAGCTGGAGTCACTTTATTGTAGGTCCACCCACCCATCCCAGGATGACTGTAGGATCCCCCCCAAGGTAAAAGACTCCAGGTGAATGTCCTAATTTATCTTTCCCTGTGACAACATTGCTCTTGGTCCCTGTAGTAATTTCTACCTTAAGAAACAGGAAAACAAAAGGGAGTTGCTAAGGGCTGAATGTTTGAGTTCCCTCCGAATTCAGATGTTGCAACCTAATCACCAAGGGGATGGTGCTAGGAGGCAGGGCCTTTGGGAGATGACTGGGTCTTGAAGGTGGAACTCTCATGAATGGAACTAATGCCCTTACAGAAGAGACTCCAGAGAGCTGCCCCAACCCTTGTGTTACATAAGAACACAAGAAGACACATCCATGAACCAGAAAGCAAGACCTCACCAGACACTGAATCTGCCGGCACCTTGATCAGGAACTTGCCAGCCTCCAGAAGTGTGAGAAGTAAACGTCTGTTGTTTATAAGCCACGCAATCTATGGCGTTTTGTTATAGCAGCCCAAATGGCTCAAAGAACTCTCTTAAGCCTTATGGAACAAAGCCTGACAGTAGGTAGACATAAGCCAAAGATGGAAAAACAATATAAAATAATAAGGGCAGAACTAAAGAGATAAATATAAAAATAAACATTACGAATAAACTGTCTGGCCAAACAACAACCAAGGTAGCTAGGGAGCCATGATAATAGCCAATAAATGCCTTCAAGGTATAAACAGAGGAGGAGAAAAGTTTAGTGTAGTATCCTGAGTGATGAAGTAATAGAACAAAATTTAATCAACGTAAAATGTAGGCCTAGGGTAAACTTCCCAACACATAGAGGATTTTATAGCCTATTCTTCCCATGGGGTAAGGTATTTTTCCCTCAGAATAACAAAACATGGCAGGACAAATCAGTAGATAATATTCTTTATGAAAGGATCTGGCCTTGACTCTCATACCCAGACTACATGGCTAAATAAATTGCATAAGCCATCTAAAGATTCTTCTCACATTTAGACCTGAGATGTGTGTTTTCTCAATCCTCACCTCTACCAAGTTAATACTCAATACATGGCTGCTCCTCCATTCATGCCTGCATCCTTCTGCCATCTCAACCTTGTCAACTACTCTGTATCGCTTTACATGTAAATGTCTAGGGAAATAAACTTCAGCAATTGACAGAGGGTCAGATGGCAAAGCAAAGGTATCTCCTCTCAGGAGGTCTGCCGGAGCCCTGAGTTCCGTTCTGCTTCCTGCCAATTCTTATATCCACCATGGTGCACCCCATGCAGAGAGCAGACAGGCTTGTGGATCTGGTAACACCTAACGATCTAGACCAGAAGGAATGAGGTCACTTAACTACCATATAATGTGATTATGATAGAAAAGAGGCAAGAGCACAAAGGACTAAAAAAGACATGACAGACAACGTAAGTGCTAAGCAAAGAAACTAATAAAACACCGTTCAGACGGGCATAGTGGCGTAAGCAACTATAGCTCCAGCTACTCGGGAGGCAAAGGCAGAAGGACCACTTGAGCCCAGGAGTTCAAGGCCAGCCTGCACAACACAGCAAGATCCCATCTCTTGAAAAATAAAAAAAAAACTTATAGTTCAGTTTAAATAATTATTGATTTTAAAATATATAACAATCTAGAACTAAAATCCAAGATAATCTCAACATAGAAACTAATGAGATGGAGAAAATGAAGTAAAATATGCTAAGATTGTTGTTTCGTACATGAATAATAAATATACAATTAATAATTTTAGGCACTGAAGAAAAATATAAATTTGAAGGTGATTACTAAAAGATCACTACAAAAGTTATACATAATTTCCAAAACATCATGGAAAACAATAGAACAGGAAAGAAAATGGAAGAAAAGCCATAAATTCAACAAAGGGAAAAGGGGAAACAGGCATAGTAAATTGAAAAGATATATAAGATGGCAGGCATATGACTGTGTCTATAATATGCATAAAAAACTTAAATGCCTGATTTCAAAAGATAGAAATTCTCAAATCAGTTTATAAATCTACATACATACAGCTGGAACAGTGGCTGATGCCTGTAATCCCAGCACTTTGGGAGGCCGAGGCAGGCAGATCACCTGAGGTCAGGAGTTCAAGACCAGCCTAGCTGACATGGTGAAACTCTGTCTCTATGAAAAATACAAAAATTAGCTGGCCATGGTGTGGGGCGCCTATAATCCCAGCTACTTGGGAGGCTGAGGCAGGAGAATCACTTGAACCCGGGAAGTGGAGGCTGCAGTGAGCCAAGACCTCATCATTGCACCATTGCACTCTAGCCTGGGCAACAAGAGCAAAACTTTGTCTCAAAAAAAAAAAGAAAAAAATCTATCTAGATGCTATGTAAATGAAACATTACTATAAAACATACCTAAAATAAATATTAATGATTAGGTTGGGAACAAAGGGATGAAAAAAGATATTCCTAGTAACTGTGGCTTACATAAGATAGAGGTTTATTTTTTCCTCACATTATTCTGCCTACCCCAGGGTTTTGTACCAGCCTTTAGTTCTGTCTTGATTATTTTCCCCCCAGATCTTAACTCAACCAGCACCTTCTGCTCATTCAAACCTTGGGAAAAAACAGAGGGAAAGGGTCAGGGTTTGGTATATACAGGTTAGGTATTCCTTATGTGAAATGCTTGGAGTGTTTCAGATTTGGGATTTTTTTTTTAATTTTGGAATATTTGCATATACAATAATGAGATATCTTGGGGATGGAACCCAAGTGTAAACACAAAATTCATTTATGTTTCATACACATATGGCCTGAAGATAATTTTATACTATACTTTTAATAATTTTGTGCATGAAACAAAGTTTGTGTACATTGAACTATTGGAGAGCAAAGCTGTCACCATCTCAGCCAACCATGTGGACAAAATCTGTGTTATTAAGCATCATGGTCATTCCTCACTCTGAATTTATATGCTACCAATAAGCAATCATTGTCTTACACTTACTCACACGCAAGTACTTACCTGTAAAAAAAATACAACATACCGGCCAGGCACAGTGGCTCACGCCTGTAATCAGCACTGTGGGAGGCTGAGGTGGGCAGATCATGAGGTCAAGAGATCGAGACCATCCTGGCTAACACGGTGAAACCCCGTCTCTACTAAAAATATAAACAATTAGCCAGGCATGGTGGTGGGCGCCTGTAGTCCCAACTACTCGGGAGGCTGAGGCAGGAAAATGGTGTGAACCCGGGAGGCAAAGGTTGTAGTGAGCTGAGATGGCGCCACTGCACTCTAGCCTGGGTGACAGAGCAAGGCTCCAGCTCAAAAAAACAAAAAAAAAAAAACAAAAAAACAAACAAAAAACACGACATACCATTAATACAGTGAAGAAATAATGTGTTCAGGGTAACTAAACAACACAGTAGCATCTCCAGAACTTGCCACTAGCCTATCTGGTCTGCACACTTGCCATTTTCTTACCCTTTGTGGGCGTGCAGGGGAAAGATACATTACAGATGAAGGGGGCTGGGAAGGTCTTATTTCCCTGGGGACACTGAATAAATGTTGTGTGTGGCATTGCTGTGTTTTGACTGCAACCTTTCACAAGAGGTCAGGTGTGGAATTTTCCACCTGTGACATCAAGTCAGCACTCAACAGGTTTCCAATTTTAGAGCATTTCAAATTTTAGATTAGGGATGCTCAACCTGTATGACTATGGACTACGTGCTATGTAGTTAAGGGAAAGTGTGCGTGTGTGTGTGTGTGCGCACGCGTGCGCGCACACGCACATGCATCCATGTACAGATGTGCATATGTGGACTGTAGGTGTAGGGATGGGATGGGGAACTAGAGGCAAGAAAGCCTGATAAACTGCAAACAGAAATGTATCTGTAACAGACCAAAGGCACTAGAGAGGGCACCACACCCCTGAGACACATGATCATAGAAATCTACCAGATAGACTGGGTGAAACCAGAGACCAGAATGACTGAAGATGCTCGTAAGGGAAACAGAAAGGCAAGATTAGTAGACAGGATAGGCTATGGGATAAATGACAAGAAAAAAAGAATGAAACCCAATGTATTCATTCAACAGCATTTACCAAGTACCTACCAACCACCCAGTTCAGTGGAGGACTTCCTTAGAACAACAGAGCCAGGTGTAGTCACAATGGTCTGGGACTGCACTGGGGTGAAAGGGAAGATCTTGGAAATAAAAGGGTAGTAGAAGCATGACACAACATTAATAAGATATTTTTATGTTGAAGCAATGCTGCACAGGGATGTAGGAAAACAATGACTAATCTTTGCTTGATTTAGTTACCTTATTCTTTTAAGCTCAAAACAATACGGCCTTATGGTTGACTATATTCATTGCACATCTGTCTTCCTGACGAGCAGTAGCTTGCTACTCTGATCCAAAGCTTGCGAGACCGAGCATTGGCTCTCAGCACATAATTCTAGCATGGTATATTTCAATATTGCATTTACAAACTAGGAAAAAAAAACACTTAAACATATAGTCCACCTTCTGATTCAGATCTTTGGTGAAAGACCACAACACCCATAAACATGCCTACTAAGATATATCATGTCATGAGAAAAACACATTAGAAAGTACACGAGCACTTTATTCATCATCTGAGAAAGGGACTTTTGTGAAAATGCAGTGACAGAAGATGCGGTCGCTTCCCTTTGTACATGAGCTGACTTCTGCTGTCTGTTGTACATATTTGTCAGGTTTCTTAATGTTCCTCTTAATACCGTGTCTTTATTTAGTTCTCCCAAAGGAATAGCAGCAATTTGTGGGAGCAGGAGGAACACTTTCTGTCAATTCTGCATAATGACCAAAACAGGGTGATTAAATTACTTAATTGAAGCTCTGCAGCTTGTAACATGATGCATATTGGGCCCTGTTCATTGTAGAGAGAAAGCAGTGGGTGGGTGTTCACGTAGACAGTATCAACAGAGAGCCGAATCATTTTCATCTTTATGTTTGCTTTATTTTTCTGAAGCTCATACAATCCACAAGGGATTCCCTCCTCAACTTTGTAACAGCCAAAGGGTGACAGGGTGGGGGAGGGCACAGGTAACTGAAACAGGAGCACATAAAAGCTTTGCATGTAGATTAAGAGTTTTATAAACTCATAACAATTTCTGTTAGCCCACAGAATTGCTAGCATCCCTGCCCTCACCTGTTGGCATCACGGCAAAGCTGTAGCTGAGGAACATGCAATTGTATTTACAGAGCATATGGCGCCAGTGTGAACCGGTCAGATTCTCAAATGTGGCTAACTTTGGGGCTCTCCTAAAAGCTTTCAGCTCCAGAGTCTATGGGTATAAGCTTGTTTGACTGCTGGTGTAGAAAATGCCCCAGGCAGCCTAAGGGGTGCGGATCAAGACCCCAGGTTCAAGTCACCTACACTCCTAAACAGTCACAATTGCTCTTGGCCAGTGACAAAATTACTGTGCCATTTAGATGATTTTGGGGCTGAGTCTCCTAATTCTGGATGCCTCTCGACTCCCCTCAACACAGGATCAATAGCACTTTCATATTGTAGAGTACATCTTGAGAAGAATCAAGCCAAGAGGAACTAGCAAAATTTAGGGTATTTAAGAATACAGTAAAAGTCCTATTATCTGATTCAGAGCTGATGTTTGACAGGTTATATATCCAGGTAATGGTTAAATGTAATGGTTAAATGGTTAAATGTAATGGTTAAGTAAATATGTAATGGTAAATGGTTAAATATATATATGTAATGGTTAAATGAAGGAAAATAATTTTAAATAAGTCTATATCTTAAACATTTTATTTTACCCTAAAATGTAAATATATTCATTTAATAAAATCTAATATTAATTCATTAAAAGATGGATACTATTGTTCACATGTAGTTCCTCCATTGTTTAACTACCACACTGTTGATTTGTACTACAGATATAGGCTGTTGTCTAATACACTGTAAAGGGGGCATTTTTTTGGCCACCACATAAGAAATTTTTACTACTAGATCGTACTCATCATCTTCATATTCAGCTTTATCTTTTCTTGTGGCATATATGATTTCTGCATCATTCAATTGCATTTACAAGAAATTGTCACTCTTGATCCTTTGTCGCACACCATCTTCCTTAAAAAAATTAAAAACACTGGAACTGATGCAGGACAGGTGAGCCCCAAAATTGGGGCTTAGTCTGGGGAGGTTCTTGACTTCACCCAGGAAAGAATTCAAGGGCAAGGCAGTGGTGTTAGGCAGCAAGTTTTATTGATGCGGCAGTGCACAGCAGAAGCAGAGCAGGGTTACCCCATAGGCAGTGTGCCCAGAGTAGCAGCTCAGGAGCAGTGTTGCAGTCACAGTTATACCCACTTTTAATTATATGCAAATTAAGGGCAGGTTGTGCAGAAATTTCTAGAAAAAGGGTGGTAACTTCTGGGTCATGAGGTTGTTGTTATGGAAAGGGGCAGTAATTTCCAGGTGTTGCCACGGCAATGGTAAACTGAAATGACATGCTGGTGGTCATATCTTACAGAAAGCTGCTTTTGGCTGGGCGCAGTGGCTCACGCCTGCAATCCCAGCACTTTGGGAGGCTGAGGCAGATGGATCACGAGGTCAGGAGTTCAAGACCAGCCTGACCAACATGGTGAAACCCCGTCTCTACTAAAAACACAAAAACTAGCTGGGTGTGGTGGCGCACGCCTGCAATCCCAGCTTCTCAGGAGGCTGAGGCAGGAGAATCGCTTGAACCTGGGAGGCAGAGGCTGCAGTGAGCCGAGATTGCTCCACTGCACTCCAGCCTGGGTGACAGAGCAAGACTCGGTCTCAAAAAAAAAAAAAAGAAAGCTGCTTTTGCCCCATCCCTGTTGTAGCTAGTCCTTAATTGATCCAGTGTCTGAGCCAAGCCTCCAAAGTCAAGTCTCGCCTCCTACCTCAGAACCCCCGATTTATTTCAGATCATCTAGCTCAGGTGTGTAATATTTTGGCTTCCCTGGGCCATACTGGAAGAAGAAGAATTATCTTGGGCCACACATAAAATGCACTAACACTAACAATAGCTGATGAGCTTAAAAAAAAAATCACCAAAAAAAAATCTCAATGTTTTAAGAAAGTTTACAAATTTGTGTTGGGCCACATTCAAAGCCATCCTGGGCTTCATGCAGCCTGCAGGCTGCCAGTTGAACAGGCTCGATGCAGCTAATAAACTATGTCCTTTACTTTCTTCTGGTACATTTGGATTTTCTGCAGTAGCTGTCAATTTCAAGCCAGTTTTCTCCAAGATGGAGTATATGCTGAACTGGAAACTCCACTCCAATATGACTTATAAATAATGTCTATTATGTTGGTGACTCTTGAAAATTTTGTTATCTACATTTTTACATTCTACAATTTGGGGTCTAAGATACAATATCCAGGCAACTCCTGAAATAAAATATTTTTCCTGGAGCTGAGCCAAGAGGAATAGGGTAGGTCAAATCTGTGCTGTTACAGTACTGAGAATACAGTTCCACAGCCAAAGCAATGTTGGGGATAATGCTGGAGTTGAAATTACAATTTTAAGGGAGAATCCATCCAGCTTCAGGACTAGCTATCTCAAGAGCTGAAATAAACCATGCAACAATATGCTAGTGCACTAAATTGAGGAGGTCTGAAAAGCTCCCATACAGAGTTAGAAAATTAAGACCCACATGTCTTCACAAATTAAAGTTGTAGTCACATGAATAGAAATGGAAGAGATCCATCCTGCTCAGACCACTTCAAGGTTTCTGCCTTACAGTAAGTTAGCAGGTACAGAATTGTCACATGCCAGGCACCCTATTTAGGACTTCCTATGGATTATCTCATATAATCCTCACGACTACCCTGCAAAGTGGGTTTTCCTGATGAGAAAAAAGCATCTGCCCAGGTGTACACAGACTAGGGCGAGGACTTGAGTTCAAAGGCCATGATCTTCCACGCTGCTCTCCTGTCCCTCCATAATACATACTCCAACTCACTCAAAGCTCCCTTCCAGCATCACCAACAAGGAAATCTCAAACCACCAACGCTCATCTATCAATAAATCAAGGCTATTCACACACATGATCAGCTGCAATTATTTTCAACTTTGGGAACTCTGAAAACTCCTAAATGAAAGATGAGTTTGGGTTTGAAATGACAGGCACAAAGAAAAGATTACAAAACTAACACACAAATGAAAACATTTCTGTGTTCCAAAACAAAAAATAAATTAGAAGAAAAAGAAACATATATAACAGGAAGAATCCTTACCAGCATTAATATGGACTATTTCCTGTTGTACAGAGCTTTGGATTAACACTAACTCATACTCATTTTCTGGCCCTTTTTAGCAGCAGTAATCACTGTGGTATCACTTGGTGCTACCATGTCTACATCTATGGAAATTTCCAGAAAGACTTATCACTTTACTTTCCGGATCAATTAGCAGAATAGTTTGGGATACTTTTAAAACATTTCAAAAACAAAAATTGAATTAAAATAACAGCAGAAACCAACAAGGCAAAAGGTAGCTTTACCAGCACTTTTCCTCTTGTATTATTTCAATTAAAATAGACAACAGGCCAGGCGCAGGGGCTCACACCTGTAATCCCAACACTTTGGGAGGCCGAGGCAGGCAGATCACGAGGTCAGGATATCAAGACCATCCTGGCCAACATGGTGAAACACCATCTCTACTAAAATACAAAAAATTAGCCGGGCATGGTGGTGTGCACCTGTAGTCCCAGCTACTCGGGAGGCTGAGGCAGGGGAATTGCTTGAATCTGGGAGGTGAAGGTTGCAGTGAGCCGAGATGGCACCACTGCACTCCAGCCTGGCAATACAGCAAGACTCCAACTCAAAAAAAAAAAAAAAAAAAAGTAGACAACAAAAACACCACACTTCACAAATCAATCCAAAATTATTGAAAGTCAATCTTTTTTTTTTTTCTTTAAAGCTAAATTCAAAGAGAAGTTGTTTCTGTATTATAGCAAGGAAAACTCACATGTAAAGATTGATTCCTTGGCTTAAAAATCCATAGAACCTGATTGTATTATTTGGAGTTTAAAAAAAAAAAAAAAAAAGATTGATGTCTATGTGATGGTATCTTAGGGTTCCCCCAAATTGAAAAGATATACAAGATGCAGATCCTGAGAAAAGGCTGCAGGTCGTCTGAGAAGTGGTCCCTGGCCTGTTTGAGGGTGCACGAATGAGCAAGTTACCTCTTGAACATCCAGGGCATGGTCCTGCTGGAACCCTCTGAGGCACTCCATGGCACATGCCTCAGAAGTGACACAACTGGGGACAGCGAGGTGGGGCATCTATCTATCAACTCCCGTCCCTCCTTGGCTAAGGGTTGAGCACAGAATCAACTCCACTTCCAAACTTCTTACAGGATACACCTGTATTCAGCCCAGCTCCTAGAGGGAAATACTAAGGCAAGAAATTCAGCCTGCCTGGGACTAGCTTCAGCTGCAGGCAAGTGCAGGTGGGCTGAGGGCATAGGGGTCAGGGCCTCAACAGTGCCTGCCACAGCCATAGCTTAGGGGTAGTTTCTCTCGAGCTTCCTCGGCTCAAGTATGGAATCTGTTTTTCCACTATACTTCACAGACCCAACTGTTCACAAACATTAGTCTATCTAAATTAGACTCCTTGTCAGTAGAAAAGACTAGAGACCCTAAGTAACTCTCCCACTGCAAATGACAAAAAAATGCTAAGTATAGTAATTTGAATACAACTCAAATGCATAACTGAGCTGATAAAAACAAAAGGACCCCCAGAGATCAAAAGCAAAGTGGAAGCTGGAATCTCAAAATACAAACAAGAACCAAAGTCTGCTTTTGTTCACCAAACCCTTGCAAACTTGACCATCTGCTTTGGCTACTGTGCAGTGGTGTATAAGACACAGGAGACCAGACCTAGGGCCTTCCCAGCTGAAATGAGATACCCACCCCCACCCCATAACATTAAAATACCAAAGGGCCACTCTCTCTAAGAAAGGGTACCTAGAAATAAATTCACCCTACAGAAGAAAATTTAACTGTGTTGATCTTGGAGCTGGGAATATCTATTCAATATTTGAAAATAAACAGAACCAATTAATCAACTAATTAATAAACTCTGGGAGGCCACATAACATTTGTTGAGAACATTTAAACAATCTGTTCTACTTTGATTTTAGACATTTTAATTAGGTCCATTCAGAGTTGCTTACCATGCAAGACTTATAGGAATATCCAAGAAGTTAAAATATTTTCAAATGCAGTTATTAAAATATGTGCTTCAGAATATGAAAGTCTCAGCCGGTGGTGGCTCACGCTTGGAATCCCAGCACTCTGAGAGGCCAAGGGCAGATCACCTGAGATCAGGGGTTCGAGACCAGCCTGGTCAATATGTTGAAACCCTGTCTCTACTAAAAATGCAAAAATTAGCCCAGCATAGTTGCGCGCACCTGTAATCCCAGCTTCTCAGGAGGCTGAGGCAGGAGAATCACTTGAACTCGGGAGGTGGAGTTTGCAGTGGGCCGAGATTGCGCCACTGCACTTCAGTCTATGCGACAGAGCAAGACTGTCTCAAAAAAAAAAAAAAAAGACAGTCTCCTCTTCCTATCTTAGAAAATGTCACTTAGTCTACCACTAAATGACACAGACCTCACTCTTGAGCTCCTCTCTGTCGCAATTACATGTTCCTCATGATGTAGACCTCTCTACAGGACTGCCTGAGTGCCCTTAATATGCACCTGACATGGCAGCTGATTCTACCCAAAGCAACACAAAAGAGTCCCAATGGCTTTTATGACCTAGTCTGAGAAGTCACATACTGTCACATCTGCTTTATTCTACTCATTGGATGACAGTAGCCTACACTCAATGAAAAATGAAACTAGCTCACTTCTTCAAGTGAGGTGTATTACAGAATGTGTAGGTATACTTTTGAACCACCGCACTACCCAAACTCTAATACCCCAGAGACCAACACTTGCCTTTTAGCTGTTTCTTGTAATCTCTACATCTTTATTTCTAACATGACTATCATGTATTCATTTTCTATTATCACCCTTATACCACTATCTACCCACTCACCCCACACAAATATACACACACACTCCACACACACACACACAATTCTTGTTACTTCATCTTCCCAATATAGTTGTATCATAATTTTTGCTTAAATCAATTATCAATATTTAAATTAATATGGTCATGTAAATATTGCTTCCAACTGGGCCTCATGGCACAATTTATTTCATTTCTATGAATAATTTTTAATTTATTTCAAGTTCTGGTACAACTTGTTTTTTCTAGACTTGATAACTGTTGGGGGGTAGGGAGTCATTGTTCTATTGGATCCATTACAAATTTATGAGGAGAGAAGCCATTTCTCTTAGTGTCTCCTGTCTCTGAAGAGGAGGAGGAAGTAAAAGTTGAAAAACAACAGGAATGAAGTCAGTGGCAAGACCAGCCGGTGCCACTGATGACCCGGCCTGAGGTTAAAAAAGTAACCCACCCACTCTAACCACATGTGCTCTCAATCTATCACGACCCTTTCATGTGGAACCCCGTAGAGTTGTAAGCCCTTAAAAGGGCCAGGAACTCTGTCTTCGGGGAGCTGGGCTCTTGAGATGCGAGTCTGCCGACGCTCCCAGCCAAACAAAAAACCTCTTCCTTCTTTAATCCGGTGTCTGAGTTTTGTCTGCGGCTCGTCCTGCTACACTTATACCTAAATTTTCTGAAAAAAATCATCTCCTCCTAATATGTTGAAGCAAATCAGGCCATCTATCAATTGAATTTTTATATATATTATATATAATTTTTATACATATTATATATAGTTTCTATATAGTATATGATATATAACATATAATAATTTATATATATATATAAATTGGAGACATTTCTCCTGGGACTCTTCACCTTCCTGCTCTGAACTGAACTGGTTACACCTTAACTGTCATCTTGGAACTTCCCTTCACCATTATCCATTATCCTGGGAATGTCTTTTGCTTATTTCCTGTGGGGCATCATGTTTGCTAGATCCCACATCTTCCTCTTTTGTGATTTTCTCCCTTGTTTTGGTGATACATACTCTCATATCCAAGTGTCTTCTCGAGCATCGGATGCCTTGGAGAAATAAATGTTGTATTTTATGTATGAAAATATCTTCTACCCACATATTTAGTTGATGCCTGCTGGGTATAGAATTCTGGTTTGGGGCCAGGCACGGTGGCTCACACCTGTAATCTTAGCACTTTGGGAGGCCAAGGTGGGTGGATCATGAGGTCAGGAGATCGAGACCATCCTGGCTAACATGGTGAAACCCTGTCTCTATTAAAAATACGAAAAATTAGCCGAGTGTGATGGCAGGTGCCTGTAGTCCCAGCTACTCGGGAGGCTGAAGCAGGAGAATGGTGTGAACCTAGGAGGCGGAGCTTGCAGTGAGCCGAGATTGCGCCACTGCACTCCAGCCTGGGCGACAGAGCGAGACTCCAACTCAAAAAAAAAAAAAAATTCTGGTTTGGACATCATTTTCTCTAAGTCTTTTGAAGTGTTATTCCATCGTGTTCTAGCTTCCAAGGCTGCTGTTCAAAAGTCTAAAGCCATCTGGATTCTCTATTTATTTACCTATTTAATTCCTATAGGTTTTAAGGATCTTCTTTCCATCCCTTGTATTTTGAAATGTTATGGTGATGTACTTGTACTTCTTTTTTTCTTTTTCTAACATTTTTTTGTTAATCATTGTGTGTGATGGTTAATTTTAGGTGGCAGTTTGACTGGGCCATGGGATGCCCAGATATTTGTTCAAACATTATTCTAGGCATTTCTGTAAGGCTGTTTTTGGTGAGATCAACAATGAAACTGGTGAATTCTGAGTAGGCAGACTTCCCTCCCTAATGATCCAATCCATTGAAGGCCTGAATAGAACAAAAAAGTCATCCTTCCCCCTCCCCAGAGTAGACAGGATTCCTCCTGCCTGACTGCCTTCAAACTGGGGGACATCAGCTGTTCCCTGCCTTCAGACTCAAACTGCACCATTGGCCCTCCCAGGTCTCCAGCTTTTGAACTTTAACTGGAACTCCATCATTGGTTCTCCAGGGTCTCCACTGACTCACCCTGCAGATTTTGGGACTCATCAGCCTCCAATATCGGATGAGCCAATTCCTTATAGTAAATCTCTTCATATATATAAATATTTTCTTACACACACACGCATCCTATTGATCTGCTTCTATGGAGAACCTGATTCACATATTGTGCTGGGCACTCAATTAACCCTTTTAATCTGAAGTCCACTGTGCTCGGTTTGGGGAGTTTTTCTTCTGTCAATTTTCTATAGCTTCCTCTCCTGCTGGCTTCTCTGCTCACTCTCTCTGTAACTCCTGTTAGTTGAATGTTGAAGCTCCTGAATATATATCCTGAATTTTTGTTTCTCTTTGTTCTGTTTTCCAGGATATTTCTTCAATTTTATCTTCCATTCTTTCTACTAATTGTTTCTTTGATGTTATGTTTAATTCCCAATAATTCTTCCTTTTTCTCTATTTGTTTTATTTTAACGGAATCATAGATGCAGCATCATCTCTCTTTGGCCATATTAATAGCAATTTGTTTTTTGTTTTATTGGTTTTTATTTTCCTCTCTCTCTCTCTCTCTCTCTCTCTTTCTCTCTCCCCTGTTCCCCACTAAGTTCCTTTTCACAATAATCTTATTCTCTTTCATTTTGGGGACCTTTCTCGAATGTCTGATGGTTGTTAGTTGTCCATTCACATTTAAGAGTGAGGCACTGAAAAAACAGCTGATAGATATGCAGATGGAAAAGACTTCCTGACTTCAGAGATGATCCAGTGGAGCCATGGCTATTTCATTAGAAGACTCTGAAGCATCATTATTTGCAGCTCTTTTCTTCAGAGCCAGTTTCCCACAGAAGAATCCTCCAGTCTCCAACTAGGAGCACAGACACTTGTCCAGGGCTTTCTAGAAGCTGTGGGGAGAGGAAATGGAGTGTTTTACCCATTGACCATTTAGAGTTCATCTTAATCTCTGTTTTCAGTTTAGCACCATCACCCTACCCTCAGTTGTGCCTGGAATCCTAGAGACCAAAGTTACTCTGGTTCAGTCTCTCCAGAGAAACCTCCACTTTTCTGAGGATGGAGAAGAGAATGTTACCTGACTGACATCTTGGCGGAGGAGCATCTAACTGCCCCTTTTAAGGACTTTCAACAAATCCCTTCTCTGCAACCTCACATTCAGAGGTCCTTGCTGCTTCAAATGTGTGACCCTTTCTGGGGTTCTCAGTGATATTTGACTCAATTCCAGCTCTCTCTGATTTTCTCAATTAATTACCCACTTTTCATCTGCTTTTTAGCCTCAAGGTTGGGATGACAACTCCTGTCTACTGTTGTTCTCTTTGTCCTCATTTATTCCTTAATTGTCATTTTAACAGAGCTGAGAAGGAAACTTTCTAACATTCCAAAAATTCTGAGTGCCAAAACTCATCTGGCTGCAAGGATAGGGAATGATATTGCAGTCCTGTGATTTACAAACACCTTTTCCTCCCAGAGTCACCCCAATCTCCATGAGAGTGTGAGGCCATGGAAGCAAAACCCTCAGATTTTAGTCTTTTCTCTATCATTCATTATGTGATGCCAAACAAGTCCACCAAACGTTTTGTCCCTCAGTTTTGTCACCCATCAAACGAAGGCAACGGTCAATAAATCAAAGATTTCATCTAAGAATCAACTTGGGCCATTATCATTTAGAAATGAAAATATACTTTAATCCTAAAATTCCAAAATGTCTTATTCTGAGACATAGGTCTAAAACAATTGGCGGCCGGGCATGGTGGCTCACACAGTGGCTCACACCTGTAATCCCAACACTTTGGGAGGCTGAGGTGGGTGGATCACCTGAGGTCACGAGTTCAAGGCCAGCCTGGTCAACAGGGTAAAACCCTGTCTCTACTAAAAACACAAAAATTAGCCAGGCATGGTGGCTGGCACCTGTAATCCCAGCTACTAGGGAGGCCGAGGCAGGAGAATCACTTGAACCCGGGAGGTGGAGGCTGCAGTGATCCGACTGCACTCCAGCCTGGGCAAGAAGAATGAAACTCCATCTCAAAAAATTAAAAAATAATAAAAATATAAATAAACAAATAAAACAATTAGGCTGAGCATGGTGGCTCACACCTGTAATCTCAGCACTTTGGGAGGCCGAGGCAGGTGAATCACTTGAGGTCAGGAATTGAAGACCAGCCTGGCCAACATGGTGAAATCCTGTGCCTACTAAAAATACAAAAATTAGCTGGGTGTGGTGATGCATGCTTGTCATCCCAGCTACTCGGGAGGCTGAAGCAGGAGAACTGCCTGAACCTGGGAGGCAGAGGTTGCAGTGAGCTGAGGTCAATCATACCACTGCACTCCAGCCTGGGTGACAGAAAAAGACTCCGTCTCAAATAAATAAATAAATAAGTAAAACAATTGGTGCTATGTTTCCCCCCAGAATTCAGGACAGCTAGAGTTAATAGAAGCATGAATGATATCACGCCAATCAGAGGTTTTGCCGAAGGTAATTCAGAATGAGCTCAAGGGACTTTCTTGACGAGTGAAACTCATTAACATTAATAGTGGCTGCTGAGTTCACATCTAAACGGGAAACGTGCCACGTGGAGTGAAAACGCACTAATCTATTGTATGGGCTACTTTGTCATACTCTCAATATTCTAGAGGAAAGGCAAACTTAGAAAGTACCAAATACATAAACAGTACATCCTTATAACTGACCTTCATTCCCCTTCTCTCAATCTTATACAGAGGTAGGAGGAGGGGGACTTTTAATGTAAAATTTTCATTAAAAGTCTCACTATTTACAGGGGCTTATATAGTACAAGACGTGTCTTAGATATTTCTATAATAAAACATTTTCTCTGGAAAACAAATCTCTAAAAAGTAATTTTGTTTTACCCTATGAAAAAAAAAATGGCCATTCCAGATTTCTGTAAAATATAATTCATCATTATGAAATCACCAGATTACATGCACAATTAAACTTATTTATTAAACAAGACATATGCCAACAACTTTGCAATAATCCTTTAAACCATAATAGCAGATTTTCAACTTTAATAACAACATCATGCAGCTAATACTCAAAGGACTAATTTTTAAAGTAAGGGCTTTTGGTAATTGAAACTGAAATTATACAATTAAGCACTTGAGTAATTTAAACATGAACGTAAGTGTCCTGACTGTGTTGCTCTTGGCGTTTAGTCAAATTTACTAGTGCCAGTTAGACTTTATCACTCTAATTATTTCTGCTCTGTATCAGATCTGGCTAAATAGAAATCGAGAATTACTTATTCCTCTGTCTTTTCTGCTTCAAAAACACATTACTATATTTTTATGATTAAAGCTTCACATAAATCATCAAGAATAACCCCATGATTCTTATCAGGGCTCCACAGAAATTCAAAAAGAGATATTTTATTTGTATACCTATTCCCAGAAAAAGGTGCAAACGTTTTAATATAGGGATAAAAGTTATCCAGTGAGTATATTTGCCTCTGAAATGTTTTTGAATAACCACCTCTCCCTTTCTCCCCATCTCCCTTCTTTCCATTTTCTCTATCGAATATAAAACCCTATGTTAGCCTCATCTCCTTAGCCTTAGGAACACTCCAAAATAAAACAGCTGTCCCTTGACGATGAATATGAGAACGACCTCTCACTTGGTAGAAATCATCTCTGTGATTTTTTTACTGGATGATTAAGACTTTTGATACTGTAAAATTATAGTAGGATTTAGAGATTATATTTCTTAAGTGAATCATAAAAGTCATCGAATTTTTTAAGGTACGGATTAGAAAACAAGAAACGTTGTGAATATTCCAACACAAGACACAGGCTTTGAAAACAGGAAGAGGCAGGTCAGCTGCCTCTGACCAAGGGAGGGAACAGATACAGTGCAGTCAGACACCATGCAGAGAGGGCACCGCATCAAGACCTCATTGCCACCACCAAGTACAGAGGCACAGAAATGACAGAAAAGACATTCTAGGCTCAAGAAGTGCACAGATAAAGGTAGCAGGGATAAAAAAAAAAAAAAGGTGGGCCAGGTGCAGTGGCTCACACCTGTAATTCCAGCAGTTTGGGAGGCCAAGGTAGGAGGATCACTTGAGCCCAGGAGTTCAAGACCCCCCTGGGCAACATAGCAAAACCCTGTCTCTACAAAAAATTTAAAAATTCAGCCAGACATGGTGGCACACACCTATAGTCCCAGCTCCTCAGGAGGCTGAGGTGGGGAGGATCGCTTGAGCCTGGGAGTTGGAAGCTGCAGTGAGCCGTAATCACACCACCGCACTCAGCCTGGGCAACAGAATGAGACTGTGTCTCAAAAACGGCAAAAGGAGCAGATAGGCTCCAGGATATATGGCTGGCGTCTAGGGTAAGACAGTAAGGGCTGTAATGGCTTAAGTATAGCCCAGATCACAAAGAGCCTAGGATTCTAGGCTAAGGCACTGACTGGGGTTTTATCCAGAAGGTAAGGGAGAGTCACCGCAGGGCTTTTTAAAACAGGAAACAGGCATGGTCAGAAACACTCTTCTGACTATAGGGTGAACACTCGATTGAGGCAAGTTAGAGTGGAGGAAAGGAAAGATGCTTTGTTAGACTAGTCCTGTACAGCACTTGGCTGGACTACAGCAGGCCGGGCTGCATTTAGCAGTATTAATGTAGCCCAGAATGGCACATGGCCATGTACACACTATGACAGCCCAGACTGCGAAGGGTGAGAACTTGAATCAAGAGAGCATCAGTAGAACAACGGAAGAGACTAGAGCTCAAGATATTTAAGAAGAAGATATTTTGTCATGAGGTACCGTTGCATATGACAGACAGGGTCAGGGCAGAATCTAGTTTCTGACTTAGGAGATTCTGGGAAGGGTGTTCCTCCTCTGGCCTGTGATACTGACACCATCACCACCTGCCTCCCCAGGACGCTATCCCATCAATTACTCTTTTTCACTTCTGTGACTCTTTCACCGCAGCCTATAAGATTCTCAAGCTTCTCCTATGCCAGGAAGCAAAGATGTGTTGGACACCTGCTCTGTGCCAGTCAGTCCCCAAGTTAGCTGAAGGAGTTAAGAGCAAGAAGAAGTCATTTATCCCAATCCCCAAATCCATCTTCAGGGTTGATCGAATAACATCAGGTCATTTCGGAAATGAAGGCTTTTTGTTTAGAACTAGTGATGCCAGCCACCTGTATGAATATTCTATCTAGCAAGGTATATGGTTAGTGACAGATGACTTGTGAGTGATTCTCCTGGGCTATGACATGGTGCTACAGGTCCCTGTCAAAGGTGCTTGCTCTGGAAAAGCCAAGGGGTCAAGGAGAGACATCTGAGCAGGCTGAATGTGTCATGCAATAGGCCCCTTGTGACTCAGGGCTTAGCTCTTCATGTCAGTCATTCAGCAAATATTTGTTATGGGATCATCACACAACAGGTGCCACATTAGGCTCCAGGAAAACAATAGCAAGCAAAGTGGACCCAATTCCTGCCACCACAGTACTTAGAGCTTAGTTTCCACATCGATACTTACAGTTGCACCATCACAAGCTAAAGCACACTCCAGGGGTGTGGGGGAGTGGGGCCTCCGTCTTCTGCCAGGGGAGAACATCGAAGCAGGAATTTCACACTAGCTCATTTCCTCCTAAGATCTACTCCTTAGAAACGGAGCCCCACAAGAATAACAGGCATCATTACTTTTGTAAAACTGGGTTGAACCTCACACGCTGTTTTGTAATCTATTTCTAATTAGCCATAAAGATATACTAAAGCCTAACATCAAAGTTCAGAAGGAAAGAAGAGGTTGATTCTCAGTGGCTCAAGGTTTAGTAACACTGGGAACTCAGTCAAATCAACAAAACCCAGCACACGGCAGAAGAGATGGAAAGACAGACAAGCAGAGTTCAGGTTCTGACTGACACGTATCAGCATTAGGAAATCAAGCTAGGGCCAGGCGCAGTGGCCCATGCCTGTAACCCCAGCACTTTGAGAGGCCAAGGCGGGACGACTGCTTGAGGCTAGGAGTTCAAGACCAGCCTGAGAAACAATGCAAGACCCTATCTCTACAAAAAATAAAAATAAAAATTAGCTGGGCATGGTGGCACCACCACCCCCCGTAGTCCTGGAAGGCTGAGGTAAAAGGATAGCTTGAGCCCAGGAGTTTGAGGCTGCAGTGAGCCAAAATCATGACACTGAACTCCAACCTGGGCAACAGGCCAAGATCCTATCTCTAAAAAAGATTTTTTTAAACAAAGGAAATCAGGCTAAGAGAATGGAGAACAGAAGGAAATGAATATGGGGCACTATGAACTAGAAGAGATTGGATTTAGGCAAAGGATTTGAGAAAGAAGCATGAGGAATGAACAGCCAAAAAGAAAATGTGATACCAATAAAAACATCATGTGAAACAGCTGCTGCTGCCCCAGATCGGAATCATTCTAAGGGCAGAGGCAGTCAGGGCCTCTGGTAAATAGTGATCCCTTGTTAGAGATACAAAGGGAAAAAGAAAGGGAAAAAATAAACCTTTGCCAAATTATGCCCTTGGACAGTCATGGGCAACTTTTATAGGCTGGGATAATTTATGAGACATGAAAAGGTTTATGGGTTGCTTTTTTTAAAGTACAAAATAAAAATAGCTGTATTTAGTCCTGGGGTGGGAGTTAAGCACAAATTCTTGAAGCTTCAATTACCTACTTTGCTGAATAGAACGTCAAGAAAAACAGCTCTACTTCTCAAGCACTACATTCTAACATTTGTGCATATTTGAGAAGTGGGGACACAGAGGCAGTGCTCCAATCTTTGCATTTTGCAGTGAGAATGAGAGCCACGTGGCAGAGCCAAGGAGGTCTCCAGCAGCCCTAAGGCTGCGAGTTACCTCACCATTGTCCCAGCTACTGTGCTAGGCAGTTTACAGACATTATCTCATTTAATCCCAGCATGATTCTAAATATTGGTTCAGCATCCTGTCTATGCCACTGGCTAAGTAGGTGAGAAAAGATGGAATACCTAACAGTCTATTTATTTGTAGCCTGTAAACACTTGTTGTTCCACAGAGATAAATCATTAGCTTATTTCAAATACCCGTGGTCCACCTTGCTCAGCAAGTGAACAACATCTGCTAAAATTAGCATATAAACACATAGGGTGCCAGGATGTTACGTTTAAAATTTTTTAAAAAAAGAAATCCTTTGGCCATAGAAGCACCTTCAAAGATTTCAGTTGTCCAGCCAAGAGGGGCTTCAAACCACTCAAACTTATTACCAAGCAAAATTGGTGGAATCATTTTCAGAGGCACATTAAGAAACTAAAGTCTTCTATGATTAAATATCCTTTCAAAAAATCCCTTCCAGGATTAACATCCTCCAACATTTTCTGTGTTGCGACACTAAGAAAATTAAGATCTAAAGGCTTGATCCTAGCTATTTTTAGAGGAGAGACCAGAGAGTTAATTTATTTTAAGAACCCGGATCAAGATCCACACAATTTGACATTCACTTCTTCATTCAAAGGTCACTAAAATGCAGACGTCAGACATCTGCTGCTTTTTTTTTTAAGAATGCTGAATTTTAAACCCAATAAGTCTAAATGCAGCTCTAATATAATCTACAAATGACCTTACTAAGTCTTTCTACATCCCATAAAAGTATATTAATTGTATCATTTTATTTAAGTTCCCAACTTGCTGTGATGTATTAGCATATTAAAATTAACTCTGCAGGCCCTAATCATTTCACCTTCTGAGCCAACTTACCAGGACAAATTTGATAAAATTATAGTACCCCCTTGTGGTGTTACCTTCATACCCTACTAGGATGGTTTGCAATATTATATTTTTAAAAAATCTTCTTCCACTAAGATCAGTGGATAACAAATTAACCTTTTCTAAACTCTAATAAAATCATGGGAAAACCAAAGGAGCTCCCTCCAGATTGTAACAACGATGAGACCACGTATCATTTCACGATAAAGGATATTTGAAGCCATACATATTATTTTTAATGGAAGGCAAACACTTTTAAGAACTATTTTCCATAGACTGATCTATGTAGCCAAATTAAAGTACCCAGCTCTGAAATCATTTTGCTTTGACAGCAAATTCAAATAACTGAAAGGGAAGAAATGGTATTTTTTTGACTGGTAAACCAATGATAAATTCTTCTTCAATCAAGAAGAAAAGTAGGTAAAATTGAAATGATTTTTTTCCTCATAATTTATCCAATTTTCTTCTAGCAAGTCCAATTTGACTACATATTACTACCATTGCTTCCGAATACCCTTTATTATTTTATTGTTTTATTTTGTTAAAGTTTATAATGTCATTGAGCAAAATGAGTAAGACTTTTGGGCATATACTCAGATACAAAGGTTTTCCTGGCTTTATTTTTCTTCCCCCTATCTTTAGTTTGCTATTCTGTGCCTCAGAAGATCCCCTACTCCTATCTCCTGATTTCCCCACTAATTGATTTTCATCTTATTCTAGAATAGGTTTTTGTCAATAAGGTAAGGAATCATGGAATAGATGAATGAGATAAGACTATCCTCAATATTCTGGAGATCTCTAAAATAATTACACTCAGGTCAGAGGATCTCATAAGAGGTCCTTTTTCTGTTTCTCACTTGAAGAAACAGGAAAAAGATCTCATCTATGAGTTAATCTATTCACTGTCAACAAAATAGTAGTTTCATATTCATAGAATGTCCAAGTACCTAACTAAAGAATCAAACCAGTTCATTTTTCAGATTAGTACTACTTTGAGTTCAGCAGTCCTGCAGTTTATCTCTGGCTCAAGCCAATAAGCAACCAATTTACAATGAAAATATCAAGAAGCTTTGTTTCAATTTAGTTCAAGTTCAGGTTTAATAATAATTCTAGTTCAGTTCTGGGAATGTGGAAATATACTTACTGGTTTCTGATTCACATTCCATTGGCTTCCTGATTATAATTTAAAATAAAGAACATTGAACTGTACTCAATTAGTTTTTCAGGCAACATTTTTGAAGCCCTTGCTGTGTTCCAGGGACTGTCTTGAATGTGAAATTAAAAAAAGGAATAGAGCAAAATTCCTGCCTTGAATATCATAGTCAGCTGGGCGTGTTGGCTCACTCCTGTAATCCCAGCACTTTGGGAGGCCAAGGCAGGAGGATCACTTGAGCCCAAGAGTCTGAAAACAGCCTGGACAACACGCCAAGACCCCAGCTCTACGAAAAAAAACTACAAAAATTATCCAGGTGTGGTGGGACCTGTGGTCCCAGCTACTTGGGAGGCTGAGATGGGAGAATCGTTTGAGCCCAGGAGAGGGCTGAAGGGAGCTGGGATCACACCACCGCACTCCAGCCTGGCAGCCTGGGCAACACAGCAAGACCCTATCTAGAAAGACAGACAGACAGAAAGGAAGAGCATTGCCCTAAGAGCTACAATAAGAATTTCTTATGAGGGAAATCACCTGGGTTTAGAAAATGACTTGGTGAGCCACTAGGAATATGAGTCTACCAAAGGGCATCCTAAAATAACAAAAAATGCTCACTAAGCCTTCTGAAGTCGGTTCCTATATTCCCTCCTCTGGGTTGAGTGCTGCAATGTTGTGGAGGAGCTAGCCAAATTGTTACACATAACAGAAAACAGAGATTGAGGGTTCTGAGGGTGCAAGCAGGTGTGCAAGAGAGAAGACACAACTGACCCAGGGCCACAGTGCGCAACTCCAAGGGACACTATGCACATCAGATTCTAGGGAGTGAACGGCACCCCTGCACAGTACAATCCAGCAGCCCTGCAAAAGCCAGAGTGACTGGACATTGCCAAGCAGTCAAAGAAACCCCAGGGGCCCAGAAGAAATTTGGGGAGAGAGCAGAAATGTCAAGAAGGGATTTCTGTAGTTATTTGCCTTGGAGTATGACATAAACCCTTCTTCCACCTCCCCTCCAAAATCAACTTCTGTTTTAATACTTTTATATAAGTGAAACTGACTTTGTACTCTTGGTTTCTGTTTCCATCTAGCAGGTGCCAATGGCGGCATCATTTGGGGTTTTGTGGTGGTGACCAAGCAGAGCTGAACCTCAAATCCTCGTGGGCCCAGGGCATAAACTGAGTGTGATGATGTTGGACCCAGAGGATGGGGGGAAAGTTGATTTCTGAGTTACACAAAGTTATAATTTAAAAAGTAATAAAAGCTGATATAGAGAAGCTGTGAGAGAACAGAAAAGGAAGTACCTGCTTTGCCTCAGGGAAAGAGAAGCATCACGGGAAAGTGACCGTTAAACGGAGTCTTGAAGGATGAATAACAATTATCCACGGAAAGAAAAATGGGGAAAGGCATTCAGCAGAGACAACAGCATGAGCAAGGAGCGGGTATTTAGGAGTAGCCAAGGAGCCCAGTGTGGCTGGAGGGGAGGGGCAGTCCTGTTCCATTCCATCCCGTTGGCAGGTTTCTTCTAGGGAACTGTCGAGGAAACCCTTCAGTTACACACCATTGACATGTTGATGGGAATGGGCGTCTCTGCATGACTACTAGCCCATCTTTCTACATTTATAAAACTTCTTGGCCAGATGCAGTGGCTCACACCTGGAATCCCAGTACTTTGGGAGGCCAAGGTGGGCAGATCGCTTGAGCCCAGGAGTTCAAGACCAGCCTGGGCAACACGGTAAAACCCCGTCTCAACAAAAAATATAAAAACTAGCCAAGCATGTTAGTGTGTGCCTGGAGTCCCAGATCCTGGAGAGGCTGAGAGGTAGCAGGATGGTTTGAGATGGTCAAGGCTGCAGTGAGCCATGGATTGCACTGCACACCAGCCCGGGCAACAAAGCAAGATCCTGTTGGGCTTGGTCATGTGACCTGTCTTAAGCAATAGATTGTGGACAGAAGGACAGAGCTAGGTCCAAGCTGAGGCCTTAAGCAGCGTCATATCTTTCTTCCTGCCCCTCTTGGCACATCTGCCCTCTGCCATGAGAAGAGTAAGCCCCACTTAGCCTTGAGTCCCAGGAAGAGGAGAGAGATTGTTACGAGATGATTTGTGTCTCCCAAAATTCCAAGGTTGAAGTCCTACGCCCCAGTACCTCGGAATGTGACTGTATTTGGAGATAAAGCCCTTAAGAGGTGATTAAGTAAAAATGAGGCCTTTAGGGTGAGCCCTAATCCAATTCTTACAAGAAGAGGGAATTTGGACACGCACAGAGACACTGGGGACACATGGGCACAGCAAGAAGGCACCACCTGCAAGCCAAGTGGAGAGGCCGCCAAAGAAATCAACTCTGCCAGCACCTT
This sequence comes from Macaca nemestrina, assembly GCF_043159975.1. Classification (NCBI taxonomy): domain Eukaryota; kingdom Metazoa; phylum Chordata; class Mammalia; order Primates; family Cercopithecidae; genus Macaca; species Macaca nemestrina. Next base: position 69,137,697 of record NC_092142.1, on the reverse strand, counting down.
GATCTTGGACTTGTAGCCTCCAGAACCATGAGAAAATTAATTTCGGTTGTTTAAGCCGCCCACTCTGTGGTATTTCGTCACAGCAGCCCTAGAAGCTAACACATGTGTAGAGCAGACCTAAGCCCAACTTACAGCCTAAAGCAGAGCCTCTTCAGCCAAACCACAGATCCATGAGCAAAAAGTAAGTGTTTATGGCTGTAACCTACCAACATCTTGCTTGCTATGAAAGTAAAAAGCAGTTGCTTGTTAAGCAGTATTATGGCAGCAAAAGCTGACCAATACACTTTCATGACTCAATTCACAGCCGTTTGGCTTCGGAACACCTGCAGAATTGTTCTTGCTAAAAAAACACCACGTGGTGTTGGTTTAAAAATTAAATAATAAAAGAAATAGACAAAAATGGAGAACATTAATCACCTACACACCAACTGAGACAACTTCTTTGTCCTTATTTATTCTGATTTTGCTTTCGTGTGTCCTTGGAGATTGTGAGATCTAGAATGAAATCATCTAGGTTCAGATTCTTCTGGTTTTATCATTTACTAGCTTTGCCACCTTGGGCAAATTACTTATCTTCTTCATATGTCAATTTTCCCATCTGAAAATTAGAAGCATAACACCACCTCCTTAAGAGTTGTCAAGAAGATTAAATGAGTGAATGAATGTTGGAACACATAGCATATTTTCAATCACGTTCACTATTGGTATCACTCGTCTGACTACACTAAGTAATATATACTAACTCATTTTGCTCTGTCCCTTTCCAGCTCACTCCAATCTTAACCATCCTCGAATCCCATGCCAGAAATCTGTGCCAATCCTTTTTTTTTTTTTTTTTTCCTTTTCATTCTGAACATCCTTCCAATGGAATCTCCTCCACACCTCTGGTTTCTGCTATACCTACTCAAATCTATACCTTTACTCTCAACTTCTTTCCTGAATTCCAAAGCCACACTTTCTGCTGCCTGTTAGGCATCTCCAGGCTTTCCTCTGGAGGCTCCTGGTGTAGCCTTACACTGGTTGGAGACGACCACCAGAGAGACTATGATCTCCCAAGGAGAAAAGAGACAGAATTTCACCCAAGTAAATATTTCCAGGTCTTCTATAGTATAGGTGCTATACTAGATCAGAGGCAGGATACAAAGATAAGATTCACACTGCCTGGCCAGGTGCAGTGGCTGACGCCTGTAATCCCTAAACTTTGGGAGGCCAAGACGGGTGGATCACTTGAGGTCAGGAGTTTGAGACCAGCCTGGCCAACATGGTGAAACCCCGTCTCTACTAAAACTATAAAACTTACCTGGGCATGGTGGCAGGCGCCTATAATCCTAGCTAGTCGGGAGGCTGAGACAGGAGAATCGCTTGAACCCAGGAGGCAGAGGCTGCAGTGAGCTGAGATCTTGCTACTGCACTCTAACCTGGGTGACAGAGTGAGACTCTGTCTCAGAAAAAATAATAATAATAAAGAATCACACTGCCTCTAACTTGCAGGGCCCACTATTCCTGGAAAGACAGAAGGCAAATTCCTAAATAAGTTAATAAAGAATACATGGTAACAAATAGAGCATGCACAGTGGCTCACACCTGTAATCCCAGCACTGTGGGAGGCCCAGGAAGGAGGATCTCTATTTTATTCCATGAAGTGTGTGCAGGGATTTGGGAAACATTCTCCAAAGCAATATAATATGATCTGGTCCTCACAGAATGATAGGAGTTGGCATATTCCATAAGACAGCCCAAGCAACGGCACAGAGGCAAAGTGCTAAAGGGCACATTTGGACAAGAGCAAACAGTCCATCAGGGCCAGAAGATGCAGTGGAGGAGAAGGAGAGGGGAGGAAAGATTACTGGATGAAATCTGGAAATGCAAGCTGGAGGAAACCTTAAAGGTAATTCCAATTGAAAAAGCATCTATAATCATAATAATGAACTTCAAAAGCAAGTCTGCTAATCATCGCCCTTAAAAAGGACAATGATATGTGCTAAGTATTTGGTTTTAATAACAGATTTTTAACGTCAACAAGGAAGACCCTTGAAAGATCACATCCCTGCCTTCAAAAATACCACACATACAGGCCCGGGCGCAGTGGCTCACGCCTGTAATCCCAGCACTTTAGGAGGCTGAGGCGAATGATCACTTGAGGCCAGGAATTTGAGACCAGCCTGGCCAACATGGTGAAACCCTGTCTCTACTAAAAATACAAAAATTAGCTAGGCATGGTGGTACACACCTGTAATCCCAGCTACTTGGGAGGCTAAGGCAGGAGAATCACTTGAACACAGGAGGCAGAGGCTGCAGTGAGCTGAGATCGCACCACTGCACTCCAACCTGGGCAACGGAATGAGATTCCGTCTCAAAAAGAAAAAAAAAAAAAATACACCACACATAACCCTCAGGAGAAAGACGGAAATGAGGCACCCAAAGTAAAGGCTGGAGGTTAAACAAACCTTTTCCCAGCCAGGAGCAACGCCTTTGCTCACCAAAAATGTCTCTCCAACAACTTCACCAGTCCCATATGTGACCTGACCCCAAATAACAGCCTCTTTCTACACTCTCTTGCACAAGCAATGATAAAAATGTTGGCCCATCAACCAGCACACGCACTGCAGCAGCGGTACTGAAATCTGCCTCTCATTTTCTTACCACTTTTCTGAAATTCCAGAGGAAGGGGTTATTGTTAAACAGCAGCACACGTTACTCTCACAGCAGTGCGCATTAATAACAATTCAGTGCAGTGTCATGGAAGCCTGTAGGCTCTTAGCAGAATTTATTTGAAAAATAAAGTTTGTTTTTTTCTTTCCCCCTGAAGATCTTTACTTAAGTCAGCATGAAACTCTTGTAAAGATAACTACCAATAAGTCACAACTACCCAAGGAGCAGTCTTGTTATTTTTTTAATTCACTGCTCACCATGACAACATAATAAACACACCTTTAGAGGCTCATACACGCCCAACTATTGAAAATGCCATAGTTCCTCCTCCATGGCGCTCCCAGGCATAAACTTCAACTCTTTTTTTTTTTTTTTTTTTTAATCCTCTGAAATTCCGGTAAGTAAAGCATCAATTTTCAACTGCAAGTTACTACTAACAATTTTGTGGTAAGTTAGCAAAGCAAGCCTTATTTCATAATCCACTAATAATTACTAACCTTTTTTACTTAAAAAAAATAGCAAACCATCAAGCCAATATGGTTTCAACATCTGTTTTTTCAATTTTTGTTTGGAGTTCTGTTAGATGTTCCTGTATCCTTTCATAAATGACTAATAGGAAAGATACAAGACTAATAGGAAACACAACTTTATGTAACTTCATTGACGGTTGGTTTCAGTTAACAGCTGGTCTTTAAACTACCCAACATGAAAGCATACGTTTTAGGGGAAAAAAATTGACCCCAAAACTCCTTCATAAAATAAAGTATTTCATTTTTCAAAGCTTTACGATTATTCGAGAGGCTATAGGACTAAAAAGCCCCTAGAGTTCTGTTGTTTTTTTTAAAAGAGAGAAAGTTAAAAGTTTCCACCTTTAAATATCAGAGACTAGAGATTTTACAATACAATAAGTGTCAGAAATAAAATGCAATTCCCTTCAAAGCCATATAAAAAAAGTAAGCCTCTGTAAAAAGTTTTTCCTTCCTTCCAACAGTGAAGTATGAACCTAAAATCATAGCAAATGGTTATGATGGTCTTTCTGCAATGGTGCCCAGACATCTAAATTAGCCAGAACTTTAGGCTTGCATGTGCTGAGGTTAGTAACGATGCTTCCCTCTGACCCGCAGTGGCTCCCTTAGGTTAAGGAAGTACCGTAAGAAGTGCACCACGGGCCGGGCGCAGTGGCTCACGCCTGTAATCCCAGCAATTTGGGAGGCCAAGGCAAGTGGATCACTTGAGGCCAGGAGTTTGAGACCAGCCTGGCCAACATGGTGAAACCCTGTCTCTACTAAAAACACAAAAATTAGCCAGGCGTGGTGGTACGTGCCTGTCATTACAGCTACTGGGGAGGCTGAGGCAGGAGAATCACTTGAACACAGGAGGTGGAGGTTTCAGTGAGCCAAGACTGCGCCACTGCACTCCAGCCTGGGCGACAGATTGAGACTCCATCTCAAAAAAAAAAAAGAAGTGCACCATGAAACAAAGCATTCAATTCCCCAATGTACAGAGTCCACAACACAAAATCCATAAACTACGACTTCTTTGTTCAAATGATTGGGCTTTTTTTTCCTTCTCCATTCTGTGTCTTCTATAGCAACAAATTTGTTTTAAAGGCAGGTGCGGAGGTGGAGGACAACTCTGCCCTGAGAAAATGTTAGCAAGCTGAAGAAGAATGTCTAGGTCAGGCACAGGGGCTCATGCATATAATCCCAGTGCTTTGGGAGGTCGAGATGTAAGGATTGCTTGAGCCCGGGAGTTGGAGACTAGCCTGGGCAACATAGTGAGACCCTGTCTCTACAAAAAAATAAATAAAAATAAATTAGCCAGGCGTGGTGGCATGTGCCTGTAGTCCTAGCTACTTGAGAGGCTTCAGTGGGAGGATCACTTGGGTCCAGAAGCTGAAGGCTGTTGTGAGCTATGATCGCACCGCTGCACTCCACCTGGGTGATAGAGTGAGACCCTGTCTGTAAAAAACAAGACTATGCGATGCTCAGTGTCTTTTGGAGAATAAAACCCCATCTCTCACTAGAAGCTGCTTGCTTGCACTCATCTCTCTCCATGAAGCCTGCCAGGTCCTCACATACCAGGGGTGGTTTGCCTTCTCTCCAACAGGGATAATGCGCTTTTCAGCACTTTCGCCAAATTACTGACAGAAGGACCTATTTCCCTTCCTGTGAAAAGAAACTGATAGTGACAGAAGAAAGAGAATAAGTTTAACCACTAAATTATACATTGCAAAGAATGGATGGACAAGTGAAACTCCCACATACACTGTTCCAAATTCCTCCCCAGCCAAAAGTTTATAAGAATGGCCAAGAAGTCACAAAAGTACCCAATCTGAATTTTTGTTTCCTGGATTTTTTATAGCTTCTGCCTTACTACTCTTTGGAACATATTATTTTTCATTAAGACACCAAGAAGGAGCAGAGTTAATTATTGTATAATTGGGACATGTCAAGAGATTTCACTTGACCATACTGTCTCTTTCAGAGACTAAATTAACTACATAATTTGCCCCATTAGGAATAACAATCACAATTTAACATTTGTGTTCATTTTCCCATAAGTGTAAACACTACCATTGTCTCTGTTTCCAAATAATTGGCATTTTTTACAGTAATGTTTGTGCCTGACATGTTGTCATGCACAGGTGAGTACTTAATAAATACGACTGGATGATGGATGTACTCGATTATAGAATATTTTAAAATGCTGCATTTTTAAAGTCTCTCAAACAGCAAAACTGTTGTGGCTTTTATGTCCAGCTTAGCTCAAAGCCTGCCTAATTCATTTCAAAAACCCACAAATGTGTAATCAAAGTTCAGAGACAGCTTAAAAGCATCTCCGTGCATCACACCTGCCTGCCTCAAACACAAAACACAAACTCAAAATCAAATACAAAGTGAACTGAAAAAATGTATACCAGAACTGGTTTTGCTTTCCCACATCAAAATTCAGGTAAGGCATTCTTTGCTACCACGAGAAAATCGGGATTCAAAATTTAAATGTTATGATCTTTACTAAACAAAACAAACCTCTTCACATTATTTAACATTCCCGTCCCTTCTCTTCCAATATGAAAAAAAGCCCATATGCCATGTGTTATTCAAAGTAAACTGGGAATTCATAGTACAAATATGTTGGCGGCTAACTATTGTGCGTTGAAGGTAAACACATCGCCCTGCTCACAGCCAGGTGTTCCAGGTGTTCCATCCATGTTTTTGTGCTAACAATTTATCATTCAGTATGTATGGGGCAGTGCCAGGCTGCCACTAGAGCAGCCTGGCGTGCCCAAGTTTAGAGAACAGGGAACAGGGAATGTGTCTTGGTTATAGAACAAAAGAATTCGTTTTATCACTTGCCTTTACCGCTGGAGAAAATGGCTCCTGGTGTGCAGAACTCCATGATAAATGTGCCCCCTCTAGTTCTTTATTGCCTCTGTAAATCACAGGACTGACAGCAGTTAATAAGAAAAGCTTTTGAGTGGTTTTGAAGTTTTGCTTTGTACAAATAAAGTCTCATATTAAAGATTTTGCTAGTCCTCAAGGTGTAGAAAAAGCAGCACGGGCAGACCTTCCATACTTTTAACTGTTTGTTTCCTTTCTTTAATTTTCAAAACAAAAAGAAAGAAAAACCTTTCAGACATGCACATTGGAAAAATAAAAACAGATCATAGCTTAAATGGCTTTGTGTACTTACAGAGTTGCTGGTGCTGTTGAAATGACAATCTCCTCTTGTTTTTATAAGCTGGATATTTAGATAAATACCAGCAAAGATATGTGGTGGAAAGAAGGTTGTTACAGTAGATTTATTATTATGTTTCTGACCATAATTGTATGCTTTCCCTCTTTTGCCAAAGAAAATTCTGGTTCAGTGCCGAGAACAAGAACTCTAAATTCCACAGAATTGATCAGCTGCCGGTTCAATCTCAGGTCCCAGGATCCTGAAATTCTGAAATCATATTTCAGAATATAATTGACGTTAACAGGACTAACAATGCTATCTTACTGAATAGCCTTTTTCTCCAAGGAGTTCAAAATACTTTGCCATAACAGCCTTACGAAATCCTAAAGGACAGGTCTTATTATTTGTACTTTCTTGGGGGATGAAGCTGAGACACAAAAAGTAAGGAATGTCTTTTTCTGATTATTGCTAAATCCTCCACAGAGTCAAAAACAGGACTAGAGTCAGTATTCTTCTCACAAGACCCCACTCATTTTACAGTTCACAAAGTAAGAATTTTGAATGCATTTTCCTGACAATATCGCCACAGCAGAGTGAAGAAGGGTTAGTAATCCACATAAATTGGCTGAATAACTGTCTGTACACCAGAAATTGGCTAGTTTACAATCTGGGGTTCAACTTCATTTTGCCCCAAGCAGCAAGAGCAAATAAAAGTCAGGCTTTCAAATTATCTACTTGTGGCAGTTTGCTGCTTGGCAGGCATAAAGTTAAAGGGGCAAGACGTTAGCTAATTTTAATGTAGATTTTTACAGCATTCTGATTAAGTCTACATATCCTAGCAGTATATGTAGGGCCAAGCTTGAACATTAGGATTTCATTAAACAACACTTTACTGAAACAAATTAAGACTAATGTTCCAGTGGTTTTGTTTCCTTTCCATGGTTTGCCTTATCCTAGTCTATTTCTGGCCAATTCTTTCCAAAGCAGATTTTCTTAACCCACCATTCCACGTAAATTAGAATGAACAAGAATCTGTATTCTTCCAGGCCCCTCTGCTGAGATGGCCAATCTGAACAGGTCGCCCCGGGAGTCCTCTGTGGCAGTCGGCATCACAGAACTTCAGTGGGTAAACCTCAGTGCCTTTTCTTGAACCAATGGAGGCAAGAGACAGACGTGTGGTTATCTCCCCACTGTCATCTCTCTCCATCCCGAGATTGTTCCCTGAGTCCCAGGATTTCACATGTGATATGAACTCCTATGAAATACTGAAGCATAATATACTGGCAGGAAAACCCAGGATCTATCTGGATTCTTGGGATGAATTTCCTTGAATCTAACTGGGTTCACCAGTAGAAATCTGGCCAAGGTCCCTGGAGGTGAAGGACTCATGTCGAGGAAGTCAAGTCTGTCCAGAAGTCATGTAGGTGTGGTCAAGTCAAAGTGCCCAAAAGAGCTTCCCTGCAGACTGACAGCACACTTGACACTCAAGAGACTGACAAGGCTGGGCGCGGTGGCTCACATCTGTAATCCCAGCACTTTGGGAGTCCGAGGCGGGTGGATTACCTGAGATCAGGAGTTCAAGAACAGCCCAGCCAACATGGTGAAACCCCATCCCTACTAAAAACACAAAAATTAGCTGGGTGTGGTGGTGCATGCCTGTAGTCCCAGTTACTCAGGAGGCTCAGGTAGGAGAATCACTTGAACCCGGGAGGTGGAGGTTGCAGTGAGCTGAGATCACACCACTGCACTCCAGCCTGGGCGACAGAGCAAGACTCCATCTCAAAAACAAAAAGAGACTGACAAGATAGAACAGACACTAGGATCCATGGGTGTTCACCAGGTTTTCTGTGGTGAATAAGCCCATGTCTAAAGGACCAGAGACTCTATCATTGGATACAGCTGGATACAAATCTTAACCACTTTCTAGCTTTGTGACTTTACAAATAACTTTATGTGCCTGAGTTCCTTTAAATTCATATCATTGGTGTATAATGAGGTTTATAACGCACTTGCAAACTGCCTCACAGAGAAGGCACCCAACAAACCATTCATTAATTAATTCAACAAATACATGCCAGGAAGAGTGCTTTACATGTATTATTTTATTTCATCTTCACAATTGTATGATTGGCCCTTATGTAACAGGAGGGCAATCGGGAGGACATTTTAAAAGAGATACCCCTAATAAATAAATAAAAGAGATCCCAATCCAGAAGAGTCAGGGCACCTCTGCAGAAAGAGGAGATGGACCCTGGAATGCAGCCAGAGTAGAAATATGTGGCCTGCAGTCAGCCGTTCCCAGAAGGGAAGCCAAAAGTGCCTCTAGAGAGTCAGGACTGAGCATGTGCCAAGCCCAGAGAACACAATCAGCCAATCAGGATAGGATCTGCCAAGGAAGCCTTTCCTATCCCTCTCCCCTCCTCTCTTGCCCCTTGAAGCTCCAAGCCTGTGGTGGGATGATGGAGAGGGGAAGCACCAGGAGGGGAAATGGAGAAGTCAACCCCTCCCCATCCCCTACTATAGGCTTAGCAGCCTGAAGTAATACCCAGCTTGGGAAGAAGAGTGGCTTGAACCCTGAATGAAGGTCGGAATATGACCCTGGACTGGTCATTTTTTTATTACACAAATTGGATCATTCTATGGCTACAAACAACCAGGGTGTATTTTCTTAAGTCTAAAAGAGGCTGTAAAAGCTAAGATATGCATCTGATATTTCACCTAGAGACAGGGAAAAACTGGCCCACAGAGTAGATTTGACAGGAAGGGAGAGAATAGCTTGTTTATATACTGTAGAGTTCCACTCTTTCAACAAATCATTGCCTATAATATAAAAGATATTCACCGGTAGTCCCAGCTACTTGGGAGGCTGAGGTGGGAGGATCACTTGAGCCCAGGAGGTTGAGGCTGCAGGAGCTATGATCACACCACCGCATTCCAGCCTGGGTGACCGAGCAAGACTCTGTTTCAAAAAAAAAAAAAAAAATTTTCACCTATTGATCCTATGAAACCTGGAAAATGAGAATGGGGGTGGATGGAGGAGAGCATGGCCATCAGCCAAATTAAAAAGTAAGTCTGAAAATACTCGTTGCTAAGCTTAAAGATGACTATTCCATGCTGATATGGAAGTCTATATGCATGAAAATAGTCCCTGAGTCTCCATAGCACCATATGTGGCTCTACCACAACACACTGGGATTAGTTATTAGTTAGTCATTCAATCTGGATAGACTGGTCAAAGAGCTATAAAGCTCAAAGTGGGCCAGGTACAGTAGTTCATGCCTGTAATCCCAACAATTTGGGAGCACAAGGCAGGAGGATTGCTTGAAGCCAAGAGTTCAAGACTAGCCTAGGCAACATAGTGAGATGCTGTCTCTACCAAAAATTGTAAAACTTAGCCAGGCATGGTGGTGTGCGCATGTAGTCCTAGCTATTTGGGAGACTGAAGCAGGAGAATCACTTGAGGCTGCAGTGACCCATGATCGCACCACTGCACTCCAGCCTGGGCAACAGAGAGAGAGCCTGTCTCAACAATAACAACAACAATAACAAAGCTCAAAGTAAAGCAGGAGCTATAATGTGAAGAAGTCAGACTACTTTCTGATTTATTCAAATTAGATTGACACTAACTTAGGTTATCTAGGACTCCTCTTCCTCCCCACCAAAACAAGAGCTTTCCACATTGTCTGAATTCACCAGACACACATCCACCCATTCCTTTACTTCATCTTGCATGGATCTAACCAATGAATAAAAGGGTTGTGGGTCTTGAAAGATCCATATGCTCACGTGCTTTGCAACTGGATATAACAATATTAAATAATGTCGGCCTGTCGCTGTGGCTCACATCTCTAATCCCAGCACTTTGGGAGGCCGAGGCAGGCGGATCACGAGGTCAAGAGATCAGGACCATCCTGGCCAACATGGTGAAACCCCGTCTCTGCTAAAAATACAAAACTTAGCTGGGTATGGTGGCACATGCCTGTAGTCCCAGCTACTTGGGAAGCTGAGGCAGGAGAATTGCTTGAACCCAGGAGGTGGAGGTTGCAGTGAGCCGAGATGGCACCACTGCACTCCAGCCTGGTGACAGAGTGAGACTCTGTCTAAAAAAAAAGAATATTATTAAATAATTTCAAGTATTGGCAGGGCAGAAGGGCACGGTTAGCCAAGAGCCCACCAGGGCTTCAATATACTGGTAATATTCTGTATCTCAGTTGGGAGGCCAATGTATTTATTTTATTGTTCTTATACACACGTATAATGGTATAATAAAATTACATAATCAAAATGGAAAAAAGAAAAGGAAACAACAAACAAGGTCTTTTTTTTTTCTTGAGACAGAGTCTCGCTCTGTCACCAGGCTGAAGTGCAGTGGTATAATCTCAGCTCACTGCAACCTCTACCTCCCAAGCTCAAGTGATTCTCCTACCTCAGCCTCCCGAGCAGCTGGGACCACAGGCGCATGCCACCACACCTGGCTAATTTTTGTATTTTCAGTAGAGACCCGGTTTTGCCACGTTGGCCAGGCTGGTCTCAAACTCTTGACCTCAAGCGATCCGCCCCCCTTGGCCTCCTAAACTACCAAGATTACAGGAGTGAGCCACTGCACCCCACCAAGATCTTTATTTTTTAAAAACTCACTCACAATTTTTCAAAAGCAGATTATGCTTTAGTATTGCCAGTCTACTTCTGCATGCCCATCTCCAACTGTTCAAGATCCATTTCAAATGACAGCCCGGTGAGGCCTTCCCTGACATGTCCTCTTCCCACAGAGGAGCCCACTGTTCACATCTATGTGGCCACAGCGCCTGATCACTGTCCCGTGGGATGCACACTGCACGTGTCCCTCTTTCCGAGGGAAAGGAAGACATCATCTTGGTGTTCTTTATATTTGAAACACCTACACAACGGTGTCTTGCATATAATAGATGCTCAGGACAGCTTAAATTGTTTCTTAAGATATCTCCTGAAATTACAAAATAACATAGAATAATCATTAATGTTACAACTGAATCTGGTTTTCAACCTCAAATAGATCAATGCTATCCAGGTGCTTCCAACATCGCCAATATATTTGAAACGCTGCCTATCAGTATTTTTAGCTAGTTGTCTTTCCTTGCTGGTGAATAACTGCCACAACTGTAGATATGAGCTCATTTGAAGGAATGAAAAGAGCTCTCCCTAAGATCATTTAATAGACCTCTGCATAATTATCAATTTCCTCTTGAAGCTAACATTTGCTAAAAGAAAAGGAAAGATTCTATTAATGATCAAAATACTTGACTTTCTGGACCTATTCCATTTAATGGGGAAAACTCAGTTCTCCAGTCTTGGGTTACTGCCAGGTGTTCTTTTACCGGGAATTATTCTAAACTTCTAATCACAGTTCAACAACCATCTGCCAAATCATATACAGGTATTGATATTTGCCACTCTACAGTTAAATTACATCAGATGTCAATGCAATCAACTCATTAGCGGGCTCATATCGAGCTTCAGTACTCACCACCCACTTTTGCTACTCTTTGATTAAACAGTGTATAGACCATAGTCCCTCCATCTAACCAGCTGATCAGCTCAGTCCCACTGCTAATACGAAATCAAATGAGCGGGAGAAGGAAGCGGTAAAAGAACCCTGTGAGCACCTTGGTCCCCTCTTAGGCCGAATATCAATATACTATAGTCTAGCAAGAAAAGCAAATGAAATTACAAAATTGCTTAGAGAATCATTCTAACGGAAAGTCACAAGAGGTCATTTAAAAAGCACTGTAATTGTCCCGAGATCACATTTTGCTAGCATTCTTCCACCTTCTCTGCTACCTGAGATTTTAAATCTTTCTTGCTGATGTAAAAACCATAAGCAAACCCGGAGTGTGACTGACATGTGCAGATTCTGAATGCTGGAGGTCAGCACAGCTTACTGGTAAGCTGCCCCCACTGCTCCAAATTTTATATCTCTTCTGTCCCTCAGTTATTGCCTGACATGATTTAACAACTGTAATTCCTTATTTAACGATGTCAAAGGTTTTTAGGAAATTGACTGTATTTCACCAACGATATATTTCTTCTTGATTACAGAGTGGTTAAAATGATTTTAAACCAAGACAGCAAAATAAAGCAGTAATAAAATCAATAAAAGGTGCTTAAAACATTCCTTCTATTAGGTAATGGCATTTAAAATATCCGTAGCTTGTAATGGCACTTAGGATATGCCCAAAAATCAATGAGCTAAATTACTTATTGAACTAGTTAATTTGAACATTGAGTTTTTTATGTATATTGATAAAATGGGCTTACAGAATACTGTCAAGTAGCAATACTGTGTCCATGGTCAGATGTCTCCCTCTACTGGAATAAAAAAATTAAACCATTTCTTCCAGTTATGGAACAAAAAGATAAAAAATTACAAGCTGTAGCCTCAAAAAGTCCACAAGAGACTTCTTAATCTTAAAAATCTCCAGAAATTCATGACAATAATATGAAATCATTAAGGATTAAAAACACACAGAGTTTCCAAAAACTTTGCCATTAACCTGGAATGTGGTATTTATATCCAGTATCAAATAGCAGATGAGAACCAGCATTAATTATTTCAAAACTCTTTTCCTAATTTTCTAAACATTATCCTAGGGGTTTGGGGGGATATATTATTAGAAATAAGATTCTAAAAGCCTTGAGTCCTCTCTCTTTGATGTCAGAAGAAAGAGGGTTTAGGCCGGGCGCGGTGGCTCACGCCTGTAATCCCAGCACTTTGGGAGGCCGAGACGGGCGGATCACGAGGTCAGGAGATCGAGACCATCCTGGCTAACCCGGTGAAACCCCGTCTCTACTAAAAAATACAAAAAAACTAGCCGGGCGAGGTGGCGGGCGCCTGTAGTCCCAGCTACTCCGGAGGCTGAGGCAGGAGAATGGCGTGAACCCGGGAGGCGGAGCTTGCAGTGAGCTGAGATCCGGCCACTGCACTCCAGCCTGGGTGACAGCGAGACTCCGTCTCAAAAAAAAAGAAGAAAGGGAGTTTGAATTCTAAAGGAGAAAGTATAAATCTATGCTCAAGGAAAAGTCTACTTTCTCAGATGTTTAATTTGATCAAAATCAAGTTGGAACTATCTCTGTAAAGGAAGGTTTTTGAGAACTCAATGTATGAATCCAAGTAACAGCTTCACATGCCTCTCCCTGCGTGGGGTGGTATAAGAGTTTCCAACACAACTGTTACCTTTTTTTTTTTCTTCCAAACATCTACTATTTAAAATGCTAAGTACTTTGCTGAAAAGACTCTTCACCGCTGTTCAATTTCTCCCCCTGCCAGTTGAGCCCTAAGCAGGTGTTAGAGTTCTGAAGAGCTCGCCTTAGGACTTTTAACTCTTAACTACAAAAGGGAGCTTCTGAAATTATGATAAAAGATATTAAGAGAGAAATGAGGGTGCAGAGGTATCTGACACATACCTGAAACTGTACATAGTACCGTTCAAAAAATTACAGCTACCCAGAACAAACAATTTTGGTTGTAAATGGTTTCATCAACAGTAACCCATATATTTTTGCAGTCATATTTCCACACATTTCATTTATATTCAAAACAATGAGCACATGTAAAGTTACATGCTCTGACAGAATTTTTTAATCAAAGAACTTTGCTCATTCTATATGAGTTTGGCTTTGTTTTGGGGTTGTTTTGTCTTTATGCGGGATGAAAGAGGAAACTACACAGAATAACGTTATTTTTTTGCATACTGAAACATCATTGGCAAGGCATTATGGATATACTGTGTAACCTAGTGCCCAGGTTCCACAATACAGTTGACCAATGTCTAACTCCTGCTAGATGTGAACGCTAAAAAGATGACTAAGCTGTGGTTCTGGCCTTCACACGTACCCCAGTACAAAAGAGATACACATCAAACGAACCATTACGATCAAACATGATGAGTACTGTAATAGAAATATGCACGTCTGTAATCCCAGCCTATCAGAAGGCTGAGACAGGAGGACTATTGGAGCCCAGGAGTTCAAGACCAGCCTGGGCAACATAGCAAGACACCATCTCAAATTTTTTTTTAAAAAAAGAAAGATGCATAAAGTGTTGTGAGGACCCAGAGCACAGAAGAACCAACTACACCTGGAGAAGGCAAGGAGAAAGCTTCTACAGAAAAGATGACCTTCTGAATGAGTCCTTGAGAACGACCTAGGAATGCTCCTGGTGTATAAGGAGTTCCAACTAAATTAGCACGGAGAAAAGCAAATTGTTGAAATAGTTGAACTCATTGGGATTTCAGGTAGGTCTGGCAGCGGGTGAGACCAGTAGCAAATAAGTTTCATAAAGGTTGGTTGAGGTCAAGTTGGGAAGTCTTGGATACCTTCCTAAAGTTCAGATTTTATCCTGTGGCACTAGAAAGGTTTTGAAGGCTTTTAAGGAAGTAATATTAGTGTCATCCAAAAGACCACCAGGATGGCTAAATAGTAGAAAGGAGAGCTTTATTGGCAATGTCAGTTTGCAAACCGGGAAAGGATGGACAGTCTCCAGCATGTGCCAAAGGTGCTGTCTCTTCAAAGAGGGGAAAAGTTGGGTTTTATGCCCTACAGGGCCTGCAACACACAATAGAGTCATACATATTCAGCAGGTTTGGGGAAAGCAATACATATTTATGAGGGAAGCTGAGTGCATGCACGATGGGCAAACATATATGTAACATACGTCCCATCTTCACCTTGGAGAGAGGTTTTAGCATTAAAATGAGGTGGAATTTAGCTGTTTACATCAAAAAGTGAACTACGGGACACAAAGGTGCGTAGCCTCCTCTATAAGCCGGCTGAAACTGGCTTAAGGCCTGCAATTGCTTATCAGAAAAGCATGTTCGTAAGGCCAGTCTTCTGGCCAGAGTTGTAGGGGTCTGGGTTGTAAATCAGACTTAGGAAGGGTCTCATAGCTCCTATTGTTAGGGAGTTTAGCAAGTGTGGTTTTCTTGTAGTCATAAGAATTTAGAAATTTGCCATGCCAGCTGGGACGTGAATGCTCAACCCATAGGTTTTGTTTTGTTTTTTGAGACAGGGTCTCACTCAGTTGCCGAGGCTGGAGTGCAGAGGCACAATCGCAGCTCACTGCAGCCTCAACATCTTAGGCTCAGGTGGTCCTCCCACCTCAGCCTCCCAAGTAGCTGGGACTACAGGTGCATGCCATCAGGACTGGCTAATTTTTGCATTTTTTGCAGAGACAGGGTTTCACCATGTTGCCCAGGCTGGTCTCAAAATCCTGGGCTCAAGCAACCTGACTGCCTTGGCCTCCCATAGTGCTGAGATTACAAGTGTGAGCCACTATGCCCGGCAGGTAACTTTTTGTTTCCTTAACCTTAGGGTCCATCTTAGTTGATAAAGGGACGTCTATTTTGATCTGTCAGATCACATCAGCACTACACTTTGTGGGAGGAGTGGAAGATCGCTTGAAGGTTCTGGCTGGAAGCAGCCAAGAGATACCTGCAATAATCTTGCTGGGAGCCAATAGAAGGCCCAGCCGAGGACTACTGAGATAAGGAACAAACTACAGACATTTAGAAAACACAGCTTCAACCAGATCAAGTATGTGTGCCTGTGCCCTGATATGGAAGGGACATACAAAACTGAAACCAGTGGCCACATTTGAGACAGGATTATGGCTGATTTTATTTTCTTCCAACAACTGTTATTGAATATTGTTGCTTCTGCTTTTTAAATTAAAAAGAAATGCTTCTTTGATTTAATGTCTTAAAAAAACAAGGAAAGGAAAAAAATCTCTGTCTTTAAAAAGATAAAGAGCTTCAGTGGGGTGCAGTAGCTCACACCTGTAATTCCAGCACTTTAGGAGGCCAAGGCAGGCAGATTGCTTGAGCTCAAGAGTTCAAGACCAGCCTGGGCAACATGATGAAATCCCACCTCTACCAAAAATACAAAAAATTAGCTGGGCATGGTAGTGCATGCCTGTAGTCCCAGCTACTCGGGAGGCTGGGAGATGAGAGGATCACTTGACCCCAGGAGGCGGAGGTAGCTGTGAGCTGAGATTGCACCACTGTACTCACGCCTGGGTTACAGAGTGCAACCCATCTCAAAAAAAAAAAGGAGCTTCAGCCAAGTGCAATGGCTCACACCTGTAATCCCAGGAATTTGGGAGGCCAAAGTGGGTGGACTGCTTAAGCCTAGGAGTTCAAGACCAGCCTGAGCAACATGGCAAAACCCTGTCTCTATAAAAAATGCAAAAAATTAGCCAGGCGTGATGGCATGCATCTGTGGTCCCAGCTATTCAGGAGGCTGAGGTGGGAGGACCACTTGAGCCTGGGAGATCGAGGCTGCAGACAGCCATGATCATGCCACTGCCGTCCTGCTAGGAACAATGAGACTCTGTTAAAAAAAAAAAAAAAAAGTAAAGAGCTTCAACTGTTTTCAAACGTTGTTCTTCTTTTGATGCTACATCCATCAATCTACATCCAAAAGTCAAGTAAAACAGAGAAGAAAAAAAAGTTTCATTTTTACACAACCATGAAGCATGGCTCTGAAGAGAATCAGAATGGCAAGGTAAGGGTGAAGGGAACTTTCCTTCCACCCTCTGGAGTTGCAGTAAGTTGAGTCTCTGGAATAAATTGGCCATAGACAGATTAACAGGAGAAAAGGCTTACAAATATATTACATGCACATGCATGGGGGTCCCACAGAGCATGAGACTTGGAGAACATCTACAACCACCTGACAGCCTCTTCCTGCCTGCTGCACAAATAAAGACCACGGCATTGCAGTGAAGAAAGAGTTTAACTGACACGAGGCTGGCCATGCCACGAGGGAGACAGAGCTGTTACTCAAATCAATCTCAAAGGCTGGTAGGTTGGGGCTTTTTCAAAGGCAGTTTTGGGGGAAGGGATGGAAGTGGGTAGGAAATGGGTGCTCGCTGCTGATTGGTTGGGCTAGAGATAAAATCATAGTGGGTGGAAACCAAACTGTCCTTTTTTTTTTTGAAACGGAGTTTCACTCTTGTTGCCCAGACTGGAGTGCAATGGTGCTATCTCAGCTCACCACAATCTCCACCTCCTGGGTTCAAGTGATTCTCCTGCCTCAGCCTCCTGAGTATCTGGGATTACAGGCATGCACCACCACACCCAACCAATTTTGTATTTTTAGTGGAGACAGGGTTTCTCCATGTTGGCCAGGCTGGTCTTGAACTCCCAACCTCAGGTGATCTGCCTGCCTCAGCCTACCAAAGTGCTGGAATTACAGGCATAAGCCACCTCACCTGGCCAGAAGCTGTCCTCTTGAGCTGAGCTGCTCCTGTGTGGGGCCACAGGAGTGGTTTGGCAGTCCAGGTGGAGCTGTCAGAGGTGTTCGAACCAGAGTGACTCCATTTTGAGTGAGGGCTGGGAAAATGAGGCTGAGACTTGCTGGGCTGCATTCCCAGAAAGTTAGGTATTCCTAACCTCTAGATGTTTATGGTTAAGGGAACGAATTAATAATGTTTACCAAACAGACCCAGACTTAGGAGTATCCAGATATCCCAAAGTCTGGAGAACAAGGGCATTCCTAATTTTGCTTGAAAGATAATAATATCGATTCTTGTAAAATACAGTAATTAAGAAAATTAACCCTTTATCACAAACCCTTGTAGCAGAGCACATCTCCCCATATATATGACTATCCTACCTAGGGTGGATGCATTCCGCGTCTTACTTTTGGGAACGTCCTACTCTGTCTATGGAGTAGCTGTTCTTTCACTACTTTACTTTCTTAATAAACTTGCTTTTCCTTTGCACTGCATACTCGCCCTGAATTCTGTCTTGCACGAGAACCAAGAACCCTCTCTTGGGGTCTGGATTGGGATCCCTTTCCTGTAACAGAGCCATCAGGTCCAGTGGGAGCCATGGGTGTCAGACATGCAAAAAAACCTGAAAAGATATCTCAAAGAGCCAATCGACCACAGTGATGTTATCTGTCGGCACAATTGGGGAAGCTGCATATCTTGCGACCAGCCTACACCTCAGCAGAATTCAGGCTCCTCTCCTCCCGCTAGCCTGGTAGTCTCTATTAGCAGTGGTTGAGTTTTAGGGAAGGGCTACTATCATTTAAACTATAACCTAAACATCTTCCAAAGTTAGCTCAGCCTAAGCCAAGGAATAATTAAGGCAGACTGAAAGCTAATGGCAAGAGGGGGGCATTGGCCAGATCAGATCTCCTCACTGCCAAGATTTTCTCACTGACATAATTTTTGCAAAGGTGGATTCAAGTCCAGATGGTGGAAGTTTATGTAGTATCCTGAGCTACAGAAAGAAATAGTGGGTTGGGGCTGAGCATGGTGGCTCACACCTGTAATTCAAGCACTTTAGGAAGCCAAGGCAGATGGATTGCTTGAGCTTAGGGGTTTGAGACCAGCCTGGGCAACATGGTGAAACTCCATCTCTACTAAAATAAAAAAATTAGCTGGACATGGTGGCACATGCCTGTAGTCCCAGCTACTGGGGAGGATGAAGCATAAGAATTGATGAACCTGGGAGGCAGAAGTTGCAGTGACCCAAGGTCGTGTCACTGTACTCCAGCCTGGGCAACACAGTGAGACTCCATCTCAAAAGGAAGGAAGAAAGGAAGGAAGAAAGGAAGGAAGGAAGGAAGGAAGGAAGGAAGAAAGGAAGGAAGGAAGGAAGGAAGGAAGGAAGGAAGGAAGGAAGGAAGGAAGGAAGGAAGGAAGGAGGGAGGGAGGGAGGGAGGGAGGGAGGGAGGGAGGGAGGGAGGGGAGGAAGGAAGGAAGGAAGGAAGGAAGGAAGGAAGGAAGGAAGGAAGGAAGGAAGGAAGGAAGGAGAGAAATGGAGGTTGGGGTTTCTAGGGGGTGATGATGGCAACAGGCTACAGGAGGTTGGGAGAGGAAACACAGGAGGAACAAAGGCTGTCTCGTTATGCAGATAAAGTCTCTCAGGTACTGACCTTTTTAGTCTCCTTTCCTGTGAGTCAGTCTTTGCTGTTTGATGAGATTATAGGCAGAGGGCTCATGACAATTACATCCCTCCTGGAGGAACTTTCCCTTAGTCAGATAAGGAAACTTCAGAAAAAGCCACTCCCACAACTTAGAGAGGGAAAGAGGGGCAAGAGACTGGGGGTGGGAGAAGGTCAGACAGACCTTGGCTCTCCTTTAGTTCAAAGCTCTCAGCAGGCCAAAAGCACCATACTTTTTCTGATCCCCAATAGCCAAGAAAACAAAAGTAGCCTCAAGACATCTTAAAATATTCAAGAGACTAAACTAGTTGTTTGCTTATTTATGTTAATTTAATGCGTTCTTTTTATTAAAGCAGAAAGCATGCATAATCAAAGAAGAGGAAAATTCAGAATAAAGGTCTTATGAGGCTCAAACCAAAGTAACTCCCAAGGCTGAATCTGACCTCCTGGGTTTTCTTTTTATCGTCAACAGTTATAAGTGTTCCTGTACCAATCTTAAAGTGTCGTGTTTTAATCTCAGCAGCCTCTAACACAGATTCTGAAAGAAAATTAACTCTTCAGATGGGAGGTTTCCTGCCGTCTACACACCACAGTCCCTCTGGGCTTCATCCAAGATAGGTGAACTGTGCTCCATTGTGACGGCCTCACAGGCTCTCAAAGCACAATGGAAAGTGATTTTTTAACGTATTTGTACCATGCAAAGGTTCCTGTGGAGAGTTCCATTTCCTGGATATGAACTAGAAATTGCTGCAATTTTTCCAGTTCTTTTTAATTTGCAGCTAAATGAAATATGACAACAAGAGGAATAACAAGCAGGTAGATATCCAAGGCCAACACATAGGGTCATCACTTGTGTCAAGCATAAAACAAGGAAAACCTCTTTAAACAAACCAGGTCTTTCTGTAACAATTATCCATGGGAAAAATGAAAATGATCATAAATACATTTTAGAAACAGGAGTTTTTTTTAAAAAACACAATTTTCTTTTTTTTTTTTTTTTTTTTTTTTTTTTGAGATGGAGTCTCTCTCTGTAACCCAGGCTGGAGTGCAGTGGCACAATCTCGGCTCACTGCAACCTCTGCCTCCCAGGTTCAAGCAATTCTTCTGCCTCAGCTTCCCATGTAGCTGGGATTACAGGCGTGCACCACCACACCCGGCTAATTGTGTATTTTAGTAGACATGGGGTTTCACCATGTTGGCTAGGCTGGTCTCAAACTCCTGACCTCAGGTGATTCACCCACCTCAGCCTCCCAAAGTGCTAGAATTACAGGCATGAGCCACCATGCCCAGCCAAAAAACACAATTTTCATAAACAAAAACACCCAAGGCAAAAGACAAGGATAAAGAAATTGTACATACAAAAGTGAATTTCAACTCTTATTCTGCTGGGTTACATAAATACAAATACCAGGAAATAAAAGTACGATTTTTTTTTTTTTTTTTAATAGAGATGAAGTCTCACTATGTTGCCCAGGCTGGTCTTGAACTCCTGCGCTCAAGCAAATCTCCCAGATAGGCCTCCCAAAGTGCTAGGATTACAGGCATGAGCCGCTATGCCCAGACAAAAGTACGAAATCCTTATAACCTGTTATAAAATGTAATGATGATAACCCTACAATATAATGACAACCACGTCTAACATCTGTTAGGTTCTTACTATGTTCCAGCAATTGTGCTAAGTTCTTCATATCACAGGATACTTGTTTTGGCCTGCCCAGCACCCATTCCCCCTTTTGGTGACAGCACCCCCTTTGTCCTTCCCTATTTCAGGTGATCCTGGTGAGCTAATCCATGACAGTTTCCCCATTCCCAGGCTGATCCCAAACTAGACACAGAGAACTCCATTCTCCTAGGCACAGTGGTTAGTTCAGGGATGGCTGCTGAGAAATAAAAATAAAATCCTAAGCCACTGAACTGTATTAATGAACCCCTTCTTAGCCAAGGGGACCCCAGAGAGAAACCTTAAAACCTAAGCCACTCATGATGGGACGATGGCTCAGACACCCCTCATTAGACCTGCTACCTTGTTAACTGTCATTAGACTTTCTTTCCTAAGGGTTAAACAGAAACCAGCCCTTTCAAAAGACTTGCTGCATGGATTTCACTGGACTCCCTTCCTTTCTGCAGTTCCAACACAATTAACCCACATTCCTTCCTGATAAGAGGCCACCAATCGTGGACTGTTTCTGGCTGGACACGGGATGGCTCTGGGTCCTCCATTTCACCCTTCGACACAGAGAGCCTAATTTTAATGCATTTAAATGCTAACTCTCAGTTGGGCACAGTGGCTCATGCCTACAATTGCAGCACTTTGGGAAGCTGAGGCAGGAGAAGTGCTTGAGCCTGGAAGTTCAAGACCAGCCAGAGTAACACAATGAGACCCCATCTCAAAAACTAAATTAAATATTAATTCTCCACCCAAAGTGTACATGGGACATATGTAACACATTTGCTTACTATGCATGCATGCATCCCCCACTTCGAGAATATTCATAGCTCTTCCTAGAATCTGTTGAATATGGACATTTAACCAACTCATTTGGCATAAATGCATTCCACCCTTCCCTCCCTCAAAGTGCTGGCTTTTGGTTTCTTCCAGAGGCTATGTTTCCCAGCCTGCAAGACAGCCAGCTGTAGGTTGCAACCCTTTATAATAAATAAAGTTCTCCTTTCCAAATTTACAGATCTTGTGATTTTTAAGTTGACAACCTGGGTCCTGCAAAGCCAAACAAGTTTCCTAAATAAGGATTTTGAGTTCAAGGTATACTTTTCATTAAAGATGTAAACCTGGGACTGTCTAGCCATCTGTTTCCCAGTCACTGGCAGGACACTGGTCTGAAAATGGAGCCAAAACACAAAAGGATGCTGAAAGGTGGAGAGAGAAACGCATTTCAAATCCTGGAACCATCAGGGCCCTCTGAATTGCCTGTAACATGAGATAATAAATTTCCCTTTGTGCTTCAGCTGGTAAAAGTAGGATTCCACCTCTAGCAATCAAGAGTGATCTAGAATACTCACCCTTTGTATTATTGTCTCCTTTTATAGATGAGGAAACTAAGGATGTTAAAATGTACAAGTCTGTCTGCTTGTAGAGACTGCACTATGCTCTACTGCACTGCTAATATGATAACCTATTCTTCAGTGATTTCCACTAAAAAACAGTAATAGTAATAATAAACTATAGAAAAAAAAACTGAAAAACATAGAACAGCAAAAAGGTGAAATACACTCTACTCACTGTCGTTACTCAAAGACAACCACTGTTAACAATTTGGTGTATTTCCTTCCAGGCTTTTTTCTGAAGCATTACTCTAGTATTACATCACATTAACAGTTGAGTATTCAGAGTACTTTTTAAAAATTCTATATTAAGTCTTTCTTGTCTTGCTATAAAAAATACCTGAGACTGGGTAATTTATATGAAAAGAGGTTTAATTGGCTCACAGTTCTGCAGGCTGTACAGAAGGCATGATGCCAGCATCTGATCTGGGGAGGCAAAGAAAGCTTTTACTCACAGCAGAAGGTAAAGCAGGAGTAGGCACTCCTATGGCAAAAGCAAGAGAAAGAGAGACAGTGGGGCCGGGAAGGTGTGACACACTTTTAAATGACCAGATCTCACGAGAACTCATTCACTATCACAAAGACTGCACAAAGTCATGAGGAATCCATCCCCATTTATAAAGAAATGAGGTTTAATTGGCTCATGGTTTTGCAGGCTGTACAGGAAGCATGAGGATGGCATCCGCTTGACTTCTTAGGAGGCCTCAGGAAACTTACAATCATGGCGGAAGGCAAAGGGAGAGCTGGCACCTCAAGTGACCAGGAGCAAGAGGAAGAGAGAGACTGGGGAGGTGCTACACACTTCTAAACAACCAGATCCCATGAGAACTCTATCATAAGAATGACACCTGGGGGGAGATCTGCCCCCATGACCCAATCACCTCCCATCAGGCCCCCCTTCCAACACTGAGAACTACAACATGACCTGAGAACTGGGTGGGGATACAGAGCCAAGCCATATCATGATTCAACATGAGATTTGGGTAGGGACAAATATCCAAACTATATCAAACTGGTACTTCGTATTTCTTACACGTATTAGGATTCCCATATCACTGTACTATGTGTCACAAAACATAAGTCCCACCTTTAAGGAAGTTACACTGAAGAAGACAGATTGAGGGCCATGTGTGCAGTCATTGAGGCTTGCTCAGAAGTACGAAAAAATTTAAAACATTCAGACCCAACTGAAAGGTGAGCACCGTGTACACAAGACCTCTTAGCAATACAAATGTTCACTTACCTACATTCCTGGAAAGAATCAAAAGTAAATTATAATAATCATAAAATTATTAGAAGTTTTTAAAAACATGGCTTTGAGAATTTCATTCATTCAATAAGCAGTTATAACTGAGAGCTATTATGTGCCTAGCACCGGCCCGCCTTGAGATACAAAATGAATAGCCCAAAACCCCCACCCTCCAGGGCCCCTCATTGTACCATGGGAGTCTGAGAACAAACAGGGACTGATAACACAGTAAGTACAAGAAGAATCCATATGCAAAATGCTTGAGTCTAACTGTCCCGGGGGCCAGGGTCTTCACAAAGACTCCTGAGCTGAGACTAAAGAATGGGTGAGGGGTTCTTCAAGCAGACAACAGAGGGAAGGACCCTGCAGGCCTAGAGAAAACATGTGCAAAAGGACCAGGGCAGGAGCAAGTGAGCACAGCAGGGAAATCATCCCCGTGGTTGGCATTTAGGTGGCAGGTAACGAAGCTAGAAGAATAGTCAGGGTCCAGAAAGTGACAAGCCTCTGAAGCAGGACCAGGTGCTCACTGACCAATCAGATTTCTTTGGAAAAGGAGTGGAATTTCTAGAATGACATCGACGTGCCTGACTAGGTCCCTTCAATGGTGGGAGTATCTGCTAAGCTCAGGAATACATAAGAAGGAACAAGTCTGGGAGGGAAAATGGCAAATTCAACTATGTCCTGGTCAACTTGAAATGCTTATGGCACATAGAAATCTGGGTGGGGAGATCCTGTAGGCAGAAGCCTATCCAGATTGGAATTCAGGAAACAGTTTTAGGCTTAAGATATTTTAATAGAGGCCAAGGTAGGAGAATCGTTTGAGCCCAGGAGTTCAAGACCAGCCTGGGAAACATAGTGACACTCTGTCTCTACGAAAGAATAAAAAATAAAAAATTTAGCCAGTCATGGTGGTACATGGCTTGTAGTCCCAGCTAGTCAGGAGGCTGAAGTGAGAGCATTGCTTGGGCCCAGGAGTTTAAGGTTGCAGTGAGCTATGATCATACCACTGCACACCAGCCTGGGTGAAACAGCAAGACCCTGTATCGAAAAAAAAAAAAAAGATAATGAACTGACTATTATCATCATCCAGATTAGGCACAACCACAGAAAATGCATAAAAGACTCTTAGCAAGTCAGGGTGTCTTGCCTAAATTTCCTACAGAAATTAGAGTTCTCGGGTGGGTATGGTGGCTGACTCACACCTGTAATCCTAGCACTTTGGGAGGCTACGGCGGGTGGATCACTTGAGGTCAGGAGTTCAAGACAAGCCTGGCCAACATGGTGAAACCCCATCTCTACAAAAATACAAAAATTAGCCAGACATGATGACAGGTGCCTGTAATCCCAGCTACCTGGGAAGCTGAGGCAGAAGAATCGCTTGAACCCGGGAGGCAGAGGTTGCAGTGAGCCAAGATTGTGCCACTGCACTCCAGCCTAGGCAACAGTGCAAATCTCTGTCTCAAAAATAAATAAATAGATAAAATAAATAAAGAGTTATCTTCCTCTGACCCAAGGTATACTACGCCTAGTTTCCTCATACAGTGTTCCCCAAGGAAAAGAAAGTGCAGTGGCTGGGCACAGTGGCTTGCGCCTGTGATCCCACTACTTTGGGAGGCTGAGGCAGGCGGATCACCTGAGGTCAAGAGTTCAACACCAGCCTTGTCAACATGGTGAAACTAAAAATGCAAAACATAGCCGGCTGTGGTGCCAAGCACCTGTAATCCCAGCTACTTGGAAGGCTGAGGCAGGAGAATCACTTGAACCCAGGAGGCAGAGGTTGCAATGAGCCGAGATCGCACCACTGCACTCCAGCCTGGGTAACAAAGCGAGACTCCGTCTCAAAAAAAAAAAAGAACGAAAAAAGTGCAGAGTTTGGGATCACAGTACCTACCGACATAGAACACAAACTTAACTCACAGTTAACCTGACATTCAAATGGGCAGGGAACCTGTGCTCCCTTATTTTTGTCCATAACTAACCTTCCTTCACAAGCCCCCATATGCTGATTACATAGGAAAAACTAACTTTTTAAAAATTAGGCAGGAGGATTGCCTGAGGCTGGAGTTTGAGACCAGACTGGGCAACATAGCAAGACCACCATCTCTACAAAACCAAAATCAAATTAAATATCCAAATTGGTTTAAAGTAAGCAATCTCTAGAAAAGTTTCCATCCCGGCCAGACGTGGTGGCTCAAGCCTGTAATCCTAGCACTTTGGGAGGCCGAGACGGGCGGATCACGAGGTCAGGAGATCGAGACCATCCTGGCTAACACGGTGAAATTCCGTCTCTACTAAAAAATACAAAAAAAACTAGCCAGGCGAGGTGGCAGGCGCCTGTAGTCCCAGCTACTCCGGAGGAGGCTGAGGCAGGAGAATGGCCTAAACCCGGGAGGCAGAGCTTACAGTGAGCTGAGATAAGGCCACTGCACTCCAGCCTGGGCAACAGAGCGAGACCCCATCTCAAAAAAAAAAAAAAGAAAAGAAAAGTTTCCATCCCTGGCTCCCTGGCTGGGTGTGGTGGCTCAAGCCTGTAATCCCAGCACTTTGGGAGGCTGAGACGGGCGGATCACAAGGTCAGGAGATCGAGACCATCCTGGCTAACCCCATGAAACCCTGTCTCTACCAAAAAATACAAAAAACTAGCCGGGCAAGGTGGCGGGCGCCTGTACTCCCAGCTACTCGGGAGGCTGAGGCAGGAGAATGGCGTAAACCCAGGAGGCGGAGCTTGCAGTGAGC
The DNA here is from genome assembly GCF_043159975.1 of Macaca nemestrina. Taxonomy (NCBI): domain Eukaryota; kingdom Metazoa; phylum Chordata; class Mammalia; order Primates; family Cercopithecidae; genus Macaca; species Macaca nemestrina. The sequence continues at coordinate 69,111,389 of NC_092142.1, read as the reverse complement.
TGAGATCCAGCCACTGCACACCAGCCTGGGCGACAGAGCAAGACTCTGTCTCAAGAAAAAAAAAAGAAAGAAAAAAAGAAAAGTTTCCATCTCACCCAGGCATGGCGGCTCACACCTGTAATCCCAGCACTTTGGGAGACCGAAGCAGGAGGATCACTTGAGGTCAGGAGTTCAAGATCAGGCTGGCCAACATGGCAAAATTCCGTCTCTACTAAAAATATAAAAATTAGCTGAGCATGGTGGCATGCTCCTGTAGTCCCAGCCACCCAAGAGGCTGAGGCAGGAGAATCACTTGAACCCAGGAGACTGAGGTTGCAGTGAACCAAGATTACGACACTGCACTCCAGCCCACCAAAGCGAGACTCCATCTGAAAAAAAAAGTTTCAGTCAGGCATGGTGGCTCACGTCTGTAATCCCAGCAGTTTGGGAAGCCGAGGTGGGCAGATCACCTGAGGTCAGGAGTTCACGACCAGCCTGACCAACATGGAGATACCCCATCTCTACTAAAAAAATACAAAATTAGCCAGGCATGGTGGGCGCATGCCTGTAATCCCAGCTTCTCAGGAGGCTGAAACAGGAGAATTGCTTGAACCTGGGAGGTGGAGGTTGCGGTGAGCTGAGATCGCACCATTGCACTCTAGCCCAGGCAACAACAGTGAAACTGTCTCAAAAAAAAAAAAAAGGAAAAAAAAGTTTCCATCTCTTAGTGGCATCCTCCTTTCCCTCTCTTTTGTCCCTAAGGAGTACAGAAACATGGGGTGAGAGGGATGGGGTTTACGTGACTCAGTGGCCATGAAGGAAAGGGGCCTGTCCCCACACTCATCCTTGGTATGCCATGGTCTGATGGTCTCTGATGCAATGTCTCTTATGGCCTGGTCGCTAGGGGCCTTGCTGGCCTCCCAAGTGTGTTCAGGGCTGGTGCACTCGAGACCCTTTCCTGGGGCTAGGCTGTTCCAGGGTGCTCTCAGGACAACCGGTCCCACCTCAGTGCCTCTGAGGTGTACCTGTGACTCCAGTTCGGGCCTATTCAGGCACCCTGTGCTATGGAATTCAACACAGAGCAGAAGCCTCCCCCACCATTACAGCCTCCTCCTGCTGCCACTTGTGGTCCTGTCCATGTCATAGCAGAACCAATGGTGGCTCAGGCAACCAAATCTGAAAGCCCCATTCCATAGCCTTCATTGCGCTATCAACTGTGCCACCATGACCAGCTAATTTTTGTATTTGTAATAGAGACAGGGTTTCACCATGTTGGCCAGGCTGGTCTCAAACTCCTGATGTCAGGTGATCCACCCGCCTTGGCCTCCCAGAGTGCTAGGATTACAGGCCTGAGCCCCCACGCCCAGCCACTCTCCACATTCTGGATCACACTCTGTTAGAGAAATAATATGAGCAGTGCTACTACTTGTGCCCAAATGTTTCACAGAGCTTTTACAAAACAACTCTTTACATAAAGCTTACCAACGTGGCTTTCTGGACTCAGATATAAAGGGCTGAACTGAGAGCCAACTCTGAGTGGTAGATTCATACTATCCCATGAATCATCATTTTCTTTCTAAAAACTAAGGGTGTGTTTCTGGGCCAAACCAGTGTATCTGACCCTTCTCTTAAGATGAGTGCCATTGCGGGTCTCTCAGCGATTCATACAATTAGAGATCTAGTGGGCCTACCTTAGTTTGCCAGACATTCCCAAGGATGTCTGAACCCAACAACACGTACAGCCTAGGCTAAAGGTGGTATCTCTGCTATGCATTCTTTTTTCTTCAAAATCTCTTAAGACGATAAATAGAGGCTGCAAAGTTCAAGGTATTGCTGAAATGCTGGTAAGACCGTTATTCCTCGTTCTGGAATTAGCAAAAATAACAACTCTTTTAAGATGCTGTAGTCTGTGGAGGCTAACTCCCTAAACTGAAAGATAAAAATGATCAAAGGAGAGGAAAATGTATTATCCTTAGACTCCCATCAGGTTCCCTCAAAGTTAAGTCCAAAATTCAATGAACAAAAGAAAATGGATTTCTTACACCTCCCTTCGGCATTCCTCTAAATAAATTCAGCCCCCATTAGTGGCTACAATATCAGAGATGATTTTATAAGTCAGTTCTATTTTTAAAAGGGGAGTGGCAATGTGGAAAATGCCTTCTTTATGATTTCCAGTGGTCTTCTTTATACTCTATGCATTTAGTCAAAATGATGTTTCTGTCAGACTCCAATTCTTTTTTTTTTTTTTTTTTTTTTTGAGACAGAGTCTTGCTCTGTCACCCAGGCTAGAGTGCAGTGGCACCATCTTGGCTCACTGCAAGCTCCACCTCCCAGGTTCACGCCATTCTCCTGCCTCGGCCTCCCCAGCAGCTGGGACTACGGGCACCCACCACCACGCCCAGCTAATTTTTTTGTATTTTTAGTAGAGACGGGGTTTCACCGTGTTAGCCAGGATGGTCTCCATCTGCTGACCTTTTGATCCACCCGCCTCAGCCTCTCAAAATGCTGGGATTACAGGTGTGAGCCACTGTGCCCGTCGGGACTCCAATTCTTAAATCTTATTTGACACATAAGAAAAATCAAAACCAATCTTTGATCATCCGATAGCCATTAAATCCTTAATTACAAATTAGAAGGGAATCTCCTTCACAGGCTTCCCATAATAGACATGTCTACCCTGTGTCAAATGGCATCATGTAAGAGATGAAATAACCTCTACTTTGAATCAGACACTAAACACCAGCAAGCAGGCTTTATTTAACACATGACACCATACGAGCTGACTTAAATATTCTTAACCTAAAAGTTTTGTTATCTTAGAATGTAGGAGCAGTCATCTGATAGTCAAATCAAAAATATTAAAAGAAAGAAAACCCAAAGCAATGTTCCCAAAAGTAAAAAGAGTACATGAAATGAAAGGGATTGATAGGACTCAGAAAGAATATCAAAAGCTCCCTGATTACGAGGCGGAGCTTGCAGTGAGCCGAGATCGCACCAGTGCACTCCACTCTGGGCGACAGAGCAAGACTCCATCTCTAAAAAAAAAGTTCCCTGATTACATTGGAAGAAGGGTAAGACTCAGAGCAAAAGTCTCCTGGTCATTCGTCAAACATGCAGAGCTGAGGGCTCCTGAGCAATTGTGGGACTCAACCACAAAATGTGTAACTAATTACACCTATAATTAGTTATGAGCTTGGGGGATAAAAATTAAAAACGAGACGTGTTATCGAGTAACCCCAAAACAAAGACTACTACTACACTCTGAAAGCAGGTTCTTCAAAACTTTCAAACAAACATTTCATCTAGAAGAACACACACCAAACTGTTAGAGGTGATTATATGTGGGCAGTGGGATTATGGGAGATTTTTGCTTTATATGCTTTACATTTCTGTACTGCTTGAAGTTCTAACAATGAGTGTGCATTACTCTTAGGAACAGAAAGCATACTTTTAGATATTTTTGGTAAGTATATTAACATTTTCAAAAATTTAAAAAAAAAAAATTATGAGCCAGCAAGAGTTTTCATTTTTATTTATTTAAGAGACAGTCTCACTCAGGCTGGAGTGCAGTGGCACAATCACAGCTCACTATAACATCATACTCCTGGGCTCAAGCAATCCTCCCACCTCAGCCTCCCAAGTAGTAGCTGGGACTATAGGTCTATAGGTGAATGCCACCATGCTCGGCTTTTTTTTTTTTTTTTTTTTTTTTTGAGAGACAAAGTCTGGGTATGTTGCCCAGGCTGGTCTCAAATTCCTGGCGTTAAGCAATCCTCCCACCTTGGCCTTGAGCCATGCCACCCAGCCAGGGAACTTTGAAGTAATTTTTTATTCATCCATTCCTTCATATTTCACAGGCAATCAATCACCCATTTTCCGTCCATTCTTCTCTGAAATGCATCTCCCTGTTTCTTTTTCTGTTCCCTCTGCCACTCCGGGTATTTGTCACCTCATACAGAATTATTTAAAATCATCCTAACAGGGCTTCCCTGATTCCTAGTTCTCTTAAAAAAAAAAAAAAAAAAAAAAAAATTTTTCCTTTCTTTTTTCAGAGACAAGGTCTAACTATGTTGCTCAGGTTGGTCTTGAACTCCTCATTTCAACCTCTCAAGTAGCTAGGACTACAGGTGCCCCCACCACGTCCAGCATTAGCTCTCTTCCTGTTAATCTACTTCACATACTACTACCAGATTAACCTTCTAAAAATGTCACTTCTTTCATATCACTTTCTAACTTACAATAAAAATCGTGTGCCCTTTATAACCCGGTCCTACCCAACCAACGTAAACTTATTTCTCACTACTCTCTTAAATACGTCTCTGCTCAGTGCAGCCCAGTCATCTCCCATCCCTGGCTCCCCTCACCTGAGTCAGGCACTATTATCATCCCTCTTTTACATAGAGGAAATTGAGGCGTAGAGAGATTAAGTGACCCATTTAAAATATCCTAGCCAGTGAATAGGAAAGGCAAAATTCAAATATAGATCTGACTCACAGCCCATGCTCTTCTCTATTACCTTCACAGTAGGAGATGAAAGGGAGAAAGCTTACAGGGAAGGGTGCCAGAGGCATCAAGAATTTATTCTCTACCACGCTCCAGTTTCTCCACACTCTCAAACTCAGTCCTGCTGGGATGCTTCCAAAATGCTGCCTAGCTTTAGGAACTTCTTCAGACTCTAATCATATCACTTGAGCTGAGCGATATTCCGTGACAGCCCTAAATAACCCTCAAATGAAAGAGTAAATGCAGCAAATGACACTGAGAAAGTAAGTGACGGAGCTAACATTTAGGGAGCAGCTACATAACCAAGCACTGAGTGACAGATAATTGATTTACCAAGAACCTTATGTTCACAAAGAATTCACAAATTGCCTAGTTTTCTGTTATCTGTTGCCGCACAACAAACCACCCAAAACTTAATGACTTAAAACAGCAACGATGACTTATTATTTCACAGAATTTTATAACCTTGGCTGGGCTCAGCTGGGCAGTTCTTCTGTTCCACATGCTATCTACTACAGCTGGAATATCCACAATGGTTTTTTCACTCTCATTTCTTGGGACCCCATCTGGAATGGCTGGAATAACTGGGGAATGGCCAAGCATTCATCTTCTATTCCATATGGTCTCCTCTGCAAAGTAGCCAGATTTCTCTACATGACTCAGGGTTCCAAGAGCAGGCATTCCAAGAGAACAAGCTGCAACATGAGTATTACTCAAGTCTCTGTTTGTATTACACTTGTTAATATCTCATGTGCCAGAGCAAGTCACATGCCCAAGCTCATAGTCAATTTTGGAGACAACACCAGGGCATGAACGCCGAGATGCATGATTCACTGGGGCCTGCCACATTTGATCAAGGCGAGCAGGTGTGACAGGCTGAGCACACTTTCTGATACCATATGGGATATTATACGGGATTTGTATTTATTATTTGCTTATAGTCTATCTCTCCTAACAAGACTGTAAGTTCAAAGAGGGCAAGAGCTTTGTTTTATTCCTATATAAACAGTATTTAGAACGGTGGCACAGAGTTAGTGCCCAACAAATTGTTAAATGAGTATTGAGAAAAACATCAGAGATACTGGTTATAGAAGACTGCCAAAGTCTACAGTGCAAAAGAGTCATTATCTCAGTGGAAAAATTAAAGATTCTAGAAACATCATTGGCACAGCTTTTGCCCTTTCCAGGCCTACAGAAGCTGATGGAGAATGATGTTGTAGCCGGGCCTCTGAGTAGATGAAGGCATCTATTATGAAGAAATCAAATCCATTCTATGCAGCTATTAATGATGATGTAGACCTAGATTTGCTATAAGGAAGTATATTAATGACACATTATTAGCTCAAAAGGGCAAATTTCAGAACTTTATATACAGTTAAATTCCATTTGCTCTTTTTTTTTTTTTTTGAGACAAAGTCTCGCTCTGTCACCCAGGCTGGAGTGCAGTGGCAGGATCTTGGCTCACTGCAACCTCCAAGTCCCAGGTTCAAGCAATTCTCCTGCCTCAGCCTCCCGAGTAGCTGGGATTACAGGCGCCCACCTTCATGCATGGCTAATTTTTTTTGTATTTTTAGTAGAGACAGGATTTCACCATGTTGGCGAAGCTGGTCTTGAACTCCTGACCTTGTGGTTCACCCACCTTCACCTCCCAAAGGACTGGGATTACAGGTGTGAGCCACGGTGCCCGGTCTATTTGCATATTTTGAAAGCTCTGCATATAGATGCCAAAAGGTACATCTTTAAAAAATTTTCTGAAAGATTCGCCAAAAACTAGTAACCAGTGCCTACCTTTAAGGAGAGGATAAGAAAAAAACCTAGGGTTCAGGTAAGTAATGTGAGGGAGACTTGAAGCTTAGTAATAGGTTCATGGGCTTTATTATACTATTCTCCCTACTCTTGCACAGGCTAGGGATTTTCCATTAAAAAGGGTGTTTTAAAAATATGTCTGGGCCTGGGCACCATGGCTCACGCCTATAATCCTAACACTTTGGGAGGCCAAAGCAGGATCATTTGAGACAGGAGTTCAAGGCTTCAGTGAGCTAATGATTGCGCCACTGCACTCCAACCTTGGTGACAGAGACCCTATCTCTTGAAAAAAATAATAAATTAAAAATGTTAAAATAAGGCTGGACATGGTGGCTCATGCCTGTAATCCCAGGACTTTGGGAGGCCAAGGTGGGTGAACCACCTGAGGTCAGGAGTTCGAGACCAGCCTGGCCAACATGATGAAACCCTGTCTCTACTAAAAATACAAAAATTAGCCAGGCGTGGTGGCGGGCACCTGTAATCCTAGCTACTTGGGAGGCTGAGGTGGGAGAATCGCTTGAACCCAGGAGGTGTAGGTTGCAGTGAGCCAAGATCTGGGCAACAAGAGTGAAACTCAGTCTCAATCAATCAATCAATCAAAAAAATAAGTCTGGCTGCAGAGTGGAGGATGGAGATGGGAGAAGGTCAAAACTGGAAGGCAAAAAGACAAACTAGGAAGCTAATGCTGAAGTTCCTTAAGAAATATAACACTTTAGGATGGGCACGGTGGTTCACGCCTATAATCCCAGCACTTTGGGAAGGCAAGGCAGGCAGATCACGAAATCGAGACCATCCTGGCCAACATGGTAAAACCCCGTCTCTACTAAAAATACAAAAAAATTAGCTGGGCATGGTAGCATGCGCCTACAGTCCCAGCTGCTTGGGAGGCTGGGGCAGGAGAATCACTTGAACCTGGAAGGCAGAGGTTGCAGGGAGCTGAGATTGCGCCACTGCACTCCAGCCTGGCGACAGAGTGGGACTTCATCTCAAAAAAAAAAAAAAAAAAAAAAATAGCACTTTGGGCCAGGGTTAATCTTAGTTTTCTGTATGTGGTAAGATTTCAGGTGATTGTAATTTATTTCAATTAATTTATTTGTGACAAGGTCCTGCTGTTCAGAAGGGTCATGAACTCCTGGGCTCAAGTGATCCTCCAACCTCAGCCTTCCAAGTATCTGGGATTAAAGGAACAGGCCACCATGCCCAGCTCTATATTCATTTTTATTTATCTGAACAGTGTCATTTTTCCACAATGATCATGTGTAACTAGAATAATTTTTTAAGTTCATAGTCAATTCCACACTGCTTCAGTGAGTCAGGATTGGAGACACCCAATAAGCTTCGAAACAGCTTACTTAGTCTGTACAACTGCAAAGTGAACTCAGTGTGAAATAAAACACATCACTTTCTAAAGTTTGAAATTTAGTATCTTAATAAAATTAACGCAATTATTTTGCCTAAGACTGCTGCAAGCAGGCGCACCACCCAATTAGGAACTGGGGTCACAGAAACCTGGCTTGATCCTGACCAGCAATGTGATCTTGGAACGATCCTTCCCAATGTCTGAGCCTTATTGTCATCTTCCATTTCATTACCATAACTATTTATTTATATAGTAATTACTGAGTGTCTCCTATGTGCCAGGCACTTTTCAAGACACTGAAAATATAAAAGTAAACTAGGGGCCAGGTGCAGTGGCTCACACCTGTAATCCCAGCACTTTGGGAAGCCAAGGCCAGCAGATCACTTGAGTTCAGGAGTTCCAGACCAGCCTGGCCAACATGGTGAAACTCCATCTCTAATAAAAATAGAAAAATTAGCAGGGCATGGTGGCGCCTCACCTGTAGTCCCAGCTACTCGGGAGGCTGAGGCATGAGAATCGCCTGAACCTGGGAGGTGAAGGTTGCAGTAAGCCAAGATTGTGCCACACTGCATTCCAGGCTGGGTGACAGAGCGAGACTCTGTCTCATTTACCAAAAAAAAAAAAAAAAAAAGTAAAAGGAGTTTACGAACTAAATAAGAGCTTGCATTCTAATGAGAGACAAAGACAATGAACAGAATAAGTAAATTCTACAAACCATTCACAAGTGGTAAAAACTAGAGAGAGAACTAAAGCAGAAACACGTAAGTACGGGGAGAAAGATGAAATTTTTTCAAAGTGTCAGAAAAAGCCCACCTTGAGAGCAACATCTGAGCAACAATTTTCATTTGTAATGAGAAAATACCAACTTTGTAAGGTTGTTACAAGCCTCGTTAACACAGCACAGGCCTCACCTGAAAGCTTGTTAGAAGTGCAAAATCTCAGGTCCCATCTCAGACCTACAGAATCAGAATCTGTATTTTAACAAGGTCCCCAGGTGATTTGTAAGCATATCAAAGTTTGAGAAACATTAATTAAAAGAATTCAATATTTGTGTCTGAACCAGGGCTGGCATATTATAAGGCACTCAATAGATTCAATAACTCTTAGTTTTCTTTCACCATTAACATAACCCTTATATCTTTCTAGTTATAATTAAGAATAAACGGCCTGGCACAGTAGCTCATGCCTGTAATCCCAGCACTTTGGGAGGCTGAGGTGGGAGGATTGCTTGAGGCTGGGAGTTTGAGACCAGCTTGGATAACACATTGTGACACCAACTGTACAAAAAAATAAAATTAAATTAAAAAATAAAAATTGCATTGAGAGTCTCTTCAATTAATTACGAATATTAAGCATATCCTGCCATTTACTTCCTTGTGGATCTAGCAGAAAATCTGAAAATAAAGCCAAGTTGCAGACAGAAGACAAATTCACATGCAGACAAATTAAAACTCCTGACTACATTAAAGTCTCTCATTGGTGGCCAAATTTCAGTATAATCTTTGCTAATGTTTTTCACCACCCACAAATAAGAGAGACTAAGTGTGTCCCTTGACATTTGGAGATAAGGAAGTCCACCTTAAAAAACAAGAGGCCAAAATGTTGGGAAAATCCTCTGGTGATAAAGGGAAAGCAAAATTTGTTTAAAGACAGAACAAAAAATAAGTAAGTAATTCAGGTTGCTGAAGTATTGTTTTCGTTTACAAAAACAGCAACTTGAGACGATATACACCTGTACGATTTTTCTTATAATTTGCCTCCTGCAAATAAGCTTAAGTCCTTGTCTCCTTTAGTTTCCCAGGTCGCCGTCCTCTTCTCTTTCCTAGCTAAATATCACAACATACTTCCTTACTGCCTTCCATCTTTTCTTCAACGCTTACGTAAATTTTGATTTCAAAAGCAAAGGCACAATTGCGTTCTTCTAGCCCTAGTTACGCAGTAATATAAGGACCCGTGGAAACCTGCAGGTTGCCACGTTCATTGCAAAGTGTCCACAGTAAAGATAAAGGAGAAATTCCCCCGGCAATGAAAATGAGAATGAGATAAATTACCAAATTACATTAAAAGCGTGCTCTAATAGAGATTTAAAGTTCCTCTCAGAAATCCCGGAGGATTTTGACTTGAAGCAAAAGTGAGCTTCTTCTGGGTGGTGGAAAAGTAAACTGTTAACTATTTACTTTAGTGGTGGTGGGTGCTGGGAAGGAACTGAGGCGAAATGCCTCTGCAGGTGACGGTGCAAGCCAATACCAGGAGGTCAAGTCACCAGTGTCCCTTCGGCCCTTAAGTCCAGGGAAACGCAAGGCAAGGGACTAGAGGGCCACCCCCACCTTTCTCGAGCCCTTTCCCCGCCCATAAATGGCGGCGGTGGCGAAGATCCGGGCCCGCCGCGCGAGGCACTCTGGGAGCGGAAGAAGAAGGCCGCGCGAGGGCTGGTGAACCGGAAGAAGAGGCGCTGGGCCTGAAAGCGCCCCGGTAATCGCTATAGCTGCCGGTGTTTGCGGGAGGCAGGGGACCAGGCCTGGCGAGCGGGGTGTGTCGCGATGCCGGAGCTGGCGGTGCAGAAGGTGGTGGTCCACCCCCTGGTGTTGCTCAGTGTGGTGGATCATTTCAACCGGTGAGAGAGCGGCCTATAGCGGAGCCGGCGGCGCCGCCGCTGCTGAGTCACGGGCACGCTGGGGATGGCGCGGCGGCCGCGGGCGACCTGGGGACGCAGACAGGGCGGCTGGTGACCCTTACTTGTTCAGGAGCGCAGACCAGCCTCGGCTCACGATGCCGGAGTCATCCAACCTCCCGCCCCTGCTCCAGCCGCCGCCACTCCGGGACCTGGGCTGCCTGTTCCGTTTACCCAGTGTGTTTTACAGAGTTCCCTTTCCGAGTTCGTTTTGCCGAAGTTCGTTTTACCGAAATCTGGGTGATGCCGGGGGTCGGGGGATGCGGCTAGCTTTAGTTGGCCCTGACCCCCGCCCCCAAGCTAGTGTCTGTCACTTCGTTTTGCCGAAATCTGAATGAAGCCAGGGTGGGGCGGAGGCAGGCTAGCTTCATTTGGCTCTGACCCCTGTCCCCCAGGGTCGTATCTTCGTTTGACCTAGTTGGTTTCAATGAAATGTGAATGATGTCTGGATGATGCACGGGTGGGGCGAAGGGGGCTAGCTTCATTTAGCCCCGCCCCCAGGCTATCTATGTTTATCTTCGTTTGATCGAGTTAGTTTCACCGAAATATGGATGATGCCGGAGTGGGGCACAGGGGGGGCTACCTTCATTTGGCCCCGACCCCCGCCCCAGGGTCGTATTTATGTTTATCCTCGTTTAACCAAGTTAATTTCACCGAAATGTGAATGATGCTTGGATGATGCTGGAGTCGGGCAGAGGGGGCTAGCTTCAATTTGTCCCTGACCCCTGCCCCCAGGTTCGTATCTATGTTTGTCTTCACTTGACCGAGTTCCTGTTATCGAAATCTGGATGATGCTCTGCACCAGGAAGGGCTTCCTGGATCAGCTGTGGTTTTAACCCATTAACATTTTTAAATGGGAATCTGATTAGACTCCGTCTCAAAAAAAGAAAGTACATATGTATATATAGTATATATGGATTATATACAGATGTATATATATTAGATAGATAGATGAGGTTTCCGTTTGTTTTTTTTTTTTTTAAACATGAGGCTGGGCATGGTGGCTCACGCCTGTAATCCCAGCACTTTGGGAGGCTGAGACGGGAGGATCACTTGAGCCCAGGAGTTCGAAGCTGTCGTGAGCTCAGATCATGCCACTGCACTCCAGCCTGGGTGAGAGTGAGACCTTGTCTCCGAAAAAAAAAAAGAGAGAGAGAGAGAGAGAGACCAGTTGGAGATTTGGACCATAATGAATAAGGTAAGGAAACATCTCAGAGGTCATCTAGTAAGCTCACTGTTTGAGGGTGTACATCCACCACCCCTTGGCTTTGGAGCTGTTCATCCTGCTAGACCTGTTGCACGTTTCTAAGTTTTACAAGATTGTTAGTTGAATTGGCAAATGTAAAGACCCAGTTCAGAGCATCTGCTATAAAGCCATTGTTGCAGAGTGTCCATTCTCCTGCGACTTGCTCTGTGCAACTAATTCAGCTGGAGCCATAAAAGGACCCTCAGCCTAGGATATGTTGGCTTTTCTACAGTAGAGGAATTACTGTTTTTCTCCCATGGGATACTAGGGGCAGGCACCATTTCAGTTCTATTCAAGCACTTGTTAAGAGCACTAGCTTTTAGACTGGCCTGGTGGCACATGCCTCTAATCCTAGCACTTTCAGAGACCGAGGTGGGTGGATTGCTTGAGCTTAGGAGTTCAAGACCAGCCTGGGCCACATGGTGAAAATCCCTTCTCTACAAAAAAAAAAAAAAAATTACCGAAGTGTGGTGGTATGTGCCTGTAGTCTCAGCTACTCGGGAGGCTGAAGTGGGAGGATCACTTGAATCTGAGAAGTAGAGGCTGCAATGAGCCAAGATTGTGCCACTGGACTCCAGCCTGGGCAACAGAGTGAGACCTTGTCTCAAAAACAAAGAAGAGCACTAGCTTCTCTATCAAGTAAGTGTAGGGTTTTAAAAACACAAATGGACTTTGGTAGACCAAAACAAAAGCCCATGAGTATGGAAGTTTCCCTTGAAGTTGGAAACTCAATTTCCCCCTTACCGCTCCCCCCGCCCCTGAAAATTAGAGGCACCAGAAATACACAATCATTAACTTTGTTTGATTCAAACCCAAACCTAGTAACCATTTATAGATTTGCCAACTATATGCTAAGAAAAATACTACAATTAAACCAATGTGAAACTAGCCTCCCAAAGTGCTGAGATTACAGGCATGAGCCACCGTGCCTGGCCTACTCTAGCATCTTTATTCCAAAAAAGATTTCAGGATGAGAAAAGTTTAAAGGAGAAAGAAAGCTGCAAAGAAAAAGTTAAATGTGGTAGCGTGGCTTAAATGTGTTTTCAGACTAAGATCTGGGAAGTTTTCATTTTCTTCATTTTAAATTTCTGTGAAGTCTGAAATTTTCCCAAGCATGTATTACTTCACAGTCAATGTTAAGTAAAAACTGCCAGTGTGTGTCAGCACCAAGTTTGTGAATTGCCCCTTATAGTTAATACCAACCTAACCCTATTACATTGGTTTAGAGAGATTAGTTCCTAGGTAAACTAAATTGTATCTGTGCCATTGATACTTCCCATTGAGTATCTCATTGTTGGATCCATGCTTCTGTGCTAACCTATCCACACTGACCATCTGTTTTCTCGTTCAGAATCGGCAAGGTTGGAAATCAGAAGCGCGTTGTTGGTGTGCTTTTGGGCTCATGGCAAAAGAAAGTACTTGATGTATCGAACAGTTTTGCAGGTAAAAGACAAATTTTGTGTTTTTCTGAGCATGATTAAAATGTCAGTTGACTTTTTAAGAAAATAAACTTTTGTTACCACTTTTGACTACAACCCACAGATTGTGTCAGAATTGCTTAAGTATAGAAAAGAACCTGAAGATTGCACACTAGACCAGGCAGTAAATACTTTAGACTTGTAGGCCATGTGGTCTCCACTGCACCTGCTCCCCTCTGCTGTTGTAGTGCAGGAGCTGCTATAGACAACATGTAAACAAACGATGAGAGTGGCAGTATTGCAGCAACCCTCTATAAAAACAGGCAGCTGGCAGTTTGTCAACCCCCACAAACTGTTCAACCATGCTTCTTATAGGTAGAGTAAGGGGAGAGATGGGGAACTTTACCCGTGTGTGAATCCTCACAAGAACGTATCCATGTATTATTTGGATGATTAAAGCAACAACATGCTGGATGACCTCTGGACTAGAGGTCACTAACTCTGGTGTCTAAAACGACCAGCTAATAATGTCATTCGCCAAATGGAAAATACCAGGAAATTACTGGGCTTCTAAAAAACTGAAAAGCATGTGTTTTTTAAAGAGCTACAACCTCTACCTGGCTGTAGCTGGTAGTTGCCAGGTATTCCAGTTTTTTAAGAGAAGCTGGAGGTCTGGATTTTTCTGTGAACTCTCCCAGTTTTTGAGGACAGCTCAAAAAAAAAAATTTTAATATCGTGTTGGGCAAGTGAAACACGTAAGTGAATCAGAACTGGCCTGAGGGTCTTTACTTGTGACTTTTGTTCTAGGTTTCTACCAAGCACCCTAAACTAACTTTTTTTTTCCTCTTTAGTTCCTTTTGACGAAGATGACAAAGACGATTCTGTGTGGTTTTTAGACCATGATTATTTGGAAAACATGTATGGAATGTTTAAGAAAGTCAATGGTACGTCTTGATGTTCTAAGGTGTTACAGCATAGAATTGATCTGTGTGTATGGGGTCTTCTGTTTGCTTTTCTTTAACATCAAGGCCCTTTCAGTTGGCTACACTTAGTTAAGACTAGTGGGAGTAGAAGAATAAGGTAGAATAAATGAAAAACTAGAGTAGCAATTTAAGGCCAAATAGGCCACCTGGGTTTGGGTAAGAGGGGAAATAACGCTCTAATTGCGGCTGAAAAGTGAAGAACCGTCCAGTAAAATCAGTCTTCCATTAGAGTTTTAGTACCACCAGGGTACATATGTCTGGAATTTTCAAAGAGGTAAAGGACATAACTTCTTATCCTTTTTGAGGGAGTTGTATCGAGCTTCATGAAATAGTTAAAGCCCACTAATTTTTTTCCTTCCTAGCCAGAGAAAGAATAGTTGGCTGGTACCACACAGGCCCTAAACTACACAAGAATGACATTGCCATCAACGAACTCATGAAAAGATACTGTCCTAATTCCGTAAGTGCTCTCTATTTTTAAAACTCTTGAATGATTTTTTGCCAGCCAGCTCAAGTAAGAGCATCCAGGGAAGATTTTGAGTAGCAAATCTGCTTACTGCTTTATCTCCATAAACTTCTGTTAATTTGTAGTGCTCTGTGAAATATACTGTAACCTAATACATTTGATAAATAACAGGTTACACCTGCTAAGTACCAGGTGTATGAGTTATGTAATCCTCTCAGTAACTGTATATCCTCTTTAGGAATGAGAAAACAGGTTTAGAATGGTTAGGAAGGTCTGGTAAGGGGTGGGACTGGGATTGAAATTTTGGCTGTATTGACTCTAATGTCCTTGTGCTAGGCACTGTACTGCCTCTCAGCTTGTTAATGAAGGGGATCGAAAAGCAGAAAAAACAATGAGATCATTTGAAGTATAAATGCATTTTTGCTGAAAATTCTGGTTCATTTCTAATTGAATAGAAGAAATAGCTTTAGTAATTGTGAGAGGAATGCCTGAAATTACCCCTTTTGTGCTGGACGTGAGATGATTTGCTAAGATGTGTTTCTCGGCCAGGTATTGGTCATCATTGATGTGAAGCCGAAGGACCTAGGGCTGCCCACAGAAGCGTACATTTCAGTGGAAGAAGTCCACGATGTGAGTCATCTTGCCATGAACCTGGGGGGTTCAACTTGCCGCTTACTGGGTGATGGGCTTTTTTTTTTTTTCTTTTTTCAATTTTCAGGTCAACAAATCCTTTGTCTCTATAACAAAAGAAGGTAGTTAAGTTTTTTCCCCTTTGACTTTTTTGATCACCACATTTTGGAAATGGAGAGGAACATAGAAATCTAAATTCCATCCAGGCACAGTGGCTCACC
This sequence comes from Macaca nemestrina, assembly GCF_043159975.1. Classification (NCBI taxonomy): domain Eukaryota; kingdom Metazoa; phylum Chordata; class Mammalia; order Primates; family Cercopithecidae; genus Macaca; species Macaca nemestrina. The sequence continues at coordinate 69,096,106 of NC_092142.1, read as the reverse complement.
CAGTGCTTTGAGAGGCAGAGGTGGGAGGATTGCCTAAGCCTAGGAGTTGAGGACCAGCCTGGGCAACATAGGAAGACCCCTACAAAAATAAAAACATTAGCCAGGCATGATGGTCCATGCCTGTATTCCAAGCTACTCAGGAGGTTGAGACGGGAGGATTGTCTGAGCCCAGGAGTTCAAGCTTACAGTGAGCTATGATCACGCCACTGCATTCCAACCTGTGCGACAGTGAGACCCTGTCCCCCAAAAACACAAAACAGAAATCCAGATTCCCCTTTTACAAATGAAAACTTTAAGGGATGAATTACGGTCTCCTTTTGGGTTTAGATTTGCAGTATTTATCCTTACTTTCAGTTTTAAGATTTGGAAAAGGATATTTTAGGATAGCTTTGTGCAAATGTTCCTTGCATTGAGTTCTGTCTTCCTGGAGCTTTTCTCTTTGCCTGGCTACCAGGGAACTTAGATCCAATGTATCACCTAGTTGCAGTAGGGCTTTCATCCCTGTTTTGACCCAGTTGTTTTTAGTGAATTTTTCTCCTGCCTCTTTAGAAAAGGAATTGAGGTTGCTCATACACACGCACCCCAATGAAGCAAGATTTTTTTTTTTTAGTAGGAGATAAAGGGGATATACGGGTCATGTTACCAGATGAAACTCAAGAAGAATTAGTGCCTATAAAGGTTACCAAGAAATCCTACAAGACGGTTAAAGGTTCTGACCATCTTGGCATGCAAAGCAAAGAGAATGCCCCTTGCAGGATTAACCCTATCCTGAATAAAATAATCACAGCTCACTTCTGTAGCACTTAGTGTGAATGGAGTGACTTGCCCAAGGTCTCGGAGCTCCCTTATTACATACATGGCGGCACCAGATTTGAACCCAGCTAGCCTGGCTGTGGAGCCTGTGCTCTTACCACTGTGCTGTCCTCCCTTGCACACAGTTTACAGCCTTTTGCAGGAGACGTACAGCCTCTTCTGGCAGAGTCTGAGAAAAGTATCTTCCGAGTCCCTTCAGGATGTCACTGGGTGCCCACCAGGAACCATGTCCCCAGTGGATCCTTTGATTAATTCAGACCGCCAGAAAGCCAGCTATGCTGATTGCATTGGTTTGGGCACTCTGGAATCGTTTGATCCAAGAGACAAAAAAGGGCTAAACGTTACATTTTCTGGCACAAACTTGCTTCAGTACAGATACTCTGTATATTGTCCATTCTAGAAAGAACTATATACTTTTTTTTTTTTTTTTAAAGATAATCTCGCTCTGTTGCTCTGGCTGGAGTGCAGTGGTGTGATCTCAGCTCACTGCACCCTCCACCTCCCAGGTTCAAGTGATTCTCATTCTTCAGCCTCCAGAGTAGCTGGAATTACAGGCGCCCGCCACCACACCTGGCTAGTTTGTGTGTTTTTTTGTAGAGGGTTTTTTGCCATGTTGCCCAGGCTGGTCTCGAATTCTCGGCATTCCAAAGTGCTGAGATTACAGGTGTGAGCCACCATGCCCAGCCAGAACAATACACTTTTAAGAATCAGCCTGAGACTTCCCTGTGTGTCCATCCCAAGTGTGGGCTTGAGGGAATTTCCAGATTTTCTCAACTCCCAGTGCCCCAGCAGACTGCATCACTGAGCAGCACCACAGTGATGTCAGCTTTGAAGGCTAAACTTTCAAAGCAAGCCTTACCCACCCTTGCCATAGAAAATTCTCAGTCATGCACCCATTAAATGAGCTGACGTAAAGCAGGAGACTCAAGGTGTGAAAAGGAACACACATCAGTTTGTTTCTGGAAAATAAATAATTATAGTTAGGCTTCCTCTCCCAGGATGGAACCCCAACCTCAAAAACATTTGAACACGTGACCAGTGAAATTGGAGCAGAGGAAGCTGAGGAAGTTGGAGTTGAACACCTGTTACGGTGAGAGCCTAGTACAGCATCAAAATAATGCGCTGCCCGAAAGGCCACACAGTGTAAGGAAGAGGTTTGTGTCAAGAGTATGGAGACCTGGGTTCCAGTCCTGGCCATCCACTAACAAGTCTGCCATTCTGAGCAAATCACAGTCTCTTTCCAGACCTTTGTTTTCTTGTCTGTACATTGAAATGTTTGAACGACATCAACTGTAAATGTCTTGAGTTACAATTTATGACTCTGTGGATAGCATACCTTGTCTGGAAACTAGAATGTTGACTGTGAGGGAAGAGAGGTGTGAGAATGCAGGCCTGCACTCCACTAGATGTCCTTCTCAACAAATGTAGCCCATTTTCTAAAGAGAATCTTCATCTCGGGGTAGCTTTTGTTTTAAAATCCTATATCTATATAATCCTTATTTGAAAGGGGTCATAGTTTTATCAGTCAATGAGGTTCCTTCCAGTTCTAAAAATTACCATCTCTTAAATTTAAGCTTCTCGATATTCTGGAGATGCAGGTAGAGAAAATGCCATCCTTTTAAGAACAGGAAAGCTGAGATAGCTTCAGTACAAGGCTACCCAGAAAGTTATTGGCAGATCCAAACTGTTCACGTAAACAATCTCTTTTTTTCTTAAGTGAAAATGGTTTTATTTTAGCTCTCTTTTGTAATTATTTTTTGAAAAATGTCCTGTGATGAGAAAGATAAAACATGTGGCTCCGAATGATAACAATTTCGTAATTGATAACTAAATCTTTATCAGATGGAAAAGTGACATTTTTCTTTTAAAAACTTGCCGCACCCAACAAAGCTAGGTATTTTCTTAGAATGTAAGAACTTGCGTGATAACATGGTACCCGATGCCTTTTCCTGCCCTTTCTAACTGCGGGTTATTACAGAGACATCAAAGACACGACGGTGGGCACTCTGTCCCAGCGGATCACAAACCAGGTCCATGGTTTGAAGGGACTGAACTCCAAGCTTCTGGATATCAGGAGCTACCTGGAAAAAGTCGCCACAGGCAAGCTGCCCATCAACCACCAGATCATCTACCAGCTGCAGGACGTCTTCAACCTGCTGCCAGACGTCAGCCTGCAGGAGTTTGTCAAGGCCTTTTACCTGAAGACCAACGACCAGATGGTGGTAGTGTACTTGGCCTCGCTGATCCGTTCCGTGGTCGCCCTGCACAACCTCATCAACAACAAGATTGCCAACCGCGATGCAGAGAAGAAAGAAGGGCAGGAGAAAGAAGACAGCAAAAAGGATAGGAAAGAGGACAAGGAGAAAGATAAGGAAAAGAGTGATGTAAAGAAAGAGGAGAAAAAGGAGAAAAAGTAAAACATGTATTAAATAGCTTTTTTAATTTGTAAATTAAAATCTTACAAACTAAATCAGTCTGCTGCTCGAGGGTTCTTTTCCACTCGGCGTGCTTGTTAGGAAGCTGGCCCGCCAAGAGCTTTCTGCCTCCGGCCACTCTTGCTGTGGTGCTACATGGAAGCGTATGGAGACTGAGCTCAAACCTGAACCGCAGCTTCAGCTGCTGTGAGCTGGGGATATGATAGTCAGCTCAGGCTTCAGATTGTGTGAGAAAAATGAGGAGAAATCAACAAAGCGTTTTGGTACTCTTCATTCGTTTCTCTGTAAAACCAGAAGTTGAATTTTCCCCATGTTGAAAGATTCTTGGGGTCTGTTTGGAATTTTACACAGTCGCTAAATGGAATGCATGAATTCCATCATGTTTTCTGCCTGGTAACACGTAGAGTCCAGACCCTTCTGAACTCTGCCGACAATAGCACACCATGTTTTGGACCCATAGCTCTGGCATTCTCAGGGGTTGTGATCCAGCTCCATATATTGTTTACCTTCAAAGACACAATTAAATGACTTGATTTTTAAGGCTGTGTTCTAGTCGTTTTTGACTTTGGGAGTAGTGATCCGTTGTTTCCGGAAGCAGCCAAGGCAGCCTTCGATTGGAGCTGCCTTAAGGAGTTCTCTTGGACTTGGTATCATTTATGAAAGAGCATCTCGTTCCCCTAAATGGAAACAGGCAGTCTGCTGTAGTGAGGAGAGTTCTCTGAGCCCAGAAGACCCAGGTTCTAGTTTGTACCTCAGATCCGTCATTTGTGAGGTGATAGGTTGCAGTCAGTCATCTCTGAAGTCCCCAGAACAGTGTTTCAAAAGGGACACATTTACCACTGTAGCAGCTGTAAGTACCTCAGACCACAGGCCAAACAGGCATGTTACTAAGAATGGAACAACGTTTCCCCTAAGATAAGTGCAGAGGACTCCTAGAGGAACTAATTAAACAAGGCACTAAATCATTTGACATACAGTAGTCACGGATATTAAATTTCCTTTCTTGAACAGGTAGAACCTCTCAAATGCACTACATGGATTATTCATCTTGAAAGATTTAAGAATACAATAAAATAGCACAAAAACTCAGTTGCATCTCAGAAACCACTTCATGAGGTTATAATGCCTTGAAGTAATCAGAAGCATCGATTTTTATTCCGTAGACCTGCCAAAGAGCTAGTTAGTGGAAATTTGGAAATAGGTACAGCTTGAGTATCCCTTATCTGAAATGCTTGGAACCAGAAGTGTTAAGGATTTGGGAATTTTTTTTTTTTTTAATATTTGCATTATACTTAACAGCTGAGCGTACCTAATCTGAAATGTACCAATGCACATTTCCTTTGAATACCATGTAAGTGCTCCAAAAGTTTCAGATTTTGTAGCATTTCAAATTTTTGGATTAGGGGCACTCAACCTGTAGTAAAATGTAAAATGACTATTGTTCAGCATAAATAGAGGCATGCCCCATCGGGGTTCATTTCAGAGTTCATCACGATTCTGAGATAAAAAGGCATGGTAAAGTGAAAACAGAACTAAATTGACTTTTCTGTTTCAGAAGCCAAAAGTCAGATGGTTGTATCTAATTGAATAAAAGAAACTTGAAGTACATAGATTAAAACTTGAGGTATGGCCGGGCGCGGTGGCTCAAGCCTGTAATCCCAGCACTTTGGGAGGCCGAGACGGGCGGATCACGAGGTCGGGAGATCGAGACCATCCTGGCTAACATGGTGAAACCCCGTCTCTACTAAAAAATACAAAAAACTAGCCGGGCGAGGTGGCGGGCGCCTGTAGTCCCAGCTACTGGGGAGGCTGAGGCAGGAGAATGGCAGGAACCCGGGAGGCGGAGCTTGCAGTGAGCTGAGATCCGGCCACTGCACTCCAGCCTGGGCGGCAGAGCGAGACTCCGTCTCAAAAAAAAAAAAAAAAAAAAAACTTGAGGTGTATCCCAAACCACGGGAGCGCTGAAGCAGCTTTTGAGATTTGGGTGCCGTGTTTGGAACACACTGATGTGACAGGGAGCCTGGACCACAAACCCTCTCTAGGAAATGGGCAAGAACAAGACTCAGGCGTGGGAGGAGAGCCAGGTGCCATGGTGCTGAGGTTCTAAGCAAGGGAACGCGGCGTCATCCTGAGGAACGGGTCCTGTATGTGAGGCTCGGGGGCAGGTGCACACCTGAATTGACACCGCACAGGATTCAGGTCTGCCTTTAAGAATATAATGCAGGGTTGGGGGCAGTGGCTGGTGCCTGTAATCCCAACACTGGAAGGCTGAGGCAGGAGGATCACTTGAGCCCAGGAGTAAGAGACCAGCCTGGACAACATAGTACAACCCATCCACAAAAAATTTTAAAATTGTCTGGGTGTGGTGGGATGTGCCTTAGCCCTAGCTACTCAAGAGGCTGAGGCAGAAGGATAGGGGAGCCCAGGAGCTCAAGGTTGTAGTGAGCTGTGATCGCAGGCCACTGCACTCCAGCCTGGGCAACAAAGCAAAATCCTGTCTCTTTAAAAAAAAAAAAAAAAAAAAAAGTATCATTTGGATTTAACAGACTTTCCCAGGGTCCGGTGCACTAGCACAATGCCACAGCCTTTTAAGTTGGTCACAGTTTGATGAACTGAAATGTTCATTGAGCATCTAAGAACATGGGAATCCCTAGGCCTTATTATTTTTTAATAGTTTGGCCCGCATACGAACAAAACTGACTTCTACCTTCCTAACTGGAATCTTCCATTCCTACTTATGAGGAAAATAGCCTGTAGCCTGTGAAGTCACTTAGGCACATTTTCTAAGGCCAAATTGCTGCCATCATGTAGAAGAGGGGGAGCCCAGTAGAGCTACCGATTAAGTCTTGCTCATACAGATAGCAGCTGACTCGACTGCAAAACCCAGGGCCCACCCCTCAAATAAAGCCTTACTTTTGTGTAGTCTGGCGGTCTGGAGATGAGGCTTCTAGATGGCTCTTGCTGGTTTTGGAAACACTGAAAAAGTATTCTGGAAAAAGCGTGATCCTGAGCCTGGATCTCATCTCCATAGCTACAACATTAGCTTCCCTTCCATTTCACCACAGCTTCAGAATGACTGCCTAATAGATTTCAGGCTGCTCCTGTGACACATCTTACAGAGGATGGTGTTTACTCCCGAATTATGGTTTTGTTTGAAAACATGAAATATGTGAGTTATAGACTGGGTGGGGATAAATGTGGAGAGGGTCCTGAAGTCAAGGAGAAGATTCTACCAAAACTAGGGCACTTTAACGCCAGAAGTAGGCCAGGTGTAGTGGCTCACACCTGTAATCCCAGCACTCTGGGAGGTCGAGGCGGGTGGATCACTTGAGGTCAGGAGTTCGAGACCAGCCTGGCCAATATGGTAAAACCCCATCTCTACTAAAAATACAAAAATTAGCTGTACGTGGTGGCATGCACCTGTAATCCCAGCTACTTGAGAGGCTGAGGCAGGAGAACTGCTTGAACTGGGGATGCAGAAGTTGCAGTGAGCCGAGTGCCACTGCACTCCAGCCTGGGCAACACAGTGAGACTCTGTCTCAAAAAAAAAGAAAAAAATGCCAGAAGCAAATGAAGGACAACTACAGGTTTAAATGAAAACAAGCTGAAGCAATGCAAACTTTTTATATTAGATATTTGACTTTAAAATATCTCAATAAAGTGTTGATTTTCTCAAAAAAAAAAATTGAAAAAGAAAACAGGAAATAGCCCTCAACTTATGGAAAACAATGAAATCTCCCATTCACTGGGAAGTTATGCAAAGGCATTTTCTTCTACCATTTGCGGTTAAGCAAAATAAAACTTGAGAATGAGTTAGGATTGTTTGTCAGACTATATAACACGCTAACAAAACCACTTTCATCTGCCCTGTCCGGGAAAATGGGGTGGATACAGGACTGTGGGAAGGCAGAGAAACATTTGATTTATATGGCCCACAAGAAAAAATGTTTACAACTTCCCTAAGCAAATGTATTGCAAATTATTACACGTAATACCTGTGCACATTCCTATGCCGTTCAACTCTTGGCATTACCGATTTTTGCCTGGTAGCAGTGCAAAATTGAGATCTTTTTTTAAAAAAAGTAAAGCCTGTTTTTTGGCCAGGCACAGTGGCTCACACCTGTATTTGGGAGACCGAGGCGGGCAGATCACGAGGTCAGGAATTCAAGACCAGCCCGGCCAACGTGAAGAAACACCATCTCTACTAAAAATACAAAAATTAGCTGGGTGTGGTGGCGGGAGCCTGTAATCCCAGCTACTCGGGAGGCTGAGGCAGGAGAATTGCTTGAACCCGGGAGGCGGAGGTTGCAGTGAGTCGTGCCACTGCACTCCAGCCTGGTGAAAGAGCAAGACTCTGTCTCAAAAAACAAAAAGTCAAGTCTGTTTTTATTGGCGGAGTAAATAAGAATTGACTCAGTACAGACATAGAAGTGAGGAAAGAAAATATGTGAAAAGAAGGGAAGAAGAAACTGGAAGTCGTGTTTCTAGCGCCCAAATCAAGAGGAATCTTTTGCTAATCGTTGCTCTTTGGAGCCAATCTGTTCTTTGACACTAGATGGCGTCATTCACTCAGCTCAGCTCATCTCCTGTCGAGAAAAATTTGATTCCCAGTTGGGCATAGATTTGGGAATCTGCCCCAATTACTTCCTGCCATTTCTGCTTTCGGCTGAAGCCACCCAGGCAAAATTGTGAAGGAATTTGAAGAGGCTATGGGTGCAAAAAGACTGGGTTAAGCCTCCACACCTCCACCCTTACATCCTTTTACACACTGCTGCTGGGGGATGAATACAAGCAGATAGTTCATGCTTCAGTTTTCCTCACTGCTGGTATTACTCTTCTAATTTTTTTTTTTTTTTTTTTTTTTTTTTTTTTTTTTTTTTTTTTTTTTTTTTTTGAGACTGGGTCTTGCTCTGTCGCTCACACTGGAGTGCTGTGATGCGATCACAGCTCATTGCAGCCTCAACCTCCTGGGCTCAAGCGATTCTCCTGCCTCAGCCTCCTGAGTAGCTGAGACGGCAGGCACGAGCCACCACACCCAGGTAATTTTTTAACTTTTTTGCAGAGACAGGTTCTCACCTTGTTGCCCAGGCTGGTCTTGAACTCCTGGGCTCAAGCAATCCTCCTGCCTCGGCCTCCCAAAGTGCTGGGATTACAGGCATGAGCCCCCATGTCCAGCCTCCTAATTACTTTAAGGATCCTACTCAGTGGTGTGCTGGTAAACATGTAACAATCAGTTCTCCAAAAAAGGGATGAGGGGCATTGATTTGTAAGCCTTTCCCAATTTCCCTGGTATAAATACTTCCACGGTGGCTGATTTCACAACAACCTGAGTTGGGAGGAGAGGCGCAGAAGCACAGTGCTATATAGTATTTCTACCTTACAGATAAGATAGACAAAAATAATCTTAGGAACACACTTGATAGTAAAATGTAGTAAAGAAATTAGGGCCGGCGCGATGACTCACGCCTCTAATCCCAACACTCTGGAAGGCCGAGGCAGGCGGATCACCTGAGATCAGGAATTTGAGACCAGCCTGGCAAAACATGGGGAAACCTTGTCTCTACTAAAACTACAAAAACTAGCTGGGCATAGTGGCATGGGCCTGTAATCCCAGCTACTTGGGAGGCTGAGGCAGGAGAACTGTTTGAACCCAGGAGGCAGAGGTTGCAGTGAGCCAAGATCGTGCCACTGGGCAACAGAATGGGACTCGGTGTCAAAAAAAAACAAAAAAAGAAAGAAAAATATTTTCTTAATATAATCTATTTAATTGTAAGTTTATACAATTTAATTTTTAACAATGGTTGTGTTTAGCCTCCAGCTCACAAAATTTCTGAAAATTTAACAATTGGCTTTTGCAAACCTGTGCAACCTGGCTCCAAGCCCACCCTTTCCAGTCCTATTTAAATGATCACTGCCTGCATAACTGTTACTTAATCCCCAGTTGTTTTCATTTTATACCTGTTTCTGTTTTTTTCAAGAAAACTAACCAAGACTTGGAGGTTCATTCAAAGTAGCCCTCTCCACACAGGGGCAGACAGTTGTAGGTGACAAATCTTTGTCAAATGCCTGGGACTTTTCCAGAAGGGGGTGGTGCTGATTGGTTGAGTGATTTGTTTCCACTTACTAGGACCTCAGCTGGCCATTCTCTAGCAGTTACTCAAAGCATAGAACCAATGACAGCAGATTTCACTATGATGCTTGTTAAAAATTCAGGTTTCTGGCCAGGTATGGTGGCTCACGCCTGTAATCCCAGCTCTTTGGGAGGCCAAGGCGGGCAGGTCACTTGAGGCCAGGAGTTCAAAACCAGCCTGGCCAATACAGTGAAAGCCAGTCTCTACCAAAAAACACAAAACTTTGCCAGACGTGGTGACACGCACCTGTAGTCCCAGCTACTCAGGAGGCTGAGGCCAGGAGAATCTATTGAACCCGGGAGGCAGAGGTTGCAGTGAGCTGAGATTGTGCCACTGTACTCCAGCCTGGGTGACAGAAACGCTGTCTCAAAAAAATAATAAAAATTCAGGTTTCTGGGCCCAACCCCAGACCTGCGGTGTTAGAACCTCTGGGGATCTGTGTTTTTAAGATGGTCTCCATATGGTTCCTGCCCACATGAAAGTTAGAGAACATTTATTTTGAGGTAGATCAATCTTATCAATTTTTTTTTTTAACAGTCCAGGGGTCTGTTTTTTTTTTTTTGTGCCATTTTAAAATCATTTATTTATTTATTTTTCATAGAGGTGAGTCTCCCTATGTTGTCCAGGCTGGTCTTGAACTCCTGGGCTCAAGCAATCCTCCTGTTTTGGCCTCTCAAAATGCCAGGATTACAGGTGTGAGCCACCATACTCGGCCTTTTTTTTTTTTTTTTTTTTTTTTAAACACCTATAAAGCCATGAATTCAAGAGGATCGGGTTCCAGAAGCTTAGGTTCCTTTTCCCTGTTCTCACAGATTGTGCTTCTCTGACTGGAGCAGGCTGGCACTTCAGTTGAACCCAGGTACTCTCTGGCTGCCTTCTCTTTTTTTTGAGACGGAGTCACTCTGTGTTGCCCAGGCTGGAGTGCAGTCTTGGCTCACTGCAACCTTTGCCTGCCAGGTTCTCGAGATTCTCCTGCCTTAGCCTCCCAAGTAGCTGGGAATACAGGCATGGGTCACCATGCCCGGCTAATTTTTATATTTTTAGTAGAGATGGGGTTTCACCATGTGGGCCAGGCTGGTCTTGAACTCCTGACTTCAGGTGATCTGCCCACCTCAGCCTCCCAAAGTGCTGGGATTACAGGCGTGAGCCACCGCACCTGGCCTCTTCCTCATTTTCTTTCTTTGTTTTTGAGATGGAGTCTCCCTCTGTCGCCCAGGCTGGAGTGCAATGGCACGATCTCGGCTCACTGCAACCTCCACCTCCCAGGTTCAAGCAATTCTCCTGCCTCAGCCTCCTAAGTAGCTGGGATTATAGGTGTGTGCCACACACCCTGCTAATTTTTGTATTTTTAGTAGAAATGGGGTTTTACTGTGTTGGTCAGGCTGGTCTCGAACTCCTGACCTCGTCATCCGCCCGCCTCGGCCCCGCAAAGTGCTGAGATTACAAGCGTGAGCTACTGCACCTGGCCTCTCTTCCTCATTTTCAATCCTGACTCCATCCCCACCTCTTACCCCTCGGCATATAAACCCTCAGCTCCCTCCCATATTACAGCTGCACACCTGCACTCTGTAGCCCCTGCTGTAGCCTTCCTCCATCCTTCTTCTCCCAGTTAACCTTCAGCAAATGGCTCACCTATGTCTGTTGCCTTCTCTTCTTTGTCTTCCAGGTATTTCCTTAATCATCTGCAATCTGGCTTTTGCCCCCCACCATTCCACTAAAGTAGCTCTCACTAAAGTCACCAATGGCTTCTTTGTCCATCCTGTTGGCCCTTCTGAACCCTTACATATTAGTCCGTTTTCACACTGCTGATAAAGACGTACTTAAGACTGGGTAATTTATAAAGAAAAAGAGGATTAATGGACTCACAGTTCAAGTGCCTGGGGAGGCCTCACAATTATGGCAGAAGGCAAGAGAGAACTTGTGCATGGGAACTCTTCTTTATAAAACCATCAGATCTTGTGAACCTTATTCACTGTCATGAGAACGGCATGGAAAAGACCCGTCCCCATGATTCAGTTGCCTCCCACTGGGTCCCTTCAATGACATGTAGGAATTACGGGAGCTACGATTCAAGATGAGATTTGGATGGCGACACAGCCAGACCATATGACCTCACCTCCCTGGCTTGATCCCTGGCACTTCTATCACGGTACTCTTACCTGCTTCTTAGAGCCTCCTGAGCCCCTTTGGCTCCATTTTCTCTAGACCCGCATTTGACTCAACCTATGTCTTATATTTTAAAGAATCCCTCATCGTTATCTGATGCCTCTGATTCCAATACTCATTCCTCCTCTTTCTTCCAGACCCTGGCTGGTCACGCCACCACACGCCACCAGAACACAGGAGTCATACTGGCCGCCCTGCTCAGCCTCAGCTGCTGCATTCAGCCACCTGGTCCTGTGGGTTCTACCACGTGGACCCTCTCTGACACCTGCCCCTCTGCATTCCTGCTGCCCCTGCCTATGTGCAAACGTTCATCTCCTTTCTGTTCTGTTGCTACAGTTGCCCAACAGCTCTCTCTGCCTACTTTTTCACCCTCCCCCTCCTCTTCATTCTATTCCAGTGCCAGAGTTACATGGCTGGAGGAAGAACCTCAAATGTAGAGAGTGGCAAGACTCTTAATCCTCAGTTCATGACTGCCATCATCATCACCATCATCATCAAACGTGTCTTTTCTTCGATATTTTTTTACCTGATTTCCTCTATCATTCTAACCACCCATCCTTCCCACACACATAAGCTATAGCCACTTCAATGTGTTTAATAAACGTCCTTAGATATGGATGGATCTGCAAAGAACATGCAGCGTAATGTTCTCGAACTCCTGACCTCAGGTGATCCGCCCACCTCAGCCTCCCAAAGTGCTGGGAGTACAGGCGTGAGCCACCTCACCCGGCCCATGCAGCGTAACGTTCTATGTGCATGTGTTTTAATTTCTGTAAGTTTCCCTTTCATTTCATTCTTTCCTACCTTTTTATAAAACTTAAAACTATGTTTAAAGACCTGTCTTCATGGCTGTATGTATAGATTCATTCAGTTCATAGCTTGTAACTGCTTGTGGCAGCAACAATACTATGTGTTCCCAAATCCTGTTCCACATTCGTCTTTCCTGGACATACTGCAGACTACACTTGCCACCCCTTTTGCTCCAGAGAAGGCCACGAGATGAGTCCCGGACAATGAAAAAATATAAGCAGGCCGGGCGTGGTGCCTCACGCCTATAATCCCAGCGCTCTGGGAGGCAAGGGGGGGCGGATCACCACCCAGGAGATTGAGACCATCCAGGCCAACATGGTGAAACCTCGTCTCTACTAAAAATACAAAAATTAGCTGGGAGTGGTGGTGCGTGCCTGTAATCCCAGCTACTTGGGAGGCTGAGGCAGGAGAATCACTTGAACCAGGGAGTCGGAGGTTGCAGTGAGCCGAGATCGTGCCACTGCACGCCAGCCTGATGAGAGAATGAGACTGAGAAAGTGAAAAGCCCCTTCTGTCTCTCTCACCCCCTGCCTGGGCGATAGAGGAGGGACATGTTGAGATGGCAAGTCACACAGGGTGCAGCCTGACTGCTGAGTCCCTTTATAGAGAAGAGATGTCCTAGAGAAACACGTGCCTTGCATTAGATTTGATGTAAGCTGGAAATAAAACTTGTGTTCAGCCACTGAGATTGGAGGGCTGTTTGTCATCACGACGTAACTTTGCCTACCCTGCTAGTCCACTAAGGTGGGGATCCATTGTAATCAGCCACCGTGGTTTACTCACCTACCTCCTAGTGATGGACACCTGGGTTACTTCCAGTTCTCCACCACCACAAACAAAGCTACCACATGTCCTCATAAGGACCTGAGCAAGAGTTTCTATGGAGTCCATGTCCAGGAGTTTGCAGGAACATAGAATATAGGCATAGTTCATGTCTCTAAGTACAGCCAGGTTGCACGCTAGAGTGGCTGCAGTCCTTTATGCTCCTACTCACGGTGCATGAGGTTACCATGTCTGAAACTACAGTATATTTTAGCAGCTTAAAGTATGGGCTCAAGTCAGATTGCTTGACTTGGAATCCAAGATGTATAAACTACTAGCTGTTAAGGCTATTTGGCCAGGCGTGGTGGGTCACACCTGTAATCCCAGCACTGGAGGAGGCCAAGGCGGGGGTATCACCTGAGGTTAGGAGTTCGAGACCAGGCTGGTCAACATGGTGAAACCCCGTCTCTACTAAAAATACAAAAAATTAGCCAGCACGCGTGCTTGTAATCCCAGGTACTTGGAAGGCTGAGGCGGAATCACTTGAACTTGGGAGGGAGAGGTTGCAGTGAGCTGAGATCACACCATAGCACACCAGCCTGGGTGACAGAGCAAAAAAGACAAATCTCTATCTCTATTTTCCCATCTGCAAAATGGGAATAGTTTTATTACTACCTGCTTCATAGATTTGTTAGGAAAATTACACAAAGTATTACTTATAAGGGGCTTGGAGCAGAGCCTGCACACAGTATATCCCGTGTCAGTGTGATTGTGACAGTCCTTATTAATATGCTTGCCAACCTAACACTGCGCATGATCCAACTTCCCAATTTTTATAGATCTTAGGAGTGCAATAGTATTCTGAAGTTATTCTGATAGAGCTTTCTCCCCATGGCCATGCCTATTGTCCCTTCTGTGAATTGCTACTTCTGTCTTTTGCTCATCTTTTTTTCTATTGAGTTTCTTTTCTTTTTCTTGTAGATTTTCAGACATCCTTTGAATATTCAGGAAACAACTCCTGTTTCGGTTTTTTGTGACAGCTCTTTTCAGTCAGTCCCATCTGCTTGTTACTTTATCTTTGTGGAGCTTTGTGGAACAGAAATCCTCTATTTTGATGTAGACAAATCGATCCATTCTCCCCTATGGTTAGTGCTTTGTGAATCACACTTAAGAAGCCGTTCCCTAGTTTAAAGTCCCAAATCTATTCTCATACTTACACATCATTAGCTTTATATTTTCACCTTTCACATTACATCTTTTCATTCACTTCAAGTTTCTTTTTTATTTTTACTTTTTGAGAGACGGGGTCTCACTCTGTCACCCAGGCTGAGGGTGCGGTGGTACGATCATAGCTCCCTGCGGCTCGACCTCCCAGGCTCAAGCGACGCTCCCACCTCAGACTCCCAAGCAGATGGAACTACAGGCGTGCACTACCATACCCAGCTAGTTTTCTGTCAAGACGAGTGTCTTGCTCTGTTGCCCGGGCTGGTCTCCCCACCTTAGACTCCCAAGTGCTAGGATTACAGGTGTGAGCCACCGCACCCAGCCTCCACTTCAAGTTTCAAGACTTCTGTTTATCTGACAATTTCCAGCTCTGCACCTCCCCAGCCTTCTGCTGTCCCTCAAATCCCCAAGCCTTGAGCCTGAATACACTTCTGGTCTGCAGCAGTCGGGGAACGGGCAGTAGCTAAGTTGCATGGGGCCTGGGAGGGGAGGTGGGTGTCCAACTCCTCTGTATGTGGATGCTTAACTACTCCACTTGTTTTTGTTTGTTTTGAGATGGAGTCCTGCTCTGTTGCCCAGGCTGGAGTACAGTGGCACAATCTCAGCTCATTGCAACCTCCCCCTCCCAGGTTCAAGTGATTCTCCTGCCTCAGCCTCCTGAGTAGCTTGGACTACAGGTGCACGCCACCATGCCCGGCTAATTATTTGTAGTAGAGATGGGGTTTCACCATGTTGGCCAGGCTGGTCTCAAACTCCTGACTTCATGATCCGCCCACCTCAGCCTCCCAAAGTGCTGAGATTACAGGCATAAGCCACTGCGCCCAGCCTACTCCAGTTGTTTTTAGGCCCTAGTATCACCCTTGCCTTCTTGCTGCCCCCAAACCCTAAGTCTCTCAAGTGGTCTACTAGACAGAGTGGCTCATTTCTCATCGGCCTCCCCTGCAGTGCAGCTTCCGGCTCTGCTTGATCAATTACAATCCTCCACCTGCTGTCTGCCTTGTAAAACTATGTTAGCCATCCTCGTCTGCCACCAAGTCCTCTTATGTTCTCTTTGCCCTTGTAGGTTAAGACTTTTATAAAACTTTCACCTTGTTTATGGTAAGAGATAGGAATTCAACTTTGTTTCCTCCACAGAGTATTCATCCCTGGCCCCTGCAGCTCCCCTGCTCTAGTCTTTTGCATCAGATTAAATGGTATCATCCTCTTCCCAGTTTCTCAAGCCAAAAATGAAGACATCATCCTTGACTTCGCTCTTTCTTTCATGCACCATTTCCAGTCCACTGGCAAAATCATGTCAATTGCACCCCAAAGACAGCATGAGTCTTTCCATTTTCTACTCCGTATGAAGTCAACACCTAACCCAAAGCCATTGCCTCTCCTGGATATCCACGGTGCCTCCTAACCATCCTCCCTGCATCCCCTCCAGCTCCAGGGGACCCACGCTCCATGCTGCCTGTGGGGTGATCTTTCTCAGGTGTACCTCGGGGCACACCTGTCCTGTGCCTGAGCCTCCAGTGGCTTCCCACTGCTCTTAGAATGAAAACTGAAGCTCTTTATCAGGGCTCATGGGTCCCTGCATAACCTGGACCTGTGCCAACCTATGGGTCTCCTCTTATGCTGCCCCTGCTCCGTCACCCCAGCCCCAACCCACTCTCAGAACAGGTCAGCCTCCTTCCCACTCAGATGGCTGCACTGGATGCTTCTAACTCTGGACATTCCTCCTCCAGCTCTTTACTTGACTGGCTCCTTCTTATTATTATTTTATTTTATTTTATTTTATTTTTTTTTTTTTGAGACAGTCTCACTCTGTCACTCAGGCTAGAGTACAGTGGCACGATCTTGGCTCACTGCAACCTCTACCTCCCAGGTTCAAGCGATTCTCCTGCCTCAGCCTCCCGAGCAGCTGGGATTACAGGCACCCACCACCGTGCCTGGCTAATTTTTGTATTTTTAGTGGAGACAGGGTGTCATCATGTTGGCCAGGCTGGTCTCAAACTCCTGACCACAAGTGATCCACCCCCCTCAGCCTCCCCAAGTGCTGGGACGACAGGTGTGAGCCCCCATGTCCCGCCTTCTGGTTCCTTCTTACCTTTCAGGTCATTAGGCTGAAACACCTCTTTTGAGAGGCTTTCCCTAAAATCCTATCTAAAGTAGACTCTTTCTCTTGCACTCTTCTCTGCCATGTAATATTTATCAAGAGGCATCCTGTGCCTCTTGGCAGAAAGCTGATGTTTAGGGGTGAGTCCCACGTATGGAGTACAGGGACAGGATAACAGTCAACATTTACCACTCAGGCTATTTCTCATGTACCCCACACACAGACATTCCAGATTTTAACCAGTGTGGACCAATTACAGAGAGTTGGCAGATCTTGACTATAAAATCCAGACATTCAGATCAGGCGCAGTGGCTCACACCTATAATCCCAGCATTTTGGAAGGCCAAGGCAGGAGGATCCCTTGAGGCCAGGAGTTTGAGACCAACCTGGGCAACATAGTGAGACCCCGTTTTCACACACACAAAAATTTTTTTTAATTAGCCGGGTACATTGCAGCCTGGGTGACAAAGTGAGACCCTGTCTCAAAAAAACAAGACAAAATTAGCCAGGCATGGTGGCATGTGCCTCTAGTCCCAGCTACTCGGGAGGCTGAGGTGGGAGGATCGCTTGAGCCCAGGAGTTTGAGGCTACAGTGAGCCTAGATCGCACCACTGCACTCCAGCCTGGGCAACAGAGCAAGACCCTGTCTCAAAAATAAATAAATAACACAAAATAAAATCCAAAGGTTTGGGGGTAAAATGGATATCCTCCCAGAAGCAGCACTGCTTCTGCACCCACAGCCCACCAGGCCCCAGATACTCATGGGAGGCCGTCATGGATGCGAGAGCTTTGCCCTGAGCCAGCCTCCGTGGGAGTCCTAGAGCTGCAGAGGCCGCCCTTCAGGCTAATTTGCTGCTGTAATAGCACCATCTACCCTGCTGCTCACCCTATAATTACACAGGAAACGGCCCCAAAATTGTCCTTGAGAGACTGGACACAACTCTTGCCAACTATGTTTGGCTGGAGGCCCAGACAAGAACTAACGACATCTCAAGGCAGAGAGCCGCAGTCGCAGACTGGGCCAGACCTGAGGGCCCCGGGACCATTGGCGCTGCCGGGCAAATGTTGTCAGGCTGGAAACTGGGGTCTCGGGGAGGGATTAAAATGACTCCCACTTCCCAGTATTCTCTTTCCCTGAGAAGAGGAACACGGGCAATCGGCCTGTGTTCCTGGCATGATTTTGTTGATTTACAGATAATCTCCCTGCCATGGCTCTTTCATGTATTAAAAATCATGGCCACATTCAGGAAGCAGGGAATGGAAGGGATGCTAATCTGAGGACATTTAATCTGACCTAGGATGGTATACTGGTTACCTATGGCTGCCTAGAAAATTACCGTAACAGTTAGCTGCTTACAACACGCGTTGGTTATCTCACAGTTTCTGTGGCTCAGGGGTCCAGGCATGGCTCGCCTGGGTCTCTGCTTTGACTTGCTCACCGGCTGCAGTCGGGGTGTCCGCTGGGCTGTAGTCACCTCCAGCTCAGCAACAGAAGGATCCGGCTCCAAGCTCACATGGCTGTTGGCAGGATTCAGTTCCTCGTGGGCTGTGGGCCTAAGGGCCTCAGTTCCTTGCTAGCTGTTGACATAAGGCTGCCTTCAGTCCCTTGCCACGTAGGCCCCTCCAGCACAGCAGCTTGCTCCATCAGGGCACACAGGCCCGCAGGCAAGGGGACAGTCAGTGAGACAGATTGCAGCTGAATCACAGAAGCGACATCCCATCACCTGGGCCATGCTCCACTGGGTAGAAGCAAGTCACTAGGGCAGTCCACTCTCAAAGGGAGGGGTTTTCCCCATGAAGGTGGGAATACCAGGAGGGGAGCACTGGAGGCCACTTAAGAAGTCCACCTACTAGGCCAGGCGCGGTGGCTCACAGCTGTAATCCCAGCACTTTGGGAGGCCGAGGCGGGTGGGTCACCAGAGGTCAAGAGTTTAAGACCAGCCTGGCCAACATGGCAAAACCCTGTCTCTACTAAAAATACAAAAATCAGCTGGGTGTGGTGGTGGGTGCCTGTAATCCCAGCTACCTGGGAGACTGAAGCAGGAGACACACTTGAACCCAGGAGGTGGAGGTTGCAGTGGGCCAAGATTGCACCATTGCACTCTAGCCTGGGTAACAAGAGCAAAACTCTGTCTCAAAAAAAAAAAAAAAAGTTCCCCTACTGTCAGAAGGTATGCGAACCAGAGTGACTCCATCTTGAACAGGGGCTGGATAAAATGAGGATGAGATCTGCTGAGCTGCATTCCCAGGAGGTTAGGCATTCTCAGTCACAGGACAGAGGTTAGCAGACTGGTATCACAAAATACAGGTCATAAAGACCCAGCTGATAAAACAGGGTGTGGTAAAGAAGCCAGCCCAAGCCCACCAAAACCAAGATGGCGACCAAAGCGACCTCTGGTCATCCACACTGCTCATAATACGCGAATTGTATTACATTTGCATACTAAAAGACACTTCTACCAGCATGTGACAGCTTACAAAGGCCATAACCATGTCCAGAAGTGACCGTGCATGATAGAAAAGGGAAATTCCCACCCCTTTCCTGGAAAACTCATGAATAATCTACCCCATATTTAGCATTTAATCAAGAAATAACCCTAAAAATAGCCAACCAGCAGCGCTCAGCGGTGCTCTGTGGAAAACCATTCTTTTGTTTCTTTACTTCTCTCATAAACTTGCTTTCACTTTACTCTGTGGACTCGCCCCGAATTCTTTCTTGCATGAGATCTGAGAACCCTTTCTTGGAGTCTGGATCAGAACCCCCTTTCTGGTAAACACTAACACAGATAGGAAGAAGAATTCACTAGGGTAATCAAGAATAGAATACAGTGGGGTTTTCTGAATTTGGTGCCTAATTAATGTCTTAGAATGAGAATACTGTTAGTGGAAAATGCAGAAGTAAAATTTTTTTTTTTTTTTGACAAGGTCTCACTCTGCCACCCAGGCTGGAGTGCAGTGGCACAATCTTGGCTCACTGCAACCTCCGCCTCCTAGGTTCAAGCGATCCTCCTGCCTCAGCCTCCTGAGTAGCTGGGACTACAGGTGCCCAGCACCATGCCTGGCTATTTTTTTTATTTTTAGTAGAGATGAGGTTTCACCATGTTGGCCAGGCTGGTCTCAAATTCCTGACCTCAGGTGATCCACCTGCCTCCACCTCCCAAAGTGCTGGGATTACAGGCGTGAGCCACCATGCCTGGCCACCCTCTTGTTTATAAACAGGACTACCTATTGCCACCATTGGCTTTGGAGATAAGAAAGCAAAGCAAAACCATCCCACCTACTCCCCTTCCCCGCCCCACTTCATCCACCTACCTCCATCCCATGCCCTTCACCTTCCACCCTCTCCCAGCATAAGGAAACCAGTCAGTGCTCTTGGGGAAGTGGGCACAATGAGGTCCATCTTGGCTGATGATCTGGGTGCGGTGTTTCACACCTGTAATCCCAGCACTTTGGGAGGCCGAGATGGGCGGGTCACCTGAGGTCCAGAGTTCAAGACCAGCCTGGACACAATGGTGAAACCCCATCTCTACTAAAAATACAAAAATTAGCTGGGCATACTGGCGGGCGTCTGTAGTCCCTGCTACTCAGGAGGCCGAGGCAGGAGAATCGCTTGAACCTGGGAGGTGGAGATTGCAGTGAGCTGAGATCATGCCACTGCACTCCAGCGTGGGCGACAGAGTGAGACCCTGTCTCAAAAAAACAAAAACAAAAACATCTTAGCTAATGAGCAAGAACTGCATTCTGAAATGTGTTTCTGTTTTCTTCCTCCCAAGACCCCATCAGAATGGCAGTGAAGGAACATTAAAATTTTTCCATTTTGCTCTACTCAGTTCGCCCAATCTGAGGGGTAGCATCTGAGAGGTGGACCAGAGAGTTCAACACATTTCTAGGAGGTGTCAGGCAGGAGGAGTGGCCAGGCAGAGGGAGCCCTCGCCAAGAATTCAGGCAGAAAGAGCTTAGCCAAGGAGGGCTCTGGTGAACCCTGCAGAACCTGGAAAGGCTCAGGACTGAGAAAGGCAGAGGCAGCAGCAGCAAAGTTAGTTGAAAGTCAGTATAATAAAAGCAGACAAGCCCCTTCAGGGCCTCGATGCACAGGCTGCCATCTGCAAGCTGTCCCTCTTCTGCCCCCAGGCGCATCTATCAAAGGAGAGGAAGCTAACAGAGAGCAGATCAAGCATCTCTTCTTACTAGAGCCCCAAAAGTGTGTATTTATTTATGTTTGAGACAGAATCTTGCTCTGTCACCCAGGCTGGAGTACAGTGGCATAATCTTGGCTCACTGCAACCTCCGCCTCCTGGGTTCAAGCAATTCTCCTGCCTCAGCCTCCTGAGTAGCTGGGATTATAGGTGCCTGCCACCACACCCGGCTATTTTTTGTATTTTTAGTAGGGACAGGGTTTCACCATATTGGCCAGGCTAGTCTTGAACTCCTGACCTCATGATCTGCCTGCCTCAGCCTCCCAAAGTGCTGGGATTACAGGCTTGAGCCACTGCATCCTGCCCAAAATTATTTTGTACCCTAGAACTTAAAGTATAATAAAAAAAATTTATAAATAAATAAATAAATAAAACAACCAAACAGGCCAGGTGCAGTGGCTCACGCCTGCAATCCCAGTACTTTGGGAGGCTGAGGCAGGAAGATCACTTGAGACCAGGAGTTTGAGAGCAGCCTGGGCAACATAGTGAGACCTTATCTCTACAAAAAATTTAAAAAATAGCCAGGCACAGTGGGGTGTGCCTGTGGTCCCAGCTACTCAGGAGGCTGAGACAGGAAGGTCGCTTGAGCCCAGAAGGTCAAGGCTGCAGTGAGCTGTGCACTCAGTCTGGGCAAATGAGGGAGACCCTGTCTCAAAAAAAAAAAAAAAAAAAAAAAAAAAAAAAGGCAGGGTGTGGTGTCTCGCACCTGTAATCCCAGAACTTTGGGATGCCAACTCAGGAGGATTGCTTGAGCTCAGGAGTTTGAGGCCAGCCTGGGCAACATGGCAAAAAACTGTCTCTACAAAACATTTAAAAATTAGCTGGGTAGTCCCAACCACTCAGTAGGTTGAGATGGGAGGATCACCTGAGCCCGGGATGTCGAGGCTACAGTGAGCCATGATCGTGCCACTGCACTCCAGCCTGGATGCCCTGTCTCAAAAAAAAAAAAAAAAAGAAAGAAAGAAAAAGAAATGAGCCCTGCAGAGCTCGCAAGAGACTGAGAACTTGGGGGCAGCAGGAAGCAGGAGTGAGGTAGAGAGCTGAAAACTGAGGTAGCTACAAGTTCCTCTACAGAAGAGTGGGACACCCAGGTCCTCTCCAAGCCCCACACGGCCTGGCTACCTGCCCACTCCCAGCTGCAGGAGACGAGAGATGGAGTCCAGCTCCAGGACTGAAGACCTGAGTCAAAGCTGCAGGCAGGGAGAAGGAGCAGGGCAGGAAAGCAGGAGAAAAGGTAAGGCTGGGGGCCTGGGCTCTGCAAGCTCAGTTCCTTCCTGCTCCCTGTTCCCAAGAAATCTACATGCAGGTGCACCCTGTCTCAGGCACGTCCTCCTCTCCAGGCAGGAGACCAGAGGAGTCATCTCTAGAGAAACCAGCCACCCTGAAATAGACAGCCCCGAACAGTCAGATCTGGGGCCTCAGTGAAAAGGCCCACTTGCCACCCAGTCCCTTTCCAGCAAAGGCCAGCAGGTGAGAGAACCACTCCTGTGGTGTCTTCCATGGAGGAGGCAAAGATGTTGACTGGGGAGCTGCTCCTTCACCGGCTCTCCTGGGCTCCCGTGCTCTTCCCTGCCTAATGCTTCTGCGGCTACCTGTTCCTGTGCTTCTAGGCACCCACACTTCTAGGGGCTGATCTTCAAATGGCAGTTTGGGACCCTGGCCTGGGTGACCTAGGAAGATCACACAGACCCTGTTCAGAACCCATGAAGTGGGTTTGGCTAGGTGAGTTTCCATCTCCTTAGTCGTTTGTTCTCAAAGCCATAGCCCAGGTACACAGCAGCGGCAGTTTGCCTTTGTCTCTGCTGGTTTGCATGAAACGGGAGGAAACAGCGAGCTGGCCCTGTCCCCTCTATGCTGGAGTTTATTCAGACCCCTTCAGCCCGCAGCAGCTGAACTCTCAGCCCCATTGCCAGGCAATGCAAGCATGCAACAAGCCCACAGCTTCATTCTCGCCCCACGTTTTGTGCTTTTGCTCTGTTTCTGGCCTGTGGAATTCTTTATCTTGTTTTTGAACCAGTTCTTTTGTTTTTTCTCTTCTTGTAGTTTGTTTCTTTATTTGGAGCAGAGATGTGATCAAATCATGAATTCACTGTGCTATTTTGACAGAACCCCATGTTTTGAATTGAAATAATTTTTTTTACACCAAAAGAACAAACGCAGCTAGCAGAGTAGTTAATTCTATGTTTTGGGCAAGACAACTAAAGCTGGGAATAGAGTATCTTGTAAGCCAGTGGTCCCCAACCTTTTTGGCACCAGGGACCGGTTGATTTCATGGAAGACAATTTTTCCACAGACTGGGATGGGGGTATGGTTTTGGGATGAAACTGTTCCACCTCAGATCATCAGACATTAGATTCTTATAAGGGGCGTGCAACCTAGATCCCACACACGCGCAATTCACAATTGGGTTCATGCTCCCATCTGAGAATCTAAGGAGGCTGCTAATCTGACAGGAGGCAGAGCTCAGGTGCTAATGTCAGCAATGGGCAGCAGCTGTAAATACAGATGGAGTTTCACTTACTCAACTGCTGCTCACCTCCTGCTGTGCAGGCCAGTTCCTAACAGACCATGGACCCACAATGGTCTGTGGCTCCCGGGTTGGGAACCCCCGTGGTAGACCATCAAATATACTGAGAAAGATGGCACCAGAGTCCAACTAAAGAGACCAAAATTATAGCAAGCATCAAAAAGAAAACCATGATCACAAAGGACTGGAATACACAATTCTCCAAAGAAGATATACATTTGGCCAATGAGTACATGACAAGATGCCCAACATCACTAGAGAAATGCAAGTCAAAGCTACAATGAGATATCACCTCACACCCATTAGGAGAGCTACTATTAAAAATAAAAACAAGAAAAGAACGAATGTTGGTGACGATGTGGAGAAATTGAAACCCTTGTGCATTGTTGGTGAGAATGTAAAATGGTACCACTACTGTAGAAAACACTACGGAAGTGCCTCAAAAAATTACAAATAGAATGACGATGGGTGTGGGTGGCTCACATCTGTAATCCCAACACTTTGAGAGGCTGAGGCAGGAGGATCACTTGAAGCCATGAGTTTGAGACCAGCCTAGGCAACATAGGAAGATCCCATTTCTACAAAAAATAAAAAATCAGTCAAGCATGGTGGCATCACACCTGTGGTCCCAGCTACTCAGGAGGCTGAGGCAGGAGAATCACTTGAAGCCAGGAGTGCAAGGCTGCAGTGAACTATGATCATGCCACTGCACTCCAGCCTGAGTGACAGCATGAAACTCTGTTTCTAAAAAATAAACATAAAAAACAGAATTACTGGCCAGGCCTGGTGGCTCATGCCTGTAATCCCAGCACTTTGGGAAGCCAAGGTGGGCAGATCATGAGGTCAAGATATCGAGACCATCCTGGCCAACATGGTGAAACCCCATCTCTACTAAAAATACAAAATTTAGCTGGGTGTGGTGGTGTGTGCCTGTAGTCCCAGCTACTCGGGAGGCTGAGGCAGGAGAATTGCTTGAACCCAGGAGGCGGAGGTTGCAGTGAGCCAAGATTGTGCCACTGCACTCCAGCCTGGTGCCAGAGTGAGATGCTGTCTAAAAAAAAAAAAAAATAGAATTACCATATGATCCAGAAATTTTTTTCTTTCCTTTTCTTTTTTTTTTTTTTAAGACAGAGTTTCAGTCTTGTTGCTCAGGCTGGAGTGCAGTGGCACGATCTTGGCTCCTCTGCCTTCCAAGTTCAAAGCGATTCTCCTGCCTCAGCCTCCTGGGTAGCTGGGATTATAGGCACCTGCCATCACACCCGGCTAATTTTTGTATGTTTACTAGAGACAGGGTTTCGCCATGTTGGCCAGGCTGGTCTCAAACTCCTGGCCTCATGTATCTGCCCGCCTCGGCCTCCCAAAGTGCTAGGATTACAGGCTTGAGCCAATGCACCCAGCCCAGAAATTTCACTTCTGAGTATATCCCCAAAAGAACTGAAAGCAAGGTCTCAGGGGTATTTGTCCATGTGTGTTCACAGCAGCGCTATCCATAATGGCTAAAACATGGAAGTAACACAAGTGTCCACCAGAGGGATGAACAGAGAAGAAAAAAGATACAATGGAATATTCTTCAGCCTTAAAGAGGAAATTCTGACCCATGGATGAACCTTGAGGACATTATGTTAAGTGAAATAAGCCAATCACGAAAAGAGAAGTGCTATATGATTCCACTCATAAGGAGGTAGTTAATAGGAGTCACAATCAAAGGGACAGAAAGGAGAATGGTGATTACCAGGGGCTGTAGGGAAGAGGAATGGAGGGTCAGAGTTTCCATTTTGCAAGATGAAGAGAGTTCTGGAGATGGATGGTGGTGATGGATACACAACATTATGAATGTATTTAATGCCACTGAATTGTGCACTTAAAAATGATTAAGATAGTAAGTTGTGTATTATGTGTATTTTACCACAATAAAAAACAAAACGAAACAAAAACAGTCAGGTGTGGTGGCTCATGCCTGTAATCCCAGCACTTTGGGAAGCTGAGGCAGGAGGATCACCTGAGGTCAGTAGTTTGAGACCAGCCTGGCCAACATGGCGAAACCCTATGTCTACTAAAAATCCCCAAAGTGCTGGGATTACAGCTGTGAGCCACCACACCTGGCCCCGTTGGGATTTTTAAAGTATATCTGGAAAGATCTGAGAGAAGCCAGCAGTGATGGTTGCCTCCGGGAAGGGATCAGGGTGGCCGAGGGACAGAAGAGTAAGGAGGCCTTACACAGCAGCTCCTTTGCATCTTTCAACTGAACCTTCACCAAATTTTAAAATAAAAATAAAGATGCATGATCAACAATCAAACTTCTAAGACCGCCCCCTAGCAGAAGAGCAGCAGCGGCAGCACGCAGACCTGCCCGAGGGCGTTTCCCAGAGCTCCACAGCCACCAGCAAACTGTGGGACACAGGTGCCACCCCCTTTAGGAAGGAGATGAGCGTATTACAGAACTGCAGGAATACGGAATGTCACACAGTGGCTAAAGAATTAAGTAGTATCTACCTCGACGAACATGGAAAGGAGTCCATGACATCTCATTTAATGAAAACAGTGAGTTGCACAGTATGTACAATATTCCATTTTTGGCATATTTAAAAATCCTCTGTGTAAACGATGTGCCCACCCACACAGAAGCGTCTGGAAATGCCACCGCCAACTGTGAGTGGTAGGTCCCTCTGGGGACAAGGGTTGGGGGAACGATTTCCACTGGGGCATGTCTTATTTGAATTTATCATGAGACATCTGGACCTTTTCCAATAATTTTGTCAGAGTACAGCCTTGGCCTGTTGCCTGAAAATAAGGTTTTGGAGCCGGGCACAGTGAGTCCAGCCGACGAACCCAGGAGGGAGCCCGCTCTGAACACCTCTGCCCCGCTGAGCATTGGAGGCACGGTCGGGGCCCTGCTTGATCCATGACAAAGTCACTTCCTTGTCAAATGCTTCAGGACCCATCAGCATGGTGATCTGTCAAAACCAAAAAAAGTGGGTGGCAAGCCCTTACGTGACCCTGAGGTCAAGATCACAGAGTCCCTCGACCATCGACCATCGTGGAACTTGTGAAACCTGAGTATTTCCTGAATGAATGACTGCCTAGAACACTCTCCCTGCAAGCCAGTTTCGGAAGCCCCAACCTGCAGCTGTTATTGTTCTGCACCCCACAGCAACTGCTTGGAGACCCCCCGGGTCCGGCAGGGGGACGCAGAGGTCCCGAAAGGGTGCAGTGAGGTGGCCGATCAGGGGCTGAAGCTGGTGATCCTTGGGCCAGGACTCAGCTGCCCAGCCCAGAAGTTGGGGGCTGCCTCGGTCCATGACACACAGGCTTCTCAAAACCAGCGAGGTCAGGGAATTTCCACCCCTATCCAGGCCTGGAGGGTCTGTGAGGACCAGAGTCCTCTTGACTAGAGGACCACAGGTTTGTAAACATCCACACCAACACCACCCACAGCTGCTGATTGTTTATTGCACAAGAAACTGGCAATATCGAGGCAGGGGGCGGGTATTACAAAATAGTCTGGTGACCAGCCCATGGCTAGCAAAGGGCATTCCGTACAGACACTTCAGTTATATACACGTACGCACACACACGCACGAACACACATGAACACCCGTGAGCCTGATGCTTCCAAACCTCACCAGCAGCTTACACCCTGACCCACCCTGGAGCGGCTTCCGTGGTGACGTGCCGCAGGGAAGTACGGCAAATGACTGAAAGGGACAGAAGAGGTTGCGCTGTGGCAAGCTGAGCCACTCAAATCAGCACACATGACACAGGCAGACGCAGGCTGCACCTCCCCGGCCAGGGAAAGGTCGAGAATCTGGGAGCATGGAGACTGTGCTTGGAAGGTACCCGGGACCAGGCCAAGGGGCTGCCTGGGGTCCTAGAATCCTGGGGGCCCGGGCAGGGAGTCTGCCATGATTACTGCCCCAGCATCCTGGGGGGGGGCATGGTCATCTTGAAGATTTCAATGTGACCTGTGAAGATTCCAATTATGGCAGAGTCCCCGGGTTGGAGGCTGGTGGGAACTGCAGAAATCAGACCGGGCTATGCAGCAGGTCAGGGCCTTTCTGCTGGTTTCCACGTCCTGTGTGCAGATGAAGCACCTACGCAGAATGGACACTTTCCGCTGGCCGGGCCGCACTCCATTCTGAACAGGGGACCAGCAGGCCCACCTGGAACTCCAAGGGCTGACAGGAGAGCTCCACAGCCGGATCCCTGTGTCCCGCCACTGGGGACTGCCTGGGGGACCCTATCTAGCAAAGGGATTTCTTCTCTATTGAAGGCGGCAAGGCTAGGAGTGGCGCTCGGGACCTCAACCCCTCCCACTCTGCCAGGCTCGGGGACGAGGTCCCTGCCAGGCTGCGCCGCTGGGTCAGGCCCGCCTGAGCTCACGGAACCACCAGGCAGGTTCCTGAGAGGCGTGGCTGTTTGGGAAACTCGTGGACCCAAAGGCCTGGGTCCCTCAAGGTCTCAGAACGCCTGGGGTGCCAACTCCTGGACAGAAAGTGACAGCAGCATAACAAAAAAAACTGCAACCCTACAACACAACCGCTTCAAGTTTATAAATGGAAAAAGAAAGTCTGAGGGAGTCTGCTGTTTCTGTCCCATGGATACCCAGGCAGCTTAGACAAACCTTCATTTGCTGAGAATGAATTAACTGACCAGCATGCGTCCTGCGACTCAGCCTCCATTGCTGCTGCCTGCTAGGGAGGCAGGCGGAGATGGCCTCGCCCCAGGGCCGTCGCCCTCAGACCTTCACTTCGTCTCGATCATCAGGCAGAACCTCCTTTGCTGGCAAAGACCCTTGGCTCTCAGTCCAGAACAGCCCAGCCCACCCCAGGAGCCGGTCTCCTGGCCAAACTAGTCCGGGAGGTCTCCGGCCTCTGCGGCAGCCCCTGGGGATGCAACACCTTCCCTTGCACACACACACACCCAGGGTGGGGTCTAGGGGATGGGGGAGAGTTTTGCAGAGAGGGTCACCCCTCTGGAACTTTGCGAAGGTGGGGCCAAAGGCAACTAGGGGGCTTTATTCCAGACTGCCATCCATGGGTGGGGGGAACTGCAGGGCCTCCTGGGATCAGGCTCTTCTGCCAGAAGCGAGATGATGGTGTCGTCCCACACAGGGCCACATCCACGGGGGCCTCCCAAGGGCTGCAGGGCCAGTGGCCTCCCAGGCAGGGAGGACTCAGGACTATGTGTGCACTGGGGGGTGTGGGGGGGGCGGCCTCAGTTACTCCTGTCCAAAGCCCTCGGTCTCCTCAATGGCATACAGCAGCTTCTCTCTCAGCTGTTCGTAGCTCTTGTAGGGAGGAAGATCCAGACGGTTGAAGCTATCGAGAGCGGGGAAAGCACGACAGTCAGCCCCAGGAGGCCAGGGCCCTGACAGCCCCGCCCTGCCTGCCTGCAGCAGGGCCACAGGGCTTGCGCCACACTGGCTAGGGCTCAGGGGCTGCCAGTCAGACCTTTACACTGCAGGTGCCTGGACCATGGGGTGTTAAGGGAGGGGCCAGGACAGCTGGAAATTGGTTGGGGGGACACTTAGGGCAGTAGCTCTTGGACTACTGGAACAGAAGCGCTTCATATGTAAAACCCGGCAGATAAGATGCCCATCACAGCCCCATCTCTCCAACCCAACACCCCAGGGCCACGCAAAAGCTGTCAGACTCGAGGCTAAGAAGCTGCTACACCCACTGGGCTGTCCCAGGAGCTCATCGGGTCTGAGGCCCCCCGACGTCCCACTAAAACTAGAAGGCTCACCAGGTGTGGCTTCTGGGCAGCCAGGTTTCCTTGCCAACTTTGTCAATGCAAAACTTCTGTGGTCCATTGCTACCTGTGATCCAAGGTAAAACACACCCATGTCAACAGAGACGTGCCTTCCCAAAGCAGGACCCTCCGGCTCCACCCACAGATGGGCTCAGCCCCAGGACACAGAGGCCTCAGCTCTTCTCCATCCCACTGACGTGCTTCCAGGAAAAGACTAGGTTCCCCCCTCCCTCTGAGCTGTCCTCACTGCCAGCCAGGACACCAGAGGGCGAGAGAAAATGTACCGATGAGTTCAGCAAATCCGCCGATGGGCAGGCGGCAGGTCCCGGTGACAAACTGCAGCAGCCGGATCCTCTTCTCATTGTCCATCTCCTTCACCACCTGGAAGTCCGCAAGTCAAGGCACAGTCAGGCGACCCACGGGCCCAGTACTTAGCCCGAACGTGGAGCTCTCCAGCTCAGTGGGGCCCCTCTTTGGGGCTGAGGACACAGAGCCAGGTTGGCCAGGGGATGACAGCCCCCAACCTGAGAAAGCCCGGAAGTGCTCCTGCTAAGAGGCTGTGTCTGCAGAAGATTCCCACCCGTCCATGGGACAGCTCTGGGTCTCAGGGACACCGAGTATTCTCTTCCCATCCAAGTTCTGCTTTCAGAAATGACTAAATATGGGAGTGACTGCTTAATGGCTATAAGGTTTTTGGGGAGATGAAATGTCCCATAATTCGATAGTGGTGACAGGTGCACAACACTGTGAATGTACTGGAAGCCCCTACTCTCTCGCCCGGGCTGGAGTGCAGCGGCACGATCTCGGCTCACTGAGTACAGCGGCACGATCTCGGCTCACTGCAGTCTCCACCACCCAGGTTCAAGCGATTCTCATGCATCAGCCTCCTGAGTAGCTGGGATTACAGGTGTACGCCACCACAGCTGGCTAATTTTTTGTATTTTTAGTAGAAAGAGGGTTTCACTATGTTGGCCAGGCTGGTCTTGAACTCCTGACCTCAAGTGATCCACCCACCTTGGCCTGGGTGGGAAACCAGGGAACCCAAAGTGGAAAGCCACTGAATTGTGTATCTTAAAAAACTTAAATGGGTTGGGCACAGTGGCTGATGCCTATAATCCCAGCACTTTGGGAGTGTGAGATGGACGGACTGCTTGAGCCCAGGAGTTCAGGACCAGGCTGGGCAACATAGCAAGACCCTGTCTCTATTGAAAAAAAAAAACAAAAAAACCATTTAATAGTTAATTGTAGGTTATAGAAATTTCACCTCCACAAAAAATTGGTATACATACATATGCATACAGACATATACTAAGAATATCTGTAATCATTTTTTTTTATGCTATACTTCATAACGACCACAATGACAGCTCTTTCTGTTTTCTGGAGCCAAGCCCCTGACTTCCTGTCCCATCTGGCTGGCAGGGGACCTCTCAACCAGGGGCAGCTGCTGTCTGCCTGCAGGTCTGTCCCTGCACACCAGCTGGCCCAAGGCTGACCACTGACGGCCTCCTGTCACGTGCACTGGCCACCACTCAGCTGGAACTGTCCCTGTTCATCCCAAGGCTGGTCTACCGTCTCCTTTTGCAAGTTGTGGGAGGTGAGGACAGGGTCAAAGCTGAAGGTCCTTGCGTGTGAGGTCTCCTCAAGACCCGTTTCCTTTGGCTGATGGCCCAGATGTCCCTGCCAAGGCCTGGGCCCAGGACCCACCTGCCAGAACCACTGGATCTGCTTGCTGTTCTTGGTGTAGTGCCGGTAGATGGTGCTCTTCTGCCAGTCGCTCATGTCTATCTCCTGCATGCCGCACAGCATCAGCTGGGGAGAGGCAGCAGTCAGCACCCCTGGCAGGCCCCTCCCCACGCATCGTCCACTCGCTAGCACATGACATTGCCCCAGACGTGTTCAACTAGCCATTTCTGGTGTCAGCGTTAATAATATGGGTAATGTAAGTCCCTGTTTTCTTGAAACAAGTATCTGGGGAAAGGTGGGTCCTGAGACCCCAAATTAAACCCATCTGCCCTGCCGCAGTGGGCGTTTCACTGCTGAGTGTCTGTGGGTGCACAGTGAGCGCATCACAGAGCAGGATCACCCCAGAGGCAGGGGCTCAGGGTCCCAGCAACCTCAGACACTCACCTCCAGCTCTTTTTCATCAAAGTAGCGCAGCCACTCCAGCGGGGCCACCTCGTTGAAGCCATCCAGGAAGGCTTTGGTCTGCTCTTCCACGCCTCGGGTGAAACGCCAGTCGGTCAGCAGCCTGAGACCAAAGACCAGCCATGGGTGGAGGATGAGACCCATTGCTCAGAGGCAGCTCCTGGCCAGGCCGCGTGGCCGTTACCACGCAGGACCACCAGATCAGAAGAGCCCACTTCGCACACCCAGACCCAGCCTGCTGGAGGCCCTAGAGTGCGGCCCTAAAAACCTCACAGTGACCTGCAGACACAGGAGTCTTTGAAGTCATCCTCACCACCGCCACCTCTTGCTCCTGCCCACAACGCCAACTGAACCTCAGACGTATGAAAGCGTGGAGATAAAAAGACTAAACCAAGAGGCCTGAGGAACAGGCATGGAGAACGGGCACACGTGAGACGGTGGGTCTAGGCACGCAGGCCACAGAGATCCTCTCGGCCTGGAGAAAGATGCAGACGTCTAAGCTTGACGCGACTTCAAAGAAATTCCACCCTGGAGGCTTGAAGTCTCCCACGTGGGGAAAAAGTGCAGCCGGGAGTCAGTAACTAAGGACCTCGGCTCTGGTCCCCCAGCTCGCGCCATCACATGATGGCCCATCAGCAGCCACCTTCGAGGCAGATGGAGATGGCATCCACAGTGACCGATGGGCCACAAGGTGGGGGCCCATCTTGCTCTGCAACCAACTAGATCTCCGCACCGCCCCTGGAGCGGAGGCCCCGGCGCCTGAGACTCACATGATGTACTCTTCCTTGTTCTCCTCCGTGACCCGGATGCTCTCGCCACCCTCCTTCAGTTCGTGGGTGGTCACCTTGCCCAGGATCTCCATGTCCTGGATGAAGTACAGCTCCAGGCCACATTCTTCCAGGTTGTTCTCTCTGGGGGCACAGCAGACCAAGTCGGGAGATGTCTATCGTGGCAGGGTCTTTCCTGGATCCTGCTCTGCTGCCCATGGGACACCAAGGGTTCACGGGTGGCCTAGAATCCTGAACAGTGACATGGGACAGCTTCCTGACTCAAGGAGAGGATTCGAGAACTGTCCACGGGGGACCCAGAGGACATTCCTCTCCACTAGCTCTTTTAAAGGCTGGACAAGAGCTCAGGGGCCACACTGGCAGACAAAATAAAAGCCGTCGGTACCTGCTCCCTGCCCAGAGACGTCCCTCCTATCAGTGCGGTGGGGTGAGGGGGGAGGGAGCTCACTTGATCCAGACAATGGAGTTGTAGAACTCAGGGTCGACGGACTCCAGGTCTTTCAGGGTTGGTCTCTTGTTGAGCATCCGCTTATAGAAAGGGAGGGTGAAGCCCGTGTCGATGAACTTTCCGTGGTACAGCGCCTGGGAAGGAAGAGGCACAGCACAGAGCTTGGGCCTTCCCCAGGCACTGCCAAGACTGGCTCTCGGATACTCGGTATCAAACTCTGCTACCGCCACCTGCCTTCCCTGACAGAACCGCAGCAGCGGCTGCCTCGGACGCAGCGGGAGGGCCTCGGGAGCAAACAACGCCTTTGTCCTGACTTGCACCTACAGAGGGACTCCCACCCTGCCCTGCAGACCGCAGGGACTGGGCAGAGACAGCTGGCGCGGGAACCCACGTCCAGGCCCGCATCTGCCCCTCACACTGGCCGGCTGGCTCCCAGCCTAGCAAAGGTCTGTCCCACGCTCACAGAAAAGGCTTGCTCAGAGCAGCTCCAGGTGGCAGCCCTGACTCACTGGCGCTCAGGGTGGGTGGCAAAGGCAGCCAAAAATAATGCAGACACCGCTGACAGCGAGAGCTGGCGGCCAATGGTGAGTAATAGTCTAGGGTTTTACCGGTCTGTCCTGTTGGCTGCTGGGCCAGGCGGGTCTCTAGACCTGGGAAGAATGTGCCCACTTCCAGAGCCCAGCACCTTGGCCAAGAGCTCCCCGACGATGGGAAGGGCCATATTTAGTCACAGGCTCCTGGGACACTTGGGTCCTCCTAAGAGGGGAGCTCAGGAAGGCAGGGGAAGAAGCGAAGGAAAGTGAGAACTGAAACTTCTCAAGCTATGAATGTGGCTCCCGTGCTGGTCCCCGCTTCTCAATCGGGTTCTCCACACTCCCAAGACCCTCAACAGGGGGCACGTGGCAGGACCTCCCTTTCCCTGTTCACACCGTGTCCTTCTTTCCAGTTAAATACAGATGCTGGGAAAGCTCCTCCCCAGAACTGGCCCACTTTCTGACATACGTCCCTACACCCTGCACCAGCCAGTTTACGGTTCACCAGGAGGCAGCGTGGCGTGAACAGCAGCCCCCGTGGACTGGCGCGCCCTCTCTGGGCCCCACCCTTCGCCCCCGTAGAGCTCGTAACCTAAAAATGCAAAAAGCTGGAGAGAGTTCTGGAGAAGCCAGAGCTTTCTCAGCAGCTGTCCTGTAGGTAGTGAAGAGTTTCCACGCTGCTTGTATAGGACTTGTCGAGAGGAAGCCCAGGGTCTCTGGGCCACAGACTTTAGGGTTTTGTTCTAAGCTAGTGTTGACTCCAAATGTCCTTCCAGAAGGCTAGTGTCTCAGTGGGATGTTCCCAAATGCCGTGACAGTGTCACCTCCCAGAGACAGGCAGCAGGTGGGCAGCTGTGTTTTCACCTGGCCCTGTCATCCCAAGGCCCTCAACAGAGCGCATATTTTTATTTTTATTTATTTTATTTTATTTTATTTTTTTTTCTGGAGACGGAGTCTCGCTCTGTCGCCCAGGCTGGAGTGCAGTGGCCGGATCTCGGCTCACTGCAAGCTCCGTCTCCCGGGTTCACGCCATTCTCCTGCCTCAGCCTTCCCGAGTAGCTGGGACTACAGGCGCCCGCCACCTCGCCCGGCTAGTTTTTTGTATTTTTTAGTAGAGACGGGGTTTCACTGTGTTAGCCAGGATGGTCTTGATCTCCTGACCTCGTGATCCGCCCGTCTCGGCCTCCCAAAGTGCAGGGATTACAGGCTTGAGCCACCGCGCCCGGCCAGAGCGCATATTTAATGTTCAGTAAAGTCTGTGGCCCAGAGACCCTGGGCTTCCTCTCGACAAGTCCTATACAAGCAGCGTGGAAACTCTTCACTACCTGCGGGACAGCCACTGAGAAAGCTCTGGTTTCTCCAGAACTCTCTCTAGCTTTTTACATTTTTAGGTTACGAGCTCTATGGGGGCGAAGGGTGGGGCCCAGAGAGGGCGCGCCAGTCCACGGGGGCTGCTGTTCACGCCACGCTGCCTCCTGGTGAACAGGCCCAGGGCCTCCTCCAATGCTGCCCCTTCCTGGAGGTCTCAGAGAAAGAGCAGATTCCCCTGGTGCCCCTGGCACACTTCACCAGGAGAGGGAAGAGGAGGGAGAGGAGGGAACCAGGCAGACCCCTGGGGCCCCCTTACCATGGCAATGAATCTGCCTATAAAGCGGAAGTAGGTGAGGTGGTCTGGGTTGATGGAGGAGGCAGGGTTGATCTGCAGGCAGTAATTGTTCTTTCCCGCGTATTCAAATAAACAATACATAGGGTTGAGCACCTCGTGAGACAGGAGGAAAAACCACTCTCTGTGAGGGAAGAGAAAGAAAAGACAAGAATAATGGGTTCCTTGGTGCACATCTGCACAGGAGCTGTGACTCTCCACCGTTGTGTTTCAGGTAGTCTGGGGACACGTGTCCCAGGGAGTCAAGCCCCGTGACAAGCACCCGCGCTAACCTATATGAACAGCTGGTCAGTGAACAGGGTGGGCTCTGTTCTACACAGAATAGCAACTGCATTTGAGGATGATGTTTGGGGAAACGTGTCCCCGTTGGCTCCCAGATGATGTGTTCCGAGACTTTACATCACAATATCCAGAGCTTCTAATGGTAAAGGGGGTCCTTGTCACCATGCTCAGTTGCATAGGCTGTGCACTACACAAGGGCACGATGCGTGTTTATGACAATAATTTTTCTGCAAAGGTTCTGTTTGAATAGCAACTACCCTGTTTCCGCTCTACCTGGGTGGGCAACATAACGTAAATACAGAGCACCACATTCCCAACCCCGATCCATGAAAACGTAATCCATGCTGCCTTCAGATTAGAAACCTCACACCCACCAGCTATGCCACACTCTTGCACTTTGCCCTCCCTTCACCCCAGACCCCAACACCATCCCCATTCCCACACTTCCAAGCATTCATCTGAATCAACACCCGTGCCCTGGGTGCGAGCCTCAGGCATGAATTCAGAGTCCTTTTGGGCTTGAGCTAAACCAGCAAGGGGACGTCCCAAGGGGGCCAGTCCCCGGCTGCTGGGCTGTTTGTGGCTGGGCAGACGAGGAGTCCTTCGACGCAGAGGGTGCCCCGGTATCCTGTCCGTGGTTCTACCCTGTGGTAGAACAGCATGACGTAACCTACCATAGGGTAAAACCACTGGCAGGACACAGAGAGAGACACACACAGGGCGCGGCCACACCAGGGAAGCCCACCAAGCAGAGCCTGGAGAGGAGGTCACCACGGAAAAAAGGAACAGTCCATCCACAGGGCCAGCGCAGAAGGCCACGCCGCCACCAAACAGAGGACCAGAAGCAAGTTAACCCAACACCAAGCGAGAAGACATGCCCACACCGGGAGAGGTCTCGAGCAGAGAGGTCGCCGCAGGCCAAGGCGCTCCCTCTCTCTGCCGGGGCCCTTCTGCCCTGCCGTCCGAGGCAGCATTTCCCAGAGGGCCTGTTAACTTTTATGGGTGGACCAGGGTGAAGGCAAGACAATGCTTTGGACTCTTTTTAGGGTGACATAAGCCGTTACAGTGTTACTGACCCCAGACACGTGACATGCAGCTGAGCCCTGCTCAAGGCCCTGTGGATCGTGACATAGCTTATCCACATGGGGACACCTGACTTCACCTGCCCTGGCTGCCTTAAGGGGAGGGGACCCCAGGGTCAACTCTAATGGATGACCACACGGCCCTGATATTCAACTGCCCAAATGCTGCTGGCCTGGTTGTTAAAATACAGAAACATGACACACTGGTAGATAACAGAGCCACTGTACTGAGCTTTCACCCCTCCCGGGAGTCCTCCATCGCCTCATGACCCAGTTACTAAAGGCTTAACGCCCAGCCCAGCAGGGCACCCCAGGACCCTGTTCCAGGCTCAATGGACTGGCCACATGGATTCATGTATTTTGGTTTTTTATTTGTTTTGTTTTTGAAATGGAGTTTCGCTCTTGTTGCCCGGGATGGAGTGCAGTGGCACGATCTCGGCTCACCACAACCTCCTGCCTCCCAGGTTGGAGCGAGTCTCCCGCCTCAGCCTCCCCTATGAGCTGAGATTACAGGCATGCGCCACCGCACCTGGCTAATTTTGTATTTTTAGTAGAGATGGGGTTTCTCCATGTTGGTCAGGCTGGTCTCGAACTCCCAAACTCACTTTGGGAGGCCTTGGCCTTGGCCTCCCAAAGTGCTGGGATTACAGGCGTGAGCCACCGCACCTGGCGGATTCACGTATTCTGAATGCCACACTGTGCCCACTCCTGAAGATGCATGAGAACTTTGGGAGGGAATGTGAGCAGGGGGCAGGCAGCTTTCTGGCCATGGACGCTGTAGCCTGGGGAAGCGGGGTACAGGGCAGCCTCCCAGGGCACTCAAGCTCACCTGGCAATGCCCCCATAGTCCAGGCCCTCCTCGCCACGCATGATGATGTAGAGCCGGCGGCGCAGGTCATAGGGTTTCATGTTCATGATCTGGGAAGACAGAGCATCGGGCTGGCCTGCCACTCTCCCTTTCACAGCAGGCAGGGGCGGGAGGGACGGGACTCTAAGGCCTACTCTCCAGCAGACACAGTCACCAAGACCCATGCCGTGGAAAGTCTGCAGTGTGGGTTTAACAGGCCATGCGATAGGAGATGGGGTGCTGGGAGGAGGGCGTCGGCCTGGCCCTGGTTTCAGGCACCATGATCTAACCTGTTGGAAGGAATCTTCAAAAAGCGTCTGCCTGGAAACACTGATCTTCACGTGGCTGGGTAGGGCATTTGACTGAAAAAAAAAAAAGAAAATAACTTCAAATTGAGCCTCAAGTGATCATCTGTTCTCCTGTCTGTATGAACAGGCAGCCCCCAGCCCGATGGGCCAGGAGGGGACAGCACGTCCCCTAGGAATGAAAACTCGCTTCCTAGAGACAGCCAGTTTGGGGTTAGACAAGTGTCTGGCCCCCACCTAAGACACAAACATTCCGATACCTGCTGCTGTGCCGGGAACTCACACCAAAATAACTCAATAACCCCAGCTGCCACGGGAGCCCCAGTACCAGAACTCACATGGCAGAGGAAACGGAACTGGTGATACTTCCACCGAAAACTGCGGTCATAAGCACCAGGGGAGCCTTGCTTCGTCCTGGGAAGAGCAAAGGTGTTCGGCGGTTCATGCCATTTCTCAGAAAATGAACAACTTGTCTTTGTCAACCCTAAGGAAAGCTGGTGCTATGTTAATTTAAAGATGAGTAATGTAAGGCGAGGAAGTGACTGTCATTAAGATCCTTGAAGAATGAAAAAGAGAATCTAGAAATAAAGCCAGACTTCTTGTTTTTAGAGAAATAACACTAGTGTCACTTGGAATAAACAGGATAGTCCCTTCCTCCCCATCCCATCTTATTTATTTGTTTGTTTGTTTGTTTTCTAGAGACGAGGTTTTGCTCTGTCGCCCAGGCTGCAGTGCAGTGGTGTGATCATGGCTCACGGCAGCCTCAAATTCCTGGTCTTAAGTGATCCTCCCACCTCAGCCTTCCAAGTAGCTAGGACTACAGGAGTGTGTTACCACACCGAGCTAATTTTAAATGTATTATTATTTTTTAGAAACAGGATCTCACTCTGTCACCTGAGGTGGAGTGCAGTGGTGCCATCATAGCTCACGGCAGCCTCAAACTCCTGAGCTCAAGGGATCCTCCCACCTCAGCCTCCCACATAGCTGGGACTATAGGCAGGCACCACCGCATCCAGCTAATTTTTAAATTTTTTTTATAGAGATGGAGTCTTGACATCTTTCTCAGCCTGGTTAATCTTTTTTATTCTTGTAGAAACAGGGTCTCACTATGTTGTCCAGGCTGGTCTCAAACTCCCGGACTCAAGCTATCCTCCCATCCCCTTCAATATGACATCAACATTGGCCACTAGAGGGCAGTAAGGGCAGTAGAACGCACTGCAGGGGCCGCCCAAAGTGGGCCTCTCAGAGCCAGAACAAGGACGGCCTGGGTCTCGGCTCCTGGACGCTGCTGCTACCTGTACAAAGTCCTTACCCCGACTCAAACCCTGGGCGAGGATCCTTAAAGGTGGTGGTGCGGGTATTGTGGTCCACAAAGTATCGCACCCCCTCGCTGGTGTATTTCATCTCCCATCCTGGGGGCAGAGCTGGTTCCTGGATCATCCTGGAAACATGGGAAGAAAAGGGTGAAGGGCTGGCCCCACCTTCTGGACCTTGGTGGTTGGAGGCTAGGTCCTCAAAGTGTGGCTTTGTCTCTGCAGAGTCCATGAGGGACCTTGAGGACATGCACCCAAGAAGCATGACCCAAGTCGTGAGGACAGTTCTGCAGCACAGAGAGGTCATTTAATAGCTCATGGCCAAAAACGCAGCCCTGCATGGATGGCACTGGACTGAATGGCCACCAGCAATCCTGAGACACTCCATGCCCCGGCACGGCTTCACTTGGGGTGTCGGGAAACCAGGATCCCTCAACCTTTTTGCAATTATCAGCAGCCTGCACAATCAGTATGGAGACCAGCAACACCCGCCAGCCAGGCCACCCTCCATCCACCAGGAAGGTCTGTTTAAGAAACCACTTTTAAGTTGTCATCAGGCCAACAGTGTATCTGTGCAGTGAGAGTCTCAAGACACTTGTGTGTGGCTACAGGTCCCTGACATCAGCCCTCTGGGACGATGCAGTCCAAAACCACCTGCCTAATGCTGGAGCTGCACACAGACCCAGCCTGGCCCGGCCCCCCTCTCAGCCCAAGTCCTTACCCCTGGGTCCGGGGGTCCTCCCACTGGGTCGTGCGAGTGTTATGGTTCACGTAATACACCCGTCCATTGTCTTGTCTCTTCTCTGCCACATGAGAAGAAAGAAAGAACCATCAGATTCAAACATGGAGAGCCGGTGTCCTTTCCCCGCGGCTCCCACCTCCTGGATGCTGGGTCTGAGTTTCTCTCCCTGTTGTCAGCCTGTTAGAGAAGAACCAGCCAAAGCCGAGCTCACTCACACTTGTCACTGGGAAAGGGACAAAGAGGGTCCTTCCTTCTTGTTGTTGTTGGTGGCGAGGGGGGGTGTGTGACACATTTCCAACTCGAGATGAAGCACTTCTTTGGTTGGTTGGTCAGTTGGAGGGAGGGGGTGGTGTGGCCACCCGGAGGGAGCAGCACAGCTCAAACCAGAGGCATAATTGCTCCCAGCTGTGTGCAGCACGGAAGCCGGGCAGTCCCCAACCCGCCAGGCCCCCCACCCAAGTCCCTCACGGCTGATCCCTGGTCCTGGGACCCTCTGCACTGCATGCAGCTGACCTGGGCGCCTCTGTCCCACAGGGCATGGTCCTTATGGGGTAGCTGCATCTCCCTCGCACCTCTCTGATCAGTGCTCTGCACCCTGCGCCCCTGCACCCTCCAAGTTCTCCCTCTTCTCCCACTTACAGGCTAAGTCTTGTTCTAAAACTCTCATACCCTGGCACATCTCTTTCTTGCTTATGAGCAAATAAATGATATCTGGGGCTGAGGACACTTACACTGCCCAGCCTCTTCCTAGACATGTACCTTTTTTTTTTTATATATATAAAGACAGGGTCTCGCTATGTTGTCCTGGCTGGTCTCGAACTCCTGGCCTCAAGTGATCCTCCCGCCTCAGCCTCCCAAAGTACTGGAATTACAGGCAATAAGCCACCGTGCCTGGCCTGCCTATCCTGTTCTTACACCTAAGTATGTGCTTTGAGACAGGGGAGTGTTCATAGAGTGGGGCTGGGGCACAAATATACTTTTCCTCTGCTCTCAACAATCTCTGTTGTCTTGCCCTTTACTGATACACTGATAAGGGCTCTGGGGTCCCCAAGGGAGGAGTCTGGGCTCCAGGGGCAGACCCAACCCGAGCTGGCGATTCTGGACCTTGAGAGGGATGGAAAGGGGTAACCTCTCAGCTCCAGGTAGACAGGGGAAAAAAAAACTAGGGGGTAAAGCTCTTGGCCCAAAAGAGGTCACCTTTCCCAGGAAGTTCCTGAGCCTTCAAATCTGTTTCTCTCCCGAAAACAAATGATGCTAATGGCTCTCCTTTTACAAGACAGAGTAACATTAAAGAAATAAAAAATAATCAGTTCCAGAAGCTACAGGGAACCTGAAAGCTGAAAAAGGAGCAGAACAGGAAAGAGCAACAACCCCCTCCTCACTCCCTACCAAGACTCGAGCTGCAGTGCTCCCAACACCAGCCCAGGCCTCAGTCTCCCTCCCACTCTCTGCCTTACCTGGTATCTATGACTCGTCTGAAATTTTACAAACAGACATTATTTGTCAATCATACGTCGATAAAGCTGGAAAAACAAATAAATACAATAAAATAAAAATAAAGACAGGCTGGGCACAGTGGCTCACACCTGTAATCCCAGCACTTTGGGAGGCTGAGGCAGGAGGATCGCTTGAGCCCAGGAGTTTGAGACCAGCCTGGGCAACATGGCAAGACTTCATCTCTTTTTTATAAATACAAAATAAATAAAAGGAAGACAAAAGGAAAGAAAGAACAGGAGGTGCCCAGAGCTGTCAGGGAGCTACCACCACCTCAGAACACACAGAAGGAAGGCTTCCCAAGAGGTTTCCAGGGGAGGGGGCCGCTCCCAGCCCAGAAGCTACTGCTTTGAACTAGATCCTCATGTCTGCCCTGTTAAGGGCCAAAGCCAAGGCTAACCACAGGGCCAGGGGGATCTGTCCAGCGGGCCTGAGGCCTGTGTCGTCATTTCTGGCACTGCTGCTGCGTGGAGGCCTCCCAAGGCCGGCTGACTGTCTCGCAGCCTTCAGTTTCAGTTAGGGGGCTGGGAAAGACCTTGAAGGAACACCGGCTCGACCTCATTTTAGGAGCAAATGGACTCAGACGTATTCAGCCACAGGCCCAGGGTCAGGGCCACCGAGGGCAGATGTGGATCTCAACCCGAGGTGTCCTGAGTCCCACAGCAGTGTGTGGGGAAGATGCAGGGTCTCTCCTGGGGCAGCAGAGAGGGACACCAGCAGGCTTGGTTAGCAAGCTGCCGCTCAGTGCCATTCTCACTTGGTCTGGCTGTTCTTTCTGTTCATTCTCGGCGAGCCCTGGGGAGGCGGCCCCTGCCACAGCCCTGGGGCAGCCAACACAGATCCCCAAGGATCTGCAATTCAGAAGGAGCCCTGGCCTTTAGCCAGAATGTTCTTCCTCTTAAGTTTGGACTATGACAGTTTGGTGGGCTTTTTTCTGATTGTTCATTAACAGCATCGACTCTGACCACGGCTCCTCCATTTCCATCTCAAAAATTTCCACACTTAGCATTCGAGAGCTGCTTTCAAGTCTCCATCAGCTGTGCTTACCTGGTGACCATCACTCAGCAGAACTGGCATGAAAACACACTTGACTGTGCTACACCACCTGCCTCTACAGAGCCTGAAACACACTAGCAGTCCCCGGCTTCTAGGCCGCTGGTCACCAAACAGCAGTACAGATTCTTGTTTAATCTGACGCATTTTCCCCTGCCTACTGATGAGGCGGGGTCTTCAGAGTTTTACTCTCTCACTTTGGAGCTGCTGCCAATCTCTGAGATACCAATGACCTTTCTTTGATCCAGGGAGCCATGTGGGGCAGCTGTCTGCGTAAGGGATCCCTGAGCTGAAAGTCAACAAATATGTGGAAGCTTCACTAAATGGTATCTCCAACCAGAAGGACCAGAAGGCCCTTCTAGGACCCTGGACTGCAGTGCTCATTCACTAAGTGGTACCCTGCAGGTATAAGAGGGTTGACACAACCTCTTAAATGACTACCCGAGAGCAGATGTGTCTGCACCGAGAAGGTCCAGCTCCAAAGCTGCACGTTTCCAGGCATCAGAAGCCCATCCTATCATTGTCAACTTCCCAGGATGCACCTCTCCATCTTTGTTGTCGAGTGCACCCCCTCCCAGTTTCACACCATCTGTCAACACCACCAAACCAACGTTTACCGTATTCTGCTGGCCTAATCCATAAATGAAACGCAACACATGCTGGTTCCCGCAAAAACTGCCTTCTTCCGCTCCCAGTGACTCTTACAAGATTAAATAAAACTCTGCCCCAGCTCTCTCTATCAAATGCGCTAAGTCTCATCATCTCTAATGACCCTTTTTGCATAGCTACTCCTTCCTAGAATAGCCATGAAGCCTATAATCTCTCCTAAGTCATGGGTGTCCATCCCTTAACTCACTGTTAGCAAATCACGTCAAGGACCTGGGATAGGTAAGAGGCGGCTACCAAGGGCGAGGAGAAATCTACACGGCGTTATTAACTAGCAGCGATGCGTTTCCAGAGTCACCACCTGGCATTCAACTCTCGTATCTGCTTGCCTCTGGCCTCTTTCACAGCTATGTCAGAAATAAAAAGGTGGCTTCTATTAGTCAAAATTAGACCGAAGTCCGCCAACATCTCAGCTGCAAAGCAAGATGTGTTAAGGTGGATCATTCCAAGCATATGGTCACAGACCTGAAACAAATCCATGTGGGAGTTCGGCAGTGTCAAAATATCTTAGTGTAGCATGGGACACTTGAGTAGACACCTTGAAACTCAAGACCAAAGCCCAATAGTCCCCCAGCTGCTCGGGGACATCTTTCTTAGGGTCCCACTCCTTTAGCGATGGTGGGTTTGGTGGATGCTCCAGTGGTTCGGTGGAGCTTGGTTACTTTCCCAGCCGCCCGGCTCCATCACCTGTAACTGCTGTGGCGGGGCATGCCCAGAGAGTGTGCTGGAGAGGGGAGAGATGGAAAACAGACGGACAGGAACAGGGAAGGAGGACACGCGGGAGGAGAGGACAGAGCACCGTGGCTGACAGAAGGCCGAGGGCCGGGAAGAGAACTCAGTACTTACCCCAGCCAGGAGGGAGGGGGCCCAGGGGATCATGGTCAGTCGAAGCACTCGAAGACTAAACACAAGAAACACAGCAGAACACAGAGGTTACAAAAAGCCACTGGTGAAAAAATAAATCAATCGATAAAAAATAAAAATGCCAATGACTCGCTTCCGCATTTGAGCGCTCTGCAGGGAATGCAGTGGGACTTTAGGTAGCATCTGCTCCTCTCAAAAGTCTCTGGTTTTTGTTTTGATTTTTACAGAAAAACCAAAAAAGAACCCTGTGCACGGAGGGCCCAAGTGAGTTTTGGAAATGGTAGAGCGATGGGGAGGAGGCGGCACGCTGGTGAAGGTGTGCCAGGGTGGTGGAGGCAGGGAGCAGCCCCGGTGGGGCAGAAAGGCCCGGGAAGCAGGCTCGGCCCAGTGCCTCCGCTCAGCTCCGGCTCGAGGCGGCCAAGGCGACTGAAATCACCACCACCTCCAACTTTCTCCAAGAACCACACGCAGGAGGGGAAAAAATATCGCAGGCCTTTCCAATGAAATCATTCCCACAAGCCCTGCCCACGCCCAGA
Source organism: Macaca nemestrina (assembly GCF_043159975.1). NCBI lineage: Eukaryota > Metazoa > Chordata > Mammalia > Primates > Cercopithecidae > Macaca > Macaca nemestrina. The sequence goes on along the minus strand of NC_092142.1, from coordinate 69,052,429 downwards.
GCTTCCTGGCTGGGGCCTGGCCCTCCTCCCTCCACCTCGGCCTCCCCCCCAACCTCCCATCTGGGTGTGCAGTGTCCACCCAGACTGAGGGCACATTCATGCCCCAAGCCCTCACCTCCCCCAGGAATGTTTTCCTTCCCCTTCACAAAGCACCTTTATTCCTCCCCTGCCTGAACCTGAAGTTGCTCAGTGTTCTGTGTTTGTCTGGGGGGGGGGGGGGGTTGGGGCTGGGGGCGGGGCAGCAAGACAGAAGGGGAGACGGGAAAGAAGGGGCCACCGGCTCCAGGACTTCAGGGTCGCTGTTTACATTAGAATCCCCCCCGCACCCCCTTCAGCCAAATTCTGCTTCGAGGTCCCTGGGGATGGACTGCAGTGGACCAGGAGTTCTCATATCCTGCAGGGAAGGGGGGTGCTGTCAAAAAGTTCTGGTCATTAAATAAAACAAGTATTGTTCCCCTCTTTCTTCTTTTCTTTTTTTTCTTTCTGAAGCATTTTTATTTTACTTACTAAAATGTGATCGTTATAAGAGGGGATCAAGTTCTAAATGCAGACTTCAGGCTGCTGGGCTGGCCCCGTCTGGGGGTGCCGGAGCCACACACGGGCAGGAGGATGAATGGGCTCAGTCTCAGCTTGAGAAAACATTGGTGGAACTCAACTGCCAGCAAGCCCCCTTCCACAGCCCTCCCTACACCCCCAGCTGAAAGACAGAGAAACTTTCTTTCCAAGGTGGCAACACAGGCCCCTCTTCCAAGCAAGTTCCAACAAAGATGTTTAAGTCTTGAAACCATAGGCTCCTTGATAGGACGGAGCTCCCTTTCAGGGCAGGGCCTCCCGCCCACACAGAACGCAAGTGCATGGAGGTGGGGGAAGCTCACCTTGATTTAGGGTCCCTTATCATTGATCTCGAGCTTAAAATTCTCCATCGCAAATCATATTGAATCATTACTGAAAAAAAGCTCCCGAATTCACAGAAGTCATGTGGGCGTGTGTCTGTGTGTTGGGGGGTTGGGGGAGATAGGGTACAGTATCTCATAAAATCCAACTCTGTTTTGTAGTTAACACATTAAAAACATTCGGCAACAGAGGCATGGGAACAAATGTGAAAACACAAGTATTCTACATCATGGAGCCAAAGGCACTTGGTAAGTGCTGAGCTACAGCAATGACCTTGCAAAGGGGAAGGACTATAGAAAAGGTTATTTTAAGACATTAAAAGAGGACGCATTTGGTGTAAAAGTGTTTGCTGCTTCAGGTCGTTTTGGAGTGAGTAGATCATCTGTAAAGTGTTCAGGGCTCTCATGGGAAATCGACAACCAGCTGGTACCAACCTGGCTTCCACGGGGGCACGGTCATCTTTTGCTTAATTCTACAAATCAACAGACCAAAAAGGTCTTTATCGACAGCCCCCCTGACTAGCACTGAACTAGGATCAGAAAATACTGATCAGCCCCTTTCTGAATCCTTGCCTTTAAAAAAAAAATCTCGGCCTTTATGCAACATAGGCTCTTTTGTTAAAGTGTTTTTTAAAAAATTTCCTTGGTATCCTGATTATTATTCTATCAGAACGCCCCCCGCACCCCTCCACCACACACACCTATAAGAATCGAGGAGAAGAGGAGGCAGATAGGAAAGGGAGAGACACCAGAGACTGATAAACACAAACAACACATATTAGGTTGGTGCAAAAGTAATTGTGGTTTTGCCATTGAGTCATGGCAGCTGGGTGCCGTGGCTCAGGCCTGTAAACCTGGCACTTTGGGAGTCGGAGGCGGATCGATCATTTGAGGTCAGGAGTTCAAGACCAGCCTGGCCAACATGGGGAAACCCTGTCTCTGCTGAAAATACAAAAATTAGCCAGGCATAGTGGCAGGCACCTATAATCCCAGCTACTCAGGAGGCTGAGGCAGGAGAATCGCTTGAACCCGGGAGGCAGAGGTTGCAGTGAGCTGAGATCACGCCACTGCACTCTAACCTGGGTGACAGGGCGAGACCCCCGTCTCAAAAAAAAAAAAAAAAAAAAGGAGTCATGGCAAAAATCACAATTACTTTTGCACCAACGTGATAAAATCAGAATCAATGGGAGCTGATCCTCACAACAATTTACTTCTTATTGTTAAATCGAAGCACTTGACGATTTTGGATACGTCTTTCCTCAGGTACACAGTACAAGTTGAAAAAGAAAGAAAGCCAGAAGGGAGGACGTGAACAAGGAAAAATGAAAAATAAAAACTATGCATCATGGCCAGAAAACCAAAAGCCAAAAACCCCACATCTCCAATGGGCCAACCAGCTCCCTCCTCTTCTACCACATTCCCCTAAAATGAGAGATGTCAAGGTGTTACTTGGAGCAGATAAAGGATGTAGATGGGGGAAAGCAGGACTCTGCAGCCAGAAGGGAGATCCTGGACGTTCTCTATCACTAGGAACAGAAAAGAACACTGGCATCCTCTTCCCGCGTAATGGTCCCTGGGTTGGGAGATCTGGGGTGCAGGCCATGAGCCAGAGAGCTCATGAGAGTTCAAGTCCCTTGGGAACTAAGCACGAAGTTCCAGTAATATTTTAAGATACGAACTCAGAAATGAAGAATGTCTAGCAAATACAGCTGAGGGTAAGAAAGGTCTGGGAAGGGCATAAAGGTTGCAGCGTGGAAGGCGGGCATTTTTTTTTTTTTTTTTTTTTTTTAAGGATGTACTAGACGGACGCAGAACAAAATCCAGGTGCTTGAGAATTCAATGCAAGGGGCTCTCTGCAAAGTAAGAAACAAGTTGTCTGTTTCTCGATAATGGACTCCACACCCTAAGAGCCAAAAAATAATGTTTCTTTTCCTCTTTTTTTTTTTTTTTTTTTTTGAAATGGAGTCTCACTCTGTCGTCCAGGCTGGAGTGCAGTGGCGCGATCTCAGCTCGCTGCAGCCTCTGCCTCCTGGGTTCAAGTGATTCTCCTGCCTCAGCCTCCCAAGTAGCTGGGACTACAGGTGCCCGCCACCACGCCCAGCTAATTTTTGTATTTTTAGTAGAGACGGGGTTTCGCCATGTTCGCCAAGATGGTGTCGAACTCCCGACCTCAAGTGATTCGCCTGCCTCAGCCTCCCAAAGTTCTGGGATTACAGGCGTGAGCCACCGCGCCCGGTCAAAATAATCTGTTTCAATACTGCAGAGAGAGATGCCCCAGAAGTTGCCGGCCATGTGATGGTCCCGTCACAACAGCACAACGTGCAAGGCTGTGCCGGGCATCTTCAGTGGGTCCTAGCAGGAACACGACACAAGAGGGCAAAAGGAAACTGCAAGGGTGAAACAAGCAAACGAAAAGATACATGATGATCGTGGGCAACATTAGCACATTCGTGAGTTAGGAAAGGGAAACATGGCAGAAAAACTAAGAACTAGAATTTAGAGGAACTGGCATAGGTGTGTGTTGAGGCAGACAGCAGGAAGGAATTACAGGAGACTGCGATCTGGGATTCCCTTGATTTCCATTTTGAACTCTATTGCATGGTTTCTGCAGTACAGCAAAGAAGAACAAGGTCTCAGTCGAAGCCCAGCAAGAGGAGGGGGGGAGGCCGCTAGTCTGGTATTGGATCTTAAGTCTTCCGAGTCAAACTCTGGGCCTAAGCCAAACCCCAAAATAACTATGTGAAAGCAACCCTTCTTGCTTGTAACCAGGACATGGCACCATAGCAAACAAGAGGAGAAAACCAATGCCAGAGGGGGAGGAAAATCAACAGAGAGACACTGAAAGCAGACCAAAGAAAGATTCCTGCCACATTTTTCAATATGAGTCTTGTTTCATGGAGAAAAGGTAACCACCACCTCCATGCAGAACCCTCCCACATCCCCAGCGAGGCTGAGAAAACCATTTTAGCGTATTCAGAAAGAACAATTTTTTAGTGTTCGATTTTTACTTCTAGGGAACCCTCCAAGTCAAAGTTCTATCTCTAAAAACCCAGAATAATGTTGCTAAGAGAGGCAGGCAAAAGGAAGGAAGACTCCAAAAGACCAGGCAGATGTGAGCTCCTGAATCTGGGACTCTTCCCTTTCACACACCAACATCTTGATCAACCTACAGAACCTAATTGGTGGCTATTAAGGGGGAAAAAAATTGCTTTAATGCATCTTATTTTATTCATTCATTTATTAAGGCAGGATCTTACTGTCATCCAGGCTGGAGTGCAGTGGCACGATCATAGGTCACTGCAGCCTCAGACTCCTGGGCTCAAGCGATCCTCCCACCCCCAAGTCTTCCGAGTTGCTGGGATTACAGGTGTGTATCAGAATACTCAGTTCAATTTTTTTTTTTTAAATGAGAAAAGTTGGATAATCAGGCAGACAAAAACCATGTGAAACTCCTAAAATATGTCCTTGTCTCTAAGTCAAAAGACAGATAGGTCAAAGAAGAAAGACGCCCCAGACCTTCCCAGTTTTGCAGCCACAGCCACCCAAGAAAATGGCAGGCAAAATCTTTGGGGCCCAGCTCAAAAGGAGCAATCACTGAAATGTGGTGAAAGACGAAGATTCCATCCAATTCTGAAACATGCCAGAATTGGATGTCAGGCATGTGTGGCAGGCATGGGTGGGAAGCCTGGCCCAAGAAAGTGTGCAGTGCTGCACTGGGCTAGACAGCGGGGCCCTGGCTGGAGACAGGCATGACCATCGACCCTGCAGGCAACTTACTAAGACAAACACCACACTTTCTGCTGACCCCTGCTAAGGAAACTGAGGCCCTCCATGGTTTCCTCCCTGTATGATGAGCAATCCATCCCCACAGACAGAACTAACCAAGGGAGATGCTACAGTGACTTATGGCTGATGATCAAAAGTCGGAGGTCCATCGGCTGGGTGCGGTGACTCACACTTGTAATCCTAGCACTTTGGGAGGCCAAGGCAGGTGGATCGCCTGAGCCCAGGAGTTCAAGACCACCCTGGGCAACATGGCAAAACCCCATCTCTACTAAAAATATGAAAAATTAGCCAGGTGTGGTGGTGCATGCCTGTAGTCCCAGCTACCTCAGGGGGCTGAGGTAGGAGGATCGCTTCAGCCCAGGAGGTCAAGGCTGCAATAAACATGATCATGCCATTGCATTCCCGCCTGGGTGACACAGAATGAGACCCTGTCTCAAAAAAAAAAAAAAAAAAAGGTCAGGGGCCCAGCTCAAAACATTTCCAGCCTGGAAGGCACCATCATACCCTGTGTTAGTTCTGCTGTAGATCCCAACCTTCACACCTAAAGTATTCTGAGAAAAGATAATCAGCCAACTTGGCAGTCCCACGTCTCCCTACCAAAGAGGCTGTGCGGCTGGGCTTCCCCAAGTCCAGGTCACTGTGGACCCTCTAATGGGATGGAGACTCCAGCCGGTAGAACTGGGAGGGTTCCCAAAGGGACACAGTATGGGAGACTGTTCAGGCAGTTAGTTTGAAACCAGAGCACCCAGAATTCTGGACTAGAAAATATAAATGTGGGTCGGGCGTGGTGGCTCACACCTGTAATCCCAGCACTTTGGGAGGCCGAGGTGGGAGGATTACCTGAGGTCAGGAGTTTGAGACCAGCCTGACCAACATGGTGAAACCCCATCTCTACTAAAAATACAAAAAATTAGCCAGGCATAGTGGCGTGCACCTGTAATCCCAGCTACTTGGGAGGCTGAGGCAGGAGAATCACTTGAACCCAGGAGGTGGAGGTTGCAGTGAGCTGAGATTGTGCCACTGCACTCCAGCTTGGACAACAAGAGCGAAACTCCGTCTTGAAAAGAAAAGAAAAGAAAATTTAAATGTTGATGGGAATGGTGGCTCATGCTTGTAATCCCAGCACTTTGGGAGGCTGAGAAGGGCAGGTCACTTGAGGTCAGGAGTTCAAGACCAGCCTGGCCAACATGGTAAAACCCCCATCTCTACTAAAACTACAAAAATTAGCCAGGTGTAGTGGCGGGCACCTGTAATCCCAGCTACTTGGGAGGCTGGGGCAGGAGAACTGCTTGAACCTGGGAGACAGAAGTTGCAGTGAGCTGAGACTGTGCCACTGCACTCCAGCCTGGGCAAAAGAGCAAGACTCCATCTCAAAAAAAAAAGAAAAAAGAAAAAAGAAAAAAAGAAAATAAAATTTAAATTTACTCTTTTAGGTAATGACCACAAAAGGTTTTGAGCCAGTAAATGGATGCAATGACAATAACATTTGAAGACTGCTCTGGAGGAAATAGGCCAGATGGACTGGAAGAGAGAGAAGGTCAATGGAGAGAAGAACTTAGAGGCTGCTCTAGCAATTCAGATGGGAAGGGGCAGAAGATGATCAAGCACCAGACAGGAGGCTCAGCTAGACTAAAGATAAACTTTTTCTGCAAAGGGTCAGACAGTAGGCTTAGGCTACTTTAGGATTTCTGAGTTACAGTCTTTATTGTGATACTCAACTCTTTTGTACCACGAAAGCAGCCACCATTAATATGTAAACTGCTGGGTGTTCTTATGTTTCAATGAAACTTTATTAACAAAATGAAGTGGCAGGCCAGCTTGGCCCATGGACTATTATTTGCCAATCCCTGATCTAGATGAGCCCAAGGATCTTTCATCCTTGAGAATCTGTCAGATAATAAAGATCTAACAAAAAACAGTAGCAGTTTTTTGTGTTTTTTTTTTTTAAGAGACGGGGGTCTGACTATGTTGCCTGGTGATTGCTTTGATCTGGAAAGGTGAGGGATGGGAGAAGTTAAAGCTGACCTTCAGGGTGCAAGTCAGGGAAAATGGACTTGAATGAAGGGGGCAGAAATGAAAGCCGCTCTTGGAAGAAAGATGGGGAACTCAGTTTTAGACATGTTGATTCCTTAAACACAGAGGCTAGACACGGAGCTGCTGAGTGAGGAACGCTGGAATTTGAGGAATTTCACTGTGATGAGTGAAATCTCCAGGGGCAGAGCGCTGACGTTGCCAGACGCTGTTTTCCCTGCTCACCAAGCAGGTCAACAGAGAACGCGGTGAGGCTGCACGTGCGCAAGGGCAGGGAGGCGCCCCCACCTCAGGCCAAGCGCCTGCCCTCTCACCTGGTAGAGGAATCTTTGGCTGAAGTGCTGCATGGCCCCCTGGAGCTGATTCCGCTGCGACTGCCACTGCTCATAGTTGCGCACGTACTCCGCGGTCGGAGGCTGCCAGGTGGTGGTCCTAGTATTGTGATCCACATAGTAAAACCTGCCTCGGGGATCTGTGCGTTTTTCCCAGCTGGAAACAGGAACCTCAGAATGAATATAATGACAACCCCACTCCCATCCCTCAATTCTAGAAAAGTCTCAGGATGCCTAGCACAGCCAGGCAGGCCCTGTCACAGAGGTTGCTGGGGCTTAGCTGGCGATAGCAGACATCTGTGGTTGCCTCCACAGCACCCAATCCCTCCTTGCCATTAGCTCTCAATTTCTAATTTGGGGATCCATGTGGTTCTGGGGAAGCTGACTCTGTTCCCAACCTCAGAGCTGCATGGTTGCCTGGACCAGAAGTGCACATGTGACGTATGCTGAGCCAGCCACAGCCAGTCTCAGGACTTCTGCTAGCAAATCTAGGAAAACTAACAGTCGCTCATCTTTTCTGAATATGACTGTGTAAGCATGCGGTCCTGGGGGCCACTGGCTATAATTTAGGACCCAGAGACAATAGGAAGTTGACCCAGTGGATGGCACAGCAGAAAAATGGGAGAAAAGCCAATTCCTTGGTGATATTGTTGAGTAGCCCAAGCTTCGCTTGGAATCAGGATATCTAGAATTTTCCATTACATGAGCCAATACATTGCCTTCATTATTTAAGCCAACTTTGATAACAACTTTTGTTACCTGCAACTGAAACTCTCCTGATATAAGGCGCCAATGAAAACATGTTGTATGGTCTTTGGTTTTGTTTTGTTTTGAAACAGAGTCTCACTGTTTATATTTTTAGTGGAGATGGAGTTTCACCATGTTGCCCAGACTGGTCTCGAACTCCTGGACTCAAACGATTCCCCCACCTCGGCCTCCCAAAGTGCTGAGATTACAGGCATGAGCCACTGCACCTGGCCTCAATGATTTTTTTTTTTTTTTTTTTTAACTCAAGGCCTCCCTAAAAATGGTTTTCCCTCAAATGGTTCCTAGGACCCACAGTCAGTTCCCAGGTTTTGTCTGGATTCTGCCTGCTGGAGTGCCTCACCTTCATGACTGGCTGTCACCCTTCATTCAATTGAATGCCACAGCTCTGTCCCCACACCCAGGTCTTTCCTCAGTTTCCTCGTGTCAGTTCTCCTCCCAGGGATGAAACCAGGCCAACATCATTCCCACTGCTATCAGTCAATCACTCAGCCTGACTACTGCTTTTTCACTGTCTCCCTGCCTCTGACTTTCCATTTTCCACTCCTATGTCCAGATCTGTATCACCTCACCCCTGGACTACTGCACCTACCCTGGAATTAACCTCCCCACTCCATCCAGCCTATAAACAGCCATCAGAGTAAACCACTAGACTGAGCCCTTGGGTCACACTCCTGCTCAAAAACTTCAATTGACCAGCCAAGGCAACAGAGGGAGACCCCCATCTCTACAAAAATATTTTTTAAAAATTAGCTGGGGGAGGTGGAGTGTACGCCCTTGGTCCCGGCTACTTGGGCGGCTGAGGCAGGAGGACTGCTTGAGCCTGGGAGGTCAAGGCTACAGTGAACTATGGTTATGCTACTGCACTCCAGCCTGGGCCACAGAGTGAGATCCTGTCTCAAAAAACAACAACAACACTTCAATTGACTCCCCACTGCCCTTGAGTCAAAATCCTTTAGTAAGTACGTAAGACTCACAAAAATCTGGAACCTTCCTAGCTTTCTCATAATTTGTCTACCCCAGGCTGGAGTATAGTAGTAGGATCATGGCTCACTGCAGCCTTACCTCCCAGGCTTAAGCAATCCTCCATCTCAGCCTCCTGAGTAGCTGGGACCACAGGAATGCACCACCACACTCAACTAGTTTTTTTAAAAAAATTGTTGTAGACATGGGAGTCTCCCCGTGTTGCTCAGGCTAGTCTCAAACTCCTGGGCTCAAGCAATCCTCTCACCTCAGCCTCCCAAAGTGCAAGTGCTGGGATTACAGGTGTGAGCCCCTGCACCTGGCCCAAAGCCATATGTATATAGTTTTGAAACACAAACAGGACTGCAGGGAATATAATGAAAAACCACAGTCTCTTGCCCCATTGCTGACTCCTGTTCCCCATGGACAACCACTTTCAACTTTCAATTGCTTCTACTAGTATATGTGTACATCTGTGTCTCTAAATAACATGCCTATTTCATTGCTTTTTGTCTTTCCTTTAATACAGAGACAGGGCCTCACTATGTTCCCCAAACTGGATTTGAACTGCTGGGCTGGAGTTATCCTCCAGCCTCAGCTTCCTGAGTAGCTGAGTAGTCTCAGGTGTGCACCACCAAGCCTGGCTCATGATTTCTTGTTTTTGTTTTTTTGTTTTTGTTTTTGTTTTTTTTTTGGGGGGGGGGTTGCCCTATTTGCTATCGCTTATGGACTTTCCACTACCAAAGATGAGGAATGAGGATGTAGGTATTGTACTCCATCCCTCAACTATCTCCTCCCCTCGTCCCCTCAATATGGAAAATCACCATTAAATCAATATTCAGAGTTTGGATTATGACAATGTAGAATACTGTAAGTATATTTCCTTACTTGTAACAACTTTTTTCTTTTTTCTGGAGGTAAGAATGTCCTTTTTGCCTTCTGTGTGGTTTTCAAGAACCTATCACTGACGCATCCCCAGATTCTCAGACAGGACAGGTGGCCTGGCAGTGGCCTTGCTCTCTCGGCCACATCTCTCCCTCATCTGACGTGGACAGTTGTGTGTCCATCTTACACCTGCTCTGTGTCCTTGACCTGACTCGCCTTCCCTTCTCCTCCTCCTGGGAGATTCCACGGCCTTGGGGTTAAGTTCTCTGTGTCTCGCATCCCATTCATTCTTCTTTCTTGGCTTCCTGGTGGGATTTGGTGGTGAGATAAATCATGGAGTAGCTTTCGAGAAAGGATGTATCAAGGTTAATTTTTTGAAGCCCAGAATGTCTGAAGATGCCTTTATTTCTACTCTCACATTCAAATGTTAAAATAACTCAAAGTTGATTTCTAGACAGGAAATCATTTTCTTTTTTGTTTGAGAAAGGGTCTTGCTGTTGCCCAGGCTGGAGTGCAATGGCATGATCATGGCTCACTACAGCCTCAACCTCCCAGTTTAAGTGATCCTCCCACCTCAGCTTCCCAAATAGCTAGGACTACAAGCACGCACCACCATGCTGGGCTAATTTTTTGTTTCTCGAAAAGACAGTGTCTCACTATGTTGCCCAGGCTGGTCTTGAACTGCTGGACTCAAACGATCCTCCTGTCTTGGCCTCCCAAAGTGCTGGGATTAGACGTTTGAGCCACTGCGCCCAGCAGGAAATCATTTTCCATCGGAGTTGTGAAGGTCCTGCTCTACAGCTGTTGAGAAGGATGGCACTCTTGGTTCCTGACCCTTTCTAGGTACTCTGTTTTTTCCCACTGGAAGTTCTGAGGTTGTCTCTTGACACTTGGAAATTCAATCAGATGAGCCTTGGGGTGAGTCTTTTTTTGTCCTCTGGGCTAGGCATGTGGTGAGCTGTTTGAATCTGGATACTTCAGTCCTGGCAATTTTCTTTTCTAATCATTTCCTATTGCCTGTTTCTCTGTTCTTTCTTGCTATTCAGCAAGTTCTTGCTAAAGAACTATTCTTCAGATGTTAAATGTTTTTTTCCTTTTTCTTTTTTTTTTTTTTTTGAGACAGAGTCTCACTCGGTGACCCCAGGCTGGAGTGCATTGGCGTCATCTCGGCTCACTGCAACTTCTGCCTCCTGGGTTCAAGCGATTCTCCTGCCTAAGCTTCCCGAGTAGCTGGGATTACAGGCATGCACCACCACGCCTGGCACAATTTTTGTATTTTTGGTAGAGATGGGGTTTTACCATGTTGGCCAGGCTGGTCTCAAACTTCTGACCTCAGGTGACCCACCTGCCTCGCTCTCCCAAAGTGCTGGGATTACAGGCATGAGCCACCGTGCCTGGCCCAAATTTATCTTTCAACAATTCTACTGAATTTTTCATTTCTGTTGTCATATATATTAATTTCTAAAAGCTCTTGTTTTCTGCCTGGTCCATTTCATGGCCTCCTGTTCTTGTTGCACAGATGCCATTATTTTCTTCCAAATCTTTGAGGATATCAATTATAATTTGATTTTCCTTTCCAAAGTTGTTTTTCAGCTTCCTATATTCTTTTCACCAAGTCTCTTTTTTCTGTCTGCTAATCTTTGGCTGTTTGGTCACATTTATTTTTACTTCTTATTATTATTTTTTGAGACAGGGTCTTGCTCCGTCACCCAGGCTGGAGTGCAGTGGCACAATCACGGCTCACTGCAGCCTCAACCTTCCAGGCCCAAGTGATTCTCCCACCTCAGCCTCCTGAGTAGCTGGGAACACAGGCGCGCATCACCACACTCAGCTAATTTAAATTTTTTTTTTTGTTTTGGCCGGGGTGGTGGCTCACGTCTGTAATCCCAGCACTTTGGGAGGCTTAAACAGGTGGCTCACCTGATGTCAGGAGTTCGAGACCAGCCAACCGGCCTGGCCAACATGGTGAAACCCCATCTCTACTAATCTCTACTGGAAAAAAAATTTGCAAAAATTAGCTGGGCATGGTGGCATGTGCCTATAACCCCAACTACTTATGAGGCTGAGGCAGGAGAATCACTTGAACCTGGGAGGTGGAGGTTGCAGTGAGTCAAGACTGTGCCACTGCACTCCAGTCTGGGCAACAAGAGCAAAAATTATGTCTCAAAAAAAAAAATTATTATTTTCTTTTTCGTAGAGACTGGTTCTCTCTATGTTGCCCATGCTAGTCTCGAACTCCTGGACTCCAGTGATCCTCCCGCCTTGGCCGCTGGAAGTTCTACTATTACAGGTGTGAGCCACCACGCCCAGCTGTGTTCAATCACATTTAAGAGTGAGCCACTAAAACACTGACTAACTTCTGTATCCTCAGCTGGGCGCCACAAACTACAGAGTGACCAGGAAGAGTCTCAGCTATTTCACTAGAAGGTTCCCAAATATCACAATCTATGTTTCTTTCTGTTAGACTGACCACTTTCCCCAACAAAAACAAACAAACAAACAAAACTACCCTCCAATTTTCAGCCTGGGGAATGGAGATACCATCTGCATTTAATCTCTTGTTTCTGAGTTCATCCTGGCCTTCAGCTATAGTTTGTGTCCTCAGACCAGGTCCTCCCGCTCTCTCTGCAGCTTCTCAATGTCAGAGGCAGGCATGAGGCTCTGTGTGTGTGTGTGTGTGTGTGTGTGTGTGTGTGTGTGTGTGTGTGACTCCAAATCCCTGCACAAACTTCCAACTTATCTTCCCACTGATCTAAAAGCAATGAGGTTTTGTTTGTTTGTTTGTTTGAGATGGAGTCTTGCTCTGTCGCCCAGGCTGTAGTGCAGTGGTGCAATGTCAGCTCACTGCAACCTCCACCTCTCGGGTTCAAGCAATTCTCCTGCCTCAGCCTCCCAAGTAGCTGGGACTACAGGTGTGTGCCACCACGCCTGGCTAATCTTTTTGTATTTTTAGCAGAGATGGGGTTTCACCGTGTTAGCCAGGATAGTCGCAATCTCCTGACCTCATGATCCACCCGCCTCAGCCTCCTAAAGTGCTGGGATTACAGGCGTGAGCCACCATGCCCAGCCAAGGTTTTAATCTCATTCCACACCCATCCTTGGTGCCTCTAATCGCTGAGGCTTTCCAGGGCCCCATGGTGCAAATCAGCCGGCTTCTTGGTGGATTCCTCATCCTGCAGGTGTGGGTTTCGGTTCTCTCAGCTCTGCCATTTATCTACCAGAAACTAAACTTTGATTAACATCTCCCATATGCTGTTTCTCCTCCTCCATTCCTTTACTGTTGAAGGTTTATGCCTTTTTAATACCTTTATTACTATTTTAGTGGGTTTTCAGGAAGAACAGAAATGAACACATGTTCAAGCCACATGTTTAACTAGAAGTGCTCTGCTGTGTTGAATTTCTACTTCTAAGCAGCACAACTGCACTCTTTATTTCAGTTGAAATATTGCGCAGAACAGTGACTGGAGGCCCAGTCAGCCCTTCCACCCTCTTTGGCTCCAGTGGGCATCTTCCCCAAACCTGAGAGCCCCTCTGGGGACACTCTGAGCATCTTTACTTCATACAACCCTTCCACTCCAGCATAACCGCCCCGTGCATCCTTCCCCATCCATATCCTTTCCATTCCCACATGCACGCAGCCACCTCCGCTGTCCCCACAACCTGGATCATCTTCCTGCAGGAGTTGGAGCCACTTCCCTCTGTGAGGCCTCCTCAATCCTGCTGTTTCGCAGTGATCACTCTTCGCTTACCTCTGGTCTGAGCATAGCTTAAGAGTGACTGATGAGCAAATGGTTGCATTCACCCTGAGCTACTAGGTCCAATACTTATTGCTCCTGGATAGAAGGACCCATTCTCATACGAGTTTCCTGTGGGTTTCCTATACAGGGATGGCCATGACAAAGTGAATCGTTGGTTCAATCTTGCTCCCCGGGGACTAGGTCTGTAGAGATCATGGCTCCATCTGTAGTTTCAAAATTGTTTTCATCATGGTTAATACTTCCCTGGAGGCAGGACTTCTGCCATTAATGAGAAATGAAAGCTTAAGCATTCATTCTGTTCTCTCTGGATCCCCTGTGATTACAGAGCAGAAATGAGAGCTAGAGGACCAAAGTTCTTGATCTAAAACTCAGGAAGAACTAATAAGCTATGCAGGGTGTACAGGTGAGCCATCTCCCAGGAAAACATGAAAACTACCCTGGAAATAAGACAGCTTGATTAGTAGTGTCCCACCTCAACACCGGGAGGAGAGCAAGTCCCCAGCCATCCTTAGAAGATATCACTGCATATCTTTACTTAAATTCCATGCAAATGTTCATTGGGTCAAGGCCTACATCCCTCCTAGACCAGTAAGGTTAAGAAGAAGCCACAGTAGGCTGGGCGCAGTGTCTCACGCCTGTAATCCCAGCACTTTGGGAGGCCGAGGCAGGCGAATCATAAGGTCAGGAGTTCAAGACCAGCCTGGTCAAAGGTGAAACCCTGTCTCTACTAAAAATACAAAAAATCAGTTGGGCATAGTGGTGGGCGCCTGTAATCCCAGCTACTCAGGAGGCTGAGACAGGAGAATCACTTGAACCCAGGTGGTGGAGGTTGCAGTGAGCCGGAGACCGCACCACTGCACTCCAGCCTGGGCAACAGAGCGAGACTCCATCTAAAAAAAAAAAAGCCACAGTACACAGAGCTCCTGCTGTTTTAAAGTGCACGTTATAAAGTACACAAAGTACAAGTGTGTAATACATACTGTTAAAGTCAATGTTTAATTTGTGACACAATTATAGAAAGTCAAATATTGACTGGGTATTTGATAATATAAACAAAATACCGCTAATGATATTGGAGCTTTACTTTTAATAAAAGAATATGTTTTAGAAATATATACTGAAATATGGAAAAATGATGTGTTTGTGTTCGTGTTTGAGATTTGCTTCAAAATTACCTAGATCAGAGCGTGGGGGATGGGTGGAGGGTTACAGATCAGGAGCTAGCAAATTTTTTCTATAAAGGGCCACACAAAGTAATTATTTTAGGATTTGCAAGCCATAGAGTCTGCTGCAATTACTCAACTCTGCCAATGAAGTACAAAAGCAGCCAAAAACAATAAGTCAACAAATATGTGTGGCTGTGTTCCAATAAAACCTTATTTACAAAAACAGTCAGAGAGCTGGGTTTTGCCCACAGGCCATCATAGTGTGCCGACTAGTTTGTACAGATGAAACAAAACCCGCCATGAGTTGATAATTTTTGAAGCTAAATGTTGACTATGTGGGGGTTTGTAATATTATTCTCTCTATATCTATTTGAAATTTTCCATAATAAGAACATTTTCATAATTTTCATAACAAAACGCTCAACCTGTTTTTATTTTTTATTCTTATTTATTTATTTATTTAATTTGAGAAGTCCATGTTTAACTTTCGTAACTTATTTGACTTCAAGTCAAAGTGGAAAACAGAGTGAGCACTGATGATGACAGGTTATGAGTTTCATCCTCCAGGAGGTACAGAAAAAAGGAAAACTCAAGCATCCTACTGGAAAACTGGAGCTAAAAGCAGCCCATCCACGGAGAATTATGGGACCAGAAGATGAGGTGGGATGTGTGTGGCACACTCCTGACAGCTAAACCAAACAAGCCACGTGGGCTCTCCTGAGAGTCCCCACTTCTGACAGCCTTTCCCTCCACAAACTCAGGGCAGGGGGAAGTATGTATATTTTATACAGGAGCGCTTCATGGCTACTTCACTGGGAGGTGATTCTTTCTTGAAGCAGAATACGTTCCCTTTTGAAAGCTCTCGGGACCAGGAGACACATGTGGAAAGAACTTTCTGTCCCTGGCAGACAGGGAACCAAATCCCTTCTCCTTGAACTTGGACAGTCTTCCCTGTCTTGGAAGCCTCTCTCATCCTTTGGTTTTGGATAACTTGGCGGCATTCTCACAAAGCCCTGCCGAATGAGAAGCACTCTGCCTTTAGGGACAGGCGGGGCACAGGGCACGGTGAAACGCAGCAATGCTCTATCTTGGCCTTCCATGCGCCTTTTGTTTCCCAGAGATCCTCTAACAATTCTTTTTTTTTTTTTTTTTTTTGAGACGGAATCTCGCTCTGTCACCCAGGCTGGAGTGCAGTGGCGCGATCTCAGCTCACTGCAAGCTCCGCCTCCCGGGTCCACGCCATTCTCCTGCCTCAGCCTCCCAAGTAGCTGGGACTACAGGCGCCTGCCACCTTGTCCGGCTAGTTTTTTTTTTTTTTTTTTTTTTTTTGTATTCTTTTTAGTAGAGACGGGGTTTCACCGTGTTAGCTAGGATGGTCTCGATCTCCTGACCTCGTCATCTGCCCGCCTCGGCCTCCCAAAGTGCTGGGATTACAGGCTTGAGCCACCGCGCCCAGCCTAATAATTCTAATATGTCCTAAGACATGGGAGCAATATTAAGGTAAGTGGATAGGAAAAGCAATCAAGTGACCCGGAATAAACGTCACTGTGCTATGCTACCTCTGCAGAAAGGGACCATTTCAAGAAGCAATTGGGTGACTCATGGTGTCAGTTCCAGAGTCTCAGGTCTTCTCAGGGGATGACTTACCCCGGAGGAAGCGGCCGCTCCCAGGTGGTGGTCTTGGTATTGTGATCAACATAATAGACACGTCCATTGGGCAGCTCTCGCTGTTCCCATCTGAAAAATAAAGTCAAGGGTAGCATGAGACACACAGTGGAAAGGCATAGGCCCCTGTTAGGAAGGAAGACCTTCACCACTCATGTGGCTAATTTACAAGAAGCATCAAAGATGACATGTGAGGTTGACCCAATGGCGAAGCCGGTTCCTGCGTGGCTGAGGGTGCCAGCCAGGAGTGCTTCTTGAAGAAACTATAATAGCTCCCCTGTATGGAATCAATGGACCAGCATCCACTATAGATCACTCTAAATTTCCCTAAATGACCCGTAGGAATATATATTCCATGGATTTAAAAATCAATTTAGCATTTCTCCACCATTTCACAATCAAAGGTCCCTTTGGAAACATGATGAAAGATGAGGACCCTTTCCCTTCAAAATGCACTTATGACAAAAATTTGTATTGCAATTTCTGGGTTTCACAGACCCCTCCAAAAGATCATCTATAGGCCCTCCACTCTTTTTCATCTACCCAACCTGTTAAAGTCACAGATTCTTTATTTTTTTAATGAGACAGGGTCTCACTCTGTTGCCCAGGCTGAAGTGCAGTGGTGCAATCTCAGCTCACTGCAGCCTCCACCTCCCAGGCTCAAGCAATCCTCCCACCTCAGTCTCCCAAGTAGCTGGGACTACAGGCACACATCACCATGCCCAGCTATTTTTATTTTTTAATTTTTGATAGAGACGGGTCTCACCATGTTGCCAATGCTGGTCTGGTACTCCTGAGCTCAATCAGAAGATCCGCCCACCTTGGCCTCCCAAAGTGCTGGCATTATAGGAGTGAGCCACTGCACCCGGCTTAAAGTCAGGTTCTATGACTACCCCTGTTTTCCGAGCATCATATATATTCATGCTTACATTTATTTTTGTAATATAGGATTCATTTACAGCGTATCTTAAAAGAGATCTGGGTGAATACAGAAACACAATGTATTGTTATTTTATACTGCTCCACTTATAAAGTCAAGTCTGTTTGTAAGCTAATATAAGCTCAAGGTGCTGAGGGTGGCTCATCTGCACTACTGAAAGAATGCCAAAGTATCAGGTGATTCAGAGATAAGACACAAGCCTGATCAGTACAAAATACAGCCAAGGACCACCCATTCTCCACACTCCTGTTATTTGCATGATGTCTGACAATAACTCTACTTCCCCAGAACATAGTAACCTATATATAAAGGATGTAAAAATGTATTTATATAATGCTTACCACTTTCTCAAGGATATTACTGGTACTGCAGGCCTTTATGTTTTACACTGAATTTATTTACTTCTACTTTTGGGTACTGTCTAGGAGAAATTGACCTTTTCTGGCAAGCTACTACAGTCAGTTCTGCTGTAATGCTTGTTTTAAAAATGCAAATCTGTTCCAATGCTACTGATACAGAGAAGCGGACAATGTGAGCATAATGGAAATTCTGTTTGCTTATGCATGATTTTGTCTGTGAGAAACACTAGATGAACACAGAAAACTTCCCCCAGCTAAACCGAGTGACACAAGAATACACAAAACCCACAGGTATCTAGCAGCCTCCTCAGTTTACAGTGTATTAATAGGCTACACTGTCAACATCTGGAGTTACAACTCCCATCTGATTTCAGATAGCCCTCCATGCACCAGTTCACAGTAATACTCACAAGCTCCAACTTCTGACACTTGCTTCCACAAGCAAACTTCAGGTCTTCTCAAGAGAAAATGCCATATTTACTGTAGTGTTATCTATTTCGTAATCATTTAACATGTGTAAAACTGCTATCATTATTAGGTTCCTATTTTTTTTTAATGTGTCACTGACAAATTTTTTTAGCATTACGTCCTACTCATTTTTCCCCAGAAGCCCTGTGGTTTTTATCCTCTTAACATATTTTTATTTTTATTTTTTTAAAGACAGAGTCTTGCTCTGTTGCCCAAGCTGGAGTGTGGTGGTGTGATCAAAGTTCACTGCAGCCTCTGATTCTTGGGTTCAAGTGATACCTCTGCCTCAGCCTCCCAAGTAGCTAGGGAAACAAGTGCATGCCACCAGGCCTAGCTAATCATTTTATTTTGTAGACTTGGGGTCTTGCTTTGCCGAGGCTGGCCCTGAACTTTTGGGCTCAAATAATCCTCCCACTTCAGCCTCTCAAAGTGCTAGTATCACAAACCAACGTGCCTAGCCCCTCTGTGTTTTAACTGCATAATTTTGCATCACGTGGTGACTTTTAGGGGCACATATGTTAGAGCAGAGCTAACTGTATACGAACAAAAGTGTCCTAACTTCTACTATTAAGCCTGATGTGTCTACACTGATAGATACCACCTGTACTTAATGCCATTTCTCATTTAAACTGGGATGTCTGGTTAGTGGACTGCATTGATCAGCCCCTCAGAAGCTAGTCCAGAAACAGATACATAAGGCCAGGCACAGTAGCTCACGCCTGTAATCCCAGCACTTTGGAAGGCTGAAGTAGGCGGATCATGACGTCAGGAGATGGAGATCATCCTGGCTAACACAGTGAAACCCCATCTCTACTAAAAATATACAAAAATTAGCCGGGTGTGGTGGCGGGCACCTGTAGTCACAGCTACTTTGGGAGGCTGAGGCAGAAGAATGGCGTGAACCTGGGAGGTGGAGCTTGCAGTGAGCCGAGATTGTGCCACTGCACTCCAGCCTGGGCGACACAGCAAGACTCAGTCTCAAAAAAAAAAAAAAAAAAGGAACAGATACATAAGGTTTTCAAGGTAAGGAAGAAGCAGAGGAGGCACCATCACCACTGAGAATCTACCATGAGCTACAGGCTTACACCATGTATGCAATCCTTGCCTCCATTCTTTAAGGTGGAATTACCATCACCACTGAGGAAACTGAGGCTCAGAGAAACTATGTAACTCTTCAATGAGATTCAAACTCAGCTCTGCCCCCCAAGCCCATGAATTTCACCATGCTTTGCAGGAAGGAAGAACAGGAAGAAAAGGAAGATGAACTGAAATTTATAGGGGCTCTTCTACATGGCCACCATGTGCCAGATGCCTTCCCAATGCTGATCTCAAAGTGAGCAGTTTTCCTAGCACTGGCATCGAGGTAGGATCGAAATGACTAGGGAGGAATTATACAGGTTGAGTAGGCCCTTCTCTAGATGCTTGGGACCAGAAGTGTTTCAGACTTTGGACTTTCGTTTTCAGATTTTAGAATATCTGCAGAATACATACCAGCTGAACATCCCTAATCTGAAAACCTGAAATCCTAAATTCTCCAATGAGTATTTCCTTTAAGCATCATGTCAGAACTCAAAAAGTTCTGGATTTGGGGGCATTTCAGCACAGAAACGTTCAACCTGTAATGGGTCCACAGTCTTCATTTCTAGGTTCCATTTTAATCACAACCCTCTGCTCAGATCTGATTTTCTGGACGAAGCTACACATTTTGCACCACTAGGAGGCCTGGCCCCAAGAACAGTGAGATCTAGAGGTTCTACACAATCCCCAAAGTGGACAACTCTTGGTTGAGGACCAGAGCACTACTGTTTAAAGACAAACATTAGACAAAATAAATTTAACCAAATTTATTTAAGAATGATCCATGAACTGGGCAGCACTCAGAACCAGGAGAGGTTCAGAGAGCACTGCCAAGCAGTGAGAGGAGCAAGTCTTTAGAGGCTGAACATGGAAGCAAGGTAGAGAAATCATCTAAATGGCTACAGCTGGGCATCTGCCTTAATTGGGCATGGTCTGATCAGCCACTTGCCTGTGACTGGCTGAAACCCAGCTATTTGTTACAAAAAACACACACTCCTAATTTGGGTTTTGGTTGGTTTCCGTAGTAAGTTAGGTTGTAGTTCACTATGTAAGAATTTGAAGTACAGAGACAGCCTCAGGCTAATGGCCTCTTGCTCACTTATTTAACATGGCAAACACCATTAAATAGCACCTAGGGATGTTTTCTCTCCTGGG
Organism: Macaca nemestrina; assembly: GCF_043159975.1. Taxonomy (NCBI): domain Eukaryota; kingdom Metazoa; phylum Chordata; class Mammalia; order Primates; family Cercopithecidae; genus Macaca; species Macaca nemestrina. The sequence continues at coordinate 69,032,186 of NC_092142.1, read as the reverse complement.
CATTCTTGCTCAAGGCTCTGACTGATGAGAATCCTGGGGATTTGACCCAGATGCCCTGGTTCCTCCCACTGCAAAAGGGAGATTTTCATATTCCCTTTAGTATTTTACCAAAAGGGCAGGATCTGGCAAAAGTGGTCAGACGAAAATGCACACTAGGGCCAGGTACAGTGGCTCATGCCTGCAGTACCAGAACTTTGAGAGGCTGAGGCAGGAGGATCACTTGAAGCCAGGAGTTTGAGGCCAGCTTGGGCAACATAGCAAGATCCCATCTCTATAAAAAAATTTTTAAAAATAGGCAGATGTGCTTGCATATACCTGTAATCATACCTACTCAGGAGACTGAGGCAGAAGGATCACTTGAGCCCGGGAGTTGGAGGCTGCAGTGAGCCATGATCATACCACTGCACTCCAGCCTAGGCAACAGACCCCAACTCAAAAAAAAAAAAGAAAAAGAAAAAGAAAGAAAGAAAGAAAGAAAATATGCACTAGGAATAGTCAAAGATCTTCTCCCTCTGAATGCCCTTCTGATTTGAAGACAAAGGAGTAACAATATTGCCAGCTCAAGAGGCTGGTGTTCCATCTGTGGGGATTTGGCAGGGCCTTCTAGCACAGAAGGCAGCCGACATACTACAGTATTCTCCAAATACCTTCTGTCTGCTCGGTAACAGAGGAGCAAATCTGATACCCTCTTTGTTCATCTGAATTTGGAAATGAAGAAAGTCCTGAGAAAGATATTTGGCTTAAGGGTAAGTATTAAAAAATGAAAGCGCTGAGCGCCAACGGCAGCAAGCCTCTCTTTTATAACATCTGCTCCTAATGCGATTTAAGTAGCTGAGAACTCTCCAGCACTCCCTAAGAATTTAGCTGCATCCTTCCCTTCCTTGAAAACAGTTCTTTGGGCAGTTTTGTGGCACAAAAGCCCTAATATTAGTATGCTCATTTTTCAGTCACTATTTGGAAAACTAATATTTGAGGGGCTGCCCCTTTTATTAAAGACAAAATATCTGTTAGAGTAGCAATTGGAGTTTAAAAACAAAACTTAAACACATTTTTCTTTATTCTTTTCTTTTCTTTTGCTTCTTTTTTGAGATGGATTCTTGCTCTGTCACCAGGCTGGAGTGCAATGGCGCAATCTCGGCTCACTGCAACCTCTACCTCCCGGGTTCAAGCGATTCCCCTGCCTCAGCCTCCTGAGTGGCTGGGAGGTATGTGCCACCACACCCGGCTAATTTTTTTATATTTTAGTACAGACGGAGTTTCACCATGTTGGCCTCCCAAAGTGCTGGGATTGCAGGTGTGAGCCACCACGCCCAGCCATTTTTCTCTATTCAAAAAATTCTTTTAACTTTCATATTATCAGCAGTCTCCACTTTTGACATCTTTTATGTTCATTTGAGACAAGGAGAGAAACATTGATTACACTTTGGCTAATGTTTTAATATGAAGGTAGGGTAACGCTTCAAATTCCATGAAATAAATGTCTGTAATTGACAGTGGTATTCCCACACACTGCCAGAAATGAAATCAGTGCTGAGTCCTCTTCCCTTATATTCAACAGTTTCAGCAGGTCTTCAGAGGACACAGGCCCAGATAAGGCCCACCCTTCCATCTTTGATCGCAGCTGATGCTGGAAATGAAAGTCTCTCTTTCAGGGACTATTATTGTCCCACAAAGCTCAATGTCCTTCTATGAACCCCCTTCAACTGGCTTAGCGAGAAGAATAGTTACCAGAGGAACAAGAGCTTTCTTCCATCACCTTTTTTGGTATCTACATTTTTCCCTTTTGCAACTGGACCCCTGCTCAGATTAAATGTCCCTGTGGGTCCTCCCTGATCCACGACCTGACCTTCCTTCCTTTCTCACAGAACCTCACTCCTCCCTCACCTGCACGGCTATTCATAATTCACACAAATCTCTCCCCTTCATTCACGCAGCACAGTCGGTGGATTCTATCACCAACCAGACGAGCCTCCTGATTCCTGTTCCTCCTCAGTGGCCACTGACCCACATAGATGGAGCCTCCAACTGTCTTGGTTTGGTCCCCCCATGCCAAGAAAGTGACACTGGTATCAACTTTTCATCAGCACATCCCTGTCAGAGGTTACATTTCTGTCCCTTATAAGCAACTCCTTCACACTGAGATTAAAAGGCTTTTCAATCAAACTACCCATGGGTCTCAACACTGCATCTTGGTCACGTGGGTCATCTCCTGTCCCCCTCAATAGCTTCCATTGATGCTCTCAGGAACAGTGTTCAAAGCACCAAGCTTGTTTTAAGTCCCTACCCAACACATTGCTCCTTGGCCTTCAATGAGTAACATTTGGTTGGATCATGGACTACATGAGGTCTTTGTACTTCAAAGTACTTTAAAAGCAGTCTCCAACTGCAATTAATCTTAGGTACTTTTTCTTTTCCCTAAATTACCTTTGCTCTGATGGATGTTAGCTACCTTTGGTTCAGTTGTATATGAACCACGTTCCACCCCCACATCCCAATTCACTCACAACTGCCATCTTAACAGGTTAAAGGCTAAATATCTCTATCTCATTATTAGAACAACATCAACATCTCTCTCATGTTACCGGAAAGGAAGTTGTCTGGTCTTCTGAACCACGTTTTCCTGTCAAAGGTTTCCTATATGTCTTCAGGAAATTAATGCTCAATTACCCATTGTTACAGTATGTGTTCAGCCATTCTGATCACCATATTTCTTGGTCAGATTCACTTGTTTGAAGAGAATCACCATTTCACCAAGAATAGGATTAAGCTAAAAGGGATTAAAGCTGGGCAAAGAGTTCAAGTGAATATTAGAGAAATTCTCTATTTATTTATTTATTTAGAGGCGAAGTCTCGTTCTGTCACCCAGGCTGGAATGCAGTGGTGCAATCTTGACTGATTGTAACCTCTACCTCCCAGGTTCAAGTGATTCTCCTGCCTCAGCCTCCCAAGTAGCTGGGATTACAGGGACTTGCTACCACACCTGGCTAATAGAAATTCTCTTCAAATGGCCCTTATAAATTGTATACCAAAATGCTCCAAATTTCAGTCTTGGTAAGAGCATTATCAGCTTGTATTATTCATTAATTTGCTTACTTTTTATTGACACAGGCACTGGGTATTATTAGTAAAGCTAACTCAATCAAAATCCACTCTCTCCATTAGAAAATAAGACCACATGAAACTCCGTCTCTACTAAAAACACAAAAAAATTAGCCGGGTGTGGGGACACGCGCCTTGTAGTCCCAGCTACTCAGGAGGCTGAAGCAGAAGGGCATGAACCCAGGAGGCGGAGCTTGCAGTGAGCCGAGATCGCGCCACTGCACTCCAGACTGGGCGACAGAGCGAGACTCCATCTCAAAAAAAAGAAAATAAGACCACATCGGAACCCTTTCACGCCCTAAAGAAAAGATGTCTTGCTGGTTACTCAGACAAAAATTAAACTTAGGAAGAATACACTGGAAGTACTCAAGTATTCTTTAAGCTGCCTCTTCAGAAGTTCAGCTCCCCACAGGCAAAAGCTACATAAAATCACATTTTCTTATTCTATGCTCCTATAATAAATGTTTCTGAGCCAAGTCCTGTTCTTCCCCCAAGCTTTCGCCACTTCCGGGGAGAACCATAAGATGTATTTCTTCTGTAGGGATCTTTTCAGGCTGTTTTATGAGTCAGAAATCTGTCTGCAATGGAACATACCTCCTGTGCACTGTGTTTAGTGCTTCAGTAGGTCCTTTGTAAACTGGGTGGGAAATGTGTTAAACTCAGTCCTTCCCCAAAGGACCCTTCCTGAAATAAGGAACTAGCCTTTAAATCTAAGCACACTAACCTTTTAATAACTCAACAACCAGCACTTTATGCCTTCCAAACACAGGATGGCATGGGAGCAGCTACCAAAGCTTCTGAATTAACTCTTTCTTCCTATCTTTTTTATCTTTGCCCAAGCTCCTCCATAAAGGCTGGCAACACTGGCCAGGCACTCACGCCTGTAATCCCAGCACTTTGGGAGGCCGAGGCGGGGAGATCACCTGAGGTCAATGGTTTGAGACCACCCTGGTCAATATGGTGAAACCCTGGCTTTACTAAAAATACAAAAAATTAGCCAGATATGGTGGCACGCACCTGTAGTCCCAGCTACTCTGGAGGCTGAGGCAGGAGAATCGCTTGAGTCAAGGAGGTGGAGGTTGCAGTGAGCTGAGATTGCGCCACTGCACTCCAGCCTGGGTGACAGAGCAAGACTCCACCTCAAAGAAAAAAAAAAAAAAGTTGGCAACATTAAAATATATGCATCTATAAAAAATCCTTTTAATTCTCTTTTTGAAAAATAGAGACGGGGTCTCGTCATTTTACCCAGGGTGGTTTTGAACTCCTGGGCTCAAGCAATCCTCCTGCTTCAGCCTCCCAAAAGTGCTGGGATTATAGGCGTGAGCCGCTGCACCCAGCCTCTAAAAAATTATTTTTAACCTTTTGCTGTCCAGGCTGGTCTTGAACTTCTGGGCTCAAGCAATCTACCTGCCTAAACCTCCCAAAGTGCTGAAGTTACAGGCATGAACCACCAAGTGTGGCCTGTAACATTTTTATATAACTTCGGAGTAGGGAAAAATTTTAGACAAAACACGAAAGACACATGAAAAAGATCACAGATTTGGCTATTTAAAATTATTAACTCTTGTACAATAAAAGGCACCATAAACAAAGTGAAAAGACAAGCCACAGACTGGGAGCAAATATTTGCAATGCATATAATTGAGAAGCAATTTGTATCTAGCATTATTAAGAATCCTGCAGATTGGACGGGTGTGATAGCTCATGTCTGTAATTCCAGCACTTTGGGAGGCCGAGGCAGGGGGATCACCTGAGGTCAGGAGTTCAAGACCAGCCTGACCAACATGGTGAATTCCCATCTCCACTAAATACAAAAAAAAATTATCTGGGTGTGGTGGCACATGCCTGTAATCCCACCTACTCGGGAGGCTGAGGCAGGAGAATTGCTTGCACCCGGGAGGCGGAGGTTGCGGTGAGCCAAGATTACATCATTGTACTCCAACCTGGGCAACAAGAGTGAAACTCCATCTCAAAAAAAACAAAAACAACAAAAAAGAATCCTGCAGATTAAAAATAAATATATACACAGACAAATTTTAAAAATGAACAAAAATAAATAGGCAATTTACAAAAGAAGAAACCAAAGAACCTAATAAAAGCACGTGAAAAGAGGTTCAATCTCAATAGTAATCAGGGAACTTCAAACTGAATCCTCAAAGACGTACCATTCACGCCCATTAGACTGGCCCACATGAAACACAACTGACAACACTAAGTTTTAGCAGGAATGCTTACGCATGTTCACAGGAGTGCGAACTGGTTAGGTGATTCAGGCAATTTGATAATATCTACTACACTTGAAGATCTTCATTTCCTATAATGCAGAAATTCCAGTTACTGTACAAACCTTTAAGAAATAACTGGCCAGGTGCAGTGGCTCACACCTGTAATCCTAGCACTCTGGGAGGCCGAGGTGGGCAGATCACCTGAGGCTGGGAGTTCGAGACCACCCTGGCTAACATGGCAAAACCGTGTCTCTACTAAAAAAAAACAAAAACTAGCCAGGCATGGTGGTGGGCGCCTGTAATCCCAGCTACTTGGGAGGCTGAGGCAGGAGAATCGCTTGAACTTGGGAGGCGAAGGTTGCAGTGAGCTGAGATTGTGCCACTGCACACTCCAGCCTGGGGAACAGAGCAAGACTCTGTCTCAAAAAAAAAAAAAAAAAGAAAAAGAAAAAGAAAAAACTATGTACACAAAAAGGCATGCACAGGAAAACCTTACTGCAGCCATTGTTTCACTGTTTGTTTTGTTTTGATTTTTTTTGTTTTGAGATGGAGACTCGCTCTGTCGCCCAGGCTGGAGTACAGTGGCATAATCTCGGCTCACTATAACCTCTTCCTCCCGGGTTCAAGCCATTCTTCTGCCTCAGTCTCCCGAGTAGCTTGGACTACAGGCATGCACCACCACACTCGGCTAATTTTTGCACTTTTAGTAGAGATGGGGTTTCACCATATTGGCCAGGCTGGTCTCGAACTCCTGACCTTGTGATCTGCCCAACTCAGCCTCCCAAAGTGCTGGGATTACAGGCATGAGCCACTGTGCCCGGCCTACTGCAGCCATTGTTTATAGCTGTCTAGAAACAAGTAAATGGGTAAATTTTTATCTATTCATTAACAGAATACCGTATAGCAGTTTAAATGCATGTCCCAAGTCCCATGTATCACTGTATACAGGGAATGAGATCAGAGAGTTCACGGAACCTTCAGCTGTACTGGTAACATCTTACACATCAAGGGATTAAAAACAGGTGGTTAAAAGACCTCTTCAGGGGCTGGGCACGGTGATTACGCCTGTAATCCCAGCACTTTGGGAGGTTTAGGGGAGCAGATCGCTTGAGCCCAGGAGTTCGAGACCAGCCTGAGCAACACAGTAAAACCCTACCTCTACAAAAATTACAAAAATTAGCCTGGCATGGTAGGATGTGCCTGTGGTCTCAGGTACTCGAGAGGCTGAAGTGAGAGGATCACCTGAGCCTGGAAAGTAAAGGCTGCAGTAAGCTGAGACCATGCCACTGCATTCCAGCCTGGGTGACAGAGATTCTGTCTCAAAAACAAAACAAACAAACAAACAGAAAAACAAGGGGAGACCTGTAGCAAATGCAGCACAGAGCTAAAGATGGTAAGCCACAGGTATTTCTTACATTCTTCTCCAATTGTATCTGCATGCTTACAATATTTTACAATAAAAATGAATGAATTTTAAAAGCATATATTGGAAGATTATCACATTTTGGTAGATGTGTGTTATATGTGTATCTGCATATGTGGTGCCTGGCAAATTGCTTAAGTTCTCCTCACTTGCAAGATGAGGATAAAAGTAGCTCTCTCACAGAGGGAAGACTGCACGAAATAATCTACGTAGGAAACTGCGCAGTCCCCAGCACATTAGAAACACTTATGATACACAATAGCTGTAGTTAGTGTTTAAAAAAAAAATACACGCAAGGTGCAAAAGAAATGGCCGGGCGCGGTGGCTCAAGCCTGTAATCCCAGCACTTTGGGAGGCCGAGACGGGCAGATCACGAGGTCAGGAGATCGAGACCATCCTGGCTGACACGGTGAAACCCCGTCTCTACTTTAAAAATACAAAAAAACTAGCCAGGTGAGGTGGCGGGCGCCTGTAGTCCCAGGTACTCAGGAGGCTGAGGCAGGAGAATGGCGTGAACCCGGGAGGCGGAGCTTGCAGTGAGCTGAGATCAGGCCACTGCACTCCAGCCTGGGCGGCAGAGCGAGACTCCGTCTCAAAAAAAAAAAAAAAAAAGAAATACCAATGGTCAGATCTGGGTGGGTGTTTGTTAACTGTTGGTACTATGCTATGTATTGTTCTTCTCCTGCCTCCTATTTTTTTCTAATTTTCCATCAATGGGCTTTTATAATAAGATCAAAAAGAAACTTTAAAAAATTTTAAGGGCCACTGAGAATGTGGTATCATTTTCCCACTCATGTAACACATCATTCCCTCTCCTTGGAAGCCAAGTTGTGTGCTGGGTGCAGGGAACACAAAGACGGACACAATATTCCTTGCTCTTGAGAAGCTCTCAAGAAAGCGTAGTAAGGTTGGGCACGGTGGTTCACACCTGTAATCCCAGCACTTTGGTAGGCCAAGATAGGAGGATCTCTTGAGCCTCCAGGAGTTGGAGATCAGCCTGGGTAACATAGCAAGACCTTGTCTCTACAAAAAGTACAAAAATTAGCTGGGCATGGTGGTGCACGCCTGTAGTCCCAGCTACTTGGGAGGCTGAGGCAGGAGGATTGCTTGAGCTAAGGAAGTTGAGGCTGCAGTGAGCTATGATCATGCCACTGTACTCCAGCCTGGGTGACAAAATGAGATCCTGTCTCCAAAAAAAGGAAAGAAGGTGCAGTAGATATGAAAATGAGTAATTATGCATGAATACACACACATAAGGTGAAGACATTTCATGGCCCAGCCTCCGACAACAGTAGAATCTTTGGAAATAAGAGTTTAAGTTCTGAGACGGTGATGAGGAAGCCAGAAACATGCACTATTCCATGTGACCTAAGCATGTAATAATCCCTGCAGAGTCATGAACTAAACCACAGTAAGCAAAGAAACAAACTGGAGGAAAGATACAGATGCTCGCAGTGTAATCCTTTAATCTGAAGCTACTCCAAGAATGGCCCACAGGCCAAACTGTTACTGTTCTGCGACCAGAAAAGTACTGAAGTTTCTAAGCACTTAGAAACTTTTTTTTCTTTTAACTGAGACAGGGTCTCACTCAGTCATCCAGGCTGAAGAGCAGTGACTTGAACACAGCTCACTACAGCCTCGACCTCCAGGACTTATGCGATCCTCCTGCCTCAGCCTCCAGAGTAGCTAGGAACACAGGTGCACACAGCTGATATTTTTGTTTGTATTTTTTGTAGAGACAAAATCTTGCTAATTTGCCCAGGCTGGTCTCAAACTCCTGGACTCAACCAATCCTCCTGACTCGGCCTCCCACAGTGCTGAGATTACAGGCATGAGCCACCATGCCTGGCCCACTTTAGGAACTTTTGTGCCAATCTGACACTACTGTAATATGCACATATGTGCTCAATAGATTTGTCTCATTGAGCAGAGTATAGAATAAAAGGATTCACAATAGACAGAATATTTTAAAATAAATTAAAACAAAACAACAACCAAAAAGGACTGTTTTCTCACAAATAGTTTTGAGAAGTACAGTTTTAAAACTTCTTGGGTAAGGCTCTTTGGCTAGTGCTGAAGTTGAGTTTGGAATGAAATTCAATGGCAGCGCCTGGTTTATAACTTAGCAGAGAAGCTCCAAATTCCAACATCTCTTAGAGTGTCCCCACAAGCAAACATCCAAGAACTCTTACAAGGCTATCGTCCTTGATAGTGTCTTAAGGGCCATCTCAAGAGAGTGCCTCTGGATATCCATAATTGGGCAGGGGGGTAGAGGAGATGGCAAATCCGAAAGATCTAGAAAACATCCCTCCTCAATTAATTCCACTCAGAGGCAGGAAACAGACGGGGCAGCCAATGGCTGCGGGAGAAAAAGCATGGTGTGAAATGGCAGAGCTGAGGTAAGTCAGCAGTCCAAACACAACGCCCTCCGTTATGTAAGAAACCACAGTGGCGTGCTGGCTGCCAGGGCAAAATAATGTGCCTCTGTGTGTGTGGGACCGAGGGAGCTGCAAAGACTGTAAGGGACACGCTTGGAGTTTATCTAAGCCATGTACACACAGTTGGCTCATTGATAATGAGCGTTGGATCCCCAAAGCGGGCTAAGCACTGAGAAAAAAACAAATACACGGCCCACAGACCAAAGCAGACTCGCTTCCCGTTGCCCACGACCTGAACCACTATCTCACCAGGACCCCCCAAACCTTCCTGGCACCCCTCCTTTCATAGACATTTGCAACCTGAAAACTTCATACCCCTCCAGTTGGCTTCTTTTATGCTAGTTAATTTAAAAGTTATGGAAAGCAGGAGGGCTTACAGATGGGGACAGAGAAAAAGGGATGGGGAGTGCTGTATTTGGACCTCTGCAGCCCAGGTTTCAGCAGCCTTCAGTTCTTAAAATGTTCTGATGCGTGTAACCACATATGGCCAAAGTCTCATCTGCTGCGTATTTCAAAAAGACAACGCAGCTAGGCGCAGTGGCTCATGCCTGGAATCCCAGCACTTTGGGAGGCCAAGGCGGGAAGATCGCTTGAGCCCAGGAGTTTGAGATCCACACAGGCAACAGAGTAAGACCCTCACTCTACTAAAAAAATTAAAAAATAAAAAAAAAATAGCTGAGTATAGTGGCATGCGCCTGTAGTCCCAGCTACTCAGGAGGCCGAGGCAGGAAGATTACTTGAGCCTGGGAATTTGAGGCTGCCGTGAGCCATGATTATGCCACTGTATTCCAGCCTGGGTGACAGAGCGAGACCCCATCTCAATTTAAAAAAAAAAAAAAAAAAAAAAAAGCAGTAACCTGAAAAATAGATCCATTAGATCCTCAAGAGAACCTTGCTCCTGTCACTCAGTAAGGGAAATTGGATGAGTTGAGAAGATAAAGTTAGAAAGACAGAGTCCCCTGGAGGGCCCAGAAAGCAATCAAGCTTAGCTCAATTGCCTCAGTGAAGATGAGCCGTGCTGCACAGTATCTGCCAGTGCGGGAAACGCGATCCTTTATGAACAGAGAAGAGCATTCTGAGGGCTGGGTGCAGTGGCTCACTCCTGTAATCCCAGCATTTTGGGAGGCCGAGGAGGGTGGATCACTTGAGGTCAGGAGTTCGAGCACGGCCTGGCCAACATGGTGAAACCCTGGCCCTACCAAAAAATACAAAAAATTAGCCAGGCGTGGTGGTGCATGCTGTACTCCCAGCTACTTGGGAGGCTGAGGCATGACAATCATTTGAACCTGGAAGATGGAGCCTGGACAACAGAGTAACACTCCGTCTCAAAAAAAAAAAAAAAATAGTATTCTGAACTACAAGAGATGCATATTTGAACCCAAAGCCAGTCAACCCAGTGAATGACAGCATTAGGCTCAACTTTCTTGCCCTTGGGAAGAAAATGCAATATTGCTGTCATAGTTGTTCTTTCTTTGAGGCATCAAAGAAGCAAAAAACATTCATCTAGGTGAAGGAAAGAAAAAAAAAAAGATGGCATTTAAAAGTATTCATCCATTCATTACAAACAAGTCTTGGGGGCCTACTCTCTGCCAGGCTCCTGGCCACCTTGGCGTGCAGAGCCAAGAACAGCAGAGAGGCAGAAAACAAGCAATGACAGGTGTGAGAAGAGTGACAGAGGAAGGACACGCTTCCTCTTGTCTGCCAGGAATCAGGGAGGAGTCCCAGAGGATTTACTGATTTAAGTTGACACTTGAGGATGTATAGGAATTAATGGACAAGATGGCAAGGAAGGTTTCAAAAAGAGCGACCAGCACAGGGGAGGGTCCTAAGTCCGGAGAGAGGGTGATGCATTTGTCAAATTAAAGTTAAGTTATTGGCCGGGCGCGGTGGCTCAAGCCTGTAATCCCAGCACTTTGGGAGGCCGAGACGGGCAGATCACGAGGTCAGGAGATCGAGACCATCCTGGCTAACATGGTGAAACCCCGTCTCTACTAAAAAATACAAAAAAACTAGTCGGGCGAGGTGGCGGGCGCCTGTAGTCCCAGCTACTCGGGAGGCTGAGGCAGGAGAATGGCGTAAACCCGGGAGGCGGAGCTTGCAGTGAGCTGAGATCCGGCCACTGCACTCCAGCCCAGGCGACAGAGCGAGACTCTGTCTCAAAAATAAATAAATAAATAAATAAATAAATAAATAAATAAATAAATAAATAAAGTTAAGTTATCATGGCTTAGGCAGAGACGTGGAGTGGATCCCACTGAAGGCTTGAGGGGTAGGTGTGGTCATATTACACAGGCCTTTTTAGGCCTAGGATTTGGGAATTTATTCACAAAGACAATATGAAGCCACTGGAGCATTCCAAGTGGTGAAAGGTCATGATCAGAGTTTTATTTTTAAAAGTTAAAACAGGGCTGGGCACAGTGGCTCATGCCTGTAATCCCAGCACTTTGGAAGGCCAAGGCAGGATGATTGTTTGAGCCTAGGTGTTTGAGACCAGCCTTGGAAACATAGGGAGACCTTGTGTCTATGAAAATAAACAAAATTAGCTGGGTGTGGTGGCAGGCGCCTGTAGTCCCAGCTACTCAGGAGGCTGAGGTGGGAGGATCACTTGAGCTCATGAGGCTGAGGCTGCGGTGAGCCAAGATTGCACAACTGCACTCCAGCCTGGGTGACAGAGTGAGACCATGTCTCAAAAAAAACAAAAGTTAAAATAGATTGGGAAAGGGTAAAAACAGTCACTTGAGTGACAGATCATGGTAATTTGGTCTGGAATACTGCAAAAGCATGGGGCCACGTGGGCAGATGTAAGAGTTGTTTAAGAGAATCATTGTTTCAATGAGAACACATGGACACAGGGCGGGGAACATCACACACCGGGGCCTGTCAGGGATTCGGGGCTAGGAGAGGGATAGCATTACGAGAAATACCTAATGTAGATGACGGGTTGATGGGTACAGCAAACCACCATGGCACATATATACCTACATAACAAAACTGCATGTTCTGCACATGTACCCCAGAACTTAAAGCGTCATAAAAAAAATCATAAAATAAAATTTTAAATAAAAAAAAAAGAGAGACTCATTGTTTCATTTAACTATTTCCTGGAGTCCCACTATGTGCCAGGCTAGGTACATACGTGCTAGGTGCTGGACATGCAGAGGCAAATAAGAAAGACACAATCCCTGCCTGTATGGCACCTAGAGTATGGTGGAGGAGATGGTCACTCAATAAATGGTATGCAAATTATACCTGTGATAAACGCAAAGCAGGATCAGCATGGGAAGCTGAGACAGCACAGTCTGGAGGCCCAGAGGCAGGGCTTGATGACTGAATGGATGTCAGGGACGGGGAAAGATGTATGGCTTGAAGGTCACCTGGGCAGATGGTGGCACCATTCCCAGGAGGAGGACCAGGTTCTAGCCAGGATGGGATGGGTAAGATGATGAGTTCTGTTGGGTTGAAATAGCCACGTGGCACCGGACCTGCCATCTCTTAAACAGTAACAGATATTTGTCTAATGAAAGAATGAACAGTGTAAAACCTCGAATATAGAACTTAGGCACTAGTAGATACTCAATTCAGACGCTGCATTTATATATCCTCATAAAAGATAAAGGCATTCTGCAAACTCAAGAAGATGCAGTTCCTATGAAATGGCACTCCAATCCCTGCGCCACAATACACCCTTTGTTGGTATTGGAATTAGAAATGACAGATTTCATTCTCTCATTGGTCCCCTGACTCTGAACACCAGGAGTAAGTTAATAACCTGCCTTGCCTGGATCTCCTAAACTTTTAAGTAAGCTGGGGTGGGGCTTGCAGGCCTATGATCTGGAAGGATAGCTGGCAGAAATCGTGCTCTCTCTGGCTTCCATCAGCTAACCAAAAGCCTGCCGTGCTCCCTCTTAGACACTCAGCAGTGCTAGTCAGCCTCCAGGTAGGTGGCTGATGATCTCCAGGCCCTGAGTCAGCCCGCAAAGCCCTCCTAGTCATTTAGAAGGGCACGTGGAAGCCATCTGGGCTGGAAAACTGGGTCTCCGACACCCTTCTCCGGGCCATCGTAGATGTTCAAGTGGGGAGCAGCCTCCCCAGGCCCACACGTGGGCCTCATCACGTTCTAAATGCCCCAAGGAGGAGATGCTGTTCAGGCTCTACCTCAGAAATATGTTTCAGCCTCTGGCAGGATGAGGGAGGGGAATCGGCTTCCCTGGGCTGCTCGATCTGCCAGACTTAGAATAAAGAGCATTTTCAGAGCCTGGAGTTTTCCAGCTGCCTGGAAACAGGAAGTGCCCAATCCCTGAGAACAGTAACCCTCACACACGCCCTACATAAAGACATGTTGAGCCATTAGCCCTAATTGCCTGTGACTGACACAGGAGTGAGGCCGGCCTTCCAGGCATTCGCTCAGCGGAAAGAAAACAAACAGCTCACTGGGGACACAGGCGGCCATTTTCTCTCCTTTCTGCCAACATGATTCTGCTCTGTTCCCCCCAAATTACAACATACAGGCTTCAAATTATAAACCAAACAAAGGTCTTTCGAGTATTCCTTACCACATACGAAAGAGAAATATCTCTGTAGGGAGTAGCTGGACACAAAGCAATTGATTAGTGAGCTCTTCACTTTAACCTTCACTAAAATCAAAAACCTCACAAAAAAACGTCTCAGAGCTGCCTCTCAATCCTGCCAATTCTCTCCAGGTTTGAGGTGCGAAGGAATGTTGAACAGGACTTTCTGAAGAGACGGAGTTAGGTAGCATGGTGCATGCTGGGAAAACAATACGTATGTGGTAAAGGTCACATATGCCTTCAGGTAAAGGATTTTTGTTTTGACAATTGGGTTTTTGAAAGTGGCTTAAGCCAGCCTGGGCAACATGGTGAAACCTTGTCTCTACAAAAAAAAAAAAATAATAATAATAATAACAAAAATTATCCAGGCGTGGTGGTGCAGGCCTATAGTCCCAGCTACTTGGGAGGCTGAGGTGGGAGAATCGCTTGAGCTCAGAAGGTCAAGGCTGCAGTGAGCCAAGATTGTACTATTGCACTCCAGCCTGGGCAACAGAGTGAGACCGTGTCTCAAACAACAACAGCAACAACAACAAAGAAAGTGGCTTAAGGATAACAGAATAAGGAGATGGGATAAGGGAGGGGAAAAAAAGAATAATACAACACCTTATAGTCAAGTAAGAGGCCTTACACCCTTCCTTTTTCCTTCATGAATTACAAGGGTTCACAGGACACACACTGCCAAGTCATCGTCAGCCGGATCACCAGCAACTAGAGTGATACAGATGTGGGTTTCCTCCGCACCAAACTGATAACCAGGAGGGGCAGTGGGAGCTGGCCCCAACTGTGATCAGAGCTGCTGAGAAAGGGCTTCACCTCCTGGTTCAGAAGCATTCCCTTCCTTTAGGGCCCCTTCACAACCACTTGAAAAATATCACTTACCAGGTGTAACACTTGCCAGTCAGTGAGGGCTTCATGCTCACCATCTTATTTGAGTCCCTTAACTTCCTGGGGAGATATGTATGATGATTATCTCCACCTTACCAAGAGGCTAAGTAATTTGGCCAAGGTCACATGGTGGGGGGATTTCAAACCCAGAGCTATTTGATTCCCAGGTCCATGCTTGTAATCTCCACTCACGATATAACCAAACTCGAACTTCCCTTTGGCTTACAGGGGCCGTCTTCTTATCATCCAAGGTCTTTGCGGTCAGATTTATTTAATTTTTATTTCTGAGACAGGGGTCTCGCTCCGTAGTCCAGGCTGGGGTACAGTGGCGTGATCATAGCTCACTGCTGCCTCTAACTCTTGGCTCAAGCAATCCTCCCACCTTGGCCTCCCCAGTAGCTATGACTACAAGCACAGGTCACTGTCCCCAAATTTGTGTGTGTGTGTGTGTGTGTGTGTATCGCCCAGGCTGGTCTCAAACTCCCAGCCTCAAGTGATCCTCCGACCTCAGCCTCCCAAAGCATTGGAATTGATTGGTGCATGAGCCACCACACCATCTGACTGAACTAAAGGATGGCAAGAGGGCCGGGTGTGGTGGCTCATGCCTGTAATTCCAGCACTTTGGGAGGCCGAGGCAGGTGGATGACATGAGGTCAGGAGTTCTAGACCAGCCTGGCCAACATGGCGAAACCCTAGCTCCACTAAAAATACAAAACAATTAGCCAGTGTGGTGGTGTGCGCCTGTAGCCCTAGCTACTCAGGAGGCTGAGGCAGGAAAATCACTTGAACCCAGGAGGCAGAGGTTGCAGTGAGATGAGATCATGCCATTGCACTCCAGCCTAGGTGACAGATTAAGACTCCATCTCAAAAAAAAAAAAGATGGCAAGAAAACTTGCAGTTTTTGTTAACTGAAGTCCCAGCTATGAGAATAACATACAGCAATATTCACAGCCTAAAGCCCAACTCCTGCATGGGCTGATAAAATTCAAGAGAGAAAAGCTGTTTTCTAGGTAGGATCTAGGTGAACACCCTCCAATGATTCAGGAAAGCAAAATGAGCTCCTTGTTCCATAAAAGCCACACTTTTTGAGTCAAGCTGTTCATTTCAAGTCACGGTACAAGGTAGCATTGATTCTGCCCCAGGCAACAGATTCTTTTTAAGATTTATGTAGAACAAGCAGTTCTTCCACACCTCCCTTGCTTCAACGCACAGCAGCCTCCCCAGAGGCTACTAGCCACTAGGTAATAAATAATCACGTTGTTTCTGCCCCCGTAAAGGAGCCTCAGTCTTTGGGGAGGAGAGATCTTTATGGGACAGAAGGCTACTCACCCGGCGGGCAGAGCGTCGGGGGCCTGGGCAGCCGCTGGGAGCTGCTGTGTACCCGAAGTGCTGGGTTCCTCTCCTTCAGCCGGTGTGGCTGGGGCAGGGAGAGAAGTCGTGTTGGGATTCGGGGTCACACTCAAGGGTGCAGCAGGTGGGGACGTCACACCAACAACGGAAGGCTCTTCGGGATCTGTGGCTGTTGTGGGTTCGTCATTCACTGAAGATGCACAAATCATACTTTAAAGATCAACTGAGAATGAGAATTTTATTTATACTTGCTAGGTTTTTCACTTAATAGGCTAACATGGTATCTATAACGTCATCCTACATGTATTGGGCGAGAGCAAAAAATTTTACAAAACATGACTTTGGAAAGTACAGTAAAGTCATTAATGCCTGTCCAAAGGAAATCAGGATGAATCTGAAATAAATATATTAACACTACCTTTTTTACATAACTTTATCAAGTTTTTCTAACATACTATGGTTATATTTACATTTATTGCAACAAAAGAGTAGCAGGAAAGATGAACATCACAGGAATGTGTTGGTGCTGGGCTCGGTGGCTCACGCCTATAATCCCAGCACTTTGGGAGGCTGAGGGGGGGGGGGTGGATCACTTGAGGTCAGGAGTTCGAGACCCACCCGGACAACATGGCAAAACCCCGTCTCCACTAAAAATACAAAAATTAGCTGGGCATGGTGGCGCATGCCTATAATCCCAGCTACTTGGGAGGCTGAGGCAGGAGAATTGCTTGAACCCAGGAGGCAGAGGTTGCAGTGAGCCAAGACTATGCCACTGCACTCCAGCCTGGCAAAAAAAAATTTGCCTGACAGCAAAATTCTGTCTCAAAAAAAAAAAAAAAAAAAGTGTTGGGGCTAAATGCAGCAAGGCCAAGTTTATAGGGTCACATCCTTTTCTTGAAATTTGTCATTTGCTTGCTAGACATGACTAGCACCTTCTTTCAAAAAGCTCATACACACTGAAGAGGCAGTGTGTGCTTCCAATATTGTGCTCATTCTTTTAAAGGCTCACGCTCAAAGTAGGAAGCAAGAATGGCTCACAGCTAAGGGTCTTCTCCCTGAGATAACAGACAATGAGACAGAACTGAAACACGCTAGTCTCCAAGTCTCCCTATTTCACCATCTCTTCACTTCTTTGATGATCACTTATGTTCACAAGGACCCCAAGGTGCATTGCAATATCCTCTAACTCAAAAAAAGATCAAATAAGGTTTCAAAGAACCGTGGTTCTTTGGAAGTGATAAGCTATATGCAGAGAATTTTCCATGTATGTGATTGCCTATGTGTACATGTAGACTAGAATTTCACAGGTTAACGCCTTAATCATCACTTAGCCTCATCTTCCTAATGCAGAAATTCTTTTTGTTGTATCCCTAACAAGTGGCTATCCAGATTCTTCTTGAACATTTCTCACAGGGAGCTCACTACAGAATCATCCCATTGTTGAACAGATGTACTTGCCAGAAAGTTGGTGGGGGGTTGTTTTGTTTTGAGACACTCTCACTCTGTCACCCAAGGTGGAGTGGAATGGCACTATTTTGGCTCAATGCCACCTCTGCCTCTAGGGTTCAAGCAATTCTCATGCCTCAGTCTCCCAAGTAGCTAGGATTACAGGTGTGCGCCACCACACCCGGCTAATTTTTGTATTTTTAGTAGAGACAGGGTTTCGCCATGTTGCCCAGGCTGGTCTCAAACTCCTGACCTCAAGTGATATGCTCACTTCAGCCTCCCAAAGTGCTGGGATTACAGGCATAAGCCAGAGGACCGGGCCCAGAAAGTTTTTTTTTTTTTTTCCTCTTCATATGAGGCTGACTGTATTACCTGGTCTGAGTCTCCCCATCTCTATCTCCAAAGCAATTCAAAGTATCTAAGCCAGACACCTAGATACTTTGCCTCTAATTCCAGCACTTTGGGAGCCTGAAGCAGGAGGATTGCTTGACCCAGTAGTTCCAGACCAGCCTGGGCAACCTAGCGAGGACTCATCTCTACAAATAATTTAAAAGAGTAGTTGGGCATGGTGGTGCCCACCCGTGATCCCAGCTACTCAGGAGACTGAGGGAGAATCACTGGAGCTGAGGAGGTGGAGGCTGAAGTGAGCCATGATTGCACCACTGCACCCCAGCCTAGGTGACAGGGTGAGACCCATCAATCAATCAACCAATGAATGGCCACTGTTTCATGTTAGTATTCTCATTTCTAGTAAAGAGGCCTACCATTTCTTCAGTGTTTCTAGGCGGCCTCCCTTTCCCGATCATCTGGCTGCCCTCTTCTAGATATCGTCTACTGCCTCTTCTAGATAATCATATCAGGAACTGAACATAATAAATCCGATACCATGAGGCCAGCAGAGTCAGATTACCAACTTAAATACCAGGTAACATTTCCAGAACACCAGAATGTGCAGGCAAGGTGCAAAGCCCTTTGGATTATCTCATTTAGGCCTCACACGCAACCCCACAAGTTAGTTACAATTGATATCCCCACTTAACACTTAAGGAAACTAAGGCTCAAAGAGGTTACAACACCTCTCAAGGTCATATAGCACCTAATTCACACCATGCTGTCTGCCTCCAGAGCCTAAATCACTTGTCACTACGCTCTACTTCTCCCTCTCTGCACATCCTCTAATTCAACCAAAGATTATAACTCTTAGCGACCACATGATCCTGTTGGCACACATGGGACTCATGATCAGCTGAAAGTCATATTTCTTCATATGATGTGATGGACACCAAGCTAGATCTTAACAAATGGGTAGGAGGCTGATGCTAGAAATTGCCTACGATTTATTCACTTGTTTTCTCTGAAGTATATAAAATATTGCCTTTCACACAAGCTAAATTAGTTGTTTAATAAATGACTAAATCTTGTGCAATTAATGTTTCCCTAACAGAAATGCAAGGCTTGATATTTATATTCCTATTCTATCTCAGGCAAGCCAGTAAAACACAATAGATGGCAATTCACTTTATGCACATCTACACATTTTACTCAATTAAAAAAAAAATACCACAACTTTTTTCAGAGCTAGATGAATTTATTCTAAAATTTATTAGGAAAACTAAATACACAAGAATAGCCATGAACATTCTAAAGAAGAAGAGTGGTGTGTGTGTATATAGGGGGAGTTTGTAAAACAGTGGGGTGTGTGTGTGTGTGTGTGTGTGTTTGTGTGGGTAGGGGGAGTTTCTAAAGTATTAAAACATACTACAAAGCTACAACAATTAAAACAATGTGGTACTGATACATGAATAGGTGTGTCAATAAGGAAGTCCAGAAATAGGCTTAAATAATTAAATAATTCACAGAAGACTGTAAAATAGTAATATTCTAATTCTACCACACCTTCTTCATTTATCAGCTAATAATACTTCTATAAAGAGAAACCTCCCCTTATCAACTATTCGGCTACCTAGAGGTTCAGTTTGTAAAGAAAAGGCAGGAGAAATGCTTGCTTCTTTCCCTTTGTTTACCAGTTTTTAGAATGAGTTTATTTTCTTGCATCCTCAAAAAATGAACAATGAGGTTTCATTTTGTTTAAGAATCTTTATGAGGCACTGGATTTAAATATGTTGTAAAATATTTCAATCCATTGTGTTTTTTGTTTTTTGTTGTTGTTTTGTTTTGTTTTGCTTTAAGACAGGGTCTTGCCCTGTCACCCAGGCTGGAGTGCAGTGGTGCAATTATGGCTCAGTGCAGCCTTGACGTCCTAGGCTCAAGCAATCCCCTTGTCTCAGCCTCGTAAGCAGCTGGAACTACAGGCTCACGCCACCATGTCTGGCTAAATTTTGTTTTTATTTTTTGTAGAGACAGGGTCTCACCATGTTGCCCAGGCTGGTCTCAAACTCCTGAGCTCAAGCAATCCTCCCACATCAGCCTCCTGAAGTACTGGGATCACAGGAGTGAGCCACTGTACCCAGCCTAATATTCTTTTTGATCCTAAAATTGTCTCCATCCTTGGTTGGACTTACTGGGGAAAGGGGAGGTGAACGAAGCTCTTCAAGTTAGCTTCAAATACCGTGGGAAAATTCTAAGATAATTACTAAATGAGAAAGTGCAGAACAATGTGTACATGTGCTATCATTTGTGAGTTTGTGTGCATACACACGTGTGTGTTTTTTCAAGGAATATATATACAGATACTTGTATATTCCAAGAATCTTTGAAAGAACCACAAGAAACACAACAGTGAGCCTTGGGGTAGGAAACTGAAGGTTAGCAGAATAGGAAAAAGACATTCTTTATACTGTTTAAGCTTCTTTTTTTTAAAGTTTTAGTAACATATATGTACTATTATTAAAAATAATTATTATGAAATAGTTGACCATGAAAAGACCAAAAGCAGAGCCCCCATGGCATGCCAGGGGAGGAGATCCTCCAATGACCACTAATTGGATCTGACTGTTCATGCAGCTGCAAATCTAGTTACAAGGGTTCCCTCCAGGGTTGTACGTGTCCACAGGCCTAACCAAGAGCCTGTGACTCACCCTAGCTCACCCATAGTAGCTCTTCTGTTTAAGAGTTTGTGCGGGGTGGGGGTGCGGGGAGGGAGAGCATCAGGAAGAATGGCTAACTGATGCTGGGCTTAATACCTAGGTGATGGGTTGATCTGTGCAGTAAACACCACGGTACTCATTTACCGATGTAACAAACCTGCACGTCCTGTACATGTACCCCGGAACTTAAAATAAAAGCAGGAAAAAAAAGTTTGTGCTACACCTTGAGTTCAGATTTGGAAACAGAGAAATATGAAGGCTAGATATCCTAGCATAGACAAGCCTTCTGTGCCCATGAGTATTCACGAATACCCCTCTTCTGCTCTCAAAGAGGGTGTGTGTGTGTGCGCGCGCGCATTCTTAGAACACGAGAGATTGAAAGAACCTCAGAAGTCAATCCACCCCATCACAGCTCATAGGAGAAATTAAGTTCTAACAACGCATTACTGGCCCAGCATCATGCTAGTCAACCAGTGACAGGGTACCATACTCAACCCCAATGGGGCTTCAAATAGAAAAACTGGATTGTCAAAGACAAGGAGTTACAAGTCCATCATGCCTTACAGAATTGCTGTACTACCTTTTTTTTTTTTTTTTTTTTTTTTTTTTTGAGACGGAGTCTCACTCTGCCATCTAGGCTGGAGTGCAGTGACATGATCTTGGCTCACTACAACCTCCACCTCCCGGGTTCAAGCGATCCTCCTGCCTCAGCCTCCCAAGTAGCTGGGATTACAAATGTGTGCCACCACGCCTGGCTAATTTTTGCATTTTTAGTAGATATGGGGTTTTACTATGTTGGCCAGGCAGGTCTTGAACTCCTGACCTCAAGTGATCTGCCAGCCTCAGCCTCCCAAAGTTCTGGGAGTACAGGCATGAGCCACCACACCCGGTCTGCTGTATTACCTTTTAACTCTATTCAATATAGCCAATGTTCTCTAACTTTTAATCCTAATTATTTGAGGTACACCCGTATCTCCCCAAAAGGACTGCACCCATCTTGAGAGCCAGGGCAGATTTGTTTCCCGCATTTTTCACTACTTCTACTCTCTGTCTCCTGTGTTCTTGCTTCGTCTCTTTGCCCACATCAGCCATCTTCCCTCCCCACCCCTGCAGCCCAGGGAGAGCATTCCACACTGTGAAGCCCACAGTACCCGTGGCCTCAGCTCAGCCACACAAGCCCCTGTGACATGTGCTGTTTTGACTTTGCTGAGGTGTGATTTCAACTTCTCCGGAACGAGATCGTAGGGCAGAGACCTTCTCTTATATTGCTTCCCATTGTCTGTAGTGCTAAACATTTGCTAAATATTTGTTCAAGAAACACTTGTTCAATAACCCCAATAATCTAGCAAAAGAAAGCTATTTGACTGGATAGAAGAGTTTTAAAGGGAAAAGAAAAGAAAAAAAATACAAAAAAATAAAAAATAAAAACTACTGGGAGGCCAAGCCAGGCGGATCACGAGATGAGGAGTTCGAGACCAGCCTGGCCAACATGGTGAAACCCCATCTCTACTAAAAATACAAAAATTAGCCAGGTGTGGTGATGGGCACCTGTAATCCCTGCTACTTGGGAGGCTGAGGCAGCAGAATTGCTTGAACCTAGGAGGCGGAGGATCCAGTGAGCTGAGATCATGCCACTGCACTCCAGCCTGGGTGACAGGCAAGACTCCATCTCGGAAAAAAAAAATAATAATAAATAAATAAATAAATAATAAAAATTTTAAAAATTAAAAATTAAAAAATTAAAAATTAAAGAAAGATATTCAAAATAAAACCACCTGACATTTGTATAACGCTATCATTTACGAAACAGGTTCTTTTGGCCGGGCACAGTGTCTCACGTCTGTAATCCCAGCACTTTGGGAGGCTGAGGCAGGCAGATCACCTGAAGTCAGAAGTTTGAGACCAGCGTGGCCAACATGGTGAAACTCCGTCTCTACTAAAAATACAAAAATTAAGCCGGGCACAATGGCTCACAACTGTAATTCCAGTACTTTGGGAGGCCAAGGCAGGCGGATCATTTGAGGCCAGGAGTTCGAGACCAGCTTGGTCAACACGGCAAAACCCCATCTCTACAAAAATTAGGTTGGACACAGTGGTTCACCCCTATAATCCCAGCACTTTGGGAGGCAGAGGCAGGGGGATCACTTAAGGTCAGGAGTTCAAGACCAGCCTGGCCAACATGGCAAAACCCTGTCTCTATTAAAAATACAAAAAATTAGCTGGGTATGGTAGCACGTGCCTATAGTCCCCACTACTCGGGAGGCTGAGGCAGGAGAATCGCTTGAGCCCGGGAATGGGGAGGCTGCAGTGAGCTGAGAGCATGCCATTGTACTCCTGTACTCCAGCCTGGGTGACAGAGCGAGACTCCCTCTAAAAAAAAAGCACACACAAACAGGTACTTTTTGTTTTATTTTGCACTAATTTGGATATTATTTTCAGAAAATCTGAAAAGACAGTATGCCCTTCACCCAGTTTCCCTTAATAATACTATCTTATAGAATCATGGCATATTTGCCAACGCTAAAATAATAATTAGTATACTACTATTAACTAAAGTCCAGACTTTATTTGGATTTCACCAGCTTTTGCACTAATGTTTTCTTTCTGTTCCAAGATCCAACCCAGGAACCTGCATTGCCTTTAGCAAGTTCACTTTTATTAGCTCACTGATCCTCCCAATGCCCTTATGAGGAAGATATTATTATTCCCATTTCACTGCAGACAAAACTGAGGCTCACAGAGGGACCACTCAGAGAGGCGTGTGCAGTCAGCAAGTAGCAGAACCAGTACTCAAACCAGAACACCATGAAGTAAAAACAGTGGGCGTAGGGAACGAAGACGGCTTCAATGTTTCCCAAATGGGAGGGAAAGTGGGGTACCAAGGAGGGAAAGTGGGGTACCAAGGAGGGAAAGTGGAGTACCAAATGGTAAGCAGTAAGATGGCAGTTGCATGGCCTCTGCTTTCTGTAACCTTGGATATTTCACAAGGTTCCCTCTGTGATGTTGGTTAAACATTCTAACTTTATGAATCACATATTCATTCAGGACTGAGACACACTCTAGTCACAGCCAAAAAAAAGATCAGGAATTGGAAATTCTTTTGCTTAATCCTAGAGACACTGCCAGCCCACTGTGTGTACCAAGATGCTTAGGTGTGCATGGTATATCACAAGCTCATGGACACTCAGGATTTTTCGGCCCTGCACTCAAGCACGTGGAAAGCCAGCACCAATAACAACAGAAGCTCTTTCTACTGAAGATCAGCTCATACCATGTGGGCCACGGTAAAGCAGTTGGTGTCTTTCACCCATGAAACACAAGCAACTGCACTGCCAAGGCAGCTGATCAGTCAGCTCTTCACGAGAGCAACCAAAACCAGACCAAGATTTCATAATTAGCACGGCATGGGATGACTGAAGCTCATATAAAGAAAAGCAGTTATATTACATGGGGGAAAAAGGAGCAAAACTTAAAAATGGACAAAGCCATACTGTGTTACCTGATTGATGGGAAGGTAAAATCCTTCCCCGGTTTATATACGGATGAACACGATTCCTACTTACATCCCACTGTGCTTCAAAGAATTCAAAGTCTGAAATTTGTTTTGAAAATGTATGAGGCCGGGCGCGGTGGCTCAAGCCTATAATCCCAGCACTCTGGGAGGCTGAGGCGGGCGGATCACGAGGTCAGGAGATCGAGACCATCCTGGCTAACACGGTGAAACCCCGTCTCTACTAAAAAAAAATACAAAAAACTAGCCGGACGAGCTGGCAGGCGCCTGTAGTCCCAGCTATTCGGGAGGCTGAGGCAGGAGAATGGCGTAAACCCGGGAGGCGGAGCTTGCAGTGAGCTGAGATCCGGCCACTGCACTCCAGCCCGGGCGACAGAGCGAGACTCCGTCTCAAAAAAAAAGAAAAAGAAAATGTATGAACGATCAAAGAACATCATGGAGTTTAAAAAAAAAAAAAAAAAAAAGGCAGAACTAGCCCTTACAGACATTAAAGAAAATACGATAACACATCAGTAATACAAATCATATGGGACTTACTCAAAACAAGAAACAAATTCTCACCGTATGTAAGAATGTGAAAAGTGATCAACACTAAATAAAATCACAGTAAAAAATGACACTGTTTACTTAATGTCTCTGTGATAATAGGATCCCAGTATAGAAAATAATTTAGACCCAGTCCTCATTGTATATACGTACATGTCTACATAATATATATTATGTATAAATATATATTTATAGTTATATATTATAGTGATACATCTATCACTATAAACTCCAATGGGATATTTATTTTGATAACATAACATCATGAAGAAAGCAAGTGAAAACAGAAGGAAGTATTTATCTCTGCAGATCCAATGTGGCCATAAAGAAAAAAAAAGTATCTCATTTTATAAACAAGAACTTTTACATTATTGACGCAAAAAGTGAAATTATACACATTTTTTAACTGCGCAGGCCTAATTATTTTCAAAATTCTTAAATCCTTTTCTGCAATACTCACAGAAATAAGATAAAATGCAAAACAGTGATATGGGAAAATTTATAATCATAAATATAACAGATAAAACTTGCAGCTACACATAGTTAGTGGAATTACCATAGTAATTCCACTCCTAGGTATACAACCAAAAGAACTGAAAGCTTGGGCTCAGACACTTGTACAGCCAAGTTCTCAGCTGCATTATTCCAATAGCCAAAAGGTGGAAATGACCCAAACGTTCATCTACAGATGAATGGAGAAACAAAATATGGTATGTATACGCAATCAAATATTATTCAGCCTTAAAAAGGAAGGAAATTCTGATACATGCTACAACATGGATGAATCTTGAAAACACCACGCTAAGTGAAATAAGCCAGACATAAAAGGACACGTTAGTCCACTTAAATGAGGTATCTAGAACAAGAAAATGCAGAAACAGACAGGAGATTAGGGGTCACCATGGGCTACGGGAGAGGGGCGGGCAGGTTGGGGGGAAATGTTATTGTTTAATGGATACAGAGAATCTATTGGGATGATGAAAAAGTTCTGGAAACGGACACTGGTGGTGACAGTTACCCAACATTGTGATTGTACTCAATGCCACCAAATTACACACCTAAAAATGGTTTAAATGGTAAATTTCATGTTGTGTGTTTTTTACTACAATTTTTAAAAATTGTACCTAGAATATATTAAGAGCTTATATAAACCTCTAAAATAAACTTCTAAATCTTTGAAGGACAAATGATCAAATACTATGAAAAGAGACACAATAAAAAAGAAATAGTTAAGCAACTAGTAAATGAGGAAATGCAACAAGGTTAAACATTTTAACCAATGAGGTGGCACTTAATACTATTAGCAAAAAATTATAAACCAATATTTACAAGGTTGCAGAAAAAATAAACCTCACATACCACTTTATGAACATTTTGGACTACTTTGGATATATGATTGATCCTCTTAGAAAGACAGTCTGCTAATACACACTAGAGCTCATTTTTTAAAATTCACGTATTTTGACTTAAGAATTTCACTCAAGAAGAAACAAAGCTATATGCAGGTATTTACAGAAGAATTTTGTTTTGCAACAGGGAAATACACAAGAATTAAGGAATGGTTAGATGAATTACGGAATATTAACTGCAAAATAGTATGAGGTCACTTTTAAAAAGCAAAGAAGAAGAGCACATACATGTATGAAACCATGTATAAAAATAGGCTGGACGCAATGGCTCACGTCTGCAATCCCAACACTTTGGAAGGCCGAGACAAGAGGATCGATCCAAGCCAGGAGTTTGAGACCGGCCTGGGCAACAAAGTGAGACCCCCATCTCTACAAGAAAATTTTAAAAAAGAAAAATGAAGTGAAAAATATATATATACACACACACACACACACACATATATATATGTGTGTATATATATATTCATGTTACCTAATTAAAACTCCATAAAATTATTCATAAAGACAAAAGCTCTGTGCCAGGCACCCTGCCAAGCACTCTGCATGTTTTATATACAGGCATACCTTGTTTTGCTGAGTTGCACTATGTGATTTTTTACAAACTGAAGGCTTGTGGCAACCTGATATCCAGCAAGTCTATTTCTCAACATCATTTTTCCAACAGCATAAACTCCCTTCATGTTTCTGTGTCACATTTTGGTAATTCTCACAATATGTCAACGTTTCCAACTTAAAATTTTTCGTAGTTGTTATTTATATCTGTCACGGAGATCTGTGACCAGTGATCTTTGATATGTTATTAATGCCACTGTTTTGCAGTGCCACAAACCGCATCCATATAGAATAGCAAATTTCGGCCGGGCGCGGTGGCTCACACCTGTAATCCCAACACTTTGGGAGGCTGAGGCAGGTGGATCACCTGAGGTCAGAAGTTCGAGATCAGCCTGGCCAACATGGTAAAACCCCAGCTCTACTAAAAATACAAAAATTAGGTGGGCACGGTGGCATGCACCTATAATCCCAGCTACTGGGGGGTGCTGAGGCAGGAGAATCGCTTGAACCCAGGAGGCGGAGGTTGCAGTGAGCCGAGATCACGCCATTGCACTCCAGCCTGGGCAACAGCATGAGACTTTGTCTCAATAAATAAATAAATAAATAGCAAATTGAATAATAAATAGTGTGTGTGTTCTGACTGCTCCTCCCACTGGCTGTTCTCTCTCTCTCTCCTCACACCCTACAATGGCCTCTAAGTGTTCAAGTGAAAGGAAGAGTCACATGTCTCTCACTGTAAATCAAATACTAGAAATTATTATATTTAGTGATAAGGAAGGTGGGTTGAAAGCCAAGACAGGCCAAAGCGGAAGCTTCTGGGCCAGTTAGCCAAGTTGTGAATGCAAAGGAGAAGTTCTTGAAGGAAATTAAAAGCGCTACTCTGGTGAACACTTGAGTGATAAGAAAGTAAAACAGCCTTACCAAGAAAAGCTGGTAGGGAGAAAGTTTGAGTAGTCTGAAAAGAAGATCAAACCAGCCTCAACATTCTCTTAAGCCAAAGCCTAATCCGGAGCAAGACCCTAACTCTCTTCAATTCTATGAAGGCTGACAGAGGTAAAGAAGTTGCAGAAGAAAAATTGGAAGATAGCAGAGATTGGTTCATGAAGTTTAAGAAAAGAAGCCTCAAACATAACATAAAAGTGCAAGTGAAGAAAATGCTGATGAAGAATCTGCAGCAAGTTATCCAGAAGATCTAGCTAAGATCACTGACGGGGTTGGCTACACTAAACAACAGATTTTCAATGTAGACAAAATAGCCTTCTATTGCAAGAAGATGCCATCTTGGACATTCATAACTAAAGAGAAGTTAATTCCTTCAAAGCTTCAAAGGACAGGCTGTCTCTCTTCTTAGAAGCTAATGTCGCTGGTGATTTTAAGTTGAAGCCAACGTTCACTTAACATTCTGAAAATCCTAGGGCCCTTATAAATTATGCTAAATCTACTCTGCTTGTGTTTTATAAATGGAGCAACAAAGCCTGGATCACAGCACATCTGTTTGCGGCATGGTTTACTGAATATTTTAAGCCCACTGTTGAGATATACTGCTCAGGAGAAAAGATTCCTTTCAACATATTACTGCTCATGGATAATGCACCTGGTTACCCAAGAGCTCTGATGGAGATATACAAGGAGATTAACGTTGTTTTCACGCCTGCTAACACAACATCCGTTCTGTAGTCCATGGAGCAAGGAGTCATCTTGCCTTTCATGTCTTACTATTTAAGAAACACAATTTATGGCTGGGCACAGGGGCTCAGGCCTATAATCTCAGCACTTTGGGAGGCCGAGGTAAGTGGATCACTTGAGGTCAGGAGTTTGAGACCAGCCTGGCCAACATGATGACATCCTGTCTCTAAAATACAAAAATTAGCCGGATGTGGTAGCAGATGCCTATAATCCCAGCTACTTTGGAGGCTGAGGCACAAGAATCACTTGAACCCGGGAGGTGGAGGTTATAGTGAGCTATGATCATGCCACAGCATTCCAGCCTGGGCAACAGAGCGAGACTCCATCTCAAAAACAAAAGACGAAAAAAAAATACAAAAAAACCCCACAAACACATGTTATAAGGCTGTAACTGCCATAGATCATGATTCCTCTAATGGATGGGGGCAAAAACCCATTAAAAACCTCCTAAAGGCTCAGGCCTACAATCCCAGCACTTTGGGAGGCCAAGGCAGGCAGATCACCTGAGGTCAGGAGTTCAAGACTAGCCTGGCCCACCTGATGAAACCCCATCTCTACTGAAAATACAAAAAATAGCTGGGTGTGATGGTACATGCCTAGAACCCCAGCTACTCCTGGAACTGAGGTAGGAGAATCACTTTAACCCAGGAGATGGAGGTTGCTGCAGTGAGCTGAGATCATGCCATTGCACGCCAGCCTGGGCAACAAGAGCAAAACTCCATCTCAAAAAAAAATTTAAAAATTTAAAAAAATAAAAACTAAAAACGACTCACCATTCTAGATGCCATTAAGAACATTTGTGATTCATGGGAGGAGGTCAACATATCAACACAACAGGGGTTTGGAAGAAGCTCATTCAAACCCTGATGGATGGCTTTGAGGGGTTCAAGATTTCAGGGGAGGAAGGAAATGCAGGTGTGGTGGAAACAGCAGGAGAGCTAGAATAAGAAGTAGGCCTGAAGATGCTACTAAACTGCTTCAATCTCATGAGAAGACTGGAATGGGTTAGGAGTTGTGTCTTATGGATGAGCAAAGAAAGCAGTTTCTTGAGATGGAATCGACTTCTAGTGAAGATGCTGTGAACACTGTTGAAATGACAACAAGGATTTAGAATATTCTGTATACTTAGTTGATAAAGCAGTGGCAAAGTTTGAAAGAATTGACTCCAATTTTGAAAGATTTTCTACTGTTGGTAAAATGCTATCAAACAGTGTCGCGTGCTACACAGAAATCTTTGATGAAAGGGAGTGTCAACTGACACAGCAAACTTCATGTTGTCTTATTTTAAGAAATTGCCACAGCCACCCTGACCTTCAGCTACCACCACCCGGATCAGTCAGCAGCCATCAACATCGAGGCGAGACCTTCCACCAGCGAAGAGATTTCCACGGGCTAAAGGCTCAGATAATTGGTAGCATTTTTAGCAATAAAGTATTTTTTAATTAAGGTATATACATTTTTTAGACATAATGCTGTTGTACCCTTTATGGACTACAGTATAGTGTAAAGGTAACTTTTATATGCACTGGGAAACCAAAAACTTCATGTGACTTGCTTTTTTGTGATATTTGCTTTATTGTGGTAGCCTGGAAACAAACCCATAATATCTTGAAGCTATGTCTATAATTTATTCCTTATAACAACTTATGAGATATACACTTTTGCTGTAATTTTTTTTTTTTTTTTTTTTTGAGACAGGGTCTCACTCTGTCACCCAGGCTGGAGTGTAGTCGTGCCATCTCAGTTCACTGCAACATCTGCCTCCTAGGCTCAAACGATCCTCCTGGCTCAGCCTCCTGAGTAGCTGGGACTACAAATGCATGTCACCACGCCCAACTTTTGCCCTAATTTTATAAATGAGAAAACTAAGACCCAGCAAGTCACTGGGCCTTAAACACATTAAAGATGAAGAACCGGAACCTGACCACAGCTGATGCAACTTCTGACTGATGTGTATGGAAATTACATTTAGGGAAGAAGTAAAATATGTAAATTTGGGGGTAAAGTCTTCAATAAAGAATTAGCAAGTAAATCATTCCATACAAGTCTCTATGAAGGGCTACGCCATTAGTCTATTTCTTGATTCCACCACTTCTAAAACTTAGAAATATAATATTTATACAGACAGGCTGCCATTCACTCTTGTTTTATAAAAATGGATACTTTATGGTTGTGACAACATAAAAAAACCACCTGGAATCCAGCTCCGGTTTGGCCCCAAATTTCTTTTTCATGCATAACTGCAGCACACAGCCAAAAAAGGCTGCTAAATAAATCTCGCAAGTCTGTGGAGACTCTTCCAGGAGGCAGAGCTCCCCACCACCACCATCTTGGAACTGGTCCTCAGAGTTCTCACAGCAGCAGACTGAGGGATGAAGATGTCCTCATTCAAACCCTCAAACCCCCTCTGGTACTGCGCTACTTAAGAGAGGAGCTTCAGCAGCTCCCCACGGCAAAGGTGACACAGTTCTGTACCCTTGGGGCAGACGTTATATCAAGTACAGGCTGCCTGTGAGGTAAAGGTGAAACACCATCACAGCAGAAAGGAGAGAGATGGACATCAAGGCCTCAGCACTGGAGTGGGCAGAAATCCCTAAAATACAACTGCCCTTCAGAGACAGATCTTAGGAACAGGTTTGGGCTTTGAGAGACACCACCATGAAATGTGTCCAAGGCAGTCCGAGGTTAGAGACACTCGGCTTCTTGAAGACACAGCTGGCACCTGCCTTGTCTGCTAGAACATAATGTTCCTAGAGATAAGGACAATAAGTAACGGTACCTAAAAATAAATGTAGGGGAAATACAGCTCTATTGAAATGTCTAAGAGTGACTCAAGGACTATCACCAAAGAAAGTCAATTCACCAATAGTTTTTATAGGAAAAGTAGAAGTAGTTGCAGGAAACCATGATCCCAGTAACACAGGCCCCTGGCAGAACAAAGCCACTGGTAGCTCCGCCACGGCACCTGGCAATCAGTTGGTTCCTAAAAGCCAGTCCCCCGTCCCCATTTGTAAACACTGCCCTCCTCCACAGCCACTGAGTTTTCTAAGAGAAAAATGCTCGCAGAGCTGCCTATGGTTCTCTATACCATGGCTCACGGCCATCACTTTGCTGTCACCTTCACACAGACAGGAAGGCCAGGCTCAGCTACCACTGGATGTTCCAGCACGAGGATACAGTGGGTCGTCCAGGGGCACCAGGCGGCTGAGATGGCAGCCCCAGGACTCCCCACCTGCAGCTCCTCCTCATCCCCAAGGCTCAGGGTGAGCTAGTCAGTTCACTCAAGTCCTTCAGGCAGGTCCCAAACTTCAGGGAGGAGGTCAGGCCACCGCACTCACAGTGTGCTTTATAGGACACAGACCACTCCATCTCGTGGTCCACTGAAGACGACAGGGTATCCAGGCAACAGCAGCAGCCACAGGGACTCTGAAGCCCCCATATGGTGCTGCCAGAGAACTGAAGGGTATTACAAAGGAACTCAAATCAATTTCTTCCACTCAGTAAGTTTGTCACACAGAGGTCATTTAACAATGCCACAACAACACTTCCATGAAGAGCCACGCTGCTCTGAGTCTCCTGGCCTTCACGCCACACCTCTGCTGTCACGAGCATTAGAAAACTATCTCAGCGTCAACTACCAGTTTCAACCCCAGCATTCCTCTACCTACAGTGCATGGAAGCGAAATGTCTACGTCCCTGCCCAACTGCCCCAAATGAAGACAAACTACCAAACGACCAGCAGTCACTAAAGATTTGACAGTCTTTGAGAAGTTTAGAGAAATGAATGGGTTTGTTTTTTCTTTTTCTTTTTTGACTCTGTCCTGATGAGAGAGAGGGAGAGCAGGACGGAAAATGAGTTGTTCTGAAATAGGTCCTTCCCGTCTCACTTACGGGGAAGCAGAGCCAAGTGTGGGGAAGCTCTGTGCACACGTGGACGGGACTGTCTCCTCTCAAATGGGGCCCCCGTCGGGATGGCCCCAGCACACCCCCAAGTAGTTACCTGGCTTTGCCCTAGTCAGCATCTCAACCTATTCACCGGTGGTGTCATCATCTGACTCAGCTCTTAGCAACAATACTTAGTCCTATATTTCCTTAGTCTGGTAATTCCCTTACGCGAAGGAAATCAAAAATATGCCATGTATAAATGAGATAGCCTCCCCAACATGAAATCTAATGCTGATGAGAAATGAATAGAAAGGCCGGGCGTGGTGGCTCACGCCTGTAATCCCAGCACTTAGGGAGGCCGAGGCAGGCGGATCACGAGATCAGGAGATAGAGATCATCTTGGCTACCATGGTGAAACCCCATCTCTACTAAAAATACAAAAAATTAGCCAGGCATGGCAGCGGGTGCCTGGAGTCCTAGCTACTCGGGAGGCTGAGGCAGGAGAATGGTGTGAACCCAGGAGGCGGAGCTTGCAGTGAGCCAAGATCATGCCACTGCACTCCAGCCTGGGAGACAGAGCGAGACTCCATCTCAAAAAAAGAAAAAGAAGACAGGACTTTTTATTTCTGTGCAAATGAGTATTTCAGAAAAGCGCAGTCATATGGAGAATAACCATGGCTGTACAGAATATGCCAGAGATAGAAGAAGATGGGTCAGTAGAAAGACTGATGGATTCAAATCCAGTTTAGTCCTAGAGCCTTCTGATGCCCACCCTCTATTCTGACACAGTGGGCAGGATCCCGTGTCCACGTTAGAACGGGTGAGAGCCCACGGCTTCAGTGCAGGCTGGCGTGCAGTGCCATCACTCACCTGTGCCATTGGCCAAGCCACTGTGGCCTGAGTTCTTGACGGGCTGGCGGTGCCGGCTCCGAGCACCTGGGCTTTGCTCGCCGGTTGCTGGGGTTGTTCTGGGTGCAGCACCTGAATGTCTGTGCGTCCTGGGGGTTCAAAGTAGAAAGCAGACAGACATAAGTCACTGAAAAGGACAGAAGTGTTTCCTGCCTAAGTCATCATATTCCCTTCTCCTGCCATTTATTGGAAACAAGACCTTTAATAGCCCCTCTAGTTTTGGACTCAACAGAAGCTGGTTCCAAGCAGAGAGACCCAGGGAAGTTTCCTTTTTGGTAAAAGCTCAAGAAGGTAACTTTGTGTAAACTTTTCCACTTCAAGTAAATAAATCCAGAGTGAATTGCCCCTGCATCTGAAATAATTGGCAAAATATCCTGTGACCATCACATTATTTTTATTGGGCTCAAATGTTACAAATAAACAAGAATCACTGACAGGCTCAGATGAAAATTTCCCCCCTTAGGCAAGAAGAGCTTTTATCCAAAGCAATTTTCTCTATAGCTAGAAAGATAATTCCCTTGGCAATAAAAGTCAAGGGGCATTAAACAACGTTTAGTCAATGCGTATGGTGACACCTTTTGTTGTTGTCGCTCACTTGTTAGTTTGTTTAGAGACAGGGTCACACTCTGCTGCCCAGGCTGGAGTGGTGCGATCATAGCTCACTGCAGCCTCAAACTCCTGGGCTCAAGTGATCCTCCCACCTTAGCCTCCTCAGGAGCTGGACTACAGGCGCACAGCACCACGCCTGGCTCATTTTTTTTATTTTTGGGGAGATGGGGTCTTGCTGTGTTGCCAAGGCTAGTCTTGAACTCCTGAGCTCAAACGATCCTCCCACCTCAGCCTCCCAAAATGCTGGGATTACAGGTATAAGCCACTGTGCCTGGCCTAGATATGTTTTATGTAGAAAAGAGGACTCAACAATCCATCCAAATAAATGAGAAGCAATACAGAAATGGACCCAAATCACAAAGAAAACTATGGGATTTAGCAGCAGAAAACCTATCAGGCATCTTCAGAGAACACAAGGCAACAGGCAGCATGCACTCTCAAGTTCTTTCTGTAGCTTGACTTTGCCCACTCAGTGAAAATGTCTAAGCCTCCCTGTCCTTCGGTTCATCTGTTTCACCAAAGGAGGCTCTTCTACTACTTAGTAAGCATCTACTACTTTGCAACTGTGAGATGGTTCAAATACCATCCAGTGAAGATAAGATCACCCCTCTCCAGGCAGAGAAACAGAGGCCCAGAGACAATTTGTACCATGCAACACGGGGTGATAAGACTACTCTCACCAATAAAGGTGGTTGGGCACAGTGGCTCACGCCTGTTATCCCAACACTTTGGGACGCCAAGGCAGGAGGATCACTTGAGCCCAGGAGTTTGAGACCAGCCTGGGCAACATAATGAGACCCTGCCTCTACAAAAAATAAACAAAATTAGCTGCACTACTGGTGCATGCCTGTAGTCCCAGGTACTCAGGAGGCTGAAGTAGGAGGATCATTTGAGCCCAGAAGGTAGAGGTTTCAGGGAGCTAAGATCACATCACTGTACTCCAGCCTGGGTGACAGAGTGAATGAGAGTGTCTCAAAAAAAAAAAAAAGTCAACAAATAAATAAAGGTAATAATAATGGCTATAGAAGTATGTAATATTCACTGACTCTAACATTATGTTCCAGGTACTGTGTGTGCTATGCACGTTACATATATTTTCTCATTTAACATGGGAACCCTAAAGGTAGGTTACTATTATCATCCCCACTTTACAGATAAGCAAACAGACACACAGAAGCTCTGCAGAAAGTAAGCCAAAGGATGCAAAGATTCATATCCAGGCAGTTTAACATGAAGAGCTCAGGCTCTTAAGTCAGAAGATGGGACAGGAAGCCTGAACTCAAGCTGAATTCCTCTTGGGCTATTTTTTTGCTGGTCATTTGGACAATGGTGAAATTAAGAGCTATAATAGAAAGTTCCCCACTGGGAGGATCCACCCCCAGCAGAACAACCCTGCTGGGAGTGTTTGGTCCAGCGTGTTGGGATGGTCAACAGGAGGCTCCTTGAGGGATATGAACCACCCTCACCAACTACCTTCTCTAAAGTAAGAAACAGAATTTGACAAGATGAACATAAACCAAAATCTTAACGGTCATTATATTTGGATATTGGGAATACAGAAGCCCTTTTGTGCTCTTCTAGATTTTCCCAGCTTCCTTCATTGAGCTTGTATACTTGTGAGTAAGGAAAAAAACATGAATTTTTGGCTGGGTGCAGTGGCTCACACCTGTAATCCTAACGCTTTGGGAGGCTGAGATGGGATGATGACTTGAGCCCAGGAGTTTGAGACCAGCCTGGGCAACACAGGGAGACCTCATCTCTACCAAAAATTTTAAAAAATTAGCCAGGTGTGGTGGCATGCCCCTGTGGTCCCAGGTACTTGGGAGGCCAAGGCAGGAGGATCACTTCAGCCTGAGAGCGTGGCAAAAGAGTGAGACTTTGTTTCAAAAAAAAAAAATTTCTTTTTAAGTTTTTCTTGCCCCCAACCCCCAACAAAAAAAAAAAAAAAAAGGAGAAAAATGGAGAAACGTAGCAAACTCTGGAGTCCCTCATACCTAAACACTGCGTGGCAATAGAGACAGCGCACGACAGAGCTGTGGAAATACAGACTCAATGTGGACTCTCTTTTTCCATCTTAACTTTTTCCTTGAGCTAATTTCATAAATCAAAAGCTGTTGGCTGGACGCAGTGGCTCATGCCTGTAATCCCAGCACTTTGGGAGGCCAAGGCAGGTCCATCACCTGAGGTCAGGAGTTCGAGACCAGCCTGGCCGACATAGCAAAACCTCATCTCTACTAAAAATACAAAACTAGCCAGGTGTGGTGGTACGCACCTATAATCCCAGCTACTCCAGAGGCTGAGGCAGGAGAATCACTTAGAATCTGGGAGGTGGAGGTTGCAGTGAGCCGAGATCATGCCACTGCACTCCAGCCTGGGCAACACAGAGGGAGACTCTGTCTCAACAACAACAAAAAAGCTGTCAACCACACCTCAGTCAAAGATGAGTATTTCAAAGTTCCCACTTCATGGGAAGAAATGTTCACCGTAAGCATTTTACCACAGCTCCTCCTCAAAAGTGGAACGAGCACAAATGAGTTCCAAAGGGAAAGGCAGGCAGCCCTCAGCAAGCTGGTGTGTGTGTGCACGCGTGTGTGCGTGTATATTTGCGTGTGTGTGTATGTCCGTGTGTGTGCGTGTGTGTGCATATGTGTACGTGTTGAGGGCAGAGAGCTTGAGAGAGAAAAATTGGTTAATAGAAGCTTTGTTTCAGCCAAGGATCCCTTTACTAGGACAAAAAGCCTCTCTGATTTGGAACTTGCAGCCCCCAGGAGCAAGCTGGACCCCTCAGGGAGCTGCAGGACCTGCAAAAAGTACACTGTCAGCCCCTCAGACGAACCTGCCCATGATCAATTCCAGCCCTGGGTTCCTTGTCCCTCTGCAGAGCAGCTGGGCATGACAACAGGGTGGGTCCCATTACTCCCTGGCCCCGCCCTCCCTTCCCAGAAAGGGCATGTGGTCAGCGTGGAGAGAGAATACTTTCAGAAACACTTAACCACTAATGATAGCGGCTTACCCTGAATGATGGGCAGGGCAGGGCGGGATCAGCCCTAAGCTAGGGGCAGCTGGGACCACTTTGCATGAACTGCTGCCTCCCCGCCCGCGGCCAGCCACCACCCCCCAACACACACGCACGCCACATCCCCTCTCCCCAGATTCCCTCCTTGCCCTAAATCTGGAGTTACTAGTTTTGGGCTCTTGTGTTACCTTAAAAATAAGACAGTTAAAGGAAGAGAAGGCCTCAACATCTGAGGCGACTCCTCTCTTTGGCAGTTTCCTCTCTTGGAGAACTCAGTCAACCCATAAAAGATGGGATCACATCATGATGAAAAGCTGGCCCAGAGGCTGAAACCACACATCGTGGACCAAAATAGCACCCAGACAAATGCCGGGTGATAGCTGAGACAGCCGAGCTCGGCTCTGCCCATGGCTTCAACCTTGGTCTGATTCCCCTTACCATTTAGGGGGAGGGGAGGAGTTATATAGCCCCCAAGGCAGGCAGAAAGCAGTTAGAACAGCCGTGCCAGTCAGGCCAAACTCCACAAATGGTTTTAAGTCAACTCATTATAGAAATTCAGCTCTCTTTGTAGCACACCCTTCTCAGGAGGCGGTGTGTCCTCACCCAAGGTCCTCTCTCAAGAACTGAGGCCTCCTGAAGGCAGGCCAGTCACAACCAGGACCCATGCTCCCCAAAGCAGTTCTGATGCAGATGAGGTCCCCAGGACAGGGCTGCTCACTGACACTTGGCATTTAAGCTTTGACGGTCATAGCTCTGGCCTCCATCCTCAGCTACACCCTGACAGTCAGAGCCTTGGGTGTCATGGGACATCTGGCCTCGCCCTTCATGAGGGCTGCAGAATTGTACTCAGTCATCCTTTCCTGAGTGTTAGGCCCCGTTCTAGAGACAAAACAGAGTCCCTGACCTCAAGGAGCTTCCACCTTAGTGGAAATGCTGTGATGTGTAATTCTGCTCAGACACAGATTTCCATCACAGCACACAATGCTGCTTTGGGGAAGCCACCTGCTGGTGAGTGAGCCTGGCTGACCACGTGACAGTGTCACCTCAGTGCAGCCTTTTTGACCATTGTCACTTATGCAACGGTTCATGTGAAGTAATTAAATAAAGCAGGACTTTGTTTATTTGTTTGTTTGTTTTTTAAAAGCCTTAGCAAGGTGCAGTGGCTCATGCCTATAATCCCAGCACTTCGGGAGGCTGAGGCAGGTGGACCACCTGAGGTCAGGAGTTCGAGACTAGCCTGGCCAACATGGCAAAACCCCATCTCTACTAAAAACAGAAAAAATTAGCTGGGCATGGTGGCACATGTCTATAGACACTCGGGAGGCTGAGGCAGAAGAATCACTTGAACCTGGGAGGCAGAGGTTGCAGTGAGCCAAGATTGCACCACTGCATTCCAGCCTGCACGACAGAGCGAGACTCTGTCTCAAAAAATAAAAAATAAAAACAGAACTGAAAGCAAGACCTCAGGAGAGATATTTGCACACACAGGTAGACAACAGCATGATTCACAATAGCCAAGAGGTAGAAGCAACCCACCCTCAACGAATGGATAAAGTATGGTGTATGCACACATATGAGTATTACTCAACCTTAAAAAGGGAGGAAATTTTGACACAGGCTACAACATGGATGAACCTCAAGGACACTACGCTAAGTGAAAGAAGCCAGCGGTAAAAAGAAGAATCCTGTGTGGGTCCATTTAAATGGTACCTGGAGTAGTCAAACTAACTGAGTGAGAAAGCGGGATGATGGTTGCAAGGAGCTAGGGAGAGGGGGAAATAGGGAAGAAATTTGTAGAAAGCAAAAATATCTATTAAAATGAGGCTAGGTGCAGTGGCTCATGCCTGTAATCCCAGCATTTGAGGAGGCTGAAGCAGGAGGATCAATTGAGACTGGCCCAGGCAACGTAGGAAGACTCTGTCTCCATAAATAAATAAATAAATAAATAAATAAATAAATAAATAAATAAAATGTGAAACTTTTTTTTAAAAGCATTTTGTGGCGTCATCAAAAATTTTAAACTCCTGCTCTTCTAAAGACACTGTCCAAAAAAATGAAAAGACACTCTATGATACTGAGAAATAATAATACAATCCTAAGCCCCTCAACCAACTGAATGGACCCCCCTCTTGGCCAAGAGG
This sequence comes from Macaca nemestrina, assembly GCF_043159975.1. Taxonomy (NCBI): domain Eukaryota; kingdom Metazoa; phylum Chordata; class Mammalia; order Primates; family Cercopithecidae; genus Macaca; species Macaca nemestrina. The sequence goes on along the minus strand of NC_092142.1, from coordinate 68,993,441 downwards.
ACCCCAGAGAAACCTTGAAAACCTTAATTCTCAGCCATGACGAGATGCAAGGTCAGACATACCTCGTTACACCCCGTCCTTCCTAGCCATCATGAGTCTTTCTTTCCTCAGTGTTAAACAAAAATCAACCCTCTCAAACGACTTGTTCACTGCTGATTTCAACTAGCAGCCTCATGCTGCCTTCCCTTTTGTGGTTTCCACACAGCAACTGACCAGCATTCCTTCCTGATAAGAGGCCACTGACCACGGTGTAGTTCTGGCCAGGCCACGGAGGCTGTGCACTGAGTATCTTTCCATCCTCTGCTTCACCTTCTGACGGACAGGGCCTAACCATAATACATTTAAATATTAAGCGTCCACCCCAAAGGGCAACAAGGGACACAAGTAACAAACGTGTTAGTTTATGATGCACACATGTGTGTCCCCTTGGTAAATATTTATAGCTTCTCCTATAACCTGATAAATATGTAAACTTAGCCAACCAGTTTAGCGTAAATTACTGTCTCATCCTTCCCTCCCTTGAAGTGCCTGCTTTTTGGTTTCAGGCGGAGGCTCCACTTCCTGCCTGCAGGTTATGGTATCCCCCTTTAGAAATGAAGCTCTCTCTTCTAAATTTATGGAGTTTGTGATTTTTATGGTTGATAATATATATTTGATAAAGGAATTTTATCCAGAATTGAGAGAGAACTCTTAAAATTCAGCAATCAGAAAACAACCCCAATATTTTTTAAATAATCAAAAGATTTGAGGCTGGGTGTGGTGGCTCATGCCTGAAATCCCAGCACTTTGGGAGGCTGAGGCAGGCGGATCACCTGAGGTCGGGAATTCAAGACCAGCCTGAGCAACATGACAAAACCTTGTCTCTACAAAAACACAAAAATTTGCTAGGTGTGGTGGCAAGCGCCTATAGTCCCAGCTACTTGGAAGGCTAAGGCAGGAGGATGGCTTGAGCTTGGGGAGGTTACAGTGAGCCGAGATCACACCAGTGCACTCCAACCTAGGCGACAGAGCCAAACTCCAACTGAAAAAAAAGATTCGAACAGACACATCACCAAAGAAGAGCTACAGAGGGCAAATAAGCACAAAAAAGATGCTCAACATCATAAGTTCTTCAGGAGGTGCAAATTAAAACTACAATGAGATATCATTACATATGTATTAGGACAGACAAAGGTTTTTTAGGTCAGACGCGGTGGCTCACGCCTGTAATCCCAACACTTTGGGAGGCCAAGGCAGGCGGATCGCTTGAAGTCAGGAGTTTGAGACCAGCCTGGCCAACATGGTGAAATCCCTTCTCTATTAAAAATCAAGCCATTGCACTCCAGCCTGGCCGACAGAGCCAGACTCTGTCTCAAAAAAAAAAAAAAAAATACAAAACTTAGGCATAGTGGCTGGCACCTGTAATCCCAGCTACTCAGGAGGCTGAGGCAGGAGAATCACTTGAACCTGGGAGGCCAAAGTGGTAGTGAGCCAAGATTGTGCCACTGTCTCTCACAACAAAAAGAATGGACAGAGTTTTTGTACAACTTACAGTAACAAGTCCGGCCGGGCGCGGTGGCTCACGCCTGTAATCCCAGCGCTTTGGGAGGCCGAGGCGGGCGGATCACAAGGTCAGGAGATCGAGACCACGGTGAAACCCCGTCTCTACTAAAAATACAAAAAATTAGCCGGGCGCGGTTGTGGGCGCCTGTAGTCCCAGCTACTCGGGAGGCTGAGGCAGGAGAATGGCGTGAACCCGGGAGGCGGAGCTTGCAGTGAGCCGAGATCGCGCCACTGCACTTCAGCCTGGGCGACAGAGCGAGACTCCGTCTCAAAAAAAAAAAAAAAAAAAACAAGTCCGGGTTAGGATGCAAAGTAATTGGAATTCTCATACATTGATGGCGGGAACACAGCCACTTTGTAAACTGTTTGGCAGTTTCTTATAAAGTTTTTTTTTTTTTTTTTTTTTTTTTTTTTTAGACGGAGTCTCGCTCTGTCGCCCAGGCTGGAGTGCAGTGGCGCTATCTCGGCTCACTGCAAGCTCCGCCTCCCGGGTTCACGCCATTCTCCTGCCTCAGCCTCCCGAGTAGCTGGGACTACAGGTGCCCACAACCGCGCCCGGCTAATTTTTTGTATTTTTAGTAGAGACGGGGTTTCACCGTGTTAGCCAGGATGGTCTCGATCTCCTGACCTCGTGATCCGCCCGTCTCGGCCTCCCAAAGTGCTGGGATTACAGGCTTGAGCCACCGCGCCCGGCCATAAAGTTAAATATATACTCAGCATGCAAACTGACAATCCCACTCCTAAGTACTTTTTAAAATTATTATTTTCAGACAAGGTCTCGCTCTGTCACCCAGGCTGGAGTGCAGTGGCGTGATCATGGCTCACTGCAGCCTCCTGGGCTCCCGCGATCCTCCCACCCCATCCTCCCAGGTAGCTGGGATCACAGGTGCGTGCCACCATGCCTAGCTAATTTTTGCATTTTTGGTAGAGAAGGGGTTTCACCACGTTGCCCAGGCTGATCTTGAACTCGTGAGATCAAGCAATCCACCCTCCTTGGCCTCCTGAAGTGCTGGGATTGTAAGTGTGAACCAGCGCACCCGGCCTCTCCTAGGTATTTACCCATGAGAAATGAAAACATGTTTGCACAAAAGCCTGTATGCAAATGCTCATAGATGCTTTGTTTGTAATCGCCAAATACTGTAGGCAACTCCAAGTCCTTCAATTGGTGAATGAATAGACCAACTGTAGTACACATAGTGGAATAAACTCAATGCATAAAAGGAATGAAGTGCGGTACATGTGGTAACAGAGGTGAGTCACAACCGCATTATGCTAAGTAAAAGACACCGAAGGCTACACAGTGTACATTTCCATTTTTAAGATATTCAAGAAGAGATCAAACTTAGAGAAAGAAAACAGATCCATGCTTGCCAGCAGTGAGGGGTAGAAGGAGGAGCTAGCTACAAAGGGGCACTGGGGAACTTTCTGGGGTGATGAAACTTTCTGAATCTTTTTTGTTTTTTTTTTTTTTTTTTTCTGAGACGGAGTTTCACTCTTTCACCCAGGCTGGAGTGAAGTGGCACAATCTCGGCTCACTACAACCTCTGCCCCCCAGGTTCAAGCGATTCTCCTGCCTCGGCCTCCCTTGTGGCTGGGATTAAAGGCGCCTGCCACCATGCCCAGCTAATGTTTGTGTTTTTAGTGGAGACAGGTTTTCACCATGTTGGCCAGGCTGGTCTTGAAGTCTGACCTCAGGACTTCACCCGCCTCGGCCTCTCAAAGTGCAAGGATTACAGGCATGAGCCCACAGGCCCAGCCTTTCTGTATCTTGATTACGATAGTGGCTACCTGGCTGTATGCTTTTGTCAAAAGTTACAGAACTATACACTAGTAAGGGTGGATTTTACTATTTGTAAATTATACCTTAGTAAAATAATAATTTTTAAAAGCCATTGGTGGAGAAAATATACAAGTAAGCAAAAGGTGTAGAAAGCAGGTATGGCGTGAGGATATGCTCCAAAAACCAGCAAGAATGTGGATGGGAATGTGATTCAGGAAAAATTCAAGACCCTACAAACATTTCTGGATTAATACATGTAGGGATTCTATACAGACTAGGGACACATCTCTGCCGAATGTTGAGAATTCATAGCTAGGCTGGGGGTGGCGGCTCACACCTGTAATCCAGCACTTTGGGAGGCCAAGTGTGGAGGACTGCTTGAGCCCAAGAGTGCAAACGCAGCCTGGCAACATAGGAAGACCTCATTTCCATAAAAAGTTGCTTTAACTTAGCCAGATATAGTGGCAAGTGCCTGTGATCCCAGCTATGCGGGGAGGCTGAGGTGGGATGATCAGTTGAGCCCGGAAGGTCGAGGATGCAGTGAGCTGTGATCACACCACTGCACTCTCTCCTGGGCAATAGAGCGAGAGATCCTGTCTCTAAAAAAAAAAAAAAAAAAAAGGAATTCATGCTGGCTGGATACCAGGTTCTAAGCATACTTTTCTATCTTGGTAAAAGAGGCCCAGAATATGAAAGGGAGGTTCACTGACCCCAGATTCAGGCCCACTGATACTCAAGTTCAGCAAAAGAGAAGTTTCAAGGTATAAAAACTGATTATTAGCCAGGCACGGTGGCTCATGCCTGTAATTCCAGCACTTGGGAAGGCCGAGGTGGATCACCTGAGGTCAGGAGTTCGAGACCAGCCTGGGGAATGGAGGTTGCAGTGAGCTGAGATCCTGCTGCTGCACTTCAGCCTAGGTGACACAGCAAGACTCTATCTCAAAAAAACAAAGCAAGGGCCAGGCGCAGTGGCTGACGCCTGTAATCCCAGCACTTTGGGAGGCGGAGGTGAGTGGATCACCTGAGGTCGGGAGTTCGAGACCAGCCTGACCAACATGGAGAAACCCTGTCTCTACTAAAAATACAAGATTATCCAGGCATGGTGATGAATGCTTGTAATCCCAGCTACTCAGGAGGCTGAGGCAGGAGAATCGCTTGAACCCCGGAGGCTGAGGTTGCGGTGAACCGAGATCACACCATTGCACTCCAGCCTGGGCAACAAGGGCGAAACTCTGTCTCAAAACAAACAAACAAAACAAAACAACCTGATTATTGATTTTCCTTCTATAAAACAGCCACAAAAAGTAAAATTGCCTAATAAAACTCTTCTCACATTCCAATCCGGGTGAGCGGTATTTGCCTAGGATTACTAGAACCAAGAGGGCTCCCCACCTCACGTCTGTCCTTCCTCTGAGCACACTCTTAACTGGTCATTGTCTTTTAATAGCTGCATGGAAAAAAAAATTCAGTGGAGCTGGGCCAGTTTCCAGTGAGACAGAACCAGAAAGAAACAGGCACTTAAAATAGAAGCATGAAAAAATAAAAAAAAAAAGGAAGCCGTAATGGGAAAAGAAACAGTGTCCACCACCCTGAGAAGCACCAATAAATAAACCTACTCCCACCTGCACCCCCCTCAATTCTTCCTCCCCACTCAAATGTGGATTAGAAAAAAAAAAAATGGAGAAGGTGGGTAAAAGGAGAAGCGAACCAGGAAAGGCACAATTAGAGTTAAAATCGGCCCCTTCCAGTCATTGCAAAGGCAATTTACGGCTCCATTCCACACCCTACTCTGGACTGCCAGCCTCACAAATGACAGGGAAGGTAAAAATAAAACCACTGCCAAGTCCATTCTAAATTACTGAAAGACTTCCGGAAGACAAACGATTTCCTTTTGCTCACCCTAGAGAACAGAGCAACCTTCTCAAAGGTGGCAATTTTATTAGACTAAAAAAACTCACCTTGAGAGAGAATGTACAGTCAATGGTGACTTGTCCAATCTACTTCCAGGCTGTATGCTGGGCTTAGCTGAGAAGAGTGCGCAAACGCCCTCTCAAACTTGAAAGACAGCTAGAGAGTTCAGAGCGGAAGTGTTCACCTGCTCAACGCGGCCATCGATGGCTTGAGGTACCCTGAACAGAGACAGCAGCCTGTGATTTGTCCTATGACCTGACATCCCCTGACCCTGAATTACGAGTGCATAGGACACTGTCGCCGCTTAGGAGATGAGCATCCCAGCCCATCAACCTCCACTGCGCACAGGAGGAATCTCCATGGGGCTGGCCCCCAAGGAATGCAGAGCACAACCTGTCCAGGTGAGCCAGAAAAGCGTCTTCACTTTCTTGCTATCGGCATCAATCCCTGTTTGAATCTGGCCCACTCACTGCCTCCTTTTACTATAGCTCCAGACCAGAAAGGACGACACAGGACCTTGAATGAATGGGGGACTACAGTATATTAGAGTGTTCTTCCTTTTCTCTTTTTTTTTTTTTTTTTTTTTTAAATAGAGATAGAATCTTGCTATGTTGTCCTGGATGGTCTCAAACTCCTGGCCTCAAGCAATCCTCTGGCCTCGGCCTCCCAAAGTGTTGGGATTAGACGCATGAGCTGGGTACATCATTATTTCTAAGTGTTCTGACATGACAAATCACAAGGCAGGAATTCAGCAGGAGGGAGGCAGGATCCAAAAAGAATATGTTCAATGGACATTCCTCAAAATACCTCTCTAGACCCCTACCAAGGGGCAGTCAGACCCTTTGCTGATCTCCTTGCCAGGCATACTCTTCCTGGACTTCCCACCCAGGTGGCCAAACTCCTAGGCCAAATCTCGGTCTAAATGTCACTCATCTCCCAGGCTACAGTAAATTTCCTTTCATTCTCTCATAACATCCTAATCATTCCCTTTATGGCACTGCTGTGTGTCATTACATATTCATGAGGGCAGGGACCAAGTCTTGTTTTGTGAACCTCTGGAGACTTGGCACCTAGTGCGTGCCTGGCCCACAGTAGGCATTCAGGAAATATTTGTTGAATGAAGGAAAGATGCAAGCTGTCAGGTTCAAAATCACTCTTGGGCCTGTAATCTCCAGTACTTTGCATATTCTTTCCAGTCCAGTCACTCATCACCTCCCCAACCCCTTTAAAAAATGGAATCGGACCACCACACCTGGCTAATTTTTTGATATTTTTTTTTATAGCAATGGGGGTCTCGAACTCCTGAGGTGAAGTGATCCCCCCCACCTCGGCCTCCCAAAGTGCTGGGATCACAGGTGTGAGCCGCCATGGCTGGCCCATTTGAGAGAGTCTTTCTACTGTGGGGAGAATTTCTAAAATGACCTCCCTCCCACTCTAGCCCCCCTCCGATGCCTAAAACCTGTGAATATGACAAGGTGCCACACCCTTGAGTATGTCGTCATGTACCACAATGGACCTTAAGAAAGGGGATCATCCGAGGGGTCACCCAGTCTAATTAGCATCACATCACCTCCTGAAAACAGAGCGCCTTCTCCAGCAGGTGGCAGGAGAGAAAATCAGATTCAAATCACAGGGACATCCGACACTCCTTTCCTGGCTTGAAGGTAGAGGGGGCACCATGAGAAGCAATGCAGGGGATCGGTGGGTGGGAAGCTTAAGGAGTTGAGGGAGACCCCCAGTGATGGTCAGCAAGGAATAGGCACCTCAGTCCTACAACTGCAAGTAACTAAATTCAGCTAAGGACCCCTGAATAACTTTTTTTTTCTTTTGCTCTTTTTTGAGACAGGGTCTCCCTCTGTCGCCCAGGCTGGAGTGCAGTGGTGCAATCACTGCATCCTTTATCTCCCTGGGCTCAAGTGATCCTCCTGCCTCAGCCTCCTGAGTAGCTGGGATGACAGGCATGTGCCACCATGCCTAGCTAATTTCTGTATTTTTTGAGATGGGATTTGGCTATGTTGCTCAGGCTGGTCTCAAACTCCTGGACTCAAGCCACCTGCCCGCCTCAGTCTGCCAAAGTGCTGGAATTACGGGCGTGAGCCACTGTGCCTGGCCCTGAATGACCTTTGATGCGAATTCTTCCCCAGTGTATGCAGATAAGAATGCTGTTCTACCAGAGCCTTGATTTTGGCCTTGTAAGACCCTGAAGGGAAAAGTCAGCCGTGCGATCCTGGACTTACGACCTACAGAACTGTGAGCTAATAAACGGTGTTGTTTTCAGCCCTGAGTTTGTGGTGATTTGTTACACAGCAATAGAAAATGAATGCAAATAAATGACAACTCAATTTCCACGGTAGAAGATGGAACTCTCAAATACATGTATGGCTAGGGAACAGCCTTGACCCAGTTCTTGCTGGTCTAGTTCAGAAGCCCTCATACGGTTATGACATCACTCTGTGGGATCCATCTCGAAGGAGCAGCATTCCAGTGATCCTAATGTCCTCAAGACACACATTCCTAAGATTCAACAATCACTTGGGAATTTGAACACCTAGATATAAATGAGATATTACCTATTCTTAGAGGGTAACATTCTTTTCTGGTAGAGTTGAAGTACACACAGACTTTACACCTTCTTTTCCCAAACAAGACTTATTTATGTGTCAATTCTTCTCTGATTCCAATATTAACCTTAAAAGCTGCAAGGATTTGAAAAGAACAGTCCGTGAAAAGCATTCAACACAGAAATACCAATCATGAAGAAACAAACAGACGAAGCCACAAAGACTGCGCAGGCAGTGGGACCCCAGCACGCTCTTGGTGGTTCACCTTGCAAGCACAAGGCGGTTCTGATAAAGAGCACCCCCTCTTCTCTGTGGTCCTCAAATTATGGCATCTCAGGAGTCAGGGTGCCAGGGAATGTGAACCAGCAGCAGGACCCACCCAGAAGTTTTGGCGAATGAAGAGCAGGAACACGAGACTCTTTCAGCTCAGCAAATATTTATTGAGCTGCTACTACGTGTAGTGAGGCACTATTCTAGGTCCTGCTGGCGACACCAAGATGAATGAGGCACACAGAGCCGTGGCCTGCTGTTTGGGTGAAAGCTTCAGCACCACTTCCCCCAAGCCCCCTCCTCCCCGAAAAAACAACAACCCAGGTAGAAGAAATAACTCCTCGGAAGTCTCCAATTCATCATTCTTTTTCTAAGTGTAAAGAAAAATGTATGACTTTACTTAAAAGAAAACTTTTTTTTTTTTTACTGGTTCTAAAGGTAAAATTTCAAAGAAAAGGAACAAAACCAACTGGGCCCTAATCCCCCATTCTCCACTACAAAATAATGAGTATCTGCACCACGTCCTACTCTTAAGTTTTCACTAATTTCATTATATTTTCTTTGTGTCATTTTGTCATTACAGAGTTGTCCTGTTAGGCTGGATGCGATGGCTTACGCCTATAATCCCAACACTTTGGGAGGCTGAGGAAAAAGGATCCAAGACCAGCCTAGGCAACACAGGAAGACCCTGTCACTACAAAAAAAAAAAATTTTTCAATTAGCCAGGCGTGGTGGCACACACCTGTAGTCTCAGCTACCTGGGAGACTGAGGTAGGAGGATCACTTGAGACTGGGAGGTCGAGGCTGCGTGAGCTGTGATGGTGCCACTGCACTCCAGCCTGGGTGACAGAGTGAAACCCTGTCTCAAAAAAAGAAAAGAAAGACTTGACCTTCAAAGGTCATTTGAAAACACAAAACACACAAAGTAGACCCAACATATAGACATGCTGTATATAAAACTCAGCATAAGACCAAACAGAAAATCTTCAGGCCATGAGCCAATCAATGAGCTCTTGTTCTCTTCACACCACTGGATGCAGAATTTCAACACTCCATTATCAAATAATCAGGGAGCCAAAGATACCTTTCAACCCATCAAGACTTTTCTTGAAAAGGCATACCAAACACAGGCTTAAAATGGAAAGTAACGCCAGGCGTGGTGGCTCACTCCTGTAATCCCAGCACTTTGGGAGGCTGAGGCAGGTGGATCACGAGGTCAGGAGATTGAGACCACCCTGGCCAACATGGTGATGGAACACGCCCAGCTAATTTTTGTATTTTTAGTAGAGATGGGGTTTCACCATGTTGGCCAGGATGGTCTCGATCTCCTGACCTCGTGATCTGCCCGCCTCAGCCTCCCAAAGTGCTGGGATTACAGGTGTGAGCCACTGCACCTAGCCACCAAATGGGTTTTTTTAACGATTTTTAAAATTAAGGTATAATTTACATAGAGTAAAATTTACCCTTTCTAAGGGTACAGTTTGGCAAGTTTTACCAAATGTTTATAGTGATGTTACCATCACCACAATGGAGACACAGAACATTCCCATTGCTCCCAAAACTTCCTTGTGCCCTTTTGCGGTCAATCCTTCCTCCAATGCCCCGACATCTTCAGACTGGATTTCTGTCCCTAGAATTTTGCCTTTTTCAGGATGTTATATAAATGGAATCATACATAACTTAAGCTTCTATGTCTGGCTTCTTAAGCTTAGCCTAATACTTTTAAGAGTCATTCACATTGTTAGGTTACTTTTTATTTGTCAGACCAAATAAATATACATATTTTTTAGAGATGGGAGTCTTGTTATGTTGCCCAGGCTAGACTCGAACTCCTGGACTCAAGCAATCCTCCCAGCTCAGCCTCCCCAGTGGCTGGGACTATAGGCACATACCACTGTGCCTGGCTTCAGACCAAATAAATTTTAAGAGAAAAAGCACTAAAAAAAAGAATGACAAGATAAGGACAAAAAGTTCGATTCATCAGTAAGACGTATGTCAAATTGTACTCTAGATCCAATGAAATAACCTTGAAATACATAAAGCAGAAATTCATCAGAATGATCTGGCGCTACCCTTTACCACTGCCATCTCTTCCTGTGACTCCACTTCCCCTTCCTCTCCAGTGGGAATGGCCTCTCCACTGTTCCCTCAATTCCAAAGGCACATTCCTAACTGAAGGCCTTCCCAACAGCCATTCTTCTGCCCAAACACTCTTTCCCCAGATATCCTCATGGTTACATTCCTTGCCTCCTTCAAATCTTTGCTTAAAAGTCACCTTCTCAACAACACGTCTCTTGACTGCCCTATTTAATACTGCAACCGGCTCTTCTATGATACATTTACATATATTTTTTGCATGAATCAAACTCATTTTTTAAGTAATAAAAATCAATAAAACCAAGGGAAAAAAGGAACATTCTGGGATTCTGCATTATTATAGAAACCAAGGCACAAAATGTTTCTAGAGAGGACTAGTCCACGATGTTAAACTGGCAGACAGGTCAGGGGGGCTTTGGTGACTGTCATTGCAGCGGAATGATAGAGGCAGAGGGCAGACTGAAGTGAACTAAAAAATACTTAAGAAATAAGGATGGCAGACCCCAAGAATATTGAGACAAATACCTCCACTATATTTTTAATAAGTTAAGGGTGAAGAAAAACTTCATGAAACCCAGTACATGTGAAGCAGAATATAAATTCTAGATTTTAGTTCTGTTACTATATTTATCTAAAACAAAATGAAAAGCCGGCTGGGCTCAGCTGCTCACACCTGTAATCCCAGTAGTTTGGAAGGCCAAGGCTGGTGGATTGCTTGAGTTCAGAGTTCAAGACTAGCCTGGACAACATGAGGAGACCTTATCTCTACAAAAGAATTTTAAAAATTAGCCTACCATGGTGGTGCACACCTATAGTCCCAGCTATTTGGGAGGCTGAGGCAGGAGGATCACTTGAGCCTTGGAGGTTGAGGCTGCAGTGGGCCGTGATTGCACCACTGCACTCCAGCCTGGATGACAGTACAAGACTCCGTCTCAAAATTTTAAAAAAGAAAAGAGGCCAGGAGTGGTGGCCCACACTTGCAATCCCAGCACTTTGGGAGGCCAAGGCGGCCAGATCACCTGAGGTCAGGAGTTCGAGACCAGCCTGACCAAACTGGCGAAACCTTGCCTCTATGAAAAATACAAAAATTATCCAGGCGTGGTGGCAGGTGCCTGTAGTCACAGCTACCCAGGAGGCTGAGGCAAAAGAATCGCTTGAACCCAGAAGGCAGAGGTTGCAGTGAGCCAAGATCGTGCCACTGCACTCCAGCCTGGGCAACAGAGCAATATTCCATCTCAAAAATAAACAAACTTAAAAAAAGAAAAGCCTACATACAGAATTGATTCGACGTTTGAAACGAGTCGTTCTATTTAGGCTATTTAAATGCCATCAGAAAGGCAGTCACTAAACCAAACCCCAAATCACCACCTCCACAGACCTTGGCGCTTTAAAAGGAGCCATCCAGTTCCAACAGAATCCGAAAGGAAAAGTCAAACCTCATCTCATCAAACCACAGCCACAAACACCAAGGCTGAAGCACCCCTCTTTCCCTGCCATCCACGTCTGTCCAAAGCATTTGCAGCCAGTAGTTCTGTTCCAGTCTTCCATCAGCACATGGCCAAGCTGCCAAGCTCTCATGACTAGAAAGTCATTTCTCCAAGACCCATACTCTTTTTATTAGCTTCTCTCTAAACTTTTCTCCTTTCAGTCATGATTTTCTAGGACCAAGAAGTCGTAGAATCCAGATACAGATCTGGTTCAAGTAGAACTAGCACTCACATGCCCTGAATTGTGGCGGCCCTTATTGTGCCCCTGTGGTTCACTGTCAGGAATACAACGTTTTGCTCTGTGTCTCTTCAGTTAGGTTTTCATTTCTCCTCCTATGGGTGCACTTTCAGAGAAATGACTCTGTCCCGGAGCCAGGCAGTACCAACGTTTCATAAAGTCTGATGAACACCAAAGCCAACCATCATGGCGGATGTGGTTTTGAAGTGACATCTTCATTAGCTCCCCACCTCTTGCATCTCTTGTCTTCATGAATGACAGCACAGTAGAGGAATCTGGGAGTCCCCCCACGCTCACCTTGTCTCATTAGCCAGCCATGCAGTCCTGCTTAATTACACCTCCTAGGAATTTCTCTTGTCTCCTCTCTATTCGCTACTGCCCAAGACTAGTCATCAATTGCAACCTCACCAGTTCCTTCAAGAGTCCTCTTCATCAGTCCCTGAGTCTTGTCTCAGCCCCACTGTGTCAGACGTTCCCACCCTCTTCTATCCTATATGCCCGCCCTGACTCATTGCAGGGCCTAGAAGACTTCCAGACCCTCCTGCAGATAGTCTCTGGGTGTGATTTAGGTTGCACCAATGAGAAGTTCTCGCAGGAAAGTTGGAAAGCAGAAGGAAGGCAGAAGCCATTTGTCCTATGGTGGTGGTGACTGGCAGGGGCTCCAGCAGACTCCATGTCTCATCGCCTGGACACCCGCTTCATACATGTAAAGTGGTCACAAGGGCGTGGCAATTTCTTGGCATGTGAACTGGAGCTGCAAGCCTGTAAGCCTGAAACCAAAGACCTCAGGAAGACCCCTCACTCCTATTGCACCAGCCCATCCAGTGACTTTTATAAGCATCTAATTCCCCATATTAAATCCTTTTCTGCTTAAAATACCTAGAGTGGTTTCTGTTTCCTGCAACGAACCCCAACTGATACAGTTCTGAATTCATCCATTAGACTACTTTCCTGAATAATTCACCGCAGAAATAGCATTACCATACCCTTAGCTCAAAATCCACTGGTTCCCTGTCTCCAAAGAATAAAATCTACAGTCCTCAGTAAAACACAAAAGGCCCTTTGTGAACTGCTCTTGCCTTCAAACCATCTCCTACAGCAGGGACTGGCAAACTTTCTGCAAAGAGCCAAATCATAAATGTTTTAGGTTTTGCTGACCATATGATCTCTGTTCTAACTACTTAACATGCCATCGTAGCATGAAAGTAGCCACAGACAATATGAAAATAAGTGAGTATGGCCATATAAAAATAAAATTGTATTTCCCAAAACAGATGGTAAAGAGAATGAGAAGACAAGCCGCAGACTGGGAGAAAATATTGGCAAAATATATATCTGATAAAGAACTGCCATCCAAAATATACAAAAAATGCTTAAACTCAACAATAAGAAAATGAACAACCAGATTTTTAAAATGGGCAAAGGACCTGAACAGACACCCTGCCAAAGAAGATATACAGATGGAATATAAGCATATGAAAAGACTCTCCATATCATAGGCCGGGCAAAGTGGCTCATGCCTGTAATCCCAGCACTCTGGGAGGCCGAGGTGGGCGGATCACCTGAGGTCAGGAGTTCAAGACCAACCTGGCCAACATGGTGAAACCCAGTTACTACTTTAAAATACAAAAAAATTAGCTGGGCATGGTGGCAGGTGCCTGTAATCCCAGCTACTCAGGAGGCTGAGGCAGGAGAATCACTTGAACCCGGGAGGTGGAGGGTGCAGGCAGCCGAGATTGCACCATTGTACTCAGCCCGGACAACAGAGTGAGGCTCTGTCTCAAAAAAAAAAAAAAAAAAAAAAGACTCTCCACATCATATATCATCCAGGAAGTGCAAATTAAAGTGAGATATCACTAGATACCCATTAGAATAGCCAAAATCCAGAAAACGGACCACATCAAACACTGGTGAAGATGTGGAGCAACAGGAACTCTCACTCATTGCTGGTGGCAATGCAAACTGGTGCAGTCGTTCTGGAAAACACTTTAGCAGTTTCTTACAAAACTAAGCATACTCTTACCATATGACCCAGCAATCATGTTTCTTTGTATTTACGCAAGTGAGTTAAAAACTTTGTTTTGTTTTGTTTGAGATAGAGTCTCGCTGCTCTGTCGCCAAGGTGGAATGCAGTGGCACGATCTCAGCTCACTGCAACCTCCACCTCCCAGATTCAAGCTATCCTCCTGCCTCAGCCTCCCGAGTAGCTGGGACTACAGGAGCGCACCACCACGCCCAGCTAATTTTTTTTGTATTTTTACTAGAGACGGGGTTTCACCATGTTGACCAGGATGGTCTGGATCTCTTGACCTTGCGATTTGCCCGCCTCGGCCTCCCAAAGTGCTAGGACTACAGGCGTGAGCCACAGTGGCCAACCGAGTTGAAAACATTTATCTGCACAAAAACCTGCACACTGATGTTTATGGCAGCTTTATTATTCATCATTGCCAAAACCTAGAAGCAACCAAGATGTCCTTCAGTAAATGAATGAATAAACTGTGAAGGAGGAATGTAAAAGTGAATGGATAAACTGTGGTACATGCAGACAATGAAATATTATTCCGTACTCAAAAAATCAAGCCATGAGAAGACGTGAAAGAAATGTAAATCTCAATTACTAAGTGAAAAAAGCCAATCTGACAAGGCTATATACTCTATGAGCCAACTATATGACATTCTGGAAATGACAAAGCTATGCAGACAATAAAAAAATCAGTGGTTACAAGGGGCTGGGGACAGGAGGGAGAGGTGAATAGACGAAGCACAGGGGAGTGAAACTACTCTGTATGACACAGTAATGGTGGATACATGTCAGTGCCAAGGCACGTGGATCACTTGAGTCCAGGAGTTCAAGACCAGCCTGGCCAACATGGCGAAACCTCATCTCTACTAAAAACACACAAAAAAATTAGCTGGGCATGGTGAGGCATGCTTGTAATCCCAGCTACTCAGGAGGCTGAGGCATGAGACACTTGAACCTGGGAGGCAGAGGTTGCAGTAAGCTGAGATCGCACCACTGCACTCCAGCCAGTTGAATGACAGAGCAAGACTCTGTCCAAAAGAAAAAAATTAAAGAGTGAACCCTAACATAAATTATGGACTTTGAGTGACAACGATGCACCAATGTAGGCTCATCATTCTAACAAATGTACCACTCTGGTGGGGGATGCTGACAGTGGGGAAGAGGGTATGTATGTTTGGGGTAACCTAAAAGTGCTCTAAAAAAAAATCACAGCAGATTTCACCCAGCAAAAACAAACAAACAAGCAAGAACACCAACAAAAAAGCAGGTGGCAGGCTGGATTTGACCTGCAAACTCTAGTTTTCTATGTTATCATCCCTAATACCTTACACGTCAACATTACTAAATGACTTTTGTTTCCTCAAATATGTCAAGTTATCTTACTCCTCCTTGCCTTCACTCATGCTGTACCCTCTGCTTGCAGTGACATCCCTGACCCCCACTTCGTTGGTCAGGCAAACTCCTTCAAAATACAGTTCAAGTGTGGGAGGTCTTCCCCAAATCCCCCGGGCAGATCTAGGTAATGTCCCACTACATTCTTCTTGCATGTGTATATACCATCACCATGGATCCATCACACTAGACTCTAAGTGTCATCCATGCATCTGTCTCCTACTAGAGACACTCCCTGATGTCAGGGACCCTGACTTTTCATCTTTTAATCACCACGACCTAGCTCAGAGCCTCGCATTCATGAATATCAAATGAATATTACCTTCAACAGCAGAGATTTGTCTTCCTTACTCCTAGTTTATAACCAGTTTCCTGGTGCACACCACATCTGGCGTTATAAACATCTCTCTAGGCTCATACAGAATAAATGTCAAATAAATACCTATTCAATAAATAAATGTATGATAAGGTACCGTGTATCATTTTAATTGATGCAAAATTAATAAACCAATGTATAAATGAATTTGTAATTAATCTCCATGATTTTTTTTTTTAAGAGACAGGGTCTCCCTGTGTTGCCCAGGCTGGAGTGCAGTGGCACGATCATAACTCATTGCAGCCTCAAACTCCTGGTCTCAAGCAATCCTCCTGCCTCAGCTTCCCACACAGCCACCATGCCCAGCCATGATTACCTTTCAATGTCTGGCTTGGAGAATGCAGTGGGATGCCTGATCACTGTCTCAATACTATTCCATATTTACCAATTGCTCAGAAGAAAGCCCTGCCTATAAGCAGGGACTTTGAGCATGGACTATGTCTTAATTATCATTGAATGAATAAATAAATAAATAAATAAATAAATAAATAAATAAATAAATAAACAAGATTTACTCCATTGTCTTCCCCAGCTATAGAAATGAGGCAATAGCCAGATTTTAAGCATAAGCTATTACATGAGAGGGCTTTCCTGCTGACAGGGCAACATCTCTAAATAACTGCAGCTCCCAATCAAGCAGCCTTTAGTCACCTCAGTGGAAGGAGGGGTAGCAACCGCCAGCCGACAATGACTGTGAGAATGCCCTAGTGCCCAAGGCTCAGATCCCATCCACCCTCCACCCCTCCTCCCTGCTAGCTCTGCTTCCCAATTCTCCCGGCCCTCCCAGGACTTCCTGAAGTGTTCACAGTGGACTCACACCCGCCTGAGTTTATTTTTCTTTCCTTTCTGGGATAGGCTGTCTGCAGACACAGTTGATGGTCTATTTAGAGCTCACCAGAGACGGTTAGGCTTTATAAGTCTCCGAGATTACAGATCTTTTACATCTTCAGAGGCCTTTAACGCCAAGGCAAGGGAGCCAATAAATCTGATATGTTTTCATCAAAGCAGGGCAAAAAAGAAGAGTACAGGAGGGAGAAAGAAAACTATCTAAGAGGCTCTGAAACTTTTCCATGTAAAAAAATCACTGGGAAGGACATGTTAAAATGCAGATTGCGACCAGCATTGGCCACCACTGACAGCTGATGATGGCCACCGGCAAATTCAAGGTCCCCAGCCCTACACGCACACACAAACACACATATACACACACTCTATCTCATGCGCGTTCACATGCACTCTTAAACAAAATAGCTTAAATACATATACACGTTAAGAAAGGAAAATAAATTGTTCAAGCCTCTAAATATAGCTTCTTTTTTTTTTTTGAGACAGCATCTAGCTCCGTTGCCCAGGCTGGATTGCAGGGGCTCCATCTTTGCTCACTATAGCCTCAAACTCCTGGGCTCAAGCAATCCTCCCAACTCAGCCTCCCAAAGTGCTGGTATTACAGGCATGAGCCATTGCACCTAGCTATAGTAGACGGCTTCTTTTTTATTTTATTTTATTTTTTTTTTTGAGATGCAGCTTCGCTCTTGTTGCCCAGGCTGGAGTGCAATGGCGCGATCTGGGCTCACCACAACCTCCGCCTCCTAGATTCAAGTGATTCTCCTGCCTCAGTACCCCAAGTAGCTGGGATTACAGGCAGGTACCACCACGCCCGGTTAATTTTGTATTTTTTTTTTTTTTTTAGTAGAGACAAGGTTTCTCCATGTTGGTCAGGCTGGCCTCGAACTCCCGACCTCAGGTGATCCACCCGCCTCAGCCTCCCAAAGTACTGGGATTAAACCCAGTCCATGCGCTGAGCCATGGTGCCCAGCCAACAGCTTCTACTAAGATCCTTTACATTAATCCATATTAATGAAAAATTTTATGAACCAAAAAGAAAATTAAATGCATTCTTCTCGTTTTTTTTTTGTTGTTGTTGTTGTTGTTCCATTTCCCTGTATGACTATGGAAATTTTACTGAGATTCTAGACAGAAGCACCAGATATTCAAGCCAGAGGAAATCGTGAGGTGCTAGGAGGAGCAGCTCCACTCACAGACAGTCCTGTGGGCTTCATTCCAACTTGACTCCCTGCTATGGTTTGGATGCAGCTTGTCCCCACCAAAATTCATGTTGAAATTTGATTCCCAATGTGGCAGAGTTGGGAGGTGAGACCTAGTGTTTGGGTCATGGGAGTGGATCCCTCATGAAAAAATTAATGTCCTCTCACGGGGGTGAGTGAGTTCTCTCTGTTGGGAACCCGCAAGAATGTGGTATTAAAAAGAGCCTGGCCGGGCACGGTGGATCACGCCTGTAATCCCAGCACTTTAAGAGGCCGAGGCGGGCAGATCACCTGAGGTCAGGAGTTCAAGACCCGCCTGACCAACATGGAGAAACCCCATCTCTACTAAAAATACAAAATTAGCCAGGCAGCTACTCGAGAGGCTGAGGCAGGAGAATAGCTTGAACCTGGGAGGCAGAAGTTGCGGTGAGCTGAGATCGCACCATTGCACTCCAGCCTGGGCAACGAGAGTGAAACTCCATCTCAAAAAAATAAAAAAACTAAGAAAAATAAATTAAAAAATTAAAAACGCCAGGCACAGTGGCTCACGCTTGTAATCCCAACACTTTGAGAGGCCGAGGTGCATGGATCACCTGAGGTCAGGGGTTTGAGACCAGCCTGACCAATATGGTGAAACCTGTCTCTACTAAAAATGCAAAAATTAGTCACGCATGGTGGCATGTGCCTGTAGCCCCAGCTACTCAGGAGGCCGAGACAGAAGAATTGCTTGACCCCAGGAGGTGGAATTTGTAGTGAGCCGAGATCGTGCCACAGCACTCCAGCCTGGGTGACAGAGCAAGACTCCATCTCAAATAAATAAATAAATAAATAAATAAATAAATAAATAAATAGAGGCTGGCAGCAGGTGTGGAGCCTGGCACACACCTGTAGTGCCAGCTACTTGGCAGGCTAAAGCAAGAGGATCACTGGAGCCTAGGATTTTGAGGCTGCAGTGAGCTGTGAGTGTGCCATTGCACTCTAGCCTGGGTGACAGAGCAAGACTCTAAATATATATTTGGTTTGAAGAAGAATAAAATAATGAACACTTGGGACCCACCACCTAGGCAAAGTAACAACATGACCAGTACCTTAGAAACTTTCTTTGTACTCTTTCCTCATTATACCTGTCTTCCTCCTCCCGAGATAACCACCTCCTGAACTCAGGGGTCATTATTCCCTTTTTTTTTTTTTTTTTTTTTTTGATGCAGAGTCTCACTCCGTCACTTAGGCTGGAGTGCAGTGGTGCAAACTCAGCTCACTGCAACCTCCACCTCCCGGGTTCAAGTGATTCTCCTGCCTCAGCCTCCCAAATAGCTGGGATTACAGGTGCATGCCACCATGCCCAGCTAATTTTTATATTTTTAATAGAGAAGTTGTTTTGCCATGTTGGCCAGGCTGATCTTGAATTCCTGACCTCAAGTGACCCACCCACCTCAGTCTCCCAAAATGCTGGGATTACAGGCATGAGCCACCACACCCAGCCCCATCCATTTTTTACAGTTTTGCTGCCTCTGAAGGTACGCATACAACATGTATTGTTTGACTTTGCATTTTTCATCTTTCTACATATGACATCATACTACACACTGTTTTCTATGACTTGCTTCTCTTATTCAACATTATGTTTCTAAGATTTTACCATATGGATATAACCATCTTTCACCTATTTTTACTATGAGAGAGTATTCCATTATAGGAGTATATGATAATTTATGATATAAACTCTTTCTTTACACAATCAGACCTCTGATTCCATATTAACATAATCTGTGGGCACACAAATTTATGCCACATGAATTGTTGGTGGCAGTCTCATGTTGGCTTCCATGTGCCAGACCAGATAATTTTTTTTTTTTTTTTAAGACAGAGTCTGACTCTGTCGCCCAGGCTGGAGTGCAGTGGCACGATCTCGGCTCACTGCGAGCTCCGCCTCCCAGGTTCAGGCAATTCTCCTGCCTCAGCCTCCCGAGTAGCTGGGATTACAGGTGCACACTACCATGCCCAGCTAATTTTTGCACTTTTAGTAGAGACAGCGTTTCACCATGTTGGCCAGCCTGGTCTCAAACTCCTGACCTCAAGTGATCTGCCCGCCTCAGCCTCCAAAAGAGCTGAGATTACAGGCGTGAGCCACTGTGCCCAGGCTTCATCTGATTATTCTTGAAGAGGAGGCAAGATCCTACTAAGAAATGGAGCTGTGAGACCTTGCTTAGCAAGCAAATGGTGCTCTGTGGGATGAGCTTGGAGGAATGAACCCCTCAGACAAAACCGTTTCACAGTTCCAGTTCTACAGCTTTACCAAGCAGGGGAAAGGAGAGGAAAGGGTTGCTTTGACATTGCAGTCTTCACCTTCATGGGCACGTCAGAGCACCTTTGTTTGATCACAGTGAATAGCACCCAAGTCCAAGAAAAACCTACCCTTCAGACAGCAAAAGCTAAATATTTAGTCTGGGAGGCAGCAGGCAGAAGCCCATCATTCTCTCTGCCCCCAGAAAGCAAGGACAGCAAAGGACTGCCCTTGATCCCAAAGGTCTGATTCATCACCTCTCAACTACAGTCCTTGATGTAAATGCACCGGTAACGCCTCACTTCCCAGGCTTAGCGGGGAGGGGGGTAGGTGTGCACAAACGACAGTCTCCAGACACAAAGAAAACCCACTGCCACTTCCACCGAGTGCTCCGGTTGCGTAAGGCCCTCTGACTGACATGCCTTATCTCAGTTCATTCCCACAATAACCCTGCAACAACCCTGTGAGGCAGGTGATATCCCCACTTTACACCTGAAAAAAAAATGGGCATCTGAGAGGTTTTGTGACTTATCCAAAATCACATAGCAAGTAAACGACAGGCCAGGATTTGATCTGTATCTCCTGATTCCAAAGCCCTACACCGTTATCCAACAGACTACTCGGCCACCACCTACAATCATAAGCACGTGTGTACAGTGACCTTCATACCTGCAACAGCAAAGTGGAAAGGGGGCTTTAAGGAGGCAAAGAGACAGTCTTTGGGTAATATTTGCAAAAGTGTTTCCTGCTGAATGGCAACAGGTTCCACGTGAGTGCAGAATGAATACTTACCTAAATGGCAGAGGCCCGGGAAAACTCAGACGCTACACGTAGTAAAAGCCTGCAGCAGCTAACAGACTGCAGAGGACTCCGATACGGCTTACACTCTCTGGAAGGTACCGTGCTCACCATCTAACTAGCACTGAATGTCTACCACGTGTGATGGGCCAAAATGAATCCGATTTCCTGTTGCAGCCTGGCTGCTGCGACACCAATGACCTGGTGTCATTCTCAACACCAATGACAACAAATAAGTTTTAACAGGATCTCTGAATTGCAAGGTCGATGAACTGGAGGAATTCAGAGACCAGTAAATAGGTCAAGAATTTAGATACAAACTTGTTAAGAGCTGAATCTGACTTTGAGCCCCAAATTAAGTGATATGGGTGTGTCTGAGACAAATTTTCCAACTCAGCTAAAAGACTAAGATGCAGTTACTAGCACCAAAGCTGAGAAGGCATCACTCTCTAAAGAGTGATTTCACTCAAGTATTCTTCCCTCTCTAAAGAGTGAAATGTTCAAGTATTCCTCGCCCACAGCTATTCTAGCTTAAGAAACTGTTTCCTCCAGTTCCAGGTGCCCATCATGGCTTTGTTGACAAAAGACTTGCCAATTACACTGTCATTCGTCACCCCGTGAGACCCAACTATTGTAAGTCACCTACCGAGACACAGAAAACATGACGGGTCTTCGGGAGCGAGGCAACGCCTTTACAGTGACTTGGAAAAAAGAGAATGGGGAAATGGCATCTCTGCTTCTAATAAGGGTACGGAAAAAAGATCCGAATGTACATCTTGTCTTGCTCCCGCCACCTGCCAGTCACTGCAACCTCATAAGCCCATAAAACAATCAAATCAGGAGAAGCTGACGGCTGTCCTCAGAGGGATCTTTTAAGATGCTGCGGGTATTGGCTAAAATCATATTCCATTTCTCAAAGCATTATTCCCCCTCCCTGGGATCTGTTTGGGAAGTGTTTTGGTTTTTTGGTTTTTTTTTTTAACCAAACATAGTCTCACTCTGTTACCGAGGCTATAGTGTAGTGCCTTGTTGCTAGCTCAGGGCAGCTGCAGCCTCAAACTCTTGGGCTCAAGCAATCCTCCTACCTCAGCCTCCCAAGTAGCTGGGACTACAGGCACACACTACCACGCCCAGCTCATTTTTCTATCTTTTATAGAGACCGAGTCTCCCTATGTTGCCCAGGCTGGTCTTGGAACTCCTGGCCTCAAGTGATCCTCCCACCTTGATCTTCCAAAAGAGCTGGAATTACAGGCATGAGCCACTGTGCCTGGCCTCATTTAGGAAGATTTTTACTGCCAGTTACTTACCTACTCTCTGCAGGTAATAAAGATTTACAAACCTATTTGTAGTTTGTACTTTTAAGATTATTTTCCTCAAAATGTCCTTTAAATATCTGGTGATTTTGCACATGCAATAAACAATAAACAAAGGTGCCAACCCTCTCCCTCATCTCTCTATACTTAGAGTTATTTTCCTGCCTAGATGTTCAGTTACCATGGAAATGAGTTTGCACCACTAACACAGGTATAAAATGGGAATTTCGGTAAATTAAATTATGTCATTTGTAAAATGTATAACAAGTATAATATTTGGACTCTAAGTGTAGGAGGTCTTTTTTTTTTTTTTTGAGATGGAGTCTCGCTCTGTCGCCCAGGCTGGAGTGCAGTGGCATGATCTCTGCTCACTGCAAGCTCCGCCTCCCGGGTTCATGCCATTCTCCTGCCTCAGCCTCCCGAGTAGCTGGGACTACAGGCGCCCGCCACCACGTCCGGCTAATTTTTTGTATTTTTAGTAGAGACGGGGTTTCACCGTGTTAGCCAGGATGGTCTCGATCTCCTGACCTCGTGATCCTTCTGCCTCGGCCTCCCAAAGTGCTGGGATTACAGGCTTGAGCCACCGCGCCCGGCCTGTAGGAGGTCTTAACCAACACTCCAAGGGAACCCTGGGCCACCCCCTAAAGCAGAATGCACGACAGAAAATCTCACAAAGAACCATTGCTCTAAGCATTTCTATGTGTGTCCTGGAAGAATAACTGTGGCAGCAGCACCTGACATACAAAAGAGCAGTCGAGTTTCCTGTTCGACGATTCCTTTGATCCAATAACCTACTTAGCTAGTCCCAGTCTTCGTCAAGGAGCCTCTGACCCTTCTAAGAATCCTGAATTCTTTCACAGCCATAAAAAATGAATAAAAAGTAAGCCTATAATCTTAGCTTATGCTAGATTATAGCACAGTGGCTTATGCCTATAACCTTAGCACTTGGGGAGGCCAAGACAGGAGAATCAGTTGAGTCCAGGAGTTTGAGACCAGCCTGGGCAACATGGTAAAATCCCATCTCTAGAAAAATTTAAAAATTAGCTAGGCGTGGTGGCACATGCCTGTGGTCTCAGCTACTTGGGATGCTGAGGTGGGTCTGCATCTTGAGCCCAGGAGGTCAAGCCTGCCGTGAGCCGTGATGGTGCCACAGCACTCCAGCCTGGGCAACAGAGCAAGACCCCATATCAAAAAACAAAACAAAAGAATGAAATCACGTCATGTCCTTTGCAGCGACATGAATATAGCCGGAGGCTGGAGGCCATTATCCTAAGCAAATTAATGCAGAAACAGAAAACCAAATACCACATGTTCTCATTTATAAGTGGGAGCTAAACATTGGGTAAACATGAACACAAAGATATAAATAATAAACACTGGGGACTCCAAGAACAAGGAGAGAGGAGCAAGGATTGAAAAACTACCAATCAGGTACTATGTTCACTATCTGGGCAATGGGATCATTAGAAGCCCAAACCTCAACATCATGTAATATACCCATGTAACAAACCTGTTCATGTACCCCCTGAATCTAAAATAAAAACAAAAATTAAAAATCTAAATTCAATTAAAAAAAAAAAAAAAAAGGATCCTGAGTTCTGGACTCCTCTATTAGCCTCCTTCACCACTGAGTCAGTTACAAGATCTCTGGAAATGTCCACAGTTTCTACCATAAAATGTTCCCCGCCATGTCCCAACATGTTTTCAATAGCTCTAAGCATCTTCTCAGCTCTTTCTCATAGCCAAGGGGGGTCTTACCGGGATCTTCCACCAAAGCAGTTTGTGCTGGGGGGCTGGTGCCGGTTCTCTGGAGCTACCGCTGTTCCACTGGAGTCTCTCGAAGGTGGCTGTGATCCTAGAAAGGAATCAATCACAAGAAAAGACAGAAGCATTGAGGAGCTCAACTCATGTTCGAGATTTGACAGCCAGGAACAGAACTCCCTCTGTGTGTTAGAGTTGCCACCACCACAGGATACGGACATCCAGCAAGCTGCAGCCACCAGAAGGAGAGGAACAGGGACGATCACACAGGATCCAATCCATGCCATGGAGCAGTGGGGCTCAAACCTTGGAAACAGCTTCTCTTCTCCAAGACATTCAAGAGCATTCAAGGCACTTACAAGCAAATTGCCTTATCCATTAAATGAATCTCAGCCTCAAAAACATGAGATAGAGAACAAACGCTAACCGTGCAAAGTAGGGGCCAGGAATCGGGGGCATTTCTCCATAACACACCCAGAGAGCTTTTACAAAGCCAAATCAGATCATCATAGTCTTCTGCTAGAAACCCTTCAACAACTTTCTGTTTCTCAAGATGAGGTTCAAAATCCCTACCAAGGGCTTCAAGGCTGCACGATCTGAGTTGACCTGGTTCTCCGACCTCACCTCCTCCATTCTCTCTCCTTCTTGCTCCTAATAATCCAACCACACTGACTGCCTCTGTTCCCATCACAGGCCAAGCCACCCCTTCACCCCACACCCCCACCATGGCCTGTCTAAACTCCTTGTCCTCCAGGTCTCAGCTTCCTCAGAGAAACCGTCCCTGATCCCTCAATTTAGATGAGATCTCCCCCAACAAAGTACAGGAATCTCATGCCACCCTGTGGTTTTCACTGATAGCTTTTGTCACAATCACAGCTATGTAATTACCTGTGTGTTTACTCATTTGATGTCTAACTTCCCCTGCCCTCATCAAGTAGACTGTAAACCTCAAGCAGTGGAGACCATGTGAATTTGGCCCATTGCCATCCGGCTGGCACCTGGTCTAAGACCTAGTGCATACCAGGGATACAATTATGTATATATGTGTTGAACGAGTGAATGACGCATGTTTTTCTCCAAGCACCAAAGCACCCCAAGCACTGATCAGTGCAGTTAAGGGATTTTTCTCCACAGTCAAGGCCCATCCAGCCACTGAGATTCCAACCAACTGCCCTTGAATTGGAATTCAAACTGCACCCCTTTGAAGCTACAGAAATCCTGCTTGGTGCCTGGAAAGTGCCATGATTACATCACATCTAAGAAAACATTAATGGGAAAAATTAATGGAGAAACCCAACCCATTTCAGACCTCAGAATTATTCATGAAATAATTTCCTACTAGATCCAAAGGTGACTAATTTCAGACTAGATCAAAAGAAACAAACTATTCGGGACAGAGAAGGGGACACTCTCCAAATTCCCAGCTCTGTCTGTATTTTGCTAGTGTGTATCTCTAGAAAAACACAGGGTCCCCTTCCCAACTCCTCATAAAAACACCCTCAACCTCCCCAAAAAGTGTAACTGTATTGGGAAGGAAAATGGGCCAAAGTCACATTTGATAAAGATATTTCATTTTCCAAAGTCCATATGGGATGAAAGATGTTTTTCTCTGCTATCAAACCAAACAATTACACAATTTACAGAGACTGGACATTTACTGTGGCCCTTGATCAGAAAGTGGCCCTTGAAAATTCATGTCGTGATATTGATCCACGGTGCTAAGAAGAGTCGGGGCTAGCTATGGGCCAGGCTGAGTGGTAATCAAACCAAGATGCCTAGTAGAGAACCAAGCTCTCAGCACCTCCTGGCCCCTGCCCAGCCCCACCCCGTCCCAGCACAGCCCTGAGGAGCAGGGCGGCACTCACCGTCTGTCACAGCACTGCCATTAGGCACACTTCCCAGATCAACAGTCGGCCCGTCCAGGAAAATTGTCAGCTCTCCGCCTGAGACAACACTGCCTTTGTTCTCCGTCTGCAGGTTCAGGGTCAGCTGCGTGTTCTCCACTGTGGGGTACAAAAGGCAACATGGATGGGCTAAAGCAAATGCACCCCAAGTTAAGATTCTCTAAATTAGAAGCACCCATTTCACCTTCGCTGGCTTCCCTGAGAATGCTTTCCCCGCATCTTCAAATTTTGCCTCGTCGCATGGAACAAAGAGTGGGAAGGAATATGTCTAATGAAATCACTGTTGTATCAGGTTGGAGGGGAAGGTGTACTCTTTCTAAACATTTCATATCACCAGATCAGCAACATAATTTCCACATTACTGATGTATTCGTTTGTTTACACTTGCAGGACTGTGAGAAAACCACAGGGATACTGATGGTGTACAGATGAAGAAATAGTTGCAAGTAATATCCCCCTGCCCATAGAAACCAAAGAGACCCTAAGGAACTGTCAACAGGAGACATCTCCATCTGGAGAGGGATTGCAGGGGCTTATTCTTTTCTTATTTGTGCTAAAACATTTTGTTGTTTTTTTAAATTTTCAATCCTGAAAATGTATTGCCTTGAAATAAGGGAAAAAAGTTACAACAATGAAACTTCAATGCAGGCTAATCGGCCCCATCACTGACTCAAGGAGAGAGAGGTGAGAAGTGGCCCAGAGCACCCTGTCCCCAAGGATACCAGGTAGATTCAGTCCTGTGGGTGACTGTAGCAAAAAAAAACAGAACAAATTGACTGGAGGCAGAAGCACCAAGCCCTAGGCAGGCTAGAAACTGCTGCACACACACCCTCCACCCTGCTACTGAACTTGGCTGTGCTGAATAGCTTCTGTCTAGTTAAGTGTTTAGTCCACACTGAATACTTCAGTTCCCTTCAGTTCAGTCCAGCCAGGAGTTACGGCCTTTAGTTCAGGGCTGTTAAATAATTACCAAAAGGGAATCAACCTTTATGAGGATTTCCACAGGGTCTGTCCACACCACACCTTACAAAACCAGACCAGGCAAGTGCCACGTATCTGAACCTCCCTCCCCACCCACCCCACCCAGTCCAACACCTTGTTTTATTTCTTAGTTGCTACTGCACGATAATAAGCTATCTTACCTGTTTTCTAGAACAAGGTAGAGTATGTATAAATGTCTCCATAAGCACACTAAGGTAAATTTGAGCATTTTCTACAGATAACCCCCCTTTCCTCCACCCCCGCAAAAAAGACAGCTCTAAATCCCTCTACAGATACAACCCTTTAAGAACTTAGCAGAAAATTCTAGATCAATTCAAGGATCTATTATAATAAGATAGAAACCAGTTACCCTTTGGTTTTCAAGCTCTCCTAAGCGCTCTACCTTCCCTTAATCTCTCTTCCCTGCCATGGATCTCTCCAACTCTTTTTTGAGTGAGTCTGCTGCTATTTTCAGCCAGTTCCACTAAGGGCCTTGGTGAGTACTAAATGTTTCTATAAAATAACACTTGTAGTTTCCAAAGGAAATGAGTTCCTTCAAAAGCCAAGGAGTATGGAAAGGAACTGAGACCTTTCAACCCCCAGCCACCACTTGTCATCCCTGGGAGTGGCCACTTGGGAAGCACCTGCTCCAGCCCCAGCAGAGCCTAACCCTACAGCTTAGTCCACATCCTGAATGCAGCCTCGGGAGAGATCCCAGACCAGGCTGCCCAGCTAAGCTGCTGCCAAATCTAGCCCCCTGAAGCTGTGCGATCATAAATGTTGATTATTGTGGGCTTTTTTTTTTTTTTTAAGTCAAGGAGGGTTTCCCTACTCCATTATGCCAAGATCCAGTGCCTAAGTCTCTGGCAGTAGGGATATTAAGCACATGGGTTAAGAGGGGGTGTGGTCAAGCACTCTGAGTTTAATTCACAGTCCCTGAGAGCTGTGCAGCAAGAAGCAAATGACCTAAACTGAGCATCGGTCTCCCTACTTGCAAAACAGGGGAAATCATGGCACCTTTTTCAGAGGACTCTTGCAAAGAAGTAAATGGCACCTACTGAGCTCCTAATAAGCTATCATTTTTATCATCTTCCTGTTGACTTTCCTGTTTTTAGGCTGAAGAGTCCTAATTCCTCTTGGTCTAATTTCTCATTCACCGTATTTGTTTTTTGTTTTATTTTTTAATTTTTTTTTATAGAGACGTGGTTCACTATGTTGCCCAGGCTGGTCTCTAACTCCTGGCCTCAAGCAATCCTCCCACCTCAGCCTCCCAAAGTGCTGGGATTACAGGAGTGAGCCACTGCACCGTAGCCTTCATTCATTTTAGTCATTCTTCTCTTGATCCTTCTGGTCCTTCTGAGACTTTTTTGGGCTGTGACCACAGAATCTTCCAAGGTAAGCCACAGACCCATCACGCAGACAAACTGTCTTTTTATCTTGTTTTCAGGTCATCTCCTAAAGGCGCCCAGCCTTCTGGCTCCAGTACACAGACCACTGTTGGAAGTGTGCTGAGGGATGAGCATTCCAGAAGGGCTCCTTGATTCCTGTCCTGATACCTCAAAGGTCGTCATTTCATAAATGGAGTGTGGACACTTTTTTTCCTCCTTCCTGGAGGACTGATAATGTTCAACAGGAGAGTGGAGGAACCCAAGGCCTCTCGCTGCTCATTTCTACCCCTGTGACAGTCACAGTGCCATGGCCTTGGACAGAAGCCAGAGAGATAGCCTGCATTTTCCTCTCCATGGTCTCGTCCCAAGGATCCAAGTTAGCTCTTCTATCTAGTTTATCTACTCATTGTCTCCAGTGGAATCATTATATATTTGAAGGCTCAGAAGCCACCATACAACACATTGAGACACACTTTGCCTTCAAAAAGTGTCAATGGGCTGGGTGCGGCGGCTCATGCCTATAATCCCAGCACTTTGGGAGGCTGAGGTAGGACGGTCACTTGAGTCCAGGAGTTCAAGACGAGCATGAGTAACACAGTGAGACTTTGTCACTACAAAAAAGTTAATTAAAAGGAGCCAGTCAAGCTCAATGGCTCATGCCTGTTAATCCCAGCACTTTGGGAGGCCAAGGAGGGTGGATTGCTTGAGTCCAGGAGTTCAAGACCAGCCTGGGCAAGATGGCAAAACCCCATCTCCAATAAAAATACCAAAAATTAGCTGGATGTGGTGGTAGGCTACTATAGCCCCAGATACTGAGGAGGCTGAGGTGGGAGAATCACCTGAGCACAGGGGGTCGAGGCTGCAGTGAGCCAACATCACGCCACTGTACTCCAACCTAAGCAACCAGAATGAGACTCTGTCTCAAAAACATAAAATAGGACTGGGCATGGTGGATCATGCCTGTAATCCCAGCCTTTTGGGAGGCTGAGATGGGCTGAGATGGGTGGGTCGCTTAAGCTCAGGAGTTCGAGACCATCCTGGGCAACATGGTGAGACCCTGTCTCTATTAAAAATACAAAAACTTAGCCAGGCCTGGTGGGGTGTACCTGTGGTCCCCACTACCCAGGAGGCTGAGGTGGGAGGATTGCTTGAGCCTGGGTTGGGGCAGACACTGCAGGGAGCCAAGACTGCGCCACTGCACTCCAGCCTGGGTGACAGAGTGAGACCCTGTCTCAAAAAATAAATTAATTTAATTTTAATTTAAATAGCCAATAGGGAGGGGGAGGGCCTTTTTTCTTTAAACTAAACTTTTGAGAACATAACCCTCCTCTGTTCTATTTGAGACCTCTGGCTATCACCATGATAACCAAGTGATCTAATTTACTGTCACCGAGAGCAAGGCAACCTGACGCCACAGGCTTCATGTGAAAGAGGGGGATGGAGAAACGTCAAACGATACCATGAGGAAGCAATCAGACGCCAGAATGTGGGACATCCATACGACAACTGTCCCAGACTCCTGAAAAAGTCAATGTCATTAAATTCATTTAAAGAAAAAAAAAAAGAGGCAGGATGGAGACTCCTCTAGATTTAAAGAAAACCAACAAATGCCATGCACGAATTTTTGACTAAATCTTGGTTTGAAAAAGCTATATTCTTGGGATATGTGGAGAAATTTGCATACAAACTGAATATTAGATGATGTTTGAAATTGTTAAAGTTCTTAGGTTTAATAGCAGTACTATGGTTTTACAGACAGGCATAGTGGCTCACATCTGTAATCCCAGCACTTTGGGAGGCCGAGGTGGGTGGATCACCTGAGCTCAGGAGTTCGAAATCAGCCTGGCCAACATGGTGAAACCCCATCTCTACTAAAAATACAAAAATTAGCCAGGCGTGGTGACACGCATCTGTAATCCCAACTACTTGGGAGGCTGAGGCAGGAGAATCACTTAAACCCTGCAGGCGGAGGTTGCAGTGAGCCAGGATCGTGCCACAACATTCCAGCCTGGGCAACAGAGCAAGGCTCTGTCTCAAAAATAAAAAAAAGGCTGCGCGTGGTAGCTCACGCCTGTAATCCCAGCACTTTGGGAGGCCGAGACTGGCAGATCACGAGGTCAGGAGATCGAGACCATCCTGGCTAATACGGTGAAACCCCGTCTCTACTAAAAATTCAAAAAGTTAGCCAGGCGTGGTGGCGGGTGCCTGTAGTCCCAGCTACTTGGGAGGCTGAGGCGGGAGAATGGCGTGAACCCAGGAGGCAGAGCTTGCAGTGAGCCGAGATCACACCACTGTACTCCAGCCTGGGCAACAGAGCAAGACTCCGTCTCAAAAAAAAAAAAAAATTCACTTTGGTTTTATATGAGAATGTCTCATTCCTGGGAGATGCAAGAGTAGATGAGAATGATACACGCATTTATTTTCAAGTGACTTTTTAGAAGAATAGGGTGAAGTTTTGGGGAGTAAAGTGTCACGATATCTGCAATTTACCTTCAAACTGCTCAAGAAAAAAAATACACCCAGCCATACACTATAATAACATATAGACAAAACAAATTTGGCAAAAAAATGTTAACAAGTGCCAGAAATAGGTGGATGGCATTTGGGTGTTCACTGTATCACTCTTTCAATTCTTCTGTATGTTTGCAAATTTCATAATTAAACATTGGGGAAAGGTTTTTTTTTTTTAATTGGCAAGGTTATTTAAAAAATTAAACTTCAGAGAACAGAACACCTCATTATTCACTTTTTTAAAAAATTGAGCCAGAGGAGCCCTATAATATACAATGGAACTAAAGAAACCGTTAGCTAATTGAGTGACAGATTCGTGCATACAGGGGAGGCTGGAAGGCGTAAGTGTGGCTGGAAAACATATACTAGAACCTTAGTTATAAATAGCAGTCTTAGCCACCTCACCTCTGGGGCCCTCTGTTTTCACTACAGCTGTGCGGACGGCTCTACAGAGGCCCTTTCTCTTCCAGTATGTCTTCCTGCTGCCTTTAGAGGCATTGCTCAAAATCAAGAAACCCATGAAAAAGTAGGTTTAGTGAGTCCATTTCCATAACTGGAATCTGATTTAGCATATAGGAAGCTCACCAGCTCCTCTCAAGCTCATCAGGCCCTGTTCTATCTGCATTCGTGCTGTTCACATCTGTGCCTTGAGTACCTACTATTTTAGTTACTGTGATTCAACAGGAACAAGATAGGCAAAAAGCATTTACATTCTACTTGGAAGAAACAGACAATAAGCAATGTCTTTTCTTTTCTTCTTTAAAAAAAAAAAAGTAAATTGCATAATCTGTTAGAAGGTGGCAAGTGCAGGCTGGGCGCCATGGCTCATGCCTGTAATCCCAGGACTTTGGGAGGCCGAGGCAGGCGGATCATTTGAGGTCAGGAGTTTGAGACCAGCCTGGCCAACATGGTGAAAACCCATCTCTACTAAAAGTACAGAAAAATGAGCTGGGTGTGGTGGCGGGCACCTGTAATCCCAACTACTCGGGAGGCTGAGGCAGGAGAATCGCTTGAACCCGGGAAGCAGAGGTTGTGGTGAGCCGAGATTGTGCCATTTACTACAGCCTGGGCAACAAGAGCAAAACTCCGTCTCAAAAAAAAAAAAAAAAAAAAAAAAAAAAAAAAAACTAAAAAAAAAAATTTTTAATGAAATAAAAAAAATTTAAAAAGAAGGTGGCAGGTGCAATAGGAAAAAATAAAAGAAGGGGGATGAAGAACGCTAAGCTGGGAGAGGATGTGGGGTAGAGAAGAAAAACCTCCCTGGGAAGGTGACAATTGAGCAAAGAGTAAAGGATAGGGGAAGCCACGTGGGTATCTGGAGGAAGAATATTCTAGGCAGAGGGAAAAGCAAGCCCAGAGGTGCTAGATGAGAGCATGCCTAGCATGTCTGGGGAATGGCAGGGAGGCCAGGGCAGCTGGAGTGGAGTGAGGGAAGAGAGGAGCAGATGAGGGCAAGAGGTAACCAGAGCCTCCAAGTCAGGCCTTGGGGCAAGGTCCTCACAATTGCTCAACATGGGATGCGGCTCCGTTACAGGGTTTTGAGCAAGGAAGTGACCTGATTCCTGCTGCAGCACAATCAGTCTGGCTACAGGAGAAGGGCTGAGGTACACAAGACCAGGTAGGAGGTCACTGTGGTAATCCAGGCGAGAGCAGATGGTGGTTTGGGCAAAGGCGATGGCAGTGTCTTTAAGAAACACTGTGTCTAAGAAGATTCCACCCTGGCCTCCTCCCTAGCATGAGTTAGAAAGCCCCAGGACTCCCCACCAAGCACATCAGCCAGGCCCCGCAGGCCCACTGATGTCTTGGAATCAAAGCTTTGGACAAGTCATAGGCAGGGGCTGCAAACCGTGCCAATTTAGAGCATGGCTAGAGGAAGTCTGATTCAATTAGGACTAAATGGAACATATATAATGAAAATAATCAGCTGGCACAGGCTTAGGTTTCACCAAGAAAGTCAAAGGCCTGAGCTCATGCTAACTTCAGTAATCAGCAAACATACTTCTTCAGCTATACGACTGAACCCTTCTGTTCTAAGGAATAACTGGTTACCGATACCTTCTAATACTACTTGATGGAGGTCAACAGACAGCAGTAAGGCTGAATATGAGAATCTAGGGAAAAAGACTCTGGGAAGTCCCAGGGACTGTGCCCTTTGAAAGACAGCCCTTTAAAAGCCAGCATACAGACACCAGGTGCCTCCTGATGGAAACACACATCACCACACCAGAGAAAAAAAAAACCAAAGTCAGTCTCAGCCTCTAGATCTGCCCATGATGGACAGAGGGACATGCAGAACCACACTTTAGGGAGACACACAGCAAAATCCAAAGTGTAGGAAACTGTAAAGGACACGCTGTCCAGTTTCTTCAGTAACACAATGCAAGGAGTAAAAAGAGGGAGGACAATGTCTAGGTTAAGAGAGACTGAAGAGACATTCAATCTTGTTTGGTTCCTGACTCAGACAAACCGATGGCTTAAAATGGCTGAGCACAGTGGCTCATGCCTGTAATCCCAGCACTTTGGGAGGCCAAGGCAGGGGGCTCACTTGCGTCCAAGAGTTTGAGACCAGCCTGGGCAACAAAGTGAGACCCCATCTCTGTTAAAAAATAAAATAAAATAATTGGTTGGACATGGTGGCATGCACCTGTGGTCCCACCTACATGGGGTCTAGGCGTCATGGCTCATGCCTGTAATGCCAGCACTTTGGGAGGCCAAGGCAGGCGGATTATTTGAGGTCAGGAGTTTGAGACCAGCCTGGCCAACATGGTGAAACTCCGTCTCTACTAAAAGTACAGAAAAATGAACTGGGTGTGGTGGCGGGCACCTGTAATCTCAATTCAGATTACATGGGTGGCTACATGGGTGGCTAGGCAGGAGGATCATTTGAGCCCAGAAGGCCAAGGCTGCAGTGAGCCATATTTGCATTACTACACTCCAGCCTAGGCAACAGAGCAAGATCCTGTCTTGAAAAATAAAAATAAAAAATAAAAAGCTTGGGCCCGGCACGGTGGTTCACACCTGTAATCCCAGCATTTTGGGAGGCTGAGGGAGGCAGATCACGTTTGTTCAGGAGTTTGAGACCAGCCTGGCCAACATGGCAAAACCCCATCTCTACTAAAAATACAAAAATTAGCCAGGTGTGGTGGCACACATCTGTAATTCCAGCTAACTTGGGAGGCTGAGGCACGAGAATCACTTGAACCCAGGAGGCAGAGGTTGCCGTGAGCTGAGCTCCACGTCACTGCGCTCCGGCCTGAGTGATGGAGTGAGACTCTGTCTCAAAAAACATTAAAAAAATTTTTAAAAATAAAATGAAAGTGTTACACTACGACTGGGGAAATGTAAAAACTGCCTAGATAGTTCAAAATATGAAATGATTACCATTGAGTTTTCTAGGTATGAAACTGGCATCATGGGTTGGGTTTTTAAGAGTCCTTATCTCTTAGAGAAATACACTAAAATATTAATATTTGTAGTTGAAGCATGTCTGGGATTTTCATAAAATTAATCCAGTGGGGATGGGATGGGAAGTTAGATGAGACAGGAAAGGCCCGTCATAGACGGCTGCTGAACTGGGTAATGGCATATGGGGATTCACCGACTATTTTTCCACCTCTGTGTATGTTTCACATTTCCTATAATAGTTTTTGTTCTAGTAACTGGCCACTAACAAAAAAAAAAAGAAGGCAGGGCGCAGTGGCTCACACCAGTAATCCCAGCACTTTGGGAGGCTGAGGCAGATGGCTAGCTTGAGCTCAGGAGTTCAAGACCCACCTGGGCAACAGGGTGAAACCCTGTCTCTATTAAAAACACAAAAATTAGCCAAGCATGATGGTGCCTGCCTATAGTCCCAGCTACTTGGGGGGCTGAGGCAGAAGAATCACTTGTGCCCAGGAGGTCAAAGCTGCAGCGAGTTGAGATCGGGGTACTGCACTCCAGCCTGGTTGACAGAGTGAGACTGTTTCAAAATAAAAAAAGAAGTTTTTGTGTTTTTCCATGCCAGGACACCCAAGGCACTAACAGCAACTATAAAGAAAGAAAAAAAAAAAAAACTTGCAAGATTTTGACAAAATATAGTTTAAAATATAAAAAGGTAGAAGACACATCAGTCAAGCTGTTTGGGGAATAACTCTTACTCTTATTTTTCCTCCCTTCAGAGCCTCAGATTTGCAAGTGGCTTCAAGTTAATAATTTCCTACTGAGAAGAGTTTGTACGTGCAGCAAGGATGAGTCATATTTTTCTAAGAGTTACTTTTTCCCTTTCTTGACCTGGATTTTTTAAAATATGTTGTTTGCATGTGGTACTAATAAATATAGACAAATAGGGCATGGAAATTGCCGTCCTTATTCCAACAAAAGAAAAAAAACTACATAAACCGTAACTGCCAAACCATGCTACTATAATGCAATTCCGTTACAAAATCCAGAACCCTTGCCTGGACAGTTTCACTGCAAATGTATGAAAGAACTTTCTAGTTTGGGGTCTTTTCTCATTATTGTCCCTCCCCACCCTATACCATCGAAATGTCTGTGCAGGTCATGTCCACACTTAGGTGTTTTAAAAGGAAAAATAGTTCTGTTTTCTTTTTCTTCCTAATTCAGAATACAAATGTTAGGCTTTACCTGGAAATTTGAGAAACATGAAACAAGAAAGAAAGGAGGATTTTTTTAAAGGGAGGCCAAGGACGCCAGGATGAAGAGTCTCTGAAGCCCGACGAAGACGTGACTGATTTGGCCGTTCACATAGTGCTGCTTAGCGGAACAAACCTCCTTCTTCCTGCCTCCCTCTTCCCTCAATCCCACAGGCCCATCAAAAGCAGGTGAGAGTAAGCAGCACCTTCATTAACAGGCCCGTGTTCATTCTACACATAACTGCAAACACTGGTACACAGAGGAAGGGAACCGGGGGAAATTCCAGAAGGGCAGAGAGTCAACAGTCTCCTTTCTATTCCCCAGCTCCCTGAAACTCAGACACACACAGGCTGGAGTCTACCCCGGGTCTCCAGAGAAGGCTCTTTCACATTTCCTTTGCAGGAAAGGAAGCCAGATGATTCCAGGATTTACTGTGACGAGGGCTCTTCAGCTTCCAACCTTAGCCAGAGCCTAACAAGAGAAAGTCTCTTGTACCCAGCTAGGCCAGCAGTGAACACTGGTATTCCTGTTGGGGTGACAATGCTGACTTTGCTCACTCCACCTCCCCACGGCCCCCAACACTCACACTCTGGCAGGGTCTTACTCAGAACGCAGAATGTAACGAGAACTCTGGCTTGGCCTTGCAGTCTCTTCTTTGGGCTACTACCGCTGGGAATCATTGCTAAATGAAAGTTTTGGTCTCCTGGGGGTTGCATGAACTCTTCTAGAGAAAATAGCCTCATTTTTACAAAGCCGGTTTACAAACTTTCTCTGTTTCTTGTTCATTTATTCAGGAAACATTTCCTGGGCTGGGCGCAGTGGCTCATCCCTGTAATCCCAACACTTTGGGAGGCCAAGGCAGGAGGATGGCTTGAGATCAGGAGTTTGGGACCAGCCTGGGCAACAAAGTGAAACCCTCATCTCTATAAAACATTAAAAAAATTAGGCCAGGCATGGTGGCTCATGCCTGTAATCCCAGCTCTTTGGGAGGCCAAGGCAGACAGATGGCCTGCGCGCTGGAGTTCAAGACCCACCTAGGCAACGAGGTGAAACCCCATCTCTACTAAAAATATAAAAACTAGCCAGGCATGGTGGCATGTGCCTGTAATCCCAGCTACTCAGGTGGCTGAGGCAGGAGAATCACTTGAATCCAGGAGGCGAAGGCTGCAATGACCCAACGTTGCACCATGCGTTCCAGCTTAGGCCAAAGAGTGAGACTCTATCCGAAAAAAAAAAAAAAAAATTAGCTAGGCGTACTGGCGCATGCCTGTGGTCCCAGCTACTCAGGAGGCTGAGGGAAGAGGATTACTTGAACCCTGGAAGTTCAAGTAACATTTGCTGGGTGCCCACTATCTGCCAGACAGTGCTTGAAGCTATGTTATCATGAAGAATGGAAACAGATGTCGTCCCTGCTTTTAGGAAGCTTACAATTCAGTGGCAGAAGTGGAAGTAACAAGGAAATGTAAAGTTGCAACTGTAAGAAAAGGTTTCAAGAGATATCAACATACGGTCCCCTGAGCAGCCAGATGCTTGGCCTGGTCAGGACATGAGGAAAAGTTTCTCGAGAAACTGATAATTGTCATCTAAGTTTCGAGAAGACAGCTAACAGGGTAGGGCAGGGCAGGGAGGAAGACCATCCAGGCAGGGGCAATGTTGTGTGCAAAGGCCCTGTGCACAGTGAGCTGGGTGCATTCAGGATAGTGGGCAGAGATGAGGGGCTGAACTGGAATGAGATCCAAATGGGTGGGAGGGCTGAGTGGTCACTAGACGTTGCAGTGGCTTGTGACATGCTGAGTTATAGAGTTTTTCTGTATCCTAAGAGCCACCACACAGTGCTAAAGGGTTTTTTAATTGAGGTGTGACAAGATCAGCCTTGCTGGATTAATAATCATTCTGGCTGTGGTGTGGAAAACAAGTTGGAGGAAAGGAAGGACAGAAACAGGCAGAGCAGACAGGAGGCCACAGATAAAAATTTTGGTGGCCAGGAAAGGACTAAAGCGGGAGAAGTGGAGCTGAAGAAGTGGGCAGACTTGCAAAAGTAAAAATCAAGAGAATCTAAAGAGATTAGAAAACGGGTCGGGTATCAAAGACGGCTCCTGGGTTCCTAACGCACTTAACTGGACAAATGGAGAATCTACACGATGAAATCTAGAATATGGGAACAGGACCAAGCCTGAGGAGGAGGTGACTTGCACGTGTTGAGGTGCTTCTGACATAACCACAGGGAGACACCAAGAGAGTCGTCAGATATGTGGGAAGAGAGCTCGGAAGTGATTCAAATCTGTGGCTCACCTGCACACGGTGGTTTGCACAGAGAGGAAGTTCAAATAAGGATGAGATCATGGAAGAAAAGGATGGAATGATAGGAAACTCTCATATTTAACAGTTAAATAGATGATGACCTTGCCGAGGCAGGCGGATCACCTGAAGTCAGGAGTTCAAGACCAGCCTGGCTAACATGGCGAAACCCCATCTCTACTAAAAATATAAAAATTAGGCCAGGTGCGGTGGCTCACACCTGTAATCCCAGCACTTTGGGAGGCCAAGGTGGATGGATCACCTGAGGATGGGAGTTCAAGACCAGCCTGACCAACATGGAGAAACCCATCTCTACTAAAAGTACAAAATTAGCCGGGAGTGGTGGCACATGCCTGTGATCCAGCTACTCAGGAGGCTGAGGCAGGAGACTCGCTTGAACCCGGGAGGCAGAGGTTGTGGTGAGCCGAGATCACGCCATTGCACTCCAGCCTGGACAACAAGAGCAAAACTCCATCTCAAAAAAAAATACATATATATATATATATATTTATTTATTTATTTATAATATATAAATTAGCTGGGCGTGATGGCGGGCGCCTGTATCCCAGCTACTCGGGAGGCTTGAGGCCAGAGAACTGCTTGAACCTGAGGCAGAGGTTGCAGTGAACAGAGATTCCACCACTGCACTCCAGCCTGGGCAACAGAGCAAGACTCTGTCTCAAAAAAAAAAAGTAATAAAAAAATTAATAATAGATGACGACCTTGCAAGGAAGACAGAGAAGAATAACTGGAGAGGTGGGAGGGAAGATCAGGAAGGGCTCCTGGGAAGGCAGGGAAGGGGGGCCTCTAAGTATGGATGGGGCATCTGCCCTTAGCAGGAGGAGAGAAAGAAAGGAGGGTGGATTCGGCACTCATGTCCTCATTTCGATACATAACAGACTCATCAATCACGACCACCCTTTATTTCTCTTGATTCAGGGTCCCAGTACTCTACAGCCAAGACCCATGCAGCTACATGCATTTTCCTTTACTTAAAAAAAAAAAAAAGTACATATGCACACACAAGTCAGCACGTTATCCATCACAGTCACCCGTGTAACAAGGCACCCCAGAAGGAGTCTCGGGAACCAACTGTGGATCCCCTTAAAACAGGATACAAAGACTTCATCCATCTTGGTAAATCTCTCAAGCCATAGCATATTTTAATTTTTTAAAAGGGACTTAGGGGAAATAAATACAGATCTTGGAAGGTTAAGTCTTTAGAATAAATTATCAGTTCACATCATTACTGCTGCCTTGTCATTAGCCCTCCTCTTCTCCTAGGGGGAGGGAGAGTCCCCGCCACACTATTAATCGCCATGCCCAGGCCCTGCCCAGCTCCAACAGATCACCCATGCTCTGTGCCCTCAGGGAACCGCAGCGGCCACAACCAACTAAGTTGCCAGGTATCAAAGCCATGTTTATAAACACCTTCCAAAGAACAAACCCCCTTTTAAATGTTCTTTGCAGAGCAAAATGTAGGAGCTCTCTTAGAAAATTATTTTTTAAAGTTATAATTCTGCTTTTAAAAAATTCCCCTTTTTATAAATTGGGTTTTTTTTTTTTACAAATTATAATTTCAGATAAGGGAGCTACTGTGCCCCAACTAAGATTGAGATTAGTGATTATAAAGAGCGTACAACAACATGGAAAATTATTCATACCACAATGTTAAGTTTTTATTTTTTTGTTGAGATGGAGTCTCTCTCTGTCGCCCAGGCTAGAGTGCAGTGGTGCGATCTTGGCTCACTGCAACCTCTGACGTTATAGAATGCACCCTATTATTAAGACCATGTAAAAATAAGTATACAAAGGGGCAAAGAAATAAATGAACCAGGCCGGGCGCGGTGGCTCAAGCCTGTAATCCCAGCACTTTGGGAGGCCGAGACGGGTGGATCACGAGGTCAGGAGATCGAGACCATCCTGGCTAACATGGTGAAACCCCATCTCTACTAAAAAATACAAAAAACTAGCCGGGCGATGTGGCGGACGCCTGTAGTCCCAGCTACTCGGGAGGCTGAGGCAGGAGAATGGCATGAATCCGGGAGGCGGAGCTTGCAGTGAGCTGAGATCCAGCCACTGCATTCCAGCCTGGGCAACAGAGCGAGACTCCGTCTCAAAAAAAAAAAAAAAAGAAAAAAAAAGAAAGAAATGAACCAGAGAAAAATGATAAGTTGTGTTTGAGCAGTAAGATTATGAAATAAAGATTTTCTTTGTCAATTTCCATTAATTCCATAGTGGATTTTTTTCCATAATTTCCATGTCCGTTAAACATTAGACATGTATGCGGGAGTGTCAACAAGTGAAATGACACAAGGCATGAGATTTTCTTGCAAATACGTCCCCAAAAGATGGGTGCTAAAGATGAAAGACAAGTAGATGTGTGCTGGTTATCATTAAAGCTGGGTAACCGGTGCTGAATAGTCCATTATTCTCTCCACTTTTTTTTTTTTTTTTTTTTGAGACGGAGTCTCACTCTGTTGCCCAGCCTAGAGTGCAATGGCATGATCTCGGCTCACTGCAGCCTCTGCCTCCTGGGTTCAGGCAATTCTTCTGTCTCAGCCTCCCAAGTAGCTGGGACTACAGGCAGCCGCCATCACATCCGGCTAATTTTTTTGTATTTTTAGTAGAGACAGGGTTTCACTATGTTAGCCAGGCTGGTCTCAAACTCCTGACCTTGTGATCTGCCCGCCTCAGCCTCCCAAAGTGCTGGGATTACAGGAACAAGCCACCACGCCCGGTCTACATTTTTTTTTGTTTTTTTTTTTGAGACAGAGTTTCACTCTTGTCACCCAGGCTGGAGTGCAGGGGTGCAATCTCAGCTCACCGCAACCTCTGCCTCCCCAGTTCAAGCGATTCTCCTGCCTCAGCCTCCTGAGTAGCAGGGATTATAGGCACCCACCACCACACCCAGCTAATTTTTGTATTTTTAATAGAGAAGGGGTTTCATCATGTTGGCCAGGCTGGTCTCAAACTCCTGACCTCAGGTGATCTGCCCGCCTCAGCCTCCCAAAGTGCTGGGATTACAAGCATGAGCCACTGCACCTGGCCACTTCTCTCTACTTTTATTTATATTTGAAATTTTCCATAATAAAAAGTTTAAAAAGAATTTTCCAGGCAGGGTGTGGTGGCTCACGTCGATAATCGCAACACTTTGAGAGGCCAAGGTGGGAAAATTGCTTGAGCCCAGTTTGAGACCAGCCTGGACAACATAGGGAGATCCTGTCTCTACAAAAAATGTAAAAACTTAGCCAGGTGTAGTGGCATGCTCCTGTGGTCCCAGCTACTTGGGAGTCTGAGGTGGGAGGATCACTCGAGCCCAGAAGGTCAAGGCTGCAGTGAGCTGTGATCATGCCACTACACTTCAGCCTAGGCAACAGAACAAGACCATGTATCGGAAAAAAAAAAAAAAGCCTGCTTCTGCTATATAATATCATCTTTACAATAAATAATATTAGCTTTCAAAATAAAAAATAATGTGCTCATTTAAAAAATTCAAATACAGAAAGGTAAAATATGACACCTACTCCACAAACACATTCCAAAGCCTTTCCCATGGTATCACTACTTTAGCTTTTGGGGTTTGTTTTGTTTTGTTTTGTTTTTTGAGATGGAGTCTGGCTCTGTAGCCTAGGCTGGAGTGCAGTGGCGCAATCTCGGCTCACTGCAAGCTCCGCCTCCCGGGTTCACACCATTCTCCTGCCTCAGCCTCCCGAGTAGCTGGGACTACAGGTGCCTGCCACCACACCGGGCTAATTTTTTGTATTTTTAGTAGAGACGGGGTTTCACCATGTTAGCCAGGATGGTCTCAATCTCCTGACCTCGTGATCCGCCCGACTCGGCTTCCCAAAGTGCTAGGATTACAGGCGTGAGCCACCACGCCTGGCCTTGTTTAGTTTTTTTTTTGAGATGGAGTCTCACTCTGTTGCCCAGGCTGGAGTGCAGGGGCACCATCTCAGCTCACTGCAACCTCTGCCTCTCGGGTTCAAGCGATTCTCCTGCCTCAGCCTCCTGAGTAGCTGGGACTACAGGCGCCCAACACCACACCCGGCGATGTTTGGATTTTTATTAGAGATGGGGTTTCACCATGTTGGTCAGGCTGGTCTATAATGCCTAGCCTCAAATGATCCACCCACCTCAACCTCCCAAAGTGCTGGAATTAGAGGTGTGAGCCACCGCACCCGGCCAGTATCACCCACTTTGAACAACTTTGTATGAAGTCATTGCAAACACAAGCAGAAATATACATATGAAAGCTACAGATGCAAGGCCGGGCACGGTGGCTCACACCTGTAATCCCAGAGCCTGAGGCAGGTGGATCCCCTGAGCTCAGGAGTTCAAGACCACCCTGATCAAAATAGTGAAACCCCATCTCTACCAAAAATACAAAAATCAGCCAGACATGGTTGCACATGCCTGTAATCCCAGCTCCTTGGGAGGCTGAGGCAGGAGAATCACTTGAACCTGGGAGGTGGAGGTTGCGGTGAGCCGATATCACACCACTCCACTGCAGTCGGAGCGAGAGAGTGAAATCTGTTTTTAAAAAAAAAGAAAAAAAAGAAAAGAAAAGAAAAACAACAACAGATGCAAAGTTGTCATTCTAGGCCCAAAGCTCTGCCCTTTGATTTTTCACTTGTAATCTACGAATCTTTTCAAACATATACAGATGCAATCTATCCATTCATGAGTGTTTGGGGATCCCCCTCCGAGAGAATGAATTCATAAAATACATGTGTTATAAACATTAATTAATTGAGGGAGAGAGGAAAGGGGCAAGAGGAAGGAAAAAAGGGAGGAAGGGAGGGAGGGAGGGAGAGAGGAAAGGGGCAAGAGCAAGGAGAAAATGAAGGAAGGAAGGAAGGGAGGAAAGGAGGGCAGAAGGGGGAAGAGGGGGAGGGAGGAAGGGAAGAGGGGGAGAGGGAGGGAGGGAGGGAGGGAGGGAAGGATATTATTTTCTGAGAAGTGTGTGCCTTACTGTCCTGTATGTAATAAACAGCACCCCCAGGCCAGGTCAGGCACTGAAGTCAGAGTCCCACTCTGTACCTAACAGTAGCACTAATTGCCCACTTATGTGACTGTGACACTCTTACTCTGGTCCAGGATTACCTTCCCTTTCGACAGACCACTCTCCCACAAAGAATAAGCCTCCTACACTAAGAAAAATACTCCAAGAGTCCTGGTAGTCTGGAGGAAAAGGGAACATCAAACACCACAAGGAGATAAATGAGGTCTGATGTTAACACGGCTATTCCAGCAGCCGCAGCACCTCCCCTGGGAGAACCTGGAAGGCTGGAATGGACGGTCAGGCGGAAGCCGTTCGAATGACTGGTGCAGAGCAGAGGCCCAAACACCAGATGAAGTGTTTCAGTTTTGTTTTTGGCAAGGGAAAGGAAACAGCGCACATTCAGGCAACCATCTCATTTTCCTGTCACCAGGTCAAGGCCACCATTCTGGGCCTGCAGCAGGTGTTCATTTAGGGCCTGAACACTACACAGCTGATGAGAAACGGCACAGGCCCTGGAGAAGATGGCCCAATGCCCCTGTGCCATAGGTTCAAGAGGAATGGAAGAAGTTTCTAGAACTGTACAAATATAACCCTACACTAATGGTAACCTGATTTCAAAGAAAAGTTTCTTCTGAAGACAATTTTAACAAAAATTTTTGGCCAGACACCATGGCTCAAACCTGTAATCCCAGCACTTTGGGAGACTGAGGCAGTTGGATCACTTGAGGTCAGGTGTTTGAGGCCTGCAGGGCCAATGTGGCGAAACCCCTTCTCTACCAAAAATATAAAAATAAGCTGGGAGTGGTGGTGTGCACCTGTAATCCCAGCTACTTGGGAGGCTGAGGCAGGAGAATCGCTTGAACCCGGGAGCAGAGGCTACAGTGAATGAGATCATGCCACTGCACTCCAGCCTGGGCAAGAGAGCAAGGCTCCGTCTCAAAAAAAAAAAAAAGTAAAAAGAAAAAATTTAAATAAAAAATTTGTAAATACAAATAAACAAATAAAAGAAGAGAAGTTTCCCAGTCTTCCTCCAGGGACTCAACCTCTAGATCTGCACTGTCCAACAGAGGGGCCACAGCTACCTGCAGCCACAGAGCACTTAGAAGGTGGCTGGTATGGATTAAGATGTGCTGTGTGTCACAAAGACACACCTGAGGCCAAAAAGTATGTAAAATATCTCATTAGTACTTTTAAAAATACTGATTACATGTTAAAATAACATTTTCGTATGTGGAAATAAAATACATTATTAAAATTAATTTCACCTGTGTTTTTGTTTTTACTTTTTTCTTTTTTGAAACATAGTCTCGCTCTGTTTCCCAAGCTGGAGTGCAGTGGCGCGATCGTGGCTCACTGCAATCTCTGCGTCCTGGGTTCAAGCGATTCTCCTGCCTTAGACTCCCAAGTAGCTAAGGTAACAGGCGCGTGCCACCATGCCTGGCTAATTTGTGTACTTTCAGTAGAGACGGGGCTTTGCCATGTTGGCCAGGCTGGTCTTGAATTCCTGGCCTCAAATGAATGATCCACCGGCCTCAGCCTCCCAAAGTGCTGGGATTGCAGGCGTGAGCCACAGTGCCCGGCCTATGTTTTTACTTATTTTTTATATGGCTACTAGCAAATTTTAAATTATACACACACCTCGAATTCTGTTTCTACTGGACAGCACTGATCTAGCATCTGCCTCCTCCCTGCTGTTGGCCTCCTGTGTGACTTGACAGCAACCAGTCTGTTCCTGCCTCAAAGCTTCCCACATGCTCTTCCCTCCACCTAAAATGCTTTTCTCCTGTTCCCCTAGACAATTCCTTTTTCTCCTTCTGGTA
Source organism: Macaca nemestrina (assembly GCF_043159975.1). Taxonomy (NCBI): domain Eukaryota; kingdom Metazoa; phylum Chordata; class Mammalia; order Primates; family Cercopithecidae; genus Macaca; species Macaca nemestrina. The sequence goes on along the minus strand of NC_092142.1, from coordinate 68,949,024 downwards.
TCCAGGTGTCACTTCCTCCAGGAAGCCTTCCTTGATAAACACACATGCATGTACACACACACACACACACACACACACACACACACACCCCACCCAGGCCAAAGTCTCCCACGATGCATTCCCAGATCATCCTGTACTTTCCTCCATCACATCTGTCACAACTGGAATACTTTGCACCATTTGTTCAACTTTCTGTTTTCCTCTCTAGAGCCTAAATTCCAGGAGGACAGGGATGCTGTCTGCTGTTCACCACTTCAGCGCCAGCCTCTAGCTCGGAACTCAAAGGTGCTTACTGCATGAAAGTTGATAAATCAGCGTCAGGCCCTGCCCCTGTTGCAAGCAAGTCTCATGATCCTAAGAAAATGCCCTACAGAGGAGAAATAAACTCTCACACAAAACCCTGACCCAACACTAAGAAACTCTTAAGTCTAAGAAGGAAAGAAAAGCAGGGGCCAGGCACGATGGCTCATACCTGTAACTCCAGCATTATGGGAGGCTGAGGTGGAAGGATTGCTTGAGCCCAGGAGTTTGAGACCAGCCCAAGCAACAAAGGGAGACCCTGTCTCTACAAAAAATACAAAAATGAGCTGGACATAGTGGTGTGCATTTGTAGTCTTGGCTACACAGGAGGCTGGGGTGGGAGGACCTTAAAGTTTAAGGCCAGGAGTTTGAGGCTACACTGAGCTATGATGGCACCGCACGCTAGCCAGGGTGACAGAGTAAGACCCTGTCTCTTATTTTTAAAAAATACATGTATATATAGCCAGGCATGGTGGCTCATGCCGTAATGCAAGATCTTTGGGACGCCGAGATGGGAGGATTGCTTGAGGCCAGGAGTTCGAGACCAGCCTGACGAACACAGTGAGACTACATCTCTTTAAAGGAAAAAAAAAAAAGAAAGAAAGAAAGAAAAGAAAGGGGAGAAAAAATGTCTTGGCCACCTACTGCAGACTAAAACACAAACAGTCACAATATACCTGTAGAAAAGGAGTAAGAGGAACGGCCTTGGCCAGCATTCAGCGTTTGGAACAGAATCACCCTCTGCTCAAATATGTGTTCCCACGAGGCCGACCAACTTCCACAGCCGACACCTCACAGAACACTCTGGAGGCGGCAGCCTGGACCAGGAGAAGGTAATCCTGACAGAGAGCTTTTCTTCTCTCTCAGGTGAGGCTCCACAAGGCAGCCTCTCAGCCAGCACTCAGTGACACACGGCGCAGGTTTGTTGGAACATTCGTTGCAGGGCCTCCGTGTTTACTTTTCGAGACTTGTGGCTAAAAGGACCTTTTCTTTCTAACAGCTCTCAGCTGATACCAAAGCCAGGAAACGGGCCCCGGCTGTAACTTTGAGAAGCTGAGGGTGTGGGGCTGAGGGAGCGGGTTGCTTTTGGCATCTTCAGGAATTCCTTGAGGTTCTGGCCTGGGCGTATCTGCCTGAGGTGCAGATGATGGAAAGCGACACACAGAGGGCTTTTCAGAGACTGCTAGAGACAGCCTGAAATCCCAAAGCGTGGCATCTGGTGCCAATCAAAAAAACAGTAGTGGCTGATGTAACTGCAACTCGATCAGGGCAAAAGGAAACAACGGCTTGCATTCGGAGGCTGGAGCCGGGCTCAGCCCACAGCCTCCCCCGAGTGGGCGGCACGCACCACACTGGTCCTGCTGTCGGCCTCCGAGGTGAGCCAGACGCTGGCCACAAAGATCTAAGTCACAGGAAAAGACATGCATCCTCAGTAATCAGAGGAGAAAGTCATTCTTTCAACGTCGTGTGTGCGTGTGTGTGTGTGCATATGTATGCATGTATTCATGGTTTTGTGTTGTAGGTACACAAAAGTGAACAAAATTCACAAAACGCCTGCCCCCATAGACCTTACATTCTATTTGTGGAAGACAGTGAATACGAAAAATAAACAAAATAAACAGTAGTATATGGGGATAACTGCTTACAAGAAAATAAAGCAGAGAAGGGAAAGAGGGAATGTTGGGGAGGAGTAGTCACAATTAAGACAGTTTTGTCAAGGCCATAATATACGATACGTGTGATCTTTTTTTTTTTTTTTTTTTTTTTAAGAGACAGGGGGCCAAGAGTGGTGGCTCACGCCTATAATCCCAACAGTTTGGGAGGCTGAGGTGGGTGGATCACTTAAGGTCAGGATTTCAAGACCAGCCTGGCCAACATGGTGAAATCCCATCTCTACTAAAAATACAAAAATTAGCCAACCACAGTGGCACGTGCCTGTAATCCCAGCTACTCGGGACGCTGAGGCAGGAGAATCGCTTGAACCCAGGAGGCGGAGGTTGCAGTGAGCTGAGATGCAACACTGCACTCCAGCCTGGACGACAGAGTGAGACTCCGTCTCAAAAAAATAATAATAAAAAATAGACAGGGGTCCCACTCTGTCACCGAGACTGGAGTACAGTGGCATGATCACACCTCACTGCATCCTCAACTACCTAGGCTCAGATGATCCTCCCGCCTCACCCTCCTGAGTAGCTGGGACTACAGGTGCGGATAACCACACCTGGCTAATTTTCCTATTTTTTGTACAGGGTCTCGCTATGTTGCCCAGGCTAGTCTCAAACCCCATCCATCCCCTGTCCCCACCTCAGTCTCTTAATGCACTGAGATCACAGGCATGAGCCACTGTGCCCAGCTGTATGATTCTATTTCTATAAAATGTCCAGGAAAGGTATATCTATAGAGACACAAAGTAGATTCGTGGTTGCCAAGGGCTGGAGGTGGAAAGGGGAATTCACTATAAATGGACACAAAGGATCTCACTGGGGCAATGGAAAAATTCATGGCAATGATTGGATGACTCAGTAATTTTTTTTAAAATCACTGAATTAATGATTTTTTTTAAATCATGTTAAAATCACTGAATTACATGCCTTTTTTTAAAAGGCATGACCAGGTACAGTGGCTCACACCCGTAATCCCAGCATTTGGGAGGCCAAGGCAGGAAGATTGTTTGGGGCCAGGAGTTCGAGACCAGCCTAGTCAATATAGTGAGATCGCATCTCTATAAAATTAAATTAAAATGAAAGCAGTATTATCAAAGAAGGCCTCACTGAGGTGATTATTTCAGTGGACTGGAAGGGGTGAGTTTCAGGAGAGATTTAAGGCCAGTGCCAAGGGTCAGCGGCAGGAGAGCAGCACTGGGCTGGAGAAACAGCAGGGAGACCTGTGGCCTGAGGGGTCTGGAAAGCGGAGGAGCATGTTTGAGATGAGGTAACAGAGAGGTAACAGACACACAAAAAGGCATCACAGAGGGCAGGTGGGCCCATAGGGAAGGACTTTGGTTTTTACGGAGTAGCGATACGATTTGACTTCTGGTTTGAATTATTCTGGCTGCTGCATTCAGAACTGTTCCATAGGAAGACAACAGCAGACACAGCGAGACCCATTAAGAAGCCTTTGCAATAACAGTCAAGAAGTGACTTGGACAATGGTGACAGCAGCAGTCATAGTGACAGATGGTTGGATCCCAGAATACATCCTAAAGGCAATGCAGACAGGAGGTGCTGATGGGACAGAAAACGAAGTCAAGGAAGGCACAGAGGATTTTAGCCTGAGTGACACAGAATTGTCACTGCTTCAAGATGCGGAAAGCTGTGGGAAGCAGGTGACTCAGATTTCAACAGTTCACTTGAGGATGTTAATTAGCCGTAAATACTGTCTTTGGTTGCCAGGGGAGAAGCCCTAGCTGTGAGTTTGGGGCGTATAGGCCAAATTTAAAGCAAGGAGGCTGGATGTGCTCCTGAATGAAAGGGGGGTAAATTAACAAGTGAACACAGGACAAAGCCACCATGGAGCACCCCCATGTTTACAGACTGGGGAAGAGGAAAACCAGCAAGGGAGACTGAATAAGAGTGACCAGAGAGGTGGACAGAAAACCTACAGAGTGTGGTGCCCTGAACACCAAGGCAGAACATATGTCAAGCAGGAAGGATCAATTCATTGTATCCAATCTGTAAGGCCAGTGATTACAGCTTGAGAAGTGACCACTGGGTTTAGCAACACAGAGGTCACTGGCGACCTCGGGACAAGCAAATGCAGCAGAGCAGCAAAACACCTCACTGGAGGTTCCTCAAGAAGAAAAGGAGGCCAGGCACCATGGCTCACACCTGTAATCCCAGAACTTTGGGAAGCGGAGGCAGGCAGATCACTTGAAGTCAGGTGTTCGAGACCAGCCTGGTCAACGTGGTGAAATCCCGTCTCTACTAAAAATAAAAAAAATTAGCTTCGCCTGGTGGTGTGCACCTGTAATCCCAGCTGCTTGGGAGGCTGAGGCAGGAGAATCACTTGAACCCGGGAGGCAGAGGTTGCAGTGAGCCGCGATCATACCACTGCACTCCAGCCTGGGCAACAGAGCAAGACTCCATCTCAAAAAAATAAAATAAATAAAATATAAAATATAAAACAAAATAAAGTAAAATAACAAAGAGAAATCACTTTGCCTAACAGACTAAGGTAAGTTAAAAAGACTGACAACACCCAGTGCTGTCGGAGGTACAGGGAAACAGGTATGTGGCACCCTTACACTGTGTAAATTGGTCCAGACTCTGCCATGGACACAGGCAGCAGGCATCAAAAACTTAAAACACACCCACCTTCTGACCCAGTGACTGCATGCCTAGGAATTTACCATAGGAAAAAAAAAAAAAAGGAGCATAAAGGTATCTTTACAAGAATTTAGGCTGGGTGCAATGGCTCACACCTGTAATCCCAACACTTTGGGAGGCTGAGGCGGAAGGAAAATGCAAAAATTAGCCAAGCATGGTGGCACAATCCTGTAATCTCAGCTATTCGGGAGGCTGAGGTGGGAGGATCACTTGAGCCTGGAGGTCGAGAGGTCGAGGCTGCAATGAGCTGTGATCACGCCCCTGGGTGACGGAGCAAGACTCCATCTCTTAAAAGAAAAAAAAAAAAAAAAAAAAAAGGTTGAACAAAAAGTGCTGCTAGTAATTATAAAAAAAATAGAAAGGGCCGAGAATGAAAGATTGGTTAAACTGTGGGTGCATCTACACAAAACAAAAACAAAGCACCTAGCTGGGCACAGTAGCTCACACCTGTAATCCCAGCACTTTGGGAGGCCAAGGCAGGTGGATCACCTGAGGTCAGGAGTTTGAGACCAGCCTGGCCAACGTGGCAAAATCCCGTCTCTACTAAAAATACAAAAATTAGCTGAGCGTGGTGGTGCATGTCTGTAATCCCAGCTATTCGGGAGACTGAGATGGGAGAATTGCTTGAGCCCAGGAGGTCGAGGTTGCAGTGAGCCAAGATCGCACCACTGCACTCCAGCCTGGATGACAGAATGAGACTCTGTCTCAAAAAACAAAACAAAACAAATTACACCCATTACTGTAGCCATTAAAACTGACCTAGTTTCACTGATGTGGAAAAAACTGGGTGAAAAAATCAAGTTACAAAGAAATATGTATAATGAGTTCCCATTTGGGGAAAAAAAAAGGCATACATACAAATATGAGTATATGCCCCCCAAAACAGTGGCCATATTACAAAGTATTAACTGGATTAGGTCTGAATAACAGAATTCCAAGTGATTTTAACCTTCTTCCTTGGAAGGCAGAATGTATAGAGGTTACGGGCAGAGGCTCTAGGAACAAAAGACCTGGGTTAAATCCTAACTCTGCGAACTCCTTATAGGACAACTTTGGACAAGTTACATAGCATCTCTCTGCCTCCATTTCTTCATCAAAGGGGATGGCACCACAATCTACCTTGAATGTATGGAGGAAGAATAAATGAGTTTATACATATATGTGTATGTGTGTATATATGTGTGTATGTGTGTATGTGTATGCACATGTGTGTATGTACGTGTGTATATGTATACGTGTGTATATGTATACGTGTGTATATGTATATGTGTGTATATGTATATGTGTGTATATGTATATACATATGAGAGAATTCAGAAAAATGACTGATACATACTAAGCACTCAGAATATTGTCTTTTTAGTAATATGCATGAAATAATAATCAGAAAAATACTCATACTAATAATGTTTTTAATTTTATGAGCATGTATTGCTTTTACTTTTTATTTTATTGGCTTGCTCAAGAATGACTTAGTGTGTGTATATATATACACTAAATGTATATATTTATATATTTTATATATTTTTTTTAATTTATTAATTTATTTATTTTTAATAGAGCGGTGGGTCTCGTTATGTTGCCCAGGGTGGTCGTGTACTCCTGGCTTCAAGTCATCCTCTCACCTCAGTCTCTAAAGCGCTGAGATTACAGGTGTGAGCCACTGCACTGGGCTGAGTAATTATTTTAAATTGTGGTAAAATATACGTGATATGAAATTTTACATAGCTTTTACAGTCATACAAAATATTAATAATGTTCAATTTCGGGAGCAAGAGAAAAACTCTCAGAATCTAGTATTATTGTAATCATTCCATGAGATTGAAATAGTGGTTTACCAGGTTGAAAAAACTAGCTGGGTATGCAGGACTGGGTTAGCAGTTTCTACCATGAAGCCTGTTCGAGGCACCAGGGTCTGTAGCTGCCTTTTACCTTTGTCCCTTGCTGCCTCCTCAGCTGAAGAATGGTGAGTAATTTATCCAATTTAAGTTTAAAATTGCCAGCCTGGGCAACATAGTAAGACCCTGACTCTACAAGAAATTTAAAAATTAACCTGGTATGATGGTGCACGCCTGTAGTCTCAGCTACTCAGAAAGAAAAGAAAGCAGAGAAAGGAAAGTGGGACCATGTGTTGAGGCCATAATATACAGTATGTATGATTCCACTGCCTTTTTTTTTTCCCCCCCCCAGACAGAGTCTTGCTCTGTCACCCAGGCTACAGTGCAATGGGGCAATCTTGGCTCACTGCAACCTCTGCCTCTCAGGTTCAAGCAATTCTCCTGCCTCAGCCTCCCAAGTAGCTGGGACTACAGGCACCTGCCACCACACCTGGCTAATTTTTGAATTTTTAGTAGAGATGGGGATTTCACCATATTGGCCAGGCTGGTCACAAACTCCTGACCTTGTGATTCGCCCACCTCGGCCTCCCAAAGTGCTGGGATTACAGGTATGAGCCACCGCACCCAGCCCCCGCCCTTCCCCCTTTTTTTAAAAAAAAGAGACGGGGTCTCACTCTGTCATCCAGGCTAGAGTACAGTGCCATGATTATAGCTCACTGCATGATCTATGGCCTAGGGTCAGGAGTTCAAGGTTACAGTGAACTAAGATCGAGCCACTGTACCCTAGCCTGAGTGACAGAGTAGGTTCTTGTCTCTAAAAAACTAACAATAAAAATTAGGCCAGGTGCAGTGGCTCACGCCTGTAATCCCAGCACTTTGGGAGGCCAAGACGGGCGGATCACCTGAGGTCAGAAGTTTGAGACCAGCCTGGCCAACATGGTGAAACCCTGTCTCTACTAAAAATACAAAAATTAGCCAGGCATGGTGGCTCATGCCTATAATCTCAGCTACTCAGGGGGCTGAGGCAGGAGAATTGCTTGAACCCAGGAGGCGGAGGTTGCAGTGAGCCAAGATCGTGCCACTGCACTCCAGCCTGGGTGACAGAGTGAGACTCTATCTCAAAAAACTAAAAATAAATAAATTTTTTTTTTTAAAAAAAAGCTAATAATAAAAATAAATTTAAAGTTGTTTTTAACTCAAGAGCAACTTTTTAAAAATTTCTTCTCTTCTCCCTCTGACTCAAGTTCCAAGGTTCAGTAGTTTTATTTATCTTCCAGCTGAAAAACTGGAAAAACAGTGCTGTGTTTACTTTAAAATAAATGCGTACACTGTCAGGCACAGCTGCTCAAGACCCACGGCCCATCCACCAGAACACTCTATCCTCACAGAGCGATGAGGGAGGAGGCCCACTGCTCATGACTGGCCCGTCTGTTCTTGGAATGTAAAGTGCTGTAACAACCCTCTGCTTAAAAGATTTTTAAATAAATAGGGGGTTGTTTTCTTTTTCTTTCTCTTTTTGAATCTGGTAGACACACATAAGGAAAGAGAAGAAACACACACAGAACATGGACAGCGTAAAGTACGGAGCTTTTCAAAATCAACTTCACCTTTCACGGCAGTGTGGGCACAGCAATTCTCAAATCGCCTTCTGTGCATTACAGATGTGAAGGAATTTGTAAATACATAAATAGTGTTGAGTGCCAGGGTTCTCATGAGAGTGGAGAAAGGTTAGGAAGAGCCCTGTGGAGCTAAGTTGGGATCGGTGGATTGGTGGCTTCAGTACAAATTCATAGTGTTTAATACACTAATTCGGAAGACAGGCACAGGACCACACGCCTGTAGTTCCAGCAACTCCAGAGGCTGAGGCAAGAGGATTGCTTGAGCCCAGGAGTTTGAGGCTACAGTGAGCTACGATCACACCACTGCACTGCAGCCTGGATGACAGAACAAGACCTTGTCTTAAAAAAACAAAACAAACAAACAAACAAAAAAAAGACCCACATTTGGGTATGGAAGGTACCTGACTTTTTTTCTCCCAAGTGGTTAGTTTAGTGGTTCTCAAACGAGTGTGTGTCTGAATCCCCTCGAGGGCTTGTTGGCCTGAGAATTTACACATCTGACATATTTCCTGGAGTTGCCTGTGCCGCTGGCCTCAGGATCACACTTCAAAAACCACTGGGTTAGCTGATGATCCTAATGCCACTTGTATGCCTTTCTCTTCTGATTTTAAATGCCATCTTTATCACATAGTAAATTTTATCTATATTGGATTATGTTGGGACAAAAATATATGATGGCGACATGTGAAAAGATACAGCAGCAAGCTTGAAGAGGCAGCCACTGGCCAAGCCAGAGATCATTTTAGCATCAAATCAACACCAGAGGCCAGGCACAGTGGCTCACAGCTGTAATCTTACAGCACTTTGGGAGGCCAAGGCAGAAGGATCACTAGAGCCCAGAAGTTTAAGAACAGCCTTGGGCAACACAGTGAAACCCTGTCTCCCTGTCTCTACAAATATACCAAAAAAAAAAAAAAAGTAGCCAGTGCACACCTGTAGTCCCAGCTACTCTGGAGGCTGAGGTGGGGGGATTGCTTGAACCTCAGGAAGCTGAGATTGCACTACCGCACTCCAGCCTGGGCGACAGAGCAAGACTCTGTCTAAAACAAACAAAAAACAACAACAACAACAAAAAAAGGCCGGGCGCAGTGGCTCACGCCTGTAATTCCAGCACTTTGCGAGGGCAAGGCGGGTGGATTAACTGAGGTCAGGAGTTCAAGACCAGCCTGACCAACATGGAGAAACCCCAACTCTATTAAAAATACAAATTAGCCGGGTGTAGTGGCGCATGCCTGTAATTCCAGCTACTCGGAAAGATTAGGCAGGAGAATTGCTTGAACCCGGGAGGCAGAGGTTGCGATAAGCAAAGATCGCATCATTGCACTCCAGCCTGGGCAACAAGAGCGAAACTCCATCTCAAAACAAAACAAAAAAAAGTTACACCAGAAACAAGTTATAACCCATGGAATAAAATCTGAACCCACAAGTAGAAGCTGATAATACATACCTACACGCATGCATACAGGAAAAGGGAAAGCCCTTCTTTGCACTATGCCAATTAATAAAGGCAGAAGGAAGGATGGAATTCAAAAATAAAAATGTATAGGCATCAGAGTAAAATCACTGGATGCAGAAACTAGCAGGTAAAGGTGTGATGAGGAATAGATATTTACATAGTCTCAAAGTATCTCCCTGTAAATTATAATACCTTTTCATTGTCAAGGGGAAACAGTAATTTTGCAGTAGAAAAACCTGGCAGACAGCACCCTAACTAAGTGATGAAAGTTAATGGCATCAATAATAAAACAAGCTGAGTCACGTGCTTCCAGATATGCTGCACTGAGAAGAACACAAAGTCACTCCTGGGTGTTCCTGCCAAGAATGCACACTCTGAATCTAACCATGAGGAAAAGCAGACGGCCCCAAGTTGAGGGGAATCTGCCAAATAATGTTTAAAATTTAGCTGGGCAGGGTGGCACACATCTGTGGTCCCAACTGAGAGGCCAAAGTGGGAGGATTGCTTGAGCCCAGGAGATAGAGGCTGCAGTGAGCCGTGTTCATACCACTGCACTCCAGCCTGGGCGACAGAGCAAGACTCTGTCTCAATTTAAAAAAAAAAAAAAAACTAAACTAAAAAAACATAGGGGTTGGGGGCAGGCACAGTGGCTCATGCCTGTGATCTTAGCATTTTGGGAGGCCGAGGCGGGCAGGTTACCTGAGGTCAAGAGTTCAAGACCAGCCTGGCCAATATGATGAAACCCCATCTCTACAAAAATTAGCTGGGCATGATGGCGGTGCCTGTAATCCCAGCTACTCGGGAGGCTGAGGTGGAAGAATCGCTTGAACCCAGGAGGCGGAGGTTGCAGTGAGCCAAGATCATGTCATTGCACTCCAGCCTGGGTGACAGAAAGATACTCCATCTCAAAAAAAAAAAAAAAAAAAGCGGTCTGTACTCTTCAACAATGCCAATGTCATGAAAGACATAAATACCCTAAGGAACTGATCCAGATCTGGATTTGAAGAGACAGGACAACTAAACACTGCATCTTGCATGAGGTCCTGGACTGTGACAGCTGGGAAATCTGAATTAGATTAACAATACTGCAAAAATGGTAAATTTCTTAGTTTTGTTAATTGTACTATAGTATCCTTCTCCTTTAGGAACTAGACACATCAGTAGTTAGGGATAAAAGAAACTCGAGGTTTGTAATTTACTCTAAAATGGCTCAGAAGAACACAGTGAAAGCAAATGTAGCAAATTTTAACAGTTGGGTGAAGGACACTGAGGAGTTCTTTGTTCTATTCTTGTAACATTTCTCTGAATTTGAATTTTTTATGTTTTTGAGACTGGGTCTGGCTCTGTCATCCAGACTAGAGTGCAGTGACACAATCACAGCTCACTGCAGCCTCTAAGTGCTGAGCTCAAGTGATCCTCCCACCTCAGCCTCCCAAGTAGCTGGGACTACAGTTGCATGCCACCATAGCCAGCTATTTTCTTCATTTTTATTTTTGTAGAGAGGGGGTCTCACTATAATACTGAGGCTGGTCTCAAACTCCTGGGCCCAAGCGGTCCTCCCACTTCAGCCTCCCAAGTAGCTGGGACTACAGTTGCATGCCACCATGCCCAACTATTTTCTTCATTTTTATTTTTGTAGAGACTGGGTCTCACTATAATACTGAGTCCGGTCTCAAACTCTTAGGCTCAAGAGGGCCTCCCACCTCAGCCTCCCAAAGTGTGGGGAGGTATGAGCCACCACATCCTGCTATTTTTTATTTTTTGTAGAGATGGGGGGTGGCATGGGTCTCACTGTGTTGCCCAAGCTGGTCTTGAACTCCCACACTCAAGCAATCCTCCTGCCTTAGACTCCCAAAATGCTGGGATTACAGGTGTGAGCCACCGCACCTAGCCTGAAATTACTTAAAAATAAAAAAACTGGGGAGGGAAAAAACCTACTTCAAGCTATATTCACCTCCTTGAAAAGAGGAGATTCTGGGAAAGCCAAAGTCTGCAGTGTTCCTGGGGAGAGCTGCAGGAGCTGGGAGCTACAAGAGGAAATTGAGTATTAGACCCTACCTGCTAACAATATAGGGAGAAATTAAGAGCAGCCAGTGGGTGGGGACAGATGAAACATGCTGGTAAGTCTTGAAGCTGCATTATGAAAATTATGTTTGAAAATTCCGGCCGGGCACACTGTCTCACACCTATAATCCCAGCACTTTGGGAGGCCGAGGCAGGCAGATCACTTGAGGTCAGAAGTTCGAGACCAGCCTGGCCAACATGGTGAAACCCCATCTCTACTAAAAATAGAAAAACTAGCTGGGCATGGTGGTATGCACCTGTAATCCCACCTGCTCAGGAGGCTGAGGCAGGAGAATTGCCTGAACCTGGGAGGCAGAGGTTGCAGTGAGTGGAGATTGTGCCACTGCACTCCAGTCTGGGCAACAGAGCGAGACTCTGTCTCAAAAAGAAGAAAGAAAAAGAAAATTCCTCTAGTAAAAAGATGTTAAGGCCGGGCGCAGTGGCTCACGCCTGTAATCCCAGCACTTTGGGCAAGGCAGGCAGATCACAAGGTCAGGAGATCGAGACCATCTAGCTAACACAATGAAACCCCATCTCTACCAAAAAAAATACAAAAAATTAGCCAGGCATGGTGGCAGGTGCCTGTAGTCCCAGCTACTCAGGAGGCTGAGGCAGGAGAATGGCGTGAACCTGGGAGACGGAGCTTGCAGTTAGCCGAGATCGTGCCATCGCACTCCAGCCCAGGGGACAGAACGAGACTCCGTCTCAAAAAAAAAAAAAAAAAGATATTAAAAACTCAATTGGCAATATCAAAAACTGGGTTCTACCCAGACATGACTAGAACTACCTTTAAGAGCCAAATCAGCACTTTTGGGCAAGCCTTCTTTGCAGCCATGGCCAGGGCAATGTCCCCAAAGAGACAGACAGCCCAGGTTGACCATCCGCCACTGCGGGAGTTGAGTGAAACCCTCCATTACAGCATCCCTCTACCAAAGGGAGGCAGAAAACAGCCAGCTGAGTTTCCCAGCCAATGTCCAAGTCCACCCAGGGGAAACAAGGGAGCAAATGAAAGAACAAATTCTGTCCGTGGAAGAGGAGAATGTCAGTTAGGGCAACCACTGTCCATCAGGTCCTTCCCCAGGAAAAGATGCTGCGGGAAGACTAGGCCACAGTGAGAGGAGTTACCTAACGCACTGTGACCAAACAGCTGTATGCACGATTTGACACCACTCTGCAAGCATTGTCAGCCCAGCAGTTCCATACCAAGAGCAAGGGGCAGGACCTTGGGGCTGAAATGTCCCATGTTAACGACAGCTTCCCCACTCCACCAACCTCAAAGCTTCTTTCTTTTCTTTCCTTCTTTCTTTTTTCTTTCTCTCTCCCCTCCCTCCCTCCTTCCCTCCCATCCTTCCTTCCTATCTCTCTCTCTCTCTGTCTCTCTCTCTTTCTCTTTCTGACAGAGTTTCGCTCTTGTCACCCAGGCTAGAGTCCGATGGCGCAATCTCGATTCACTGCAACCTCTGCCTCTTGGGTTCAAGTGATTCTCCTGCCTCAGCCTCCCGAGTAGCTGAGATCACAGATATGCATCACCAAGTCTGGCTAATTTTTTGTATTTTTAGTAGAGACAGGGTTCCACCATGTTGGTCAGGCTGGTCTTGAACTCCTGACCTCAGGTGATACACCCACCTTGGCCTCCCAAAGTGCTGGGATTACAGGCATGAGCCACCGTGCCTGGACACCCTCAAAGCTTCTGCATTTGTCTCATCCTAGAATTCCCTCCTGAAACAATCTCAGAACTGCCTTCCCTTTAGGCAAGACGGTCTCGCATCAGGAAACAGGGTCTCTGTGGTCCGTCTCTGAGATTCAAACCTCCCCATCTTAGGGAAGATTTGCAATTACCAGAAATAACCTTGCTCTGAATAGAAGGCTTTATGAAACGTGGCTGGAATGTTAGGTCCATGGGCTACGTACGCCACAGTCGTCCTAGAAGATTTGTTTTTCTAAGAAAAAGCCCACTGCCCTGTTGCGATCCACATTTTCCAACAGACTCTGATCTGATTTGCCTGCTGCCCAACCCAGCCACACGCACAATGTACTACGGCTGGTGCCAGCAACAGCAGCAATAGCTACAACCAATACCACAAACAATATAACCACTGGAAAACATAGAAAACAACCACTTAAATAACTCTGGGTTTGAAGATAAAATCACAACAGTAATTACAAACGAGCAGAGCACAGTAAAATTTACGAGATGGCAAATTGGCACAACACTAGAAAACTGATGGTGTCTACTAAAGCTAAGCATACAACCACCTTATGAACCAAAGCTCCTAGATGTGTACATACACAACAGAAAAGCATGTGTGTGTCCTTCAAAATACATGTCCAAAGAGTGTTTGTATCAGCTTTGTTCATGATGGCCAAAAACTGGAAACAACTCAAATATCTACCAGTAGGAGAATGGAGAAATAGATTATGGTGTATTCATAAAACAGAATACTACACCCAAATACAAAGACAGGTCATGGCCAGGCACAGTGGCTTATGCCTGTAATCCCAACACTTTGGGAGGCCAAGGCAGGCAGACCACCTGAGGTCAGGAGTTCGAGACCAGCCTGGCCAACATAGCGAAACCCCGTCTCTACTAAAAATACAAAAATTAGCCAGGCATGGTGGCAGGTGCCTGTAATCCCAACTATTCAGGAGGCTAAAGCAGGAGAATTGCTTGAACCCGGGAGGTGAAGGTTGCAGTGAGCCAAGACAGAACCATTGCACTCCAGCCTGGGCAAAAAGAGTGAAACTCCATCTCAAAAACAAAAAAACAAACAAACAAAAAAATCAAAGACAGGCCAGGCATGGTGGCTCATGCCTATAATCCCAGCATTTTTGGAGGCCAAAGTGGAAGAATCACTTAAGATCAGCCTGGGCAATATAGTGAGAGCCCATCTCTATTAAAAAAAAAAAAAAAGGACAGACTGTTTACACATGCAAAAAAATGGTCATATATCTTTAATCTCAAAGATAGAAAATGAAAAGCCAGGCATGACAAAACATACTGCATGTTCTCACTAATATGAAATTCAATACTAGGCATAGCTAAATAATAGTGATAGAAGTTAGAAGAGTGGTTATTTCAGGGAAGAGAAATTAACTAGAAGGGACAATGGGAAATTTCTGGGGATGCTAGAAATATTCTGTGTCTTGATGTGGGTGATGATTACACAGCTGTGGACCATGTACATACTCAAGTTGTAACACTAAGAATGTTTGGGGTTTGTTTTTTTGTTTGTTTGTTTGGTTTGTTTCTTTGTGATAGGGTTTTGCTCTGTCACCCAGGCTGGAGTGCAGCATGATCACAGCTTACTGCAGCCTCCATCTCCCGGACTCAAGCCATCCTCCCACCACCGCCTCTCAAGTAGCTGGGACTACAGGTGTGCAACACCACACCTGGCTAATTTTTTTTTATTATTTCTTTTTTGTAGAAACAGGGTCTTACTATGTTGCCCAGACTGGTCTCAAATTCCTGAGCTCAAGTGATCCTACCACCTCAGCGTCTCAAAGTGCTAGGATTACAGACATTAGCCACTGTACCTGGCTTCTCTTTTTTTTTTTGAAGAAAGAGTCTTGCTGTGTCGCCCAGGCAGGAGTGGAGTGTCACAATAACAACTCGCAGCAGCCTCAGCCTCCTGGGCTCAAAGCAATCCTCCCAACTCAGCCTCCCAAGTAGCTGGGACCACAGGCACACGCCACCACACCTAGCTAATTTTTTTTATTTTTTGTAGAGATGGGTTTTCACTGCTACATTGAAAGAAAAAAAAGTCAATATCCAGGGGGAAAATTCAAAGACAAGTACAAAGCAAACATGTTTTCATTATTAAACAAAAATGGACAAAGATAGACCGGGAGCGGTGGCTCATGACTATAATCCCGGCAGTATGGGAGACTGAGGCAGGTGGATTACCTGAGGTCAGGAGGTCGAGACTAGCCTGGCCAACATGGTGAAACCCCATCTCTACTAAAAATATAAAATTAGCTGGGCATGGTGACATGTGTGTGTAACCCCAGCTACCCGCTATTCGGGAGGCTGAGGCAGGAGAATCACTTGAACCCAGGAGGCAGAGGTTGGAGTGAGCAAAGATCATGCCATTGCACTGCAGCCTGGGCAAAAAGAGATAAACTCCATCTCAAAAGAAAAAAAAAAAAAAGACAAAGATAAATGCAGTAAGCTTTCCACGTGAAAAGCTATAAATGAATACATAAATAAAACAGATCTAGAGAAAATAGTAGAAAAATAAAGCTAAAGACAGAAATTAATATTACAAAATATGGTATATCTGACAAATCGAAGAAATTGTTTTATGTAAAATAAATTTAAAAGCAAAAATTAAAACCAAAAATGTTTAACTTAGTCAAGAAAAAAACTGGGGAAACACACAAATAGCAAAAACTTAAAGTAAGAAATACTAGAGACGTTTTTAAACTGAGAATGATATTTAAAACCCTTATTCTAATAAATGTGAAAATCTCATGAACCGATTTTCTCAGAAAAAAATGAGTTAACAAAATTGAGTTAAGACGAAACAAAAAAGCTGAACAAACCAGGAATTATGAGGGGGAAAACTGAAAAAAAAAGTCATCAAAGAATTATTTCAAAGCAAGATGCCAGACCCAGTTGGTTTTATGGGTGAGCTCTTTGCTGCACTCATGGAACAGATAATTCCCATGTTATAGAGCCTGTTCCCAAAGTTGGAAAGCACATCAATTTACTTTATAAAATTAGCTTGGCCTTGATTCCAAAGCTGACAAAAATAGACCAAAGCTACAGACAAATACCACTAATGAATACAGATGGAAAACCCCAATATAAAATATTAACAAACAATTCTAACAAAATTTTCAAGGAATAGTCTACCTTGAGCGACTAGGTATATTCTAGAAATTGTAAGATAATTACTATTAGGAAATTAATACAATAGATTTTTAAAAATCTTTTCTAGAGACAGGGTCTCACTCTGCTGCCCAGTCTAGAGTGCAGTGGCACAGTCATAGCTCACCGCAGCCTCAGAATCCTGGACTCAAGTGATCCTCCTGCCTCAGTCACCCAAGCAGGTGGGACTACAGGTGTACACCATCACACCTGGCGAATTTTTTTTTTAATTTTTAGTAGAGACAGGGTCTTGCTATGTTGTCCTGTCTGGTCTTGAACTACTGGCCTCGAGTGATCCTTCTGCTTCAGCCTCTCAAAGTGCTGAGATTACAGGTAGGAGCCACTGTGCCCAGTCGTGAAAATTAATATAATAATTTAAAGATGAAAAATCATATCATCATTCCAACAGTTGCTTAACAGATATTTGATAAAAAGTCAACACCCAACCTGGGCAACACAGTGAGATACCATCTCTTAAAAAAAAAAAAATTAAATTAGTAACACACCTATAGTCCCAGCTACTCCAGAGACTGAGACGGGAGGACTGCTTGAGCCTGGGAGGTAGAGGCCACAGTGAATGGTGATCACGCCACTGCACTCCAGGCTGGGCAACAAAGCAAGACCCGGTCTCAAAAAAAACTCAACATCCTTCCTGACTTTTTTTTTTAACCTGCAATGATTAATAAGTCAAAAAGATTCCCAGTCAGAAAGGTGCCAAAAATAAAATAAAAAAAGAAGAATAAAGAAAAAGGCTACTAATACCCAACCTTACACCTAGAAGTGATTTACTAAAGGGCATTTCTCTATCACCACTAAAACAGAAAGTTTTATGCAAAGCAACTAACACAAAATAGAAACATAATTATCTCTTAGGATTAACAAAATTATCAGTGTCACAACTCACATAAAAGTCTACCAAGCAGGCCAGGCGCAGTGGCTCACGCCTGTAATCACAGCACTTTGGGAGGCCGAGGTGGGCAAATCACCTGAGGTCAGGAGTTCCAGACCAGCCTGGCCTTCATGGTGAAACCCTGTCTCTACCAAAAATAAAAAATTAGGTATGGTGTCGGGCGCCTGTAATCCCAGCTACTTGGGAGGCTGAGACACGAGAATCGCTTGAACCCAGGAGGTGGAGGTCGCAGAGAGCCAAGATCATGCCACTGTACTCCAGCCTGGGTGACAGTGTGAGACTCCATCTCAAAAAAAAAAAAAAAAAAAAGTCTACCAAGCAAACTCAAAAGAAACTACTGCAAACCTATACTAAAGAACTCAGTAAACTGACAGATTACAAAGAAAATGCAGAAACAGCCGTCTACCAACAATACTGAGTTAGAAGACAGAATAAGAAAAGATCCCACTGAAAATAATATCAAAGCTTTTTAAAATTTAAAGTGGAATCTATTTAAAGATAACTTCAAAATTATTTGAATTAATTTAGAAACATTCCATGTTCCTAGGTGGGGAGATTCAGTATGAAAATTCCCCATTACATTAACTTTACATATGACAGGACTCCGTAAAATCTCAAGAAATTTTTTTGGAGTGCATGGGGAGTATGAAGAGGGGAGAGTCTGACGAAATTGTTAAGGTTCATCTAGTGATGTGATGTATGCAAAGAAAAGAAGCAAGAAGACTTTGGGAAAAAAAGAGAAACTTAACTGCCAGGTATTAAAACATAATTTTACAACAGCTTAGACAGAGTGATTTGGAAAGGCTAATAAAACAATAGATTAAATGGAAAGTCCCTAAGCAGGCCCAAGTACACATATGTTTTTAATATAAGCTGAAGCAACTCAAGTCATTTGGGAAATAGATGGATTATTCAATAAGTAGTGCTAAACCAATCAGTTACATATTAGGGAAAAAAATAAATTAGATCCCTACTCATACTGGGCACAAAAATAAACTCATTTGGATGCAGAATTACATGTGAAAAAATAAAATCATAAAGACCTAGGGAAAAACAGAGGTGACCATTTACCTCATCTCAGAAGGGGGAATGCCTTCCAAAGCATGAAAGAAAATGCTGAAAACATAAAGGGTGACAGATTGGACTACAAAAAGTTAAAAACATACTAAGTTAGAATGCAAAAGAAAAATGGGAAAAACATTTACCAATGGTAAGACGAAGAATAATAACCTTAACATATAAAGAGTTATTTCAACACCAAAAGAGAAAAATGCACACTTCAATATAAAAATGAGCAAAGGACATGAATAGGGCAATAAACACTTTTTTTAATCATTCAGTATCCTTCAACAAATCATAGCTTTAAAAAATAGGGTGGAGGCTGCTCTGCCTATGGAGTAGCCATTCTTTATTCCTTTACTTTCTTTTTTTTTTTTTTTTTTTGAGACAGAGTCTTGCTCTATCATCCAGGCTGGACTACAGTGGCACAATCTCAGCTCACTGCAACCTTCGCCTCCCAGGTTCAAGTGATTCCCCCGCCTCAGACTCCTGAGTAGCTGGGATTACAGGCACTCGCCACCACACCCAGCTAATTTTTGCATTTTTAGTAGAGACAAGGTCTCACTGTGTTGGCCAGGCTAGTCTCGAACTCCTGGCCTCAGGTGATCAATCCGCCTCTGCCTCCCAGTGCTGGGATTACAGGTGTGAGCCACCACGCCCTGCCTTCCTTTACTTAATAAATCTGCTTTCACAAAAAAAAAAAAAAAAAATTAGGGTGGAAGTAGGGGACCTCAGAGATAGAACAATCAATGAATGGAC
Organism: Macaca nemestrina; assembly: GCF_043159975.1. NCBI lineage: Eukaryota > Metazoa > Chordata > Mammalia > Primates > Cercopithecidae > Macaca > Macaca nemestrina. The sequence goes on along the minus strand of NC_092142.1, from coordinate 68,929,824 downwards.
ATTCCCAAACCCAGGTTCAAGCAAACCAAATGTAAAACTGAAAAACGACATGTTTGAGAAAAATGGTGAAACTATGAACAGGTTATTGGACATAAATAGGAATTCATGTCACTATTGCTAGATGTGATAATGATATGGTAATTGTGTAAGATAATGTTCTTTTTTTTATGTAAATGTTTCAAAGTAAAAAAAAAAATAGAAAAAAGTAGAATTAAAATAAAGAAAATGTCCTGTTTTAACAAGATGCATGCTGAAGAATCTAGGATAATATGTCAGGACATCTAGAATATACTTTAAAATACTTCTTAGTGAAAGGCCAGGAGATCAGAGCAAAAGAGTAAAAAATAAGAAAATAAAAATAATTCATCCAAAAAGAAAAAGAAAAAGAAAATCCATCATAATGTTGATAGTTATCAAATAGGAAAAAAAAAAGGTGGTTTTCTTTTTTTACAAGTAATATCCAATATATGCCAAGGTACAATACAGACCAGCAATTTCAGCCACTGCTGATGGGAAGGTAAATTGTACAGGTCTCTTAAGTATCCTTTATTTGAAATGCTTGGGACTGGAAGTGTTTCAGATTTCAGATTTTGGTATATTTGCACATACATAATAAGATATCTTGGGCCAGATGCGGTGGTTCATGTCTATAATCCCAGCACTTTGGAAGGTCAAAGTGGGCAGATTACTTGAGGTCAGGAGTTTGAGACCAGTCTGGCCAACATGGTGAAACCCTGTTTCTACTAAAAATACAAAAATTAGCTGGGCATGGTGACAGACACCTGTCATAATCCTAGCTACCTGGGAGCCTGAGGCAGGAGAATCACTTGAACCCAGGAGACAGGGGTTGCAGTAAGCTGAGATCGCGCCACTGCACTCCAGCCTGAGAGACAGAGCAACACCCTGTCTCAAAAAAACAAAGGAAAGGAAAGAAAAGAAAAATCTTCTGATGCGTGTTACAACACGAATAAGCCTTGAGGACATTATGCTGACTGAAATAAGTCAGTCATAAAAGGACAAATACTGTATGGTTCCACTAACATAAGCTACCTGGAAAAGTCAAATTCACAGAAGCAGAAAGTAGAGGGGTAGCTGCCAGGGGTTGGTGTGACAGGAGGAGAGGCAGTCATGGTTTAATGGGCACGGAATTTGAGTTTTGCAAGGTGAAAAGAGTTCTGGAGATGGATTGTGGTGACGGCTGTACAACAAGGTGAATGTACTTAACACTACTAAACTACACCTAAAACTTATAAACAAGATTAATTTTACATCATGTGTATTTTATCACAACTAAAAATAAATGGCCGGGCGCGGTGGCTCAAGCCTGTAATCCCAGCACTTTGGGAGGCCAAGACGGGCGGATCACGAGGTCAGGAGATCGAGACCATCCTGGCTAACACGGTGAAACCCCGTCTCTACTAAAAAAAGTACAAAAAACTAGCCGGGCGAGGTGGCGGGCGCCTGTAGTCCCAGCTACTCGGGAGGCTGAGCCAGGAGAATGGCGTAAACCCGGGAGGCGGAGCTTGCAGTGAGCAGAGATCCGGCCACCGCACTCCAGCCTGGGTGACAGAGCGAGACTCCGTCTCAAAAAAAAAAAATTTAAAAAAAAAAATAAAAATAAATAAATAAATAAATATAGGCCGGGCATGGTGGCTCACGCCTGTAATAACCCAGCACTTTGGGAGGCCGGGGCGCGCGGATCACAAGGTCAGGATATCGAGACCAGCCTGGCCAACATAATGAAACCCTGTCTCTACTAAAAATACAAAAATTAGCCAGGCATGGTGGTGGGCGCTTGTAGTCCCAGCTACTCGGGAGGCTGTGGCAGGAGAATCGCTTGAACCCAGGAGGCGAAGGTTGTGGTGAGCCAAGATTGCGCCACTGCACTTCAGCCTGGGCAACAGAGCAAGACTTCATCTCAGAAAATAAATAAATAAAAACAAAGATATATTGATACATTTTTAAAGAGAAAAAGGCATATTGCAAAATATATTCATGTATAACCTCAATTTAGTTTCACTGATGTCATAAACATCAATGTATGTCTACAAACATAAAAGAAGATCAGAACAAGGATCTGAGGGGAAAAAATTATTTAAAAGATAAAAAGCTCAAAAATGTATACGTCAAAATGTTAACAATAGTCAGGAATAGTGATGCACGCCTGTGGTTCCAGCTACTCCGGAGGCTGAGGCAAAAGATGGCTTGAGGCTGGGAGTGTGAGGCTACAGTGAGCTGTGACCGTGCCTGTAAACAGCCACTACACTCCAGCCTGAGCAATATAGCGAGATCCCATCTCAATTTAAAAATTAATTAATTGGGCCGGGCGCGGTGGCTCACGCCTGTAATCCCAGCACTTTGGGAGGCCGAGGTGGGCAGATCACAAGGTCAGGAGATCGAGACCATGGTGAAACCCCGTCTCTACTAAAAATACAAAAAATTAGCCGGGCGCGGTGGCGGGCGCCTGTAGTCCCAGCTGCTCGGGAGGCTGAGGCAGGAGAATGGCGTGAGCCCGGGAGGTGGAGCTTGCAGTGAGCCGAGATCACGCCACTGCACTCCAGCCTGGGCGACAGAGCGAGACTCCGTCTCAAAAAAAAAAAAAAAAAAAAATTAATTAATTGGCCAGACGCAGTGGCTCACATCTGTAATCCCAGCACTTTGGAAGGCCAAGGCAGGCGGATCACTTGAGCTCAGGAGTTCCAGACCATCCTGGCAACATAATGAGACCTACTCTCTATTAAAAATATGAAATACAGCCAGGCCATGGTGGTGTGTGCCTGCAGTCCCAGCTACTAGGGGGTGAGGGCTGAGGTGGGAGGATCACTTGAGCCCAGGAGCAGAGGCTGCAGTGAGCCGAGATCGCACCACCGCACTCCAGCCTGAGTGACAAAGTGAGAAACCTGTCTCAAAAAATAAATAAATAAAATATAAAAATAAAAATTAATTAATTAAAGTAAAATCCCTCTTTTTTTTTTTTTTTTTGAGACTTGCTCTGTCACCCAGGGTGGAGTGCAATGGTGCAATCTCGGCTCACTGGAACCTCCACCCCCCAGGTTCAAGCGATTCTCCTGTCCCAGCATCCTGAGTAGCCAGGATTACAGAGCCTACCACCATCCCCAGGTAATTTTTGTATTTTTTTTAAGTAGAAACAGGGTTTTGCCATGTTGGCTAGGCTGGTCACAAACTCCTGACCTCAGGTGATCCACCGACCTCAGCCTCCCAAAGTACTGGGATTACAGGCATGAGCCACCACACCCAGCCATAAAATTGCTTTTAAAAAAATATTAAGAATAACTATCAGGCTGGGCACAGTGGCTCACGCCTGTAATCCCAACACTTTGGGAGGACGAGGCAGGCGGATCACCTGAGGTCAGGAGTTCAAGACCAGCCTGGCCAACATGGTGAACCCTCATGTCTACTAAAAATACAAAAATTAGCTGGGAATGGTGGCACACAGCTGTAATCCCAGCTACTTGGGAGGCTGAGGTAGTAGGATTGCTTGAACCTGGGAGGTGGAGGTTGCAATAAGCCAAGATTGTGCCACTACACTCCAGCCTGGGCAACAAAGTAAGACTCCATCTCAAAAAAAAAAAAAAGAAAAGAAAGAAAAGAAAAAACAGTACAGTAACTATTACTAAGTGCTGTGATTATGGGCAAATTTTGTTTTCTTTGTGTATCCATGTGCTTTTCTGTAGCTCACAATTTCTCCGAGGACTTTTGCTAACTGAAAGCAAAAGCATATTGGCTGGGCAAATGAAGAAGAAAAAAGGACCCTCATGCTGGTTGTTGCATCCTAATGTGAGGCTATCCACAAGTAGATTTCCAAATACTGAAATAAATAGAATTCTCCCTGATGATCAAATTACAAAAGGCTGGCTGGGGTTTGGGAAAATAAACACCAACTCAGAAGACAAAGCAATCAGGGAGTTCTCTGCAGGATTAAAGTGGAGGCACATCTCTGGTTTTAAACAGTTCCTCGGGCCAGAATGGGTTCAGCACATCTCCATGTGCCCAGCAGAAAAGAAAAGACCAGAGGAGGCTCAAAGACCTTTCAAGTGGCCCATTGCTTAAAAGGAAAGGCTTGGAGAGAAAAGAAAGACTCTTAAATGAATGCAACACGCTCGCTAGGACGCAATGCTCCCTGCCCCCACTTCTCTCTTAAGCTACATCCACTTTCAGAAAATACTTTCTAGACATCAAGAGAAAAAGGAGCCTTTCTTAACATGCCATTCATTCGCCACATATGGTACCACTCTGAATAGAGGCCTTATGAAGGAGGGTCCAATACCACAGCCATGGGCCATGCCACTGACCACAAACAGCAATAAATAGATGAGGATTTATATGTCTGTGACGTAGAGGCACGTTGGCTAATTCAGATGGCGCGTCCATCACGTTCTAACATCCAGTAAATGTTTACTGAATGCCAAGTAAGCACAGGGCACTATTTGTAAAACTATCCCAGACACACACGTGCACACACGCACACAGGCACGCACACACACACATATACGTATATACACAGCTCCTTTGTTCTGTTTTAGGGCTGAGGCTAGAAAAGCAATGATTTAGGCTAGAGGCATTTGACAGTTTCATTCAACATATCACACATCTCCTGCAACGGGAAGAGCAGCAAAGGCAGACAGAAAGTTTCCAGTCCCTAAGGAAGGGTCAAGGGCAACACACCACTGCATCCCATTGCTACAGGCCCTGGACAGAGAGGGCTAAACTCTGCAGTGGAGGCAGAGAGGAGCCCTCAGCCTTCCTAAAACTCCAAATTCAGCATCCAAGGAGAACAGAGGTACCGCAGCCCCAGTCCTGGGGGAAACTGCAACACCAGGTTGATGTGCCAGGTCCTCCCATCCCCATCAATGAATCACGTCGGCACCCCCTTCATCATACGTACTTTTGCCCCCATTGTTCTTCAAGACGTTGGAGAGGTTGACAGACGCGGTGCCTAGCAGTTCATTTCTCAAGGTATGGCAGCTCCAGACCTTTAAATCTAAATGACTCTGGGCCGTGACATTCCTGGAAAACAAATACCGGATTCATTACATCCAAGCAGATCATTCCTATAACTTAGAAGAAAACATTTAAACTAAACTGCTGACATCTTGGGGAGGGGGAACCAAAACAGGCAGACACCCACATATTTCCTTTCCCCCACAAAAGCTGACCCTGTAACCCTCTAGCTAATAATGAACGCTCTATGAGCTCAATGGTGCAGGAACGCCTAAAGAGAGGCACGTTGGGTACCATAGGCAGAAAAAGTCGGAGGTGCCACCGGGAATCTGTACCTCCTACAACCCCCTCGGAGCACCCTCTCTCTTTCCCCATCTTGTTGCATTCAAGAAGAAGGGGCTTTCTCTTACAAAATGATGATCTCATTCCAGAGAAGCTCAGAGCTCCCAATGCGCTTTGCAGTCTTCTTGGTCTCGCTGACGAGTCCATCCACCGCCACCTCCACATAGGAGTTAATTCGAGGTTGACGATTATGCACCTTGGGCTTTGCGGACACCACTGGGAAAGAAAGAAAAAGTCAAAGATGAGTCCCAGGGCTCCCAGATGCCCCCCTGTGGCAGATGTTCTGACTCTTTTTTGTTATTTCTTTAAAAAATAAATCAATACTTTAATTTTTGTCTTGATTCTAAAAACTTTTTAAAGAAACGTGAATACACACACCAAAAAAATATGAAGTGTAAGAAAAAAAAAAATCATCCCTAATCTGAAACCACTGGGATAATTGCCGGTGACCATCATTACCAATTCACCATAAACTGCCTTCCAGATTTTCATCTCTTACTGCTTCAATTCTTTAAAAATTCTTCGCCCCCATAAGTCACTCTTAAATGACTGCAATATAAGCTCATAATAGGTATATGTTAACTATTCTTTCATTGTCGAATAGAATGCTTGCAATTGTTCGCTCTGGGGAAATTATCATGAACACACACATCTGCATGCCTTTCTTGAATATTCCTCCAAAGGATATGAACACTTTTTAAAGTTCTTAAAACTGCCCATTCCTTTCCAAGAAAGGTAAAACCCATTGAGCCTCCCATCAGTGCTACAGGAGTATATTCATTTCACCAGACATCACAGAGGGCTAAGGGATATGCTCATTCACTTTTTGCAAATCACATGAGTTAAAAACGCACAGTGTAAAGATTACAGCTAAGGCCGGGCATGATGGCTTATGCCTAGCACCCCAGCACTTTGAGAGGCCAAGGTGGGAGGACTGCTTCAGCTCAAGAGTTCAAGACCAGCCTGGGAACATAACAAAATTTATAATTTTTCTTTTTTTTTTTCTGAGATAGAGTTTCGCTCTTGTTGCCTGGGCTGGAGTGTAATGCCGCGATCTCATCTCACGGCAACCTCTGCCTCCCAGGTTCAAGTAATTCTCCTGCCTCAGCCTCCTGAGTAGCTGGGATTACAAGTGCCCGCCACCATGCCTAGCTAACTTTTTGTATTTTTAGTAGAGAAGGAGTTTCACCATGTTGGCCAGGCTGGTCTCGAACTCCTGACCTCAGATGATCTGCCTACCTCAGCTTCCCAAAGTGCTGGGATTACAGGTGTGAGCCACCACACCTGGCCAATTTATAAATTTTAATTGAAATAAAGATAATATTTAAGATTTTATGAGTATTCATTAAAGACCCTCTACCATGTGCACACATTATCTAACTGAATCCTCACAACAAACCCATGAGGCAGGGAATATACCATCGCCCCATTTTACCCAGGAGAAAACAGACTTGAGAGGCGAGGTCACTGCCCCAGGCTACATAGCCAGGGAGCTACAAGCCACACTGGGCACCCAGCCGGCCTGATTCCACACCATGCTGCATATCATTATTGAATTTTACTTATTTGTTCTATTGCTGTTCTTCGATTACCAGTGAGGTTGAATATTTTTGCCATGTGTCATTAGCCATCTACATTTCTTCTTCCGCTCATAGCCTTCATGTAGCAACAATTTTGATGTTCATTTGAGACCAGGAAGCCAAAGACTCACGGAGCACAAAGCCACGCAAGCCTCACGCCGAGGAAGTAGACAGACATCCTAGTGTATATTACCCCTGATGGAAGCGCCAGGTCGCTACGGTACAACACATCTAGACGTCTCCCATCCTGCGCCAAATCAGAGATACAACTGATGCTCCCTTGCCCCTAATGGCAAGTCTATCCTAGCCTGAGCTTCCCTGTTTGAGTACAAGCAAATCTATCCCTCCCAGACTCTTCTGAAAGGTGACAGTCCTACAATGGTGTCTACAACTTAGCAAAGGCCAAATTCGCCTTCAGATTTTTTATAGCAGTAAATGTCTTCCCCAGGCCCCAAAGGAACGGAAGGGAAGAAGGCAACAGATAAAAAAATCAGCTGTGGCTAAGATTCAGAAGCGACAAAGGAACAGTACTATGTGGTACTGAGGGATGGCCCAGGGTAGAAAAATGAGGTGCAGTGATTTACACAGGGACCAAGGTTAACTGAGGCCACCTGGTGGTAAGAGCATGGATCTACATGCCTTTAAAAAAACAGGGACTACAAATGGTGCACGACTTAGGACGTTTGACTTTACAATGGTGCGAAAGCGATATGCATTCAATAAAAACTGTACTTTAAATTTTGAATTTTGGTCTTTTGGCAGAATAGTCATATGCGGTACTACTGGGCAGCGGCAGTGACCCGCAACACCAGTCAGCCACGTGATCACAGGGGCAAACAACTGATATTCTGCCGTGTACCCCCTTCACCAGATGATCTTGCCTAGCTGTCCTGAGCACATTTAAGGTAGGTTAGGCTAAGCTATGATGCTAGGCAGGTTAGGAGCATCAGATGCATTTTCAACTTGCGATATGTTCAACTTATGATGGATTTTTCAGGACGTCACCCCACTGTAAGTTGAGGAGTATCCGTGCTCATACACATACACATTTTTTCCTGAAACTCTGAGAGTAAGCTACAGACGTTGTGCCCCTTTACTCCTAAATACTTCTGGGTGTATTTCCCAACAAACACATTTTCTAACATAACCAATAGCACAATTATCAAAATCAGGACATTTAACTTTTTATAATACTAAGATTTAATTTACAGACTTTATTCACATTTTGCCAATTGTCCTATCAATGCCCAACATAGCAAAAAAAAATTTGTTCTGGTCGAGGCCCCAATCTAGGATCATATGTGGTATTTAGTACTCTTATTTTGAAGCAGGGCGTTGTGGCTCACGCCTGTAATCCCAGCTCTTTGGACGGCCGAGGCAGGTGGATCACTTGAGGCGAGGAGTTTGAGACTAGCCCGAGCAACATGGCAAAACCCTGTCTCTACCAAAAATACAAAAATTAGCTGGGCATAGTGGGGCACAACAGTAGTCCCAGCTACTCAGGAGGCTGAGGCATGAGAATTGTTTGAACCCAGGAGGCGGAGGTTACAGTGAGCTGAGACCGCACTCCAGCCTGGGTGATGGAGCAAGACTCTCTCAAAAAAAAAAGAAAAAAAAACTCTTACATGTGCCCCCCATCACGCCTGACTATAGATTTTGAAGTTTCCAATCTATAGAAAAATTGAAATAGAATAATAGATACTGTATACTCTTCTACTCTTCAGCAATTGTTATCATTTTGCCACATTTGCTTTCTGTTCTATGTGTCTATAGCATCACTACCCAAGAGAACTTCCATGATGACGAACATGTTCCATTTTCAGTGCTGCCCAAAACATTGCATAAGACACATGTGGCTACTGACACTTGAAATATGGCTAGTGCAAATAAGGACATGATTTTTAATTGCTCTATAATTGTAATTTAAGTGTAAATAGTTCTATGTGGCTTCAGTGACTATTCTATTGGACACCACAGGTTATAGATAAATGCCATCTGTGTCTTTGTGTGTGTGTGTCCACACTATTTTTCCTTGGTAAAACCATTTAAAAGTAAGTTGTAGACCGGCTGGAGTGCAGTGGCACGATCACGGCTCACTGCAGCCTCGACCTCCCCAGCTGAAGCAATCCTCCCACCTCAGCTTCCTGAGTAGCTGGGACTACCAGTGCACACCACCACACCTGGCTAACTTTTTAATTTTTTTTGTAGAGACAGAGTTTCACCCCATTGGCCAGGCTGATCTTGAACTCCTGGCTCAAGGAATCTGCCTGGACTCAAGTGATCCACCCGCCAGAGCTTCCCAAAGTGCTGGGATTACAAACATGAGCCACTGCCCAGTCCCCAGACATATTTTTAAAGCTATTTTTCCCCCAATTCAGCATCTAATCAATATATACAAATTGCCTGTGGCTACTATCTCCTTAATCTTTTAAAATCTAGAACATCCTCCCTTCTTTTCCATGGCAATGATTTTTGTTTGTTTAACTTTTTGGTTTTTTTCTTTTATAATCCCAGCAGCTTTGCCAAGGCAACAATGATTTTTAAAGACTTCCACCAGCTGTTTTAAAGAATGCACCAAATTCTACATTTTTCTGATTGTGAACCTGCCTCTGCAAAATTATGAGAGAGAAATCAGACATAGTTGAATCCATCTTACTTCTGATGTCTAAGCTGTCCTTGGTCATTCCTGGGCAAGGGCCAAGCTAATTTTGGGAGAAATTTAGTTTATAGTTTCTTTTTCTTTTTTTTTTTTTTTTTTTTGAGACAGGATCTCCCTCTGCCGCCCAGGCTGGAGTGCAGTGGTGCAATCTCATCTCACTGAAGCCTCCACCTCTGGGACTCAAGCGATCTTCCCACCTCAGCCTCTCAAGTAGCTAGGACTACAGGTGTGAGCCACTATGCCTGGCTCATATTTGTATTTTTTGTAGAGACAGGGTTTACATGTTGCCCAGACTGGTCTCAAACTTTAAGCTTGAGCTCAAAACCATCCACCCACCTCAGCCTCCCAAAGTACTGGGATTACAGGCATGAGCCACCACACCCAGCCTACAGATTAATCTTAAAGCAAGGATAGCTGGGCATGGTGGCTTACGCCTATAATCCCAGCACTTTGGGAGGCCAAGGCAGGCAGATCACTTGAGACCAAGAGTTCGAAACCAGCCCGGCCAACTTGGTGAATCCCCATCTCTACTACAAACACAAAACTTAGCTGGGCGTGGTGGTGCACACCTGTAGTCCCAGCTACTCGAGAGGCTGAAATACGAGAATCGCTTGAACCCAGGAGGCAGAAGGTGCAGTAAGCTGAGATTGCGCCAATGCACTCCAGCCTGGGTGACAGAGCAAGACCCTGTCTCAAAAAACAAAAACAAAAAAAAGCAAGGATAATAACAGCTCTTCCCAAAACTAAACCACCTTTGTAAAACTAATCAATAGCCACAAGGTTAGGATTATGGGAGGGGCTTGAATTCTAATAAGAGGTAGGTAGTTTTTATAATCCCTTACTGCTCAGGAGTCATGTAGCCAGAGGTCACAAGATTTGTGACTTCCCCAATTGCTCCCATAGACAACATCGCTATTGCAGAACCTAAGGTTGGTCTTTTGAGATTTTTTCTGACTTTCTGGCAATCTACTGACCTTGCCTGGGCCTGTGACTTGACTCATGACACAAATTATTCTGTGGCCCCACCCACAAGTGGACTCAGCACAGGAGGACCGTTTTCCACACTTCCATAATCTCATCCCCAACCAATGAGCAGCACCCTTTCCCTAGTCCCCTGCCTGGCAAATTGTCTATAAAAACCCTAACCTCTGAGCCTCCTGGGAGACTGATCTGAGTGATAACTCTGTCCCCCGCATAGCCTATTTTGTGTCAATTAAACTCTTTCTCTAATGCAATGCTACAGTCTCAGCGAATTTATTTATTTTATTTTTAAGATAGAGCTTCACTCTGTCACCCAGGCTGGAGTGCAGTGGTGCAATCGCCACTCACTGCACCCTCCGCCTCCCAGGTGCAAGCAATTCTCTGCCTCAGCCTTCCAATTAGCTGGGATTACAGGCGCCTGCCACCACACCTGGCTTAGTAGAGACGGGGGTGTCACCATCTTGGCCAGGCTGGTCTCGAACTCCTGACCTCGTGATCTACCCGCCTCGGCCTCCCAAAGTGCTCGGATTACAGGCATGGGTCACCGCGCCCAGCAGTGAATTTATTTTGTCTGTGGAGTGGACAAGAAGAATCTACTGGGTGATTACAATTGTTTACTCATGATTAGACTCAGTTTAAAGGCCAGGCACAGTGGCTCACCCTATAATCGCGGCACTTTGGGAGGCTGAGGCAGAAGGGCCACCTGAGCCCAGGAGTTTGAGACAAGCCTAGGCACCACAGCAAGACCCCAAATCTACAAAAAATAAAATATTAGCCAGGTGTAGTGGCTCACACCTGTAGTTCCATTTACTCTGGACATAGGAGGATTCCCAGAGCCCAGGAGGTCGAGGCTGCAGTGAGCTGTAATTGTGCCACTGCACTCTAGCTTAGGTAACAGAGTGAGACTCTGACTCAAAAGAAAGAATACTACAACATAAGTTATGTCATGTACCTATTATCACATACATTACGTTGTCCTGCGACTGGGGATACTAAGTTTGAACCCCTGCTTAATGTGGAGTTGGCCAGGTCTCTCCTCTGACACATTTGTAACCTACAGTTAACAGGCAGGGTGATATTTTGAATGTTTCTTGTTCTTAAAAGACAGGCCAAAACAAAGACATGAGCAAGTTTATCTAGAAAGTCTCTTTCATGAAATATATCTTTACACACGGAGTCACGACTTTATGTGGGATTTAGCTTTTAAAGTCAACAAATCAGGCAAAAATCACATAATGACAAAATTATACACTGAAAAAGCTCTTAAGAAGGGACCACAATAGAGTCTGGCATCTGCTCTCAGTAAGTTCCAAACAGCTCATTTTTTGTTTTATTATACTATGCTTTTCAGAGATCAATTTTTCAGTGTTTCTCTAGTAAAATATCAAATAAAATAGCTGGCCTACGTTTAAGCGCCTCGATGCATTTAAAAATATACCTTAAAACACCAGGATCACACTGTGGGCAGGCACAAGGGAGGTGGAAACCGCGCAGTCACACCCCACAGGTTACACTATCAGCTTTCTTCATGTGGATCACCCGAGGTCAAGAGTTTGCGACCAGCTTGACCAAAATGGTGAAACCCCATCTCTACTAAAAATACAAAAATTAGCCAGGTGTGGTGGCGGGAGCCTATAATCCCAGCTTCTCTGGAGGCTGAGGCAGGAGAATCACTTGAACCTGGGAGGCGGAGGTTGCAGTGAGCCAAGATCACACCACTGCACTCCAGCCTGGACAACAAGAGTGAAACTCCGTCTCAAAAAAAAAAAAAAAAAAAAAAACGAAAAGAAAAGAAGAGAAATGAGTGTGCATGGCTGAATAACATGGCCTCAAAACAGAGACCTCAGGATGTTACCAGGTCCAACGGGCCGACTTCTGCTTTGAGCTAGACTTGCTAATTATTAGCTAAGGTAATAAAGTCTGTAGTCCCCAGTTTAAAACCATATCCGTTCACTCTAACTCATCTCCCTACTCAAAAGGGCAGAAGCAGGCAAAAGACTCCAAGAAACATAATTAAAATATTTCAAGACTACAAAAAAAATCAATAATGTAATAAGAAACAGGCAAAGAACATGAACAGGCAATCCATAGAAAAGGAAATACAACTGCCCTTAAATATATAAGATGCTAAACACTTTTGCCGGGTACAGTGGTTCACACCTGTAATCCCAGCACTTTGGGAGGCTGAGGCAGGCGGATCATTTGAGATCAGAAGTTCAAGACCAGCCTGGCCAACATAGCAAAACTCCATCTCTACTAAAAATACAAAAATTAGCCAGGTGTGGTGGCACATGCCTGTAAGCCCAGCTCCTTGGGAGGCTGAGACACCAGAATCGCTTGAACCCAGGAGGCGGAAGTTGCAGTGAGCCAAGATCACACCACTGCAACCCAGCCTGGGTGACAGAGTGAGACTGTCTCAAAAACAAACAAACAAAAAAGATGCTAAACATCATACAGTTGAGCCTTGAACAAGAGAGGTTTGAACTATGAGGGCCCACTTTTACATGGATTTTTCTCCTGCCTTTGCCACCCCAGAGACGGCAGAACCAATCCTTCCTCTTCCTCCTCCTCCTCAGCTACTCAACATGAAAATGATGAGGGTGAAGACCTTTATGATGACCCACTTCCACTGAATAAATAGTAAATGCTTTTTCTCCTCCTTATGATTTTCTTTTCACTAGCTTATTTTATTGTAGAAATACAGTATATAATACATGTAACATACAAAACACGCATTAATCAACTGTTTCCACTTTTGTTGTTGTTTTTGTTGTTGTTGTTGTTTCATTTGAGACAGAGTTTCATTCTTGTTGCCCAGGCTGGAGTGCAATGGTGTGATCTCGGCTCACTGCAATCTCGGCCTCCCATGTTGAGGCAATTCTCCTAGCCTCAGCCTCCCAAGTAGCTAGGATTACATGTGCCCCCCATCACGCCTGACTAATTTTTTTGTGTATTTTTTAGTAGAGACAGGGTTTTACCATGTTCGCCACACTGGTCTTGAACTCCTGACCTAAGGAAATTTGTCTGCCTCAGCCTCCCAAAGTGCTGGGATTACAGGTATGAGCCTCCGCACCCAGCCAATCAACTGTTTCTGTTATTGTCAAGGCTTTCTGTCAACAGTAGGCTGTAAGTAAAGTTTTGGGGGAGTCAAAAGTTACATGTGGATTTTTTTACTGAGCAAGGAATCAGCACCCCTGACCCTCATGCTGTTCAAGAGTCAAATGCATAAGTAAAGAAGTGGGAAATAAAACTAAATGAGGGCCGGGCACGGTGGCTCACGCCTGTAATCCCAGCACTTTGGGAGGCCGAGGGGGGTGGATCACGAGGTCAGGAGATCGAGACCATCCTGGCTAACACGGCGAAACCCCGTCTCTACTAAAAATACAAAAAAATTAGCCGGGCGTGGTGGCAGGCGCCTGTAGTCCCAGCTACTCTGGAGGCTGAGGCGGGAGAATGGCGTGAACCCGGGAGGCGGAGCTTGCAGTGAGCCGAGATCATGCCACTGCACTCCAGCCTGGGTGACAGAGCGAGACTCTGTCTCAAAAAAAAAAAACAAAACTATACTGAGAACACAAGCTTGCACCAATGCAACAGGCAAAAGTTAAAAGTCTGACAACATTGTGCTGGTAAAGATGTGGGGAAACAGGCACTCTCGCACATTGCTAGAAGAGTATTCCTTCCAAGGAAGGCAATCTGGCTCTCAAAATTTAAAAAATGCATCCCTTTTTGTGTATCTTGGAAAAGACACACAAGAAACATACTATTGGTTTCTTCCAAGCAGGAGCACTGAAGGACTGGAGGAAAGAATTTTGAACTACAGGAGGCCTGGCACGGTGGCTCACACCTGTAATCCCAGCACTTTGGGAGGCTGAGGCGGGGAGATCACGAGGTTATGAGTTTGAAGCTGGCCTGCCCAATATGGTGAAACCCCGTCTCTAGTAAAAATACAACAAGTAGCTAGGCGTGGTGGCGCACGCCTGTAGTCCCAGCTACTCAGGAGGCTGAGGCAGAAGAATTGCTTGAACCCGGGAGGCAGAGGTTGCAGTGAGCCGAGATCATGCCACGGCATTCCAGCCTGGGCAACAGAGCGAGACTCCATCTCAAAACAAACAAACAAACAAAAAGTTAGCCGGGCATGGTGGCACACACCTGTAATCCCAGCTACTTGGGAGGCTGAGACAGGAGAATTGCTTTAACCTGGGAGGAAGAAGTTGCAGTGAGCCGAGATAGCACCACTGCACTCCAGCCTGGGCGACAGAGCAAGACTGTCTCAAAATAAAATAACATTAAAAATTAAGATTTTTAAACTACATGAGTATATTATATAAATAACATTTACATTTCAAAAATACTCAAGAAAAATATTCCCAAGAGACACAATTTTGCCTCTGGAGGACTAGGCTGAGGGGCCTGAGCTCAGATACTGAGAGTCACTCTCCCATCTGTGATGGCTGCAGAGCTATAGAACCCGAAGCAACATTCTTTCGTTCAGGCCCTATTGACTGAGGGCTCACTATGTGTCAGGCACTGTTCTAGCGGCTAGGGTAGTTAACAGTGACCAAAGCAGACAAAAATCTCTTATTGTGGATACATTCTATTGAAGGAGACAGTCAACAAATGAAATAAATTAATTAAACAGGGACAAGGGCTGAGAAGAAAAATATAAATAAGGGAGGGAAATAGATGTGAAGTCAATGAGGAAGGTGGCTTTGGATCAGGGGATCAGGAAGAGGGTGGCTTTTGAGAACAGGCCTAAGGAAGTAAGGCAGCGAAAAGCATTTCACTCAGAGGGAACGGCAAGTGCAAAGGCCCAGAGACAGACACCTGCCCAGTGTATTCACTGAAAAGCAAGGAGGCTGGCACAGAGAGAATGTAGACCAGGAACAGGTGATGAGAAATGCGGGGTGGGGAAGGGTCCCATCACATGGGACCTTCGGCTTCTACTGTGAAATGGAGCACCCTTGAACAGTTTGAGCAGAGGAGTGACAAGACCCAGCTTGCATTTTTTTTTTTTTTTTTTTTTGGATACATGTTCTCGCTCTGCTCTGTTGCCGGGGCTGGAGTGCGGTGGCACAATCACAGCCTACTGCAACGTCGAACTCCTGGGCTCAAGTGATCTTCCTGCCTCAGCCTCCAATTTTTTGTAGAGACAGGGGTCTCGCTCTGTTGCTCACGCTGGTCTCAAACTCCTGGGCCCAAGTGATCCTCCTGCCTTGGCCTTCCAAAGTGCTGATATTACAGGTATGAGGCACCACACCTGGCCCCAGTTTACATTTTAACAAGATCACTGGCTGCTGTGTAACCAACAAACTGAAGGAGGGCAAAGCGGAGAAGCAGAGAGACAGGACAGGAGTCTACTGCCTTAACCCAGGGTGGAGACAATGGTGGCCTGGACCAGGCTGCGACCTAGGGGTGGTGAGAAGTGGCTGAATGTTGAGTGACACATTTTGAGGATCGAGTCAACCAGATATGCTGATAGGCTGATACAGACAATGAGGAAGAAAAACCAGGACCTCAGCTATAGACAGGCTAAATTCTAGATGTTTAGTAAATATTCAAGCGAAGGTAACAAACTGGCTACTGGTTATAAATCAGGAGTTCAGAGGAAAAGCCCAGAGGAGTGATCTTCTGTTGGTGGCATTTAAAGCCATGAGGTTGGATGAGGCACCTAGGGAGTGAGTGTAGGTAGCAACGAGGGCCAGGGCATGAAGAGATCACCATTTTATTTTACTGTTTTCATTTTGTTTTTGGGACAGGGTCTCACCCTGTCACCCAGGCTGGAGTGCAGTGGTGCGATCACAGCTCACTGCAGCCTTGAACTCCCAGGCTCAAGCAATTCTCCTTCCACTTCAGCCTCCTTAGTAGCTGGGACCAGCTAGCGTGAACCACCATGCCTGGCTAATTATTTTATGTTCTGTAGAGACAGGACTTCCCTATGTTTCCCAGGCTGGTCTTGAACTTCTGGACTGAAGGCATCCTCCTGTCTCAGCCTCCCAAATTGCTGAATTACAGGCATGAGCCACTGCACCTGGCCTGAAATCACCATTTTAGATAATTTTAGCCAAAAGGTCCTTATTTTCCTGCTCCTTTATTTTCTTTCTCCTTCAAGAATTACAGCTACAAGACGATAATGACATGAGAATAATTAACACCCGTAAGCTATTTCACAAAATTTGGCTCCCCAGACCAAGGCGTGGTTAGATTCCCCCTCTTCCCGGGCCGTAGACAAGATAAAGACGTTATACAGTGCCACTCACCTTTCAAAGTGAGCTGAGACTTCTCAAAAGGCAGGGCCACTCCTGCCCGGCTAGAGCTGGCAGATGCCATATCATCACCGTGAAGCTGTAAGACAAACAGAAAGAGAATTGAGAGAACATCTGATAAGAAGACAGAGGAGTTGAACTCAATTTCAATATTTAAGCTTAAAGAGACAGAGGCAAAAAAATAGAAATGTCCAAGCAACTGCAACCAGAGTATAGTTTGTCTTATAATGACTTACTGAACCTGGACCGGTCTTAGGATAGACTAGAAAGGACACAGGACTGTTACAGCAAAGTCTAGAGGAGGCAGAGTCTAATAAGACATCTCCACCAGGCATGGTGGCTCACGCCTATAATTCTAGCACTTTGGGAGGCCGAGATGGGCGGATCACCTGAGGTCAGGAGCTCGAGACCAGCCTGACCAACATGGCGAAACCCCGTCTCTACTAAAAAATACAAAGTTAGCCAGGCGTGGTGGCACATGCCTGTAATCCCAGCAACTCCTGAGGCTGAGGCAGGAGAATCACTTGAGCCCAGGAGGCGAAGGTTGCAGTGAGCCAAGATAGGCCATTGCACTCCAGCCTGGGCAACAAAAGCGAAACTCCATTTCAAAAAAAAAAAAAAAAAGATTGGGCGCAGTTCACGCCTGTAATCCCAGCACTTCGAGAGGCGGGTAGATTACGAGGTCAGGAGTTCAAGACCAGCCTGGCCAAAATGGTGAAATCCCATCTCTACTAAAAATACAAAAAAATTAGCCAGGCATGGTGGCAGGCGCCTGTAATCCCAGCTACTCGGGAGGCTGAGACAAAGAATTGCTTGAACCTGGGAGGTGGAGCTTGCAGTAAGCCAAGGTCGTGCCATTGCACTCTAACCTGGACGACAGAGCAAGACTCTGTCTCAAAAAAGGAAGAAGAAAAAAAAAAGACATCACAGATTCACAGCAGAAAGACAGCTAATCTAGTGTGTTACCTATGGAGCAAGTTGGCTGCAAACACCTCAAGGAGGGTCTCTGGCCAAATGAGTAGAATCTGATAGTAATCCTTGCTAAAAGTATAATGCAAAAAAAAAAAAAAAAGGAAAGGGAAAAAGAAGACAACTAATATAATTCTTTAAATGGGTAGGCTGGGTGCAGTGGCTCACTTTGGGAGGCCAAGGCAGGTGGATCATCTGAGGTCAGGAGTTTGAGACCAGCCTGGCCATAATGATGAAACCCCATCGACACTAAAAAACAAAAAATTTGTTGGGGGTGGTAGTGGATGCCTTAATTCCAGCTACTAGGGAGGCTGAGGCAGGAGAATTGCTTGAACTCGGGAAGTGGAGGTTGCAGCGAGCCGAGATTATGTCATTGCACTCCAGCCTGGGTAACAGAGCAAGACTCAGTCTCAAAAAAACAAAGCAAAAAGGTGTGCAGCATCATTAGCCATGAGGTGTCCCTGTCATTCTGTGTTGGCTAGAAGCAAGTCTATCTTGTACTTTGAATGGATCTTTTACTTGTATGTGATTTTGGAACATCATCATTTGACATTTGAAAAATATCGGTTCATTGAGTTATGCAGATTTTCCAAACGTTGACACATTTCATTATGCAATATCCAAAAATCACATTTGTGAATGTCACCATTGATCTCATCAGATAAGTCTTTAAGCATTGGGAAGCCATTGAGCTCTTGGTAGTAGATATAAGCATTCCAAAAGTCTGACTTTCACTTAAAAACTTTCACTTAAAAACTCGTATCTGCTCCCCCTTCCTCCCTCCTTCTATCATCTCTGCTACCTTGTCTTTTGTCTTTTTTTTTTTTCCTTTTTTTTTTTTGAGACAGAGTCTCACTCCGTCACACAAGCTAGAGTGGTACAGTAGCACAATCTTGGCTCACTGCAACCTCCACCGCCCAAGTTGAAGTGATTCTCGTGCCTCAGCCTTCTGAGTAGCTGGAATTAGAGGCACCAGCACTACTTGGCTAATTTTTGTATTTTTAGTAGAGATGGGGTTTCACCATGTTGGCCAAGCTGGTCTCGAACTCCTGACCTCAAGTGATCTGCCTGCCTCAACCTCCCAAAGTGCTGGGATTACCAGTGTGAGCCACTACACTCGACCACTCTTTCTTAAAAAAAAAAAAAAAAAAAAAAAAAAAACTCATATTTTATCATTGGTAGCAAATACCGTGTTGTTTTCCTTGAAGTGTCGGGCTCACTTCATTCGTTTTCAAGAAAAGGCTTGCCAAATACCCAAATCTAGTAACACGTTTGTCTGTTAGATGTTTAAGTAAAAATGGTACTTCACCCAAAAAGCAATTAATTCAGCTCTCAATTCAAACAACCGTGCTTTTTCCCAACACACCATTATACTTCAACAGGAGGCAGAAGAGCTTTTGAAGTATTGCCCATTTCAGCACACAGAATATTTTTTTTTCTAGCATTTTCATTTAACTTTTTAAATTACACTTTACGTTCTAGGGTACATGTGCACAACGTGCAGGTTTGTTACATATGTATACATGTGCCACGTTGGTGTGCTGCACCCATTAACTCGTCATTTACATTAGGTATATCTCCTAATGCTATCCCTCCCCGCTCCCCTCACCCCACAACAGGCCCCGGTGTGTGATGTTCCCCTTCCTGTGTCTAAGTGATCTCATTGTTCAATTCCCACCCCTGAGTGAGAACATGAGGTTTGGTTTTCTATTCTTGCAATAGTTTGCTGAGAATGATGGTTTCTAGCTACATCCATGTCCCTACAAAGGACATGAATTTATCCTTCTTTATGGCTGCATAGTATTCCATGGTGTATATGTGTCACCTTTTCTTAATCCAGTCTGTCATTGATGGACATTTGGGTTGGTTCCAAGTCTTTGCTATTGTGAATAGTGTTGCAATAAACATACGTGCCAGCACACAGAATATTAAAAAGACGTGCTCAGGAGTTAAGACTTCATAAAATTAATGAATTTTACCACTTCATCAAGGACATTCTCAGGTGAACCTGGCTTTTTCTTTTCTTTATACTGAGAGTATGTACGGTGAAGAATACCATGGCCACAGCAACAGCCCAATTGGTGCTAGCACCAATTGCTTTACTCACCTTTGCTTCTGGACCACTGGTGCAAATGGGATCACAGTGAAAAGGCAAAGTGTTACTGTCATTATGAAAATAGTTGTTTCAGCCGGGCACGGTAGCTCACACCTGTATTCCCAGCGCTTTGGGAGGCCAAGGTGGGTAGATCACCTGAGGTCAAGAGTTCGAGACCAGCCTGACCAATATGCTAAAACCCCGCCTCTACTAAAAATACAAAAATTAGCCGGGCATGGTGGTGGGTGCCTGTAATCTCAGCTACTTGGGAGGCTGAGGCAGGAGAATTGCTGGAACCTGGGAGGCAGTTGCAGTGCGCCGAGATCATGCTACTGCACTCCAGCCCGGGCGACAACAGCAAGACTCCGTTTCCAAAAAAAAAAAAAAGAAGAGTTTCAACCTTGCAAAACCCTAAAAGAGTCTGGGAGGCTTCCTGATGTCTGAGGACCACACTTGAGAACTGATGCTGTTAAATTATTGTGCCTTTGTATCTTATGTTTTTTAGAGATGGTATCTCACTCTGTCGCCCATGCTGGGAGTGAAGTGGCGTGAACATGCTCAGTGCAGCCTTAAACTCCTAGACTCGAGCAATCCTCTCACCGTGGCCTCCCAAGTAGCTGGAACTATAGATGTGCCACCACAACTCTACTATGTTGTTGTTGTTGTTGTTATAGACAGGGTCTTACTACGTTGCCCAGACTAGTCTCAAACTCCTAGCTTCAAGCTATCCTTCTGCCGCAGCCTCCCAAAGTGCTGCGATTATAAGCATGAGCCACCAAGCCTGGTCAAAATTCCTGTTCTATTCAACATCATTAATACCTTCCGTCATTCTATTTGTATGTGACCTCTCTCCCTGACTTCCCATTTCCTTTTTTGTTCTTCAATATTATTATTATTACTATTTAGAAACAGGGTCTGGCTGTATTGCCCAGGCTAGAGTACAGTGGCTACTCACAGGCACAGTCATGGCTCACTGCAGCCTCGAACTTCTGCACTCAAAGGATCCCCTGCGTCAGCCTCCTGAATAGCTGAAATACAGGTTCAGACCACCAAGCCCAGTGCCTGACTTATCTTAAAGAGTTGTTCAGCTTTAAAACATGGTTATTAACTCACCATATTACTCTAAGAATGAAAGCCCTTGGCCGGGAGCAGTGGCTCACGCCTGTAATCCCAGCACTTTGGGAGGCCGACACAGCCAGATCACTTGAGTTTGAGTTGGAGACCAACCCGGCCAACATGATGAAACCCCATCTCTACTAAAAATACAAGAATTAGCTGGGCGTAGTGGCACGCGCCTGTAATCCCAGCTATCCAGAGGCTGAGGCAGGAGAATTGCTTGAACCTGGGAAGCAGAGGTTGAAGTGAGCTGAGATCATGCCACTGCACCCTAGCCTGGGGGACAGAGTGAAACTCCGTCTCAAAAAAAAAATGGACAAAAGCCCCTTATATGAGAATTAAATGTAGCTACAGGAGAGTCACAGTGGCTCACATCTGTAATCCCAGCACACTGGGAGGCCGAGGCAAGAGGATCATGTGAGCCCAGGAATTCAAGACCAGCCTGGGCAACACAGTGAGACCTTGGCTCTATTTTATAATTTAAATTTAAATTTAAATAAATGTAGCTACAGCTAAGTGACAATGATTTTGACATTTTCCACAGCTAAAGTCAAACAATTTCATGCTTCAAGATGTTTATCAAACTCGAACAAATTTGTCTTATTTATGTGATATATCCAGTTTCCAAAAAGATTTAAAGTGGCTAGTTTTTCTAGACTAGTCTGTAATAAGCATTTGACTTCCAGTGGAAACCTCTGAAATGGTACTTAGCAAATGGAATACAACACCAAACTCTTCTTATCAAGAGCTCCAGAGAGACCTCCAGGTTATCAAATCCCACAGCGAATCTCCCTGTCCTCTTACATGACTGACCTATGGGCAGCATCTGACACAACTGATCACCCTTTCGTCCTTTAACCACTTTTCCCTCAGCTCTCAGGACACCAGTCCTACCTCATCCTCCTCCTGCCCCACCTGAGCCTTCTCGGTTGGTTCCTGCCCCCTCCTCAACCTCAAGCAATCGATGTTCTACCTCTTCTCCGTTACCTCATCCTGTCTCAGGCTTTGAATGCCATCCCTTTGTTTGTTTGTTTGAGATGGAGTCTCGCTCTGTCACCCAGGCTGGAGTACAGTGGCACTATCTCAGCTCACTGTAACCTCTGCTTCCCGGGTTCAAGAGATTCTCCCGCCTCAGCCTCCTTAGTAGCTGGGATTATAGGCACCCACTACCATGCCCAGCTAATTTTTGTATTTTCGGTAGAGACAGGGTTTCACCGTGTTGGCCAGGCTGGTCTGGAATTCCTGACCTCAGGTGATCCGCCCACCTCAGCCTCCCAAAGTGCTGGGATTACAGGCGTGAGCCACCACGCCCGGCCCCGGAAACTTAATCTTAACAGTGTTGAGAGGTGGGGCCTTGAAGAGGTGATTGTCATAAGGGCAGATTGATGCTACTTCAGGGCTGGGGCCGTTATCTCAAGAGCAGGTTTGTTATAAAAGCAAGTTCAGCCCCCCACGTTTCTTTCTCGCTCTCCTGCCTTTCCTTCCATTTGGGATGTGGAGTACAAAGGCCCTCGCCAGGATGTGGGCCCAGCACCTTGGACTTCCCAGACTCAAATACAAAGAATAAATCTCTTTTCTTTATAAATTACCTAGTCTCTTTATAAATTATCCCATTTCTATTACCCAATTATGGAAACACAAAATGAAATTAAGACACTGTCTAACTCAGAGTAAAAGGCGGCGGGGCCGGGCGCGGTGGCTCAAGCCGGGCACGGTGGCTCAAGCCTGTAATCCCAGCACTTTGGGAGGCCGAGACGGGCAGATCACGAGGTCAGGAGATCGAGACCATCCTGGCGAACACGGTGAAACCCCGTCTCTACTAAAAAATACAAAAAACTAGCCGGGCGAGGTGGCGGGTGCCTGTAGTCCCAGCTACTCGGGAGGCTGAGGCAGGAGAATGGCGTAAACCCGGGAGGCGGAGCTTGCAGTGAGCTGAGATCCGGCCACTGCACTCCAGCCTGGACCACAAAGCGAGACTCCGTCTCAAAAAAAAAAAAAAAAAAAAAAAAAAAAAAAGGCAGCAGGAGCAGTGGCTCATGCCTATAATCCCAACACTTCAGGAAGCCAAGGCGGGCAAATCACCTTGTGCTCAGGAGTTCAAGACCAGCCTGGGCAACATGGTCAAACTCCATCTCTCAAAAAAAATACAAAAATTAGCTGGGTGTGATGGCAAGTGCCTGTGGTCACAGGTAATCAGGAGGCAGAATTGGGAGGATCGTTTGAGCCCAAGAGGTCAAGGCTGCAGTGAGCAATGATTGTGCCACCGCACTCTAGCCTGGGTGACACAGTGAGAACGTGTCTGAAAAACAAAAACACAGAGTAAAAGCCAAAAACCTGCAAATGACCTTTGATGTCCTATGCAATACCCTCCCCCCATCTCCACACACCTCTCGGACCTCACGGCCCACTTCCTGCTCCCCAGTATCCCCCCACCCTCACCATGCTCTGACCCTGCCACACAGGCCTCCTCACTGTTCAACCATCTCAGTTTTTTTTTCTTTTCCCTTTTTTAAAGCCAAATTTAGCACTCAGGGGTTGTATACAAACTTTAGTGAGACTAATATTAGTAAGTTCTGATAACCCACTACCATGGGCCCAACCTGTTTGAGACAGGGTCTAGCCCTGTTGCCCAGGATGGAGTGCAGTGACATGATCATAGCTCACTACAACCTTGACCTCCTGGGTTCCAGTGATCCTCCCGCCTCAGCCTCCTGAGCAGCTGGAACTACAGGCATGTGCCACCACATCCAGCTACTTTTTTTCCTTTTTTATTTATTTATGTATTTATTTTTTGTAGCGATAGGATCTCACCATCTTGCCCAGGCCAGTCTTGAACTCCTGGCCTCAGGCAATCCTCTCAGCCCCACCTTCCAAAGTGCTGGCATTACAGGCATGAGCCATTTCACCAGGACAAAAAGATGTTTTGATTCCCTTAGGCTAAATTTGTCTTGGCAAAACAGTAAAAAGGTCAACACTCTTTGCTACCCATCAGATTAGAAAGGGATGAGAAGCCTGACAATAAGTGTTGGTGAGAAGTCTTACATGCCTGCGGAGGCAGCGCACATGAGATGGTGACTGACAACCTCCGGCAGAGTTAAAGACACATAATTCTGGACCCACCAGGATTCTCCTCCCAGGCATTTGCAGAGGGAGAAATTCTCCAACACACACAAAAGAGGCCATG
This sequence comes from Macaca nemestrina, assembly GCF_043159975.1. Taxonomy (NCBI): domain Eukaryota; kingdom Metazoa; phylum Chordata; class Mammalia; order Primates; family Cercopithecidae; genus Macaca; species Macaca nemestrina. Next base: position 68,905,673 of record NC_092142.1, on the reverse strand, counting down.
TTCAAGGATGTTCATCATAGCAGTATTTGTAATGGTAAAAAATTATAAACAACTTAAATACCCATCAATGGGGGAATGGATACATTGTGATATATTTCTAAAATGGAAAGCTATGTATATAGTACCTGAAATGTATGAATTTAATCCACATGTACAAATCCCAAACGATAATGTCAAGAGGGGGAAAAAAAAAAAGCACGTGGCAGCCTTAGTACAATATCTACGGCGTACACTTGAGCTTACACAGAACAACTATATATGTTGTTGTTGTGAACACACAAATGTTTAAAAGTATAAAAGCACGATGGGAAGGAACCACACCAAGTTCAGAACAGAAGTTCCCTCTAGGGTAGGGGAGGAGGGAGCAGGGGAATTGGAGTGAGGAAAGAGACCAAAGGAACCTCAACTGTATCTGCAACATTTTATCTTTCTTTTTTTTTTTTTTTTTTTTTTTGAGACGGAGTCTGGCTCTGTCGCCCGGGCTGGAGTGCAGTGGCCGGATCTCAGCTCACTGCAAGCTCCGCCTCCCGGGTTTACGCCATTCTCCTGCCTCAGCCTCCCGAGTAGCTGGGACTACAGGCACCCGCCACCTCGCCCGGCTAGTTTTTTGTATTTTTTAGTAGAGACGGGGTTTCACCGTGTTCGCCAGGATGGTCTCGATCTCCTGACCTAGTGATCCGCCCGTCTCGGCCTCCCAAAGTGCTGGGATTACAGGCTTGAGCCACCGCGCCCGGCCCACATTTTATCTTTCAAAGAAAAAAGTTCTGGAGCAAATATGGTAAAATGTTCATATTCATTAAATCCAGATGGTGGTTTTTATGACTGTTATCTTCATCTCTGAACCATTTTATATGTTTGATCTCTTTCATAATTGAAAAATAATTTTAAGGGGAAGCAAAAGATTGTATCTTGAATAATGCAGGAAATATTATAAATAATTATAAATTGAGCCTTGGGGCTTTTAGTTAACAGGGGTTAAAGCACTAAAAGCTGGAAATCTATTATTTATAGACTTTAAAAATAAAAGAATATTTTAGAAATCTTTACTTCTATTGGGATTCTTTCTTTCCTAAGGCAACTCAACTAATGGTAGTTTTTAAACTATCTTATTCTCCTGAACTGTAGCAGTTTTGAGCCTTTGGTCCTAACTCTTAAAGAATGAAACTTGAAGCCCATACATGTCCTGTTCAACAGGAAAAAGACTAGATTTTTTCATCTACACTTCATGGCTGCAAAACTAAAACAAATCAGATAAATTCTAAAGAAGGCTCAGAAGGAACAAAGACAACTGGGAAGGCAGGAGAAACAGGGTAGATAACATCACCATGTTTTCTTTCTCTAGTGTCTTTTAAAACTGCAGACCAGGCCGGGCGCGGTGGCTCACGCCTGTAATCCCAGCACTTTGGGAGGCCGAGGCGGGCGGATCACAAGGTCAGGAGATCGAGACCACAGTGAAACCCCGTCTCTACTAAAAATACAAAAAATTAGCCGGGCGCGGTGGCGGGCGCCTGTAGTCCCAGCTACTCAGGAGGCTGAGGCAGGAGAATGGCGTGAACCCAGGAGGCAGAGCTTGCAGTGAGCCGAGATCGCGCCACACTGCACTCCAACCTGGGCTACAGCGTGAGACTCCGTCTCAAAAAAAAAAAAAAAACTGCAGACCACCGTTAACAAACAGTAATCCATGTTATTCTATAGAGCTTCGTCTGGAGTTCCAGATCTAATTAGCAAGATACCACCCTGACATTATATACTATAAGCATTTGGAATTAGAAAACCTTTCCAATTGATGCATAAAGAGAAATAACTGGCCGGGGCCAGGCGCAGTGCCTCACGCCTGTAATCCCAGCACTTTGGGAGGCCGAGGTGGGTGGATCACCTGAGGTCAGAAGTTTGAGACCAGCCTGGCCAACATGGCAAAACCCCATCTCTACTAAAAATACAAAAAATTAGCCGGGCGTGGTGGCGGGCGCCTGTAATGCCAGCTACTTGGGAGGCTGAGGCAGGAGAATTGCTTGAACCCGGGAGGTAGAGGTTGCAGTGAGCCAAGATTGCACCACTGCACTCCAGCCTGGGTGACAGAATGAGACTCCTTCTCAAAAAAATAAATAACCAGCCAGGTGTGATAGCTCACACCTGTAATTCTAGCACTTTGGGAGGCGGAGGCAGGCGCATCACTTGAAGGCAGGAGTTTGAGACCAGCCTGGCCAACATGGTGAGACCCCGTCTCTATGAAAAGTACAAAAATTAGCCAGGAGTGGTGGTGCAATTATAATCCCAGCTACTCAGGAGGCTGAGGCAGGAGAATCGCTTGAACCCAGGAAGCGGATGTTGCAGTGAGCCGAGATCGCGCCACTATACTTCAGCCTGGGCGACAGAGTGAGACTCTGTCTCAAGAAAAATAACCATAACTATAGAAAGGAACAGATCCCATCCCCATCAAAGTACTTTCAACCTCTTAGCTTTTGCTTCCCATCTTAGACAAGGTTCCAAATGCATATTAGATCCAAATCCCCACTGTCCACTACAAGAAGCTTGGGAAACCTGAGGCCCGGACTTTACACTCTGTCTCAGCAACACATACAGATGACTCTGTACATGTACTCAAGTAATTTCTCCCCTGCTAATAGCCATGGAAAGTAATTGCACCCTAATCACTCCAAAACTGAGTGAGCATAAGCTTGGGGCAGGAAGAGGGAGAATGGGGGGCAATGTTGAAAATATCACTAAAGGTTACCAGATGAACAAAGTATTTCATTATTGAAGAAACTAATGGACTTATTGGGAGGGGGATGGGAAAGTCAAAATGTTCCCCTTTACTAAGTCTGGTAGATCTACTGAAATTTCTAAAAAAAAAAATATATGTGTGTGTGTATCTATGTATGTGTGTATATATATACATAAAGTGTATATATATAAAGTATATATATACATAAAGTATGTGTATATATATATATATATTTTTTTTTTTTTGAGACAGGGTGTCACCCCAAGCTGGAGTACAGTGGCACAATCATGGCTCACTTCAGCCTCAACCTCCTGGGCTCAAGCAATCCTCTCACCTCAGCCTCCTGAACGGCTGGGACTACAGGCACCAGCCACTAGACTCACCTAATTTTTTAAATTTTTTGTACAGATGAAGGGGGTCCCTATGTTGTTCAGGCTGATCTGGAACTCTTGAGCTCAGGCGATCCTCCCACCTCAGCCTCCCAAAGTGATGGGATTACAAGTATGAGCCACCATATTTGGTCTCAAAAATATAAATAACATATTTATATATAATAGAAATACAACTAACATATCTCCTCTGAACTCATCCTCTACATAAATCTTGACAAGCACTTTAAAAATTAAATATAAACAAATAGGGTAGAAAATATAAAAGTTGTATACCAAAGTAAAATAAATAAAAAGTTTTTTTAAAACAAAATATAGGCCGAGCGTGGTGGCTCACACCTGTAATCCCAGCACTTTGGGAGGCTGAGGTGGGTGGATTGCTTGAGGTCAGGAGTGGTGGCGGATGCCTGTAATCCCATTTACTAAGGAGGCTGAAGCAGGAGAACTGCTTGAACACAAGATGCGGAGGCTGCAGTGAGCCAAGATGGCACCACTGCACTCTAGCCTGGGTGACGGAGTAAGACTCCGTTTCAAAACAGAAAAGAAAATATAAAAGTATATCACACATTAAGGAAAGCATTATTTCACAAAAAGTTTAGCAAATAAATGTACATGTATACATATAAAATATGTGCATATATACATATGTATATATACACACATATGTATGTATCATATATGCACATATTTTATATGTAATAGAAGAGAAGAATGCCTTGATGGGCTCATCAGTAGACAGGACATGGCTGATGGGGTTTAAGATACCTTACCCCAAAACATGACACCTTGGCATTTAAGAAAACAGGAAAAGCAGGAAGTCGCTCTCAGCTTCCTCTCACCCTTCTCCCCTAAAGCAGGTCTTAAAGCCTAGGAAAGATTTTCTGACCTTCCCCTGAAACAGGTCATATGACCCTCCTTCGAGCGATGCCCTCCTTATACCCCAAGGAAAGGAATATCCTTATCTCTGAAGACAACAGGACACAGAAAAGAATCTGAACAAATAGGACTTGTTAAATTTCCCCCAGTGTATTACCAGTCAATCATACCCCTTTTGTCCAATCCTATTTCTCCACGATTGTCCACTCTTCATCAAACCTAAACATAAATACACAACATCATCTGTTTCTCCAGGTCTTAATTTCCTTATAATGCCTCTCGTGTCACGTAAATTTATATTAAATAAATTTGCATGCTTTTCACTGTTTTTTTTTTGTTTTTTTGTTTTTTTGTTTTTGAGACAAAGCCTTGCTCTTTCGCCCAGGCTGGAGTGCTGTGGCGTGATCTCAGCTCACTGCAACCTCCACCTCCTGGATTCAAGTGATTCTCATGCCTCAGCCTCCTGAGTAGCTAGGGTTACAGGCACATGCCACCATGTCCGGCTCATTTTGGTATTTTTAGTAGAGATAGGATTTTACCAAGTTGGCCAGGCTGGTCTTGAACTCCTGGGCTCAAGCAATCCTCCTGCCTTAGCCTCCCAAAGTGATGGGATTATAGGTGTAAGCCACGGCACCTGGCCAAAATAGAAATTGAAAAGGCATGAACAGGAAGGTCTCACTGCAAAGGTGACATCTGAGCAAAGATCTGAAGAAGCTGAAGGAAGAAACTGAGAATATCTGCAGAACATTCAGGTAGATAAAAGGGTACGATGGCCAGCTGCGGTGGCTCACGCACGTAATCCCAGCACCTTAGGAGGCCAAGGGAGGTGGATCACTTGAGTCCAGGAGTTCGAGACCAGCCTGAATATGGCAAAACCTCGTCTCAACAAAAACCACAAAAATTAGTCATGGTGGCACATGCCTGTAGTCACAGTTACTTGGGAGGCTGAGGTGGGAGGATCGCTTGAGCCTGGGAGGTCGAGGCTGCAGTGAGCTATGATCACGCCACTGCACTCCAGCATAGGTGACAGAGCAAGACCCTGTCTCAAAAAAAAAAAAAGGTATAAGCAAATGCTGTTGAGATGACAGCATATCTGGGGAATATAAGGAAGGAAAGGGGTCAATGTTGGCGGGAAACGTAAGATGGAGAGGATAACAATAAGATAACAGATGCAATTGAATGTGTAGAGTTAGGTTAAATTATCCTTAATGAAGGATCAGATGCCTTGGAGCAGTGGTTCTCCATCCTTCCTACACATCTGAATTATCTGGGGAGCATTAAAAAAAACAACACTGACCACCAAACCCCACCCTCAGAGATTCCCATCTAATTGGTCTGGGGTAGGCCAGGGACAGGTGTGTTATTTAAAAATTCCCCAAGTGATTCTAATATAAAGCTGAGTTGAGGACCACTGGTTTAGTGTTAATGAATTTGTTGAAACCTCAACTAATGTGACTGCACTAAAAGGAGTACTTTAGACCTCAGCTAATTTGGCTGAACTAAAAAGATGCAAAAAATTTGCATAGAAAATTGTGCAAATGAAAAACTGGGGCAGCCGGGTATAGTGGCTCATGCCTGTAATCCCAGCACTTTGGGAGGCTATGGGCAGACTGCTTGAGCCCAGGAATTCGAGACCAGTCTAGGCAACACGGAGAAACCCCATTTCTACAAAAAATTAGTCAGACATGGTGGTGCGTGCCTGTAGTTCCAGCTACTCGGGAGGCTGAGGTGGGAAATCACGGGAACCCAGGAGGTCGAGGCTGCAGTGAGCTATAATCACTCCACTGCACTCCAGCCTGAGCAACAGAGGAAGACCCTGTTTAAAAAAATAAATAAATAAAAATAAAAAATAAATTTAAAAAGGAGGCCAGGCGTGGTGGCTCATGCCTGTAATCCTAGCGCTTTGGGAAGCCGAAGTGGGTGGATCACACGAGGTCAGGAGTTCGAGATCACCCTGGCCAACACAGTGAAACCCAATCTTTACTAAAAATAAAAAAATTAGCTGGGCGTGGTAGTGGGTGCCTGTAATCCCAGCTACTCGGGAGGCTGAGGCAGGAGAATCACTTGAACCTGGGAGGCAAAGGTTGCAGTGAGCCAAGATTGCGCCACTGCACTCCAGCCTGAGCGACAGCATGAGACTCATCTCAAAAAAAAAAAAAAAAGGAGCAATGTGTATCAGTAGGAACAGAATACAATGAAGGAGCTCCCCCATCAGGAATCAGGACTGTTGCTAAGGAAACAAAGTAGTAGCAGCACTTGTGTCTTCCCAGAGGCCAGTTCTTCCCTTAGCCTTCTAGGAGCTCTCAATACACACAGCAGATTACACATACATTTATGTCTGTTCCCTTCTCAAACTTCACCAAAATGACAGGAAAGCAATACAAAAAGGTGAAAACCCACAGAAAGAGGGGAAAAAAAAACAACAGAAATAGCAGCAAAATTTTGGAAAATGGTTCCAGTGTGTCGAAACTGAAACTTAGCTGCCCACAAGAGAGGTCAACAGGAGGAAAGTGGACTGGCAATGAAGAATTCCAGGAAGCGTCAATAATTGGTGGTGAGGCAGGTCTCGGCTCAGCACCAGACTGAAGACTGCCTGAAACAGGGAAGAGGCACCAAAAGCACCTCCCCAAAAGACACACCCACCAGTGCCACGACAGTGTGCCAATGCCATGGTAATGCTCCAGAAGTTACCCCCACTTTTCTAGAAATGTCTAATAGCCCACCCCTTAATGTGCATATAATTAAAACTGGGTATAAATACAACAGCAAAATTGTCTCTGAGCTGCTACTCAGGACACACTGCCTATGGAGTAGCCCTGCTCTGCAGGAGCAGTCACGGAGCTGTAACTCCGCTGCCTCAATAAAGCTGTTTTCTTCTACTACCAGCTTGTCCTTGAATTCTTTCCAGGGCAAAGCCAAGAACCTAGCCAGACTAACCCCCCAGTTTTGGCGCTCACCTGCCCTGCATCAGTGGTAACCAGGTACCTCTGAAAGTAAGGGTAGAAGTGAGGCTAAAAACAGGAGGACTCGCAAAAGCCTATCTTGGGAACGATTAGAGTCCCAGAGTCCCCTCCCCACCCAGTTCAACCAAGCAGTTGCCCCTTCCTAATCCCAAGCAGAGACTTTTAGTCCAGCACTTTGGGAGGCCAAGGCGGGCGGATCACCCAAGTTCAGGAGTTCAAAACCAGCCTGACCAATATGGTGAAACCCTGTCTTTACTAAAAACACAAAATTAGCCAGGTGTGGTGGTACATGCCTGTAATCCCAGCTACTTGGGATAGGCCAAGGCAGGAGAATAGCTTGAACCCGGGAGACAGAGGTTGTGGTGAGCTAAGATCACATCATTGCACTCCAGCCTGGGCAACAAGAGCGAGACTCTGTCTCGGAAAAAAATAAATAAATAAATAAAAAGACTTTTAGTTTCTCAATAGGCGAAACCAAACTCAAGACTTCAGGCACAGCTGACAATAGCGATAAGGCACCATACTGACCCAGGGAGACAGTGAAAGTCTACATTATAAACTGAAGAGGTCAATTTCCCCCGCCCAACTCACCTTCTGCACTTGCACTGGTCCTAGCAGAGAGAGCAGATCAGCCCATGGGTACTTCACACCTAAATGTCAACAACCATTGAGGAACTCCTTGGCCACAAAGCCAGACACAAAAACAAACAAAAAGAAAAACCAAATTGTTTTTCAGCAATTGACAAGATTACCCTAAAGTAAGGAAATGCAAGGAACCCAGAATGCCAAAACAATCTTGAAAAAGAACAAAGTTTGAAGACTAACACTTTCCAATTTCAAAACTTACCACAAAGCTACAGTCCTCCAGGCTCGGAGGCTCACGCCTGTAATCCCAGCACTTGAGGAGGCCCAGGCGGGTGCATCCCGAGGTCAGGATTTCGAGACCAGCCTGGCCAACATGGTGAAACCCCATCTCTACTAAAAATACAAAAATTAGTCAGGCATAGTGGCAGGCACCTGTAATCCCAGCTACTCAGGAGCTGAGGCAAGAGAATCGCTTGAACCCGGGAGGCAGAGGTTGCAGTGAGCTGAGATAGCACCACCGCCCTCCAGCCTGGGAGACAGAGCGAGATTTCATCTCAAAAAGAAAAATAATAGTAATTCTTAAAGAACTTTTGACAGGGCCAGGCGCAGTGGCTCACGCCTGTAATCCCAGCACTTTGGGAGGCCGAGGCAGGCGGATCATGAGGTCAGGAGATCGAGACCATCCTGGCTAACATGCTGAAACCCTGTCTCTACTAAAAAATAGAACAAAAATTAGCCGGGCATGGTGGTGTGTGCCTGTAGTCCCAGCTACTCGGGAGGCTGAGGCATGAGAATGGCATGAACTCGGGAAATGGAGCTTGTAGTGAGTGGAGATGGCACCACTGCACTTCAACCTGTGTGACAGAGCAAGACTCTGTCTCAAAAAAAAAAAAAAAAAAAGAACTTTTGACAGGAGAAAACAACCACACATCAGATTGAGCACGTGGCAGCTCCTGCAATATCTGAAGCACCTGATCACTTTTATCATCCTACTTCAGCAACAACCTTTAACACCTGTCAATCTTCTGGAGGCTAATAAACTGAACCATTCATTTGCCTTTGAGTGATCCTGAGCAAGTTACTTACTGAGAGGATGGAGAGGAAAAAGCAAACTCAGTTTCTTCCTGCTATACTCTCACTACACAGAATACTACCTTTGATTTTTTCAAAAAATATTTAGAGACAGGATCTCACTATGCTGCCCGGGTTGGTCTAAAACTCCTGGGCTCAAGAGATCCTCCTACCTCTGCCTCCCAAAGTGCTGGGATTACAAGGCACGAGCCACCACGCCCAGCCCCACAGCATACTTCTGACACCAGATGTGCGGAAGCCCCATACGCCAAGCAAGCAATCAATTCTGCAGCTGGCAGACACCAGCTGGTGTCCTCCAATTCAGTTCCTACACTATCCACCTAGAAGTAGCATCAGATCCCACAAGTTTAGTCCCCAAGACTGCCCCCGACTTGCAATGTCAATTGCAAGCTCCAGGTTGTTTTACCAGTGCTGCCGACCGACCCGCTATAAATCAAAGTTCTTAGGATGGATAAATTTGCTAGAGTGGCTCACAGGACTCAAGGAAACACTTTATTTGTATTTACTGATTTATTATAAAGGATATTACGAAGGATACAAACGAAGAGATGCTAGGGTGAGGCATTTGAAAAGGGGTGCAGAGCCTCCAAGCCCTCCCTGGGGACGCCATCCTCCGAGAACCTCCAGGTGTTCAGCCATCCAGAAGCTCCCCAAACCCAATCCTTCAGGGATTTTATGGAAGTTTCATTACGCAGGCATGATCAATTAAGTCACTGGCCACTGAAGATCAAGTCAACCTTCAGTTCCTCTCCCTGTCCCAGAGGCTGGGTGTAGGACTAAAAGTTCCAACACTCTAACCACAAGGCTGTCTTCCCTGGCCACCGGCCCCCTCATCCTGAGACTATCCAGGAGTCCCCAACCAAAGGTCAATTATTAGCACACAAAAAGACACTGGCCAGGTGCAGTGGCTCACACCTGTAATCCCAGCACTTTGGGAGGTCAAGGCGTGTGGATCACCTGAGCTCAGGAGTTTGAGACCAGCCTGGGCAACATGGCGGAATCCTATCTCTACTAAAAATACAAAAATTAGCTGGGTGTGGTGGCATGTGCCTGTAGCCCCAGCTACTTGGGAGGCTGAGACATGAGAATCGCTTCAACCCGGGAGGCAGAGGCTGCAGTGAGCCAAGATTACGCTACTGCACTCTAGCCTGGGTGACACATCAAGATTCTATCTCAAAAAAAAAAAAAAAAAAGACACTGATCACTTGGGAGATTTCAAGGATTTTAGGAGTTATAGGTCAGGAAAGGGGAGGAAGACTAAATATATATTTCACAAAATCATACCTACCCTCTCTAAATCTCAGTTTTCTCATCTGTGAAATGAACCCAATAATAATAGTACTTACTTTCTAAGATTATTGTACTGACTACACGAGTTCAGGTAAAGCAGAGGACACAGAGTAAGAGCTCTTCAAATATCAACTCCAAACGAAACCCCTTCTCGGTCCTGAAATTCTAGGCTCTGGCATTATAAGCACCTCAATTCCTAAAATTCTTCACCCAGCTTTGAGTCAAGAAACCAATGAACATTGATCTTGAGATGAAAAGACCTGTGTAGAACGAGCCAGGGAAAAGCAGAAATTACTCACTAGTATCAAGATTTTATTTCTTGTTTAAAAAAAATTTTTTTCAATATAATCCATGGGTTCACAAAGATTTTATTTCTAATTAACCAGCTCTTGTAGAAACAGGCAGAGCTTCTTTTTTTTTTTTTTTTTTTTTTTTTAGATGGAGTCCCGCTCTGTCACCCAGGCTGGAGTGCAGTGGTGTGATCTCAGCTCACTGCAAACCTCCACCTCCTGGGTTCAAGAGATTCTCTTGCCTCATCCTTCCAAGTAGCAGGATTACAGGCGCCCGCCACCATGCCCGGCTAGTTTTTAGTATTTTTAGTAGAGATGGGTTTCACCGTGTTAGCCAGGATGGTCTCGATCTCCTGCCCTCATGATCCATCTGCCTCAGTCTCCCAAAGTGCTGGGATCACAGGTGTGAGTCACTGTGCCCGGCCTGTACCCATTTCTTGAAAGATATACAAGGAAAAGCTCTGTCCAAAAGATTCTCATTTTCTTCACAGGCTCATGCTACTCCAACACTAATGCTTCTTTCTTGGCCTCCTTCCTCTGCCCAGCATTGAGTTACTACCTTCCATTCTCCAAAGGCCCATATTGAAAAACAATCAAACAGAATCAACTTTGCCAAATGACATCCTTACAAAGACTAAGCACGGAAAAAGAGAAAACGGGAGGGAGCAGGGAGGTACACTATTGGAAGCCCCGTGGAATTATAAGCTAAGAATAAAAGAGGCCGAGTGGAAGGCAGATCTGAAGACAAAACAAGAAGCAAAAGGCATGGGTGACTTGAGGAAGAGGACGGCCCCTAGGTCAGAACTGCCATGTCTTGGTACTTGTTATTTTTTTATTTATTTAATTATTTTTGAGATGGAGTTTCACTCTCGTTGCCCAGGCTGGAGGGCAGTGATGCAATCTTGGCTCACTGCAACCTCTGCCTCCTGGGTTCAAGCGATTCTCCTGCCTCAGACTCCCAAGTAACCGGGATTACAGCTGTCTGCCACCACACCTGGCTAATTTTTTGTATTTTTAGTAGAGACAGGGTTTCATCATGTTGACCAGGCTAATCTCAAACTCCTGACTTCAGGTGATCCACCCATCTCGGCCTCCCAAAGTACTGGGACTATAGGCATGAGCCACCATGCCCGGCTGGTATTTTCCTAATAGTTATTATTAGTAGTAATGATTTAAATCACTGAATATTTGCTATAAACTGCGGTGGGGTGCAAAACAGGGAACCGCAACCTCCTAAAAAGATTTTGGTTAGAATCTAACCTGTCACATCATCCAGGGGGAAACATCTTCCCTTTTGTTCCCATCTCTCAGAAATTCCAGAGCCCTAGCCAGGTATGGTGGCTCACACCAGTAATCCCAAACACTTTGGGAGGCTGAGGCAGGAGGATCACTTGAGCCCAGGAGGTCAAGACCAGTCTGAGAAACATAGTGGGACCCCATCTCTACAAAAAATTTAAAAATTAGCTAGGCATGGTGGCACATACCTACAGTCTCAGCTACTTGGAAGGCTAAGATGGGAGGATCACTTGAGCTCAAAAGGTTGAGGCTGCAGTGGGCCATGATCATGCCACTGTACTTCAGCCTGGGTGACAGAATGAGACCTTGTCTCAAAAACAAAACAAACAAAAAAAAGAAATTTCAGGGTCTATAATGTGGAGTCCTAATAAGATAAGTAAACAGCAAAGAGGAAGGGGCCCCAGGTGGGGGAAAACCATGGACAGTTGTTCTGAGAAATGATTAATCACAAACAGCCCTCAGACACATTGATCCCCACATAGTCCCCTCCAGCACCACCCTGTAAAACTTCCCTCCATCCCCTGCCTCTTTGCAGACAGTCCCTTCGCTGCTGTGCTGCCCATTGCTTTCTTGCAACGTGTTTTCATACTTTAATAAATCTGCCTTTCTTTACCTGATAAATTCCCTTTCTGCCTGTGACACATAATAGTCCTAAGGGACTCAAAGTCGCTCAAAAGCAACTCACTGATTTGATGCTAATGGGAGTTTATGTTCTTATAGCCATTCCACGCATCTTACTAATGGTAAGTGGTAGAAGGACCAGATCTGGACTCTGAAGACCAAGATTCAAATGGCTATCTCCTTCATTTCTTAGCTACCTGACCTCGTGAGGGTCACTTCACCTCAACAAGGTTAAATGTATAAAATGGTGGGATGCCTGACAACATGCATTCAATACATGTTTGAAAAAACCAATACATATTTTAAACATAAAAAGCCCATTATCCATCCATCCTGGAGGCCTCTAAACTGGATGCCAACCCAGGAAGCCAGACTAATTACAGAAATTGGCACTCCAATTGATTTCAGGGGTGCCACAAAGATGCACAGTTGCAAGAGTAGCCTCCTTAAGAAAAAAGAAACCCATTAGCTTGTGGTTTTCAAAAAGATTTAAAAAAAAACAAAAACACTATTCCAGCACTTTGGGAAGCCGAGGCAGGCAGATCACTTGAGGTCAGGATTTTGAGGCTAGCCTGGCCAACCTGGTGAAACCCCATCTCTACTAAATACAAAAATTAGTTGGACATAGTGGTGGATGCCTGTGATCCCAGCTACTCAGGAGGCTGAGGCAAGAGAGTCACTTGAACCTGGGAGGCGAAAGTTGCAGTGAGCCAAGATCGTACCACTGCACTCCAGCCTGGGCAACAGAACAAGACTCCAAAAATAATAAAATAAAATAAATAGAGGATCTCTAGAAAAGCCTCTCTCTGAAGGTGATGGCTGAGTAAAGATCTGAGGAGGTGAGGGAAGGAAGGGGACGTGTGGCTGAATGGGGGCAAAGGGGTCCAGGCAGAGTTCGAAAGCCCCAAAGAAGGAGCACCCCTGGCAGGTTTTGGGACCCGTCAGGAGGCCAGTGTGGCTGGAGGGGATTGAGTGAGCAGGAGTGGAGAGAGGAGGTCGGGATGGTGGTGGGTGTGGGAGGAGAGATCAGGTCATGGAAGGCTTGCAGGCCACTGTAGGGTATTGGTTTTCACTCCAGTTAAGCTGGGACAATTGGAGGGTTTGAGTTGGGCAGTGGAGTGGACAGGATCCATCCTGCCTTTTAACAGACTTGCCCGGGTCCTGTGTGGAGAAAGTGAAGGCCAGCCAGGGTGGAAGAGGGAGACAAGTTAGGAGGCTGTTGCCATCATCCAGGGGAAAGAGGCATCCAGCGTGTACTCTGAAGTACAGCCAGTAGGCTTTGTGGACGAGCGGAGTTCGATGTGGGGTGTGAGAGGAAGAGACGAGTCAAGGGTGACTCCAAGGTCTTTGGCTTGAACAACTGGAGGAATGGAGTTGTCATTCACTGAGATGGGGAAGGCTAGATGACGGGCAGGGTTGGGGCTCAATTTTGTTGATGTTGATTATAAAATGCCTGATAGGAATCCACATGAAGATATTGTGGGCAATTGGATCTAGAAGTCTGGAGACAGGCCCAGGCTAGACATACACATATGGCAGCTGTTAGCATGTGGATAGTATTTAGAGTTAAGAGACTGAGCCAGGTGCAATGGTTCACGCCTGTAATCTCAGCACTTTGGGAGGCCAAGGCAGGAGGATGGCTTGAGGCCAAGTGTTGAAGACCAGCCTGGGCAACAGTGAGACCCCCTCCCCTCCACTCCCCATCTCTACAAAAGCAAGACGGAGTCTCGCTTTGTCACCCAGCCTGGAGTGCAGTGGCGCGATCTTGGTTCACTGCAACCTCCACCTCCCGAGTTCAAGCAATTCTCGTGCCTCAGCCTCCCGAGTAGCTGGAATTACAGGCATGTGCCATCAAGCCCAGCTAATTTTTGTATTTTGGGTAGGGATGGGGTTTCACCATGTTGTTGAGGCTGGTCTTGAAATCCTGACCTCAAGTGATCCGCCCGCCTCAGCCTCCAAAAGTGCTGGGATGACAGACATGAGCCACCGCACCTGGCCAGGATCCTATTTAAACTGCAACCTACATCCCTCTTCCCTGCTTTATTACAACGGAATACATATTCTACTTAGTTATCAATGTGGCCTTCTCTAATCAAATTGAAGATCCGCAAGGGTGGGGATCCTTGCCTTTCTCGTACTGCTATATTCCTGGCATTCAGAACAGGTTTGTCCAATAGAAATAAGATGGGAGCCACAAGTGCAAGCCACATTTATAATTTTTTATTTTTCTAGGAAACACATTTTAAAAAGAAAAAAGTGCTGGTGTCAAGTCAAGGTTAAGTGGGGGAAAAAAAGACAAAAAGGTGAAACTTTCTTTCTTTTTCTTTTTTTGAGACAGGGTCTCACTCTGTCACCTAGGCTACAGTACAGTGAGTGGCACGATCACAACTCACTGCAGCCTCCACCTCCCCAGGCTTGGGTGATCCTCCCACCTCAGCCTCCTGAGTAGCCAGGCGGGCGCCACTGCACCTGGCTAATTTTTGTATTTTTTGTAGAGACAGGGTTTCGCCATGTTGCCCAGGCTTGTCCCAAGTTCCTGGGCTCAAGAAATCCATCCACCTTGGCCTCCCGAAGTGCTGGAATTATAGGCATGAGCCGCCATGTCCAACCAACTATTTATAATTATGTTGTACTTAACCCGATAAATCCAAAATGTTACCATACATGTTTACACATATTATATGATCATTTACTACAACATAAAAGGTATCAGTGAGACATTTTACTTTTTCTTCATGCTAAGTCTTCAAAATCCAGAATGTATTTTATGCTCACAGCATAGCTGCTGTGCTCAACAGTCCCATGTGGCTAGTGTACACCATACTGAATTGTACAACAATGCTTAGCAAAGACAGAGGGGGTACTTATAAATATTCATTGAAAGAAAGAATGTTTTCCCAGGAAGAGGAAGCTATGGTAGAGTACAGCATTTTCTAAACTTCATTTACTCACATTCTACATTCACAACTTTTTCTGTGTGATCTTTTTCCTTAAAATGTCACACTTTTTATTCCTGAAAAATTATGTAAAACTTTCAGTTGGGCATGGTGGCTTACGTCTGTAATTGCAACACTTTGAGAGGCCGAGGTGGGAAGACTGCTTGAGCCCAGGAGTTTGAAAACAGCCTGGGCAACATAGCAAAACCTTTGTCTCTACAAAAATTAGCCAGGCGAGGTGGCACCCACCTGTTGTCCCAGCTGTTTGGGAGGCTGACATGGGAGGATCACCCGAGCCCGGGCAGGTCAAGGTTACAGTGAGCAGTGATCGTGCCACTGCACTCCAGCCTGGGCAACAGAGTGAGACCCTGTCTCAAAATAAAATAAAAATAAATTTTTCCATTGTGTCAATAAATGAAAAAGAATGGGTCTAAGGATTAAGGGCCTGGGCTTGAGTGCCTACTCATTTACTAGCTCTGGGATCTAAAGTAAAGACTTCACTAAGCCTCAGTCTCTTCATCTGTGATACAGGGACAATACTGACCACCCCAATTTCACAGGGAAGGTTAAGTGAGATGTTGGTATATGCTCTTTGCAAATGCGAAAGTAATCATGAAGTGAAAGAGACTGAGAAGCCAATCCAAGTCTTTCTCTCGAGCCTATTTTCATATGGACCAGTAACACAGATAATCACAAGCTTGTCTGACAAGAGAAAGAGTAGAAGACTTGGGTTCAAACCCCTTATCACCACTTATGCCAGTGTGACTTTTAGAAATGCATTTATTCACCAAATATTTATCAAGTGCCCACAACATACCAGGCACTAGGCTAGGAGCCAAAGAAAATATGAAACCTGCCCTTGAAGGATTTGCAATCTAGCAGGAAGAAAAGAGGCCAGCAAACAAGAAACACCAATAAATTGTTTTAAAAAATCAAATCGCCTCTCTTAAGTCTGTTTGTTCCTTGTGAAATGAGAGTAACACCTTCCCAACCTCACTCATAGAAGCTGCTACAAAAACTAATTTTTAAATGTTTGTCAAATAACTCCAAAAACTTGAACTCATAATACATTAGGAAAGTACTTTTTCCTACTTGTAACCCAAAACGACGCTGGCTGCTGTGAATGTCCAGTTTGAACATTTGTTCCAGTTACACTGCACTCATGAAACTCCCTTCGCTTCTGCAAATTTTAGTAAACATGAGAAACAGGAGGATGAACAGGCTTTAACACAAGTATTCAATCTCAAAATCATGATCCAGGTCACAGTTCTAAGGAACATAACACAGACCTCTCAGTCACCCTACCTAGTTACAGTTCATCAAGATAAGCAGTCACACGCTAAGGGAAACTGAATAATTTAAACGGAAGAAAGAGGAAAAGTCATAAAGCAGTCTAGGTAGACACTCCTCTGTCCAAGATTTCAGCAGTCACTATGTTGCTGAGGTAACGCTGGGCTAGGTCAACAGTGTAAGCTAAAAGCCATGTTATGGGCAGAGCAAAGCGCGCACACTTCTTTTTTTAATTTATTTTCTTTTTTTGTTTTTTAAAGCCTCGATGATGGCCTGTTCAGGGAAAATCTCAAAGAAAAATGAGCCGAAGGGCTAGGCTCCCAAGAAGTGGAAACCCTACCCACGCAGGACTAAGTGGGCGCGAGGAAAGCAAGCGACCAGGATTCTGTGATCCCTCCTGAAGTTTAAAAACTGAATGGGACCGTCATCAAAGTCTCGGCAACAATCATTTCCAAAGAGTAAGGAAGGGAGAAACTCTCAGAGGGGGTCCAGGCAGCATCTTCTTCCCTCTGGCTCCACACCATAAACCCATTCTCAGGTACCCACTTCCAGCTCAGTTCCAAGTCGCCCCTTCCCCTGGTCCCGATCCCTCCACAAAGATCGCTCCTCTCCATGCCTGGGCACCTAAGCTCCTCTCCCCTTCCGGGAGGACTCGCTCCAGCTGCACCCTTGGCTGCCCGGGCGACCATCTGGGAGCAGCCCCCGCGCGGGCCGCGGCGCGCCCACCCCGCTCGGGCGGGAGCCGGGACACCCCTCCTCGGAGGCCGGAACCGCCGCGCCAGGCCCCTCCCACAGGAAGCCGCCGCCCCCCGGCGCCCGGGCCGCGCCGCCCCCGGCCCACCCCGCGCCGCCCGCCGCCCCCGGCCCGCGCCGCGCAGGCAGTCAGCCCGCCGCGCCCCCCGCGCCGGCGCTAGCTACCTGCCGTGGCCACAGAAGCAGCGTCCAACTCCTCTCCTACTTCCGCCTTCCACCGCCCGCACTCGGGCCGGGTCACGTGACCGCGCGCGGTCACCTGACCCGGAAGAGGCTGGCCAGGCTCGCAGGTGCGGGCAACCTAGGCCTGGCCTGGGCACTTATGGCCTCGAGGAGGCATTTTTAGCGTCTTTGCATTTGAAAGTGGAAGGGCTTTCTGCTCACCGGATGGTCCCGGGCAGTCAAATAAATTGAGGACTCACTGAGTTCCATTTACTCTGCCCATCAACCTTATGGAGGCAGGGGCAGGTACTAGCCCCATTTTACAGGTGAAACGAGACCTTCAGTCTATTAAGTCAACAAATACTTAATTGAGCTCTTTAGTAGGGTTGCCAGATAAAGTACAGGACACCCACTTAAATTTGAATTTCAGATAAACAGCAGTGTAATATGTATGTCCCAAGTACAGAATGGGATATATTTATACTAAAAAAGTATTTGTTGATTATCTGAAGATCAAATTGAATTGAATATCTGTATTTCTATTTCCTGGCAACCTTATGCCTATTATGTGCAGGCACTGCTCTAAGATCCAGAACCACAAACATCTCAGCCTTGTGACGTAAAAGTACAAAAGCTTAAAAACTCCTGCTTGGATCCATAAAACCCCCCTCCACACTAATCCAATCTCATTCCCTTAATCTACAGGGCACAGACATCTTAACGAATTACAATCCAGGTATGTAGGTAGGTAGGTAGGTAGGTAGGTAGGTAGGTAGGTAGGTAGGTAGGTAGGTAGGTAGGTAGATGGATGATAGGCATTTTTTTTTTTTTTTTAATTGAGATGGAGTCTCGCTCTTTCGCCAAGGCTGGAGTGCAGTGGTGCTATCTCAGCTGACTGCAACCTCCGCCTTCCCGGTTCATGGGATTCTCCTGCCTCATCCTCCCCAGTAGCTGGGATTACAGGCATGTACCACCATGCCTGGATAACTTTTGCATTTTTCATAGAGACAGGGTTTCCACATGTTGACCAGTCTGGTCTCAAACTCCTGACTTCAAATGATCCGCCCGCCTTGGCCTCCCAAAGTGCTGGGATTACAGACATGAACCACCACGCCTGGCAGAGAAATTTTTCTTTAAGAGATGGGTCTGCATAGGTTGCTTCGGCTGGGCTCGAACTCCCAGCTTCAAGCAGTCTTCTTGCTTCAGCCTCCCAAGTTGCTGAGACTACAGGTGAATGCCGCTGTGCCTGCCCAATAACTATTTATTTATTTATTTATTTATTTATTTATTTATTTGAGACAGAGTTTCACTCTTGTAGCCCAGGCAGGAGTGCAGTGGCTTGATCTCAGCTCACTGCAACCTCTGCCTCCCAGGTTCAAGCAATTCTCCTGCCTCAGCCTCCCCAGTAGCTGGGACTACAGGCACCCACCACCACGCCTGGCTAATTTTTGTATTTTTAGTAGAGATGGGGTTTCACCATGCTGGCCAGGTTGGTCTCAAACTCCTGACCTCAGGTGATCCACCCACCTTGGCCTTCCAAAGTGCTCAGATTACAGGCGTGAGTCAATGCACCCAGCCTCCAAGAACATTTTAAATCGACATTCTTGACTGATGTTCTGGACAAGTTGAATGAAGGCTCAGTTTAATCACCATTGATTAAAATTAATACTAATGACATAATTAGCCTCAAAGACTTGTACTAATTATTCTGTTATTTTTGGGTCTTCGAATTTGTATGGATTCTATAATGCATATTAATTAAATTGACTGGTGGGACATGGAGGCTCACGCCTGTAATCCCAGCACTTTGGGAGGCAGAGGCAGGTGGATTACCTGAGGTCAGCAGTTCGAAACCCACCTGGCCAACCTGGTGAAACCCCATCTCTACGAAAACCACAAAAAAAAAAAAAAAAAAAAAATTCGCCGGGCATGGTGGCTGGTGTGGGTAATCCCAGGTACTCCGGAACCTGAGGCAGGAGAATTGCTTAAACCCGGGAGGTGGAGGTTGCAGTGAGCCGAGATTGCACCATTGCACTCCAGCCTGGGCGACAGTAAATAAATAAATAAATAGGTTGGACACTTAGTCTCTACTTTTTCTAGTACCACTCCAAATCCAAGAGATTAACTTTCAAGGAGATACAGTCCTGTCTTTGTACATTAAACCCTGTATTAGTCTCATTTATAAAACTACTGTAACTACGGTGGCTCAAGCCTGTTATGCAGCACTTTGGGAGGCCGAGACGGGCGGATCACGAGGTCAGGAGATCGAGACCATCCTGGCTAACCCGGTGAAACCCCGTCTCTACTAAAAAATACAAAAAACTAGCCGGGCGAGGTGGCGGGCGCTTGTAGTCCCAGCTACTCGGGAGGCTGAGGCAGGAGAATGGCGTGAACCCGGGAGGCGGAGCTTGCAGTGAGCTGAGATCTGGCCACTGCACTCCAACCTGGGCGACAGAGCTAGACTCCATCTCAAAAAAAAAAAAAAAAAAAAATCTATAACTAAAACTTCTCTAGTTCCATTGATGGCAGTTTTACTAATTCTGTTCTAGATAAATTAGAGACTATTTCCTTGACCTACTAGCATTTGTTGGTTTTGGTTTGTTTTCTTCTTTCATACTTCATCTTTTATCTTGGTTGCTTTTTTTAAACAACCCTGCAGAAAAGACTTAGTAGCATCTGAGTAAGTGTTCACCAAAGGGGAGAAGGGACAGGCAAAGAGCACGCACTGTGCATTAAGAGTAAAAGCTAGCAGGGCGTAGTGGCTGGCACCTGTAATCCCAGCACTTTGAGAGGCCAAGGCGGGCGGATCAGACTGTCAGGGGCTCGGGATCAGACTGTCAGGGGCTCGAGATCAGACTGGGCAACATGGTGAAACCCCATCTCTACAAAAAAGACAAATATTAGTCGGGCATGGTGGCGCACGCCTGTAGTTCCAGCTCAGGGGGAGCCTGAGGCTTGAGAATCGCATGAACCTGGGAGGCGGAGGTTGCACTGAGCCAAGATTGCGCACTGGACTCCAGCCTGGATGACAGGGTGAGACTCTGTCCCCCCCCAAAAAAAAAAAAAAAATTGATATGATAAACTAGAAAATGAGAAGTAGCCTCCAGCCATACTCTGTTAGGGCAGGTAGCACAGGCACGTTCTAGATGATGAAGAGACTGAGTGGTGAGGAAGGTTGAACCAGGCACAGTGGCTCACGCCTGTAATCCCAGCACTTTGGGAGGCCAAGGCGGGCGGATCACGAGGTCAGGAGATGGAGACCATCTTGGCTAATACGGTGAAACCCCGTCTCTACTAAAAATACAAAAAAAGCCGGGTGTGGTGTCGGTCGCCTGTAGTCCTAGCTACTCGGGAGGCCAAGGCAAGAGAATGTTGTAAACCTGGGAAGCAGAGCTTGCAGTGAGCAGAGATGGCGCCACTGCACTCCAACCTGGGCAACAGAGCAAGACTCCGTCTCAAAAAATAAAACAAAACAAAAAATAAAACAGTGTCTATCTCATAGGCGTGCTGTGATAACGAAATTAGGTAATCTGTATTGATTGACTTTTAACCATAGGAATATATACAGGTTTTACATTTATTTATTTATTGAAGAGATGAGGGTCTCGCTATGTTGCCCAGGCTGGTCTCACATTCCTGGGCTCAGGCGATCCTTTCGCCTCAGCCTTCTTAATAGCTGGGACTCTAGGCGCGCACCACTACACCTGGCAGGTTTTATCTTCAAAGGTAAAGAAGGCGCTAAGCTCTAGATGCTGAAGCGGATTTCCCAGGTGTCCCCCAAGGTTTGACCCCGCCCACACTTCTCTGAGTGTGTGGGCGGTGTCGCTGCACATGCGCGCGGGTAAAGCCGGGAGGTGCTGGCGCGGCCGCCAGGAGGCGCAGCCAAATCGTGGCTGCTCTTCCTGGTTCCCAGAGGCCCAGACTCGGACAGAGGAGCAGGCGCAAGCTCCGTGCGCATGCGCGTTCCCTGCTCACGCCGCCAACATGGCTCCAGTGGAGCACGTTGTGGCGGACGCTGGGGCTTTCCTGCGGGATGCGGCTCTGCAGGTACGGGGAGCTCCCTGCGGGACAAGAAAGATCTGGGTTGACCGCCCCTCTGGGAGTGCGTGGAGTCGGGCGGAGCGTTACTTGGTGCGGGCGGGTCTGAGCTGGGGCGTTCTGTCCGCAGGACATCGGGAAGAACATTTACACCATCCGGGAGGTGGTCACTGAGATTCGGGACAAGGCCACACGCAGGCGGCTCGCTGTCCTGCCCTACGAGCTGCGGTTCAAGGAGCCCTTACCGGAATACGTGCGGCTGGGTGAGTGCCTCTGCCCCAGCATTGGTGGGAAGCCGGGGTCCCGGACGCAGATGGCACCCACTTGGGTGCGAGTTGGGGTCTAGCTGCCTTATCAGAGCAGTAGATTTAGAGCCAGCACTTCCTAGGAGATAGTGGTAGGAGACAGGCTTCCTGGGTCTGGAGTCAGCCAGTAACTAGCTGTATGCCCTCGGGCATAACATTCAAATTTGGGCCTCGTTTACCTCATCTGCAAAATGGGAATAATAATTTTATCTGTCTCCAAGGTTGCTGTGAGCATGAACTGAGGAATATGGCAGTCAGCACAGTGTTAAACACTTTGCAGACACGCAATAAATTTATTTGGATTTAAAATAAGAGCTTTGATCTCTTGCTACTACTCTTGTACATTTCTTTTCAGTAGCTTAGGCTGATAACTGGATATAAAGATCTGCACCTGACAGAGCTTTAAAAAGGGAGTGCTTTTAAGGCATTGTATTAAATGTGAAAGAAAATTAAACTGGGCGCGGCGGCTTACGGCCTGTAATCCCAGCACTTTAGGAGGCGGAGGCGAACGGATCACCTGAGGTCAGGAGTTCGAGACCAGCCTGGCCAACATGGGGAAACCCCCGTCTCTACTAGAAATGCAAAATTAGTTGGGCGTGGTGGCGTGCTCCTGTAATCCCAGCTTCTCGGGAGGCTGAGGCAGGAGAATTGCTTGAACCCGGAGGTGGAGGTTGCAGTGAGTCGAGATCGCGCCACTGTACTCCAGCCTGGGCGACAGAGCGAGACTCCGTCTCAAAAAAAATAAAAAATAAACAAAATTAAACAATTGTCTCTTGGCTTAGGAGTCAGCGTTGTTCTCTTGTTGGGAATCAAGGTGATACCCAAGAAAGGCCCCTCAGTGTTTGGAAGTGTTTTAGAGGTTAGAGGCTGATAGTGGAGATGATGTTACCTCCTCTGTGATTTCTACGATTTTCTCCACCAACTTAGTAGCTCTGTGATCTTTGCCAACTTACTAAATCTTTCCCAGGAAATACTAATAGTACTTCTGAAGATTGGCAAAGGATGAAATGAATTAACACGTAAAGCTTTTAATGCAGTGCCTAGTGCACAGTAAGTGGACAGTAAATTGTAGTTGCTGCTAATGTCTGTTTTTTAGGAAATAAGAGCAGTATACCTAGTGTTCCTTGTACCAGTGTATTAGGAGATATCTCTCTGTTAATTTCAGGAAATTTTTTTTTTTTTTTTTTTTTGAGACGGGGTCTCGCTCTGTCGCCCAGGCTGGAGTGCAGTGGCCGGATCTCAGCTCACTGCAAGCTCTGCCTCCCGGGTTCACGCCATTCTCCTGCCTCAGCCTCCCGAGTAGCTGGGACTAGAGGCGCCCGCCACCTCCCCCGGCTAGTTTTTTTTTTGTATTTTTTAGTAGAGACGGGGTTTCACCGTGTTAGCCAGGATGGTCTCGATCTCCTGACCTCGTGATCCGCCCGTCTTGGCCTCCCAAAGTGCTGGGATTACAGGCTTGAGCCACCGCGCCCGGCCTGTTTCAGGAAATTTTTTTTTTTCCCCCAAGATGGGGTCTTGCTCTATCACCCAGGCTGGAGTGCAGTGACGCGATCTCCGCTCATGCAAACTCCGCCTCCCGGGTTCAACGCCATTCTGCCTCAGCCTCCCGAGTAGCTGGGACTACAGGTGCCCGCCACCCTGCCCGGCTAATTTTTTTTGTATTTTTAGTAGAAACAGAGTTTCACCGTCTCGGCCACTATTTGGCCAGGATGGTGTCATCTGCTGACCTCGTGATCCACCCGCCTCGGCCTCCCAAAGTAGGAAATTTTAAATGTTTATTATGGATGACTGGAGAATAACAGCAGTCGAACAGCTGACATTTATTATGCATTAAGCAAGTGCTTTTTGTTTCCTCATAGACTACTACAATTACAAGTTGAGCATCCTGGATCTGAAATCCAGAATGCTTCTAAATCTGAAACTTTTTTTTTTTTTTTTTTTTGAGATGGAGTCTGGCTGTGTTGCCCAGGCTGGAGTGCAGTGGCACGATCTTGGCTCACTGCAGCCTCCACCTCCCGGGTTTCAGCAATTCTCCTGCCTCAGCCTCCCGAGTAGCTGGGATTATAGGCACGTGCCACCATGCCTGGCTAATTTTTGTATTTTGAGAAGAGAAGGGGTTTCACCATGTTGGCCAGGTGGGTCTCGAACTCCTGACCTCAAGTGATCTACCCACCTCAGCCTCCCATGGTGAGGCATGAGCCACCGTACCCCAACTTTCTTTTTTTTTTAAAAGGAGTCTCACTCTGTCACCCAGGCTGGAGTGCAGTGGCACAATCTTGATTCACTGCAACCTTTGCCTCCCGGGTTCAAACGATTCTCCTGCCTCAGCCTCCCGAGTAGCTGGGATTACAAGCCCCTGCTACCACACCCAAATAATTTTTGTATGTTTAGTAGACAGGTTTCACCATGTTGGCCAGGCTGATCTCCTGACCTCAAGTGATCTGCCCACCTCAGCCTCTCAAAGTGTTGGGATTACAGGTGTGAGCCACCACACCCTGCCCCAGCCAACTTTCTGCTCCTTCCTCTGCATTTGATAAGGGTGTTACAGTAAACCTAACTGGCATGAGTCTTGGTGGTGGAGAATACAAATTTCTCAACTGCGTGTAGGGAAAGGTCAGAAAATGGATGAAAGTGTTAAGACTTTTCATGACACAGTGATCCTTTCTAAATTGTTTTGATACTTCCATTGTTTTGATGTGTTCTAAATCATTTTGATACTTCCACTGGTTATCCAAGGTCATATGGCTTTTTGCCTCTAACTGAAGATGGAAATCTGTTGTTTACAGTGACTGAGTTTTCAAAGAAAACAGGAGACTACCCCAGCCTGTCTGCCACGGACATCCAAGTGCTTGCGCTCACATACCAGCTGGAAGCAGAGTTTGTTGGAGTGTCTCACCTAAAACAGGAACCACAGAAGGTAAATCAAGAGGATGGGTTTTTAGAAGCTTTATATTGTGGGAACGATCAGATACACAAAAGTAGAAGGACTAGTGTAATGGACCCAGGGTCCCCATCATCCCCCTCCAGTTATCTCATAGCTAGTCTGTATTCATCTACACTGATCCACAGTCCTGAGTACTTTTTTTTTTTTGAGATGGAGTCTTGCTCTGTTGCCCAGGCTGCAGTATAATGGCGTGATCTCAGCTCACTGCAATTTCCACCTCCAGCGATTCTCTTGCCTCAGCCTCCTGAGTAGTTGGTGGGATTACAGGTGCCCACCACCAGGCCCAGCTAACTTTTGTACTTTTAGTAGAGACGGGGTTTCGCCATGTTGGTCAGGCTGGTCTCGAACTCCTGACCTCAGGTGATGCGCCCACCTCAGCCTCCCAAAGTGCTGGGATTATAGGCATGAGCCAGCGTGCCAGGCCTCAGCCCTGAGTATTTTAAACTCAGACATTGTGTAGTATTTCACTGATAGTTATTTCTTGGTATGTCTCTAAAGATCAAGATTCTCAACTTTAAAGCCATCATTACACCTACACAAAATTAATAGTAATGCCTGTTATCAAATATCCAGTCAGCGTTCACATTCCTCAGTTATTCTGTAAATGTTAAGAGTTTGAGGTTCATACATTACAATTGGCAAATGTGTTTCAGTCCCTTTTTTTTCCCCCTTCATCCAGGGTCTACCTGTGTTGCCCAGGCTGGTCTCAGAACTCCTGGGCTCAAGTGATCCTTCCACCTTAGCCTCCTGATTAGTCTCTTTTGATCTGTAGGTTTTGGGGAAAGGTTTAAATTTGGAAAATGCAAAAAGAATAAAAATCTATATATCTGTATATAATAATTTTTTAAAAAACACAATTCTTTCTGGCCAGGTGCTATGGCTTATGCCTATAATCCCAGGGCTTTGGGAGGCCAAGGCAGGAGCATCACTTGAGCCTAGGCATTTGAGACCAGCCTGGGCAACCCCATCTCTACCAAAAAAAAAAGGCTATCCAGGCATGGTGGTGTGCACCTTTAGTCCCAGCTACTTGAGAGGCTGAGGCAGGAGGATCACCTGGGCACAGGAGATTGAGGCTGCAGTGAGTTGTGATCACACCACTGCACTCCAGCCTGGGTGACAGTGAGACCCTATCTCAAAAAAAGAGAGTTTTCTGGAGGTAAAAAAGAAGGAACACTAAGTATGTGCAAGTGTTTTTTCAAACCTTTGCTTCCTTCAAAACTCTTGACTCCTGTTGTGCTTTTAGGGTCTTACCCAGTATGGCTAAGTTGAAGAGACTGATAAATTTGTGCCTGTGCCCATTGTCTATTTCTAAGCCAGAAGATTTTAGAAGCCAAAAAGTTTAACCTAATAATAGTTCATTTTCAATAGTGTTGACAAACAATTGCTTAATCTTCTCTGCCTAAAGTCACCAAAACTATGGTGGACTCCTATTTTTGCACTAGTTGAAACTACCTTCAAATTTTTTTTTAAGAGAGATGGGGTCTCACTGTGTTGCCTAGGCTGATCTCAAACTCCTGGGCTCAAGCCATCCCCCCACCTTGGCCTCCCAAAATGCTGAGATTACAGGAATGAACTACCACACTTGTTTTTTGTTTGTTTTTTAATGAGACAGGATCCTGCTATCACCTAGGCTAGAGTACAGTGGCGCTGATCACAGCTCACTGCAGCATCAAACTCCTGAGCACAAGCAGTCCTCCTACCTCGGCCTCCCAAGTAGCTGGAACTATAGGTGTACACCACCATGCCTGGCTAATTTTAAAATTTGTTTATAGAGATAGGGTGTCACTTTTGTCCAGGCTGGTCTCAAACTCCTGGCCCAAAACAATCCTCCTACCTCAGCCACTGCACCCAGCTATTTTTTAATTTTTATTCTCTGATTTTTTTAAACATTGGATGTCAGCCAGGCACGGTGGCTCATGTGTGTAATCCCAGCACTTTGGGAGGCTGAGATGGGCAGATCACTTGAGGCTGGGAGTTTGAGACCAGCCTGACCAACATGGCGAAACCCCATCTCTACTAAAAAATACAAAAATCAGTGGGGCATGGTGTCACACGCCTGTAATCCCAGCTACTTGGGAGGCTGAGGCATGAGAATTGCTTGAACCTGGGAGTCGGAGATTTCAGTGAGCCGAGATTGTGCCACTGCCTTCCAGCCTGGGTGATAGAGCAAGACCCTATCTCAAAAAAAAAAAAAGGATATCTTTTTTTTTTTTTTTTTTTTTTAAGACAGAGTCTCGCTCTTGTCACCCAGGCTGGAGTGCAGTGGCGTGATCTCGGCTCACTGCACTCACCCGGCTAATTTTTTGTATTTTTAGTAGACACAGGGTTTCGCCATGTTGGCCAGGCTGGTCTCCAATTCCTGACCTCAGGTGATCCACCCACCTTGGCCTCCCAAAGTGCTGGGATTACAGGCATGAGCCACTGCGCCCGGCCAAAAAAAAAAAACTGGGTATCTTTAACTTTGATAACAAGAGGTAATATATGTTTTTTGGTTTTTTAAAGGTTAAAGTGAGCTCATCGATTCAGCACCCAGAAACACCTCTGCACATTTCTGGTTTCCATCTGCCCTCCAAGGTAATTTCTTAGACAAGCTAGGCTCTTCATGCTCTTTTCTGAAACATGTCACATTTCTGTAAGTTATGTGTTCACAGTGAACTAAATTTACATGGACCAATAACATAGTTTGTCCAGCCGTGTCTGATCTGTTTGTCATATGTGATTTCATCTGTAACCTGAAAGGCTACAGATGGATTTTCAGGTTTTAAAATTGTTTCTTTTGATTTCAGCCTAAATCCCCGCAAGAAGCAGAGAAAGGACACCCAGCTTGTGAGCCTGAGAACCTGGAATTTAGTTCCTTCATGTTCTGGAGAAACCCTCTGCCCAGCATTGATCATGAACTGCAGGAGCTGCTGGTGAGGCCTTGACTTTTGGTCTTCGGACGACAGCTCAACGTCTCCCCCACTGCTCCTGTGGGCTGGGAGTTTGAAAGGTCTGTTGATGTTTCAGATTGACAGAAGTGAGGATGTTCCAAGTGAGGAGGAGGAGGAGGAAGAAAACGGGTTTGAAGACAGAAAAGATGACAGCGATGACGACGGGGGTGGCTGGATAACCCCCAATAACATCAAGCAGATCCAGCAGGAGCTGGAGCAATGTGACGTCCCCAAGGACGTGCGGGTTGGCTGCGTGACCACAGACTTCGCCATGCAGGTGGGTAGGGTGGGCCTGAGCCCACGTGTCACACACGTCATCGGCAGTGGTCCTACCGAGCTGCACAGATGTACACGGAGCTGGTGCTGCGCAGCGCTTGTTTTCCTGGTTCTGGAAACCGCCTGTGCCCTTGGTGATTTTTAGTTTTGCTTAGAGGCTAGACAATCGTGATATGATGACAACATTTGTATAGTACATTAAATGTTTAATGTTTGCTATTTTTTTTTCTTCAGTGTATATGATGTCATGTGGTCATTCAGATTCTTAAGACAGGGAGAGACAATTTTCAGCCAGCAATGAGTATATTTGCCCCAGACAAAATAAAATGTCCATTGAGAGAGCTTGCTAATGACAGGTCATGGAAAATGACAAACACAGGCTCCAGGACAGTGTTAGAAAGACATCTGAGTCTTCGTCCTCGTTTACACATCTTGAGAGGCCTCCCCAGGCTGAGTTTCCTTCACAAAAGCCAAGGAATATGGGCAACGCAGGGTTTGTGAAGTTCCCATAACTGTGATTACAAAATTGATGTGAAAAGAAAATTGATGACAAGAAAATTGAGTTCTTCTTTAACTTGTGGTTGTAGAATGTTCTGCTGCAGATGGGGCTGCACGTGCTGGCGGTGAACGGCATGCTGATTCGCGAGGCCCGGAGCTACATCTTGCGCTGCCACGGCTGTTTCAAGTACGTAGCTGGTGACCTGGCCCTGGTGCCCTCTGTGGAACACACAGTTTCTTTTTTTGTTTTGAGACACAGTCTCGCTCTGTAGCCCAGGCTGGAGTGCAGTTGCACAATCTCAGCTCACTCTGAGATTGCAACCTCTGCCTTCTGGGTGCAAGTGATTCTCCTGCCTCAGCTTCTCAAGTAGCTGGGACTAGAGGCACATACCACTGCACCCGGCTAATTTAATTTCTGTATGTTTTTAGTAGAGGTGGGGTTTCACCATGTTGGTCAGGCTGGTCTCAAATTCCTGACCTCAAATGATCCATCCACCTCAGCCTCCCAAAGTGCTGGGATTACAGGTGTGAGCCACCGCGCCCAGCCCACTCTTCCTGTTTCTTCTACAGACTTATTTAAAGAGTGCCCTACGTTAATGTATGTTTCTTCCACCTTGTCATTCCTCTGGGGCCTGGGTTCTGTCTCCACCTGGGCGCCGAGAACTTGGGGACAGAGGTTGCCAGGGGCCTCCCACCTTCTCTCAGTGGCATGAGGTTAGGGACATGGGTTCTGGAACAGTGAGCCTCATTCTTTAGCGGCACATACTGAAACGTCTGTCCTTGGAATGTCTGGGATTTGCTTTGACATAATCCACAAGTAGAAGGAGTGGGTGGGGGTGGAGAGGAAATAAGATGGGCCGGGAATTGATAGTTTTTGAGGGGGGGGTGATGGATACATGGGGGGTTTCTCGCGTTTTGTCTGCTTTATACATGAGAGATTTTCTGTTTACAAAAAGAAGAGTACATGGGTTCAAATCCAGATTCTGTGTCCTGCTGCCAGGGTGATTTTGCAAAAGCTGATTCACTTCTTTGTGCTTGAGATTCTTTTCTTTGAGATGAGGTCTCACTATGTTGCCCTGGCTGGTCTTTAACTCCTGGCCTCAAGCAATCCTCTTATCTTGTCCTCCTAAAGTGGTGGGATTATAGGCGTGAGCCATCCACCTCTCAGATTCTTTTTTTTTCTTTTTTGAGATAGTTTCCCTCTTGTTGCCCAGCCTGGAGTGCAGTGGCGCCATCTCTGCTCACTGCAATCTCTGCCTCCCAGGTTCAAGCAATTCTCCTGCCTCAGCCTCTGAGTAGCCGGGAATAGAGGCACATGCCACCACGCCTGGCTAATTTTTTGTATTTTTAGTAGAGGCGGGTTTCACCGTGGTAGCCAGGATGGTCTTGATCTCCTGACCTCTGATCCGCCCGCCTCAGCCTCCCACAGTGGTGGGATTACAGGCGTGAGCCACTGCGCCCGGCTTCGTATTTTTGTTTGTTTTGGTTTTTTCTGAGACAGTCTCACTCTGTTGCCTGGAGTTCAGTGGCACAGTATAGGCTCACTGCAATCTCTGCCCCCTGGGTTCAAGTGATCCTCCTGCCCCAGCCTCCTAAGTAGCTGGGACTACAGGCACCCACCACCACATCTGGCTAACTTTTTGTATTTTTAGTAGTGACAGGGTTTCACTATGTTGGCTAGGTTGATCTGAAATGCCTGAGCTCAAGTGATGTGCCTGCCTCGGCCTTGCAAAGAACTGGGATTGCAGGCATGAGCCACCACACCCGGCCCTATCAGATTGTTAATAAGATTGAGAAGGTGGTTGTGAGGAACTAGGAAGACAGTCGTGTCAAGGACTCTGTGGTATCCGGTACATAAGCAGCGTGCCTGTCGGGTGAACTGTTAGTTTCTTGACCACTGACCTCTCTTTGCTTTTCTGACTCTTGAGTTGGTTCCTGTGGTGAGGGCTGGTGTTCTGTAGGGAGGCCTCTGGGACCCTGGAGACCGCCTGGTTGGCGTGGAAGAGCCTCTGCCGCAGCCTTGCTGGTGGAATGTGGCCTGGGACCTACTCTAGGGTGGCA
Source organism: Macaca nemestrina (assembly GCF_043159975.1). Lineage (NCBI taxonomy): Eukaryota > Metazoa > Chordata > Mammalia > Primates > Cercopithecidae > Macaca > Macaca nemestrina. Next base: position 68,875,353 of record NC_092142.1, on the reverse strand, counting down.
TCTGCCACTCTGCAGGCTCAGGCTGGGTCTGGGGGTATCATGTAGATCCATCTGGTGGTGCCCTTGTAGAGGCCCATGAGGAACTTTATGAATCATCAAAGGTGCCGCTCTGGGTCCCCAGCTCTTCCACTGGGCGGGGAGTTACCTGTGTGAAGCCTCATTCCCTGAAGGCCTGAGCATAACCCAGCACTCAGGCGTGGGGCCCAGCCCCGCCAGCCAGTGTGGCTCTGCCGCTCCTCAGAGTGGCCCGCACCTTCCTCTGAAGCTTCATGTCATTTTGCTGTTTCAGGCTCATGACAGTAAAGCTCCTGGCTTCATAAAATTCCATTTTCTCCAACGTCCTTTGTTACAGAAGCACTAAATTCACCAGATTAACACTCAGTTCTTAGAAACACTTGGAATGTTCTTCATTCTTGTCAGATTAGCCCCGTGACTGCACAGTTTGCTGTACAAAATAATTAGGTCCCAACACTTGTTACGCGGTGCTTAGTTCACTCACAAGAGACTTCGGGTAAGGCATTTGGCTTCTCCAGCTATTCCACCCAGCTCTTGTGTCTTGACCATTGGGAACTGATGGAGAACTCCAGAAGAACAGGGACCAGGGCCACTGCTTTGCCGTTGGCAGCAGCAACTTCCTCCTGTCCAGGGTCCACTGTCCACAGGGCTTAGAGCGCGTAGGCGGGGGAGGCCTTGGGTCTGTCCTCAGCACCTGGGCTTCGTTCAACCACGGCAGTATGTTTCCTGTCTCATTAATACGCTCTGCCGCCTCCAGAGCTGCTCCCGAGTTACCACCCAGGCTGCCATTTGGAGAGAAGGTAGCTCGTGGTGTGACGAGGTGCCCCTCGAGAAAGTGCCGTGATGTGAAGGGCATTGATTCTGGAGCCAGACTGCCTGGGTTTATCTGCCATGGACCAGCTGGGTGACCTTGAGCAAGCTGCCTTAACTTGCCTCAGTTTCCCCATTTGGAAAATAGAGATGGTGCCATCCTCCCAGGACTAGTGACGTGAACCCTACAGAACAGAGCCCGGCGGTGTGTAGGAAGGGTTCGGGACTCACCTAACTGCATCCTGCTCGCTGGCACGCTTCCTTACCCGCCCCGCCTGTGGTTTATCTGTCCCTCAGAGGGATGCAGCGACCCTTTGCTGACAGCTTCAGTGGCCTCCATCTTTGTGACATGTGTGGTGCGATTCAGCCCTTCCCTGTTTCTTCTACTGAGGCCTGGGATCCACCTTGTACTCTGGGGCGGCGTTTGCTGCCTGTGGCTTTGGCACAGATCGTCTCCTTTTGTGTCTCCCAGGACAACGTCTGACATGAGCCGAGTGTTCTGTGCTCACTGTGGGAACAAGACTCTGAAGAAAGTGTCCGTGACCGTCAGCGACGACGGCGCCCTGCACATGCACTTCTCCCGCAACCCCAAGGTGCTCAACCCCCGTGGCCTCCGGGTGAGTGGCGCCTCTCCCAGTCCCCTCCCCACGCCAGAGTCAAAAAGAACAGAAAGGACAAAAGAAAAGCAGTCTAGTCATTTCTGCAAGATCAGGGATTGAAAGCCTGGGACCTAGGTACCAAGACGGAGCAGGGAGAATGCACACATGCCATCTCCTGAGAAGCGACCGGTCATTCGGGCAGTAGCTGTGAAAGGCGGCAGTGGTGGCTCACGAAGCGGGAGCTCATTTGGAGTAAGGCAGAGGTTAGATTTGTGCAGGACTTGAAGGATGGGCAGGGTCTCGGGACACCCATGGTGCAGAGGAACAGGTGTGGAAAGCACAGCACAGGAGAGAGGGCCTGATGGGGTACATGCGCAGCAGCTGCCAACAGAGAACCGGGAGGGAAGGATTGGAGGACAAATGAGCGTCATGAGTGGCACTGGCCTCTCCCAACAGTAAAATAGCCACGCATGCATGAAAACCTTTCAATCTTGAAATAATTTTCAACTTACAGAAAAGTTGTAAAGACAGTATAAACAATTCCTGGGGGTTTTTTGTTGTTTGAGGCAGGGCCTCACTGTCGCCCAGGCTGGAGTGCAGTGGCGCCATCTTGGCTCACTGAAACTCCACCTCCTGGGTTCAAGCGATTCTCCTGCCTCAGCCTCCCAAGTAGCTGGGATTACAGGCGCACGCCACCGTGCCTGGCTAATTTTTTTATTTTTAGTAGAGACAGTTTTGCCATGTTGGCCAGGATGGTCCCCAACTCTTGACCTCCGGTGATTTGCCCACCTCAGCCTCCCAAAGTGCTGGGATTACAGGTGTCAGGCACTGCACTCGGCCAGCAATTCCTGTTTACCTGTCACCTGGATTTCCCAGGGTTAATCATGTACCCACATCTGCTTTCTCTTTATACATGTACGTATTTTTTTCCTGAACCATTTTAGAGTAAATTATGCACATAATGCCCTTTTGCCTTGAAACAAGGACTTTATCTAAATCAAGAAATCAGCATTGCTGCAATACCACTGTGTAATCTGCAAACCCAAATCCAGATTTTACCAGTTGTTCTACAAACTTCCTGACAAAAGGAGATTTTTTGGGTGGAGAATCCAGTCTAGAGTGACACGCTGCATTTTGTCATCTCGTCTTTTTTCGTCTGGGGTCCTTTCTCAGTCTTTTGTCTTAGATGACCCTGACGCTTTTGAAAACTATGAGCCCGTTCCTTTGTAGAATGTCCCTCCCCTTGGGCGAGTCTGGTATTTCCTCGGGATTGGATTAGATTGGGGCTATGCAGTTTTGGCAGGAACACCCCGGAAGTGATCCTGCTGTGTCCTCCTCAGGACTTCATTTCAGTGGGTAGATAATTAGTTGTATAATGTACTGGTGATACTAACCTTGATCACTTGGTTCAGTGGCTTCTGCTACCTTCATCCCCTGTAAAGTTATTTATAATACTTAATTTGTAGAAAGAGACTGAGACTATGTATATATTATTTCTCGTTGAACTTAAGTTGCCTGAAACAGTTATTAGAGTGATGATTGCCAAATGGTGATTTTCTGTCATTCCTTCCATGTTTATGGCCTGGTATTCTACTGTAAGGAGGAACTTTCCTTTTATTCCCATGTATTGATTTCTATGAGTGTGGTCTTGTGGATCTGTGTTATAGTCTACAGGTTGTGATCTGTCACTGTCATTTTGAGCCTCGCATTGTGCCAACCTGTGGCCAGTGGGAGCCTGTGTTCTTTTGACAGATCCCAGGTACTCTTTCAACACAACTTTCTGGCGTAACAAGAAGTTCCCGGCCTCTCAGCCGTCTCCTGCCTGTGCGCCAGAATCTGCCATTTCTCTCAGGAGCTCTGGTTTTTTATGCAGGAGGGTTTTTAGAAGTAAAGATCTGGAGACTGGGTGTGTCTCTTGTCCTGGGGTATCATTGCGTCTTGGCTCCAATGGACAGAGCTAGGAAATATATACACGTGTGTATAAATACACACTGGAATGTTTTGTATTTCTGTTTCTGTATTGTCTTTAGCTGAAGGTACGTAGTCAAAATACCGTGCTCGGTCTTTCATGTGTGAATTGAGGTGGGAATCAGGTGGGAGGTGGCGGCATGTCCCACGTAGCACATGGTGGGCAGTCAGTTACCACCCGCTGTCATCTGCCTGCACCAGGATCTGCAAGGTCGGCTGCGCCTTCTTCTAACGGCCCTTCCTTGTCTTATTTCCAGTACTCGCTTCCCACTCCCAAAGGGGGCAAATACGCCGTCAACCCCCACCTCACCGAGGATCAGCGCTTCCCTCAGCTGCGACTCTCCCGAAAGGCCAGGCAGAAAACCAACGTGTTCGCCCCTGACTACGTCGCCGGGGTGTCGCCCTTTGTGGAGAACGACGTCTCCAGCCGCTCAGCTACCCTGCAGGTCCGGGACAGCACCTTGGGAGCTGGGCGGAGACGCTTGAATCCCAACGCTTCCAGAAAGAAGTTTGTGAAGAAAAGGTGAAGTGCGAGTTCCTGCAGGCAAACTGGATGGGTGTTCTGGCCACTGTGGAGGTCCGGTGTCCCATTTCCCCAGCCGTGTCATCTCCAGGACCACCCGATGGAAATAACAGGTGGGCTTCACAGTGCGGCTCTGCCCCGCCATGCTCTGCTGGGTCTGCAGGGAACTGGGCTGTCCCATGGCCTGTGAGCGTCTGGAGCACCTGGCCGCCTGCCAAGGAAAGGGAATTGGATACAAACAGAACAGCGCCCTGGAGCCAATCTTCGAGAAAGGAATTTCCAAAGGATAATATTTTTCTAGTAAATGCGGCTGCAAGCGCCTGTGCATTTTTATTAAATAGGCCAAATTTTTGCTGCCTAGGTCATCTCGAGGCTGATGCTTGAGCTGTGTGCCCAGAGATCATGCATTTAGATTTATCTTTTTGCCAGAAAATACAAGGTTATAATAAAACTAAGAACTACCATTTCTTTCTTTTCGTTTAACCTCTTCTTTTTTTGAGAATGGTTTCCATTAGTCTGGAAAGTGCAATGTGGTGAGCTCCCTGCCGGCCTTTCACCTGGATTCCCTACGGTTCTGCCTCATCTTCTTCTGTACACACAGTCAGTCACAAAGTATGAGCCGTCTAGGAAAAGGATATTCTTCTACATAACCACAGTAGAGTTAGCAAATTCAAGAAATATCACGTTGGTACATTACTATTATGTAACATGACAGCACTGATAATCACCCCGTATCAGTTCTTTCTTCAGCTGCCTACTGTTCCATTGCGAAGAGCTATGAAACAAACTGTGTTAACTACTTACTCTACATTAGCCCATTTAATCCATAGAACGTTAGTACAGGGTATGGCTGCTGTTATTTCAAGCAAGTCCTGAGCTACAAGAGGTAAGTGACACAGCCTGTGAGTGGCTAGACCAAGATAACAACTTAGTCCATCTGTGCTTTTTTTTTTTTTTGAGACAGTCTCGTTCTGCTGCCAGGCTGGAGTACTATGGCTCAGTCTCAGCTCACTGCAGCCTCCGCCTCTCTGGCTCAAGAGATTCTCCTGTCTCAGCCTCCCGAGTAGCTGGGATTACAGGCAAGTGCCACCGTGCCTAAGTTTTTTTTCTTCTTTTTTCTTTCTAGTAGAGAGGAGGTTTCACCATGTTGCCCAGGCTGGTCTTGAACTCCTGGCCTCGGGTGATCCACCCACCTCGGCCTCCCAAAGTGCTGGGATTACAGGCGTGAGCCACCGCGCCTGGCCCCATCTGTGCTTTTAAGCAACAAATGTACCAGTGGCGATGGTAGGAGGGAGGGTGAACACTGCCCGCTTTCTGTCCCCATCTTTGTGAAACTCCTGCTCTTGGGAGGACTGATGGGTTGACACCCACCTGCAGCACAGGGTACTGGAGGGGAGGTGAATAGTGGTTAGAACCCGGGCGACTCCGATGTGCCTTTTCCATTTCTCCACATACTCTGTTCTGTCTGACAGAGGGAAGGTTAGGAGGCCGAGCACGGTGACTCCTGCCTATAACCCCAGCATTTTGGGAAGCCGAGGCAGGATCACTTGAGCCCAGGACATAGAGAACAGCCTAGGTCAAAAGAGTATCTCCAGAGAACACAAGAGGGTAAGGCTTTTAGTTTAATTGCACCCCTGTTTCTCACCATCATCTTGGAATTCCTTCCCTTTCTCCTAGTCCCACCCATTTCATTCTGTATTTAGTAGCCATAAGACTACTAAGTAAGACTGGCCAGGATTTGGCCAACAGTCCATATGTAATTTTTTTTTCTTTTTGAGACTGTCACCTAGGCTGGAGTGCAGTGGTGCGATCTCAACTCACTGCAGCCTCCGCCTCCCGGGTTCAAGTGATTCTCCTGCCTCAGCGTCCCGAGTAGCTGGGACTATAGGTGTGTGCTACCACGCCCAGGGATTTTTTTTTTTGGTAGATGGGGTTTTGCCATGTTGGCCAGGCTGTTCTCAAATGCCTGACCTTAGGTGATCTGCCTGCCTTGGCCTCAGAAAGTGCTGGGATTACAGGCGTGAGCTACCACGCCGGGCCTCATGTAATTTTAGAAAGTGTTGGACCAGGCACGGTGGCTCACGCCTGTAATCCTGGCAGTTTGGGAGGCCGAGGTGGGTGGATCACCTGAGATCAGGAGTTCAAGATTAGCCTGAGCAACATGGAGAAACCCCTTCTCTACTAAAAACACACAACTGGGCATGGTGGCAGGTGCCTGTAATCCCAGCTACTTGGGAGGCTGAGGCAGAAGAATCGCTTGAACCCGGGAGGCAGAGACTGTGGTGAGCCGAGATCGTGCTGTTGAACTCCAGCCTGGGCAATAAGAACGAGAGTCCATCTCAAAAACGAAAAGTCATGGACTGGGTGCTGTGGTTCACGCCTATGATCCCAACACTTTGGGAGGTCAAAGTGGGAGTATCCCTCAAGTCCAGGAACTTGAGACCAACTTGGGCAACACAGTGAGACCCATCTCTACAAAATATGCAAAAATTAACAGGTATGGTGATACACACGTGTAGTCCCAGCTACTTGGGAGGCTGAGGTGGGAGAATTGCTTAAGCCCGAGAGGGTGAGGTTGCAGTGAGTTGAGATCACGCCACTGCACTCCAGCCTGGGTGACAGAGAGAGACCGTGTCTCGAAAGAAGAAAAACTGCCTGCCTGGACGCAGTGGTTCAGACCAGTAATCCCAGCATTCTGAGAGGCTGAGGCGGGCAGATCACTTGAGCTCAGGAGTCCAATACTAGCCTGGCCAACATAGCGAAACCCCGCAAACAAAAATGAGTGAAACAAATTAGTTGCACATGGTGCTGCCTGTAGTCCCAGTTACTTGGGAGGCTGAGGTAGGAGGATCACTTGGGCTCAGGAGGAGGACGGGGTTGCAGCTGAGATCCTGCCACCAAACTCCAGCCTGGGTGACAGAGCAAAACTCTGTCTCAAAAAAAAAAAAAAGTCATGGCACAGTGGCTTACTCCTGTAATTCCAGCACTTTGGGAGGCCAAGGTGGGTGGATCACTTGAGGTCAGGAGTTTGAGACCAGCCTGGCTAACATGGCGAAACCCCATCTCTACTAAAAATACAAAAAAAAAAGCCAGGCATGATGGCGCATGCCTGTAGTCCTAGCTACACGGTTGGCCAACATGGTGAAACCCCATCTCTACTAAAAATACAAAAATTAGCTGGGTGTGGTGGCGGGCACCTGTAATCCCAGCTACTAAGGAGGCTGAGGCAGGAAAATCGCTTGAACCCGGGAGGCAGAGGTTGCAGTGAGCTGCGATGATGCCACTGCACTCTAGCCTGGGCGACAGCGAGACTGTCATTCATAGATAGCTAGCTAGAGATAAGAATAATCAAACAACCAGGCTGGCCATGGTGGCTCACGCCTGTAATCTCAGCACTTTAGGAGGCCAAGGCCGGTGGATCAGTCGAGGTCAGGAGTTCGAAACCAGCCTGGCCAACATGCTGAAATCCCGTCTCTACTAAAAAATATAAAAATTAGCCAGGCCTGGTAGTATGTGCCTGTAATCTCAGCTACTCAGGAGGCTGAGACAGGAGAATCGCTTGAACCCGGGAGGCAGAGGTTGCAGTAAGCCAAGATGGTGCCACTGCACTCCAGGCTGGGCAAAAGAGCAAGACTGTGTCTCAAAAATAAATAAATAAAAATTTTTTAAAAATAATGACCAGCTGGGCATGGTGGCTCCCACCTGTAATGTGAGCTACTTGGGAAGCTGAAGTGAAAGGATGGTGTGAGCCCTGGAGTTCGAGGCTGCAGTGAGCTATGATTGCACCACTGCACTTCAGTCTGGATGATAGGGCAAGACCCTATCTCTCAAATATAAATAAGTAAATAAACAACTAATCTCAAAAACCCAAGATTCTAGCACATGATTATTTTAATTGAATGTGACATCATAATATTTGGCTGTAATGAAATCTTTGATTTGGGGGTTCAATAGTAGAAAGATACAGACTCGAATCAGGTTCTAAATAGATTGCAAAAACAACTACAGGCCAGGCTCAGTGGCTCATGCCTGTAATCCCAACACTTCGGGAGGGAGGCCTCGGCAGGCAGATAGCTTGAGCTCAGGAGTTTGAGACCAGCTTGGGCAACATGGTGAAACCCCATCTCTACAAAAAGTAAGCTGGGTATGGTGGCATGTCCCTATAGTCCCAGCTACTCGGGAGGCTGAGGCAGAAAGATTTACTTGAGCCCGGGAGGTCAAGGCTACAGTGAGCCAAGATCACACCACGGCACTCCAGCTTGGGCGACAGAGCAAGTCTCCGGGAAAAAAAAAAAAAAGACTCAATTTGCTGCCTTGAATCAAGTCTCTCTTCAGAACAAACGAATGTCCTTTTTGAGAGAAATTTTAGGGTTTTGTTGTGTTTGTTTTTTTGTTTTTTGGGGTTTTTTTTTTTTTTTGAGATGGAGTCTTACTCTGTTGCCCACGCTGGAGTGCATTGGCACAATCTCGGATCACTGCAAACTCTGTCTCCCAGGTTCAAGCGATTCTCCTGCCTCAGCCTCCCGAGTAGCTGGGACTATAGGCGTACACCACCACACGTGGCTAATTTTTGTATTTTTAGTAAAGATGGGGTTTTACCATGTTGGCCAGGCTGGCCTTAAACTCCTCACCTCAGGTGATCCACCTGCCTCGGCCTCCCAAAGTGCTGGGATTATAGGAGTGAGTCACTGTGCCTGGCAGAAATTTCAGTTTAACCAGAGTGTTCTAAGCCCAATAAAGGATGGTCTAATTCAGGCAAAACATAACTTAAAGAAATTAGAGCAGGACACACTAAAACACAGGAAGCCCAACACAGTGGTGTGAGTGCTATGAAATAGCCATAGCAGTGGTGGGTAGGAGGACAGGAAGGGATGGATAGGGTTTCTAGTAGAAGAATCTCTTCTACCCTAATACCAAGAACCTTTTCCCCCCAGGAATACTTGGCTGGTATCCACAGGAACCACTGAGGACAAAAGATACCCAGGTCCCCAGACAGGCTCAAAAATGGCTCTGAGCTAATGTACAAAGTCCATCATCCACAGCACAGAGAAAAGGAAAGGGGCTTTGGAGACTTCTCCTTGTGCAGAAAAGCAGCCACCCAGGAGGACATCATGCATTAGCAGGTGGCTCATGAGGATGTTTGTGTTCTTTCATCAGAAGGAGAGAGGACTCCTGAGAATTATTGTACTTCCGGCTTTTAATTTCTAGATAATGAAGACAACAAAGCTTCCTACAGCTATGAGGTCCTGGCCTGCTCCCTGGGAACAGAGTGGGACCCTGAGGACACTGTTTTCAGTTGATACATAATACCTGGTACATACTCCTGGGATAGAGGCCTGCTTCAGAAAAGACCAGGGGAAATGTACGGTCTTAGTACTGAGAGCAAATTAAAGCTGGAAGAAACCATGAAGACAGAGAAGAGCATTAGCGGCTGACTGTGAATGAAACTCAAGAATTCTTACTCTAGCTCTGAGAACAAGTTACGGGCTGGCAGCTGACTGTGGAGCCCAATGGCCTGGGTACAAATTCTGAACAACATCACTGAGTGGCTGTGTAACCACAGACAAGTCACATAACCAATTGTTGTCTCAGTCTCCTTATTTGTAAAATGGGGATGTTATTCCCTACCTCACACCACACACAGAAATTAACTCAAAGGGGATCATACACCTAAATAAAAGAGCAAAAACTATAGAACTCTTATAAAAACACATACATATAAATTTTCATTACCTTGGGTTAGGCAATGGTTTCTTAAATGTGACACCAAAAGCACAACTGATAGAAGGTTGGCCAGGCGCAGTGGCTCACGCCTGTAATTCCAGCACTTTGGGAGGCTGAGGCGGGCAGATTGCCCGAGGTCAGGAGTTTGAGACCAGCCTGGCCAACATAGTGAAACTCCGTCTCTACTAAAAATACAAAAAAAATCAGCTGGGCCTGGTGGTGCACGCCTATAATTCCAGCTACCCATGAGGCTGAGACAGGAGATTTACTTGAACCTGGGGGGCAGAGGTTGCAGTAAGCCGAGATCGCACCACTGCACTCCATCCTGGGTGACAGAGCAAGACTCCATCTCAAAAAAAAAAAAAGAAAAAAAAACAAAGGTTAAGGCCGGGCACGGTGGCTCATGCTTGTAATCCCAGCACTTTAAGAGGCTGAGGTGAGTGGATCACCTGCGGTCAGGAGTCCAAGACCAGCCTGACCAACATGGTTAAACCCTGTCTCTACTAAAAATACAAAAATTAGCCAGGCATGGTGGTGGGCGCTTGTTAATCCCAGCTACTTGGGAAGCAGAGGTGGGAGGATTGCTTAACCAGGGGAGGTCAAAGCTGCAATGAGCCGAGATCTCACCACTGCACTCCAACATGGGCGACAGTGAGGCTCTGTCTTTAAAAAAAAAAAAAAAAAAAAAAAAGCAGGGGGTAGGGGGCAGGCGCGGTGGCTCATGCTTGTCATTCCAGCACTCTGGGAGGCTGAGGTGGACGGATCACTTGAGGTCAGGAATTCCAGACCAGCCTGGCCAACAGGATAAAACCCATCTTAACTGAAAAATACAAAAAATTAGCTGGGCATGGTGGTAGCACATGCCCGTAATCCCAGCTACCTGGGAGGCTGAGGCAGGAGAATCACTTGAACCCAGGAGGCAGAGGCTGCAGTGAGTTGAGATTGCACAACTGTACTCCAGTCTGAACAACAGAAAGAGACTCTTATCTCAAAAAAAAAAAAAAAAAAGAGAAGATTGATAAGCTAGGACAGACAGAATACAAAGACCTCTGGTGCTTATGGAGAGAAAAAGCAGATCACATCCAAATGGTCAGGAAGCAGGTGGTAAGAAATTCTCCCTGAAAACTAGAGAACATAGATCGATGCCTTCAAAATTCCAAGAGGCAACAATTTTCAACCTAGAATTCTACACACAGCCAAACAGTCAGATACAGGATGCATCAGAAAACTTATTTCCACTTATCCTTTTTTTTCTTTTCTCTTTTGAGACAGTCTGGCTCTGTTGCCCAGACTGGACTGCAGTGGCGCGATCTCGGCTCACTCTAACCTCCACCTCCCGGGTTCAAGTGATTCTCCTGCCTCGGCCTTCCTGAGTAGCAGGAATTACAGGCATGTGCCACTATGCCCAGCTAATTTCTGTGGTTTTATAGTAGAGACAGGATCTCACCATATTGGCCATGCTGACTTCAAACTCCTGACCTCAAGTGATCCACCCGCCTCGGCCTCCCAAAGTGCTGGGATTATAGGCGTGAGCCACTGCACCTGGCCTCACTTATTCTTTCTTAGGGAACTACTGAAGAATGTAATCCAGAAAAAAAAAAAGTGGGGGAGGAGAAAACCAAAGAAGAAATATAAGATCCAATATAAGAGAAAGGCAAAAAGAACCCCAGAAAGACAGCAGTGCAGCAAACCTAGAGAACGATGAGCCCACATTGGGAGAGAAGGCTTCCAGGAAGACTTTTTCTAGAAAAATGAAACTGATAAGAAACCTGATGTTTGGCCAAATGAAAAGTAGACCAGGCACAGTGGTGTATACCTGTAATCCCAGCACGTGGGGAGGCAGAGTTGGGCATACTGTTTGAGCTCAGCCTGAGCAACCTAGGGAGATAACTTCTCTACAAAAAGAGAAAAATGTTTAAATCAGGCTAGGGCTGGGCGTGGCGGCTCACACTTGTAATCTTAGCACTTTGGGAGGCCAAGGTGGGCGGATCACCTGAGGTTGGGAGTTTGAGACCAGCCTGACCAACGTGGAGAAACCCTGTCTCTACCAAAAATACAAAATTAGCTGGTTGTGGTGGCGCATGTAATCCTAGCTACTTGGGAGGCTGAGACAGGAGAATCGCTTGAACCGGGGAGGCAAAGGTTGCAGTGAGCTGAGATTGCGCCACTGCACTCCAGCCTAGGCAACAAGAGAAAAACACTGTCTCAAAAAAAAAAAAAAAAAAAAAAAAAATATAGGCTGGTGCAGTGGCTCACATCTGTAATCCCAGCACTTTGGGAAGCCAAGGCAGGCTGATCACCTGAGGTCAGGAGTTCCAGACCAGCCTGGCCAACATGGTGAAACCCCGTCTCTACTAAAAATACAAAAAAATTAGCCAGGCATGGTGGTATGTGCCTGTAATCACAGCTACTTGGGAGGCTGAGGCAAGATAATCACTTGAACCCAGGAGTCATAGGTTGCAGTGAGCCAAGATAGCACCACTGCACTCCAGCCTAGGCGACAGGGTGGGATTCCATCCCCTCCCCACCAAAAAAAAAAAAAAAAATTTAAGAATCAGCCAGGCATGGTGGTGAGCGCCTGTAGTCCCAGCTACTCAGGAGGCTGATGTGACAGTATCACTTGAGTGTGGGAGTTCCAGGCTACAGTGAGCTATGATCACATCGCTGCACTGCAACTTGGGGGACAGGGTGTGCTTATTTGTTTTTTACAATTTAGATGGTTTGGGAACAATTAGTGCTGGTGGCATAGAAAACTAATGAGAAGGCCAGGCGCAATGGCTCATGCCTGTAATCCCAGCACTTTGGGAGGCCAAGGTGGGCAGATCACTTGAGGTCAGGACTTCGAGACCAGCCTGGACAACATGGTGAAACCCTGTCTCTACTAAAAATACAAAAATTAGCTCGGCATGGTGGTGTGTGCCTGTAATCCCAGCTACTCTGGAGGCTAAGGGAGGAGAAATGCTTGAGCCCAGGAGGCAGAGGATGCAGTAAGCTGAGAGAGCATAACTGCACTCCAGCCTGGTGACACAGCGAGACTCCATCTCAAAAGAAAAAGAAACAAGAGGCAATTATTAACCCTAGGAAGCCGGGCGCGGTGGCTCAAGCCTGTAATCCCAGCACTTTGGGAGGCCGAGACGGGCGGATCACGAGGTCAGGAGTTCGAGACCATCCTGGCTAACACGGTGAAACCCCGTCTCTACTAAAAAATACAAAAAACTAGCCGGGCGAGGTGGCGGGCGCCTGTAGTCCCGGCTACTCGGGAGGCTGAGGCAGGAGAATGGCGTAAAAACCCGGGAGGCAGAGCTTGCAGTGAGCTGAGATCCGGCCACTGCACTCCAGCCTGGGTGACACAGCGAGACTCCGTCTCAAAAAAAAAAAAAAAAAAAAAACCCTAGGAAAACAAAAGGTTGTAGGAAAAAGGAAATGTAAATATAATTCACTGCATGGCTCATTGTTACAATAGCATAAATAAAACCTAAATATTGATTTAGCCAAAAATTTGGATATTGCCATATTGGGAAGAAAAGGAGAAAAGGTGAAAGTGAGGGGAAAAGGAGAAAAGTTAAAGTGCTTATTCTCATCTTTCATAGTAGATATGAATAATGTCTAGAAATGATAAATAAAAACCAGCATATTACTTTTTTTTTTTTTTTTTTTTTTTGAGATGGAGTCTCGCTCTGCCGCCCAGGCTGGAGTGCAGTGGCCAGATCTCAGCTCACTACAAGCTCCGCCTCCCGGGTTCACGCCATTCTCCTGCCTCAGCCTCCCGAGTAGCTGGGACTACAGGCGCCGCCACCTCGCCCAGCTAGTTTTTTGTATTTTTAAAGTAGAGACGGGGTTTCACCGTGTCAGCCAGGATGGTCTCGATCTCCTGACCTCGTGATCCGCCCGTCTCGGCCTCCCAAAGTGCTGGGATTACAGGCTTGAGCCACCGCGCCCGGCCAAAAACCAGCATATTACTTAGAAATGTGGAGGTAAATACCACAAGGCACCACTAAAAAGAATGTTGGGGCTAGGTGTGGTGGTTCACCCCTGTAATCCCAGAACTTTGGGAGGCCAAAGTGGGCAGATCACTTGAGGTCAGGAGTTTGAGACCATCCTGGTCAACATGGTGAAACCTCATCTCTACTAAAAGTGTAAAAGTTAGCTGGGCATGGTGACGGGCACCTGTAATCCCAGCTTCTTGGGAGGCTGAGGCAGGAGAATCGCTTGAACCTGAGATCGCACCACTGCACTCCAGCCTGGATGACAGAGAGAGAGACTGTCTCAAAAAAAAAAGTTTTGGGAAGGAGACAATTCAGGAAGGTTGGAGTATGGGATGCTGTTTATCATAAGCCTCAGGAAATTATGTGACTCTTAAAATTTTATACAAGCTTTAGATTAAATTAAAAATATTTTTTAAAAGATAATTTATCTATTACTTCAATAACTAAAATTAAAAAGTAAAAACAAAACTAATAGTCTCAATTCTCCTTCTACAGATGTGAGAATCAGAGCTCAGTGAGACTAAAATATTTAGTTTATTTCATAGTTTTGATAAATGTACATTTCACATTTATGTAAATATTATGTAAATGTAAGCACTGCAATTTTCCTGTACATTTTGAACTATTCAAAAATAAAATGCTTATTTAAAAACTTCAAACACACAGCCTAGTTTCTTTTTCTTTGTGTAAAATGTTTTGTTGTGTTGTTTTTTTTTTTTTTTTTTCAGAGTCTCGCTCTGTCACCCAGGCTGGAGTACAGTGGCGTGATCTCGGCTCACTGCAAGCTCCGCCTCCCGGGTTCACACCATTCTGCTGCCTCAGCCTCCCCAGCAGCTGGGACTACAGGCGCCCGCCACCACGCCTGGCTAATTTTTTTGTATTTTTAGTGGAGTCAGGGTTTCACCGTGTTAGCCAGGATGGTCTCGATCTCCTGACCTCGTGATCCACCCGTCTCGGCCTCCCAAAGTGCTAGGATTACAGGCGTGAGCCACCGCACAGGTCATTTCTTTTTTTTTTTAAGAGACAGGGTCTCACTATGTTGCCCAGGCTGGCCTTGAACTCTTGGGCTAAAGAGATCTCTCTTCACCCTCCCGGGTAGTTGGGAATACAAGAGCACACCACCACTGTAAAACGTTTTACACTGGAAAAATTTACACACACATGGAATTAAGAATAATGAATCCCCACGTACCATACATTCTGTTTCAATACTCAGAAACATTCTGCCAATCTGTTGTTTTTGAAATATTTTAAGGCAAAGCCATGACATAATTTCATTTTACCTCTAGACACTTCAATATGCATGTTTAACTGATTTCAAAAAAAACAAAAACAAAAACAATCATACCTAACTAAATATCATCTAATATCTGTTCTGCAATTTTCTCAAAGATATCTTTTTTTTTTTTTGAGACAGAATCTTGCTCTGTCGCCCAGGCTGGAGTGCAGCGGCACAATCTCAGCTCACTACAACCTCCACCTCCCAGGTTCAAGGGATTCTCGTGTGTTGGCCTCCTCAGTAGCTGGGATTACAGGTGTGCACCACAACTGGCTAATTTTTGTATTTTTAGTAGAGATGGGGTTTCACCATGTTGTCTAGGCTGGTGTTGAACTCCTGATCTCAGGTGATCCGCCCATCTCTGCCCCGCAAAGTGCTGGGATTGCAGGTGTGAGCTGCTGCGCCTGTCCAAAGATGTCTTTTTATAGTTTTTTGTTTGCATCAAGATCCAAACAATGTCTGCATATGACATGTGCTTGTTTTGTTACATCTCTCATATTCTTTAACACAATTAACTGATGGTTAATTTTACATGTCAGTCTGGGCAAGGACTGCTCAGATAGCTGGTGGAACATTGTTTCTAGTGTGTCTGGGAGGGTGTTCCTGGGAGAGATGAGCACTTGGATCGGCAGGCTGAGTAAGGAAAATCGCCCTCACCAAGGTGGGCAGGCATCATCCACGCCACCGAGGGCCTGAGTACAATAGAAAGGAGGCGGCCGGGTCAGCGGGCTCGCTCTCTTCTTAAGATGGGACACCATCTTCTCTTGCTCTTGGGCATTGGTGTTCCCGGTCCTTGGGCCTTTGGACTGGGAGTGGCACTCGCAACGCTGGCTCCCCTGGTTCTCACTCTTGAGTTTGGACCAAAACCACATCACCAGCTTTCCCTGGTCTCCTGCTTACACACAGCAGATCGTGTGACATCTCAGCCTCCAGAGTCAAACGAGCCGATCCCTCATAAAACATAGCTTTCTTTTCCTTTTTTTTTGAGATGGAGTCTCCCTCTGTTGCCCAGGCTGGAGTGCAGTGGCATGATCTCGGCTTGCTGCAACCTCTACCTCCTGGGTTCAAGCAATTCTCCTCCAGCCTCAGCATCCCGAGTAGCTGGGACTACAGGCATGTACCATCATGCCCAGCTAATTTTTGTATTTTTAGTTGACACGGGGTTTCACCATGTTGGCCAGGCTAGTCTCAAACTCCCGACCTCATGATCTGCCCGCCTTGGCCTCCCAAAGTGCTGGGATTACAGGCACATGCCACCACGCCCACCTAATTTTCATATTTTTAGTAGAGATGGAGTTTTACCATGTTGGCCAGGCTAGTCTCAAACTCCTGATCTCAAGTGATCTGCCCACCCCAGCCTCCTAAAGTGCTGGGATTACAGGCGTGAGCCATCGCACCTGGCTTTTTTTTTTTTTAGGCAAGATCTCACTCTGCCACCCAAACTGGAGTGCAATGGGGAGATCTTTGGCTCACTGCAGCCTTCACTGTCTGGGCTCAAGCAATCCTCCCACCTCAGTCTCCCAAGTGAGTGGGATTATAGACACACACTACCACACCTGGCTAATTTTATTTAAAATTATGTTTCGTAGAGATGGGGTCTCACTACATTGCCCAGGCTGGTCTCAAATTTCTGGCCTCAAGGGATCCGCCTGCCTTGCCCTCCCAAAGTGCTGGGATTACAGGTGTGGATTAGTCAGGTTTCTATAGAGGGAGAGAACTAATAAGATAGACATGTAGTATCAACTCACATGATCACAAGGTCCCACAATAGGCCATCTGCAAGCTGAGGAGCAAGGAAGCCAGTCCGAGTCCCAAAGCTGAAGAACTTGGAGTCTGATGTTGGAGGGCAGGAAGCATCCAGCACAGGAGAGAGATGTAGGCTGGGAGGCTAGGCCAGTCTAGCCATTTTTTTTTTTTTCTTTTTTTTGGTGAGGTGAGTCTCACTCTGTCTCCCAGGATGGAGTACAGCAGTGTGATCTCAGCTCACCACAACCTCTGCTTCCTGGGTTCAAGCTATTCTGCCTCAGTCTCCCGAGCAGCTGGGATTACAGGCATGCACCACAACACCCAGCTAAATTTTTTTGTATTTTTAGTAGAGACGGGTTTTGCCATATTGGCCAGGTTGGTCTTGAACTGCTGACTTCAAGTGATCCACCCGTCTTGGCCTCCGAAAGTGCTAGGATTACAGGCGTGAGCCATGGCGCCAGGTCTAGTCTAGTCTTTTCACGTTTTTCTGCCTGTTTTGTATTCTGGCCGCACTGGCAGCTGATTAGATGGTGTCCACCCAGACTGAGGGTGAGTCTGCCTCTCCCAGCCCACTGACTCAAACGTGAATCTCCTTTGGCAACGCCCTCACAGACACACCCAGGATCGATACTTTGCATCCTTCAATCCAATCAAGTTGACATTCAATATTAACCATCACAAGGTTTGAGCCCCTGTACCCAGCAATATATTGCTTTTTATGTATTTATACAAATTCCATTGGTTCTGTTTCTCTGGAAAGTCCTGACTGATATGCACTCCTTCATTTTTCTTATAGCACTGAATCATGGGATAAGCCAGCGTGGATGTCCTATAGAATGCCCCACACCCTGTGGTTTCACTGATGCTTTCTCATGATTTTAACTTCTGGCTCCTGTGCTTCCCAATCAACCCACTTGGGTTTCTTGGTTTTTTTTGTTTTTGTTTTTAGATAGGGTGTCACTCTATTGCCCAGGTTGGAGTACAGTAGCACAATCATAGCTCACTCTAGCCTCAACTTCCCAGACTCGGGTGATCCACCCATCTCAGCCTCCTGAGTAGCTGGGACTACAGGCAGCACCACCATGTGCAGCTAATTTTTTTCTTTTTTCTTTTGTAGAGACAGGGTTTCTCTATGTTGTCCAGGCTGGTCTCCAACTCCTGAGCTCAAGTGATCCACCCACTTCAGCCTCCCAAAGTGCTGGGATTATAGGCCTGAGCCACTGTGCCTGGCCACTAAGTTTCTTTTTTTTTTTTTCTTTTGAGACAGGATCTCCCTCTGTCACCCAGGCTGGAGTGCAGTGGCGCGATCTCGGCTCACTGCGACCTCAGATGTCTGTCTTTACCACTGTGTAGTAACAAATTTGGCCAGGAGTGGTGGCACATACCTGTAACTCCAGTACTTTGGGAGATCAAAGCGCGAGGATCACATGAGCCCAGGAGTTTGAGAGCAGCTTGGGCACCATAGTGAGACCCTGTCTCTACCAAAAATAAATAAATAAAGATCAGCCAGGCATGGTGGCATGCACCTGTTGTCTCAGCTGCTCAGGAGGCTGGGGCAGGAGGATTGCTTGACCCCAGAAGGTTGAGGCTGCAGTGAACTATCATGCCCCTGAGCCTCTAAATCCCAAATGATAGGAATGTCCATCTTATTCATTGTGGGCCTCTCAGACCACTCCTGACAGTTTATGCTAAATGAGATGACTTGGGGTGGGCCCCTATATAGTTCATGTTAACAAGATGACTGAGGATGGGAGCTGGTCATGCTGCAAACCAAAGACCGAATATGACACTCGAGGTTTGGGGCTTTGAGCCCCACCTCCAGATGGGTTGGGGAGACTAGAGATCGAGAAAACAATCTCACTAGAAGAGAGGGAGATAGACTAGCCAGCACACTGCGGCCTCGATCTGAATCAGCTCAGGTCTTTCCAGACACTAGTGACATATGGCTATCTAAATTTAAATTAATTAAGGCCACGTGCAGTGGTACATGCCTGTAATCCTAGCACTTTGGGAGGCCGAGGTGGGTGGATCACCTGAGGTCAGGAGTTGGAGACCAACCTGGCCAACATGGTGAAACCCATCTCTACTAATAATACAAAACGTGGCTGAGTGTGGTGGCACATGCCTGTGGTCCTAGCTACTCGGGAAGCTGAGGCACAAGAATTGCTTGTGGAGATGGAGATTGCAGTGAGCCAAGAACCTGCCGCTACACTCCAGCCTGGGCAACACAGCAAAACTCTGCCTCAAAAAATAAAGTTTTAAAAAACCAATGTAATTAAAATTAAAACTTCACTTCCTCAGTCCACTGGCCACTTTTTTTTTTTTCCTATTTTTTTAAGTGCACCACTGCGGCCGTGAACTCCTGGGCTCAAGTGATCTTTTCCCCTTAGATCCTGAGTAGCTGGGACCACAGGCGCCTGCCACCACGCCTGGCTGCTGGCCACATTTCCAGTGCTCAATAGCTATTTGAAGCTTGCGGCTACCTTACTTGCGCAGCACAGATAGGAAAATTTCTATTGGACAGGGCTGCCTAGCCCTTTTTTAAAAGGTCCTTTTATACTATTTTGTCACATGGGGTCTCACTTTGTTGCTCAGGCTTATTGCAAACTCCTGGGCTCAAGTGATCCTCCTGCCTAGGCCTCCCAAAATAATTCGTAAATACACAGTCCTCTCTTGTTGCATCAAAATGAATGCAAAAATGTCATGATGGGGCCCGGCGCGGTGGCTCATGCCTGTAATCCCAGCACTTTGGGAGGCTGAGCTGGTAGGATCACCTAAAGTCGGGAGTTGGACACCAGTATTCTGGTACCTCCTTAACTTTTGCACTGGGGGGACAATGGAAGGGCCCTGTGTCATCCTCACCTTCCCCATCTGTAATTCTTGTGATGGTTCATTACCACTTTAAAGCTCTAGTTCTTTTTCCTTCATTGACATCTTTAACTTTTTCTTTATAGAGATTTTTTTTTGGAGACGGAGTCTCGCTTTGTCACCCAGGTGGGAGTACAGTGGCTCGATCTCGATCCACTGCAACCTCCGCCTCCTGGGTTCAAGCGATTCTCCCGCCTCTGCCTCCCGAGTAGCTGGGACTACAGGCACCCGCCATCATGCCCGGCTAATTTTTGTATTTTTAGTACAGACAGGGTTTCCCCAGGTTGGCCAGGCTGGTCTCGAACTCCTGACCTCAGGTGATCCGCCCACCTCAGCCTCCCAAAGTGCTGGGATTACAGGCATGAGCCACCGCGCCTGGCTCCGTTTTGGCTATTCTTTAATATGCCTCCCTATAACTGCTATCTCCACACCAGCCTTGCTTTAGCTCATGGGAAACAAAACCAATTAGTTCCCCCATTACCTGCCTTGAGGAGCAGGGGTGGTGCAGCGGCATGCACCCAGGGAAGTGTGTTGTATGGGCCCCCAAGTGCAGAATCTGAATCTTGCAAAGGAAGAAACAAATTCATCTCCACGGAACATGTCTCCCCAGTGCTCCCAGCCTTCCAAATCCACAGTCACAGTGACTCAGCAGAATCTGAGCCTGGGGCACCACAGTAATCTGCATCCGGCTTTTTTTCTGCTCCACTTCGTGCCAAGGCTCAAAGGGCAGGCCCACTCGATCCCTGGACTCTCTTGGGAACAACTTCCACCCTGCATCCCCTTGCACCTCAGGGCACAGTGCGCAGATGGGCTTGCCTTAGCCCCTCCAGCCAGATTTTTGAGGCCTCTGTCACACACCCCCACGAACCCCTCTTCCAGCCCCCAGAGACTTTTCTTGACTTCCACCAGTTGCTCAGGCGGGGCGAGTGGGAGTGGAGGGGCTCCTCCTTCACCCCCCAGGCTCCCTCCCTTCCTGGAGCTGCAGCCTTGGCATCCTCTAGCCCAGCACCTCAGGATCCAGGCGTTGGGTCCCGCCCTTGTTGACGTCCAACTCAAATGAGCCGCGCAGGATATATGAGAGAGACTGCACCGCGCACCACACACACGACTCCTGCAAGGTTGCCGCTGGAGTCGCCCGGCCCAGTGAGAGCCTAGTCCCGGCCAGGGTCGACCCGGCAAGCACGAGTCCAGCCAATCAGCGCCCTGGACTGCACCAGCGCCATGGTCGGTGAGTGCTGGAAAGGGCGAGGCGCTTGGGCTCCGGAGTCCTGGTGCCTGTGGAGGAGGTTGTATGGGTTTGGCCCTGAGTTTTGTTCCTTGAGTCAAAACCCACAAAGGGAAGAGATTAGGGTCCTGGGATGAGCCTTAATGGGACTCCGGGAGGAGAGCTTCTGTTTGTATCCGGAGTCGTGGATCCTTCCTCACTCCACCCCCACGAACTCCAGTGGGCATTTAGGAGAAACCTGACCTTGGACGCAGGAATTCCCTCCAAAACTGGGGTCAGAAACTGGCCGCTGGAGGCCAAATCAGGCTTACGGTCACAGCCCATACCTCTTTCGGGCTATAGTATTTAAACCAATTTGAATTAAGTTGCAAACATTAAAATGGGTGATTTCACTTAAAAATGTGGATTCCGAGCTTCTGAAGAAAATGAGAATATCTGGTGATTGGTGGACAGGAGTGGAGGAAACCGATACCTTTAGTTTGACAGAGACCAGAACCGGCTCCAAGCTGCCAGGCTCAGGTTTTGTTGTTTTGTTTTGTATTGTTTTGTTTTGTTTGAGACTGAGCTTTGCTCTTGTCGCCCAGGCTGGAGTGCAATGGTGCTATCTCAGCTCACCGCAACTTCCGCCTCCCGGGTTCAAGCGATTCTCCCATCTCAGCCTCCCGAGTAGCTGGGATTACAGGAGTGCGCCACCATGCATAGCGAGTTTTAATATTTTTAGTAGAGACGGGGTTTCGCCATGTTGGCCAGCGTGGTCTCAAACTCCCGACCTCAGGTGATCCGCCCACCTCGTCCTCCCCAAGTGCTGGGATTACTGACGTGAGCAGCCGTGCCTGGCCTTGGGAGGTATTTTCCATTGAGGCCCTTGGATTAGGCATACCTGATCAGGTCGTACTGGATCCGTTTCTAGTATTGGGTCCATTTCAGTGATAGAGCCTCCCCACTCGGCCATCAACCCTAGGGGAACTTAGAGGTCAACCCAGCTCCACCCAAGGCATAAATAACCAGCTGAGACAACTGCAGGGACTGAGAGCTATTTCCCAAATAATCTCACTCTGAGACTGGACAGCGCTAAGATTTAGAAAGCTGTTGCCTCATCTGGGGCACAGTCCTGCGTTTTTTAATTTCTTTCCCTGTGAACCTGGTCCTGCCTCTAAAAATGCACCTGCACACACAGAAGCCCATCTTGGTCAAAGTGAGTGGAGGAAGAGATTGCCCTTGCAATTGACCAACTGAAATTATCAGAATCTCTGAGAAAGGGACTAAGCAGGGGATTGGTAGCCCAGAATGAGTTGCTGGCAGAGACAGCAGGGAATAGATTCTTACAGCTGAGAGGCTTGCCGCATACACGGTGGTTGCTATTTCCTTTGTATTTCTTTCTTAAGCTCCCCGAGGCACAGGCACCCTCTCCTCCAATACTAGGGCAGGAACTGTTTCCTGACTTTCCAGTCTTACAGAATGTTCTGTATTTATGCGTAGCTTAAACACAAAAAAGAGAGCTGGTAATGAGGGAAAAAAGGAAGACTTGGATCTTGTATAATTAGTTTTAGCTGTACCCGGCTAACCAAATCTTGAGGTTCACTAAAGCATCCAGGTTTTTTTGTTTGCAACTAATAGATGTGTCTGATTCGCACTCATGTTCCCTGGAGCACTCAAGTGAAGAGAGAAGGCAGAAGGAGAATGCATGAAACTGATACAAAGTCTTACCTTTAACATACTTCTTTTTTTCTTTTTGAGACAGGGTCTTGCTCAGCTGCCCAGGCTGGAGTGCAGTGGCATGATCAGGGCTCACTTCAGCCTTGACCTCCTGGGCTCAAGTGATAGTCCCATCTTTGCCCCCTGAGTAGCTGGGACTACAGGTGTGTGCCACCACACTCAGCTAATTTTTCTGGTCAAAGCAGAACTTGAAACCTGGCTAAAAAATATTGTTTTTGGCTGGGTGTGGTGGCTCATACCTGTAACCCCAGCACTTTTGGGAGGCTGAGGCAGGAGGACTGCTTGAGGCCAGGAGTTCAAGACCAAGATTCAGCTCAAATGGCAAGCTCCTCTGAGGGCCTTTCCTAACGGGCCAGCCCCGAAGTCCTGAAGTTTTCCTCTGTGGAAGTTTTTTTTGAGACAGAGTCTCACTCTGTTGTCCAGACTGTAGTGCAGTGGTGTGCACTTCCCAGGTTCAAGCGATTCTTGTGCTGCAGCCTCCCCAGTAGCTAGGATTACAGGTGCACGCCACCACGGCCAGCTAATTTTTGTATATTTAGTAGAGACGGGGGTTTCACCATGTTGGTCAGGCTGGTCTCTAGCTCCTGACCTCAAGTGATCCACCCGCCTCGGCCTCCCAAAGTGCTACGGTTACAGGCATGAGCCACCGCGCCCAGCCCTCTGTTGAACTTTGTCCCTTACCTCTCCTAACACACTAATGCCACTCTACCCTGAAGAGGTTATCTGTGTGTGCATCCTGTGGCCTCTCTCAGGGTAAACTCTAGTAGTGTAACTCCTCCCAGGTCATGTTGCTCAGCTAGTTAAGTGGCAGGAAGGGAAAATGAACCCTCCAGGCCCAGAAAACTTCTTTTCTGTTAATTGCCTATTCACAACCATCTGTCTGTTTGTTTGTTTGAGACAGAGGCTTGCTCTGCTGCCCAGGCTGGAGTGCAGTGGTGAAATCTCAGCTCATTGCAACCTTCGCCTCTTGGGTTCAAGCGATTCTCCTGCCTCAGCCTCCCGAGTAGCTGGGATTACAGGCGCCTGCCACCATGCCTGGCTAATTTTTTTTGCATTTTTAGTAGAGACAGGGTTTCACCATGTTGACCAGGCTGGTCTTGAACTCCTGGCATGAGGTGATCTGCCCGCCTTGGCCTCCCAAAGTGCTGACATTATAGGTGTGAACCACCGCGCCCCACCCACCTTCTTTTGACCATTTTTCTTTTGAGTTGTTTTGGGGATCTACGTATTCCAGGTACTGCACTTTGGTGGTTATATTTGTTACAAATATATTATTCCTGTTTGTGTGTTGCCTTACATGAAAAATTGTAAAGTCACAGGCATGCTTATAGCTATTAGAGTCTGAGCTCCTTGAAAGATCAAGAGATGGATATTCTGACTTGTTCATTTTCCGAGAAGTACCTTGACTGTCTCACTACTTAGAAAATGCTTGTTCACGTTGATGAGAAGTCAATAAAATAAAAACCGTCAGAGCGGTGTTCAGTAAACACTGATAAGACTAATGGCGAGGTAAATTACAAAGAAAATGCCTGTTAGAGCTTGATATGCTCACCTGCCTCCCAGTCATGTTAAATGCATGGGTTAAGAGGTAGGAATTTGTTGAGGTAGCCTCAGAGCTGCCTTTCCCTTTTCCCAGGCTATCCAAAGCAAGTCAGTCATTTCCAGCGCATGTAAATCACCATCAAACACCTACTGCACTGAATCTTAGTTTCAAGAGTCCAAAACCTCAGGACCAAGTTTGGAAATCCCCTGGTTTGGCATACTGGGCCCTGAAAGTTACACTTGGCTGAATTTAGCCCAACAGGCACCTCCCTTGCTAGGTGTGGTCAATAATAAAAGCAGGAAGAGAGCTTAAGGCTTAAATGCGCCTTTCTAGTTATTTTAGTCATTTGTAGTTATTCATTCATGGTGCAAAAACGTTGCAGATGCCAGCTGGGCGCAGTGGCTCACGCCTGTAATCCCAGCACTTTGGGAGGCCAAGGCAGGTGGATCATGAGGTTAGGAGATCGAGACTATCCTGGCTAACATGGTGAAACCCTGTCTCTACTAAAAAAAAAATACAAAAAATTAGCTGGGCATGGTGGCACACGCCTGTAGTCCCAGCTAGTTAGGAGGCTGAGGAAGGAGAATTGCTTGAACCCGGGAGTCAGAAGTTGATGTGAACCGTGAGCGCGCCACTGCACTCCAGCCTAGGCCACAGAGCAAGACTCCATCCCCCTCCGCCCCCACAAAAAGTTGCAGGCATTTTCTTCTCCCAGCTGCACCCACTGTTCGTGGTAGGGTGTGAAGTAGCAGTGCACGCTATCAGGAGCAACTGTGGGAGCAAGCGTCCTTCCTCTGGCACTTCGCTCTATGCCCTTGCACACTGTTGTTTGTAAGTCTCACTGTTGTTTGTAAGTCTCACTGTTGCCCAGGCTGGAGTACAGTGGTGTGATCTTGGCCCACTGCAACCTCCACCTCCCTGGCTCAAGCGATCTTCCCACTTCAGCCTCCTGAGTAGCTGGAACTACAGGTGCCCACACCACCATGCCCAGCTAATTTTTTTTTTTTTTTTTCGGTAGAAACGGGGTTTCTCCATGTTGGCCAGGCTGGTCTCAAACTCCCAGGCTCAAGCAAGCTGCCTGCCTCGACCTCCCAAAGTGCTGGGATTGCAGGTGTGAGCCACTACGCCCAGCCACTCTCTACATTTTTAAATTATTCCAGTTTCACCACTTAATGACTACACACTTGGGTAACTTGCTTCTCTCCTGTGCCTCAGTTTTCTCATCTATAATATGGGGCTACTCATGGTATTGACCTCATAGGGTGTGTCTCAGTCTATTTTGTGCCTCCCTACATAATACTTGGGACTAGGTAGTTAATAAAAAAGAGAAATTGATTTCTCACCGTTCTGGAAGCTGGGAAGTCCGAGATCAAGGTGCTGGCAGGTTTGGTTGTCTGGTGAGAGCTGCATTTGGAGGAATGCTGCGTCCTTACACGGATGGTGGGAAGTAGAAGGTGGAAGGGCAGGTGAGCCCCGTGCTGGGCAAAGTCTCTTTTATGAGGGCCTTAATCCCACTCACGAGGAAGGCGACCCCCTCACCTAATCACCTCTCACAGGTCCCATCTGTTAATACTCTCACATTGGCAGCACCTGAATTTTGGAGGCGACGTATTTAAAACATAGCAGGTTGCCCTGACAAAGGAAGAAAGTGCAGGCCAGGCGTGGTGGCTCACACCTAAAATCCCAACATTGTGGGAGGCTGAGGCAGGCAAAATTGCTCGAGTCCAGGAGTTTGAGACCAGCCTGGGCAACGTGGCAAAACCCTGTCTCTACAAAACAAAAATTAGGTGTGGTGGCACACACCTGTAGTCCCAGCTACTCAGGAGGCTGAGGTGGGAGGATCACTTGAGCCTGAGAGGTCAAGGCTGCAGTGACCTGAGATCATGCCACTGCATTCCAGCCTGGGCAACAGATCAAGACCCTGTCTCAGAAAAAGAAAAAAAGGAATGCAAAGCACTGAGAGCAGTGCCTAGCATATTATAAGGATCCACTAAATACTGTTCTTGCAAATTGAAGCATGCTGCCTCTGACAACCTTGTTAATATAAAAGAGGCCCATTTCCCTTCTACCTGTACCCTTTGCCATTTCTTACTTATAAAGGAAGCTGAGCTGTTAATAGTTTAATGTGATCTGCTGGGCGCGGTGGCTCATACCTGTAATCCCAGCTACTGGGGATGCTGAGGCAGGAGAATCGCTTGAACCCAAGAGGCGGAGGTTGCAGTGAGCTGAGATCATGCCACTGCACTCCAGCCTGGGCAACAGAGTGAGACTGTGTCTCAAAAAAAAAGAAAAAAGTTTAATGTGATTGTTCCACATTTCTCCCCCTCATACCAATGTGCTGCAAATCTACATACAAATATGTGTCATTTCTTTTTTTTTCTTTTTCTTCCTTCCCTTCCCTCTCTCTCTCCCTTCCTCTCACTTCTTTCATTTTAAATAAAAATGGATTCATATTCACTTGCCTTTTTATCAGTTAATAATATATCATGGATATCTTTTTGAGTCACTACATATAGTAAATTCATTTTAATTTTTTTAATTTTTAAAATTTGTTTATTCGAGACAGGGTCTCCCTCTGTCGCCCAGGCTGGAGTACAGTACGGCGATCACAGATCACTGCAGCCTCGACCTCCTGGGTTCAAGTGATCCTCCCATCTCTCAGCCTCCTGAGTAGTTGGGACTACAGGCATGCGCCGCCATGCCTGGCTAATTTTTGTACTTTTTGTAGAGAAGGGGTTTCGCTTTTGTCATGTTGCACAGGCTGGTCTTGAACTCCTGGGCTCAAGCAATCTTCCCACCTTGGCCTCCTGAGCAACTGTACCTGCTTAACAGTCTCTAAAAAAATTTTTTTTAGTGACAAGGTGTCACTATGCTGCCCAGTCTAGTCTACAACTCCTGGCCTCAAGGGATCTGCCCACCTTGGCCTTCCAAGTAGCTGGGATTACAGGCATATGCCACCACACCCAGCCAGTTTAACTCATTCTTTTTAAAATATTTTTTTACTTTTATTTATTGATTTTTCTGAGACAGGGTCTTACTCTGTTGCCCAGGCTGGAGTGCAGTGGCACGATCTCGGCTCACTGCAACCTCTGCTTCCCAAATTCAAGCGATTCTCCTGCCTCAGCCTCCCAAATAGCTGGGATTACAGGTGCCCGCTACCACGTCCAGCTAATTTTTGTATTTTTGTAGAGACAGGGTTTCACCATGTTGGCCAGGATGGTCTGGATCTCTTGACCGTATGACCCGCCCACCTCAGCCTCCCAAAGTGCTGGGATTACAGGCTCTTGCAACCGTGCCTGGCCAACTCATTCTTGTTAACAGCAAAATATCCTGTAGTGTGGATGTGCCCATAATTTACTAAAGTGTTCCCCATAGACAATCAGGTTATAGCTAATTTTTGCCAATGAAAAGCATGATGTAATACACATCCTTGGCTCTTATAGCCTGATGCTTTTACTCTGTAGAACAGATTCCTCCAAATTGGAGAGCGAGATAAAAGATTTATGTGTCTTTAAAGTTTTAAGAGATTCTGCCTGATTGCTCTCCCTAAAG
The DNA here is from genome assembly GCF_043159975.1 of Macaca nemestrina. NCBI lineage: Eukaryota > Metazoa > Chordata > Mammalia > Primates > Cercopithecidae > Macaca > Macaca nemestrina. The sequence goes on along the minus strand of NC_092142.1, from coordinate 68,847,799 downwards.
GTTGAGGCGATTCATAGTCCCACCAGTAACACGCCAGTTTTTCTGTTGGTACAATCTTAACCCTGGGTGTTATTTGTAACATTTTGTGGGTAAATGTAAACTCATGGTAAATGTAAACATGGTACCCATGTCAACTCATGGGTAAATGTCTTGTTTTCATTTTGATTTTCCTGACAGGCCACGCAGAGCATCTTTCCATTTGTTTGTTGCCATTTGCCTTTCCTGCTCTGTGAACAGTGTGTTCGGATCCTTGACCCACTTTTCCATTGCACTGTCTTTTCTAATCATTTGTGGGCACTCATTGGGAGTTTAACTCTGTGATGAGAAGTGCGAATTTCTTCTCCCAGTGGGTATCTTTTGACTTTGTTTATGGCGCTTTTTGCTAAACTTTTTTTTTTTTTTTTTTTTTTTTGAGACAAAGTCTCACTCTTGTTGCCCAGGCTGGAGTGCAATGGTGTAATCTTGGCTCACTGCAACCTCCACCTCCCGGGTTCAAGTGATTCTCCTGCCTCAGCCTCCCAAGTAGCTGGGATTACAGGTGGCCACCACCACGCCCGGCTAATTTTTGTAGTTTTAGTAGATACGGGGTTTCACCATGTTGGCCAGGCTGGTGTCGAACTCCTGACCTCAGGTGATCCACCTGCCTCGGCCTCCCAAAGTGCTGGGATTACAAGCGTGAGCCACTGCGCCACACCCAGAATTTTTTTTTTTAAAATAAAGGATTCTCTACCCTGAGGTTATACAAATTCTACCATTCTTCCTTTAGTATTTAAATAGTTTCATTTAAAAATTTTGGATCTTTAATCTACTAGAAATTATGGTTGTATGTGATATATTAGTGGGATAATTAAAGCCAAAAATTTTTTTGGTGACTACAATAGACACATTAAAAAATGCACCAGTTCATTTTTTAGAGACAGGGTCTCGCTCTGGCATTCAGTGGTTCAATCATAGTTCACTGCAGCCTCGAACTCCCAGGCTTAAGCAATCCTCCCACCTCAGCCTCCCAAATAGCTAGGATTACAGATGTGAGTCACCATGCCCAGCTAGTTTTTTATTTTATTATTTTTTTGAGATGTCGTCTCACTCTGTTGCCCAGGCTGGAGTGTAGTGGTGCGATCTTGGCTCACTGCAACCTCTCCCTCCTGGGTTCAAGCAGTTCTCTGCCTTAGTCTCCCAAGTAGTTGGGATTACAGGTGGCGCCATCATGCCTGGCTACTTTTTGTATTTTTTAGTAGAGATGAGGTTTCACCATTTTGGCCAGGTTGGTCTTGAACTCCTGACCTGAATCCCAAAGTGCTGAGCCACCATGCCTGGCCCTAGTTTTTTGTATTATGCATTTTTTGTAGAGACAGGGTTTCGCCATGTTGCCCAGGCTGGTCACGAACTCCTGGGCTCAAGCAGTCCTCCTACCTTGGCCTCCCAAAGCTCTGGGACTACAGGCATGAGTCACCGCACCCAGCCCTCACAAGTTCTAAGTGGATTTTCACAAACTGAAAAATTATGTATTCAGCACCCCAACGTCCCTTTTGTGTCCTTTGAGCCACTACCCTCAGACAAGGGAAACCACTTAACTGAGTTTTAACACCTATGCAGGTTGAGTATCTCTTATCTGAAATACGTGGGACCAGAAATGTTTTGAATTTCGGATTTTTTTGGATTTTGGAATATTTGTATTATATTTACTGGTTGAGGATCCCAAATTCAAAATCCTCCAATGAGCATTTCCTTTGTCATGTCAGCACTCAAAAATGTTGGATTTTCCCATTTGGGATGGTCAACTTGTAATAGTTTTCTAGGGGAATCATCTTATTTTCATGCAGATAACTCATTAGATATGCCAACACTTTTTTTTTTTTTTTTTGAGACGGAGTCTTGCTTTGTCACCCAGACTGTAGTGCACTGGTGCAATCTTGGCTCACTGCAACCTCCACCTCCCAGGTTCAAGCAATTCTCCTGCCTCAGCCTCCCGAGTAGCTGGGATTACAGGTGCCCGCCACCACACCCAGCTAATTTTTGTGTTTTTAGTAGAGACAGGGTTTCACCATGTTGGCCAGGCTGGTCTCGAACTGCTGACCTCAGGTGATCCGCCCACCTCGGTCTCCCAAAGTGCTGGGATTACAGGCGTGAGTCACAGAGCCCGGCTGTCAACACTATTTATTAAATCAGCCACTGATTTAAATCCTTCCTTTAATCTTCGGTACTTTTAAGGGGAAAATACATTTCTGGCTGCAGGGGATGGAATGGAATAACCTAATGTCTAACAAAGCCGCCCCCTCCTTTACAGACTGCAACTCCCCTGTAGCTGAAGGCTTGCTGGTTGGTAATGGGTTTTCCCCGGGTGCTTTGTGTGTGTCTCTGTAGGCAAAAGAGCACTGATCGTACTGGCTCACTCAGAAAGGACATCCTTCAACTATGCCATGAAGGAGGCTGCTGTAGCAGCTTTGAAGAAGAAAGGGTGGGAGGTGGCGGAGTCGGACCTCTATGCCATGAACTTCAATCCCATCATTTCCAGAAAGGACATCACAGGTAGGAGTTCCTCCTCCCCTTTTTAATTAGTTCTTTGCGGATCTCCTTGCCTGTGGGTCCTCTGGCCCGGCTTTGGCTCCTCTGGCCCCAGCCTCTCTTTTTCTTCTCTGCAGGTAAACTGAAGGACCCTGCGAACTTTCAGTATGCTGCCGAATCTACTCTGGCTTATAAAGAGGGCCGTCTGAGCCCAGATATTGTGGCTGAACAAAAGAAGCTGGAAGCTGCAGACCTTGTGATATTCCAGGTATGGGGGGACATTGGAAGTGGTGTCAGGGGCATTTGCATGCTTATTGTCCTAGACATGTCACCTAATTAGCTATGGGATCTTAAACAGTCACCCACTTTACTGCATTCTCTGCAAATAAGGGTGATTACTTTAAAGGTGCAGTATTACATGGATTTCACAGATATTGGGAATCTGGCTGTATTACTGTTGCATATGTAAATGCAACTGCAAGGCCAGGCGCGGTGGCTCACGCCTATAATCCCAGCACTTTAGGAGGCCGAGGCAGGCGGATCACTTGAGGTCAGGAGTTCGAGACTATCATGGCCAACATGGTAAAACCTGGTCTCTACTAAAACTAGAAAAATTAGCTGGGCATGGTGGCATGTGCCTGTAGTCCCAGTTACTCTGGAGGCTGAGGCAGGAGAATTGCTTGAACCTGGCAGGTGGAGGTTGAAGTGAGCCAAGATTGTGCCACTGTACCCCATCCTGGCGACATGGCGACAGAGCGAGACTCCGTCTCAAAAAAAAAAAAAGAAAAAAAAAAGAGAAAGAAATGCAACTGCATAGATGATGTACAACCCTTGAGCTTGCTTTCTTCTATGTACTTAGTCTCCCCTTCAGTTAGCGATTCCTTCAGTTAGTGATTCCTGTTGGACTCTCAAAATTTGCAGTTCTCCTCCTTTCTCCATAAAAATCCCAAATACTTTGTAGAATAATCCATGACACATTGACTTCTCTGCCATTGTAGCCTGCCAGCTGAAGGGGGCTTTGAAACCCTGCTGAATGTGTTCCTGCAGCAAACCACAGCCTTTCTTCTTCGGGAAGCGGCCTTACCATTTAGCAGACAATACTGGGATTATGCGTGAATCTCGTCAGTGATCTTTCCTATAAATGTGACTGTACTCAATGACTTTGCTTTTACCAATTCCAGCCAGTCTTTTGATATTGAACATAGAATGTATATGATCCTGGAAACCACGAACAGGGTGGTATAGGCTGTGGCTTTTTTTTTTTTTTCTTTCTTTTTTTTTTTTTTTTTTAGTTATTCAGTCAGCTACAAAACATCCAATCCTTGAAGTCCTTTATTTTACCCACAGGCCTGTTGCTAGGAATCAAAGCCACATGCCACTAGCCAGTACCCCAAAGGATGCCTTTAAAAAAAATTAAATTGGAGACAAGGTCTCACGGTCGCCCAGGATGGAGTGCAGTGGCAAGATCTCCGCTCACTGCTGCCTCAACCTCCTCGGCTCAAGTGATCCTCCCACCTCAGTCTCCTGAATAGCTGGGAGTATTGGTGCACGCCACCATGCCATGCTAATTTTTTAATTTTTTTTGTACGGATAGGGTCTCACCACGTTGTCCAGGCTGGTCTCAAACTCTTGGGCTCAAGTGATCTGCCTGCCTCGGCCTCCCAAAGGGCTGGGATTATCTTTAAATCATGAATCAAGGATAAGAAAACCTCCTGGTAGAGTCCGTGCTCTGCTTTTATTAGGATAAGAGGTCAGACAAGACTTTCTCACGGGAAGTCCCTGATGAACCTTAGTTACACTAATTATTATTTATTATTTTTATTTTTTAACATTTTATTCATTTATTTATGTATTTGTTTATTTATTTGTTTTTGAGATGGAGTCTTGCTCTGTTGCCTAGGCTAGAGTGCAATGGCGTGATCTCGGCTCACTGCAACCTCCGCCTCCCGGGTTCAAGCCATTCTCCTGCCTCAGTCTCCCAAGTAGCTGGGACTATAGGCATGTGCCACCATGCTCGACTAATTGTTGTATTTTTAGTAGAGACAGGGTTTCACTACGTTGGCCAGGCTGGTCTCAAACTCCTGACCTCAAGTGATCCACCCACCTTGGCCTCCAAAAGTGCTTGAATTAAAGGCGTGAGCAACCGCGCCTAGCCACATTGATGACGATGATGATTATTATTTAGAGGTGGAGTCTTGCTCTGTCACCCAGGCTGGGATACAGTGGTTATCACAGCTCCCTGTAGCCTCCAACTCCGGGGCTCAAGCAATCGTCCTGCCTCAGCCTCTCACAAAGCTAGGACTAGAGATGTGCACCACCACAACAGGCTAATTTTTAAATTTTTTTGTAGAGACAGAGTCTCACTTTGTTGCCCAGGCTGGTCTCAAACTCTTGGGCTCAAGTGGTCCTCCCACCTTGGCCTCCCAAAATACTGGGATTATAGGCATGAGCAACTGCACTCGGCCATCACACTGATTATTAGTTTGCATTTTTGAGTGATTGTGTTTATTCTAAGTGATACGATTTTTCATCCATGATAACAAGGGACAGTCATAAAAGGAGGAAGGCCTATCTTCATTTTTTTCCACAATGGGGTCTCACTCTGTCACCCAGGCTGGAGTGCAGTGGCACAATCTCGGCTCACTGTAACCTCCACCTCCCAGGTTCAAGTGATTCTCCTGCCTCAACAGCCTGAGTAGCTGGGACTACAGGCATCCACCACCACACCCGGTTGATTTTGGTATTTTTAGTAGAGATGGGGTTTCACCATGTTGGCCAGGCTGATCTCAAACTCCTGCCCTCAAGTGATCCACCTGCCTCAGCCTCCCAAAGGGCTGGGATTACAGGCGTGCGCCACTGCGCCTGGCCAACAGTCATATTGTTGATACCACACCTACTAAAGCAAACTCTTGGGAAAATACTGATTGAGGCGACACCCTGAAGCAAACCTTGTTTGCAATCCTTGCTATTTAGACTTTGCTGACAAATGTGATTTCATACAAACAAGTTTCATATCAATAAGTCTTCTGTGTATGTAGCTTTCTTGGACCCACTCAATATTTGCATTTTCAGGGAAAAAGAAGACTGTCCAATTGGCTGACCAAGGACAATAATGATCTCTTTCCTTAAAGTGCTAACTCCCCAGGAGGAATGGGAAAGGCGTGAAGAGGGGCTCCCCCACAGAGCCATAATGGGGAGCAGCTCAGCACCCCGAGTCGCCTTCTGGGCTTGGGAAGCCTCTGGTCTGAACTTGATGATGTCTTCTGTCCTGCAGTTCCCCCTACAGTGGTTTGGAGTCCCTGCCATTCTGAAAGGCTGGTTTGAGCGAGTGTTCGTAGGAGAGTTTGCTTACACGCTCGCTGCCATGTATGACAAAGGACCCTTCCAGGTAGGTAGATGGTTCTGAATGCTCTGACAGCCGGCTTCTGGGTGGTCTGTCCTGATGCAGGTTTTGTTTGTTTGTTTGTTGTTTGTTGTTTTTTGTTTTTGAGATGGAGTTTCCCTCTTGTCGCCCAGGCTGGAGTGCAATGGTGCATTCTCGGCTCACTGTAACCTCTGCCTCCTGGGTTCAAGCGATTCTCTTGCCTCAGCCTCCTGAATAGCTGGGATTACAGGCATGGGCCACCACACCTGGCTAATTTTGTATTTTTAGTAGAGACAGGGTTTCTCCCCATTGGTTAGGCTGGTCTTGAACTCCTGACCTCAGGTGATCCACCCCCCTCAGCCTCCCAATGTGCTGGGATTACAGGTGTGAGCCGCCGCGCCCGGCTCTGATGCAGGGTTTTGAGCACAATTAGATCCTAAGCCTAGGCTCCGGGTCCTTTGGCAGAGATGCATGATCAAGTTTTTACAGATGGAATGACATGATATTTGGGATTTGTTTTAAAATGCTCCAGAGGCTGAGCATGGCAGCTCACACCTGTAATTTCAGCACTTTGGGAGGCCAAGACAGGCAGATCACCTGAGGTCAGGAGTTTCAGACCAGTCTGGCCAACATGGCAAAACCCCATCTCTACTAAAAATACAAAAATTAGCTGGGTGTGGTGGTGGGCCCCTATAATCCCAGCTACTTGGGAGGCTGAGGCAGGAGAATTGCTTGAAACCCAGGAGGTGGAGGTTATAGTGAGCCAAGATCGCACCACTGCACTCCAGCCTGGGCAACAAAGCAAGACTCCGTCTTAAAAAAATAAAATAAAAGGCCAGGCGTGGTGGCTCACACCTGTAATCCTAGCACTTTGGGAGGCCAAGGCGGGCAGATCATGAGTTCAGGAGATCGAAACCATCCGGTGAAACCTCGTCTCTACTAAAAATACAAAAAATTAGCCAGGCGTGGTGGTGGGCACCTGTAGTCCCAGCTACTTGGGAGGCTGAGGCAAGATAATTGCTTGAACCCGGAAGGCAGAGGTTGCAGTGAGCTGAGATTGCACCACTGCACTCCAGCCTGAGTGAGAGAGCAAGACTCCATATCAAAAACAAAAACAAAAACAAAAACAAAAATTAGCCAGATGTGGTGGTGAGCGCCTGTAATCCCAACTACTTGGGAGGCTAAGGCTGGAGAATCACTTGAACCCGGGAGACAGTTTGCAGTTAGTCGAGAGGGTGCCACTGCACCCCAGCCTGGGTGACAGAGCCAGACTCTGTCTCAGAGAAAAAAAAAATGAAAAAATAAAATAAAATAAAATGCTCCAGAGAAAAAGGGGGTCATGGGTTGAGCTAAAACTAGAATGGCAAAATACTGAGAGATGAAGATGAGTGATAGATGCAGTACTATTTTCTCATTTACGTGTGTTAAAAATTTCCATAATAAAAACAAAAGAAGGCCTGTCTTCATTTTTCGGAGGCCCAAATCCTGCACAGGGAACCCTTCAAGACATTCCAGATGAAAGAGCTTGTCCTACGCCATGCCTAGCCCGTGGGAGGATGGATGAGAACGCCCAGTAACTCCACCTAGGCAGCCAGCAGCAAGCACTGATTTTGGATGTGGTGACAGCCTCACCCTGAGCCACACGTGGGGGTTTGGAATCCTTGGTTTGCCCCAGGCCGCTGGTCTGTAGACCGTCTAGTCTGCAGAGTCATACTGTGTAGCTCAGGGGAGCCAAAGTATGAAGTAACATAAACAGCAAATAGGACAGACTTGTGTGTTCTTGTCCCTGGAGCTGTTTCATTAACTTCTTGTCACAAGGGGATGTGGAGGGGAATGAAGTTTGTTATTGTTTTTTTCTTTTGCAGAGTAAGAAGGCAGTGCTTTCTATCACCACTGGTGGCAGCGGCTCCATGTACTCTCTGCAAGGGATCCATGGGGACATGAATGTCATTCTCTGGCCAATTCAGGTACCTCATTTTCTTTTCTTTTCTTTTTTTTTTCTTTGAGACGGAGTCTCGCTCTGTCACCTAGGCTGGACAGCAGTGGCACCATCTCGGCTCACTGCAACCTCTACCCACTGGGTTCAAGCGATTCTCCTGCCTCAGCCTACTGAGTAGCTGGGATTACAGGCGCCCGCCACCACACTCAGCTAATTTTTGTATTTTTAGTAGAGACGGGGTCTTGCCATGTTAGCCAAGCTGGTTTCAAACTCTTGACCTCAAATGATCCTCCTGCCTCAGCCTCCCAAAGTACTGGGATTACAGGCATGAGCCACTGCACCCGGCCAGGTACCTCATTTTCAACGAACCTTCAGGGGAATTCATTAATTGAGCCTTCTATGGGGTTCAAAACCTCAAGATAGCATCTGAAAATAGATCTTGAGTTGTGAAGATGAAGGCGTGGTCATGATTCAGAATGACGGGAGCTTCCTTTAGGAACTTGCCTGCCTTCCCGGGTGCCTGTGTGTGTGAAATACACCTGCACGTGCGTGTGTTCAAACAGCATTCTCTCCCAGCCAAGGACTAGTGTGAATCACTACCCTTGATTTGTTTAGCCGTGGGCCCTGGTCTCGCCAGATGACTGACATCTCTCTCCAGCCTTCCTGTCCTTCTCCAGGTTGCTGATACAGTCTCACAGACTATTAGAGCCCAAGACATTTAAGAAATGATTTACTGAGAGGCTGAGGCAGAAGGATCGCTTGAGCCCAGGACTTTGAGACCAGCCTGGGCAACATAGTGAGAACTCCTCTCTAAAAAAAAAAAAAAAAAAAAAAAAATTAGCATACACCTGTGGTCCCAGCTACTTGGGAGTCTAAGGCGACAGACCCAGGAGTTCGAGGCTGCAGTATGATGAGCCTCGAACTATGATCACACCACTGCATGCCAGCCTGGGATACAGGGGGAGACCCTGTTTCAAAGAAAAAAGAAATAATTTGTCTAGCCAGTTTATACATGGATAAAACTGGATAAAACTGAAGCCTGGGGTGGGCTTATTGGTGTTACCAGACCCTCAGGATAATTTCTATAAAGAGGGAGGTTGGAGAGAAGAGCCAATGAGAGGCCACTTATGAAAATCATTTATCAAGACTCATCTGGGCCTGTAATCCCAGCACTTTGGGAGACCAGCACTTTGGTGGATCACTTGAGGTCAGGAGTTCAAGACCAGCCTGGTAAACATGGTGAAACCCTGTCTCTACTAAAGATACAAAAATTAGCTGGGCATGATGGTACATGCCTATAGTCACAGCTACTCAGGAGGCTGAGGCAGGAGGAGAATTGCTTGAACCCAGGAGGCAGAGGTTGCAGCAAGCCGAGATTGCGCCACTGCACTCCAGCCTGGGCGACTGAGCAAGACTCTGCCTCAAAAAAAAAAAAAAAAAGAAAAAGAAAAAAAAAAAAAAAGACCCATCTGGTTATATGGAGAGGTGGAGAAATGCACCCACCGCAGGTCTTGGTGAGTCACCTGCCAAGAAACTGAGACTCCCTAAAGTAAGAAAACTTCTAGCCTTCTTGGCAAAGGATTCAGGTTGGCACAGTTTCAAGGGTTTATGCATTTAAAGAAGAGCACACCTGAGAAGGCTAAAATTGGTAACAGCTAGGTATAGGGTAGGAGAGAGATGCCAGCTCTGAACTGATTCTCTAGGGTGCCTGAGGCCTCCTCATCAGAGTGTCTTACTGGGAAGCCCAGACCAACTTCTGTTGTTTATAGTACAACTGCACGGAATTGGTTGACTTACCTCTCTGTGCTTTTTGTATCCTCAGAGTGGCATTCTGCATTTCTGTGGCTTCCAAGTCTTAGAACCTCAACTGACATATAGCATTGGGCACACTCCAGCAGACGCCCGAATTCAGATCCTGGAAGGATGGAAGAAACGCCTGGAGAATATTTGGGATGAGACACCACTGTATTTTGCTCCAAGCAGCCTCTTTGACCTAAACTTCCAGGCAGGATTCTTAATGAAAAAAGAGGTACAGGATGAGGAGAAAAACAAGAAATTTGGCCTTTCTGTGGGCCATCACTTGGGCAAGTCCATCCCAACGGACAACCAGATCAAAGCCAGAAAATGAGATTCCTAAGACTGGATTTCCTTCTAACATGTTATCAAATCTGGGTGTCTTTCCAGGCTTCCCTGACTTGCTTTAGTTTTTAAGATTTGGGTTTTTCTTTTTCCACAAGGAATAAATAGGAGAGGGAATCGACTGTATTCATGCATTTTGGGATCATTTTATTATTCAATGTAACTGATTCTTATGATTACTATCATGGCATATAACCAAAATCCAACTGGGCTCAAGAGGCCACTTAGGGAAGATGTAGAAAGATGCTAGAAAATGTTCTTTAAAGGCATCTACACAATTTAATTCCTCTTTTTAGGGCTAAAATTTTAGGGTGAAGTCTAGCTAGGTATCATTCAATTCTCCGATGTTCTATTAATCACCTCTCTGTAGTTTATGGCAGAAAGGAATTGCTCTGAGAAAGAAAAGACTGAATCTACCTGCCCTAAGGGACTTAACTTGTTAGTAATCTAACACTTGCTTATGATATTTCTTGCTTTCAATTACAATGCGGTGACTAATATGCCTAGCACGAGTATCACTGTTCTTCAACTTTCATTGTTTCTATACAGTACACAGATACCTTGAAAGGAAGAGCTAATAAACCTCTTCTTTACTGCAGTCATCTACTTTATTTTTAATTAAAAAAAAATTTTTTTTTGAAACAGTCTTGCTGTGTTGCCTAGGCTGGAGTGCAGTGGCATGATCTCAGCTCACTGCAACCTCTGACTCCCGGGTTCCAGCGATTCTCCTGCCTCAACCTCCCTAGTAGCTGGGATGACAGGCACCTGCCATCATGACTGGCTAATTTTTGTATTTTTGGTAGAGACGGGGTTTCACCATGTTGACCAGGCTGGTGTCGAACTCCTGACCTCAGGTGATCCACCTGCCTCGGCCTCCCAAAGTGCTGGGATTACAGGCGTGAGCCACCGCACCTGGCCCTTGCAATCTTCTACTTTAAGGTTTGCAGAGATAAACCAGTAAATTCACACCGTACATCTGCAATGTGAATTCAAGAAAGGAAATAGTACCTTCAATACTTAAAAACAGCCTTCCACAAAAAATACTTTATTTCTGATCTACACAAACTTTCGGAAGGTTATCTTCTTTATCATTGCTAAACTGATGACTTACCACGAGATGGGGTCCAGTCCCATGACTTTGGGGTACAATTGTAAACTTGAGTTTTATCAACTTTGGTGAACAGTTTTGGCATAATAGTCAATTTCTACTTCTGGAAGTCATCTCGTCCCACTGTTGGTATTATATAATTCAAGGAGAATATGATAAAACACTGCCCTCTTGTGGTGCATTGAAAGAAGAGCTGAGAAATAATGAAAAGGTTGCCTGAAAAATGGGAGACAGCCTCTTACTTGCCAAGAAAAACGAAGGGATTGGACCGAGCTGGAGAACCTCCTTTACCAGATGCTGATTGGCACTGGTGGTTTTTGCTCTCGACAGTATCCACAATAGCTGATGGCTGGGTGTTTCAGTTTGAAAATATTTTCTGTTGCCTTCAACTTCACTGCAATTTTGTGTCAATTTCTGAAAGATCCGAATAAATAAAATTCATTTCTACAAAACAGACCCACACTCATTGGTAACAGTGAAGCTAACGATAGTGGAATCTAGTGGGAGACAGATCAGAGGATTCAATCGTAAACTGCAGCTGGAAGCCCCTTGGTGACGTGGCTTGACAACTCACCCAGCAGGGCTGCTTCCTACTAAATGGTAACAGAACAACCTATTCAGTCCTCTCAGGGAATTTAAAAGAGAGCCAGGAAAGATAGTGGTATAGAAATGAAGAAAAACAGGCCGGGTGCAATGGTTCACGCCTGTAATCCCAGCACTTTGGGAGGCTGAGGCGGGTGGATCACCAGATGTCAGGAAACCCCATCTTTACTAAAAATTTAAAAAATTAGCTGGGTGTGGTGGCTCGTTGTCTGTAATCCCAGCTACTCAGGAGGCTGAGGCAGGAGAACTGCTTGAACCTGGGAGGTGGAGGTTTCAGTGAGCTGAGATCGTGCCACTGCACTCCATCCTAGGTGATAAGAGTGAGACTCTGTCTCCAAAAAATAAGAGACGTCTATTAAGACAGCCAGGTGAGGCTGACAAGTAGGCAGTTGGATAGGAGGAACCTGGAGTTAAGGCAGAAGTTATGGCTGGAGATGCACATTTGGGAATCTTCAACATATAGATGGTGTTGAAAGCAATGAGATTGGCTGGGATCAATCTCATTGAGTTTTGAAAGAAGAGATTTGATGATTTACCTCTGGGGCTCGACAATGTTAGGAGGTGAAGATGAGAGTGAAAAGCAGTGGTCAGATCCTTTTGTAGTTCCTAAGTGTGAGATGTTTGGGTGTTCACGTGCATATGTGAGATGTGCCACCCTTGAACCTTCTTATGATGTCAGTACATTTTCCCATCTGACATGAAAAAAACAAACAAACAAAAAACCAGTGTTCAGGGATGCAGGAGAGCTGAGTGTGGTGTCCTGAAAGCCAAGCGAAGAAAGTGTTTGAAGATGCCAGGGGCAGTGGCTCACGCCTGTAATCCCAGCATTTTGGGAGGCTGAGGAGGGTGGATCACCTGAGGTCAGGAGTTCGAGACCAGCCTGGCTAACATGGTGAAATCCCGTTTCTACTAAAAATAGAAAAAATTAGCCAGACGTGGTGGTGCGTGCCTGTAATCCCAGCCACTAGGGAGGCTGAAGCAGGAGGATCGCTTGAACCAGGAGGTGGAGGTTGCAGTGAGCTGAGATCACGCCATTGCACTCCAGCTTGGGCAACAAGAGTGAAACTCCGTCTCCAAGAAAAAAAAAAAAAAAGAAAGTTTGAAAGAGGGAATGATCAGGTGTGTCAAATACTGCTCACAAGTCAAGCAAGACAATGCCTGGGAAGTGACCACTGGACTCGGCCGTGTGGAACCCATTCATTGATGACATTGACAAAGCACATTTCAGTAGAGTGGCGTGATGAAAGCCTGATTTGAATGGGTTTAAGAGAGAATGGAAGGAGAGGAATAGAAATAGGGTGGAGGAGGCTGTGTGATCAAAGAACAAATTTTTAAAAAGAGATCAGAGACATTACAACAAATTTATATGTCAATAGAAATGACTCAGAGAGAGGAAAAGTTTTGATGCTGACGACAAAGGGATATCTTTGAAAAAGTCAAAATGCTATGTTTGTATATTTATCCCCTCCAAAACTCAAGTTGAAATTTAATCCCCAGTGTGGCAGAATTGAGAGGTGGGGCCTTTTAAGAGGTGACTGAGAGCCAGCATGGTGGCTCACACCTGTAATCCTACCTAGCACTTTGGGAGGTAAGGCAGACAGATCACTGGAGCCCTGGACTTCAAGACCAGCCTGGGCAACATGGTGAAACTCTATCTCTACAAAAAACGCATAGCTTAGCCAGGTGTAGTGGGGTATACCTGTAGTCCCAGCTACTCGGGGTAGGGACTGAGGTGGGAGGATTGCTTGAGTCCGGAAGAGGCTGCAGTGAGCCGTGATTGTGCCACTGCCCTCCAACCTGGGTAACAGAGTGAAACCGTTTCAAAAAAAAAAAAAAAAAAAAAAATCATGAGGGAGGGCTCTGTCCTCATGAATAGATTAACCCACTACTCATGGATCAATGAGTTATCATAAGTGGGCAACTGGTGACTTTAAAATAGGAAGAGAGACCTGAGTCCTTTGCATGCTCAGCCGGTTGCCCACTTATGATAACTCATTAATCCATGAGTAGTGGGTTTATCTATACATGAGGACAGGGCCCTCCTCATGATTTTTTTTTTTTTTTGAGATGGTTTCACTATTACCCAGGTTGGAGTGCGTGCTCAGCCCTCTAGCCATGAGAGCTTACACCACCTTGGGATTCTTGGGCGTCCTCACCAGCAAGAAGGCTCTCACTAGATGCAGCCCCACCACCTGGACTTCTTGGCCTCAACAGCTGTAAGAAATTCTTTTTCTTATAATTTGCCCAGCTTCAGGTATTCTGTTAAAAACAACAGAAAACAGACTAATACACAGAAGGATGTGAGAAGTAGTGCACAAGAGCTAGAAGAGCAGAGTAGTATCAAGACTAGTAATACTAATACAAGGAAACACTTAGGAGGCACTAACTGTGCCAGGAACTAGGTAATTTTACATGGACTAACTTGCTTAACCCTTTCAACAACTCTACAAGGAAGGTTCTGTTACTGTTTTCACTTTATAGGAAAGGAAATTGAGGAATGGAGGTTATATTGTAGGCAAACTCAAGAGCCTATGCTTTTAAACACTGTTATATTGCCTCAGTAGAAGCAGAGATGGCACCATGAAATAGAGCATGAGAGTCGCAACCAACACCTCTTTTTCTGAGAATAAGACCATTAGTGTTGCTGTTGAGAAACTATAGCTATCTTTTGATTTCTAGAGTCCCTACCCTGTTCTCAGCAGGGATAAATGATATTTTGGTTCTCTTCTAGGCTTAGATGGCTGCAGAGAATTTGTTTCTTGTAAGTTAATAGAGTAAGGCTCTTACCAGCTTGGAGTAGAGAAGGACAATTCCTTTCTTATTCTGGACACTGTACTTAAATTATGTAACTGAGATTGCATCAGATTTTTTGGCAGCCCCATACTATTGTAGTCCCATCTTCAGACCAGTATTTTGCCCACATAAGCTGTTTTTTTGAACCAAAATATATAATTTGATATTTATACTTATTACATTTCATTTGGTTATTGCTCATTTCCAGTGCTGTTGAAGTCAATAAACACCAAAAGACAATTTTTATTATTTTTTTCCTTTTCTTTTTTTTCGGACGGGGTCTCTGTTATCCAGGCTGGAGTGCAGTGGCATGATGACAGCTCACTGCAGCCTGAAACTCCTGGACTTAAGTGATCCTCTCACCTTAGCCTCCTGAGTAGCTGGGACTATGGGTGCATGCCACCATGCCTGGCTAATCATTTTATGTTTTGTATATACGAAGTCTCATTTTGTTGCCCAGGCTGGTCTTGAACTCCCAGGCTGGCTCAAGTAGTCCTCCTGCCTCGACCTCCCAAAATGTTGGGATTACAAGCATGAGCCACCATGCTTGGCAAAGAATACTGTATTTAGAACAGCAGCATTGTTAAAAACAAAACAAAACATATATATAATCATAACAACTCATTTAGATATATATTTATTTAAATGTATTAAAAATTGTCACTCCTTCATAGAATCAACAGATACTGTCTATATCTGATAAGAAGGTATAAGTATACTGTCTAAAGCAATGTCTTTTAAGATTCAGTTAGACACAATTTTCATGATACCCATGTATCTGTATTAGCATTTATTATTTTTCTTTTTAAATTTTTTTTTTTTTTTTTTTTTGAGACTGAGTCTGGCTCTGTCGCCCAGGCTGGAGTGCAGTGGCCGGATCTCAGCTCACTGCAAGCTCCGCCTCCCGGGTTTATGCCATTCTCCTGCCTCAGCCTCCGGAGTAGCTGGGACCACAGGCGCCCGCCACCTCGCCCGGCTAGTTTTTTGTATTTTTTAGTAGAGACGGGGTTTCACCGTGTTAGCCAGGATGGTCTCGATCTCCTGACCTTGTGATCCGCCCGTCTCAGCCTCCCAAAGTGCTGGGATTACAGGCTTGAGCCACCGTGCCCGGCTCTTTTTAAATATTTTTCTTCCTTTTTCCTTTCATTTAAACATTTAAAAAAAAAAAAATAGAGACAGGATCTTGCTATGTTGCTCAGATTGGTCTCCAACTCCTGACCTCAAGTGATCCTCCTGTCTTAGCCTCCTAAGTAGCTGGGATTACAGAGGTATGAGCCACCGAGCCCAGTGATTTAATATTTTTCTTTAATTTGACTCACTTTTTCCTTCACTCTGGTAGGTAGACGCATTATTATTCTTTATTTTTTAGATGGAATCTCGCCCTGTTGCCCAGTGTGGAGTGCAATGGTGCGATCTCCGCTCACTGCAACCTCCACCTCCCAGGTTCAAACGATTCTCCTACCTCAGTCTCCCACGTAGCTGGGATTACAGGCACCTGCCACTGTGCCCAGCTATTTTTTGTATTTTTAGTAGAAATGGGGTTTCACCATGTTGGCCAGGCTGGTCTCGAACTCCTGACCTCAGGTGATCTGCCTGCCTCGGCCTCTCATAGTGCTGGGATTACAGGCGTGAGCAACTGCGCCCAGCCTACATTTTTTTCTATTACACATCAAAACACTTATACATGTAAGTTTAAAAATAGTGTTTATCCATGTACCACAGTTAGTTGTGTACCACACTCTGATATGCACTAATTTAGAGATGTAGAAATACCACCAAAAGAATAAACAGAGATTGTCTCCGGGCATGAGACTGAGGGATGGGGAGACTTGGTTTTCATCAAAAGCACCTCCATGTACATGTATTGCTTTACTAAACATGAAACATTTAAATTAAGTAAAACAAAAATTCTGTCACACTGAGTCACTTATACTCTGCCTGACAAAATGGTAGGCACAAAATAACTACTTAGAAATATGTCGATATTTCACACCTCCTTCCTAATGATTTTATAATTTCAGCCACATACTCATGCTGCTCAAAACTGTCATTCATGCACACAATTCCATTCACAAAGTTTGAGGAAAAAAAGACAGCTATCCACTGCAAAATGAAAACTTTCAGTGTTTTATTTTTGACTGCAGCTGTTTACAGAAATATAGTTGCGAGTATACAAATGTTCCAATAGAAGCAAAATATCTTTTTAATATTTAACAAGTTATCACAGATAGCTAAAAACATAGATGCAAATGAAATTCCCCCAGAGAACAAACTGAAAATATCTGGTATCAGTGCTCTGAAATCCCAACTATGAAAGCCATATACACAAAAATGTAACCCTTATATCATTGCAGGACAATGGAAGAAGGCAGTTCAGTGGTTGATCAGTGTGCTCAAGCAAATAAAATTAAATAAAAATTAAAAATGGCAGAATGGTAGCTAAACTGCTTGAGAACAGGTTAATGAAATTATTGATAGTATATTTAAAACACTAAGTAAAAGAAGTGAATGAAACTCAGTTAAAGATGTCAAAAAATTAGCAACTACTTGGAGCTTATCAATTAAAAGGAAACAATGTGAGTAGATACATTCATTAGATCAAAAGAAATTAGATCAAGTTCACTGGAATCAGTCTGTAACTACTTAAGTCACAATGACTTCTGTGCAGGAAAGGTTTTTACTGGACACAGAAATCTGATTCCAAGCCCACTCTTCAAACAGCTTTTGTGTGTGTGTATGTATGTGTGTAAGTGTGTGTATATGTTGTCCTGAGGTTCATCAGCTAAAATAATAATAATAAGCAATCCCTGCAAAATATTTCAAACCAGGCAGATGACTTCTGGAAGAGAGAGAAAGGAAGGGCAGAGGGAGGGAGAATATGAGTAAGCAAGCAGGGTCATATGGTTAAACACAGAATTTTTTAAAGGAGGTATTACAAGTGGGAGTCAAACAGAACTGTGGTAGAATGTTTTGGGTACAGGAATATATTATGTAATAAAGTGGGGAAGAGAAAAAGGGAATAAGAAGGGAGGAATGTAGCTAGAGCAGCTCCCAACAGTTTGCCTATGTATTTGCCAGCACCAAAATTTGCAGAGTAAGCCACTTACATTTCCACTGCTAGTATTAAGGAAAGACAGCAGTGATTTTTATAAAGTGAGTATACATTTATTTTTATTCTGAAATGTGAATTTTTCTTTCATGAGTTAACTAACTGGTAATTTGTAAACAGTGGGAAGAAGATTAGAACAATTATGGAGGTACTGAATTACACAAGGAGATTAAAATGAAATGAATCAATCTACCTATCTGGTGGTTAGTTTATATTGATGCATACACTTGAAAAAGGAGAAATGCCCAAATTGTATAATGCATTATCTTGTTTATTATTTATTTTAGTAAATAATTCTTGTCTGAAACATAAGCTCCAAGGATAGCTAAATCTCTATTGATAGCTTAGTTCTTATACAAAGCAAGTTACTTTTGAAGAAGTTTTACCTATTAAAAAAATAAGGTGCCATGTTGACCTAGTCAGCCATCTCGTTTACTATCTCAGATACAAATATAAATACAAGGAATGATGATTTTGTTCTGAGGGTTGGTCTAGCCAGAGCAAAACTGTGGTCTGCTGGTAAAGTACTAGGCAATGAAAACAAAGCTTGTATTACACTGCCCATAATGTACCCATTTTATGGATAAACAGGAGACTTTAGCACCGGTCAATTATATTAGCTACTTAAATGTCATAACAATTAAACATAGAACACTGCACCTATATATTTAAATCAGTCATTTAATGTAAACTTTTTAGTAAGTGGTAGGAAAATGCCAAACTAAATTAACTGAATTATCAAGAATTAGACTAATTGTGTATGTACATAAAATACACTATCTCTCTATAGGCAGTACTGAGAATAAATTATCTTTGCCAATAAAAGATTACAGATAACCAGGTTAAGCTGAATTTACATAAAGAACAATGTATAACTATATCAGTCTCAGTGGAAGAAAAACTCTCTACATCTCAACAGAGTCTTAGACCAGTGGTTCCTAAACTTTAAAGTGTGCATCAGAATCACCTGGAGGGCTTGTGAAAACAGATTGCTGGGCCCTATTCCAGAGTTTCTGACTCAGTAGGTCTGGGAAGGGGCCCAAGAATTTACATTTCTAACTAGTTCCCAGGTGATACTGATACTAGCTGGTGGGCCGAGAACCATACTCTGAGAACCACTGGTTTGCACATACTACATATGTAGAAAAAGATATATTGTAATGTTCTTATACACATGGCACAAAATATATAGAAAGACAACTGGTTTTAATGAATTCCCAAACATGTAGGTTAGCAAGCTGAATGTTTCTAAAATAATCTGCTAAAGCGTAATCATTTCCCCTTATAGTAAATTACATTTCAAAGTCTTAAGTCCTACACAGTCATTTTAGAAAAATCCATATAACATTTATACCAAGTTGGCTATCCAAAAGAAAAGGGACATAATATTCTAAAGAGTTAAGATGAATTTGTTAGGAAGGAATCATTACTATACAGCATTCTTGGCTTCTTTGGAATGATTAAAGTGCATAATATCAATAGGGTATTAAGAATATTGCATAAAAGTTTGCAGTCCTCAGTGCCACTAACAGTCACAGAAATACTAGCATGGAGAAAGCAGCCCTATCTCAAAGGTACAACTATCCTGACCTGTTGCTGATGGCTCTTTCTTCAAGCACCACCACCATGGTAAGGAGCTGGAATACAGGCAAAATTAACAAAAACCAAGGCACTCCATCCAACTTTATCTGATCAAAAGGAATTATCTTAGGTCTGGAGGGACTCAAATATAACTTTTTTCTCATTTCCTTTGACACTTTTTTTTCTAGGTAAATTAACTGAGGACAGACGAGAAGTACACTGACATAAACAACTTTGCCGAGTCTAGTTAAAAAAAAAAGTGACATAAGCAGGCTTTACCTAAACTATGTTTTAGTGATTTACTTCCATCTAATTAACATCAGAGAAAATGCTTTAAACACTTTCTTCCTGAAATTTACACACATCTATGTGCATGGAGTTTCACAGATGCTAAAATTCTCATCAGTATTCAGATAAGACCTACCATTAGCTGGTTGAGATGAAGACAAACTTAATTTATATAAAGCTTGAACAGTCTAATTCTGTAATCTTTTACCCTCTCCCAAAGAAACAATTCTAGTAATGTACCTTTTCTTCCATTCTTAAGCCAAAGGAAAGAAATGGAGAAAAGAAGGTTTAAATGGAAAAAGTGAAAGCTGGGACCTATTGAAACTATTTGTTTATGTGTTTTTGGAAATAGTGAAGAATAAAATTATAAATGATAAAAAGGCACTTTTCCATAGCATTTGATCTAGATATAAAATATTCATTTAAAAAATTTCCTGAAAGAGAAAGTAAAAACATAATTTTATTAATAAATGAGGCTAGAATGGCATAAAAATAAATGGGGATTGAAGAAGTAATTAGGCCAGATGTGGTGGCTCATGCCTGTAATCCTAGCACTTTAGGAGGCCGAGGCAGGTGGATCACTGTGTTAGGAGTTCGAAACCCGCCTGGCCAACATGGCAAAACCCCGTCTCTACTAAAAAAATACAAAAAAATTAGCTGGGCCTAGTGGAGGGTGCCTGTAATCCTGGCTACTCGGGAGGCTGAGGCAGGTGAATCGCTTGAACCCGGGAGGCAGAGGTTGCAGTGAGCAGAGATCGCACACTGCACTCTACCTGAGAGACACAGCAAGGCTCCGTCTCCAAAAAAAAAAAAAAAAAAAAAAAGTAGTAAAGTAACTAGAGCACTGGGACCATCCACAAATGATACTGTAGATATTATTCTGATATTTATTACATCATGAGCATTATCTCTACAATTTTGCTCTAGTGACACTAACAAGCAGAGAAGAAAACCTCTTTTTAATACATGTTATGAGATTCATAGGCAGTTATTTTTCTAACCTATGGTCTTTCTTCATGGAGTCCCTCTACACAGTCTAAGGCATGCAGATACAAGACAGCTGTCTTGGTTAGGGATAAAACCTATGGTCATAAAGCAGAGGAAAGCTAATTAATTTTAAAAATCAATTAGGAAACAGATATTGGAAGAGAAATCTTCATCAGAAAAATGAAAAATTATAAGATTACTATGTATGGTGAAAATGTATAACCATGGTGACTTTGAGTCTTTAATTATGAAATCATTTTATCCTGGTCATTATTTGTTGATGCATCTAACAGATTCACTTTCCTAAAACAAGCATTTATAAAGGCTTAAATGGTCAAAAAGAATTATCTTAGTTCTAGAGGGACTCAGATACAACTTCCTCATTTCCTTTGATACTATTTTTCCTAGGTAGATTAGCTGAGGTTCTGATGGGCAAGAAATGCACTAGAATAAACTTCCAAACTACAGCACATGTGATATTACAAAAAATGAAAATAAAAGGCAAGGAAGGATGGATGGAAGGAAGGAAGGGAGAAAGGAGGGAGGGAGGAATAAGGGAAGGAGAAACGAAGAAGGCAGGGAGGAAGGGAAGAAAGAAGGAAGGAAGGGAGGCAGGGAGGGGAGGAAAGGGAGGGAGGAAGGAAAGTCCTTCATTAATACTTCTTCTATAATAAAGCCCTTAAAAACTTGTTCTTTTTTTAAAACGATTTGTTTTAAAACAGATTTGCATTGGCTAAATAACACGATACTTTAATCATAAAGGTAACATGATCAAGCTTAGAGGCAAAATATGACTTCGAATGATCTTCACCCATGTTGTTGTTGTTGTGGATATATAATGGAATGACAATAAGGAATCACACACACACACACACACACACACACACACACAGAAAGAGAGAGAGAGAGAGAGAGAGAGAGAAGCTCCAAGCGTTAATGTGAGTTGCTGAAAGCTAGAACAATTAAATGTAACAATATAAAGAAGAAAAGGTGGCTCACAGTTTATTTAGGTCCTTCTGCCATAAATACGTTTAATAAATTGTTGTTTCTATGGCCTTTGCTGGCTCACTGAGTCTCTCCCATATGTAGCTATAACTTGTAACAGTAATCAGGAAATTGCATTATTAGCACAAATATCAACCACTGAGCTTCAAAGAAGATGAATACTCTTTGTAGCCAAATTGTATTTTCAGAACGTTGTACTTAACATTGACCTTTAGGGGTAAGGAACATTTAACAATGTAAAAAAAAACAACAACAAACCTATTATTATTGAACAAGAATATGGTAGCATAGCACAGCCCTTGTATAAATAACCACAAAATTTATGAGAATAAAAATCGGGTTTTCTGCCTCCATCCAATCAAACCACTACAGTTCAGGTATATATTCTGTTCTAAACTGAGATATTATAAAACAGAAAATTGGTCCCAGTGACTTGGCATTGCCAATCAGCATTTGATAACAATAAACCCCTTGCTAAACCACAGAAGTCAGCACACAAGCCAGTTGCCACTTCATCCACAGTTCTGTATTAACAATCATCCTAATTAGAACTTGGTGAACAGATAGATTTCTTTAGTCTCCTATGTAATCTCTTAGAAAAAAGTTCAGAAAATTCAAAAATAACTTACAGATTTTTATTTCTACTACTTCTTTTTATACCTGCTGGGTTTGCTTTGTCTGAAATTTCAATCAACCCTACTTTAGGGTTAGAGTTTTACATTTTCAAACTGAAGCACTGGATTGTGTGGCTGATCCTCCTCATAACCTGAACTATACTGGGTAATTTTTCCCAATAGGGGCTGGGGAGAAGAGATACACTGAGGAAAATACTTTTGGTTCAGAGAATTTATAAAGTAGCTCTGGATATTACAAGATGGGAAAAATGTTATTAAAATTACAAACATGGGTTTTCTTAGTGTCTTTATAAATAAAAGGCATAGAATACAGAAAGCCAATTAATAATAACAATAACAACAATAATAAAATATTAAATATATAGTGAGCAAAGACTGAATGGCTCATTCTTGTGAAACACCATTTGACGCAATTGCCTCAACGGGTTTCCTGACTCTTAACACTTGGCTGAGTGAAAGCTCCAGCAAACACACAGTAAGCTGCCTTTAGCCCACTACTAACATCAAGGAACTGCCTGATGGAATGGCCACAGATGAACAGGTCATTTGTTTCAAAAGATACTTAAATACTCAATAAAGACATAACAAACCCCACCCCCCCTCACTGTTATCAGACGCCACGTTGTGGTAGAACATCAGACAAACTCACAAATTTACCACAAAAATGTGTGGCAAAAAAGAATAGTTTATATATATGTATATATATAAATTTCTATATTTATGCCAATGTACTCACTCAGTACAAATAGCAAAATAGTATACCATTTCCTAAATACAAAATATAGCTTTCCAAAAAAATGAAACACACATTAGATATAAACCATCCAAAACTTGAACGATTGAAAACTGTATTCAAAATTAAATGACCCAGAGCAGGTCTCTTTCTGAAAAGTTCCCTTCATATCGGCAAGAAGCCTGTACTACTGAAAACGTAATTCAATGCCTCTCAATCAGAGAGAGAAAGAAAGAAAGAAAGGGGCAGAGGTGGAGGGAAGAAAACGTGAGAAAAAAGAGAAAAAGACAAAAGAGCACATTCAAAGAACAAAGGAAGATCATCACCAAAAAAAAAAAAAAAAAAAAAAAAAGAAGGAAAAATCTGGCTGTATAAACAAAACCAACACCACAATTCCACACAGTTCAACTAAATGTACAGGATAGAAAAAAAAAAAAAAAAAAAAAGAACAGAAAGTTAGCCTTCAACAATTAACAGGTTATTTTTTGTACACTTAAAAAATAAATGAAACGGACAAGGATACCAAAACATTATATCAACACATAGAAGCCACACACACGTTGGCCTTACACTGCATTGACAGCTTTCCACATGCCAAAAGGAAAATGAGACATAAGCATGTGTCCAGACACAGGTGGTAGTGAGAAGCAGGCATCCCACGGGTGGCAACAACGCCCAAAACTGTATAACTAATGCTACAACTGCCAAGTTCTGGAGTGTGTTATTTTGCTCTTTATAGATGTAACACAAGTTAATTCTTCATTTTAAGTCAATGATATGACCCTGTAAAGCCTAAGGCTTGTGGGAACCATCAGGTAAGTGACCACTTCAAACTGTAAAGCACTGAGGTGACAAGTGAATTTATACTCACTGCAGATCAGGGAGAAGTGATGTTTCAAGAAATTTTAGTTTGCCTTTTTTTTTAAATTAAAATTTATACTGTTTCCTATTAGAAGGAAAAATTTGAAGACTTCAGAACAGCACCGTTCATGGGGAAAAATGTGTTGTTTCTCAGGAATTAACTCCCAATAATTCCTAAGACAGTACTTTCTGCCCTGTGCTGCAGGACTGCTAGGTCACCCTAGATTAAAGTGGCCAAAGATGCTACAGGGTCATAAAGCCAGTAGTATATCAATAGTTCTCTAAAGTAAAATGAAAAAGAGGTGAAAAGTAATATAGATGTATATAAAAAGGGAACACCAGCCTAAGACTGGGTTAAGAATAAAACACTCAAACTTTTCTGTCAATTTAAACTACTGTAGGAGGATATGAGAACATAATTTATCATATATTATCCCCTTCATTTTTTACAGATAAAGATAATTATTTTTCTATGCACAGTTATGGCTAAACCCCTTAGTAGAAACCCAGACAACTAACAACTCTCTGAAAAAATAAAATCAATGGCATTCCAGCTGTTCCCAGTTTTCTAAGTGTATCATCTGCCTTTGTGTTAAATCAAGAGTTCTTTTATCTGCATATACAGTTTACTTGTTAGAATGTTACCCCTTCAGTTTCTCCAATAAAACTGAAAAAAGATTCCTTCACTTTGGCCAACAGCTGTGCCTTTGATATTGAAAAAAATCACCGCCTTAGTTACTATTGAACTTTACTTTTTCAAAAGCCATTACTTGACTAAAACAATGCAGGAAAGAAAATAATGAAGAACGAAAGTAAACATGATATATTATTTTCTAATAGCAATAATAACTGAGTGGTCCAGCCTTTAATTTAAACTGTACATTTAAGGAAATTGCGCCTAGGAAAATAATAACAATTAATTCTGCCAGCTGGAAACTCAAATAGATTCTCAGTCATCACTGTTATTAGGAATATAAAATATGAAGATGTTAACATTTGTGGTTAGTCACTGCAACAAGCAGCATAGGTGTGCTCTTTTGCAGTCAGAATAAAATCTATCAATTTACTCAAATACAGTTTTTCATATTTTGTTTTGTTTTTAAAATAATTCTCATGGAACCACAAGATCTCAGGACATCTTGGAATCAGGATTTTCTTCATGGAATTTCTAAAAAAGAGAAAAAGTTTAATGTAACTTACGAGGGAGGGAAGTATTTATAAAGTGTCTGATACCCTGAATGATCCTAAAGTATATATATATATTTTTTTAATTTTTTTTTTTTAATTATTTATTTTATTTTATTTTTTTTTTTTGAGACGGAGTCTCGCTCTGTCCCCCAGGCTGGAGTGCAGTGGCCGGATCTCAGCTCACTGCAAGCTCCGCCTCCCGGGTTTATGCCATTCTCCTGCCTCAGCCTCCCGAGTAGCTGGGACTACAGGCGCCCGCCACCGCGCCCGGCTAGTTTTTGTATTTTTTAGTAGAGACGGGGTTTCATCGTGTTAGCCAGGATGGTCTCGATCTCCTGACCTCGTGATCCGCCCATCTCGGCCTCCCAAAGTGCTGGGATTACAGGCTTGAGCCACCGCGCCCGGCCCTAAAGTATATTATGGTACTATAAGTAAAACTTTTTCATATTTGATCTTCCACAGACTTTTCTGACTCAATATTTATTTCTTGGGGAAGGGATGATTATATCCAATATATAGTACAGAGGAAACACACTGTGCATACTCATCAGATGTTTTGTTATTCCAAGGCAAAGAAGCTCAGAAGCAGAAGGAATTTCCAATATAGGTTGAATATCCCTTATCTAAAATGCTTGGGATCAGAAGTATTTCCAATTTCTTTTTTGGATTTTGGAATATGTACATACACACAATGAGATATCTTGGGAATAAGACACAAGTCCAAACATGTAATTCACTTCTGTTTCATATACACCTAAAAAGATCTATCACAGCTGAAGGGAGCTGGGAAAATCTTTTTTTCCCTCAGGGTCACCAAATCAACTGCATGTTGTGAGCCTGCATTTTGACTATGACCCTATCATATGAGGTCAGGTGTGGAATTTTCCACTTGAGATGTCATGTCAGCACTCAAAAAGATTCGGATTTCAGAGCATTTTGGATTTTGGATTTTTGGACTAGGGATGTTTGGTCTGTATTAACTATATGACCATAAGCTATCATTCAGAATAATTTTATTAAGAGTAAAAAAGTATCATCTTGTGAGGAAGTCACATTTTAAAAGTTTAGAACTAAACTACTATTACTTAACCTAAATCTGTTAAGAATAAAATTTGATGCTTTCCAATAAGAAGCCAAAATGCAATACTTACATATCCAGTTAAAAGGAGCCAGTCAAGTTGTTCCCTTGGTTTTGCAACGAAACAAGCAAATCAATCTTTTCGATGTTCTGGTTGGTGTTTATAGAGGATGCCAGTGGAGAATTCTCTGGCATTTGCTGAGAAAGAAGTGTTGTCACAGGTGGCTGGCCCTCATTTTGTGGTTGGCCTGGCTGACTTATGGCCATCAACTGATCAGGCAATGTAGCTGGTCCAGAGGTTAAAAGCTGACTACAGTCTGCAGAGACATTGAAAATAGAAGGTATCTGGTTAGTGAAGATTCATGAAAAGATATTAGTTGTTGGGGCAAATTCATTACTGCATTCTCTTTGTACATTACTAAAAGTTAGGCACCTGACAGTCCAAGAAAAAAGTTTTCACAGATTGGCACTGGAATTCATCTTAGGTTTCCTTTAAGCAGTCTAAAAATACAACTTTGCTTAAATATCAAAAGTCCTATATAAATTCCTTGGTATATTAACATTAAAGATGGGTTTCTTTTTTTTTTTGAGACGGAGTCTTGCTCTGTCGCCCAGGCTGGAATGCAGTGGCCGGATCTCAGCTCACTGCAAGCTCCGCCTCCCGGGTTTACGCCATTCTCCTGCCTCAGCCTCCCGAGTAGCTCGGAATACAGCGCCCGCCACCTCGCCCAGCTAGGTTTTTTTTTGTATTTTTTAGTAGAGACGGGGTTTCACCGTGTTAGCCAGGATGGTCTTGATCTCCTGACCTCATGATCCGCTGGTCTCGGCCTCCCAAAGTGCTGGGATTACAGGCTTGAGCCACTGCGCCTGGCCTAAAGATGGGTTTCTACCTCCTTAGAAACTACTGACTTCAATTGGCTAAGATATTATCTGTCATTCTTACTTCGTTTTCCTTTTAAGTTTATAGCTTAAAATGGCAAACACACATTTTTATACATAGGCGCCCGGCCTATTATCACCATTTTAAATGAGAGAATTGAGACCCATAAAAGCCAAATAACTTGTACAAGATCTCATAGTCTATAGGTGATAGAGTTCTAACTACAATCTACACTTTTAAAACAACCGTACAGGACGGGTGCGGTGGCTCACGCCTGTAATCCCACCACTTTGGGAGGCCGAGGCCAGCAGATCACTTGAAGTCAAAAATTCGACACCAGCCTGGTCAACATGGTGAAACCCCATCTCTAACAAAAATACAAAAATTAGCTGGGTGTGTTGTGCAAACCTGTAATCCCAGCTGCTCAGGAGGCTGAGGCAGGAGAATCACCTGAACCTGGGAGGCAGAGGGTGCAATCAGTCAAGATTGCACCACTGTACTCTGCTTCCTTCTAATAATAATGATGACCAATTAAGTAATGAAAAATTAGAGTTTCTTACTATTTTGAATGCCAAATAAGAACATTCCTGATGTCTGCTGAGATGAGCCAGGAGAATTCTGTAGTTGGTTCATTGTGCCTCCTGCTGTGTTGTGAAATAAAGTAGCCTGTGGTTGAGGCGAAGATGAGGCTCCTTGAATTCCAGGCATGTTGTTCTGAGGGGAATAAAGAGGAGACTGTTGCATATCTTGTTGATTTATACTGGTCTGCAAGGCAGACATGGATGCTGGAGATAAGAAGAGTGTTACTTGCTGCTCTTGAGAACTAGGTGACCCTTGTACCAACTGAATCTGAGGAGAGCTATGGAACAAGGGGGTCTGTGATGATTCCGACTGGGTAGGACCTGGGTTCTGAAGTGAGGAAACTGTGGACTGACTCTGAAATTGCATGGGCTGTTGCTCTTGATTCATTGGGGCCATATTACTTTGTTGGTGAAAAATTGACTGGTTCTGTTGCTCCTGATTAGCCATTGGATTTTGATTTGGGTTGAATATCATGTTTGGTGGTGGTTGCTTTGGAGACGCCATTGTAGCCATGGTATTCTGATTACTGAATAAAATGCCCTGTTGTTGTTGCTGCTGCTGTTGCTGCTGCTGTTGCTGCTGTTGCTGCTGCTCCTGGGATGGAGAGTTACTCTGCATGGCAACTATTGAGTGCTGTGACTGGAACATGGTTCCTTGTTGGCTTTGAGGCATTGGATTAGGTGGAAGGGAGCCCAGGGACACCTGAGGCTGAAATAAACCCTGCTGGGGGGGTTGTGCCTGTTCTTGGGAAAGCATAGGGGTCTGGATGTGTGATATTGGAGCTTGCTGTTGGAAAGCAGCTTGTTGTTCAGTGTTTGATGTTGACTGAAGTGGAGAAATTGAGTTCGGTGCTGCAAAAAATGCTTCTTGGGCTACTGTGTTAGTCTGAAGATTATTCATGGGACTCTGGGAAAGAAATATGTTGGTTGACTGCTGGTCTTGAGGAACTGAAGAGCCCTGTAACACAGCAATGGTACTTTGAGAGTGAAACATTGGAGGCTGCATTTGTTCAGAGGAGGTTGTAGAAGTCTGACTGTGGACAATAGGATTTGGACTATGAAAGAGAGAACCTTGAGTTTCCTGGGAAAGATTCTGAGCATCGGCAATAGGATTCTGAGGATGAAAAAGTTGGGCCTGTGAATGAGAAGACTGCTGCAAAAAATTTCCAGATTGAAGTGACATCATCTCATTCCCTTGCTGGAATAAACCATTACCTTGTTGCTGGGTACCACTATTCTGAACACTCATCATACTTTTTGTGGATGAAAAAAGGTTAACTTGAGGTTGATTGTCCCCACTATGTTGCATTTGGACCATGGTCTGAAAGACACTGTTCTGAATCTGTTTTGCTTGTGTTCCAGTTTCTTCTCCATCTCCTGAACTTGATGTCTGAAACATGGTAGTGCCAGGGGTTGCAACCTGCTGTGTGGTGGTTGTAGAAGTTTCATTTCCAGAAACTGCAGGAGGAGAAGAAAACAATTCACACTGCATTTGCATATCCTCATTGGTAGACAATGCACTCATCATGTGAGAAGTCTGCTGGTAAACTGGCGATTGCTGAAGGTTTCCATTTGCTGAAGCAGTTGAAGGGAATAATTCTGACTGAATCTGGGCAGCTGCCTGGCAGATACTCTGTTGCATCTCCATCACCATTGCGGCTGAAGATTCCATCACTTGCTGTTGTTGCTGCTGCTGCTGTTGATTAGATAACGTGTTTTCAGACTGTGGATGAACACTTTCAGCTCTTCCAGGTAATAAATTATCTGGTCTGGTATGGACTGTTGGCTCTGTTGAGGAAAACATTCCAGGGCTTACACCACTCTGAATTTGACTGACTTGTTGAAAAATATCTGCACTAAGCTGCTCTTGAACATTCTCATTACCATCTGGAGCAGAAAATAAAACTGAAGATAACTGTTGCTGTGCCTCTAAAACTTGCTGGACCAAGTCAACACTTCCACTGCTGCCACTAGCAGTACTGCCTGTAAAACTCCCTGCTTGCAGCTGCTGAATAGTATTCTGAAGCTGACTCACACTATTTGGTGATGGAAAAATATTTGATGAAATCTGCTGCTGTAAAGTCTGTGCTTGTTCTTGTAGTGGTGACTGCTGCTGTTGTTGTGACGCCTCAGTCAGTTGTGACAAATTAACCACTGTGCCATCTGACTGTAATACCTCTCTAGACTGAGTTTCTCTTGTCTGAAACTGTGTAGCCTGCTGCAATAATGCATCGCTGTTGGGCAGCTGACTAGAAGCAGAAACTGCTGGAAAAGTACCAGGCTGTGAGATGTCCTGGGTTTGAATAGTTGTCAGGGTCTCTGGGTTGTATGCCTTGGGCTGAATCTGCTGCTGTTTTTCATTTTCAGAAGGTAGGTGGGAAGATGATGGTGATGAAAAAGAGCCATTTCCTGCTATGTTTGAGATGTTTTCTAATGCTTGCTGAGTTGATCCAACTGTCTTTGTAGTCTAAAACATAAAAATCCCCAAATAATATGAATATATAAACATTAAATAAGTTTGTAACATACATCAAAAATCACTATTGTTTGGCCAGGCGCGGTGGCTCAAGCCTGTAATCCCAGCACTTTGGGAGGCCAAGGCGGGCAGATCATGAGGTCAGAAGATCGAGACCATCCTGGCTAACACCGTCAAAACCCGTCTCTACTTTTGAAAAGACAAAAAATTAGCCGGGCGAGGTGGCGGGTGCCTGTAGTCCCAGTCACTCGGGAGGCTAAGGCAGGAAAATGGCGTGAACCTGGTAGGCGGAGCTTGCAGTGAGCTGAGATCATGCCACTGCACTCCAGCCTGGGTGACAGAGAGACTCCATCCGTCTCAAGGGGGGAAAAAAATCACTATTGTTCTAAAAATATATGCAGGACCGGCCGGGCGCGGTGGCTCAAGCCTGTAATCCCAGCACTTTGGGAGGCCGAGGCGGGCGGATCACGAGGTCAGGGGATCGAGACCATCCTGGCTAACACAATGAAACCCCGTCTCCACTAAAAATACAAAAAAAAAATTAGCCGGGCGTGGTGGCGGCGCCTGTAGTCCCAGCTACTCGGGAGGCTGAGGCAGGAGAATGGCGGGAACCCGGGAGGCGGAGCTTGCAGTGAGCCGAGATCGCACCACTGCACTCCAGCCTGGGCGACAGAGCGAGACTCCGCCTCAAAAAAAAAAAAAAAAAAATATATATATATATATATATATATGCAGGACCAGTTTTCCACTCTATATTATCATCATTTACAAAACAGGTATGGGACTACAATTCTCCATTACATGATGCCTCATTTTCCTTGGGATATATTTTTAAAAAGTACTATAAGCAAAGATAGTCAAACAAAGAAGTAGAATAATCAGCTATTGATATACTTAGGTGAATTAAGGGTAATCAGAACACATTAATTTTATGGTTCATCAAGAGCAGGTATCAAAATATCTCAATTTTGCGGCTCCTCAGTAACATTACAGGGGAGAAGACAAGTAAAAAAAAAGAAATAGAAAGTTACGGGAAAAGACTGGGAAAAAAATAAAAACACCTCTTAATTCTGAAAATGCTAAAATTAGTACTTTCATTAATATCTCATATAACATATTAATTCCTCCCTTGTCAAAATGTATATTGGAAGTCACTTTGTGGGCAATTTTGCTGAAGTATAAAGCATTCCCTCTTTACAGCAAAATTCATTAAGTACATCCAAAGTAAAAGCAATGTGAAAAAAATAGGAAAAGTAAAAGACAGCAATTTTTATATAGGAGGTTAGAAGTTGGAGCAGTAGTCAATATAGCTTACCTTAAAAATAGTGGAAGATCTTTTTTCTGCTGTTACTTCCATTGGAGTAACATCTTCACTCTTAATCATACTGCTTGGTATGAGTGGAGTGATCAGGGCGTTAGGAATAATATTTACCTTATCTAAATTACATCCAGTAGTTTTCATTGCTGCATACACACACAAAAAAAGAAAAGTTTAAAATCACAAAAATTACCAACTATTTTATTCTAAAATTTATTATTAGTCATGATTTAAATGTCTATTTTTTGATGCTATAATGGTAGCATGAGATACAAAACTGGTATATTAAGATGTATCTTCCCTTTTATGAAGTGCATTGGCTGGGGGACCTCTGGAATGGGCCTGGAACTATAGCTTAAATATTAATAATAAGCTTAAGCAGTTCGATTACCAGGCTATATTCCCCAAGACCGTTCCAAGTGCCTTGAATCATACTACCCAACCTGACCAGAGTATATTATAGGATACAGCTTAAAAATCTCCAGGAGGATAAAGCTACTCAATTACAACCACTACACTCTTCTCTTAGGATTTAGCTGTCTGACAATATAAAGTCTCAGAACTTCTTAAGGGCTATGAGATTGTCAGAGCACTTCTTTCTTAAACTAAGTTCAAGCTTCTCATTAGAAAATACCACCCAGTGATCAATAAATTTTGCTTTTCTAAATTAAAACTAATTAGAAAATTTGAATATGACAAGTTGGCACATGGACACAATTCTCTTTTAGACTAGACTTTAAACATCTTTTTTTTTCCCCCAGAAATAAGGGCTATTTTAGGTTTACAAACCAAATTTCCCAAGCAAAATGAAAAATTATTTCCCACCTCCTACCACCTCCATTTTGAGTAGTAGTTAGTTCTAGATTTGTACCTAGAGGCAACATATAGCAAGATTCTACCACTCCACTATATCTACTTTTCCCCCTTGATTGCTTTTCTTTCTTCTTTTTTGTCTACCTGAGTCTGCACTGGCACTCAGTGGTAGCTACCGCTACTGCTAATGACAATCTTCTGAGTTGAGCACATAGCCAAATCCTGATTTAAAAGTTTACTACCACTTGGAGGCTCTATGGAAAGAGTCTTCAGAAAGCATAGCTGTTAAATTTCTTAATTTGATACCGAGAAGAAATCCTGGCTATAAAGCTTTTAAAAAGGCACATGGTATATAAGTTGGATAGCTCCCTTCATAAATTTTTTTTGTTGTTATTGTTAGTCAATATGCTGCTGAAAGGCCAAGTGTGGTGGCTCATGCCTGTAATCTCAGCACTTTGGAAGGTTGAGGCGGGCGGATTACTTGAGGCCAGGAGTTCGAGACCAGCCAGGCTGACATGGTGAAACTCTGTCTCTACTAAAAATACAAAAATTAGCAAGGCATGGTGGCACATGCCTGTAAATCCTAGCTACTTGGGAGGCTGAGGCACAAGAATCGCTTGAATCCGGGAGAAGGAGGTTGCAGTGAGCTGAGATTGCTCTACCGTACTGCAGGCTAGGCAACAGAGCAAGACTCTGTCTCAAAAAAAAAAAAAAAAAACTGAAAGTAAATATTTTCATCTAAAAATATATTTGCAATTTTCTTGTCTTCAACTTGCCTCACAGCCATTTGGCTAAAAACCTAATTCCTATGAAAACTGATTATTTTGATAGAGGGGAAAGTGCTCATTTAACTTTTGACATTCCATGTTTTATTATTCTACCTGTTTGAGAAATGAATCATTTATTCATGAGTTCTTTGGACCTATTTTCACCTAAATTATAATACCAATACAATTCCCCTAACCACCAGATTTTTATTTTATTTTATTTTATTTATTTGAGACAGGGTCTCTCTCTGTTGGTGGGTGTGCAGTGGTACAATCAGGCCTCACTGCAACCTCCACCTCCTGGGCTCAGGCAATCCTCCCACCTCAGCCCCACAAGTAGCTGGGACTACAGGCACACACCACCATGCCTGACTAATTTTTTAAATTTTTTTGTAGGGACAAGAGTCTCATTATGTTGCCTAGGCTGGTCTTGAACTCCTGAGCTCAAGCGATCCTCCCTGCTAGGCCTCCCAAAGTGCTGGGATTATAGGCATGAGCCACCACACTCGGCCTACAACCTAATTTTGACTGAGACAAAACTTCAGATCATGTACAGGGCAGGCATTTAAAAGTAATCTACGAATATCCCATAGAACATTTTTAAAACCATTGGTGTTATCTTAAGTTGATCCTGTAATAGTCAACTACTATTCTTGCTTTTGAATTTCATTAGATCATGAGCTCCATGAAGGCAGATGTTATCGCCTGTTGCACAGTAGGTAATCAACAAATGTTTGCTGAGTGAATGAAGAAAAGAATTAATCTTACTTTAGCTTTATCACTGTCAATTTAGTTTGTTGTGGATTATTTGGTTAATCCTACAAAAATAAAAATATGGGCCAGGTGCAGTGACTCATGCCTGTAATCCCAGTAATATGGGAGGCGGAGGCAGGTGGACCACGAGATCAGGAGTTCGAGACCAGCCTGACCAACATGGTGAAACCCTGTCTCTACTAAAAATACAAAAAATAAAATAAAATAAAATAAAAAATAGCCAAGCGTGGTACAGGGCACCTGTAAATCTCAGCTACTGGAGAGACTGAGCCAGGAGAATCACTTGAACCCAGGAGTCAGAGGTTGGAGGTTGCAGTAAGCTGAGACCATGCCACTGCACTCCAGCCTGGGCAACAAAGCAAGATTCCATCTCAAATAATAATAATAATAAATAAAAATAAAAATATACAGTCTGTATTTTTCTTTTTAAAAATATTCATTCATTCATTCATTCACTCACTCATTTATTCAATTAGAGGCAGGGTCTCATTCTGTTACCCAGGCTGGAGTGTAGTACCTGCAGCCTCAAACTACGGGATTCAAGTGATCCTCCCACCTCAATCCCTTGAGTAGTTGGAATTATAGGCACTAGCCACTGTTCCTGGCTTATATTTTTATTAACATTATTTTTGGTCTAAAAATTTCCATGTTTACAGTCAAGATTATATTATAATGCAATTAGAAATTACATATAAATAAATATATCACCTATACAGTTACTGCTTAACAGATCTACAATTTTTCTTAAAATGTATTTAGATAGTAATGCTTATTATCTTCTCCCCCTTTCTGGAAAGTGAGACTAGGTAGAGTAAGTTGAGCAAGACTCTTTTATCTATCCTCAGCTGACCACTGACAAGTATGTCTACTGGTAAGACAAACAGTAAAAGGACATTTTAGTCTAATGCTCATGCACAGATATAAGTCTTTCTACTGTCATATGCACAAAGGTCACAGAGGTTAATTTTATTTATGTTCCAATCCTTTTTTTTTTTTTTTTTTTTTCCAGAGTCTCACTCTGTTGCCCAAGCTGGAGTGCAGTGGCTCAATCTGGACTCACTACAACCTTCGCCTCCTGGATTCAAGCGATTCTTCTGTCTCAGCTTCCCAACCAGCTGGGACTACAGGCACACGCCACCATGCCCGACTAATTTTTTATTTTTAGTAGAGACAGGGTTTTGCCATGTTGGCCAGGCAGGTCTCAAACTCCTGACCTCAGGTGATCCACCAGCTTGGCCTCCCAAAGTGCTGGGATTACAGGCGTGAGCCACTGCATCTGGCCTTGTTCCAATTTTA
Source organism: Macaca nemestrina (assembly GCF_043159975.1). Classification (NCBI taxonomy): domain Eukaryota; kingdom Metazoa; phylum Chordata; class Mammalia; order Primates; family Cercopithecidae; genus Macaca; species Macaca nemestrina. The sequence goes on along the minus strand of NC_092142.1, from coordinate 68,812,978 downwards.
TCTAAGTCTAGTCCCACCAAAAACAGTCCAAAATGTCTCCAGGCCAGACACTAAGTTTGTCAGATATGTTCCATCTTGTTAATTTAATAATAATCTTCTAGTCAACTTCAATTTAGTAGTACATTATAAATGAAAATATCAGATTAATTTTTTTCTCCTCCTCATTAAGAATTAATTTGCTCTAAGAACATCAAGCTGGCGTCAATGCATTACAATCCAACACTTGCATTTTTTCTCAAGTAATCTCTATTTACCAAACTATTTCTCATATGTGATTTATATATATTTTTTGAGGTAGAGTTTTACTCTGTCGCCCAGGCTGGAGTGCAGTGGCATGATCGCGGCTCACTGCAATCCCTGCCTCCCGGGTTCGAGAAATTCTTCTGCCCAATCTCCCGAGCAGCTGGGATTACTGGCACGCACCACCACGCCCAGCTAAATTTTGTATTTTTAGTAGAGATGAGGTTTCACCATGTTGGCCAGGCTGGTCTCAGATTCCTGACCTCAGGTGATCCACCCACCTTAGCCCCTCAAAGTGCTGGGATTATAGGTGTGAGCCACCATGCCCAGCCTGATTTAAATTTTTTATCAAAAAGGTACATAAACAAAACAAATTTCTGCTTTGTTTTGTTTTTAAGAGTCTTGTTCCTTTGCCCATGCTGGAGTGCAGTGGTATGATCACAGCTCAATCCAGCTTCAACCTCTTCAGGTTAAGCAATCCTCCTACCTCGGTATCATGAATAACTAGGATGATAGGTGCATGCCACCATGCCCGGTTAATGTTTATAATTTTTTTTTTTTTTTTTTTTGAGACCGAGTCCTGCTCTGTTGCCCAGGCTGGAGAGAGCAGTGGTACAATCTCGGCTCACTGCAACCTCCACTTCCAGGGTTCAAGCGATTCTCTTGCCTCAGCCTCCAGAGTAGCTGGGATTACAGGCACATATCACCATGCCAGGCTAATACTTTTTGTATTTTTAGTAGAGATGGGGTTTCGCCATGTTGACCAGACTGGTCTTGAACTCCTGACCTCAGGTGATCTGCAAAGCTCAGCCTCCCAAAAGTATTGAGATTAAAGGCATGAGCCACCGCGCCTGGCCTATTTTTTTTTTTTTTTTTTTTTTGAGATAGGAGTTTCGCTCTTGTTGCCCAGATTGAAGTGCAGTGGCACGATCTCGGCTCACTGCAATCTCTGCTTCCTGGATTCAAGCAATTCTCCTGTCTCAGCTTCTCGAGTAGCTGGGATAACAGGCATGTACCACCATGCTTGGCTAATTTTGTATTTTTAGTAGAGAATGGGTTTCTCCATGTTGGTCAGGCTGGTCTTGAATGCCTGACCTCAGGTGATCAGCCCGCCTCGGCCTCCCAAAGTGCTGGCATTATAGGCGTGAGCCACTGTGCCTGGCCTGTTTTAATTTTTTTTTTTGGTAGAGACAAGAAATCTTCTCACTGTGCTGCCCATATCTGTTCAGCAATAACTACAGATGACGCATTTAATTATTAGCCAATGGATATCTATCATCTCAAATTTCTGGACTCAAGTAATCTTCCTACCTTTGTCTCCCAAAGTGCCGGGACTATAGGTGTGGCCCACCGTGCCTGGCCTTCCTTTCCTTTTTTTTTTTTTTGAGAAGGGTCTCGCTCTGTGACCCAGGCTGGAGTACAGTGGCATGATCTTGGCTCACTGCAACCTCTGCCTCCCAGATTAAAGAGATTCTCCTGACTCAGCCTCCCGAGCAGCTGGGACTACAGGCACCTGCCACCACCCCTGGCTAATTTTTGTATTTTTAGTAGAGACAGGGTTTCACCATGTTGGCCAGGCAGGTCTTGAACTCCTGACCTCAAATGATCTACCTGCCTCGGCCTCCCAAAAAGCTGGGATTACAGGCATGAACCACTGTGCCCGGCCTCATATACTTTTAATATTGGGGAATTAAAAAAACAAAAAAACAAAACTCCTCCATTCCAATGTACTTTAAAATATATATAAACATATTCAGCAAGAAAAATATCAAATTGGAAAACAAGTCTCTACATTTAGTAAAATTAAACACGTATTTATTTTACAATATGAAAGATACCCTGCAAAGTATTGTAAGTACTTAAGAGAAAATAAAACAGTAAGGTGTGCTAGAGAAAACATACAGGAGCACCTAATTACGATTTTTGAGAATAATCTACTTGGTACCTTTCATGGCCTCTTCAAAGGAGCAAGGTCTTGCTGGACTAGATATTTCCTTCTTCACATTTACATTCAAAGCACCAGCTGCTGCTATTAAAAAAAAAAAGATTAATGTATTTATCTACATTTACTCATCCTAAAAACCTTGTATCTTAAATTCTTTAATTAGAATATCTTGTCACACAGTATCATTTAATTATTTGTTTAGCAGAAATTCTAGTTGAGGTAAATTTCTATCCTCTAAATTCTCCAATCTCCAAGTGGGCAGAGCATGCGATCACTTAGCAAAACAAAACCAGGCGGGGTGCAGTGGCTCACATCTGTAATCCCAGCACTTTGGGAAGCCAAGGTGGGTGATCACTTGCGGTCAGGAGTTCAAGACCAGCCTGACCAACATGGTGAATTGAGACAGAGTCTTGCTCTGTTGCTCAGGCTACAATACAGTGGCTCGATCTCAGATCACTGCAACCTCTGCCTCCTGGGTTCAAGCAATTCTCTGCCAGCCTCCTGAGTAGCTGGGATTACAGGTGCCTACCACCACTCCCGGCTAAATTTTTTTGTATTTTTAGTAGAGACAGGGTTTCACTATCTTGGCCAGGCTGGTCTTGAACTCCTGACCTTGTGATCCACCCGCCTTGGCCTCCCAAAGTGCTGGGATTACAGGCGTGAGCCACCATGCCCAGCCTAATTATCTATTTATTTATTTATTTATTTTTGAGACAGAGTCTCGCTAGGTCACCCAGGAGTACAGTGGTATGATCGTGGCTCACTGCAACATCCATCTCCCAGGTTCAAGCCATTCTCCTGCCTTAGCCTCTTGAGTAGCTGGGATTTCAAGTGCATGCCACCATGCTAGGCTAATTATTTATTTATTTTTTTGAGATGGAGTTTCACTCTTGTTACCCAGGCTGGAGTGCAATGGTGCAGTCAAGGCTCACTGCAACCTCCACCTCCTGGGTTCAAGGGATTCTCCTGCCTCAGCCTCCCGAGTAGCTGGGACTACAGGCGCACACCACCACACCTGGCTAATTTTTGTATTTTCAGTACAGACAGGGTTTCACCATGTTGGCCAGGCTGGTCTCAAACTCCTGACCTCATGTGATCTGCCCATCTTAGCTTCCCAAACTGCTGGGATTATAGGCATGAGTCACCGCACTGGCTGCCAGGCTAATTTTTGTATTTTTAGTAGAGATGGGGTTTCACTGTGTTGGCCAAGCTGGTCTCAAACTTCTGATTTCAAGTGATCTGCCCACCTTGGCCTCCCAAAGTACTGGGATTACAGGCTTGAGCGCCCAGCCTACTATAACAAATTTAAACTATAAATTTAATGGGCCTAAGAATATAAATCAGTTCTAAAAACTAAAGTTTAATAAATTACAAATAAATTGGTTCTTGCTTCAAATGATTACATATTTTATTTGAATACATTTTATTTTTTTTTCCTTTGAAACAGGGTCTGGGGCTCTGTCACCCAGGCTAGAGTGCAGTGGCATGATATTGGCTCACTGCAACTTCCACCTCCCAGGCTCAAGCCATCCACCCACCTCAGTCTCCCGAGTAGCTGGAACTACAGGCGTACGCCGCCACGACAGGCTAATTTTTATATTTTTGGTAGAGATGGTGTTTTGCCATGTTGCCCAGGTTGGTCTCAAACTGCTGAGCTCAAGCAATCTGCCCACCTCAGACTCCCAAATTGCTGGGATTACAGGCATGAATCACCATGCTTGGCCTTAATTTCTACTTTTCTTTTTTCTTTTTCTTTTCTTCTTTTTTTTTTTGAGACGGACTTTCGTTCTTGTTGCCCAGGCTGGAGTGCAATGGCGTGATCTCGGCTCACTGCAACCTCCACCTCCCGGGTTCAAGCAATTCTCCTGCCTTAGCCTCCTGAGCAGCTGTGATTACAGGCATGCCCCACCACACCCAGTTAATTTTGTATTTTTAGTAGAGACAGGGTTTCTCCATGTTGGTCAGGCTGGTCTCTAACTCCCGACCTCAGGTGATCTACCTGCCTTGGTCTCTGAAAGTGCTGGGATTCCATGTGTGAGCCACCACGCTCGGCCAACTTCTATTTTTCAATATATTTATTTTATATTTTCTAATATGTCAAATGATATAACGAAAATAAAGAGAGGAATTTGTACACATCTCCTGTGAATGAAGTTAAATAATTTATCTTAGTATGTTTCACAGTAGGTCCAACAAATGATTTATAGGCAATTGAATGGAAAAAAAATACACATAAAATATTTATGCATGACATTAATTCTAGTAACAATAGATTTAAAAATATAAACTAATCCTTGAAAAAAATTTAAATTTCTATTTTAAAATCATGTTATTAGTAATTTTAAAATTCTTCTTATTCTTTTTTTGAGATAGGGTCTTGCTCTGTTGTCCAGGCTGGAGTACACTGGCCTGATCACGGCTTACCGCAGCCTCAACCTCTCAGGCTCAAGCGATCCTCTCACCTCAGCCTCCCGAGTAGCTGGGACTACAGGCACATGCCACCATGCCTAGTTATTATTTTTTCTTTGTAGGGATGGGGGGGTGTCACTATATCGCCCAGGCTGGTCTCAAACTCCTGGGCTCAAGTGATCCTCTTGCCTCGGCCTCCTGAAGTGTCAGGACTACAGATGTGAGCCACCTCACCCAACCAGTAATTTCTTTTTAGAAAAAAAAGATGGTAAATATTACATCCCCATTTATTATAGAAATCACCACTGTGGAGTTACAGCAAATAATGTCTAGTGTGATTTCTGTGTCTGAATAGGCTGAAGTAAAAAAAAATTTAAGATGTTTTAATGGCTAAGCAAAGCTTCAGAGACTATCAATAAAACAAAGGTTTTTACGACTCTGGAAAGTATCTAAGTGCCTGAGAGCACACACATTTTGATTTGGGGCAGTATGGCCCCATTGGGTGTTAGAAGGTCTGTACCTGGAAGAATGTGTGGAACTAGGATACGTTCACTTGAGCCTTTGCCTTGACCCTACCTTTAGACCATGTAACAGGCACCCAGGATCCCTAGATTTTCTTTTTTTTTTTTTTTTTTTTTGAGATGGAGTCTCACTCTGTCACCCAGGCTGGAGTACAGTGGCGCAATCTCGGCTCACCGCAAGCTCCGCCTCCTGGGTTCATGCCATTCTCCTGCCTTAGCCTCCCGAGTAGCTGAGACTACAGGTGCCCACCACCACGTCCGGCTAATTTTTTGTATTTTTTAGTAGAGACAGGTTTCACTGTGTTAGCCAGGATGGTCTCGATCTCCTGACCTCATGATCCACCTGCCTCGGCCTCCCAAAGTGCTGGGATTATAGGCATGAGCCACTGTGCCCGGCTGATCTCTAGATTTTCTGTACAACTATCCTAGATTTTGTGCGCACTCTTAGGCATATTAGATGGAAGCACCGATTAAGGTATCAAAAGGCTTCCAAGTATAGGATGGAGCCAAAAAATGTCAAAAGAAGGGTGGCAGGTAGGGATGCTCTCTCCTAATGCTACCACAGCCCAGCTTAGAATTCAAAGCAGTTTGAAAATTCTAAATTCAAATTTAGCCTTTCAGGTTGTTATGAGGGTATTTTGGTCAAAATAGTATAGGAGGTATATTTCACTTAATGATTTGTTAGTTTTATTTATAACTTTTAAGTATTTCAATAAATAGTATTAACAGTCACCACTTCTACTCCAACCTGTAAATATTAGGATGGACCTTGTTGTGGCTGCTATAATTATACACTAATGAGTAATCAAATATTTAACAACAGTCCCTAAATGAACCACAACAGCTATTAGTTTGCCATACTGAGATAGGCCAAATTTTCTGTGCCCAAGTTTTCCTGAAATCATATTCTCTCTCATGGACACTTGAAAAGATTATCCTATTTCATAAAATACAAAAACGTAAAATTGTGGCTCATGCCTGTAATCCCAACATTTTGAGAGGCTGAGGCGGGCGGATCACTTGAGGTCAGGAGTTAGAGACCAGCCTGGCCAACATGGTGAAACCCTGTGTCTACTAAAAATACAAAAATTAGCCAGGTGTGATGGTGGGCACCTGTAGTCCCAGCCACTTGGGAGGCTGTGGCAGGAGAATCGCCTGAATCTGGGAGGTGGAGGTTGCAGTGAGTCGAGATCGCGCCATTGCACTCTAGCCTGGGTGACAGAGCAAAATTCCATCTCAAAAGAAAAAAAAAAAAGGAAAACTGCGGGAAGGCTAATTAGCTGTATCACAGAGGCAGAAGCTAAGGCATTAGATTGTATTAGAAAGTTTGCATACCTTATATTTCTTCAAACAAGGTTTTCTAAGAGTGATTGCTATCTGTAACATACAAAATATGTGGGGAAAAACTTGAAAGAGCAAACATATGGTAATGATTGCCTAAGAATGGCCAAAATTAGGCAATTAGTATAGCCTTTGAAGTAGAATAGTTAAAAGCTGTTTATTCAGCAATTTATCAAAGGGCAATTTTTAATAATTAGCATTTATCACTAAGAAATGAGGATTCTTAATGTTGATGCTAAGTACTTCAAAGTCCTGAAGTCTCTATAATTAATCAATAAAAACAAAGAAACAAGTGAAGACAAGAAAATCTCAGTGTTTTCAGGATAGCAAAACCTTTAAGGCTATTCCCTGACATAAACACCTTTCCCTTCCAACACAACTGATGCAGAAGCTCATCAGGAAAAAAATCCTATGTATTAATTATACCATCTCTCTTCTCATGTTTGTGCAAGCTCCTGCAAAACATTAAATGTCAATATTTAGTAACTAACAGTTACTAAAATGCTTTAACTATCATTAATTTTCTTTCCCCCCTTTTTCTTTTTGAGACAGAGTCTCACTCTGTCACCCAGGCTGGAGTACAGTGGCGCGATCTCAGCTCACTGCAAACTCTGCCTCCCAGGTTCACACCATTCTCCTGCCTCAGCCTCCCGAGTAGTTGGGACTACAGGTGCCCACCACCAGGCCCGGCTAATTTTTTTGTATTGTTAGTAGAGACGGGGTTTCACCGTGTTAGCCAGGATGGTCTCAATTTCCTGACCTCATGGTCCACCTGCCTTGGCCTCCCAAAGTGCTGGGATTACAGGCGTGAGCCACTGTGCCCGGCCAACTATTAATTTTACATCAAATTTCCTTAGATGTTTGAAGCCTTCCTAGAAAGGAAACAATAAAATATTTGGTCTTTGAGAATAAGCCAATCTTCTTTCTCCTATTTTTGTTGAAGCCAGGATATTATTTCTAAACTTTGCCTTTTTGGTCCAAAGTTTTTACACACGATCTTTAATTCTGAGACAAATATCAAGGTTTTTTAAATTTGTTTGTTCTGTTTTTTGACAAAATCTCACTCTGTTGCCCACGCTAGACTACAGTGGCATGATCTTGGCTCACTGCAACCTCCACCTCCTGGGTTCAAGAGATTCTCCTGTCTCAGCCTACCACGTAGCTGGGTCAATAGGTGCCCACCATCATGCCTGGCTAATTTTTGTATTTTTAGTAGAAAGGGGGTTTCACCATTTTGGCCAGGCTGGTTTTGAATTCCTGGCCTTAAGTGATTCGCCTGCCTTGGCCTCCCAAAGTGCTAGAATTATAGGCGTGAGTCACCACTCCAGGCCTTCAAGAGGTATTTTAACAGTGCTGTACTGTGGCATACCTTTTGCAGCAAATTAGTAGAAAATAATGCTGCAAAATTCAGATATGATTAAAAATAAAATAGGAGGCTGGGAGTGCTGGCTCACGCCTGCAATCCCAACACTTTGAGAGGCTGAGGCGGGCAGATCACCTGAGGTCAAGAGTTTGAGACCAGCCTGGCCAATATGGCAAAACCCTGTCTCTACTAACAAAAATTAGCCATGCATGGTGGTGCATGCCTGTAGTGCCACTACTCATGAGAGGCTGAGGTAGAAGAATCGCTTGAACCTGGGATGTGGAGGTTGCAGTGACCTGGGATCACGCCACTGCACTCCATCCTGGGCAACACAAGACTCCATCTCAAAAAGGAAAGAAAATAGGAAATAGAAAAATTAAGTGATAGAAAGCAATTAACTTAAACTAGTTGTAATTCTGTCCTGGCTACTGTTTTCTTCACTTTTTGATGCCAGGGCTTTCTTTCTCTGTCACCTTTCTTTACCTTCTACCTCACTGGATCTTGAACTATATGGAAATAACATACTAATAAACTACAGATAGAGAAGAACTGCTAATTCTGAAGTATGCCTGAGACTGGATTGAACTGAACCAATGGTAAACATGGCAGAAGCCAAGCCTAGGTCAATGGAGCATGCAAAGAGTTTCCATTTCCAAAATGTTCTCCCCATTTCTGCCAAAAGGAGCCTTTTTTCTTTTTTCGGGCATCTAAATGAATGCAGGCAAACCTGTGAGACACTTCATAAAAAGATATCTTCTAAACTTTTAACATTTTAGGGTCGGACGTGGTGGCTCACGCCTGTAATCCGAACACTTTGGGAGGCCAAGGCAGGCAGATCACAAGGTTAGGAATTTGAAAGCAGCCTGGCTAACACGGTGAAACAAGGAGAAACCCGTCTCTACTGAAAAAACAAAAATTAGCTGGGCATGGTAGTACACGCCTGTAGTCCCAGCTACTCGGGAGGTTGAGGCAGGAGAATAGCTTGAACCCAGGAGGCGGAGGTTGCAGTGAGCCAAGATCGCGCCACTGCACTCCAGCCTGGACGACAGAGCGAGACTCCGTCTCCTCCCCACAAAAAAAAAAAAAAAAAAAAAAAAAAATTAGCTCCTCTAATTTCTAAAATATCAGGTTTTTGTTTTTTTTTTGTTTTCTGTTTTTGAGACAGTCTTGCTCTATCGCCCAGGCTGGAGTGCAATGGCACAATCTGAGCTCACTGCAACCTGTACCTCCCGGGTTCAAGCAATTCTCCTTCCTCAGCCTCCCCAGTAGCTAGGATTACAGGCGCCCGTCACCATACCCAGCTAATTTTTGTGTGTGTATTTTTAGTAGAGACAGGGTTTTACCACGTTGGCAGCCTCGTCTCAAACTCCTGACCTCAAGTGATCCACCGGCCTCAGCCTCCCAAAGTGCTGAGATTATAGGCGTAAGTCACCGCACCCAGCCTAAAATACCATTTTAACACAACCACTTAAAGTTATATTTAAAATATTTATCAGGTATTATGGGGCAATATAGAAAGAAAAAAATATTTATTCACCATCAGTCTTTGATGAGATTTTTTATTTTATCACTTGTCACTAGTTTATCTCCTGTCTCAAAATGTACCCTATAAACCAGCCAAACTAAACTGTTAGCAATTTCCCAAAGTTGTCACTTTCATGTTTCTGCACATAAGTAGTAGTCAATGCATGGAAATTCTTACGGAGGAGTAACCTGTAAGATAGTTTCAGAGAATCTGACTTCAGAGCATTGCTGGCTTTTATTATTATAATGTAAGGTAGAAATGATTCCTTAACATAAGAGTAAAAGCAGTATTTGGTGGCTGTCTTCTTAGAAAATAATGCCATTTCCAAAATAAACTAACATTAATTCATCTTAGTGAGCAACTTTCTTTTTGAGATGGCTAGTCTTCTTAATATTCTTTCAAAAAACTGGAAATTAACTATTCGTTTTAGTTCTGAATTTTTCATTTTGACATACCTGGGTCTGGAGTGTAAGTGAATGGTTGAACATCATGAGATCTTCCAGCGTTCGTCACTACATATATTCCCACTGACACAGGCAAAGTTATATGTTGGTCATGATAGGGGGGAACCTTCACAATAAGATGATTCTAATGTAAAGAAAAGTACAAGAGTTGGAAAAGAAGCAACACTTACATTTAAAATTTTTTAATTAAGTATATTTCCTGTTAGCTGTAAAGTTTAAAAAGTGATTAAAATAAAATAATCTATTTTAAAGCTCAGGTTCACAGGCATCAGGATATTAATCTTAACACTGCTTTAAAGGTAAAATCCAAGTGTTTTACAATGGCTTACAAGGTCAAGATCCCTGCCCTGTCAACTTCATCTCATTCCTCCTCTTCTAGTTCACTATACTGTAGCCACACTGACCTCAGTCCCTTCTTTTAACATGCTAAACTCAGTTTTACCTCAGATTCTCTATACTTGCTATTCTTTTCAACTGCAATATTCTTTCTTCATCTCCTCAAATGGTGAGTTCCTAACCCATTATCAGGTCAGATACAAATGTCACCTCAGAGAAGCCTTCCCTGATCATCCTATTTAAAGCAAAACCCTTCCCCAACCTTATAATATTGTTTATCTCCATAACAGCACTTATCATCACCCCTGAAATTACCCTATTTGCTTGTTTTTTTGGTCTCTCTCCAAACACAAGAATGTAAGCTCCATGAGGATCTAGGTTGTTTTGTTCTTCACTCTGTCTCACTTGTAAAGAATAGTATCTTACATAAGGTACATATTGAATAAAAGAATGAATACATTATTAGAAAAAAATATGCCCACCAAGGGCAAAGTCAGTTACCATATGTTCTGTACAACCTCAATGTGAGATGTATTTCACAATGCAGTTTGCTACTCCTAACAACATAATTCTCATTTTAAGTCAAACTGGATTCAGTTTATCCACATCTCAGTAAACCAAAGATGTTTTTAGTTGCAATAGTGGCGGAAGCATTCTTATAAGAGAAAGGTAGAGTTCTTAATGTTTCACCAGTACTTAACTCAAGGGGACTATATCTTCTTAGAGGGTAATATGAGCCATATTTGACTTTTTTTCTTCTTCCCTAGTACATTATTATAATGGTAGGGGATATCATAGGGCAGTGATTATGCTTTTTTACTAATGATCTGATTTGTAGGAGGCCGAAGCTGACAGCTGAGGGTGATGTGAGTTTGATGACATTTAAAATTTAGTTAGACTATATAGTTTGTTGACTCAGTTGAATAGAAAACATGGGACAAATTAGATCAAGGTCAAGGTTTCCATTTCTGAGAATTTAATTTGTTTCTGAGCCATCTTAAAACACTCTCTGAAATATAGTCACATTACAAATAAAGAACTAGGCCGGGTGCAGTGGCTCACGCCTGTAATCCCAATACTTTGGGAGGCCGAGGTGGGCAGATCACCTGAGGTCAGGAGTTCGAGACCAGCCTGGCCAACATGGCGAAACTCCATCTCTACTAAAAATACAAAAAATAAGCCAGCTGTGGTAGCACACACCTGTAATCCCAGCTACTCGGGAGGCTGAGGCAGAAGAATCGCTTGAACCCGGAGGGTGGAGGTTGCAGTGAGCCGAGATCGCACCATTGCACTCCAGCTTAGGCAACAAGAGCGAAACTCTGTCTCAGAATAAATAAATAATAAACAGAACTAGCTGGGAGGCTGACGTGGGCGGATCACCTGAGGTCAGGAGTTTGAGACCAGCCTGACCAACATGGGGAAACCCCATCTCTACTAAAAATACAAAATTAGCCCGGCGTGGTGGCACAGGCCTGTAATCCCAGCTACTCGGGAGACTAAGGCAGGACAATCACTTGAACCCAGGAGGTAGAGGTTGCGGTGAGACAAGAGCGCGTCATTGCACTCCAGCCTGGGCAACAAGAGCATAACTCTGTCTCTAAAAAAAAAAAAAGAACTAGCTTCTAATTTACGGCATTAACAGAATGCCTCCTAAGTTAGCCATCTCAAAAAAACCACATTTTTTTCAACGAGGTGGAAAAACATGTACAAATATGCATACATCCACAGTTATGAAGCAGGAGCTAAATCTGAACACATACAAGGTCATAAAAAAATGCACTGGTATTGATCCAACTTCTAAGAAACAGAGTTACTGAATCTTGTCTACCCTCATTTTTACTCTGTTGTTTAAACACTACAACTATGTCACAGAAACAGTCTACCTAGAGTTAAGGAGATGGGTGAATGAAGAGCCTGTGAGAGCTTCCACTCTTAAAATTATTTGGCAAACTCCATAATTCAAATTATTCTTTTGAATAAAAACTTGTTTCTTGGCAATTAGTAACAGGATTAGTGTCTACAAATCAGATGCATATTTTATCAAAATACTTTTACTCTACCTGCTTTGGAGAGCACATTTAAGTAAAACTAATTTTGAAAGCTTTAAAAAACCAAATGAACCTATTTTGCTGCTAATTCGTCAAACTTCCTCAATCTGAATCTAGAAATTCTACAACTGATCTGAATTAAAAATTCAGTAAACTGTGACTAGTGATCAAAAGTTATTTTTAATACCCTCTCATAAATTAGAATCAATTAAATATCACTGAGCTAGGAATACAATACATACAAAACATACAAAAGGTTGGGAGGCCTTGGGAGCAGGTATAATGCTCTTCAGGATAAAAAGAGGAAAATAATTGAATTTTAATTTCTTAGAAAAATCTGCTTAGATTCAAAATAGCTTTTTCCCTAGCAGATAATCTTTTTCAGAGTGTACCAGCAATGGTGCTAGATATCTTTGATTCTTCTATGAGATACTTTTTCTTTTGTCACATTAATTTTACAGTTGGGAATATATATAATTAGACTATCTACAATTAGACTTAACCAAAGACCCATTACAAAATTACTCTTAGAACCAATTTGAAAAACATAACCTCCAAGCTTTCACATCTTTGTTTAGTTGTTCCCACAGATTCTTCTGAGGATCTTTTTTTTGTACTTCTTTCAAGAATTTTCTTTCCACATTTATACCATCTTCCCTTGAGCTATCCTTTTATGTATATTTGTATATATAGATTGAATATCCCTTTATATACATATTTTAATAGGTAATCAATGTTATATATAACTCATCTAAAAAGGGAATAGATATAATGAACGACCATGTACCCATCACATTTGGTATACATGAGCACGAGGTATACTATGGACCACAAATATTGAACAAAGAATTGTTTTCCCAGATTTCATTAGTCTCAATATTTATAATATTATATATATATATATTTTTTGAGATGGAGTTTCACTCCTGTAGCCCAGGCTGGAGTGCAATGGCGTGATCTCAGCTCACTGCAGCCTCTGCCTCCTGGGTTCAAGTGATTCTCTTGCCTCAGCCTCCTAAGTAGCTGGGATTACAGGCATATGCCACTACACCCAGCAAATTTTTGTATTTTTAGTAGAGACGGGGTTTCACCACATTGTCTAGGCTGGTCGCGAACTCCTGACCTCAGGTGATCCACCTGGCTCGGCCTCCCAAACTGCCGGGATTACAGGCATGAGCCATGTGCCTGGCAATATTTATAAATTTTTTTTTTTTTTTTTTTTTGAGACGGAGTCTCGCTCTGTCGCCCAGCCCAGGCTGGAGTGCAGTGGCGTGATCTCGGCTCACTGCAAGCTCCGCCTCCCGGGTTCACGCCATTCTCCTGCCTCAGCCTCCCGAGTAGCTGGGACTACAGGCGCCCACAACCGCGCCCGGCTAATTTTTTATATTTTTAGTAGAGACGGGGTTTCACCGTGGTCTCGATCTCCTGACCTTGTGATCCGCCCGCCTCGGCCTCCCAAAGTGCTGGGATTACAGGTGTGAGCCACCGCGCCCGGCCAATATTTATAAATATTATAACAGAAAAAGTGTAATACCTGACGAATTGATTTTGGGTTTGCAACTGAATGGCTATTACAATCTTTCATAATTGCAATTTGTGAAATTATCTTTCAAAGGTCTTTTCTACTATACCATCTGCTTGGTATTTTAAAATATTGTAGAGATTCCCTTTCAACCTTTTTTGTGTAGGTCTAATATTTCTTTTTTTTTTTTTTTTTTTTTTTGAGACGGAGTCTTGCTCTGCCGCCCAGGCTGGAGTGCAGTGGCCGGATCTCAGCTCACTGCAAGCTCCGCCTCCCGGGTTCACGCCATTCTCCTGCCTCAGCCTCCCGAGTAGCTGGGACTACAGGCGCCCGCCACCTCTCCCGGCTAGTTTTTTGTATATTTTAGTAGAGACGGGGTTTCACCATGTTAGCCAGGATGGTCTCGATCTCCTGACCTCGTGATCCGCCCGTCTCGGCCTCCCAAAGTGCTGGGATTACAGGCTTGAGCCACCGCGCCCGGCCAGGTCTAATATTTCTTTACTGATCACATCCGAAGTGTCTTTTCTTTTTTCTGTTTGAGACAGGGTCTCACTGTCACCCAGGTGGAAGTGCAGTGGTGGAATCAGGGCTCACTGCAGCCTCAACTTCCTGGGCTCGAGTGATTCTCCGACCTCAAGTGATTCTCCGACCTCAGCCTCCCAACTAGCTGGAACTATAGGCATGTGCCACCATGCCTGGCTATGTTTTAAATTTTTTGTAGAGATGGGATCTCACTACGTTGCCCAGGCTGGTCTTAAACTCCCAGCTTCAAGCAATCCTCCTGCCTCTACCTCCCAAAGTGCTGGGATTATAGGTATGAGTCACCACGCCCAGCCTCAACACATTTTTTTTCCCCCTAAATGTTTACTTTGTGGGTTTTCTTCCTTTAATATAATCTCTAGAATCAATTCTCTAGGATCTCAGCTCTGATTCTACTCAAAGGCTTCCAAGAAAACCCCTTTAGAAAAAAAAAAAAAAAAAAAGCCTCTCTCTGAAAAAGATAAAAATGAACAAAACCACAGAATTAATGACAGATTATATTATGATTTAGTTTGTTTACATACTTGCTTGCAAAAACCCCAGGACCTCTAGATATAGTCACCAAATAAGGATATAATTCCTTTCCATTCCACCACATGTCTTATTTATTATTATTACTAGTCTTTAATCTACCGTAGCTGGCATAATTGCCCTGAAAAAAAGTGTTTTAAAAATATAACTACCCCATGCCTCAAAGGCAAAGAGAGAGAGAGAAAGCAAAACGGAGGTAGGGAGGGAGGATAACTTATGAATATAAAGTTCTATACAAAATAGCAAGTTAATACTATAATTTGTAGGGGCTATTTCATTGATATTTTGTATAATTTATAAGGCAAGTCTCTCAATCTCCAGAAATAGCCTCCTTATCTATAAATCTTTATCATAAGAATGACAATCATAATAGAGCATTACGAGCAAGGGAGTCTACATTAATCTAACCAATTTGTCAAGAAACAAAACATGTCCATAGCATACAAAAGTACTGCATGAATAAATTAAGTTTCAGTTAGGATTAAAACTCTAGATATTTAAAGACCTGGCTGAAATTAGGGTTTGAAGTATCGTCAGAAAGAACAAATGAACCTTACTTAGACCACACAGTCACCCATCTTTTTCTTCAAGGTGAATAAAATGAACTAACGAGTTTTTCTTGTGTATCTATTAAGTGTTTGGTATTACAAGGAACACAGAAGAATTATAATACATTGCCTCTAACCTCCAGGAGTACTCCAGAGGAAGCTATTGTTGGTTCATGGGAGTGGAGATGGTCTGATCAAATAATATAAGAAATAATAAAATGTTAGAGTCAGAGGAGTCTCAAATAATCTAATGAAAGCACTTATCTTACAGATCAGAAAACTGGGGCACAAAAGTGATTTGTCTTACTTAGTTAACACAGATTGCTAATGACAAAGCAGGTATTAGAACTTCAATTAAGACTAGTCTGACAGTAAACCCTAGGAGATATTGCCCAATGGTCTGTGTGACAAAGGAATGTTTGTTAAGTCCCACTATCTCTTTTCTACAACATGTAGTAGCATAAGGCCAGGGGAAAACTTGCCACATAGCATTTGTCTAGGTATATAGGAATCTCCACACTATACGATATTGTGTAGGAAATAATTAACTTTACCCAGAGAGAGTTCTGGTCTTTACCTTTGGCTGCTAGGAGGTAATCTCTAGGTTCCTGCAATGTCTTGTGTGACAGTGGTATTTACTTGAGAGATTTGGTCACTGGACAGTCTAACAATGTAATTTACAACAGGCTTTGGAACACACCATATCAATTCCAACCTCGTAGTGAAGACCAAAGGTCAGCTGCATGGGCAGTATATAATCAAGTGTGAAATAATAACTCGGGACACCAAAGGCTCGGGTGAGCTTCCCTGGCTGGTAATTCTCTAAGTATTGTTATTAACACACATTGCTATGCCAGTATGGTAATGCCTTTCTGAGGATGACAGAAGGTTGGTGCCTGGGACACTCCTAGACCTTGTGTTATGCATCTTTTCCCTTTAGCTGATTCTGATTTCTACCCTTTTGCTGTAAAACTATAGGCACTAGGCTGGGCGCAGTGGTTCATGCCTGTAATCCCAGCACTTTGGAGAGGCCGAG
The DNA here is from genome assembly GCF_043159975.1 of Macaca nemestrina. Classification (NCBI taxonomy): domain Eukaryota; kingdom Metazoa; phylum Chordata; class Mammalia; order Primates; family Cercopithecidae; genus Macaca; species Macaca nemestrina. Next base: position 68,796,609 of record NC_092142.1, on the reverse strand, counting down.
GCAGGCGGATCACAAGGTCAGGAGATGGAGACCATCCTGGCCAATATGGTGAAACCCTGTCTCTTCTAAAAATAAAAAAATTAGCTGGACATGGTGGCACGTGCCTGTAGTCCCAGCTACTCAGGAGGCTGAGACAGGAGAATCGCTTGAACCAGGGAGTCGGAGGTTGCAATGAGCCGAAATCGTGCCACTGTACGCCAGCCTGGCGACACAGCAAGACTCTGTCTCAAAATAAAACAAAAAAGCAAACAAACAAAAAAAACGATAGGCACTAAGTATAGCACTTTCCAGAGTTCTGTGAATTGTTCTAGGAAGTTATCAAATCCAAGGGGACGGTGGGAAAACCACTGTTTGAGCCACTCGTTCAAAAAAAGAGGGTGGCCTGGGGACCTTTGAACTTGTGTCTGGTATATGAAGTGGGAGCAGTCTTGGCTGTGCCCGGAGCCTTGAGTCTAGCAATATATTGGATATATGTTTTAAATTTTATTAGGTTTTTAAAAAATACACAAAGGAATAAAAAGTAAATTTTAAAACGACAAGGAAATTATAAACTTTTTGGATAAAGTGGTTATAGATTGTCCAAGTTTTGCCTCTTCTATTTTTCTACCTTCCTTCATGTGTTCTTTTCTTTCCCCATCAGCTTCTTACACTAAATTTTAGGCTTTGGGTAATTGACTCATTAGCTTGTTCCTGTTTCTCTCTTCTCTGTCTGTCTTCGGTCTATACCTGCACATACTACTACCTCTTCTGCATGTGCCCTTCTAACTTGCTTATAAATTTGGCCTTCTCTTAGTCTCAGTCTCAGTTTCTATGGGTTTGTTCCTGTCTGCTCTAAATACTAATTCCTAAGTCAGGTCTTGGTCCTTGTTTTCAAGTTTTCATTGTTATTTGGAAAACAATACATGGTGAGGTCCTACAAATACAGACTCTTTAATATCAGTGTGATGAGTGCTTCTAAACACAAGAAGGTTTAACAATCATAAAGCACCTGAAACATAACAGATTCTCAAAATACTGGTTTCCCTTTTATTTAACTATATAGTAGATTAAGATTATGCAAATCCTCAGAGAAAATAAATATCAGGAAATAAATATTTTGTTTATTAACAATGGAAACATTTGCTAATGCTCAACTTTTTAAAATAGAGGTGGTCATTTTTAGCATTAGGAAAATAATTCTAATTCAGTTAAAGAAACTCAAGAAAGAAACTTTAAATGATTCACATCAATCCCACAAGAAGAAGAAATTTAATCTACTGATTCAGGAAAATTTCAGAACAAAACTGAATTGCTCAGAGAGTGAACAACCAAATTATAAAAAAGCTTAAATTATACCTGATGAAATAATTCCATGTCAATTTCAGCTTCTGACTTCCAAGAGTTTTCATCTGATTGAAATAAAAATAGTGATTTATTAAATTTTTGAACTTTTTTTTACTCTGTAGCTATGACTATATCCATAAAACAAAGTGAAAACATGCAAATATCTGTACCACAAATATGCGTACTTACCAGAAACATTTTCTTGGAAAATAACTTTAGTTCCTTTCAGAAAGTTCTTGCCGATTAAAAACACTTCTTCTTCTCCTTTCACTGAACAGCTATGCAAGCTTTTCTTCAAGATTTCTGGCACTCCTGCTGGCTGAGCTGTGGAGATACATATGCATTCTATAACAAGAACCACCACAAGTTATTTCTTACTTAAAATCAACCTGCAGTCATCCAGTTCTATGAGTTGTCTTTTTTGAAAGAGGGGTAGTAAATATTTTTACAGTAACACAATTATCTGGAAAGGCTATAATTCTAGCTCCACTGACATCAGGCTTGGCCACGTGACTGGTTTGGATAATCAAATATGAACTGAAGTAATGTGCCAAGTCCAGGTAAAAGCTTTGAGAGCCATCACATGGTTTTACCAACTCGGTTATTGTAAGCCACACTGAGTTTTGTTCTGTTGTCTTTTTTTAAATTGTGTGTTATTGCAGTATCATTTAGACCTCAGCTATTGATACAAACAAGTATCCCGTCTTTGTTAAACACAAACTGAGCATCCCTAATCCAAAAATCTACATTTTTTTTTTTTTTTTTGAGACACCCAGGCTAGAGCAGAGGCATGCTCCCGACTCACTGCAACCTCCACCTCCTGGGCTCAAGCAATTCTCCTGCCTCAGCCTCCTGAGTAGCTAGGATTACAGGCGCACACCACCATGCCTGGCTAATTTTTGTATTTTTAGTAGAGACGGGATTTCACCATGTTGGTCAGGCTGGTCTCGAATTTTTAACCTTGTGATCCACCCACCTCGGCCTCCCGAAGTGCTGGGATTCAGGCATAAGCCACCATGCCCAGCCAAAAATCTAAAATCTTAAATGCTCTAAAATCCAAAACTTTTTGAGTGTCAATACAATGCTCAAAAATTTATACACCTGGGCCAGGTGCAGTGGTTCATACCTGTAATCCCAGCACTTTGGGAGGCTAAGGATGGAGGATCACTTGAGCCCAGAAGTCCGAGACCAGCCTGGGCAATAGTGAGACCATGTCTCTACAAAAAAAAAATCAAAAAAATTAGCTGGGCATGGTAGCATGCACATGTAATTCCCAGCTACTTAGGAGGCTGAAGTGGGAGGATCACTTAAACCCCGGAGGTCAAGACTGCAGAGAGTCATGATTGCACCACTGTTAAGTACTTATGTGTGAAGAGGTATAAGAAAAGGATTGCTTATTGGTAGCATATAAATTCAGAGTCAGGTGAAACCCAGTTTCTACTAAAAATACAAAAAATTAGCTGGGTGTGACGGTAGGCACGTGTAATCCCAGCTACTTGGGAGGCTGAGGCAGGAGAATCTCTTGAACCCGGGAGGTGGAGGTTGCTGTGAGCCAAGATCGTGCCACTGCACTCTTGGCGACAGAGCAAGACTCCATCTCAAAAAAAATAAAAGCAAACAAATAAAAATAAATTCAGAGTCAGGAATGATGGTGATGCCAAACAGGTTATTTACAAAGATTGTTTACAAAGGTGGCTGGAACACTGTCACCTTTGCTTTTTGAAACTTTGATGCACAAAATTATTTAAAATATTATATAAAATTACTTTCAAGCTATGTGTATAGGTGCATATGAAACATAAATGAATTATGTGTTTACACTTGGGTCCCATTCCCATGAAACCTCATTATGTATATGCAAAGAAATTCAAAGTCCAAAGAAATTCAAAACCTGAAACACTTCGGGTCCTAAGCATTTCAGATAAGAGATACTTAACCTTTTTGTATATGCTAAATGACATTTTCAACAATGCTGGGGAGTTTAAAAGAAATTGTGAATGTATAAACAAATACACTGGCCGGGTGAGTTGGCTCACACCTGTAATCCCAATACTTTGGGAGGCCAAGCGGGGGCGGATCACCTGAGGTCAGGAGGTCGAGACCAGCCTGGCCAACATGGTGAAACCCCATGTCTACTAAAAATACAAAAAATTAGCTGGGTGTGCTGGCGCATGCTTGTAATACCAGCTACTCGGGAGGCCGAGGCAGGAGAATCGGTTGAACCCAAGAGGCAGAGGTTCCAGTGACCCGAGATTGCACCACTGCACCCCAGCCTGGGCAACAAAAGTGAAACCCTGTCTAAAAAAAGAAATAAACAAAAAATAAAAAAACAAAAAACAAGTATTTTCTAGAACCTACAAGGTTAATGTGTGAACAGAATGGAAAGGGTCATTGGTCATACACTGACAATTATATACCCTAATAAATGAAGAATTAACTAAATCAGTTTATTTAACGTAACTTTTTGGAGTAACAGGAAATAGATACTTGGTTTTTAAAAACATTCCAGAAACATATGGTATATATTGTTCTGATAAGAAAATAAAAGGTACAAAATTACATTAATATGTTGTATTACCACAATGAAATGTAAAGCGTATAACCTTTCCCTCCATTTTCAAATACTGTGTGGAAATTCCACTTCACTTACTACTGGTAAAACTTTTTCCCGTATCTCATTTTTTTCATTTATGTGTTAAAGGCATAAGATGGCCAAATGAGGACCCAAAGGTTTAGAATATATTTGTCTTCTACATATTTGTATTTACATTACAGAAAGAACTAGTCTGTTACTTTCAAGATAATTTAGCTTTTGGCCTTTTAAAAGGTCCTTTCTTTAAAGTTTACGAGATGGGTCCCCGACAGATGCCATACTAAACTGAACTGAAGTCAAGATTATTTAAGCACTAACTTTTATTTTTAAGTTATTTATTTATTTATTTATTTATTTATTTGAGATGGAGTTTTGCTCTTGTTGCCCAGGCTGGAGTGCAATGGTGCAGTCTTGGCTCACCAGAACCTCCATCTCCCGGGTTCAAGCAATTCTCCTGCCTCATCCTCCCGAGTAGCTGGGATTACAGGCATGCACCACCACGCCCGGCGAACTGTATTTTTAGTAGAGATGGGTTTTCTCCATGTTGGTCAGGCTGGTCTCAATCTCCAGATCTCAGGTGATCTGCCCACCTCGGCCTCCCAAAGTGCTGGGATTACAGGCGTGAGCCACTGCGCCCTGTCAAGTTATTTATAAGCTGACTCTTGAAAGGGATAATGCTTAAAAATTAGAACACATAAAAAAGCAACCACCTTTTTGGTATTATAAAAACTGTGTACTTTTAGATGCTTTTCAACTAGCAGTCTTAAAAATAAAGTTGAGGCCGAACACGGTGGCTCACTCCTGTAATCCCAGCACCCTGAGAGGCCGAGGCAGATGGATCATGAGGTCAGGAGATCGAGACCATCCTGGCTAACACGGTGGAACCCCGTCTCTATTAAAAATACAAAAAATTAGCCGGGCGTGGTGGTGCCTGTAGTCCCAGCTACTAGGGAGGCTGAGGCAGGAGAATGGTGTGAACCGGGAGGCAGAGGTTGCAGTAAGCCGGGACTGCCACTGCACTCCATCCAGCCTAGGCGACAGAGCAAGACTCTGTCTCAAAATAAATAAATAATAAATAAATAAAGTTGAAAAAAATAACGAATATCTAAATACTGAAAATTAAGTAAGCAAATATTTCAACCCATCAAGAGAATAAATAAAGCTTTGTAATAATGTTTAGTAGAAGGACATATTTAATAGAAAATTTTAGAGTACAAAGCCTACATCTGTTTATGTATATTACTAATCCTGTCCAAAATTTTAAGAGAGGGATAGTTTACTTAACAATACCATCCTTTCCCCAGAGCTGTGGGATAGGTAGAGATAGGGGAAGTAGAAAATTCTTAAATTCCGAGTCAAATTTAATTTAGTAAGCATAAGATAAAATCTAATATATATTACATGTAAGAAAGCCATGATTAATTTTGTCCTATTAAAAACTACTATAGAAGGGTAGATATGAAAATTTTTTCTTTTTTCTTTTGTAGAGACAGGATCAACAAGACCTCACTCTGTTGCCCAGGCTGGAGTGCAGTGGTGCCACCATAGCTCACCGTATCCTTGAACTCTTGGGCTCAAATAATCCTCCCATCATAGCCTCTCAAGTAGCTGGGTCTACAGGCGCATGCCACCATGCCCAGCAAATTTAAAACATTTGTTTTTTGTGGAGATGGGCTCTTGCTATGTTGCCCTTGCTGGTTTCAAACTCCTGGCTTCAAGCAATCCTCCTACCTTGCCCTCCCAAAGTGCTGGGATTATAGGCATGTACAACGGCACCTGGCCTTTTTTTTTTTTTTTTTTTTTTTAAAGACATGGGTTTGCCGGGCGCGGTGGCTCACACCTGTAATCCCAGCACTTTGGGAGGCCGAGGCGGGTGGATCATGAGGTCAGGAGATCGAGACCATCCTGGCTAACACGGTGAAACCCTGTCTCTACTAAAAATACAAAAAATTAGCCGGGCGTGGTGGTGCGTGCCTGTAGTCCCAGCTACTCGGAGGCTGAGGCAGGAGAATGGCGTGAACACGGAGGCGGAGCTTGCAGTGAGCGGAGATGGTGCCACTGCACTCCAGCCTGGGTGACAAAGCGAGACTCCGTCTCAAAAAAAAAAAAAAAAAGACATGGGTTTGAATCCCAGGCTGGATTTAAACTCCTGGGCTCGAGTGATTCTCCTTCCTCAGCCTCCCAAGTAGCTGGGACTACAGCTGTGTGCCACTGCACCCAGCTGAAAATTGATATTCTTAATTTGATTTAACATAACAAAATAATATAAACATACATACCAAAACAAAAAACATATACACCTATATTTTCTGGAGAACATGAAAGATGTTAAGAATGTAAAAAGGGGCCGGGCGCGGTGGCTCAAGCCTGTAATCCCAGCACTTTGGGAGGCCGAGACGGGTGGATCACAAGGTCAGGAGATCGAGACCATCCTGGCTAACACGGTGAAACCCCGTCTCTACTAAAAAATACAAAAAACTAGCCGGGCGAGCTGGCGGGCGCCTGTGGTCCCAGCTACTCGGGAGGCTGAGGCAGGAGAATGGCGTGAACCCGGGAGGCGGAGCTTGCAGTGAGCTGAGATCCGGCCACTGCACTCCAGCCTGGGCGACAGAGCAAGACTCCGTCTCAAAAAAAAAAAAAAAAAAAAAAAAAAAGAATGTAAAAAGGGATGATCTATCCCCTTAAAAACAAACAAAAAGACAAAGGATCCAATGGCCACTGTTAAAGCAATAATTAGAAGTAATTTTTTTAAAGCCACAAGGTACTGCATGAATCCTGATATTACAAATTCTTTCCACTGAGTGTCTACAGAAGGAAGATCAAGTATCTGTTTCCTTTTCTCCCTTCCAACTGTGTCACCTTTTGGCCCCTTTCCTTTTCTACCTCTGTCTCTTCCTGTTTCCTTCTATCTCCCATTCCAATCCCAACTCTTCACACTAACCAATTTCCTTTTTACCTCTCATTTTACTGCAACTGCTTAAACCTGCCAAAAAGTTTATATTCATGGAAATAAACACAAGCCAGAAACTTATAATGGAACAAACATTTTAATTTTTTTAGATAAAAATATTTTTGGGGTTCTGTGTTTTACTGTGTATCATTTTTATGTTTATTCTTCTTTTCCTCCCATATCCAGCTCTCAAAGTCTAAGTTCAAGCATCAAGCTTCCTAAGTGGTCAGGATAAAATTCAAATTATTTTGCTGAACACACAAGTCACTTTATGAAAGAGGTGTTGCCTACCTCTGTAACCTCAAATCTTACCACTTCATCATGTATATCTTTTTGTTCCAATCACATCAAACTCTTTTTATTTCCCCCAAAAGGATCATACCCTTTCAGGGAGCATATTTATACACGAATCCTTCTGCCCAGAATGACTATAGAAGGGCAGATATGAAAATTTTTCAAGTAAATCCCATTTTACTTGTTTTACTTCTAATTGTGTTTTAAGACAAGACAGAACAAGTTCTACCATCTCTGAGCAGTCTGAATTAGATGCTTTTACTGTATTTCCACTGTACTTTAGTCACACAGCTACTGTGCAGTATAGCATCTTTATATAACTATATAATATAATTGGAAGCTTATATAATTTTTATATACAATTAAAAAAAAAGAGGGACAGGGTCTTGCTTTGTTCCCCAAGCTAATCTCAAACTCCTGGGCTCAAGTGACCCTCCTGCCTTGGCTTCCCAAAGTGCTCTCATTACAGGTGTGAGCTACCATGCCTGGACTATATACAATTTTATATACACATATATGTAAGTTAATATAATTTTATAGTAAAATTAGACATTTACTTGCCTGTTTTTTCCCCTAGCCTGCTAAACTGTAAGCTCCTCAAACTATCATCTTTAATTTCAGAGTTAAGCACACTGTAATTATCCATTGAATTAACTATGAAGCTTTCCAAAAACAAACCATCAATTGGCAAGTCTTTTTGTTTGTTGTAATGCACTACAGGTGACTCTAACCTACACCCAGGACTGAGAACCATTGCATTTAATTTATGTTGACTAAATGAGTGACTGAATGAGCAATGAGGCATATTTTGTTATCAGAACACATTACCGTTTCCCTGAACTAAACTGTAGCCTCCAGTAATTATAACTGTTAAAAAAAAAAAAAAGTAGGCTAGAAACAATAAATTAAAAAATTTTTTAAAAAGCACTCATCTGAACAATTTCCCTTTTTTGTTTTTTAGAGACAGGGTCTCTTGTACAGGCTGGAGTGCAGTGGTGTGATGACAGCTCACTGCTATCTCAAAACCCCTGGGCTCAATGATCTTTCTGCCTCAGCCTCTTGAGCAGCTGGCACTACAGGCACATGCTACCATGCCTGGCTTTTTTTTTTTAATTTTTGTAGAGACAGGGTCTTTCATCATGTTGTTCAGTACACTTCCATTATAAGTTTCTGGCTTGTGTTAGTTTCCATAAATATAAACTTTCTGGCAGGTTTAAACAGCTGGAGTAAAATGAGAGGTGAAAACAAAGTTGGTTAGTAAGAAGAGCTGGGATTGGAATGGGAGACAGAAGGAAACAGGAAGAGAGATCAGCCCGGGCTGGTCTCAAACTCCTGGCCTCAAGCGATCCTCCTGCCTTGGCCTCTCAAAGTGCTGATATTACAGGCATAAGCCACCACACTCAGCCTTATTCTTTAAAAAAAAAAAAAGGGGGGGTTGGGGGAATGCTAGAGAACGATGGGTGGATCATTTGAGGTCAGGAGTTCAAGACCAGCCTGGCCAACATGGTGAAAACCCATCTCTACTAAAAATACAAAAAAAATTTAGCTGGGCAAGGTGGCACATGCCTGTAATCCCAGCTACTCAGTAGGCTGTGGTAAGAGGACTGCTTGAACCTAGGAGGCGGAGGCTAGGTCTCACTATGTTGCCCAGCCTAGTTTCAAATTCCTGGCCACAAGCAATCCTTCCACTTCAGCTTCCCAAAGTGCTGGGATTACAGGGGTAAGCCACTGTGCCTGGCCTTGAACAACTTCACTGCCTGCCAAATTTGCTGACTGATCTTATTAATATAAACATTTTTAGTAATATGTCATATATTGTTTTTAAAAATAGGTCAAATAGGCCAAGCGCAGTGGCTCACGTTTGTAATCTCAGCACTTTGGGAGGCCGAGGTGGATCATTTGAGGTCAGGAGTTCAAGACCAGCCTGGCCAACATGGTGAAACCCCATCTCTACTAAAAATACAAAAATTAGCCAGGTGGTAGTGGCACACACCTGTAATCCCAGTTACTCGGGAGGTTGAGGCAGGAGAATTGCTTGAGCCTGGGAGGTGGAGGTTGCAGTGAGCCAAGATGGCACCATTGCACTCCAGCCTGGGCAACAAGCGAAACTCGGTCTCAAAAAAGAAAAAAAAAAAAAAAAAGAGAGAGAGAGAGAAATGTGAAAAGGAAAAATTTTCCTATTTATTACTTGTAACAATAATCATTAGAGAGAAACTACAATTATGGTGAGACATACATAACAACATAATTGAATTTACACACACAAACACACACACATCATTTTCTGTCCATGCCAAGGTTAGTGATAAGAATTGAATTTCCCACTCCCAACACTATACTGTACTATTATAATTAGTAATCAAAACTTCTGCCATGTTGTTATTCACAAAGTCCTCCTTACCTTACTCATGTTCTAACACAGAACAGTTAGAACCATAGCAATTTACCACACAGTGAAGATGTTTAGAAAACGCTTTCGTTTTGTAATTTACTTCTGATAACCAGCTCAAATTACTTTTTTTTTTTTGAGACAGTTACAGTCTGCCGCCCAGGTTGGAATGCAAAGGCATGCTCAAGGCTCACTGCAGCCTTGACCTCCTGGGTCTCAAGTGATCCTCTTGCCTCATCTTCCCAAGTAGCTGAAACTACAGGCACAAGTCATCACACCCAACTTACTATATATGTTTTTTTATTTTGTAGAGACAGGGTTTTCACTACATTGCCCAGGCTGGTCTTAAACTCTTGGGCTGAAGTGATCCTCCCACCTTTGCCTCCCAAAGTGCTGGGATTACAGGTGTGAGCCACCATACCTGGCCCAAATTACTTTTTAAATCAGCATATTATGATAATAGGAAACTACAAAATGCTCCACATCTTTTGAATTGTATCCCAATTATTCATCTCTAGTTTGGTCTAGAAAATCTGACTACTGCTTTTAAAATATTTCAAATTTTGCATGATCACAAGCCGGAGTATGTGAAATATCTAAAATTTAGAGATGTCTAAAAGATTAACAGAAAATGAAAGAAACTCCATATGTTTAGTATCTCCATATCTTCTTACTTACTACACAAAATTGGAGAAGAGGGTGTTTGCAGTGTCAAAGTGGAGCCATCTTTCCTCGTGATATTAACTCGAAAAACCAATCTGGCACGAGTGCTTTTTTTCTTGGAACCAGCAATTCCTATTCTGGCTTCAACATCAGCATTCCTCAATTTCAATATCCCTACGCAGTCCACCCTAATACAGAAAAAAATATATAAAGGGACATTTTGTTGTATAAATAGTGTAAAGCTCTTAATCAACAAGTTTGTTTTTTAAAATTTTGCTTATCTATTAATTCTGTGAATATGTAATAAAGTTACAAAGTTCCAAGTTCAAAACTACAAAAGGGTAAATTCTAAACATTCACTGTTCCTAATCCTGTCAATCTTTTGTTTATAATAATAAAGTAAAAAAAAAAAATCACTATTTTAAAATCTGAACATAAGTAATGGCTTATAAGAGACCTTTTTTTTTTTTTGAGATGGAGTCTCACTGTCACCCAGGCTGGAGAGACTGGAGTGCAGTAGTATGATCTCAGCTTACTGCAACCTCTGTCTCCTGGGTTCCAGGGATTCTCCTGCCTCAGCCTCCTGAGTAGCTGGGATTACAGGTGGCCGCCACCATGCCCAGCTATTTTTTGTATTTTTAGTAAACATGGGGTTACACCATGTTGGCCAGGTTGGTCTTGAACTCCTGTCCTCAAGTGATCTGCCCACCTTGGCCTCCCAAAGTGCTGGGATTACAGGCATGAGCTACCGCACCTGGCCAGAGACCATTTAAAAAAAAAAAAAAAAATTTAGCCTCTTTCTTTACAGAGCTAATTCTGAAAACAGAGAAAATGGATTTTACTTTTAAAAACTTAGTAGCTGCCTCCAGAAGGATGGAATATTAGACAGCCACTAAGAAGTATGTTACCACATTGAATGATATGTGAAAAACGCTCATGATATGTTAAGTAAAAAGCAGATTACAAAACAATGGGTACACTATTTTTTCAATTTTGCCCAAAAAAGACTGGGAAGACACACATTAAAATAGTGGTTATTTCCAGGAAGTTGGTTTTTATTTATTTATATTTATTTAATTTTTTTGAGACAGAGTCTCGCTGTGTCACCCAGGTCTGAGTGCAATGGCGCTACCTCAGCTCACTATAACCTCTGCCTCCTCGGTTCAGGTAATTCTCATGCCTCAGCCTCCTGAGTAGCTGGGATTACAGGCATGCACCATTACCCCAGCTCATTTTTGTACTTTTAGTAGAGCCAGAGTCTTACTATGTTGCCCAGGTTGGTCTTGAACTCCTGGCTCAAGAGATCCATCCACCTCAGCCTCCCAAAGTGTTGGGATTATAAGCATGAGCCACTGTGCCAGGCCAGAAGTTGGTTTTTAAAGGGCATGTTTTTAGCTTTTTATTACCCTGTGTTTTCAACGTGTTTTTTTTTTTTTTTTTTTTTTTTTTTTTTTTTTGAGACAGACTTTCGCTCTTGTTGCCCAGGCTGGAGTGCAATGGTGCAATCTCATCTCACTGCCGCCTCTGCCTCCAGGGTTCCAGCAATTCTCCTGCCTCAGCCTCTCACGTAGCTGGGACTACAGGCATGCACCACCACTCCTGGCTAATTTCTATATTTTTAGTAGAGATGGGGTTTCACCATGTTGGCCAGGCTGGTCTCAAACTCCTGGCCTCAGATGATCTGCATGCCTCAGCTTCCCAAAGTATTGGGATTACAGGCATGAGTCACCATGCCTGGCCCCTTTTTCAACTTTCTTATATTGACTAAGTACTATTTTTATAATCAGTAAATTCTTTCCTTTCCTCCTCTACTATACATATTTACTTTTATAATTGTCTTTTTTTTTTTTTTTTTTTGAGACGGAGTCTTGCTCTGTCACCCAGGCTGGAGTGCAGTGGCGTGATCTCAGCTCACTACAAACTCCGCCTCCCGGATTCAAGCAATTCTCTGCTTCAGCCTCCCAAGTAGCTTGGATTACAGGTGCCTGCCACCACACCCAGATAATTTTTTGTATTTTTAATAGAGACAGGGTTTCACCATCTTGGCCAGGCTGGTCTTGAACTCCTGACCTCATGATCCACCCACCTTGGCCTCCCAAAGTGCTCGGATTACAGGTGTGAGCCACCGTGTCCAGCCCCCCCTTTTTTTTTTTTAATAATTTTCAAAAGTTACAAGTTAAAAAATATTAATGAGGCCAGGCGTGGTGGCTCACGCCTGTAATCCCAGCACTTTGGGAGCCTGAGGTGGGTGGATGATTTGAGGTCAAGAGTTCGAGACCAGCTTGACCTACATAGTGAAACCCCATCTCTACTAAAATACAAAAATTAGCCAGGTATGGTGGTGGGCGCCTGTAATCCCAGCTACTCGGGAGGCTGAGGGAGGAGAATCGCTTGAACCCAGGAGGTGGAGGTTGCAGTGAGCTGAGATCATGCCACTACATTGCTTGGGCAACAAAGCACAACTCCCTCTCCAAAAAAAAAAATTTACAAAATATTTCTCAAAATGTCTTTTTTCCAAGTAACCTTTTACCAGTCTATTTAAAATGGCTTTCAAAAGGAAACTGAAAACCAAGTAAAGTCTTTAGCAACTATCCAATACACAAATAATTACAACATAGGTCTACCCCATACAAATATATTTCCTGCTGTTATGATTCAGTTTTACAACTGAAGGTCCTTTACGCAAGGCTTAAGGAAAAATAATTTTTAAAACTTAAATGTACAAGATGAAAAACACATAATCTAAATCTAAAGATATATATTTTTTAAATACAGGAAAATAACAACCAATGGTGAATTTAAACCAGCAATACGCGTTTCACATCAAGATGGAATAAGGCACTTCATAGCCTCTGCTGAACAGTTTCTTGGCCGGGTGCAGTGGCTCACGCCTGTAATCCCAGCACTTTGGGAGGTCAAGGTGGGCGGATTACCAAAGGTCAGGAGTTGGAGACCAGCCTGGCCAAGATGGTGAAACCCTGACTCTACTAAAAATACAAAAATTAGCTGGGGGGGCGGTGGCAGGTGCCTGTAATCCCAGCTACTTGGGAGGCTGAGGTAGGGAGAATCACTTGAACCTGGGAGGCAAAGGTTGCAGTGAACCGAGATAGCACCACTGCATTCCAGCCAGGGCGGTAGATGGAGACTCTGTCTCAAAAAAAAAAAAAAAAAAAAAAGTTTCTAAAGCAAACATTAAGAAGGTGGAATTCAGGAAAACAAATCAAATCGTAGTTTTTATTTTCAATGTTACTATTATAAACCCAAAAAAGTAAGTCTTTGGCCAGCTTTCAACTTGGCTTTGATATCCCTGCCTTTACCGTGGGAATTCTTTTTTTTTTTTTTGAGACGAAGTTTCGCTTTGTTGCCTAGCTTGGAGGGCAGTGGCACAATTTCGGCTCACTGCAAACTCCACCTCCTGGGTTCAAGTGATTCTCCTGCCTCAGCCTCCCAAGTAGCTGGGATTACAGGCATGTGTCACTACGCCCAGCTAATTTTTGTACTTTCAGTAGAGACAGGGTTTCGCCATGTTGGCCAGGCTGGTCTCTAACTCCTGACCTCAGGTGATCCACCAGCGTCACACTCCAAAAGTGCTGGCATTACAGGCATGAGCCACTGCACCTGGTCCAACCATAGGAATTCTTTAGCAAAGGGTAAAAGAGTTAATTTTAACCCACAACCATTCTGAAGTAGTGTCCTTTTTTATTCATAATATTTAAAACATTTTAATAAAATACTCAAAATCTTCTGTACGTTAGAAACTGAACAATTCTCCTGCCTAACACAAGAGTGTAATATATAATGAAAAATTCTTACTAAGTACTTACGCCAGTGTCATGTTGTTGCTAGGATCAAGGCCGACTTCTATAACAGTAGTGCCTTCAATGTCCACTTCTTTGCAAGGAGTTGTATTTCGTCCAGTTACCCTGCAGGCCTGATAAAATCCATGTGGTTTCACTCGTCCAGAGTCGTTGCCCACAAACACTTGCAACACTACAGGTTCATTATGGCCTTCCAGCTGAAACAAGAAAACATGCAACAGAAATACTAATTAGCATTTCAAATAATCTAATTATAAAATCAAATATTTAAGACCAAATCCTATACTTGTAACTGAATTACATTTAAAAATATTTAAATCTTCAAGAAAAACAGAGGTAAAACATTTTCATAAAAGAGTTGGCTAAATTCCTGAAGTAAGTCATAGTTTTAATTCTGTAATAACCATACTTAAATTATAAATTTAGATGTTAGATGATAAATTACCATTTATAATTTATTTGTACAAGCAGATGAGAATGAATACACAGTACTTTAGGTAGCATTTGGGTTGCTCAGGACCTACCACCATAACAATGGAAAAACTCACGAAACTGTTAGTGGCATCATCATCATCATCAAATGAGAGTACATATACCGTATTTTTATTCTACTAAAGCTACTTGAGTAGAAAAGTATGAGTGCAGCTATATGAATAACAAGGAAATGAAGCTCATTTTCATGGACTAGATACATACATATAACATCATTAAATCCTGGGATAAAACATTATGGTCTGAGAGATTGCCAGTTCAAACGGGGATCTATGGCTCATTACAGGTCTCTAGCAAGCCTTCATAAATTAAATTATAATTTGTATGCTGAAAAATAAATAAATATTTAAAATAGCATTTGGGAACAAATGTTTCCAATCCTGATTCTTGATAAGGCTTATAGTTAAACATTGAAGCCGCTAATATAGAATGCAGAAAATCACAAAGTAAATTGTACAATGCATGCCAAACAAAGTGCTTAAAAAATTCACACATGCCTTACAGCTGTATCTCTACAAAATGGTATCATAATGAGGAAAATAAGCAAACCCCAGTCAAATTGCTGGTCAGCAGAACCTAGAACAGTGCCTGGCACATGGAGAGTGCAGTATTTGTTGAATGAATGACTAAACAAATTTTTAAGGTCAATTCATTCCCTATCATAGTTAAGCAATTAATCTAACAATACTTCTAACTAGACAAAACATAAAGTCAGGGCAATTAGGTTAAACGTAATGACCAAACTACCAAAATATCTGGCTAGACAAATATTTACACAAAGCATAACATAAATTTCTCACTTGCCTGTTACCTGTCCTGGGTTTGAAGGATTGGGTGTGGGTTAAGGCAGTAAGTAGTGAAGAAGGGTAGGCTTGATATCGTACACATGACTATTAACCAACCTTATAAATGGTGGCAGACACGTTTCCTGATTGATCCAGAGAGTTTCAATCATAATTTCATTCAAGTATAAAATGAAAGGCAGTCCACCTCTACTCCTAACTTAAAATACTGTTTAAATAATATATTTATACAAATTGTATTTAATAAGAATCTACCATGTGACTAGCCAAAATTCCTCCCTATTTAGTCTTTTGCAAGGGGTAGGGACACTTGTTAAGTCTTCTCCCCATTCTCCCATTTTTTTGAGGTTTGTCTTCAAAGACAAATATTCTTTATAACAAGATATCCTAGGTGTTAAGTCCCTTTTAACTTTTAGTCTCAACTTTTAAAAAAATTAAGACTCAATTGATATCCCATTTCTTTTTTTTCCCTCATTTCCTTCTTTCCCCCTGTACTTGAGTGGATGCAAATAATATCCCATTTCTTAAACCAAAGCCTTAAGTATTAATCAATTCTTTTCTCAGTACAATAGTCTTGATTACTTAACCATCTCAAAAACCTTATTTTCAAAGTTCTCAATAATTTCTACTCTATTTCTTTGAATTCACTTTAATATTTCTTCCTGCAAGGTGGGAGGATCACTTGAGATCAGGAGTTCGAGACCAGTCTCACCAACATGGTGAAACCCAGACTCTACTAAAAATACAAAAATTAGCTGGGCCTGGTGGCACACACCTGTGGGTCCCAGCTACTCAGGTGGCTGAGGCATGATTACTTGCACCGGGGGACAGAGGCTGCAGTGAGCTGAGATTGCACCACTGCACTCCAGCCTGGGTGACAGAGTGAGACTGTCTCAAAACAACAATAAAAATTCTTTCTAAATATAAAGTTTGAGATGAATCTAATTCAAATATCAAATATGAGGGAAGAAAATTCAAGATTTGAAAATATTTTACTTTTCAGGACATATTCCCCTTTACATTTTAACTAAAATTCAAATGAAAATAAAGTAAATACCTTTACTGTAGGAAAGCCTTGCTGTGTTCTATCTTTTACTGAGCCGCGGCTGCCCTCAGTCAGGTACCGAGCTCGATGCTGTGTCTCAGGTTGCACAACTATCTTCAGCTCCTTTCCCTCACTTTTAACAGGATATTGTCCACACAACATAGGGCTCTTCTTTACTCCAGTTCCTTTTTGGTTTTCCAATGTTCTGAGAAATCAGAGCACAACATGGAGAAAGTATCAAAAAGAGTTTTTTGATTAAAAAAAAAAAAAAAAGCAGCCATCTAAGACAAAGGAAGAAACAGAACTGGCAATAATAGTAAAAACAACTATTTAGCTTGCTGGCAAAATAAAATATTGCCTAAGGGAAGATACATGAGCCAAGTATCTTTAAAAAGATTTTGTAAAAAAGTTTACTATATGATGCAAAAATAAAAGAAAGTACGTTTGACAGAAAAGAAAATGAACGTAAATGAGTGGTAGGAGGAAGGGAGGAAGATTGACTGCAATAAACTGAAACTAATACAAAAGAATAGTTAATGTCACTCTAACCTTTCACACTGTACTTCAGTCAAAATAAGATTTAAAAATTCCATGTATGCATTCCATATATAAATTCTAAATTTTATATAAAGCTATAAGATTAACTACTGTTATTTTTTAATTGCAAAGTAAAAGAAAAAAAGTGAGGGTAGCAAAAGCAAAAATCAAACCCCCAAAAACCCTACATACCCCCATACAAAATGGCCTACAAACCAAATGAAGGTATATGTAGCTTATTCTTTTGGGTTTCCTTCTCAGTAAATCAAACTGAAGAAATTATATAAAAAATTAGTGATTCAATTTTTATGGGGAAATTAGCTTTACTCTAAACAATCTTTTCTAGGAGTGTGATTTTTCAGATTATTTTTATTTGTGATTAGTTAAGTAATTAAAGCTCTCAATAAAAATTTTACAATCTGGGCTTGACAGCACCAGCATTCTACCTTTTTTTTTATTTTTTGAGACGGAATTTTACTCTGTCACCCAGGCTGGAGTATAGTGGCACAATCTCAGCTCACTGTAACCTCTGCTTCCTGGGTTCAAGTGATTCTCCTGCCTCAGCCTCCCAAGTAGCTGGGATTACAGGCGTGTGCCACCACACCTGTTTTTATATTTTTATTAGAGATGGGGTTTCACCATGTTATCCAGGCTGGTCTTGAACTCCTGACCTCAGGTGATCTGCCCACCTTGGCCTCCCAAAGTACTGGGATTACAAGCGTGAGCCACTGCGCCTGGCCCTTATTGTTTTTAGTTATGCTTTTAACATTTATTTATAATGCATTTGCTATGTGGAATATATGTTCAAAGGAAAACAGTATCCCAAATGGTGGTTATGACTTCAGGCGAACACATTTAATCTGTAAAATAGTTGAAGCACTGCAAATACATAATAAAAATAAGTAAAAACAATATTGCTAGTTATCTTTCCTTCTGAGCAACGGAGTGGTGGCTCACACCTGTAATTCCAGCACTTTGGGAGGCCAAGGCGGGTAGATCACCTGAGGTCAGGAGTTCGAGACCACCCTGGCCAACATGGTGAAACCCCAACTCTACTAAAACTACAAAAAATTAGCCAGTGGCAGATGCCTGTAATCCCATCTACTCTGGAGGTTGAGGCAGGAGAATCACTTGAACCCAGGAGGTGCAGGGTTGCAGGGAGCCCAGATTGTGCCATTGTACTCCAGCCTGGTCAACAAGAGCAAAACTCCATCTCAAAAAACAAAAAAACAACAAAAAAACAAAATTCACCTATGTTTTTAAATAAAGTCAGGGTCATAGCTTTCTCTGTGACCCCCCTAGTCCTAAGTTTTGACTCACATCAAAGATCCAGGAGCCAGATGACTGTGAAGAAAAATCTCCTCTAAAAGCAACCAGATCCCAGTAGGAATATTATGACTTCAAACACAGAGGAGCTAAGCAGGCTTAAACCTGGCTCTAATGTTTACCCCTCTAGCTGTAACCAAGTTGTTGCCTCAATCATCAAGAACAAAGTGAGAAAGGCACTATCTTCAATGGAAATGGGGAGTAGGTTGAATTGTTGGCTAAGAAAGGGGCAAAAGAATGGAACAAAGAAGGACTGAAACTAGCACAGGAATTCAGTAAGACTGATAGATAAGAGGAAGAGTTCTCAAGGTGCAATACTGTGCTTAATCATCTTCATATTCCCTGAACCTGATAGAGTTCCTGAAACATAAAAGGTGCTGAAGAAATCTTTGTTGATGAAGGCAAATAATAAGAAGAAAGGGACAAAGAAAGGAAAGCAGAGAGATAAAGGAGCTTCTGTAATATTAAGATGAGAAAGACCTAAGATGAGAAAGGTCCTAAATGGACAAGGAATGCTATTCGTGCAAGTTTGACATAAGTAGGTCAAAGATTACTTGTGCAAGTCATTTAAAAGGCCCTGGAAGAATAAATTCTATGAACATAAGTATCAAGTTGAAGCTGGAACAATGGGCAATAAACCCTGTTGTTCTTTTCATCATTCTGGGTACAGATTCAAACATTTGGTCTAACTAGTGTGCAGTTCCTCACACATGAAAGTCTATGATATTTTGTTTTATACTAATCTTAAAGTAAAAATATTCATTTATTGAAATGATGTAGAAATATCCCCCAGATACACATACAAAGAGATGAAAAAAAATACTGCAAAACGGTAATAGCAGGTTTACTGAGTGACTAGATTATGGGGTTTTCTTGTATTTTTCAAATACTTGTAATTCATATCTATTAATTTTATAATAGAAAAGGGAAAATTTTAGTTTGAAATATAAGGAAAATTCATACAGCATATTAACTTGGCAAGACATGTTTTTATACTCACGCTAGTCAAGCTAATATTTATAAGGGCAAATAAATGAAAATGAGTTTTACTCGTCTAGCAAAACAAATGATCTCACTTGGGATGAAGACTATTGAGTGAGTATACACATTATGGCTTAAAAAAGAATATCATATGTAATTAAGCAATTTCTAAAATGGTACTTTAGAATTCCTTAAAACTATCTTTATTTTCTAAAATGTAAAAATGGAATATATACATATTGAGATGTATAGACATGTAAAATCATGAAAACATCCACTAACACTTAGAAACGTAGTCAAGTTACTAATTTTTAAGGCATGATGGCTTAAGAAAAAATAAAGTAGCAGTCAGTTACATGGGATTTTACCATGTAAAATCCAAAAAGGAAAATCCACCATCATTGCATATTCTATTCACAAGTCTTAAAATGACATTCTAATTTATGTGTGCTGCATAATCCTTCTGGTGGTCTATATCAAAAAAAATAATTTTCACTACAAAAAGCCTAAAATAGGTTTCACATCCAGATGACATCATATCTTAACTTATAGAAATATCTAGAAGAGACATGGGGCAACTGATTCTCAGGACACTTAGTTGAGAAATTTAAGAATGATATGGCTAGGAATATTCAAATACTAAGCTTTTTTGTAAAAAAAAAAAAATGGTTTTATTCTTTTTTTTTTTTTTTTTTGAGATGGAGTTTTGCTCTTCTTGCCCAGGTTGGAGTGCAATGGCGTGATCTCGGCTCACCATAACCTCTGCCTCCCGGGTTCAAGTGATTCTCCTGCCTCAGCCTCCCGAGTAGCTGGGATTACAGGCATGCACCACCATGCCCGGCTAATTTTGTATTTTTAGTAGAGACGGAGTTTCTACACATTGGTCAGGTGGGTCTCGAACTCCCAACCTCAGGTGATCCGCCTGCCTAAGCCTCCCAACGTGCTGGGATTACAGGCGTGAGCCACTGCGCCCAGCCAAGTTTTATTCTCTTATTAGACTCTAACATTTTAGTCATATAAAAATGCTATTTTCATCTACAAGCTATCAGATTTCTATGTGGTATCTTGAAGATCAATAAACTGCTGTATATATTTTAAAGTACATTTTCTAAATACTTAGTATGATATAAATTGTAATTTTATGGCACATTAGATCTAAGGCTATATTCTTATCTCTCAAAACATTTTAAGATTTTTTTCACTGTTGAAGAATACAGGCTTTTAGCTTGACATGCTCTGAAAAATTATTTTTAAGGCCTATTTTTCTATATATTCAGGTATGATTTCATCCTTTCCTCAACATAGTTGTTATAAATTCCAATTTTAAACTTCTTCCATCATTTCCATATACTAGTTTTAAATTTTTTTAAATTACCTAAGAAGCTGGACACTTCTTCTGCTTGATGGAGTTTCTGCTCCATGAATTATTTCATGAAAGAGACTGTCTTGACCAATTATACTTTCCCTGGGTAACCTCAAATCATTTCTAAGATACAGCTATCATACAAACGTAGAAGCAGAAAAGATGAAGGTCAAGATATTTAATTAGCAACTGCAAATCACTGTGTTTATTAGTCATAAGTAAAAATTATATTTGCTCTAAATTTGAACCTTCAACATTCATTTTGATATAAAAATGAAAATTTATCTTCCAGAACTTTATATTAAAGACTTTCTCCACTAAAGCATAAATAAACACACATACATAATTAAATGATATTCATGAGCCTTTTAGATCTGTACTACTATCACAGTTACTTTTAAGTATTTACCTCCTGTATTCATTACATTTCAGAGCCTTATTTTATAAGTAATAGTTCTACAAATATTATGTTCTGAAATTCTTGACTTTATTAAATGGCAACATTTTAGGAAAGAGTATATCTTGTTTTCTTTTAAGTAATTTACTAATCTGGACTTTCTAAAACTGAAAAGCATTTAAATATTCATTTTCATTTAACTACATCACCCCAAAGGAGGTAAAGAAGCAGTGTAGAGTAATTATTGCTTAAAGGGTAGATATTACTTTTTAAAACGAACTGAGGGAGTGCTTAAGGGCAAGTTTAATATACATTAAGAATATTCTCTATAATATTCAACTGGATTTTTAACTGAAAAAAGATTAGTGATGTCATCAAGTAGTAAACCAATCTAAAGCTTCCTGACCACTTTTTGTGTAAAACTGAAATTGTAGGAGATCCTGGGTCCTAGCGAGTTAAATTTTAACAAATTATTTTGAATGTACTATAGAAAAATCTAATTTAAAAGTCTAGCAATTAAATATTACAATAAAATTACTAAAGGAATTAAAAATAAGTCATACTAGTCTGCATTATAGCAGTGAATATTCTGTAACATAGCTATTGAACTATATTAGTGGGTAGTGTGACTGACAGAGATGAAAGAAAACTCAAACATGTACCATGATCCTGTTTCATCACCCTCTAAAGAAGTAACCCAGAATCACAGAAAAAAAATGAGTGATTTAAAAAAAATATTGAATCTGCACAGTGTATTAGTATCAAAGGAAAAAAGCTTATGATACATGAATCTAAATGATGAGAATCAAACTATCAATTTAGTTTTTTCTTGTTTTCATCAATTAAAGAGAAAAAAATTTAAGTCTAAAATCTTCTAAAAAATGTAAACCATATGAGGACACAATGTGAAAGAGAACACAGCTCTTAGTGACTGAGTTGTTTTTGATAGAGTCGTTACATTGCTAGTTATTTCTATGAGGAAATATATATATATAGATACACATTTTTTTTTTTTCTTTTTTTTTGAGATGGAGTTTTGCTCTTGTCGCCCAGGCTGGAGTGCAGTGGCATGATCTCGGCTCACTGCAGCCTCCACCTCCCAGGTTCAAGCGATTCTTCTGCCTCAGCCTCCCGAGTAGCTAGGGTTACAGGCATGTGCCACAATGCCCAGCTAATTTTTTTTGTATTTTTAGTAGAGATGGGGTTTCACCATGTTGGTCAGGCTGGTCTCGAACTCTTGACCTCAGGTGATCCACCTGCCTGGGCCTCCCAAAGTGCTGGGATTACAGGCGTGAGCCACCGCGCCTGGCTGAGTAAAAATATTTTCAAGTCCTTTTAAAATATAAATTCATTTGAAATTTAAGTTATTTCAAAACAGATTATTTTCATTTTCTACTACCTAACTATACTGGTAATAAGATATCTATTGCTAGAATCTATGATTATTTTATTTTCTAGCTAGTAAAAGTTGGTAATTTTAAGTTAAAATTTTCAGGTATTTCAATGATAAAATTAGCACTGTTGCTTTATATGCAAACTTGAGCTGAGCAATTAGGAAAAATTGGGAATGTTTTTTTGTTTGTTTGTTTTGCATAATGGTGATAGAATTTTAAAAAATGTGAATACCAACCCATTTCCCGCTTTTGAGTTGCCTTTGTTGTCCGTGGTAAGCTGAGAAAGCACATAGTGAGGTGCTTTGGCACTGTCGGCATCAAATATATCCATATTAGATTCTTCACAATCTCGTCGTTTGACCCCCGGCCTCTGCTTTGGATTTCGTTTTCGTGATTTACGAGGTACCTCAGTGTTATCATTGTAGGAACTGGTGCTCATGTTACTGAAGTTGGAGGGGGAATCCTCCATCCACATACTGCAGCTCTGCTCAGATTCCAATCCACACCCCTCATCCTGGCAGGACATCCGACTGTTATCCAGCAAGTCCTCAGGTGGTGGTGAGATGTACAAGACTGTGTGCCTCTTCGGTGTTGATGGATGCTGCTGAACTGTGTTACTGGTTAACTGCTTTTCACTTACCCCTCTGTTACTTACCCCCACGGCTGAGGAGCAGCTCTCCACTTGCATAGCCTTGCTGTCGGTGACTGAGGTAGAATAAATGGTAGGGCTGGAAGAGGTGGTAAAGGAGCTGCAAGCACCGCCCATGGAGGAAGAGGAGGGAGCTGAAGAAGCATCTGCAGTGTACAATTCAAGAGTAAATACACTATACATGTTTTCACCTATGCTGGCTAGCAGTCCCATTGAAAATGTGATTTGTGAACTGATTGTTTTTCCCCAAAATGAATAGTCAGAATTTGGTTACGTTTTAGAATACAAATGCTTCAAGCAATATAAGGCCTAAGAAATGCAATTTTAAAAAATGCCCAAATAGCATTATTTTACTTGTGTTACAATCAATAGATTTTTTAAATCTCATTTAATGTTTTAAGCTGTAAAGCAAAAATAAAGCTTTTATTGCCTCAGCTGGACATTCTATTGAATTTTAATCATTTAAAGTAATAAAGAAAACCCCAATATGAAATATATGCTTGTGGTCCACATTCAATGCCAATTAAATAATTCATTATAGAATTTGAAAAGTGGGACTGTGCTTAGCCACAAAATATTAAAATAAGTTTCTAACCTATGAAGCAGAGAACTACAGGTCATTTTTAATGCAGACACTCCCTGCTTCAGAGGCAAATCCTGGAATAAAAATATGAGAAAATAAATGAGAAAAGAGCTGCTGATTATTCCAGATATCAATTATAAAATGAGAAATAAATAGAAAAAATATATAATCAACTGAATTGGAGGCAAAATGGAACTGGTATTGTCACTATGATTTGTTGTAAAATCTAGGAGAATCAAGATGAAAAAGGTTTGATTTGGAACATTCTGGGTTGTGGAAGATAGACAAGTTAATCATTGGGTCTCCAGAAGCTGGCAGTGGTAGTTCAAAACCATAAGCTCTAAAATAAATCCATCCTTTATGACATAATGAAAAGCAAAGGAAGAACTGATTAATGGATGGATTTCTCTTATAAAGTACTTGATTATATGCTTGACAATTGGTTAGAGCTGTTTATTTTCTCTCTTTTTAAAGGGCCTGGTTGATTGTGACTAATAAGGGAATTTTCCAATATAAGAACAATGGTAAATTTTACTGGCTTAAGTCTAACAGAAAATAGTTAAGCATAAAAATCTCTGGAGAGCATCAGAATTAATTTTTTTATAAAACTATTTATCTATTATGCCTAGCAAGAAATATTTAAGTAGATCTTTTCAGCATGTGTGGCAACTGGCAGAAGAGCTCACTGAAAATACTACTACTTTAGCCCTTAACAGCATAACCTCAGAGGTGCATTGATTGCTAAGGTTGGAAGTTGTCATGACTAACATTTTAGATATCATTTTATCTTGTTCACAATATGGAAAGGTTTGTCATCATATACACACACAAAAATAAAAATAGGTAACGTGACAGACAAAGATATGTTTCAATCTAAAATTAATTTGTATCTATGATCAAGTATGCCACTGTTTTAAAGTGTATAATAAAACTGTGATGTGCAGTTATTGGAACTGCAACATACACATGAATTGTAATATAAAGAGCAAAATGTAAGAATGTCAATCTTTACATAATTAAAAGCCAAGTGCCAAAGATCTGTTTTTTTAATTGAAAACATGTATTTAAAATACACCTAAATTATTTAAATGAACTATATCCACCCAGAATTCTTCATTGCTGTCAAGGCTAAAGAGCACAGTAATTAATATTAGTCATCAAGAATATGATCTACATAATGCCACATGGAAAGATTTTTCCCAACTACTGTAAGTGAAGGAGCCTAAAGAAATTAGATGATACCAGTTCCATTTTCCAGTATGTATCCTTGTCAAATGCAGTAGCTGAAATTGGAAAATTCAGTCACTTTAAACTGCATTCCAATTTAAAGGAAAACTTATCAATTTTGTATCATGCATTAATGCAATGTTTTCTTAGTAAATAAATATTTTAAAAGGTTTGTAAAAACTACAAAATCTATATGCTAATGTCAGTGACAGTTTAGGAGCTGATTTGTAGCCACTTTGAGTTTAAATATAATTTTTTTCCCTGTCTTTTGAAAAATACTACAGAATTCATTTTAGAAAAAATAGAAAAGGTATTACATCTAACATTCCTCCGTCTGGTCCAACTATTGGCAAAAACAAAACTAATTTTTTGTGTACTTATGAGCCTACGTTCTTCATTTTCAGAGAAATACAAGTATGCAGCATACAAGTATGCAGCATGCAATATTTGCAGTGGAACACACAAAACATGAATGCTGTGAACTTATATTTCTATAAAGCAGCTTTCTCCCACTCACCCTTTTTAAATCTAAGGATCATGCACATGAGAATGTAGAGTATGAACATCTCAGGGATCCCTGTTCATGACAGATGGAAAGTACAGATGAAAAGCAATCATGAACCCAAAAGCAAGTTATATGGTATTATGAATTTAATATGCACGATATAACCTTGTCTTGTTCTCTGAGGTAAAAAAATTTATATTGCAAATCTTATCAAATATCAAAACTGTAATGATAATAAAACCCAACTGATTTAACAGTCATACATAAGTGTGTGTTCTGGGATAAGTATGCCAAACTGTGATACCATATCCTACATAAATTTAAATATTCTACACATTTTCCATGGACAGCTAACACATGATTATGTGTGCACAACTGCCAGATTGATCCTGGGTATACTTAATAAAGAAAAAGCACAAAATTATGACACTGAAAATATTAACTCTGTCAGAAGAGAACGGTAAGCATCTTTTAACTGAAAATTACTTTTTAAAATGTACCTCAATTGCAAAGATTCCACTCTTTTTAAGACAAATGAAATAATTTTTTTTTAAACTATAAAACCTTTTTTTTAAAGGCAGGGTCTCGCTCTGTTGCCCAGGTTACAGTGCAGTGGCATGATCATGGCTCACTGCAGCCTTGATCTCCTGAGCTCAAGCAATCCTCCTGCCTCAGCTTCCAAAGTAACTGAGACTACAGGCACACAACACCATGCATGGCTACTTTTTAAAATATTTGTAGAGACAAGGTTTTGTCATGCTGCCCAGGCTGGTCTCAAATTCTTGGGCTCAAGCAATCCTCCAGCTTTGGCCTCCCAAAGTATTGGGATTACAAGCATGAGCCACCACACCCAGCCTAAAATTCTTTACAATGGTACTACTGATACTCTGATGATGATAATGATGTATAAAATCTTTCATATCAAAACATTACATTCTGGTTAGCAAGAGATCTGAGTGCATTAATTAATAATGCCAGGTGAGGTAGTAAAGTGGAGGGTAAGAACTGTGAGCACCTTAAAAGCATTGACAATATGTTTCTCATCTTAGATCCTCCCAACACCTATCACAGTGCCCACATTGTAATAAAATTCAAATTTATTAAATTGATTTATGGGAAGCCAAAAATTTGGTATGTATTTTGAGTTACATTAAATTTAAGATGGCAAATAAATATAGGTTGAAGAATAAAAGAATTTACTACTCAAAGTACTTAGATATATATTACTATGATAGCATTATTTGATACAGGGAAAATACTAAGAGTCTAGGGGTAACTATTTGATATCTCTACCAAGAGTACTCTAGTAATTTTATTTCTTTAAATTATAAATAAGCCAAATTACCTACTTCTATATCCATAAATCTAACATGAAAAAATCCTTAATATCCTATTAAAATATAAATACATAAAATAACGATATCCAAACATTTTAAATTTCTAATGCTAATTAGTCATTTCCAAGCATTCTCAGAAAAGTGCTAACAAATCCTCCTGGGAATATTGTAAATGTACTTAATACATCTATAAAGACCTTTCAGTCACTGTATTACTAAATAAAATATCAAAAAAAAGCTTGATATTCTATAGAACTAAAGTGTGAGTGCAACTCTGACCTATGTATTCTTTTTTTTTTTGAGAGGGACTCTCGCTCTGTTGCCCAGGTTGGAGTGCAGTGGCACAATCTCGGCTCACTGGAACTTCCGCCTCCCAGGTTTCAAGTGATTCTCCCACCTTAGCCTCCTGAGTAGCTGGGATTACAAGTGCCCACCACCACGCCCAGCTAATTTTTATATTTTAGTAGAGATGGGGTTTCATCATGTTGGCCAGGGTGGTCTCGAACTCCTGACCTTAAGTCATCTGCCCACCTCGGCCTCCTGAAGTGCTGAGATTACAGGTTTGAGCCATGGTGCATGGCCATATGAATAAATTTTATTGATTTTTTTTCTTTTATGAAGGAATTATCTTTGAACCTATAGTCTAACTTATATAGAATACTTTTCTTTTTTCTTCTTTCTTCTTTTTTTTTTTTGAGACACAGTCTTGCTCTGTTGAGGCTGGAGTGCAATGGCACTATCTTGGCTCACCGCAACCTCCGCCTCCCGGGTTCAAACAATTCTCCTGCCTCAGTCTCCTGAGTAGCTGGGACTACAGGCGCCCGCCACCACGCCCAGCTAATTTTTGTATTTTTAGTAGAGACAGGGTTTCACCATATTGGCTAGGCTGGTCTTGAACTCCTGACCTTGTGTTCCGCCCGCCTCAGCCTCCCAAAGTGCTGGGATCACAGGTGTGAGCCACCGCACCTGGGTTAGAATAATTTTACTTTTTCTAAAGCATTTTCTGTGACCACAGAAAACACAACAAACTAAAGGAAAATTAATAGACCATTCTATAATTTACTCATATAAATTTATAATGTCAGATTATTTAAAATAGAATAATTTTATAATTTGAAAGAGGAAGGTAAGTGTCATATGTAAAGTATCCTGTATTTAAGTCTATATGCCACTATTAGCAGTAGCCAATTATCAGACCAAATGCCAGTAATGATGGTGAACTTGAATTGTGTATATGGCTTCTTTTAAGAATTGATGGAAACTATAAATACTCAAAAATAGTTGAGATTTAAAGACTGGCAGATATTAAATAATATCTACATGGAATACGGATATCGCAGAATCTGTAATTTAATAACAGATGAAAAAGGATTTTCTTTATTTTGTTTTTTTTTTTTTTCTTTGTTGAGACAGTTTTGCTCTGTTGCCCAGGCTGGAGTGCAGGGGCACAATCACAACTCACTGCAGCCTCAACCTCCTGGGCTCAAGCGATCATCCCACCTCAGCCTACAGAAGAGCTAGGACTGCAGGTGTGCGCCACCATACCTGGCTAATTTTTGTATTTTTTGTAGAGATAGGGTTTCACCATGTTGCCCAGGCTGGTTTTGAACTCCTAGGCTCAAGGAATCCTCCCACCTCAGCCTCCCAAAGTCCTGGGATTACAGGAGTGAGGCACCATGCCCAGCCTGAAAAAAGATTTTAAATGGTACCATTTATAGAAACCCATGTATACTTTATATACTCCTTGCTTAAACTGTATTTTAAACTTAAGAACTATCAGTTCTAGATTTGTCAACCAGAAATTATTTTAACTACCATAATATATTACTGCTTAAAATATCATAAAAAAGATATAATACTTTATATGGAACTAACAAAACTTTTAATAGAAAGCTTTGAAATTAGAAATATTTGCTGAAGTTCTCAAAAGAAAGAAATACCTTTCATTGATTTAAAATATATGACAGAAATGATATTTAACTTCCAAGCTTCCAAGATTAAAATTTGATCCCTAACATTTGAATATGTACATATTTTATAATTTTTCAACATCTGTACAAAATTAATTGAGTTTTCTAAAAAAGCCAGTTAAAAAAAGGCCATAAAATTTTGCAAGTGTGCTAAGTGAACAAATAGTGGAACAAAGAAGGAATAAATTATTGACTATTCAGAAAATAATCATTTAAAAAAAATCGAGTATTTGGAAACAATTTCCTCTTTTTTTGAGACGGAGTCTTGCTCTGCTGCCCAGGCTGGAATGCAGTGGCGCAATCTCAGCTCACTGCAACCTCTGCCTCACAGGAACAAGCGATTCTCCTGCCTCAGCCTCCCGAGTAGCTAGGACTACAGGGGCCCGCCACCACGCCTGGCTAATTTTTGCATTTTTAGCAGAGACGGGTTTCACCATGTTGGCCAGGCTGGTCTCAAACTCCTGACCTTGTGTTCTGCCCGCCTTGGCCACCCAAAGTGCTGGGATTACAGGCGTGAGCCATTGAGCCCAGTCTTTTTTTTTTTTTTTAAGACGGAGTTTCGTTCTTGTTGCCCTGGCTGGAATGCAATGGCACGATTTTGGCTCACTGCAACCTCTCTACCTCCTGGATTCAAGCGATTCTCCTGCCTCAGCCACCGAGTAGTTGGGATTACAGGCATGCACCACCACGCCCAGCTAATTCTGTATTTTTAGTAGAGACAGGGTTTCCCCATGTTGGTCAAGCTGGTCTTGAATTCCTAACCTCAGCTGATCCGCCCGCCTCAGCCTCCCATAGTGCTGGGATTACAGGCGTGAACCACTGTGCCTGGCCAGAAACTATTTCTGATCTAAAACACATATTGTTCAACCTTAGTTATTTATTCTTAAGCATTATATTTTTCTTACTGGTAACAATGACCAATTCTGAATTTCTTATCTGATAAAAGTCACCACATACAAGGACATATTTTCAGATTAAAGAAGAAAGATATCCAGAAAAAAAAATTGTAAGCCCAACACTCATGTTGCCAAGAGATTGAAATATCTAGAACACACAAAGTGGCTGCAAACCTGCTTTGTCAACACCTTACATGCCAACCTTCATTTTCTACTTTTCTTCTTCTTCTAATATTAATGTAAAGTTTAAAACTTTACAAAAAGTTTTAGTTTCAATCAGTATCAATCCAGTATTTAGAAACAAACAAACAACAAAAAAAAAAAGTAAGAAAGGAAGAAAGAAAGGAAGAGAGAAAGAGAGAAGGAAAGACTTATGAAGAAGTCTGAAAACGAGACCGACCTATACCCTGGGTGAGATTGGATGGGTTAAGTGTCTCTGGTACTATTTGTCTTCACTATTGACAGACACTGTCACACAACCCACCACACGATGCCTGTCTCTGAATGGCGAAGCTAGAATGCAAGTTAAGTGTATTAATAGAAAAAACAACTAGCATCCCAGCATATAAAATAAGCATTCCAGATTATTAAAAAAAACAAAAATTGTAGGGTTGATCATTTAATTTACATGATTAAAACAGTTTCAATCTCCCATTTGTACTTTTCCCACCCAACATATGTTTACATGTTAAAATAAGCAATGTTTTAAAATAAACTTCAAAAAATTTAATCATTAAGCTCTGAATGCATGTGGGGAAATTTCTTAGACAAAATTTTTATTTACTCTTATTCACCAATTTGTTCTGTTTATAGATGCTCTCTAATCCATAAGCCAGAATTATCTCTTTCAGGTGTTTTTCAGGCTGTTCCCTTACCCAAACTCTTTTGAAGTGTGGAAGAAGATATGTTCTGAGCAATGCACTTACTCTGCAAAAAAATCTATATTTTAGCAGCAAAATAACCTTTTCATTTTTCAGATCACGTTGACTCCTACATACTTCTTTACACTCTCCTTAAAAAATATACCAATTTATACTTTTAATGATATATGCTACTTTGTATAATATGTTTGATCATAGAGGCTCTATTTCTTAAAATAACGAGCACTACTGCTGAAGCTGAAGGGTTTGTTACTGACTTATTGCAGACATCTTTTTCTTCTCCAGTCCATCAAATTGCCACTCAGGGTTCTAATATTATAAAACAATTACTCTCCAGTTTTTAATCTGAATTCTCCTTAAATAATTATTTCTACCTTATCAGAGTACCATTAATATACTCATATAACATTTACTAAAGAGTGCTCCCTGAAAAATAAAATGCTTATCCTGAAACTTAGAGCAATGTTTTAAATGTATTTTTTGTT
The DNA here is from genome assembly GCF_043159975.1 of Macaca nemestrina. Taxonomy (NCBI): domain Eukaryota; kingdom Metazoa; phylum Chordata; class Mammalia; order Primates; family Cercopithecidae; genus Macaca; species Macaca nemestrina. Next base: position 68,765,708 of record NC_092142.1, on the reverse strand, counting down.
CTATTCAAACAAAAATTTTTTCTATTCAAACAAAAATTCAACCCAAAGGATCTAAGCACAGTGCATAAAACATGTACTAGATATGCACGTTAAATAATTTGATTTTTAAGTTTATTTAAAATTTTTTCCTAATGGAAGAAAAAGATGTTTTCCATCATCCAATGATTTAAGTACTACTGGATAGCATCACTTGTCAATACTGAATGAAGAGACTAAAACATAGATATAATCTTCTATCTCAAATAATTTAAACACAAAAGGGAATAATTATGCTAGCTGACAGCTTCATTTATTACAGTGCCAAATATACCAGAAAGTACAGGCTAAAAAGAGAGAGAGACAGGGACAAATACTGTACTACTGAAAGATAATGTCACTTTCAGATAAAAACAGAGTATCACTAAACTTCAAAATGAGAGAAAAAAAAGTTCCAAGGGATGTTGTCTGAAGGACACTTCAATACTCTACAATACATTTTAAATAGTTTAGATTAAAAAACAAAGGCATTTCTGCCAATTCTACTCCAATGTTTTTGCTTTTTTTTTTTTTTTTTTTGAGACGGAGTCTCGCTCTGTCGCCCAGGCTGGAGTGCAGTGGCCGGATCTCAGCTCACTGCAAGCTCCGCCTCCCGGGTTCACGCCATTCTCCTGCCTCAGCCTCCCCAGTAGCTGGGACTACAGGCGCCCACCACCTCGCCCGGCTAGTTTTTTGTACTTTTTTTAGTAGAGACGGGGTTTCACCGTGTTAGCCAGGATGGTCTCAATCTCCCGACCTCGTGATCCGCCCGTCTTGGCCTCCCAAAGTGCTGGGATTACAGGCTCGAGCCACCGCGCCCGGCCTTTTTTTTTTTTTTTTTTGAGACTGAGTCTTTCTCTGTTTCCCAGACTGGAGTGTAGTGGTGCGATCTTGGCTCACTACAACCTCTGCCTCCCGGGTTCCAGCAATTCTCCTGCCTCAGCCTCCTGAGTCACTGGGATTACAGGCGCTCACCACTAATTTTTTTGTAATTTTTAGTAGAGACGGGGTTTCGCCCTGTTGGCCAGGCTGGTCTTGAACTCCTCACCTCAGGTGATCCACCCGCCTCGGCCTTCCAAAGTGCTGGGATTACAGGTGTGAGCCACCGCGCCCAACCCTACATTTTTTTTTAAATATGACTAAAACAATAGTAAAAATTAGTTTACAGCATCATTAAAAACTTCTGATTTAATCAGCTTTTAGACCTGGGTCTGGAGTAAAGTGTACATTAGATCCAATTGCAGACAAAATAAATTGCCTAGACAAAAAAACCAGAAGTCATAAATTGCTCTACCAGAAGTTTTTTTGTTTTTTGTTTTGTTGTTTCTTTGTTTTTGAGACAGAGTCTCACTCTGTCGCCCAGGCTGGAGTGCAATGGCATGATCTCAGCTCGCTGCAACCTCTACCTCCCAAATTCAAATGATTCTCCTGCCTCAGCCTCCCAGGTAGCTGGGATTATAGGTGCCCGCCACCACACCCAGCTAATTTTTGTATTAGTAGAGCCGGGGTTTCACCACGTTGGCCAGGCTGGTCTTGAACTCCTGACCTCATGATCCATCCACCTCAGCCTCCCAAAGTGCTGGGATTACAGGTGTGAGCCACCATGCCCAGCCTCTACCAGAAGTTTTGATCATTAACCATGCAACTTAAATAATTTCATTAAAAAAAATTCTATGAAGAACTCAAACAGCAGACTTTACGGAATTATCAGTCCTTCAGAAACTGTCTGTCCTTCCTATGATTTCATCATCCTCTATCAATGTTCCTTTTATACACAAAGACTCTGATATGGTTTAGCTGTGTCCCCACCCAAATATCAACTTGAATTTTATCTCCCAGAATTCCCATGTGTCGCAGGAGGGACCCAGGAGGTGGTATTTGAGTCATGGCTGCTGGTCTTTCCCATGCAATTCTTCTGATAGTTAATAAGTCTCACAAGATCTGATGAGTTTATCGGGGGTTTCCACTTTTGCTTCTTCCTCATTTTCTCTTGCTGCCACCATGTAAGAAGTGCCTTTTGCCTCCCATTACAATTCTGAGGCCTCCCCAGCCATGTGGAACTGTAAGTCCAATTAAACCTTTTTTCTTCCCAGTCTGGGGTATGTCTTTATCAGCAGCATGAAAATGGACTAACACAGTAAATTGGTACCAGGAGTGGGGTGTTGCTGAAAAAATACCTGAAAATGTAGAAGTGACTTTGGAACTGGGTAACAGGCAGTTACCCAGTTACTGGAACAGTTTGGAGGGCTCCGAAAAAGATAGGAAAATGTGGGAAAGTGTAGAATTTCCTAGAGACTTGTTGAGTGGCTTTGCCCACACTGCTGATGGCAATATGGACAATAAGGTCCAGGCTGAGGTGGTCTCTGATGGAGATAAAGAACTTAGTGGAAACTGGAGTAAAGGTGACTCTTGTTATGTTTTAGCAAAGAGACTGGTGGCATTTTGCCCCTGCCCTAGAGATCTATGGAACTTTGAACTTGAGGGAGATGAATTAGGGTATCTGGTGGAAGATATTTCTAAGCAGTGAAGTATTCATTAGGGGACCTGGATTCTGTTAAAGGCCTTCAGTTTTATAAGGGAAGCAGAGCATACAAGTTTGGAAAATTTGCAGCCTGACTATGTGATAGAAAAGAAAAACCCATTTTCTGGGGAGAAATTCAAGCTGGCTGCAGAAATCTGCATAAGTAGCAAGAAACCTAATGTTAATAATCCCCAAGACCATAAGGAAAATGTCTCCACACCATGTCAGAGACCTTTGTGGGAGCCCCTCCCATCATAGGCCCAGAGGCCCAGGAGGAAAAAGTGGGTTTGTGGGCTGGGCTCAGGTTCTCCATGCTGTATGTGGCCTAGGAACTTGGTGCCCTGTGTCCCAGACGCTCCAGCCATGGCTGAAAGGGGCCAATGTACATAGCTCGGGCTGTGGCATCAGAGGGTGGAAGCCCCAAACCTTGGCACCTTCCATGTGGTGTTGAGCCTGCGGGTGCACAGAAGTCAAGAATTGAGATTTGGGAACCTCCGCCTAGATTTCAGAGGATGTATGGAAACCCATGGATTCCCTGGAAAAAGTTTCCTGCAGGAGTGGGGCCCTCATGGAGAACCTCTGTTAGGGCAGTGCAGAAGGGAAATGTGGGGTTGGAGACTCCACACAGAGTCCCTACTGGGGCACTACCTAATGGAGCTGTGAGGAGAGGGCCACTGTCTTCCAGATCCCAGAATGGCAGATCCACTGAAAGCTTACACCATGCACCTAGAAAAGCCGCAGTCACCAAACGCCAGCCCATGAAAGCACCTGGAAGGGAGGCTGTACCCTGCAAAGCCACAGGGGCAGAGTATCAGCGTGACCTGGATGTGAGACCTGGAGTCAAAGGAGATCATTTTGGAGCTTTAAAATTTGACTGTCCCACTGGATTTTGGATGTGCATGGGCCCTGTAACCCCTTTGTTTTGGCCAATTTCTCCCATTTGGAACAGCTGTATTTACCCAATACCTGTACTCTCATTGTATCTAAGAAGTAACCAGCTTGCTTTTTATTTTACAGGCTCATAGGCAAAAGGAGCTTGCCTTGTCTTAGATGAGACTTTAGACTGTAGACTTTTAGGTTAATGCTGAAATGAGTTAAGACTTTGGAGGACTGTTGGGAAGGCATGATTGGGTTTGAAATGTGAGAACATGAGATTTGGAGGGGTCAGGAGCAGAATGATGTGGTTTGGCTGTGTCCCCACCCAAATCTCAACTTGAATTGTATCTCCCAGAAATCCCATGTGTTGTGAATCATGGGGGCTGGTCTTTCCTGTGCTATTCTTGTGATAGTCAATATGTCTCACAAGGTCTGACGGGTTTATCAGGGGTTTCTGCTTTTGCTTCTTCCTCATTTTTTCTTGCTGCTGCCATGTAAGAAGTGCCTTTTGCCTCCCACCATGATTCTGAGGCCTCCCTAGCCATGTGGAACTGTTAAGTCCAATTAAACCTTTTTTTCTTTTCAGTCTCAGGTATGTCTTTATCAGCAGTGTGAAAATAGACTAATGCAGGTTCCCACTGACAGAGTGTCAACATGACAGAATAACAGAGTCAGAAAGTATATCCTATGGCCCACGTATATAAACATCCTGACTGGTGTGTGAACTTCAAAATAAGGCCAAAAATAGACTGGGTGAGAACGGAAAGAAAAAAAGTCAAAATAAAGTTCAAAACTAATTTTTATAAAGAGAATCTATTTTTTTAAAACCTTACTAATGGCCGGGCATGGTGGCTCACGCCTGTAATAACAGCACTTTGGAAGGCTGAGGTGGGTGGATCACCTGAGGTCCGGAGTTCAAGACCAGCCTGGCCAACGTGGTGAAACCTCATCTCTACTGAAAATACAAAAATTAGCCAGGCATGGTGGCAGGTGCCTGTAATCCCAGCTGCTTGGGAGGCTGCGGCAGGAGAATTGCTTGAACCCAGGAGGTGGAGGTTTCAGTGAGCTGAGATTGCACCACTGCACTCCAGCCTGGATGACAAGAGTGAGACTCTGTCTTTAAAAAAAAAAAAAAAAAAAAAACTTTACTAACAAAGGAAGTTAGAAACACATGGGGAAGGAGGTCAATGTTTATTCAATGATTACTACTTGTCAGAAAATGTTCGGTTATTTTACATATTTATCTTCATAAGAACCTTAAGAAGAAGCTGGTATTATTGTCTAATTATAAGGGTAATATTATTAGAAATATATTTAACTTCCCAAGAGTTCATCTCTATAGGAGATATGATATGATAGCTATCAGATTCAAATTCAGTCTTTATGACTCCAAAGCCCGTGTTAATCTCATCTGTGACAAAAATAAACAAATAAAACTATGTATATGTTGTGTGTGTGTTTGTATGTGTCTGATCTAGAGAATGGTTGTATAGACCTGGTACTTTGAGGTGCTTTCTCATTCATTTTCTGATTTAATTTAGTTGATGATAATACCCTGTAATTATACGGGAAAAATAAATTTTACCTGAGTAGGCTAAATAAATACTGCCAGTACACATATACTTGATACACATATGCAATGATGGATGAAAAGTGAATATAACTTTACTTATGCCAAAAATAAATCCATCAAGTATCTAATATATCCCAATACCTTTGTTAGTTTTTAAGAGTACAGTTTATTGGACGCTTTTATTCATTAATCATTTGCACCCAGTGATTTTAAAATTATGAAATATTTAAAACACCCATGTACCTTCCACTCATATTCAACAAATGCTACCATTTTACTACATATGGGTTTTTTTTTTTCTGAGTCGGAATCTCACTGTCGCCCAGGCTGGAGCACGGTGGCATGATCTTGACTCACTGTAACCTCTGCCTCCCAGATTTAAGCAATTCTCCTGCCTCAGCCTCCTGAGGAGCTGGGATTACAGGCACCCACCACCACACCCGGCTAATTTTTGTATTTTTAGTAGAGACGGGGTTTTACCATGTTGGTCAGGCGGGTCTCAGACTCCTGACCTCAAGTGATCTGCCCACCTTGGCCTCCCAAAGGATGGGATTACAGACATGAGCCACCATGCCTGGCCCATGTATGATTTTTCTAATTTTATTTTTTTAATTAACAAATCATAAATATTCACGGGGTAGATAATGTTCTGATACATACAGTGTACAGTAATCAAATTAGGGTAATTAACACATCCATTATCTCAATATTTATCATTTCTTTGTATTAGGAATGTTCAATATCTTCCTTCCAGCTATTTGAAACTACATAGTATTGTTAACTACAGTCAGCCTACAGTGGTATAGAACACTAGAACTTATTTCTTCTATCTAGCTGAAATTTTGTATCCTTCAACGAATTTCTCCCTATCCTTTCCTTCCCCCTACCCCTCCCAGCCTCTACTATCTATCCTCTGTCTTACTTTTTACTTCTATGAGATCAACCTTTTTTAGCTTTCACATAGAGTGAGAACATGAGGTGTTTAACTTTCTGTTCCTGGCTTATTTCACTTAATGTCCTCCAGTTCCATCCACATTGCCATAAATGCCAAAATTACATTCTTTTTTATGGCTGAATTCCAGAGGAAAAAATATCACAGAAACAGTGAAGTTCCTTTCTTATAAAACAATTAGCTATAAACACTTTTTTGCTTATATTGTCAACCTTGTTGGTGATATAAAAAAGTCCACTTCTATGCATTAATTTCTTAGGCAAAATTGTACAAAATGCATAAAACAGTAACTGTATCTATTTTCTATAAGTATTTAGCTTATGAATGTTTGCAAATCTGTGAGCAGTTTCAAAATGCTGTTCTGTCGACTCAAGTAATATAAAAATATGCTTGTTTATTAGAACTGAATAAATCATAATATTTATAAAAGTGTTATTAAGAGGACAATAAAAAGAGAACTATTAAAGGAACAAAGCAATAATAGGCCAAGTTTGCGTTTTGGCAATGTCAGTTTGTAACTGTCAAACAATTAGCAGTTGTTTCTGAATTAATGGCTATAGGCCCAAGTTTGCTCTCTAATAATGCAGACTTCAGCATAAATCCATCCATACATACCATCTATATGTATAAGTGTATGTATTTAGATTTACTATGTAATTTCAGTACAATAAGATAGAAGGAAGAGTAGAGATTTTTAAATCTGCTTGCAACATGTTTGTAACTGGGATCTGACTTACTTCTAGAAATGGTCCAGTTTTCTTGGAAAAAAGGTAATGGCCATAAAGAATAACCAAGATCAACTCACAGCATTTTAGCTCACAACATCTAGAGGTGAATCACCTTTCTTGTTAGTGGGTTTCAGGTTTAATTTCATGCATAGTATACTACATTAGGTGGCAAAAATTCTGAAATATGTTAACCCGGAAAGCAATCAAAGGCAAATTTCTTCCTCAAATTTAGTCAACTCAAGAAAATCCTCATTATGTAACTGTAAATACTTTCTAACGTAAGTAAATAAGTAATAATAAATTCAATGGGATAAAAAATTCAGTTGCTAGAAATCACTTTTATTAAAAATTATTCTTCTTCTAGAAATCAAATTCCCATTTGAAGATCCTGACACTTGTAAAGGAGAAGTATGGCTTTTCAACTCAATATTCTATACACTGCCTAGTTAACGATCTTGTGTTTCCCTAATTGAAGTGATAGCACACAATGCCAAATTGCCTCAAGCACAATGGCAAAGAGGAATAAAGCAAAAAAGAGAGGTACTTTATGGCTAGAAGGATTGTGATATAACATGCAAATTATCTATCACAATTCTTGTCACATAGCAGGAACTTTAAAATGATAATATATTTTCATTTTTTAAAAGCTGTCTCCTACAGGAAGAAGTAACATATTTTCTTCACCTCAGTTTTTGTACAGTATATTGTTATAGATGGTTTAGAAATTTCTATGATTTTAATTCAGGTGATTAGGACATATGAAATGAATTAAAATATAGCTCTTGTTTGATTACAGGACATTAATTTGGATCTCTAGTGCCCTCTCCTATAGTATAAATAGCACTCAAGGAAATTTTGTAGAAAATACTTGTTACATACTTGAGATTTATTAAGTGACATGGCATAGAAGTCAAAGCACTATATGTCAAAGCTCTTCCAAAAGAAAAATTTATTATATGGATCACTTCACATCAAGTTATGAAGTTAAAAGCCGACAGTAGTCCAACAAGTGGAGATATTCAACGAAGATTTCCACTGTACATACTTTATGACTGTGTATTATCTATACATGTTAAAAACTGCTATGAAGCTAGCCAGGTGTGGTGGTGTGTGCCTGTAGTCCCAGCTACTCAGGAGGCTGAGGCAGGAGAATCGCTGGAACCCGGGAGGTGGAGGTTGCAGTGAGCCAAGATCACACCTCTGTACTCCAGCCTGGCAAAAGAGCAAGACTCCATCTCAAAAAACAAAAACACAACTGCTATGAAGTATTAGTGTACGGTTACTTCTAAAAAGAGTACTAATATATAATTACTGAAACCAAAATATCAACATTATGAAACTATGCAAAAAAGAATTATTAATATGCTATTAAGATTCTCTGGCTGAATTATAAAATCTATAGTTTAATTCATTATTTTTCTGTTTTGTTTCTTTGAGACAGAGTCTCACTCTATTGCCTAGGCTGGAGTGCAGTGGCGTGATCCCGGCTCACTGCAATCTCTGCCACGTGAGTTCAAGCAATTCTCCTGCTTCAGCCTCCCAAGTAGCTGGGATTACAGGCGCCTGTCACCACGTCCAGCTAATTTTTGTATGTTTAGTAGAGACAGGGTTTCACCATCTTGGCAGGCTGGTCTTGAACTCCTGACCTTGTGTTCCACCCACCTCAGCCTCCCAAAGTACTGGGATTACAGGCTTGAGCCATGGCGCTCGGCCTAGTTTAATTCATTGTTTAGTTCAAGAATTTGAATTAAAAATTTTAAAGAAACTTGAAACAGTCCACTTGGCAAAATATATTTTGAAATAAACTAATATCACACAACGTTATATTCCCAAATGAAGCCAAACAAATCGAGTCTATGATAGAACAAGAAAATAACTTGATTTCTTAAAATAAAGACTAAAGTTTATTGTTTACTTCCATGAAAGACTTTCTATTTTAAATAAATTAATGATTAAAACTGTAAGCACATAAACAGATTAAAAATCATATTTGGATATACAGCATGTGAATTATGCCTCAATAAAGCTGTTATTTAAAAAAACCCAAACCTGCCATATGTCTTTTCAAAAGCCCCAAATTCTGATATAACTCATTTAGTTCTCCTAAATAATACCTATGTTTTAATTCTGTATAAACTATACTATGGGATTATCCAACACAAAAACAAAAGAATCTTTTCATGATTTGTACTTCTTCTTAACAAACTCCTTATTTTGCCAAAAAGTGTCATCAATTCATTTGGATAACTTTTATGTTTTAGGAACATGGCCTCTCTTTTAACTACTGAGAACTTACCAAATGGTTCAGAAAGTTTATATTTTTAAAGCTTTTATTCATTGCTATATTGAACATCTAAGGCTTAACTACATTTCCACTGGGACAAAAACAGAATTCTTAAAAATGAGGAGGAGGGCCCAGTGTGGTGGCTCACATTCCAGTGCTTTGGGAGGCCAAAGTAGGAGAACAGCTTGAGGCCAGGGGTTCGAGACCAGCCTGCGTAATACAGCAAGACATCTCTATAAAAAATTTTAAAAAAATACAGGGCCAAGCATACTGGTTCACACCTGTAATCCCAGCGCTGTGGGAGGCCAAGCACGGAGGATCACCTAAGCCCAGGAGTTCGTTTGAGACCATCCTGGAGAAGCAGCATAGTAAGACCCTGTCTCTACAAAAAAACACAAAAATCAGCCAGGTCCATCACCTGGGGTCAGGAGTTTGAGATCAGCCTGGCCAACATGGTGAAGCCCCGCCTCTACTAAAAATATAAAAATTTGCTGGGTGTGGTGGCATGCACCTGTAATCCCAGCTACTCGGGAGGCTGAGCCAGGAGAATTGCTTGAACCTGGGAGGTGGAGGTTGCAGTGAGCTGAGATCACGCTGCTGTACTCCAGCCTGGGTGACAGAGTGAGACTCTGTCTAAAAAAAAAAAAATTAGCCAGGTCCATGTGGTGGCGAATGCCTGTGGTTCCCAGCTACTCATGAGACTGAAATGGGAGGATCACTTGAGCCCAGGGGGTTGAGGCTGCAGTGAGTCAAGGTCACACCAGTGCATCCAGCCTGGGTGACAGACCCTGTCTCTAAAAATAAAAAAAAAAAATAATAATAATAATAAAAATCGCCCCGTGTGGTGGTTTGCACTTATTTCCCAGCTGAGGTGGGAAGATCACTTGAGCCCAGTAGTTGAAGGTTGCAGTGAGGTGAGCTATGATCGCACCTTGCACTCCAGCCTGGGTGACAGAGCTAGAACATGTCTCTTTACAAAAAAAAAAATGGGGACAACAACAAAATTGGTGACTCTGAACTCCACCTCACAGATTCTGACACTTGGCCCCATGAAGAGGGGAGAAACTGTGTCTAAATAAGCCCCTTTCCCCCACACCGTGACCCTGGGATTAGAGGATTAAAATGTATTATTGATGTGAGTGTGTAAAAGTGTGAATTGTGTAGAAGCAGATAAAGGCTTGAAAGACACTTTTAACCAATATTCTGGATTGTGGATTAGCAGCATCATATTTACTTATTCCCTTAGTAACACGAAGAGGAAAAAAAATCTAGATTGGTGAATCTGAGAAACACATTTTAAAAAATTAAACAACAAAAAATGCCCATGAACACTCATATGCCCAGTCTTTAAATTTTAAAATTTAAATTAATTTAAAACTTGTCAAACACAAACCTTTATGGCAGAACTAGAAGTCTGTTCCCACCAGGCCCTCATACCTGAGAGCAGCCAATCCGGCTCCTTCAAAACTCTGAAGAATTAACTTTATCAAGAGTCAGTGTTTTCATGCATTTCATATTTTTTCTTTTTAAGATGGAGTTTCGCTCTTGTTGACCAGGCTGGAGTGCAATGGCACGATCTCGGCTCACTGCAGCCTCTGCCTCTCAGGTTCAAGCAATTCTCCTGCCTTAGCCTCCGAAGTAGCTGGGATTACAGGTGCCCGCCACCACACTTGGCTAATTTTTTATATTTTTAGTAGAGATGCAGTTTCACCATGTTGGTCAGGCTGGTTTTGAACTCCTGACCTCAGGTGATCTGCCCACCTGGGCCTCTCAAAGTGCTGGGATTACAGGTGTGAGCCACCACACCTGGCCTGTATTTTTTATAAAATGCTAAAGATTTTTTAAAAACCCATACAAGTCTAAATTAATGTGCCTTCCCCTAGACATCTGTCTAGCCTTTTGGCTAGAAAAACATTGAGTAACTTGGTAATATACTCCAAGTATCTCTGACAGTTACATCGCCAAGAATATTAATATGTCAAATAAAAATATAATTCTAATGATATATACTGATTTCCCTACAATAATTATTCTGTGATTTAAACTCTCTTGTCTATAATGGTAAGGTATAAAGTACTCTTTCTAAGCTATCAGAATCCTAGAATAATCTACATTGGTTGCTAAATTTATATTTTAAAAAAGATTATAAATGACTTGTTAATGATCATATAAACTTTCTGTGTGTGACTATAACAAAACTAGAAAGGTTACCTTCTTACTCTCTTTGCCATCTTTACAACGTCAGTAACTTCACGGTAAGAATGTATTACTTCAAAATACTTCCTTTGATTAAATTTCTTATTTTCATGATTTTTCAACTCACAGCTTTCAATGTAATTTATCTTGAGAGATTTTTCTCAAATATACTGGGATGGGGGGAAGGTTAATATTTCATTAGTGACCCAAATTCAAGAACTTTTTATATATATATATATATGTTTATATATATACATGAATTTCTAAAATTCAATTTGGTATTATTTAAAAGGAAGAATAGTTCTTTTTCTAAACCTAACATTTTTTCCAGCTTTTAAAAGGAACTGGATCTACCGTCAACAGATGTTAAAAAGCACAGAAGAAACAGACTTTTAGTTCTATATAGATTCAACGTATCTTTAAAAAACAATCTCAAAAGATACAAAAGAAATCAGTTAGTCAATTTCTACTTGTGGATTTAAAGTGAAGTATCTCATAAAAATATTTTATCTTTGTCATATTTTATTATCGGATGCAATTTTAAAACCAGATTTAAAACTTAAAATTCCAGAAAAAAATCATGAGAACCACTTTAGAACCCAGTGGATATAAAGCAAACCAGGTCATCTTATCAATTTGATTACTAAAAAGTTCACTAATTCACAATTAAATCCACAGAAACTGTTAGAAAGTATCTGGCAACACATGAACAGTGAGCAGGGCTGATCAGTTTCTTTGCCATATTTAAAGTTTTCCTGCCTTCAACCAGGAAGGCTTCAATAATGTACTATGCAGCTTGAGAAAGATTGGTACATAAGGTTAATGGTACATAGGTTAATGCATATGAGAAATATATCGGAAGTTATACTATGGTACCAATATCCTCTTTTAAACCAAAACTTTACACTTTACTGTTCTCATTTTGAAACTAAAATAATTTACTGAAAACAATGCTCTGATAAACTTTAAATATCATTTTTAAAGACAAGAAGTGTCATATTAGGCAAGAAACCTCTAATTAGGACAGATAAAACTTCTATATATATATACGTTTCCTTTTTTTTAAAGCAAACACACTTAGCAGTCTATAAACCCAATATTAGGTGGGCAAACTAATATTAAGAAAGCACTGATACTAATTTATCACTGATAAGACTTTTTTCTATTAGCTTGTCAATTTTTTATTCTTATGTAAAATAAAAATTAGAGCCAATTATATATCATTAAGTGTATGATTTGAGAGCTGAGTAAAAACAAGTCTAATAAATTTCAAACATTACTTTCTATACTTTTTCACTGATATAAGAAAATGTCTTTATGTAAATATTATATTGACATCCTCCATTACTTTCAATAAATTGAAAACAACTACGAAGTCACATATATTTTCAAATATAATAAAAAGGTTTCAGTAACATGTTATGAATATAAAAGACACTTGAGTGCTTCAGTCATTTTTCAGATCATATAAAATATTTTCCCTCGGAGCAAGTCTTTAAAATTAACTATTAAATAGAAACTCAAATATAATTTTCTATTCACAGCTTGGTATTTAACCTTTTTAAGCGCAGTCAACAAAACAACTTTAAGCTGGTTCCCATATTTGAAGACAAGGTCCATTTTAGGAAATGGCATTTATAGATGTGACAATGTAAAATTTTAAGAAATAAGAATTACATCAAGAAAATAATATTGAAAAAGTTTAAGGTTAAAAGTACATATTTTAATGTCTCTTTTTAAAACCCTCAAATCACACTCTTTTTAATATGAATTTTGCCAGCACTGTTCATGTTGGCCAGATTTCATGTTGGCCCTAGTTTTCTTTAATAAAGTAAAATGAAATGCATACCAGCAGCAACAACAGCTGGAGGAGGCGAGCCTGCCTCACCACCACTTGTCTGACTCATTGATGCTACAGATGTTTCTCTAGATGGAGGTAATTGTAACTCCTTTGGGAGAAGATCATAGACAGATTCTGTGGGGAGGGGAACGAGAGGAGAAAACAATTTTTAAAAGAGATTCAGTCAACAATCTAATATTATATGTACAAAATGAGTATGTCTTTTCTCTCATGAGGAAAACTGTATTATTCACAAACAATCCCACAAAATTAATGTAAAAAGTTATTAGCAGCTAAGCACAGTGGCTCACACCCGTAAGCCATGATTTTGGGAAGCCAAGGTGAGAGGATTGCTTGAGGCCGGGAATTCAAGACCAGTCTGGGCAACACAGTGACCCCATCTCTACAAAAGTTTTTTTGTTTTGTTTTGTTTTTTTTGTTTGTTTGTTTGTTTTTAATCAGCCAGGCATGGTGGTACACACCTGTAGTCCCAACTATCTGGGAGGCTCAGGTGGGAAAATTGCTTGAGGTCAAGGCTACAGTAAGCCATGATCATGCCACTGCACTCCAGCCTGGGTGAGACCCTGTCTCAAAAAAAAAGGAAAAAACTTTTTAAATTTTTTCTTTTATTATATAACCTTATTGAACTGAAAAATGAATTTCCCATTAGTTCTGTCCCTGTTTTCTTCTTGGTTTTACTTCTTATGTTCAAGACAGTCTCCAGAAAAAGTTATTAACATTGAAAATTGGATAAAACTAGACAGAATGGAAGAAATGCCAAATAATCCAAGATGGTCCAGTATCTTCCTTTGTAATAGTACAAGTAAAACTTATCCTTTACATATGAGATGGCATATACTACACTACTGTGGATCAGCTTTAAATTGGCTTCTCCAGTCAATTAGTATAGTACTGCTCTTTTACCCAACACCCTTGAGAAAATATTTTAATTCAACACTATCATAATTTATTTTCCCAATTATTAAAATAAATCAATCTAATCAAAGAAAAACTTTGTGGATTGAAGTGCTAAAAAAAAAAAAAAAAAAAAGGAATGTTATAGCTCAAGCAAATACTTCTTACTCTCTGAGGCATCCCCAACCCTGGAAAGGTAAAGGCAAAGGAAACTCTTAAATCAGACTGCATAACCTATTAGGTTACGATTACTTTTGTATTCCAGATTAAAGAATCCTGTATCTTTTAAAAATATTTTGTAATACTATAATTGCCCATAAAATCATATCTATTAAAATATATTTTAACTTTTTAAAAAATCCCTTATTGTATAGGTTTTTAACAGAAGTATTCCCAAAATATCCTCTAAAGGTAGTAGAATCAATATTAGAAGGAACTTCAAAAGACCGATTAGAGTCAGGCACGATGGTCATGCCTATGGCCTCCCAAAGTGCTGGGATTACAGGTGTGAGCCACCACACCCGGCCTCAAGTCTTTTTTTTTGCCCAAACAAAAAAGAAATTTGAAAGAACAAATTTGATAAAAAGAGAAAAAGATCTACCCAAATGCATTTATGATTTATGTGATGGAAAAAAATTTATACTAGTAATAGCCCAATCACTAACAGCATGTTACCAGTCAGGATTCTATCTCCATTTCTCCAATTATTAAAATAAATTAATCAAATCAAAGCAAAACTTTGTGGATTGAAACACTCTAACTTTCCCAAAGAAGGGTATAAAGTTGAGTCCCTGTTAGAAGTATAATAGTAATGTCACTAGAAAGTACATGGAAAGAAATTAAATGCAGAATTTGTTATACTCCACCCCTCTCCAAAGTCTGCCCCTCAAAACAAACAAGTAAAATGCAAAGTCAAGTGGAAGGTATAGGAAGCATGGATTCCTTCACCAAAGATGTTTTCTGATTAACTGACTCAAGTGTTTGGAAATAAAAGAAGTCAGCCTGCGAGAAGTTTATCGTATCTATCCAAGGGAAGCTGTAGTTCATATAGTCATTACCAGCACAGGATTTTATTTCAGACATAACTGGGTTGGTTCTGCTACTTTAAAATAACTTCTCTAAGACTTAAATCATCATTTAAACTCTTCTTTTACCCCAGTACCCCAAAGATATTCCCTCTAAACTATAACCATACAATCCAAACACAGACACTGGCCTTTCTCTTAAATCTGCTTCCCATGGGATACCTAAAGATTAAAGTAATATAAATTATGCTATTAATACTGTTATTCAACCCTAATTCAATCTAAATTAAATGCTTTTACAGTCTCCACTGTAGAATTTTCATTCTAGCCAATGAAAGAAATCCTGAATAAGAGCACATGTACTTTACTTTATTTTATTTAATTTGAGTCAGGGTCTCACTCTGTCATCCAGGTAGGAGTATAGAGACACAATCAAAGCACACTGCAGCCTCCAACTCCTGAGCTCAAGAGATCCTCCCGCCGCAGCCTTCCAAGTAGCTGGGACCACAAATGTACAGCATCACACCTGGCTAATTTTTTTTTTTTTTTTAACTTTTTGTAGAGACAGAGTCCCCCTCTGTTGCCCAGGCTGGTCTAAACTCTTGGACTCAAGTGATCCTCCTGTCTCAGCCTCCCAAAGTGCCTGGATTACAGACGTGAGTTACTGCATTTGGCCCATATGTACTTTCAATGTATGAAAATGACAGTCCTAAATAAGTGCCAGCTACTTCATGTTATGCCACAGTATCTATTTTTCTTATGTTATCTTTTAAATCAGTTCAGATATATAAGGCAATAATGAAATTCCAGGGTTTATAAACACAAGATATGAAGAAACAGAATGGGAAATCCCTAATGGAAAGGCAGCTTCTGAGGAAAGACTCCCTTAGAAAACAAAAGCAAAATCACTTTTAGATGAGAGAGAAAAGAGAGTGAGAGAGAGGGAGAGAGAGAGGGGGGATATGGGTATAAAATAAGGTTTCTTTTTGGAGTGATAAAAATGGCAGTGGTTACACAACTCTGTATATATATATATTAATAACCACTGAATTGTACCCTCTAAATGTGTAACCTTTACAGTATGTAAATTATATATCAATAAAGCTGCCTTTTTTTTTTTTTTTTTAAAGGAAGACAGTAATAGAAGAAGCACAAGTAAGAATTAGACAAGAGCAAATAGGGTATCTAACAGTGCTCTGATAAACTTCATGGACAAAATCATCTCTCTTCACATAGTTTCTATATATGAAGAAGGCCAAGCTGCAAACTAATTTGTCTTTTAAGGCTCTTCTACTAGAGAATCAGGAAAATGCTGTAGGCATAGTTATCCAAAATTCAGTAAAATATGTGATAAAAAATGTTTGTAAGTTATTGTAAACAAGATGAAGAAATATAGACTTAATAAAATAGATGACTTCCAAACAACAGTACCCAAAAAATGTATAGGTTCAATCTGGAAGAAGATGGTTATTATATCACAACTTGAACAAAGATATGAATTTTCAAATGACATAGGCTTAAAAGGGATTAAATCTTATGTCATAATTCATCACAGATCATGAAAGACTGGAGTATCTGCCCAAAGGAATAAGATGAAACTTAACAAGGATTAATGTAACAGCTGGTAAAATCTGCTCTTGTGAAATAAACTTACATGTACTCACTATTTCTCTTTCTCTCTCTTTTTTAATCTAGAAGTGATTTTACTTTTGCGTTCTAAGGAACTCTTTCTTCAGTCTGCCAAGACTAGGGTGATTATTTTCTTTTTATTTATTTATTTTTTTCAGACAGGGTTGTGCTGCGTCACCCAGGCTGGAATGCAGTGGTGTGATCATGGCTCACTGAAGTTTTGACCTTCTTGCTCAAGCGATTCTCCCACTTCCGTCTCCTGAGTAGCTGGGACTACAGGTGCATACCACCATGCCCAGTTACCTTTTCAATTTTTTTGTAGAGACAGGGTCTTGCTATGTTGGCCAGGCTGGTCCTGCACTCCTGGGCTCAAGCAAGCCTCCTGCTTTGGCCTTCCAAAGTGCTAGAATTACAGGCGTGAGCCACCATGTCTGACCTATTTTCTTATATACTTTTCTATTAATGCTGCTAATAATTTGTGCGATAACGTGTAATCAACTCACCTAATATTTCATTATAAATTTTAGTTGACCAAAATGCCAGGTTAAGTGCACTGCTTAAGTATCCATGTAGTAGAACTAGGACAAGTGCACTATAATAACTCCATTAACATAAATTACTAATATGTGTAAAAGAAAAGTAGACAGAAAGGGAAGCAAGTTCAGAAGATCAAGAATCTGTCTCATGCTGGTGCATTCTCATAGAGCCCAGGGCAACTGGAAAAAGGAAATAGAGGAATGAAATCAACATTTTCAGATATTGAAAATAAATTAATGCTTCCCAATGTTGGGTGGAAAGGAAAACAATGTAAAAATGCACTGACTGGTTGGCTTGTTTAATCATTCTGTAAACTCTAATAGATCCATTAAAGTCACTGATTATTTCTGGGTTAATTCAATCCTTTATTATTCAACACTGTCTATAAGAGGGTGGAAGAATTTCACTACAGTGGGTCAAATTTAAAGTAGGCAGAAATCCTATTCTGAGGCACAAGACAGTGAGAGAGAAGAAAAAATTGGTAATTTAATAGGGCAACTTAATTTGTTGGTGGTTTGTTTCTTCTCAGTTGGGCACTCTATGTCCAAATGGCTGATCACCCAAATCCCCTTCTCTACTGCTTTACTGTTACTGGTCATTCCAGGAAGAGATGAAAAGACCTCAAAAGAGTGCAGGGAGATAAGCCACAGGGAACAGCTGGGAAAAGACACGCTTTTCATGCTGTACTCACTCAGCAAAATAACAACACTAATAACGTAATTACAGCTACTATTTTTTGAGCACTTTGCCAGGCCAGGCTCAGTATACATATATTCTCATTTAACCTCAAAACAATCTTATGAGGTAGGTTTTATCAATAAAGAATGCGATATCTGTGTAACAGTAAAAAAAAAAAAAAAGAAAAACACGTGATAAAAGAAAGATGATAAAGTTTAGGACAGTGGCTTCCTTTGATGGGAGACAAGGAGAAGCAGAAATAAGCTGAGCTGTACAATGGGTTCACAGGTGTTTTTACTAAAGTATATAATCAAATAAAATACATACAACAAAATTAGGGCTATACATGGATAGAGCACAGCCTCACAGAGATGCTACAAAGTTTAAATAAGTTGATCTCTTGAAAAGGAGTCTAAGTTCTTATTCTTTCTTAGAATTTTCATCCCTGTCTCACCTTTGTTGACCTAAGAGGTGGCATTTGGTGTTCAACTGCTTTGGAGTCAGAGAGTAAAAATCGAAATAGTCAGAGAGCCCGTCTACTTTATGACTTTTCTCAAAACTGTCTTACTTTCAAGTAGTAAAATAAAGTTGTACAACTAATACTATTGACTTGCATCTATACAGAGATGAATCATAAAAAAAGGAAAAAAGCTCCGTAAATAAGATGTTTCTGTTCAGTTGTCAAGTAAGCAGCTAAAGAGAAATATCTGTGGTAAAAAAGAATGTTCCTTTGTGTTGGGAATGCTTTAAAAAATCTAACAAGAAGTAAACTAATGCTCAGAACAGATATTAGTTACTCAAACAATGAATGCTCTCTGATATGAAATGTAAACATTATAATCCTGAAAAATCCATTTCTAAACATTTTAATCTTGTTTTAAATATTAGATTTTACTTTTTAAAAAACTCTAAATGTGAAACTACTCTAGGAATCTGAAAGAGTTAGAAAAAACCTTCAGAAAATGGCTTGGGAATGAAATGCCTTACTCTTCCACCTCTCCATTAACTATCTCAATCAGCTGAGAAATCCCAAGCCTATAATTTCACATTAAATATTTTAAAACAAAATGCCTGGCATCTCCAATATGCCAACATAGTTCTGCATTGAAGAGAGACAGCATTCATTTTGTTAAAAACACTTCAAGCTTGACAGTCATCATACTTGGCATCTCTACTGGAAAAAAATGTACTGGCTGCAGGTCCACTGGATATTTAGTTTCTAAAAGAGTATGCAGTCCAAGAATAACTGGTAGGTAATGCTCTGTTTTAACAAATTTTTCTCAACTTCCCAGTTTAAGCCAGTTTACTAGTCTGCTGCCACATATTTACTTATTCATATCACTTCCTCCAGGTTGTAGTTCATTACTGTTTTCCTAAAACAATCTAGTGTTTTAAAGAAATTTTAAATAATATACAGCAGTATAAATTACATCAATTTGGGGAATAAGAAAACTAACTTGAGTTCTACAGACTTTTTTTTTTTTTTTTTTTTTTTTTTTTGAGACAGAGTTTTGCTCTTGTTGTCCAGGCTGGAGTGCAATGGTGTGATCTCAGTTCACCGCAACCTCTGCCTCCCAGGTTCAAGCAATTCTCTTGCCTCAGGCTCCCAAATAGCTGGGATTACAGGCATGTGCCACCACACCTGGCTGATTTTGTATTTGTAGTAGAGACAGGGTTTCTCCACGTTGGTCAGGGTGGTCTCGAACTCCCAACCTCAGGTGATCCGCCCGCCTTGGCCTCCCAAAGTGCTGGGATTATAGGCATGAGTCACCATGCCCGGCCTTCCACAGACAATTTAATATAGTATACCATACATTTTTTTCTACTAGGTATTATTTTTCACTTAAAAACTTTAAAATTATGTTCAGCCAGGCAAAGTGGCTCATGCCTGTAATCCAGGCATTTGGGAGGCCAAGGTGGGAAGATTACTTGAGCCCAGGAGTTTTGAGACCAGCCTAGGCAACACAGCAAGACCCTGTCTTTACAAAAAATACAAAAATTAGCCAGGTGAGGTGGTGCAAGCCTGTAGTTCCAACTACTCGGGAGGCTGAAGTGGGAGGACTGCTTGAGTCCAGGAGGTCAAGGCTGCAGTGAGCCATGATTGTGCCACTATACTGCAGCCTGGGTGACAGAGCAAGGCCCTGTCTCAAAAAAAAAAAAAAAAGAAAATTGTTTTCTAAATAACCTCTTAGCATGAAAGACAGAATGGAATATACCAGTCACCTAACTCTTCTGATTATCTACATTTTAAATTTCTTTGTTATTTTCTGAAGAAATTACTCGAGTCTATCCTAGAAAGAACAAAACTCTCAAGTTATCAAGGATCCATACATCACTGAGTAAAACATTTATGGTTTACTTATAATTTTTAGATATCTTACAAGAGTACCTTTTCAATAGTGTTTTAAGAACTTTGGACTCAGATGGAGTCCAAGAGGAATAAGGAGGGCTCAGAGGAGGGTATCAGAAGCCTAGCAGGGAGGGGGAAGGATACCTATAGAGAAGAGGGGGAGACCTGGGAAGGGATTTCAGAGCTTAAGCAGGGTGAGGAGGACATAAATGAGTGGATGAGAGGGGCAATAGCTATTCCAGATGCAGAGTCTGAGCAACATGAAGAAAGTATCTATATAAGATAGCCTAGTGTGTGGTGTCAGAGCCTAAGCGGGGTGAAGAATATATTAATATCTGTGCAGAGGAGAATGGCTCAAGTTGGAATGTTGGTGCCCAAGGAAATGGGATGAGGACAGCATCCACACAAGAAAGAAGGCTGATGCACAGGGGGTCTGTCTAGGGTGGGAGGTTGGAACCCAAGCAGAACGCAAATCTCCATATGGATGGACAGCCTAGCCCAAGGAGTAAAAGCTTGAGTAGAATGAGAAGGGTCTCTGTGGAGTTAGCAGGGAGAGCCCAGGATAAAATGTCAGAGCCAGAGAAGGGTGAGGAGGGTATCCAAGCAAGGGGCAACCAACAGAGGGTATCAGAACCTAAGTAGTAATGAGGATGTCCACACAGAAGGATTGCCTGAGGTTGGGTATCAGATGTTACCCAGCAGGTATAAACAGTGTGCCCACCGGGCAAGAGAGGGGAAGCCCAGCACGGGGAGTTACAATCCACACAGGGTGAGGAGGGCACGTGAGGCCTTGGAGCCTGAGCCGAATAAGGAGGGCATCTGTGTAGAAGGGTTGCCTAAGGTGGGAAAGTAGAAGACTGACTAAAGAGGGCATTTCCATAGATGGGCAGCCCGGAATGGGGTGTTGGAGTTCAAATGGGGTACGGAAGACATCTACAGGGGTTGAGGGAGCAGGAGCAAAGGGCAGTTTTAGGCAGGATTCAAAATCCTAGCAGGATGAGCAAGATAGGAGGCTACCTACCTAGTAGGGCTGCCCAAAGTGGGGAGTAAGAAACCAAGTAGACTGGAAGGGTTCACAGGTGAGCAGGACAGCCCCAAGTGTCAAGAACATCCATGTAGGAGGCAAGCTATGAGAGGCCAAGTTGGGTAATTAGGGTATTAATGTGCCAGAAAGTGGGAGGCAGTAGCAATGGGAGATTGGTTACAACAGGAGATTGATCAAATAAGTAAACATAATAATATGAAAGGAAATCAAGTTTCTCAATAAGATGAAAGGAAATCATGTTTGTCAAACAATGAGTTACAAACATAGGGAGAAAAGAAGAAGGAACCCTACAGTATTGCATTGCAACCGGAGGTACTGATGTGAACTCCTTAGTCAATATGTATGGATAGAAAAATATAGGCATAAATGTGTGTATATGTGTGTGTGTGTGTACACAGATATATAAATATACATATATTCCCTAGCTTCTGTCCTCTGAAAGGTCCTAGGAGAAGCAGCACCCCAAAAGTAACCAGAGCTTTTCAGAGAAACAGGTAGTATCAGGGCTAGGACAGGCAAAATAGAAGATGAACCTGCAATGTCTTGTTTTACTAAAGGTAAGAAAGTACTCAAAGAATTATGGCAGCATATCAAAAGGACACAAAAGACAGCATGGGTCGGGTGCGGTGGCTCACGTCTGTAATTCTAGCACTTTGGGAGGCCAAGGTGGGCGGATCACCTGAGGTGGGGAGTTCAAGAGCGGCCTGGCCAACACGGTGAAACCCCATCTCTACTAAAATATAAAAATTAGCTGGGTATGGTGGCACATGCCTGTAATCCCAGCTACTCGGGAGGCTGAGGCAGAAGAATCTCTTGAATCCAGGAGGAGGAGGTTGCAGTGAGCCGAGGTCGCGGCACTGCACTCCAGCCTGAGCAACAGTGAGACTCCATCTCAAAAAAAAAAAAAAAAAAAAAAAATTTAGCTGGGAGTGGTGGGAGGAGGAGGCTGCAGTAAGCCAAGATCGTACCACTGCACTCCAGCCTGGGTAACAGAGCAAGATTCTGTCTCAAAAAAAAAAAAGAAAAGAAAAGAAAAGGAAAAGAAAAAGAAAACCATAAAAGCCCAGGAAACACCAAGGAATGATTTCAGACTGAAAGAAACTAAAGAGATATGACAACTAAATGGACATACAATTCTAAACTGGATCCTTTTGCTATACAGGAAATTATTGGGACAATTTGCAAAACCCCAAATAGGATCTGAGGACTAGGTGAAAAAAAAAATGTATTGATGTTTATTTTGGTAGCTATATTGTGGTTATGTAAGGGAATATTCTTATTTGTTAGAAACACAAAAGTATTGGGAGGCAATGAGGAACCATGTCAGCAACTTATTCTCAAGTGATTCAGAAAAAAAGAAATAAATTATTTGCACTATATTCACAACTCTTTTGTAAGTTCAAGATGGTTCCAAAAAGTGCATACAGGCATACGGTTCATTAGGAATTTATTAATTACTAAGGAATCAAAAAATTCAGCTATGTAACTGTAGTTACACATTATAAGATCTCAATTTGCAAAGAAATGAATCTATCAGACTAAACAAACTTATTTCATGTCTTCATTTTTAGATATCTGGCAATCAAAAACCAATCCAGGGCCGAGCCTGGTGGCTTATGCCTATAATTGCAGCACTTTGGGAGGCCGAGCAGAAGGATTGCTTGAGCCCAGGATGTCAAGGCTGTGATGAGCTGTGATTGTGCCACTACATTCTAGGCTGACAGAGCAAGATCTTGTCTCAAAAGAAAAAAAAAAAAAGAAAAAAGAAAAAGAAGAAAAGAAAGAAAAGAGAGAAAAGACCAATCTACCTTGTTCTCCCTCTCACTTTTGCTATGCTTTCTGTTAAAAAAAAATAAAATAAATATTTTGGTTGAAAAAGGCAACAGAATCTTGGTTACACCATATACCATGAGTCTTCTCTTGGTCATATAATTACTTGTTTGACACCTTATTTGCCACACTCACAGGGGCTAAGTATTTTTGTCTATGCCAGCTCCTCTTCACTATCACCTTCAGCCTGACAGAGCAGTAATGAAACATTCATTCAACATTTATTTAGCACCTGCACTCATCTAGAGACACAATACAAAAGAAAATCACCCTTATTAAGCAGTTCACAGTCTAGAGACAATAAAATGAGTCAAGTTTAAAATAATGCCGTATGTGCTTTAATAAAGTATGCAGTGTTACACAACTGGAGAAGGAACCTTTAATGTTATCTGTGGAGGGTCTGAGAAGGCAGCACAGAGGATGTACACCTGAAGTCAATCTTGAATACTGAAATGGCTATTTAGCAGACAGATTTGGGAAAAGGAAGGAGAAACTATAAAAGCAAATCTGAACAAAAAGAGTATTTTCATCTCAGTTTTTTAAGTAACTCAGTTACTCAGAACATGGAAGTTACAAGCAGTAACATGAGATGAAACTACTAAAGGCAGGGTGAGGCCAGATTATGACAGGGCTTATGTATCATGCTAAGCAGTTTTATCCCTCAGCACACAGGGAGACTTTGAGGGTTTTAAGCAAAGAAATGAAACTCAAACATATATTTGAGGAAGATCATCCTACCAGGAATACAGAGAATAGATTAGGTCCTACAGATGGAGATGAGTAAGAATGTTTTTCCAATAGCCCAAGTAAGAAATAATGAAATCCTGGCCGGGCGCGGTGGCTCAAGCCTGTAATCCCAGCACTTTGGGAGGCCGAGATGGGCGGATCACGAGGTCAGGAGAGCGAGAGACGATCCCGGCTAACACGGTGAAACCCCGTCTCTACTAAAAAATACAAAAAAAAAAATAGCCGGGCGAGGTGGCGGGCGCCTGTAGTCCCAGCTACTCGGGAGGCTGAGGCAGGAGAATGGCGTAAACCCGGGAGGCGGAGCTTGCAGTGAGCTGAGATCTGGCCACTGCACTCCAGCCTGGGTGACAGAGCAAGACTCCGTCTCAAAAAAAAAAAAAAAAGAAATAATGAAATCCTGAACAAAGGAAGTGGCAGTGAAAATAGTCAATAGGCTATGAATTTAAAGCTGTTTAAATGGATGAACTAAATTGGGTGACTGGCTACAGAGGGGAAGGGAGAGGGAAAAAAAGAGAGTTCCAAGTAGCACATAGGAACTCTGGCTTGGGAAAATTGATAAAAGATGGTGCCATTTCCCGTGATAGAGAATATAGGAGCTAAGAGTAAACCTGGAAAGAGGAGAATTCAGTTTTAAATGATGAATTTGGATGCCTATGGGACATCCAAGTGAATACATAAACAGGAGAGAGGTCTAGCAATTGAGGTTACTAAACACATATCCTGCTTTAAGCCTGCTTTACTTTTGTTTTTTATACCAAATCTGTCCTAGAACTAGAATTTTTGTTTTGTTTTGTTTTGAGACAGGATTTCGCCCTGTCACCCAAACTGGAGTGTAGTGGCACGATCACAGCTCACGGCAGTCTCAAGCTCCCGGGCCTAAACTGATCCTCCTACCTCAGCTTCCCGAGTAGCTGGGACCACAGGTGTATGCCACTATGCCTAGCTAGTTTTTGGGGTGTGTGTGTGTGTGTGTGTGTGTGTGTGTCTGTGTGTGTGTGTGTGTCTGTGTGTATGTGCTTTGTAGAGACAGGGTCTCCTTTTGTTGTCCAGTCTGGTCTCGAATTCTTGGACTCAAGTGGTCCTCCTGCCTCAATCTCCCAAAGTGCTGGGATTATAGTCATGAACCACTGTTCCTGGCCTAGATTAATTTATTTAGAGTTATTGCTTGCTTTTAAAAATACATGTAAGAAATAAAAATTCAACTTGCCCATGATCTCATCAAAGATAACTATTAAAACAATGGTATACTTATGCTTCCTTTCCATATTTTAATGCAAATTTTTAAAAAGTTGAATAATACACATAAACAATATCAAATTTTCACTTGAATATAACATTAATTTCCTACATGTACCATTTCTTTGACACCCCTCAGGTTGTTACAAATCACTTTATATCTATTTCCTACTTCTCCAAATGGGTTGAAAACCCTTCATGGACCAAAGCTATGTCATGTCTTCTCTAAGGTTCGGCAGTACTCTACTTAGAAGAGATACTCAGTGTTTCTTGATGAGGTTATCAAAATATTAAGGAAAGTTACTGGGTAATAATTCTAAGTTGCAAAGCAAGCTTCAATAAAACTTCTAATTTTAGTATTATTTCAGAAACACTGCTAATAAATAAAAGAATAAATGAATATATCAGTGGTGAAGAAACAACATTGTACCTGCTATAAAATGAAGCACAGCTTAGTAAATATTCTCATTCATTTGTTCATGTAGCCATTCACTCAATAAATATTTATGGACTGCCTGATGTACATCAGGCACTCTTTCAGGTTCTGGGGATACATCAACAACAAAACAGACAAAAATCTGTCTTCATGGACCTTCCATTCTAAGGGACTTATATTACAGTGACTGCTGGCTTGTCTGGTGCTACAGTCTAAGTGTTAGTGTCCTGCCAAAATTCATGTTGGAATCTAAAACCCAATGTAATAGTGTTAAGAGATGAGGCCTTTTAGGAAGTAAGTCATGAGGGCTCTGCCCTCCCAAAATGGAATGAGTGCCCTTGTAAAAGAGATTGAAGGACGCTGCCTTGGCCCTTTCACCACATGGGTACACAGTGAAGAAGGCATCATCTTCAAAGCAGAGAGCAAACCCTCAGCAGACACAGAATCTGTTGTTGCCTTCATCTTGGACTCTCCAGACTTCAGACTCCAGACTGTCAGCAATGCATTTCTATTGTTTATAAATTACCTTGCCTAAAGCATTTTCTTATGGCTGACAAACAGAGGAAGACATCTGTTAAAGAGAAAAGGAGACTCCAGTTTCCTCCCATTTTTCTACCCTTACTAAACTCACATTTAATTGTTACCAGTAAAATAAGCTCATTTCTGGAATGTAAGCAATAGAAAAATGTCAACATACGTTCATTTTAAAATTTAGAACACATACTTAAAACAGAATTTTGCTGAGTGCTTATAAAACCAATACTGAATAGAGATCTGTTCCATGGCTATTAACAGCTAACCATATTATATAACCATATATTTAATAATCATTCCTCTCTAAACTAATCATGTCCTTGTAAACATACATAATAATCTATCAATGAAAAGAAACAAGCAGAATTACAATTTATATTATTTTACATATATTATTGTTTTTGATCTTGAAAAAACAGTCTAATATTAAATTCACAAGGTAAGATCAACAGCATCTTCAAAAATAAGAAAAAACTAATTTTGTCACCATTTGTTCATTTCATGTGCGTAGGTACAAACACAGTAAATCACATGTACACAGAAACGCGAGTCTGTTCCCAGAAAGCTTTCAGTCCAGTGAGGTTGACTGAAAGCACATAAATAGCCAATCAAAACTGTATCAAGACACATGAGCTATGAGGGAAAAAAGGTAGTAGGAGAGAAGAAATTATAATACAGAGGGCAATGCAAGAATGGTATGAATGTAATGAACGTAGTTTTAAGGGTTTAATCTAATCTAAATTAATCTAAAATTCACATTAAAAGCATAGAATTTTAGAGGTAGAAGTGGTGAAAGTATTTGGTGTAACCCTCAGTTTTTACAGAGAAGAAATAATGTTCCAATTAGGTTACGACTTGCTTTGTAGAGCCAAGACTAGTTAAAGCTGGGTCCCAGGCAGGAGAATAGCTGGCTGAAAGATAAATTCTTTCCCCAGCATTCCCGTCTATGCAATTAAAGTAACACTGAGGTTAGGAATGCCATCTATTTTACTTACTGTATTATTGTGCCTGGCACATAATGGGCATTTCAATAATGTGCTTAATAAACAAATGAATGAATAAGCAAATCATCTACCTTAAGTGATTCTACCCAAACAATTCTAAAACATAAATTCCTGTTTTTATACCATAATCTTAGAAAGGAAAAACAAAAATATTAGACAAACAAAAACCAAAAAAACCCATCTTGTTTTCCTGTCATTACCAGAATAGCCTACTACCTGAACTAAAAATGTTACCTATGTTTTTTAATCCAAATACTCTGTCCACTCACATCCTATCTTCCAACTTCTACCCCATTACCATCTAAATCACCAATTTTCTGATTAACAAAAAACACTTTTCATAAATCAGGGTCTTCACTTTCAGTTATTTTTAAAGCCTTAAAAAGTTAGTTTTCTTTTTTTCTATTTATACACACAAATTTTTTCCCTTCTTTGAGCCAAAACTGAAGAAATCAACAAGGCACTTGCTCTGTCTTGTCTATCTGTCTCTCTCTCTCTTCTCGTCTCACTCTGTTGTCCAGATGGAGTGCAGTGGCACAATCATGGCTCATTGCAGCCTCGACCTCCCAGGCTCAAGTGATCCTTACACTTCAATGTCCCAAGTATGCTGGGCCTACAGGCTCATGCCACCATGTCCAGCTAATACTTTCTTTTTTTTTTTCTTTTTTTTTTTTTTTTTTTTTAGTAGAGACAGGGTCTCACCATGTTGTCCAGGCTGGTCTTGAATTCCTGGGCTCAAGCGATTCTACCACCTTGGCTTCTCAAAGTGCTGGTATTATAGGTGTGAGCTACTGCACCTGGCCCCACTTTGTCTTTTGTGTTCTACACAAAGATTATCACCCATAAGCAAGTATTCAGACCTCATACTTTGAGATACAAGCTGATGTTTACAGAGATCAAAAATAAGTGTCTACGATGAGTGACAATAAACAAATGACCAAATTCATTACTTCTGCCTCTTAATTTTTTCCATTTTAACTTTGTTTCCCTTACTCCCCATACAACTGCAGAATGCCTCTAACTTAAGACTGGTTTTCAATAGGGAATACCAGAATTTCATGTAGAAATATGTATATATATTTTTTTAACCTCAATGAAGATGCTTGGGATTTCATCACAGACCAACTACTGAATAAGTGTTTACAGGGAATAAGATCACAGAATGTATAGGTGTATAAAGCTTCACAAGTGATTCTGGCTAACAGCCATTACTCTGAAGCATGAAATTCAGCTGGAATGAAAATGGATTGGCTTGTGTTTACCACCTCTTTAAGCATTGCTAGTTAATTTATTTTTTCTTAAGAGTCTAGGAAAGAACAGCAACCAAGAGCTGAACCAACTTCTTCTGCAGACTTTTTTTTTTTTTTTTTTTGAGGCGGAGTCTTGCTCTGTCTCCCAGGCTCAAGTGCAGTGGCGCAATCTTGGCTCACTGCACGGTCTGCCTCCTGGGTTGACACCATTGTCCTGCCTCAGCCTCCCGAGTAGCTGGGACTACAGGTGCCTGCCACCACGTCTAGCTAATTTTTTGTATTTTTAGTAGAGACAGGGTTTCACTGTGTTAGCCAGGATGTTCTGGATCTCCTGACCTCATGATCCGCCCGTCTCGGCCTCCCAAAGTGCTGGGATTACAGGCGTGAGTCACCACGTCCAGCCAGATTACCTAAATTCTTAAACCTTGAGGAAAAAAAATTATGTTTACATAACAAAAAGGGGAAATAATTGTTATATCTTTTTCCTGACTAAAATGACAACTACTATTTCACATGATGGTAGATAATTTTCAATATACTTAGATTGGATACATGTAGACTTGAATATACCTAAAATAGTGAAACAAATTAGCAGAGCTCCTGTTATTGGAGCCTGAGAGAAATTATCTAGAATTACCCCTTACAGGCAAAGACCAGATTCACAATGAGTAAAACTGATTCACTGATAGTGTATGGTAGCCCTCCAGATCATCCGCCTGGCTATTCTTTAGTACAAATAATATTTATTCTATAAAAGTTTAATACATTGTTTCTTACCAAAAAAGAATACCTTGATTGTGTTATATTAACCAGAGGTCAGTTTACTGATGGAAAAGGCATTAATTTTTTATTTTTATTTTTTTTAGAGACAGGGTCTCACTCTGTTGCCCACTGGCATAATCACGGCTCTCTGCAGCCTCAACCTCTTAGACTCAAGCAATCCTCCCAACTCAGCCTCCCAAGTAGCTGGGACTACAGGCACATGCCACCACGACTAGCTAATTTTTGTATTATTTTGTAGAGACTGGGTTTCACCATGTTGCCCAGGCTGTTCTAAAAGGCCGGGGCTCAAGTGATCCACTGCTTAAGCTCCCAAAGTGATGGGATTACAGGTGTGAGCCACTGTGCCTAGCCACAAGGCAATTTTTTAAAAAATGAATTGTGATAATGATTTTCAATTGTTATTTTACAATAGCAAATGAAAAGGTAGCTTGTGCAGTCCTTTGTGCCACAACATGGTCCATAAATAGAAACAGAGAAACAGCTCTAGAAAATTGAAAATTGTTCTAAAAATAAATAACTGAAGTATCATGACTTAAAGTTTAGAAAGTATTTTATATGCACAATCATAACATTGGTATTTGTGAAAAGTGCTTTGACATAAAGTATACATAAACAAAAATGGATAATTATTATTAATCTTATAGGTCATAATTTCAGAATTCTTTTTTATTAGTTTTTTTTTCTTTTTTAAAAATGACTAAGTCTTGGCTCTGTTGTCCAAGCTGAAGTACAGTAGTGTGATCATGGCTTACCGCAACCTCAGACTCCTGGGCTCAAGTGATCCCCCCGCTTCAGTCTCCCAAAGAGCTGAGATTACAGCCGTGAGCCACTGCACCCAGCCAGTTTTAACTTTTTATTAAAGCATGACATATACGTATAGTACAATTCTTAAGTCTTGAGCTTGCAGAATTTTACAAAGTGAACATACCCATAACATACCCACCACCAAGCTGATTAAGCATCCCTCCACATGCTTCACCTCTTCCAGAAGTGACTGATCTTCTAGCTTTTATCACAGACTATAGTTTTGCCTGTTTTTGAATTTTATATAAAAGAAATTAGACAGGATACGGGTGCAGACCAAAAAAAAAAAAAAAAAAGCCACAATCTATTTTTGGATCAGTTTTGATTTATTGAATTTTCTCCTCATTAAGTGTTTCCATGACTGGTGATTTTTTTATTGGATACCAGATATTGAGAATTTTACCCTGTTGTGTGCT
This sequence comes from Macaca nemestrina, assembly GCF_043159975.1. Classification (NCBI taxonomy): domain Eukaryota; kingdom Metazoa; phylum Chordata; class Mammalia; order Primates; family Cercopithecidae; genus Macaca; species Macaca nemestrina. The sequence goes on along the minus strand of NC_092142.1, from coordinate 68,735,504 downwards.
GAATATTTTAGTACTCCTATAAATATTCTTGAGCTTTGTTTCAGGATATGGTTAAGTTACTTGGAAACAGCTTGATCCTTTTGGTATTTTCTTTTTTTTCTTTTCTTTTTTTGAGACAGTCTCACTCTGTTGCCCAGGCTGGAGTGCAGTGGCGCAATCTCAGCTCACTGCAACCTCCGCCTCCTGGGTTCACGCCATTCTCCTGCCTCAGTCTCCTGAGTAGCTGGGATTACAGGCGCCCGCCACCGCGCCCAGCTAATTTTTTTGTATTTTTTAATAGAGACAGGGTTTCACCACGTTGGCCAGGCTGGTCTGGTTATCCGCCCGCCTCAGGCTCTCAAAGTGCTGGGATCACAGGCATGAGCCACCGCGCCCGGCCTTGGTTTTTGCTTTTAAGCTTTCATTGTCAAGAACTACAGTGTGTTTAGTCCAGGGCTAATTTTTCTCCACTAATGAGGCAAGACCCTTCAACACTACCCAATGCCCCTGAAAATAAGAGATTTTCTACTCAGGCTGTTGCAAAAAGACATCATATCCAATCCTTTGTGAGCTCTGGAAACTGTTCCCTCTAATCCTCTCAGGCAGTCCGTCCCCCCTCTTGTCCCCAGCCCACTCCCCCATCCTTGAGTAGTTCCCCACATGCATACAATCATTACCACTCAACTAGATACTCTAAGGAGATCCTCTACAGATCTCCAGAGTTCTCTCTGAGTGTACCTCTCCTTTCTAGTACTCTGCATTGAGAACCCTGGCCATCTGGGCTTTCCCAGACTCCTATCTCTACCACTTTGACTTAAGAAGACCGCTGGGCTCTGCTTTGGTTCCCCCTTTCTGTACCACAGCCCAGGAACTTTCTCCTGGCAGTAAGCCAGGGAAACTGTAGGCGTCATCTCATTTGTCTTCTCTCTCAGGGACCACCGTTCTTCATCGCCTGATGTTACATATAAAGAAAATCATTGTTTTATATATTTTATCTGGCTTTTTAGTTGTTTTGGGCAAGAGGTAAACCTAGTCTTCTAGTTAATCTACCTTGGCTGGAAGCAGAAGTTATTCTATTATAATTTTAACCCATTTCAACATGTTCTTTGCTCAGGGAGGATTAAGAATTAACATTACTATTTCTACTTGACAACCTTCAATAGATTTGAAGAATTTTCAGGTTACTTAATTTAATATTCAATAAACAGTGTATGTGCCTTATGTAACATGCTGGGTTAAGCCCTCTGAGGCTTAAAAAATTAGTCTTAATTTTGTAAAAGCACAAAATACTCTGTACACACACAAGTGTATCCTTTAGGTGCAAAGAGATTTAAAAGAAATTAAAGATGTAGTAGTTCCTGCCCTCAAAGAACTGAAAATCTAGCTGGGATAAGGTTACACACTTACACACACACACATACACACACTTAGAGAATAAAAATAAGTTGTACAATACAGAAAATGGGGATACTTAAAGACAAGAGACAGGAAACCAGGGTCCTGAGTAATTAAAAAGTGCCGTTTGGATCAGATCTAGTAATGTACTAGCACAAGCTTACCAATTGTATAATAAAGTAGTTTTTCTTTTCTTTTCTTTTTGAGATGGAGTCTGGCTCTGTCTCCCAGGCTGGAGTGCAGTGGTTCGATCTTGGCTCACTGCAACCTCCAGCTCCCGGGTTCAAGGGATTCTCCTGCCTCAGCCTCTCTCGAGAGGCTGAGATTACAGGCGTGTGCCACAACACCCGGCTAGTTTTTTATAATTTTTGGTAGAGACAGGGTTTTGCCATGTTGGCCAGCCTGGTCTCGAACCCCTGACCTGAAGTGATCTGCCCGCCTTGGCCTCCCAAAGTGCTGGAATTACAGGCGTGAGCCACTGCGCCCAGCCAATAAAGTAGTTTTTCTAGTACACTCTTATAGGATTATACTACCATAAGGATTTAGTTTTCTAATTTCTTTTGAAGCACCAGGGCCCTTATGAAATTATATCAAATGCAGAAGTACTTTTTCAGAAATCATAGTTAAAAGCAGTTTGACTACTGCTGATAGGAGGAAAACAAACACATGAAAGGGAGTAATGAAAAGAGAGAGTGGAAAATAGAAAAAGTATGTCACAGAATCAAGTCAGGAAATTGAAAGTATCTTAGAAAACTGATTGAGAATCTCTTCCACTACATGAGAGAAAAAGAAAATAGAAAATGAGAAGACCAAAACACATTTTTCAGAAGTCACAAGTTGAGAAGCTTTAGTGAGATGGATTCAAATGTGCTCTAGAAGAGAATTCAGTTGTTTCCATTTGCCAGTGGCTATGCTCTATAAGCAGATGCTTAAGAGGTGTGTAAGAAATCCTTCTACACCTATTTATCTTTAAAGAGCTAATTACAACATATGGAAGAATTAAGGGGTTAAGACTCAGGGGATAAAGGTTCTAGTATTAAAGGTTGTCAATATCATTGTTAAACAAAAGCATATAAATTTTCATTTGGCTTGATCAGAAAGTCACAATCATGACTATACATAACAGATAATTAGGAGGCATTTCAAGTGTTATTGTAATCTCTCTTTTTTTGCATTAAAGGGGATAAAGTAAAAAGAAGAAAGTTACAAATTTCCTTGGAAAAGTCTACAATCATTATACAAAGCATCTGATCCTTGTGTCAGTATACCAATATTGTTTATAATAAATAAGAGGTAGGTAGCATGTCATAATGAAAGAACGAAGTTAGTCAGAACTGAGGTTTCACCATAAATGTATCACTTATTTTTTGTGTGACCTTGGACAAGTTACTTAACACAGCAAGCCTTGGCTGTCTCATTTATAATACAGTGGTAATACCTATCTACCTTGTAGAGTTGTAAGCACTAGCAACAATGGGTAGAACACACCTAGAACTATTATTAATATATTAATTGGAGCTACTAATATAGATAAAAGCTATAATTTCTGCCCTCGAAAGGGTTAGCAATGAGGAAGTGTTACTGAGATATTCCACGGGCATTATTTCTTTTATTCCAAACGCAATCTGATGAATACCTCATGCCCATTTCAAGATGATTCTGATTTCACTTCAAAATGTACAGCTTTGGCAGGGCACGGTGGCTCAAGCCTGTAATCCCAGCACTTTGGGAGGCCGAGACGGGCGGATCACGAGGTCAGGAGATCAAGACCATCCTGGCTAACACGATGAAACTCCATCTCTACTAAAAAAATACAAAAAAAAACTAGCTGGGCAAGGTGGCGGGTGCCTGTAGTGCCAGCTACTCGGGAGGCTGAGGCAGGAGAATGGCGTAAACCCAGGAGGTGGAGCTTGCAGTGAGCTGAGATCCGGCCACTGCACTCCAGCCTGGGCGACAGAGTGAGACTCCATCTCCAAAAAAAAAAAAAAAATACACAGCTTTCCTTTCATTATTGTTGTTGTTCTGAGACAGTCTCCTTCTATCACCCAAGCTGGAGTACAACGGCGCCATCTCAGCTCACTGCAACCTCTGCCTCCCCAGTTCAAGCAATTCTCACGCCTCAGCCTCCTGAACAACTGGAATTACAGGCGCACCACCACGCCCAGCGAATTTTTTGTATTTTTAGTAGGGATGACGTTTCGTTATGTTGGCCAGGCTGGTTTTGAACTCCTAGCATCAAGCAACCCACCTGCCTCGGCCTCCCAAAGTGCTGGGATTACACCCGTGAGCCACCATACCCATCCAGTTTTCCTTTCTACAAGTCTTGTACTTCCTATAGTATATACCTGGACTTCAGAAGTGTTCTGTTTCGCCTGCACAGTTTAAAAAAAAAAACATTTAAAATTAATTACCAACATTTAAAAAACAGATTTTACATAAAAATCTCAGACCTTTGGTTTCTCTTGAATCACAGGATCCGGCAATACTAAATCCACAAGAAAAACTGGAACTGCCTCCTTTAGTGTACTCTCTAGTTACTTAAAGTACCGTTCAGCCAATTTCTCTAATGGATATTATGCTGTCTGTGCCCTATAGGCACTTGAGTTTTTCAATCTCTCTACTAGGGTTTGCAAGATATGGAAGGGGAAGATGGGAAGATAAAAAATAAGTCTTTCCTGAAGAAACCTTGTAAGAGGTTAAAGACAAGAACAGTGAGTGGTCCCAACTTTCTTGATCATACAGCCCTTTCCAGAGGCAAATTTAATGAGAAAGAACTGCCTACAACAGCCAAAAGCTGGTAAGTACCTATTTTCCAGAGGGTAAAAGGATATAGCACCAAAACATTTCCTATTAAAAGAAAAAAGGGAATAGACTTTCACAGAACTTACAGGACTCTTAAAGAGTTTAGTCTATTTCTTTATAGATTTAAAAACTGGGGCCCAGAAACTGAGGATTTGTCCAAAACCAGATAGTTAATAGCAAAATCAGAATTAGAAAGAAGTTTCTCAAAAACCAAAAATTCAATTTAACAAACATTTACCAAGCGCCAAGTCATGCTCCCTGCAAGATGCTATGATACAAATATGTACAGTAGTACTCTTTACTGTATACTACTTTTCTATTTTTTTTTTTTTTGAGACAGTCTTGCTCTGTTGCCCTGGCTAGGGTGCAGTGGTGCGATCTCAGCTCACTGCAACATCTGCCTCCTGGATTCAAGTGATTCTCCTACCTCAGCCCCCAAGTAGCTAGAATTACAAGTGCCCACCACCATGCCTAGCTAATTTTTGTACTTTTAGTAGAGATGGGGTTTCACCATGTTGGCCAAGCAGATCTTAAACTCCTGAACTCAAGTGATCCACCTGTCTTGGCCTCCCAAAGTGTTGGGATTACAGGCATCAGCCACCGCGCTCGGCCTCCATTTTCTTTTTTAATGTTTTTATAGAATTTTTAAATATCCAATAAAGGCCATTTTCCTTTAAAAAAAACTTCTTATACTTAAAATAATTAAAAGTTGGTAGTCAAACAAATACATGCACACACACGCTATAGCATATGAACAGCAACACTATTAACAATGGCCAAAAGGTAGAAAAAACACAAATGTCCATCAGTGGATGAATGGGTAACACAAATCGTGGTATCCATAGAATGGAACAGTACTCCCCCACAAGAATAAATGAAGTACATGCTACAAGGTGGATAAATCTCAAAAATATTATACTAAGGGAAAGAAGCCAAACATAAGAGGTCACATATAAATCCAGAATAGGCAAATCCATAGCAACAGAACACAGATTGGTGGATGCCATAAGTTGGGCTCATGGCGGGCACAGGAGGATGAAGATGGACACAGGATTTTTCTTCTGGGAATGACAAAAATGGCTTTGAACCAGATAGCTAGATAGAGGTAGTGGTTGCACAACAGGATTTTCTTTAAAATGATTGATTTATTGTGCAGTTCATCACAATAAAAAATTTTTTAAAAAGAACCCCTACTCATGGACACAAAGAGGGGAACAGACACTGGGGCCTACTTGGGGGTAGAGGGTAGGAGGGAGAGGGTCAGGAAAAAATAACTATTGAATACTAGGCTTAGTACCTTGATGATGAAATAATCTATCTGTACAACAAACCCCAGACCCGAGTTTACCTATATAAGAATTCCTTATTTGACCACCAGGTGGAATATGCCACCTAATTCAATGGGATCACTCTACCCATTACAAAAGAAAATTCAATTGAGCATCTACAAGGTACGAAGTGCAGTGCTAGATCCTTTAAATATACATTATTTCAGCAAACTTCACCCAATCAAGAGAAACAAATTTATTATAGTAGGAAGCACAGAGTCTGTGTGTGCACGTGGTCCTGGTACCAAATTGCCTCCATTTAAATCCCAGCTCTGCTGCTTGCTACTATGTGCCCCTGGACAAGTTACTTTTGGTCTGTTTTCCTCTCTGTAAAATAGGAGTAATGAGGCTATCTAGACTTTATATGGTTGTTCTGAGGATTAAATGCAATAATCCAAGAATCCACTGACCTAGGCTATTAGAAAGAATTAAAACAAATATTAGCTACTAAAATTAATTATATAATTAAGTATAATATAGCTAAAAATTAATGTTGTTGGAAAATTTTAACTGTTAGGTCTCTCCACCACCAAAAGCTGCTGCATATGATAATACTGACAAGGAAATTGTTCAAATCTCAAGTTTTTAAATTTAGTATATATACAAAGGAAATGATAATCCTAGAACTATACACACATCACAGAATCAGACCTCAATACAGAAATATGTTCTATGGTGTTTTTTGTTTGTTTGTTTTGAGATAGGGTCAGACTCTGGCGCCCAGGCTAGAGTGCAGTGGTGTAATCTCAGCTCACTGCAACCTCTGCCTCTCAGGCTCAAGCCATCATCCCACCTCAGCCTCCTGAGTAGCTGGGACCATAGGTATACACGATCATGCCGGGCTAATTTTTGTATTTTTTTTTTTTTTTTTAGAGACAGGGTCTTACTTTATTGCCCAGGCTAGTCTCAAACTCCTGAGTTTAAGTGATCTGCCCACCTCCCAAAGTGCTGAGATTACAGGCATGAAACACCGTGCCTGGCTAATATGTTCTATTTTAACTCCAACAATGCATGATATAAATGAAACACCTGAAGAAGATTTAGAGGGCTGCCATAAATATAAACACTGCAAATTAAAATCTATGAGAAAAAATTAAGAGAATCATAAAAGTTTCAGTTATAATGTTCTACTATCTGAAGACTCCTATTTTAATATTGGCACACTTTATTTAGGTTACAAAAGTGATGGACAAAAAGGATGTATAAAGGATTTAAGGGAGATATAAAGGGGATATATCATAAAAATTCTGAAATTTTTTAAAAGTATAAGAAAGAAAATAAAAAGTCACTTCAAATCTCAATTCCCATAGATCACCATTCTAACATTTTAGTCTATTTTCTATGGGCCTGTTTTATTAAAAAATAAAACTAGGATTATAATTTTATATGTTTCTTTAAAAAATATAACATACAATCATGAATATTTTCTTCTATCATTAAATATTCTTTGAATACATGTAACATGATTTATAATAATACATATTTATTTAATACATAAACATGATTTATAATAGGAACATAGGATTTCATTTATGAAGGTTTGTTAAACAAAAGTTAACCAAGGCCAGGGGCAGTGGTGCATGCCTATAATCCCAGCACTTTGTGAGGCTGAGGTGGGTGGATTGCTTGAGCTCAGGAGTTCAAGACTAACCTGGGCAATGTGGCAAAACCTCATCTCTACTAAAAAAAACAAAAAAACAAAAAAATGAGCTGAGCATGGTGTTGCACGCCTGTAGTCCCAACTACTTGGGAGGCTGAGGTGGGATTGCTTAAGCCCAGTAGGTTGAGGCTGCAGTGAGCCAAGATCGTGCCACTGCACTCCAGCCTGGGCTGGAAAATCTTTTCTCATAGATTTTGAGAGTGAGAGCACACACACACACACACACACACACACACACAGTCTGGGCATGGTGGCTCACACCTGTAATCCCAGCACTTTAGGAGGCTGAAGTGGCAGATCACCTGAGGTTGGGAGTTCGAGACCAGCCTGACCAACATGGAGAAACCTCATCTCTACTAAAACACAAAAAATTAGCCAGGCATGGTGGTGCATGCCTGTAATCCCAGCTACTCAGGAGGCTGAGACAGGAGAATCGTTTGAACCCAGGAGGCGGAGGTTGCAATGAGCCGAGATCATGCTGTTGCACTCCAGCCTGGGCAACAAGAGTGAAACTCCATCTCAAAATAAATAAATAAATAAAATAAAAATAATTAAAAATATAATAACCAAGATTTATCTACTTTCCCTTAATCTAGACAAGGAAAATAACATTAAACTGTAGCATGAAGGATTTCAATTAGCTAGAAAAATTTTAAATAATGATTATTTCATCTCAGTTATAGAATTCTCCCAATGAAAAAAAGCCTTATGCTTTCAATGTTCTTTATTTAATAGACTGGAAAACTGAAGTTTAAAGCTATGCAACTAAATGAAGTAGCAGAGCAAAGATTTGAATCCAATCTGTTCTGACTCCAAAGCCTATGCACTTAACCTCAACACTATAGATTACAAGATGGTTTGGGGGTGGTCTTATCTAATAATATGCAGGCAGTCTTAATCATTTGGATCCATTCTCAAGAGAAAGCTAAAAGAATGCAAGTCTGAAGGATTCACCTTGAAACATGACAGCAGAAGAAATTTAGAAATAAAAGACAAATTTAAGTATTTAGAACAGTACTCATACTAGTACAGGGGGAAATCATTTGTACTATGTTCATTACAATGACTTATAACAGTTAAAAAATAAAATGAAATAATAGTCCATCACCAAAGGATTGGCTAATTAAATTTTGTTATTTAAACCACGTTGGTTGGCATGGTAGCTCACACCTGTAATCCTAGAACTTTGGGAGGCTGAGGCAAGAGGATCACTTGAACCCAGGAGTCTGAGACCGGCCCTGGCAACATAGCAAGATCTGGTCTCTACAAAAAAATTTTTTTTTTTTTTTTTTTTTGAGACGGAGGCTCGCTCTGTTGCCCAAGCTGGAGTGCAGTGGTGCGATCTCGACTCACTGCAAGCTCCGCCTCCCAGGTTCACTCCATTCTCCTGCCTCAGCCTCCTGAGTAGCTAGGACTACAGGCATCCACCACAACACCTGTCTGATTTTTTTTTTGTATTTTTAGTAGAGACAGGGTTTCACTATGTTAGCCAGGATGGTCTCGATCTCCTGACCTCATGATCCGCCCGCCTCGGCCTCCCAAAGTGCTGGGATTACAGGCGTGAGCCACCGTGCCCGGCCTCTACAAAAATTTTTTTAAAAAATAGTAGCCGAGCATGGTGGTGCACACCTATAGTCCCAGGCACTTGAGAGGCCTAGGCTGGAGAATCACTTGAGCCCAGGAGGTCAAGGCTACAGTTAGCCGTGATTGCGCCACTGCACTCCAGCCTGGGCAACAGAGAGAGACTCTGTCTCAAAAATAAACAAATAAATAAATTACCATGTAATATTTTGCAGCCATCACAAATTATATATATATTTAATAACAGTAGGCAAATAAAACAGATGTATAATCCCACTTATGCAGAAATGTATAAATAAGTAGATATGTATAAATATATACAGATGTCTGAAAGAATAATCACCAACATATTAACAGTGGTCATACCTAGATATGGCAGGACTGCATGTGATTTGTCCTTGTTTTGTGGTTTTCCATATTTAAAAAAAATTTAAGTGCTTAAGAGTGTGTGTGTGTATGTGTATGTGTGTGCGTAAATTCTAATGGACTAAACATAAGGCAGCAATAGCAGAGAAAAGTACAAAATTAAAAGAGAAAAGACCAATGGGGGACACTTCAAGGAAAAGACGAAGCCTGAGATATGTCTTGAAGAATTCCTTTATCCCATCCCTATTATTTTTCTATCATATTCATCCTGTTAATCATACCCAATCCTGAATGACCCTAAGCACTCATCTTCAATATTCCTGTACCACAGCTTCTAAGTTTTCAGAGAAAAATCAAAATTGTGGACCAGTGCCACTACGAATTCAAGATCTTCCTCAAAGTAGCTCAGGAGCCTTTTTTTTTTTTTTTCCAAAGTATTCCTCATCAGCTTTACTCCCCAATTCCTCATGATGATTCTCTTAAGGCTACTATCCTGTATCTATCATTCTTGGCAAATGACTGTCTATTTCTCCACAGCAAATTTATAGGACATAAATTTCTCATACTTCCTTTCCCAGATAAAAATTATCCTTACCTCTCCGGGCTCAAGAAAAGAAGCAACCATATGTACTAGATCCCTTTTTCTTCATTGTTCCTCCAAAACTTTCCTCTACTAATAATTCCTGTCCTTTCAACTCCCTCATTCCACAAGATTCCTATTCTTATATATGCATTTCTAGTTTCCACTCTCTTCTTCCCCTCCCAACTATTCTTACTTAGTACTATAGTTGTCTTCCTAGCTGCCTCCACTTCCTCTATTCACATTTATTGCTCAGCCAACTACTACTTGGCTTCTGTTCCAACCACTCTCCATTCAAATTGCTCAGTTATCAATAAACTCCTAATTGATTTATTTCCAATTACTGACACAATTGACTACTCCTGCTTTCAGGAATTCCTGTTTATTTTCTTCCTTTGTTGGCTTCTCTTTAGTCCACTCCTCTCTTCATGTACCTGAAATACCTTGTTTTTTTCCCAGAGAAATGAATCCTGTCTTTTTCTTTCTCACTTTTCTAATCTAGAATTCCGCCACTTCTTAACAACCTCCACTACTACAATCCTGATCTAATCATCTCACCTGAACTACTTCAATTGCCTCCTAATTGATTTCCTTTTTCATTCTTACACTTTATTATCTACACTGTAGCCAGTATTCATTAAAAACGTAATGCAGATGGCATCGCTCCTCAGCACCCATCTCAGCATAAAACCCAAAGTCCTTACATGATCTAGCACTTTAATATCTCTCTCCCTCTCTCTTCTACAACTCTTCTGCTTTTCCACTCTGCTCCAGGTATACTGCCTTTATTACTACTTCTTGAACACGCCAAGCACTTTCACAGCCTCGATGTCTTTGTACTCGCCTTTCCTCCACCTGGAAAACTCTTTCCACATATATCTCCATTGCTTACCCTTTCGATTCCTTTAGGTGTCTGTTCAAATTAGACTCAAAAATCACTATGATCATGCTCTACAAAATAGTGCCCCCATCATTTTCTTATCCCTCCAAACCTTGCTTTATTTTTTTCACTCCCAATTTTTAAATTCTTTTTGAGACTGAGTCTCGCTCGGTCACCCAGGCTGGAGTGCAGTGGCACCATCTTGGCTCACTGCAATATTCACCTCCTGGGTTCAAGCAATTCTCCTGCCTCAGCCTCCCAAGCAGCTGGGATTACAGGCACGTGCCACCGGGATTACAGGCACACGCCACCACGCCTGGCTAGTTTTTTGTATTTTTAGTAGAGACAGGGTTTCACCATATTGGCCAGGCTGGTCTCGAACTCCTGACCTCAGGTGATCCTCCCGCCTTGGCCTCCCAAAGTGCTGGCACTGCAGGTGTGAGCCACTGCGCCTGGCCAACTCCCAACATTTTTTGAGATATAATTCACATAACATAAAGTTCCACCCTTTTAAAGTACACGATTCAGTGGGTTCTAGTATAGCCCAAAGTTGTGTAGTCATTACTACTACCTAATTCCAGAACATTTTCATCACCTCAAAAAAGAAAAGCCATCCCCATTAGCAGTCATTCTCCACCCCCATTCCTTGAATCCCTGGCAACCACTAATTTACTTTCTGTTTCTATGGACTTGCCAATTCCCATACCCTGACTTTTTTTTTTTTTTTTTTTTTTTTGAGACAGATTCTCACTCTGTCACCCAGAGCCCAGACTGGAGTACAGTGGCACCATCTTGGCTCACTGCAACCTGTACCTCACAGGTTCAAGTGATTCTCCTGCCTCAGCCTCCCAAGCAGCTGGGATTACAGGCGTACACCATTGCGTGTGGCTAATTTTTGTATTTTTAGTAGAGACAGGGTTTCACCATGTTGGCCAGGCTGGTCTCGAGCTCCTGACCTCAGGTGACCCACCCACCTCGGCCTCCCAAAGTGCTGGGATTACAGGCGTGAGCCATCATGCCCAGCCCACCCTGACATTTTTATAATCATTTGTTTAATGTCTGTTTCCAACCACCAGAATATGAACTGGTGAGGAAAAGGACTTTATTTTCTTTACTTTTTGTAGCCCCAGCATATAGCTTAGTGCTTGTTACATAGCAGGTGTTCAATATCCCATAAGCAGCTCAATTTCAACATATCCCAAACTGAACTCATTATCAGACTAGGAATGACAGCAAAAGAAAATGATAGTCAAAACTGATATCCAGAGTTCACCATGATGAACAGTGCACTGTTAACCTACTTTCAACTTTTAGGATAACGTGCCCTTTACTGTGCAAGAAAATCACTATATATACATATATATACACATATATATATAATAACCGTATCAAATATAACTTGTTGGCTAAAATATTTCTAACACATTTATTTAGTCTGTGCTACCTGCAGTACTCTTTTTCTTTTCCCAGTTGTCACTAATTTAGGACCTTATCATATCCAGCTTTTGGTTTACCAAATCTTTCATAGCTGCTTCCTTTCCCTCCTTTTCCCTCCCCTTCCCTCTTCTCTAGCTCTAAAATCCAGCCACACTGAATTTCTTTCAGTTCTTCAATACACCAAGCTCTCGTTTACCTCCAAAACTTCTAACATGGTATTCTCTCCTCTGCCTGGAACACTCTTCCTCCAACATAGCCCTTTAATCTTTACCTGACTAATTTTTATGACTTCAGGACTGATTTTGAAAGCAAGTTCATCTCCTATCAAAAGCCCTTCCTGATCCCCGGGCACATAGGCACTCCTCTATTTCCCACCTCATCAAACTATACTTTCCCTTTCAGAGCACCTAACACATTGTTTTTAATTGATTATTTACTAGTCTGACTCCTGGACTATGAAGTAAGCTCAATTAGAGAAGAAATCACATTTATGTCTTTTACCATTATAGCTGAAAATACTCAGTAAATAAATTATCTTGGCTGCAGTTAGAGAAAAAAAATGGATTGAAGTCAGAATACTTTTTCTTTTTTCTTTTCTTTTTTTTTGAGACAGTCTCACTCTGTCGCCCAGGCTGGAGTGCAATGGCACCATCTCGGCTTACTGCAACCTCTGCCTCCCAGGTTCAAGCAATTCTCCTGCTTCAGCCTCCTGAGTAGCTGCAATTACAGGCACGTGCCACCACACCCGGCTAATTTTTGTATTTTTAGTAGAGATGGGGTTTCACTATGTTGGCCAGCAGAGTCTTGAACTCCTGACCTCGTGATCCACCCGCCTTGGCCTCCCAAAGTGCTCAGGTTACAGGTGTGAGTCACTGCACCCACCCCTTTTTTCTTGAGACTAGCTCTTCTAATGACTAACAGTGTCAAATTGGGCAAGTCTCTTAATCATCTGGAAGTTTGGGTTTTATTATCTATGAGAATGTATATCTCTCAGATGTCAAAAAGATTAAATGAAGTAATATACATCAAAGTGCTCTATAAAATTATGAGCAAAGTACAAGACTAGTGTAATATCTACCTGCCCAGTCTCTTATAATCTAAATCATCCTGTTATCATAACATATTAAGTCAGCCCATTAAAGTTACAAGTAATTTTTCTCAAAATGCAATCAACACATTTGGTAAATACAGTAGTCCTCCATTACCCATGGTTTTGCTTTCCATGGTTTCAGTTACCCATGGTCAACCAAGGTCAGAAAATATTAAATGAAAAATTCCAATTTAAATAACTTATACATTTTAAATACAACACCATTCTAAGTAGCATGATGAAATTTTCTGTTGACCTGCGAGTCTAGCTCCATCCCAACCAGGACAAGAATCATCCCTTTATCCAGTGTATCCATGCTACACACACTATCTATCTTTAGTCACTTAGTAACCATATGGATTACCAGATTAACTGTCAAAGTATCACAGTGTTTGTATTCAAGTAACCCTTATTTTACTTAACAATGGCCCCAAAGTGGAAGAGTAGTGACATTTGGCAATTTGGATATGCCAAAGTGAAGCTTCATTTAAGTGAAAAGGTGAAACTTCTTAATAAGGAAAGAAAAAAATCGTATGCTGAGGCTGCTAAGATCTATGGGAAGAATGAGTCTTCTATCTGTAAAACTGTGAAAGAATGAAAAAGAAATTATTCATGCTAGTTTTGCTGCCACACCTCAAACGGCAAAACTTACAGCCAGAGCAAGATAAGTGCTTAGTTAAGATTTAAAAGGCATTAAATTTGTAGGTGAAAGACATGAACAGAAAACATGGTTTACCGAATCTTTCATAGCTACCCCCTTTCCCTTCACTGACAGCAACATGTTGCACCAGAAACCCATGAGCCTAAAGGAAGATTTCGACAAGGGATCCCCTGAAATGACTGACACAGACTTGGGAATACAGAAGGTCAATAGTAGCCTAACGCTGTGTCACAATGCCTATGTGATTCACCTCACTTAGTATCATCACATCGGCATTCTATCATCTTACATCATTATACGAAGGGAGAATACAGAACAGTAAGCTATTTTGAGAGACCACATTCACATAACTTTTATTATAGTATGTTGCTTTATTGTTCTATTTATTAACAGTTGTGATGGTTAATATTGAGTGTCAACTTGATTGAAGGATGCAAAGTATTGTTCCTGGGTGTGTCTGTGAAGGTGCTGCCAAAGGAGATTAACATTTGAGTCAGTGGACTGGGAAAGGCAGACCTACCCTCAATCTGAGTGGGTACAATCTAATCAGCTGCCAGCACAGCCAGAATAAAAGCGGGCAGAAGAATGTGAAAAGACTAAACTGGTTTAGTCTCCCAGTCTACATCTCTCTCCTATGCTTGATGTTTCCTGCCCTCGAACGTCAGACTCCAAGTTCTTCAGCTTTGGGATTCGGACTGGCTTCCTTGCTCCTCAGCTTGCAGATGGCCTATTGTGGGACCTCACCTTGTGACTGTGTGAGTCAATACTCCTTAATAAACTCCCCTGTAGATATATACATCTATCCTATTAGTTCTGTCTCTCTAGAGAACCCTGACAATACAATAGTTATTATTATTAATCTCCTACTGTGCCTTATTTATAAATTAAGCTTTATCATAGGTATGTATGTATAGGAAAAAACATAGTATAGTCATGTGCCACATATGTTTCAGTCAAGGATAGATCACATATATGACAGTGGTCCCATAAGATTATAATACAGAATATACAGAAACCTGCTATATGGCACTTACTATTGACATTGTGGATCAAGTAGGGAAAATGGATGATACTCAGCAATGGTGCTGGGACATTTGGTTTTCCATATAAAAGGTATATAAAGACTTATAAATTATAATTAATATACAACACTGGTCCCATAAAATTATAAAGAAGATGAAAAATTCCTATCTCCTAGTGATGTCATGCCATGTGTTGCCTCCTCTGTTCAGATACACAAATACTTACTATTGTGTTACAATTGCCTACAGTATTTAGTCCAGTAACATGTCGTACAGATTTGTAGCCTAGGAGCAACAGGCTAAATCATACAGCCTAGGTATGTAGCAGACTATCCCACGTAGGTTTGTGTAAGTACACTCTATGATGTATGCATGATGAAACTACCTAATGACTCATTTCTCAGAACATATCCCATCGTTAAGTTACGCATGACTGTATATATAGTGTTTGGTACTATGCTCGGTTTCGGGCATCCACTAGAGGGTCCTAGGACATATTCCCCACAGATAAGGAAGGACTGCAGAATAGTTTCAATTCCAGCTCTGAGCAGTTTCAACTAACAAGCAGATTTTCCTGAACCTATTAAAGTAGTCAAGCACTAATAGGTTAATGAACAACCAGGGAGCCTGGAGTAAATTCACCCCATTAATAGCTACAGCTGAAAACAGGATCTGGAAAAAAATGGCTCTAATATGAAAATGGGTTAAAATACAAACTTTAATATTTAAAAATTCTGATAAGCTTATATTTTTATACTGCACAAAATGGCATGTTTTCTTCCAATAATAAACTCCAAAATTCAATTTACCACATTTCCTCCTTCAATTTAATTTGCTTCCTTTTTCTCTCCCCATTCTACACACCAAACAGTTTTCGGATCACATCCTTTTTACCTGTGTTCTCAAAATTACTTTGTTAAAAATGTAACTAGGCCAGGCACGGTGGCTCCTGCCTGTAATCCCAGCATTTTGGGAAGCTGAGGCAGGAGGATCACTTGAGCCCAGAAGTTCGACACAAGCCTGGGCAACCTAGGGAGACACTGTCTCTAGTTAAAACAAACGAACAAAAAAAAAAAATTAGCTGGGCCTGGTGATGCACACCTGTGGTCCCAGCAACTTGGAAGGCTGAGGTGGGAGCACTGCTTGAGCCTAGGAGGTGGAGGCTGCAGCCTGGGTGACAGAGTGAGACCCTGTCTTAAAATTTTAAAAAATTGTTTTTAAAAAAGAAGTAACTGCGCTGCTGCAATACCACAAGTAAAGTTACTCATTCGGCAGACACCACTTCATTTCAGTTTCCCTCCTAAGACATTTCACTATAACATCTAGAAAGATAAAGACAGAAACTCAGTAAAACTCACAGTTTTAAAAGTTGACCAATCAAAATAAAATTCTGACCAGTATCTGTTGGCTAATTTATGTATTCATAGTAAGAGCATGTATATATATAAAATATTCAAAACACACAGGAAACCTAAAACTAGTTTATTCATTTTTTTTTTTTTTTTTTTTTCTGGAGACGGAGTCTCGCTCTGTCGCCCAGGCTGGAGTGCAGTAGCCGGATCTCGGCTCACTGCAAGCTCCGCCTCCCGGGTTCACGCCATTCTCCTGCCTCAGCCTCCCGAGTAGCTGGGACTACAGGCGCCCGCCACCTCGCCCGGCTAGTTTTTTGTATTTTTTAGTAGAGACGGGGTTTCACCGTGTTAGCCAGGATGGTCTCGATCTCCTGACCTCGTGATCCGCCCGTCTCGGCCTCCCAAAGTGCTGGGATTACAGGCTTGAGCCACCGCGCCCGGCCAGTTTATTCATTTTTGACACATAATGCAACTAACTAGAAAAAAATATGTAGTTAGGCCGGGCGCGGTGGCTCAAGCCTGTAATCCCAGCACTTTGGGAGGCCGAGGCGGGTGGATCACGAGGTCAGGAGATCGAGACTATCCTGGCTAACATGGTGAAACCCCGTCTCTACTAAAAATACAAAAAAAAAAAAACTAGCCAGGCGTGGTGGCGGGCGCCTGTAGTCTCAGCTACTTGAGAGGCTGAGGCGGGAGAATGGCGTGAACCCGGGAGGCGGAGCTTGCAGTGAGCCGAGATCACGCCACTGCACTCCAGCCTGGGAGACACAGCGAGACTCCGTCTCAAAAAAAAAAAAAAAAAAAAAGAAAAAAATATGTAGTTAAACCTGGGATTTTCATGATTCCTCATAAAAAAAATAAAATTCCCAATAGTTCCAGTTTTAAAAAGGATTAAATTCCTAAAGCACCCAGACAGGAAATAGATGTGAATCCATTCTTATATCCACGCCTCTGTGGTCAACTTCAAACTCCCAAGAATAAACCCTACTATACTCTGAAAGCAGCTTATTCCATTTAATGATCAAATATATTATTTGCATTTAAAAGATATATCTAAATCCCTTAGTTCTACACTAAACAAGTACCAGTACATTTTATGATTAATAAGCATTCTTATATTTTTAGTTAGAATGCATTTTTCAGAAGCATGAATTAAGGGGAGTAATCAAAAGATGAGAAAACTATCAATTTCATAAGATTAATGCCCCTTAAAAATTTAAGTTAGAAATATAATGAGGGAAAAAAAAGCTTCACTTTAATCTTAATCCCTGTAAAGCACAGGTTTTAGTCAAGATTTGAGATCATAAGAGTTTGAAATAACCACAAGCTTTTATTTATTTATTTTTCTCCTCACAATCTGTTCCCATGTTCACAAGATTTTAGAGACTATAATAATTTCTAACTGAAAAAAAAAACATGGAAACTAAGTACCATGTATCATCCTCTAAAAAGTAATTACCACTGAGCATGGTGGCTCACACCTGTAATCCCAGCACTCTAGGAGGCCAAGGCGGGTGTATCACTTGAGGTCAGGAGTTTGAGATCAGCCTGGCCAACATCGTGAAACCTGTCTCTATTAAAAATACAAAAATTAGCCAGGCGTGGTGGTGGGCACCTGTAATCCCAGCTACTTGGGAGGCTGAGGCAGGAGAATCGCTTGAACTCAGGAGGCAGAGGTTGCGATGAGCTGAGATCGCGCCACTGCACTCCAGCCGGGGTGACAGAGTGAGACTCCTTCTCAAAAAAAAAAAAAAAGAAAGTAATTATCATTTTCCTTTTAAGGATTATTGGTAGGAGTTACAACTAAACCTAAAAGAGCCACTAAATATCATGGAAAAAGAGAAACAATAAAGCTTAAAGTTTTTATAGCTTTGGAAAAAATTTTTGTGATTTTTTTTTTAAATCAAGACAAGGTCTCATTCTGTCATCCAGAATGAAATGCAGTGGCACAATCGCAGCTCACTGCAGCCTCAAACTCCTGGGCTGTGTAGGAAGGGGTCTTGTTATGTTGCCCACTCTGGTCTTGAACTCCTGGCCTTAAGTCATCTGCCTTGGCCCCATAAAGTGCTGAAATTACAGGTGTGAGCTACTGTGCCAAGCCAACTTTCAATTTTTGAAAAATTTTTTGTTAAAAATATCTTGAACATCCAAAAAGATTTGCTTATCCTGAAAAACCAACTTTTTCCTTCAAACAAAGATTCAACTTTTTTCTCAAAATATTCAGAGCAAGTTAGAGATTCATAATCAAACAATGTTTAAAGGCACTAGCATAATGTAAAAAATTGTTCATAGAAGCTTCACGATAACCTTGTTAGATAAAAAGGAAATGAGGATAAAAAGAGGAAAAGAAATAAAACTAGCAAAGTTTAAAACAGATATTTGATTATGTTTCCTGACTAGAAATTCTGTACTTTTCCCCTTACTAAACAGCTTCCTCCAACTTAACTGAATTGCATATTTCATAAAACAGCAAATAATTTTTCCATGGTGGCCAGCCTGAAAAACCAACTATCTAAAGCTTTCCCCTTCATCTTCATCCTCAGAGTAAGAAAACTGGGGGGGAGGGGGAGACTCTTCAATAATTTTTTCATATGAACTAGAAGATTAGAGAAAATACAATTTGTGGCCAGGCACAGTGGCTCATGCCTGTAATCCCAGCGCTTTGGGAGGCCAAAGCAGGCATATCACCTGAGGTCAGGAGTTTGCGACCAGCCTGGTCAACACGGCAAGACCCCGTCTCTATTAAAAATACAAAAATTAGCTGGGCATGGTGGCATGCATGCACCTGTAATCTCAGCTACTAGGGAGGCTGAGGCAGGAGAATCGCTTGAACCCAGAAGACGAAGGTTGCAGTGAGCCGAGATTACGCCGCTGCACTCCAGCCTGGGCAACAGAGTGAGACTCAGTCTCAAGAAAAAAGAAAATACAATTTGGGAAATAAAATGATACAGCCTCTCACACATTAAGGTCCAGATCGTGCCTAAATTTCTAGTGATTTGAGTTAGAAGACCTGAAAGATTCCCCTTTGTCTCTAATCCCGCAACACTCTACCCCAGATGGGGCGGGGAATCCCACGACACTGTACCAAAGAAAGGTAGCCATTTAAAAAATATGTTCAGCAAAACTGAAAAATAATTACATGGGACAAATCTCCCTATCCTGAACAACTAAACTGTTAGGCTGAGGGAGGGGAAAGCCAAAAAAGATATAGAACACAACCTGAAATCTATATAACACTAAATTTAAAACATGATTTGGTTTAAACCACTTCAGAATTAATTTTCTCCTTATAATCATCTCGTCTGAGACAAAGTAGCTACGAATAACAATTTTCCAGTATTTACAAACTGAATTCAACTGAGTCTTATTTTAACAATACAAATACAAAGAACTAGAACTGCCTTACACTTTAAATCACCTTTACACAAAAAATCCTGAACTTTGACTAATACAGTTTTTTAAATAGCATTTTAAATATCCTAACCTGAAATTATTTGGAAACTACTTTGTTGCATACCATAGCAAAATTGTCTAAAACAAGATTTGTCAATTTACCAATCCATTTACAATATTAGAGTTTTTAGTCACCTGGTACTCAGGACTCATTAACGTCTGTACTCAGACAACCTACAAGTGCCAAAAAGGAGAGCTTTTTATTTATTTATTTTTATTATCTGAGACAGGGTCTCACTCTGTTGCCCAAGCTGGAGTGCAGTCATGCAATCATAGTTCACTGTAACCTTGAACTCCTGGGGTCATGCAATTCTCCTTTATCAGTCTCCTAAGTAGCTAAGTCTACAGGCATGTGCCACCAGACTTGGACTAGTTTTTTTAAAGTTTTTGTAGAGACAGTTGGGGAGGGGGAGTTGGTCTTGCTATGTTGCCCAAACTGGTCTCAAACTCCTGGACTCAAGCAATCCTCCCACCTTGGCCTCCCAAAGTGCTGGGATTACCGGTGTCAGCCACTGTGCCCAGCTTAAGGAACTGTTTAGATGCCTGAGGTGTCAATGAGTCATCTGTGATGAAAGAAAAAAAGATACAGAGAAGGAATAATGAGAAACGAAATTATAAATAACTTATATTTCAAGAAAAATAACTTCCTGTTGCCTAGCAAAAAAATGAGAATTTCTCTTTAATTCCTTGGTTGAGAATTCAAGAGTCATCCTGAGGTAGACACTGCAACTTGAAGTTTCTATTCAACCTTAGTCAAATACAAAACTTAAGGCTATTGCTTTCTACTCTATTCTCAGCTGTTTTCACCGCTAAATTTTTTTTTTGCCCTCTTATTTTTATCAAATTTTATCCTTTGAGTTTCTGAGTTGAGGTTTCATTGTCATTTAAAGATTATCTGTCTTATATATAGCACATCCACATTTGGATTGCTAAAACAGTATTTTTCTCATAGGACACACCATCCAATTCTGTTACGAGATCCGTGATCTCTGAAATATCCAATTGATAGACAAGTTAGACAAACAACGGGCTACTAAAAAAGAAGTAGGAGGCTGGGCATGGTGGCTCACACCTGTAATCCCAGCACTTTGGGAGGCCACAGCGGGTGGGTCACCTGAGGTTGGGAGTTCAAGACCCGCCTGACCAACATGGAGAAACCCTGTCTCTACCAAAAATACAAAATTAGCCAGGCGTGGTGGTGCATGCCTGTAATCCCAGCTACTCGGGAGGCTGAGGCAGGAGAATCACTCGAACCCAGGAGGCGGAGGTTGCGGTGAGCCGAGATTGAGCCATTGCACTCCAGCCTGGGCAATAACAGTGAAACTCCATTTCAAAAAAAAAGAAGTAGGAAAAGGGGAGGGTCCAACACCAAGAAGGACCCTGCATGTAATGCCCTGGTCTTTCTTTGCTCCAAAACTAGACAGTGGTAAATATTCAAATCATTCTACATGGTCTTTTCTTCATAAACTTCCCTCTAATCTGGCATTTCAACATGGATGGGTTTTCTCTTCTAGGGAATATTATAGGTTCCAACCTAACATGATTTTTCCAAAAGAATCCACCTCTCATAGTCTACTTTTTCTGTTTCATTTCAGTCATACAATAAATGATTGCTAAATTTCACTTCTAAATATATTTGATATGGGAGATTCCAAAACACACTTTGTTTCTTTACTAGTTAGTAGTTGATGATTCTGGTAAGTAGCCTAGCAATTTGAAGAAGTACTTTCTAGTGAGAAAAATAACAGAACAAGACATATCTAAATTTGAGGGGAAATGCACTTTTAAATTTACACACAAGTAAATAAGTGTGATGAGAACACAATTACTCAGTAGCTATCATTCTGGCTGTAAGTTACCTTTATATTTTTAGGATTAGCAAGCATCTCTCTTTTGAAGCTTGGCACCCCAACAGCCCATTAATTTCACCAAATATAGGCAATCCTGATTACAGACCTTAAGTATTCTCAGGAGTTAGTTGGTTTTTATAATTAGAAAAGATATTAAGCTAATATGCTAGTCAGGTTATCTATCAGGAAATTATTACTTGGTGAAAGCACAAATCACGCAACCAGGTACAGTGGCTCACGCCTGGAATTCCAGTACTTTGGGAAGCTGGGGCAGGTGGATCACGAGGTCAGCAGTTGGAGACCAGCCTGGCCAACATGGTGAAACCGGTGTTTACTAAAAACACAAAAACGGGCCAGGTGTAGTGGTGTGCACCTGTAATTCCAGCTACTCAGGGGGCTGAGGCAGAAGAATCGCCTGAACCTGGGAGATAGAGGTTGCAGTAAGCCGGAATCGTGCCACTGCACTCCAGCGTGGGCAATAGAGTGAAACTGCGTCTCAAAAAAAAAAAAAAAAGAAAGCACTATAAATTGCCAAAGTGCCTAATTTATAACTAAAATAATTTATTCATAAAATCTATCTGCGCACAGCTAATATGCATTTTACCAGTAAACAAACGTACTGGTTAAGATTAACTTTAATAAACAGAGTCATATTCCTATTCTCTCATTTGTTCTCAAATAAATTGTCAGCTGTGGCAATAATCTAGTGTTATTCTTTCAAATAGAAAATGCTTTAGTAGTTGAGGATCATAAGAAATGAAATTAGGGTGGGCACAGTGGCTCACGCCTGTAATCCCAACACTTTAGGAGCCCGAGGTGGGCAGATCACTTGAGGTCAGGAGTTCAAGACCAGCCTGGCCAACATGGCAAAACCCCATCTCTACTAAAAATACAAGAATTAGCCCAGCATAGTGGCAGCGCCTATAATCCCAGCTACTCAGGAGGTGAGGCAGGAGAACTGATTGAACACAGCGGGGTGGAAGTTACACAGAGCAGAGATCACACCACTGCAGTACAGCCTGGGCAACAGAGTGAGACTCCATTTCAAAAAAAAGAAGTGAAATTGAAGAAAAATAGGCCGGGCATGGTGGCTCATGCCTGTAATCCTAGCACTTTGGGAGGCCGATGTGGGCGGATTACCTGAGGGTTGGGAGTTCAAGACCAACCTGGTCAACATGGTGAAACTCCGTCTCTACTAAAAAAATACAAAAAATTAGCCAGGTGGTAATTTCAGCTACTCAGGAGGCCGAGGCAGAAGAATCACTTGAACCCGGAGGCAGAGGTTGCAGTGAGCCGAGATCACGCCACTGCACTCTAGCCTGGGCTACAGAGCGAGACTGTGTCTCAAAAAAAAAAAAAAGAAAGAAAGAAAGAAAAATAAGCACTTTAATGTTCACATAAAACAAAAACTACACTACCTAACAGTACCTTTTAACCAGGCCTTTTGATGAATACAATCACACCTAGAGTTAATCTAGCAGTTATCTAGGGTACTTATGAACCCCTATCAATGTCTAATTAATAATACAAATATGAAGAGAATACCTTTATGAGACTTAGTAGGATTTACAGTTTCCATAGCTATAGAAGTATGTCTTATTTCACTAATACAGCTTTTCTTCTTCCTGGCTCACTGCCATAATTCTGTGACATTTATTAGAAAACTGCAATCCTATTGCTACTATTAAATACAAACATTTGCTTTCCAGAAATCAACAAAATCAATCAACCAAGCATATTAAAAGTCAAAAAAATTTCCAATCGAGGCCGGGCATGGTGGCTCACGCCTGTAATCTCAGCACTTTGGGAGGCTGAGGCAGGCAGATCATGTGAGGTCAGGAGTTCAAGACCAGCCTGGCCAACATGGCAAAATCTTGTCTCTACTAAAAATACAAAAATTAGCCAGGCGTGGTGGTGGACACCTGTAATCCCAGCTACTCGGGAGGCTGAGGCAGGAGAACTGCTTGAACCTGGGAGGTGGAGGTTACAGTGAACCAAGATCACACCACTGCATTCCAGCCTGGGCAACAGAGTGAGACTCCGTCTAAAAAAAAAAAAAATCCAGTCTAAACAAGATTAATATGTCTATGCCTCATGAATTTTTCACAAAGTCATCTGTAGTCTAGTCTGGCTTATCAAAATCTAGTCTTTGATGATCAAAGATGTAATATAGTCAGCGGTATTTAGGTCATCTCATTTACATCTAAAGCTAAAGATTCTAGGTCCCACATAGAAAGTAACAGAAACTCACACTCTCTGAAAACAGAAGGAAGAAAACCACAAATGACAGACAACTAAAACACTATATTCTTTTAAATGCAAAAATGAAAATATTCTCCTTTCCACATACCACCACACAATTACGTCTCACTAACTTTACAAAAAAAAAGTAGTGCATCTTACTCTTAAAAATTTCTAGTTTTTTGAACGCCTTTTTTAATTGCAGTAAATTATACATAAAATTTACCATTTTAACTATTTTTAAGTGCACAATTCAGTGGCAATAAATCTATGCATGACACTGTGCAACTATTACCATTATTCATTTCCAGAACTTTTTCATTACTCCAAACAAACTCTGTACCCATTTAACTATAGCTTCCTATTCCTCCCCTACCCTCAGCTCCTGGTAATCAATATTCTACTTTCTTTCTCTGCCTATTCTAGGTAGTTCATGTATCTAGTTCCCTGATGTAAATGGAATCATATAATATTTGTCCTTTTCTGTCTGGCTTATTTCACTTTGCATGTGTTTTCAAGGGTCATTCACACTGTGGCATGTAACAGAATTTCATTCTCTTTTAAGGGTGAATAACATTCCCTTGTACTTATATACCACACTTTGGAATTTATCCATTCATCTGTTGATAGACACCTGGGTTGTTTCCATCTTTTGGCTATTGTAAACAATGCTGCTAGGAACATTAGTGCACAAGTATCTTTTTTAGAGTCCCTGCTTTCAGTTCTTTGCGGTGTATACCTATGAGTGGAATTGCTGGATCATATAATTCTACGTTTAACTTTTTTGGGGGAACCACCTGTTTTTCACAACAGCTGCACCATTTTACAGTCCCACCAGCAATGCGTGAAGAAAGCTACTTTTATGAGACAGCCCCACACAATTAAAAAAAAAAAAAAAATTGGGCTGGGCGCGATGGCTCACGCCAGTAATCCCAGCACTTTGGGAGGCCGAAGGCAGGTGGATCACGAGGTCAGGGGATCAAGACCATCCTGGCCAACATAGTGAAACCCCATCTCTACTAAAAATACAAACAAAAAAAAAAATTAGCTGGGCGTGGTGGCATCTGCCTGTAGTCCCAGTTACTCGGGAGGCTGACGCAGGAGAATCGCTTGAACCCGGGAGGCAGAAGTTGCAATGAACTGAGATCACGCCACTGTACTCCAGCCTGGCAACAGAGCGAGACTCCATCTCAAAAAATAAAAAATAAAGGAAAACATAAATTCTATTCTGTTTTGACAACACTTGCCATCTTTTTAAACTCTTCCAGTACATTTATGTGTGTGAATATATATATGTGCATATATATATATATTTTATGGAAATATAATTCACATATCATACAATTTACCTACTTAAAGCACACAATTCAATGGCTTTCAGCAGAGTCACAGTTGTGCATCCATCACCAAAATAAATTTTATTTTTGAGACAGGGTCTTACTCTGTCACCCAGGCTAGAGTGCAGTGGTACAATCATAGCTCACTCAGCCCAGACATCCTGGCCTCAGGGGATCCTCCCGCCTGAGCCTCCTGAGTAGTTGGGACTACAGGCATATGCCACCATGCCCAGCTAATTTTTTTATTTTTTGTAGAGATGGGGTCTCACTATATTGCCCAGACTGGTCTCAAACTCCTGAGCTCAAACAATTATCCTGCGTTGGCCTCCCAAAGTGCTGGGATTACAGGCATGGGCCAAAACATGCCTGATCAATTTTTGTATTTTTAGTAGAGACGATTTTGCCGTGTTGGCCAGGCTGGTCTCCAGCTCCTGGCCTCCCATGATCTGTCCACCTCAGCCTCCCAAAGAGCTGGGATTACAGGTGTGAGCCATCCCGCCCGGCCTATTTCAAATTCTATAATCACCTCATGTTAACTTGTTACATTCTGTTCTGTGGGGCACAGGCTTTTGAAGACGATTTTTAATTAAGTCCCACCTGTAAAAATAATCCTCCCAAACATAGGGAAGGGGGAGAAAGTCCTGCTGGGAAAAATTATGTTTTCTCATGTAGGATAAAGACACTAGGTGTTTT
Source organism: Macaca nemestrina (assembly GCF_043159975.1). Classification (NCBI taxonomy): domain Eukaryota; kingdom Metazoa; phylum Chordata; class Mammalia; order Primates; family Cercopithecidae; genus Macaca; species Macaca nemestrina. The sequence goes on along the minus strand of NC_092142.1, from coordinate 68,709,797 downwards.
CTATGTCATAAGACTAAGGTCATATTTCTAGCTTTTGCAATTATTCATGACAGTCCTATTATCTCTTAATTTAACCATTCTAGAGTCTGTTATTTCAATCTGTAACATATCAGAGATATAAAGTTCCCTGGCCGGGCGCGGTGGCTCAAGCCTGTAATCCCAGCACTTTGGGAGGCCGAGACGGGTGGATCACGAGGTCAGGAGATCCAGACCATCCTGGCTAACACGGTGAAACCCTGTCTCTACTAAAAAAAATACAAAAAACTAGCCGGGTGAGTTGGCGGGCGCCTGTAGTCCTAGTTACTCGGGAGGCTGAGGCAGGAGAATGGCCTAAACCCGGGAGGCGGAGCTTGCAGTGAGCTGAGATCCGGCTACTGCACTCCAGCCCGGGCGACAGAGAGAGACTCCGTCTCAAAAAAAAAATAAAATAAAAAAATAAAATAAAGTTCCCTATGAGAACTTTAGCTCACTATATTACACAGTTACACATTTTGCCCTAAAGCTGCGTCTTTCAAGCTCCAAGAGAACTTTCTGATTCAAGTATTCTGGATTTAGAGAACAAATCCACCTCGATTTTCAAGTGTCGGGTGTGGTGGCTCACATCTGTAATCCCAGCACTTTGGGAGGCCGAGGCAGGCGGATTACTTGAGGTCAGGAATTCGATTCCAGCCTGGCCAACATGGTGAAACGCTGTCTCTACTAAAAATTCAAAAAAGTAGCCAGGTGTGGTGCCATGCGCCTATAGTCCCAGCTGCTCAGGAGGCTGAGGCAGGAGAATCATTTGAACCTGGGAGGCGGAGGCTGCAGTGAGCCGAGATGGCACCACTGCGCCCCACTCACTCCACTGCACTCCAGATGACAGAGTGACACTGTCAAAAAAAAAAAAAGAGAAACACAGAACAAATACACAATTTTCATCTTATTTATCTAAATTCTTGTCTTTACAGATTAAATAGTTCCAATCCTTTTTTTTTTTTTTTTTTTTTTTTTGAGACAGTCTTGCTGTGTCTCCCAGGCTAGAGTACAGTGGCACGATCTCGGTTGGCTGCAACCTCCCCCTCCAGAGTTCAAGCGATTCTCCTGCCTCAACCTCCCGAATAGCTGGGATTACAGGCATGCACCACCACACCCAGCTAATTTTTTTGTATTTTTAGTAGAGATGGTTTCATCGTGTTGGTCTTATGCTGCTGACCTCAAGTGATCCACCCACCTCAGCCTCCCAAAGTGCTAGGATTACAGGTGTTAGCCACCACCCCGGCCCCAAGTCTTTAAAGGCCTAGTTCCCCATTTGTAGTTATTTTAATGCAATTATTATTATTCCAACTGAAACCTGCTACATGGTTGCATATAACTAGAGCACAGTCCTCAAACTTCCAAAACCCTTCCTTCCTTCTTTTCTGGATGTAGGATTCATTCATTTACTCATTCATTCAACAAATATCAAGAACTTTTTAAATACAAAGCACTTGTGCCAGGTGTTACAAAAATGCAACGTATAGTCAATGCCCTTAAGAAGCTTACCATCCAGTATAAATATCTAAGTAAAATTCACTAGACGTTCTTTATGGTTTACTGCACCTTTACTTCTATGACTGATTCTAATATTTTACAGATTTTATCATATGCTAGGTTTCTTTCCCTTAACACATGCATAATCTTGTGTTTAAATACAAAAGCTCAGCTAGGCCTGGAGGCTCATGCCTGTATTCCCAGCACTTTGGAAGAATTAGATGAGAGGATCACTTGAGGCCAAGAGTTCAAGATCAGCCTGGGCAACAGAACAAGAACCCGTCCCTACAATGTTTTTTTTTCTTTTTAAATTAGCTGGGTATGGTGTTATGCACCTGTAAACACTGAGTAGTCCCAGCTACTCAGGAGGCTGAGGCAGGAGGATTGCTTTAGCCCATGAGTTCAAGACTGCAGTGATTCATGCTCATGCCACCACACTCCCAGCAGCCAGGATGACAGAATGAGACCCCATCCCTTAAAAAAAGAAAATCATAAATACAAAGGCTTTCCTACATTTTGACAAACCTTTCTTCAAATCATTTCCATAATTTTATTAACACTTAAAAAACAGTGATTAAAAACAAATAGAATACTTACAAATAAATTTTTTAAAGAATTGTTGAAATAAAGATCTAAAAAAAAATAAAAAGACATCCCATGTTCATGGACAAAAATATTTAATATTAAGACGGTAATACTCCTCAGATTAGCCTACAGATTCAACATAATTCTTATTAAAATCACAGCTGACTTCTTTGCAGAAATTGAGAAGTTGTTCCTAAAATTTATATAAAAATTCAAGGGACATTAAATAGCCAAAACAATTCTATAAAAGAAAAAAAGTTGGAAGGTTCACACTTCCTAATTTCAAAACTTCTACAAAGCTACAGTAATTAAGACAATATGGTATTGACACAGGATAGACATATAGCAAAATGGAATAGAACTGAGAGTCCAGAAGAAAAAAACAAAAACAACCCATACAACTATGCCCAATTAATTTTTGACAAGAGTGCCAAGACCATTCAATGGGGAAACAAGTCTTTTCAACAAATAGTGCTCAGGCAACTAGATATGCACATGCAAAAACAATGAAGCTGTTAGGCTGTTACCTCACACAATATACAAAATTAACTCAAAATGGATCAAAGACCTAAATGTAAGAGTGAAGATTATAAAGTTCTTAGAAAAAAACATAAGTATACCTCTGTGACCCTGGGCTACACAATAGTTGTTAAAATATGACACCAAAGCATGAGCAACAAAGAAAAATAAATTGGCTTCTATCAAAATTAAAATATTTGTGCATCAAGTAACACTACCAAGAATGTGAAGCCAACACACAGAGTGGGAGAAAATTTTTGCAAATCAAATATCTGATAAAAGACTTATATCCAGGATATATAAAGAACTCTTACAATTCAAGAATAAGATGACAAATAACCCAATTTTATTTTATTTATTTACTTATTTATTTGAGACAGAGTCTCGCTCTGTCACTCAGGCTGTAGTACAGGTGCATGATCTCAGCTCACTGCAACCTCCCCCTCCTGAGTTCAAACAATTCTCCTGCCTCAGCCTCCTGAGCAGCTGGGATTACAGGCATGCACCACCACACCAGCTAATTTTTATATTTTTAGTAGAGATGGGGGTTTCACCATGTTGCCCAGCCTGGTCTCGAACTCCTGACCTCAAATGATCGGCCCTCCTCAGCTTCGCAAAGTGCTGGGACTACAGGCATGAGCCACTGCGCCCGCCCGGCCTAATAACCCAATTTTAAAGTGAGAAAAATTATTAACAATGTATTACATTCTTGAAAATCACTAAGAAAACAGATTTTAAGTGTTCTCACCAAAAAAAGTTAATGCATATATTAATAAGCTCAAATTAGCCAATGTATACATATTTCAAAACATGTTGTACATGATATATAATCTTTATTTAATTTTTTTATCATAAAAAGTTCACAAAGCCTTGAATAGGCATTTCTCCAAAGATATATTAATACTACTGTCTAGTAATCACATGAAAGGATGCTCAATATCATTAGTCATCAGAGAAATTAACTCAAAATCACAAGAAATACCAATTCATACCCACTAGGATGGCTTTATTAAAAAGACAGACAGAGGCCAGGCGCGGGGGCTCACGCCTGTAATCCCAGCACTTTGGGAGGCCAAGGCGGGTGGATCACAAGGTCAGGAGATCGAGACCATCCTGGCTAGCATGGTGAAACCCTGTCTCTACTAAAAATACAAAAAATTAGCCAGGTGTGGTGGCAGACGCCTGTAGTCCCAGCTGCTCAGGAGGTTGAGGCAAGAGAACAGCGTGAACCCAGGAGGTGGAGGTTGCAGTGAGCTGAGATCGTGCCACTGCACTCCAGCCTGGGTGACAGAAATAGACTCTGACTCAAAAAAAAAAAAAAAAAAAAAAAAAGACAGATAGGTACTGACAAAAAATGTGAAAAAATCAGAACCCTCATACACTGCTGGTAAAAATGAAAAAATGGTACAGCCATCATGGAAAGCAGTTTGGCAGTTTCTTAAAAAGTTAAATATAGTTACCATACGACCCAGTAATTCCACTCCTATGTATAGACAGACCCAAGAGAAATGAAAACATCTATCTATACAAAAACTTGTACATGAATGTTCACAGCAGCATTGTTCATGACAGTCAAAATGTGGAAATGACACAAATATTTATCAACTAATGAATGGATAAACAAAATGTGGTATAGCCATAAAATGGAATACTATTCTGCAATAAAAAGGAATGAATTACTGATGCATACTATAACATGGATGAACTTGAAAATATTATCCTAAGTCAAACAAGCCAGTCACTAAAGACCACATATTGTAGGATTCCTTTTACATGAAATGTCTAGAATCAGGCAAATCCATAGAGACAGAAAGTTAACAAATGGTTGCCAGGACCTGAGGGAAGGGGCAAATAGAGAACGACTACTTAATGGTAGGGGCCTTCTTTGGAGAGATGATAAAAATGTTCTAGAATGTGTAATGATGATGGTTGCACCACATTTGAATATATAAAAACCACTGAATCGCACACTTTAAAATGGTTAAAATGATTAACTTTAGTGGGGCGCGGTAGCTCATGCCTATAATCCAAGCACTTTGGGAGGCTGAGGCAGGCAGATCACTTGAGGCCGGGAGTTCAAGACCACCCTAGCCAACATAACAAAACCCCACCTCTACTAAAAATACAAAAAATTAGCCTGGTGTGGTGGCACACTCCTGTAGTCCCAGCCACTCAGGTGGCGAGGCACGAGAATCACTTGAACCCGGGAGGCGGAGGTTGCAGTGAGCCAAGATCGCACCACTACATTCCAGCCTGGGCGACAGAGTGAGGCCCTGTCTCAAAAACAAAACAAACAAACAAAATGAACTTTGTTAACTGAATTTTTTCTCAATTTTTTAAAGAAATGTAATCAGGGCCGGGAGCGGTGGCTCACGCCTGTAATCCCAGCACTTTGGGAGGCCGAGGCGGGCGGATCACAAGGTCAGGAGATTGAGATCACGGTGAAACCCCGTCTCTACTAAAAATACAAAAAATTAGCCGGGCGCGGTAGTGGGCGCCTGTAGTCCCAGCTACTCAGGAGGCTGAGGCAGGAGAATGGCACGAACCCGGGAGGCGAAGCTCGCAGTGAGCCGAGATCGCGCCACTGTACTCCAGCCTGGGGGACACAGTGAGACTCCGTCTCAAAAAGAAAAAAAGAAACGTAATCAGGACCCAGGTTTTAAGAATTTGGATTTCAGACGGGCGCGGCAGCTCATGCCTGTAATCCCAGCTCTTTGGGAGGCCGAGGCAGGCGGATCACGAGGTCAGGAAATCGAGACCATCCTGGTCAACACGGTGAAACCCCTTCTCTACTAAAAAAAATACAAAAAATTAGCCGGGCGTGGTGGCGGGCGCCTGTAATCGCAGCTACATGGGAGGGAGAGGCAGAGTTCATGTGAGCCAAGATCACACCACTGCACTCCAGCCTGGGCAACAAGAGCAAGACTCTGTCTCAAAAAAAAAAAAAAAGAATTTGGATTTCATCCTAAAGCCCATGGATACTAGTAAAGGATTATTTAGGCAAGTGATAAGTTTGGATTTGTATTTTAGGGAGATAAACCCTGCACAATATAGTGCTATAAATGCCTAAACTTTTTTTTTTTTTAAAGTTTTTTAAGTTTCGCTCTTGTCACCCAGGCTGGAGTGCAGTGGCAAGATCTTGGCTTACCCCAACCTCCATCTCCTGGGTTCAAGCATTTCTCCTGCCTCAGCCTCCTGAGTAGCTGGGACTACAGGCACACACCACCACGCCCAGCTAATGTTTTTGTATTTTTTAGTAGAGACGCAGTTTCACCGTATTGCCCAGGCTGGTCTTGAACTCCTGATCTCAGGTGATCCACCCACCATGGCCTCCCAAAGTGCTGGGATTACAGGCAGGAGCCACCTCGCCCAGCCCTAAACTTTTAATATGTAATAAATATTATGTATTTAATTACATTACATATTAAAATACATATTCCATTAAAATACATATTACACTAATATGTAATCTAATGTAAATGTAGCAACACTTGAGTTGTTCTGAAGCTTATGCTAATAAAATCCTGGTTTCTTGCTACATTCTGAGTATGTTTGCCAAGTAATTTTCCTCTGGATACATACTTTTATTTTGCTTATTTAACAAGAACTCATATAGTACTTACTATGTGTCAAGCACCATTCCAAATGCTTTAGAAATACTAACCCATCTAACCCTCCTTACAGTTCTATAAGTCTACTATCCCTATTTTACAAGAACAAACAGTCACAGAAAGGTTAAGTAACTTACCTAAAAATCACACAGCCAGTTAGTAATGCATGTTTTTGAACTGGGTTTTTATTTACAACCCTGATAAATATGTGGGACTTTTGATCTGCCTATTATCATCTTTACCATTTTTAATTTCTAAAAATAGCACTTCTGTGCGTCTGTTCTCAATTTAGTATGCACTATTATTTTTCTGCGCAGAATCTACAGTGTTAATTCCATCCATCCTTGTGAAGTTTGGTTAAAAAATACTTTCAAGGAAGTGTCTTTTTAGTTTTTATTTACCATAGTTTACACTGTAAGCATGTTATTTGTATTTACTGTAATATAGTGGTAATTTAGTTAACTTAATGACATTCTGTATTTCAACTACTTAATTACTTAATTCTTTTTTAAAAAGCAATAATTAGTTTTTTAAAGACTTAAGTAGTCATTTTATCCAAAGCATCTATAATTCAAATATTACATATAAATTCTCATCCCGTACTCAATATTAAAGGCAAAAATTAAGAAAATGAAAGGTTCTTTAAAAATAATTATAAAATTACATCTGTGTTTATTTTCCCATCTATTCACCCTATGTTAGCCCAATATTCTAGAGAATATAATTTAATAATAGACACAAAAAAGAATACAGAAAAATGTCTTGGAGTTCACAATATAATTTTATTAAAACTTATGGCCAGGTACAGTGGCTTGTGCCTGTAATCCAAGTACTTTGGGAGGCTGAGGCAGGCAGATCATGAGGTCAGGAGTTCGAGACCAGTCCGGCCAATATGGTGAAACCTTGTCTCTGCTAAAAATATAAAAAGTTAGCCAGGTGTGGTGGCGGAGGCCTGTAGTCCTAGCTACTTGGGAGGCTGAAGCAGGAGAATCACTTGAGCCTGGGAGGCGGAGGTTGCAGGGAGCTGAGATCATGCCACTCCACTCAAGCCTGGGCAACAGAGTGAGACTCCGTCTCAAAAAAAAAAAAAAAAAAAAACTTATTCAGATTAAACTTTTATAGTGTTTCTAACGTTCTTACAAATGTCAATTAACAAGGTGTTTAGAAGTTGAATATTGACATTTGGGAACATTAATTTATCATTCATTCCATTTTACCATATTTTTTTCAAGTAAAATCTTTGTTTCAGTGTTTCAGAATGACAATCCAACAAGTTGCTACTTATTGGAGAAAAGAAAAACATTAACAAATTCACAACTCCATTGTAAAGGATAGCTATTTGTTGGTTTAAGTCTATGTTTGGCTTATGGTCACTGCCATAGGACACACTTAAACATGTGTTTTATTGACTTAGATGACAGTAATGAAAACTTTAATTCAAACAAATAATTTGAGTTATGTAATCAGTCTTCTACCAACAAATATTTAAGTCTTCTATTGCATTGCTAATAAAAGCATGTTAATGCCTAATGTCTCAAACTAGCTATACAGAATACAGTATATGTATGATTATGGGCACATCTGAATTTTACTCAAAATTAGTGTTTATGATACATAGTTAAACACAAGATAGTACTCACTTGTAAGGGACCAAAAACTCACATTCTGCTTTCACCTTTATGCTTAACTGTAGAAACTATATATCAGAGTACAGTTGTCCCTTGGTATCTGTTGGAGATGGGTTGCAGGACTTCCCACAAAATTTTCGGATGCTCAAGTCCCTAATATAAAATGGTTTTGTATTTGCATATAACCTATGCACATCCTCCTATATACTTTAAAACATCTCTAGATTACTTCTACCTAATACAACATAGGTGCTACATAAATAAATAGCTGTTATACTGCATCATTTAGGGAATAAGAACAAGAAAAAGAAGTCTGTACGTGTTCAGTACAGGTAAAAAAAAAAAATTTTTTTTTTTTGAGACAGGGTCTCACTGTCACCCAGGCTGCAGGGCAGTGGCACGATCTCTGCTCACTGCATCCTCTACCTCCTTGGTTCAAGTGATCCTCCCACCTCCGCTTCCCAAAATAGCAAAATATCACTATTCATATAGCTTACATTAATACTATTTCTTCTGTTGCCCAGGCTGGAGTGCAGTGGCAGAATATATATAACCCATATCCTTTATAGAAGTATCGAAGTGCACCCATTTTAAATGTTCCATGACTTTTTTAAAAAGTATGTATGTTTGTGTAATCACCATGGTCAAGATAGAGAACATTTCAATCATTTGGTAAAGCTACCTTTTGGTCCGCTGTAGTTAATTCTGCCCACTCCAGCCCCAGGCAACTACTGATCTGCTTTTTCTTACCATAGATTAGGTTTGTCTTTTAAAGAATCTCACATAAATGGATCTAAACAGTGTGTACTCTTTACCTTTTTGTTGTCGTTCAACGACCACAACCTTCTAAAAGGGAACACGGTATTTTAAAAACTGGGTATAAAGGTAAAAAACTGTTTGTTCCTTTATAGATTCCTGTATTATTCTGTAATATAGCCAAGCATATATTTTTCATATATATACGCAAGTATAGGCCACTTAGCCATAATAGTGTTGTTTATTCATTCACTCAAGATGAATTTACACATAGGTTCTGGCCCATGTTGCTTACAGCTTATTAGAAGAGACTAAACTACAGGGGGAGGGTTAACTTCTAAACTACAATTTACAATAGCAAACCTCCTTTATAGAGGCTTGTTTTTCAGAAGAAGGGAAATAAAGGATACAAGATGCGATAGCAGAACAACAAAATGTATAGACTATCATGAGAAAATGGACACATGGGGTGAAAGGGGCAGATTAAAAAAGACAAAGCGGAAAGAACCAAAGTAAATTAATAAGGGCTCTATGCAAAATACCACTATTCATATAGCTCACATTAGTACTATTTCTTCTGTTGCTCATCTCTTCTTGAATTTACTTTGTCTCTGAAACATACTAGCAGAAATAGGGAACAATGGCATCCATGCTTCCATAAAACTCCTGCCAAAGAAATCAAGAGCCCCATGGCACCTTCATTTCTAAAGTAATTCTCCTTAGGTGGTGGCTTCTGCTTAGCCTTCTCCTACTTTTCACTTCTGAGTCCCATCATCAGCCAGGACAGAGGTGTTTCTCGACCTCCTGGGCTCATGTGATCCTCTCACCTCAGTCTGCCTCCCAAGTAGCTGGGACAACAGGTGCATATCACCATCCTCGGCTAATTGTTGTAGAGAGGGGGTTTCGCTACGTTGCCTAGGCTGATCTTGAACTCCTGAGTTCAAGTGATGCCTCCCCTCAGCCTTCCAAAGTGCTAGGATTACAGGCGGGAGCCACTGAGCTAGGCCAACATAGGTGTTTTGATCAGCCATCTGCTTCATCTAAATGTTAAAGACACTCACCAAAGTCAGGCAATGATTTGCTAATTTGGAGTGTCAAAATCTTCCCCAAAAGGGTCATAATCATATTCTTTATGGATTTTTGTATGTGGCTTATAAAATTTGTCTCATTACTTTATGGAAGCTGCTTAGCTAAAGAATCCTACACAAGGCATTCTTTTTATACCATCTGAACAATGGTGTAATCTTATTAAGGCCCAAAGTATAAACGCCAATTTCAAATGTTCTTTTTTTTTTTTTTTTTTTTTTGAGATGGAGTCTCACTCTGTCACCCAGGCTGGAGTGCAGTGGTGCGATCTCGGCTCACTGCAAGCTCCACCTGCCAGGTTCACGCCATTCTCCTACCTCAGCCTCTCAAGTAGCTGGGACTACAGGCGCCCGCCACCATGCACGGCTAATTTTTTTGTATTTTTTTAGTAGAGAAGGGGTTTCACCGTGTTGGCCAGGATGGTCTCGATCTCCTGACCTCGTGATCCGCCAGCCTCGGCCTCCCAAAGTGCTGGGATTACAGGCGTGAGCCACCGCGCCTGGCCTCAAATGTTCTTACTGACTGTAAGACAGTCAATATAATCTCGCAACTCTGGGGTAAAACTGGTGAAGTTCAAATTCCAGCCTCATCCACAAGATACGTGCTCTTGGGAAAATTAGTGGATCCCTCCATACCTCAGTTTGCTCATTTATGAAATAGGGATACTGGTACTACATTGCAGGATTTTTCTAAGAATTAAATGTGAAAAATATATGTAAAATGCTGTTAAACATAAACTGCTTGACATATAAATTGCTCAAAAAAGGTTTTCAATTATTACTAACACTGAATTTATTCTTTTGACTAGCATGTCCTACAAAGATTGCTTCAAGTAGGCTTTTTAAATTAAAACTAAATTTTTTTCTTCTCTTGCTTTATTTATTTATTTTATTATTATTATTTTTAAGAAAGGGTCTTGCTCTGTTGCCCAGGCTGGAGTGCAGTGGCAAGATCCCATGATCCTGCAGGCTCACTGCAGCCTTGACCTCTTGGGCTCAGATGATCCTCCCACCTCAGCCTCCTGTAAAACTAATTTTATAAAGATAAGCATAATCAGCCTGGCGTAGTGGCTCACACCTGTAATCCCAGCACTTTGGGAGGCTGAGGCAGGCGGATCACAAGGTCAGGAATTCAAGACCAGCCTGACCAATATGGTGAAACTCCATCTCTACTAAAAACACAAAAATTAGCTGGGCATGGTGGCACGTGCTTGTAGTCCAGTTACTCAGGAGGCTGAGGCAGGAGAATTGCTTGAACCCGCAAGGCGGAGGTTGCAGTGAGTCGAGATCGCACCACTATACTCTAGCCTAAGCGACAGAGAGACACCGTCTCAAAATAAATAAATAAATAAGTATAATCAACAACTTAGCTCACTATTAGAAACTTTTCTGTTCTTCTCTCATCTTCAAAACTAAATACCAAATTCAGTAAAAGACTAATCATAATGTTTCCTGGATGAAAAAGTGATAAACATTCATGGGTGGGAAGCAATAATGATGATCACATATATACCACACAAATATTAAAAATAAAAGAGAATGGGCCAGGCACAGTGGCTCATGCCTGTAATCCCAGCACTTTGGGAGGCTGAGGCAGGCAGATCACCCAAGATCAGGAGTTCGAGACCATCCTGGCCAACAGAGTTAAACCCCATCTCTACTAAAACAATACAAAAAATTAGCTGGGCATGGTGGTGCGCGCCTGTAATCCCAGCTACTTGGGAGGCTCTGGTGGGAGAATTGCTTGAACCCGGAAGGCAGAGGTTGCAGTAAGCCAAGATTGTGCCACTGCACTCCAGCCTGGGCGACAGAGCATGACTCCGTTTCAAAACCCCCTCCAAAAAAAGAGAGAAGTATATATTTTTCGAAAGCTATTAAGAACAAATAAAAGTAACTGAACTCTCATGTAACAAATGTTCAGTTCAAATCATTAAATATATATATACTTTATTATATCAAGTTTATTTATATCTGAAAGCTAGATCCATTATCTGTAGTTAACTCATAAGGGAAATCTCTACCTTTTCACTCAAGTACATAATTATCACTGGTCTTATACTCTGTTAATTTATTTAACCTTGACTTTTATTAACACAAAAGCAAACAAGACACAGGAACCTTTTTTGTGTAACTTGAAATAAAATATTAGCCACAGCAAGAAAAGACAATAATATAAATTAATAAGCAATATTTCTATTGAAAAATGTCTTACCTCTCTAAAGTTAACAGGTCTATATTCTATGCCACTGAATAATCAAGCCTAACTGATCTCTCTGATTAATCTGATCTTTGTTTTTTTCTAGTTACTCTTAATATAAAATATAATCTAAGGAGTCAACTTTTTCATATAAAAGTGGCTGTTTTGGCCAGGTGCATTGGCTCACGCCTGTAATCCCAGCACTTTGCGGGGCAGAGGCAGGTGGATCACCTGAGGTTGGGAGTTTGAGACCAGCCTGACCAACATGGAGAAATCCCATCTCTAATAAAAATACAAAATTAGCTGGGTGTGGTGGCGCACGCTTGTAATCCCAGCTACTTGGGAGGCTGAGGCAAGAGAATTGCTTGAACCCACAGGCAGAGGTTGCGGTGAGCTGAGATTGCGCCATGGCACTCCAGCCTAGGCAACAAGAGCGAAACTCTATCTCAAAAAAAAAAAACAAAACAAAAAAAAACGGCTGTTTTTTATACATAATACTAATCACACTAGGAAATGTTTTTCTAAACTACCACTTTGAAATTTTAGGGGACTCCTGGAATAATTAGAGTCAAGAGTAAATTAAAAGCAGGTCAAGAACCACCTGATTAGAATATGAATTTATGGCAGGGTGCAGTGGCTCACGCCTGTAATCCCAGCACTTTGGGAGGCCGAGGCGGGCAGATCACGAGGTCAGGAGATCGAGACCATCCTGGCTAACATGGTGAAACCCCATCACTACTAAAATACAAAAAATTAGCCAGGTGTGGTGGCAGGCGCCTGTAGTCCCAGCTACTCGGGAGGCTGAGGCAGGAGAATGGCATGAACCCAGGAGGCAGAGCTTGCAGTGAGCCAAGACCACATCACTGCACTCCAGTCTGGGCAACAGAGCGAGACTCCGCCTCAGAAAAAAAAAAAAAAAGATATGAATTTATATCCTTCTATTTTAAATAAGCAATAGAATTCTAGTATTGAGTGAAAATAATGAAAGCAGAGTTCAGGAGGGGACACAAAAACAGATGGTAAGCAATCAGAGAGATGGATCTAAAGACAAGAAGCTGGGATGAACTAGGTATGAGTTTTGACATGTTTGAACTTCATTACTTCCATAATACTTTTAGTTTACTAGACATAGATCCATAGAGATTATTAGATACTAAACAAGAAAAGAATTCAATAGATTATTTTTCATGTTCAATGTTTTCAAAAAATCCTTTCCAAAAAGGTATCTTCGTACATAAAATATTACAGGCATTTATGATCTAACTATGATATAACAAGGGCCCTAGGAAGATATATAAATCAGAAATATTCTATAAAGTCAATAAAACATTGCTACTGTGTTTAGGATTTGCCATTTTTGCACTATAAAGTATAATTCTGGATGGTACCATATCAAATAGATTAGCAGTAGTAAACAAAAAATCATTATTTATTTTCTCCTCATTGTCATATTTCACATTTTCTTTTAAAAATCTTCTGGTCTTAAATGTTTAATTTAAACAAAGATTGTGGCCAGATGCAGTGGCACATGCCTGTAATCCTAGCACTTTGGAAGGCTGTGGAGGGTGGATCATGAGGTCAAGGGATCAACACCATCCTGGCCAACATGGTGAAACCCTGTCTCTACTAAAAATACAAAAATTAGCTGGGCATGGTGTCACGCCTCTGTAGTCCCAGCTACTCAGGAGGCTGAGGCAGGAGAATAACTTAAACTCAGGAGTTCATGGAGGAGGTTGCAGTGAGCCGAGATCCCGCCACTGCACTCCAGCCTGGCAACAAAGTAAGACTGATAAATAAGTAACAAAGATTGTATCAGATCAGCATTTAGGTCTTATTTAACCATTTCTTTCATTTGATACATCATATAATCTCTTAACGCATGCTTTTAAAATCATTAAAATTGTTAAATCTATTGTTTATATTTATCTATTTTTCCAATTTGCTTATATTCTTATTTTTCCTGTTTTATCTATGATTTTTCTATAATCTTATATTTCTCTATTTCTAGAATGATTCATTCAGTTTCATTTCTATCTTAGTTTTTCATTTGTCAAAATGAATAGTTTTCATTATAGAATGTATAACAAATGGCGCCTTTTCTCTGCAGCTGAATTTTTTTCCCAGGCACTTCAAAAAGGAACCCTAGCCTTCGAATTTGAACTTACTAATGGCAAACCATTTTATTTTAAAATATATATATAAACCATGTTCTTTAAAAAAGGAAAATACAAAATAGAATTGAAAAATAAAAATCTGTGGTGTATACGTTTGTTCAGGATTTTTGTAATACAAGTTACTTTGAATATAATTGTAACAGCATAATTTTTATTTACTTATTTTATTAAGAGTGTCACATGTTAATTATGAGGTTATCAGAAACATCATTTAATGGCCGTGTATTATAACATTAATTAATTAGCCAGGACCCTTATCCCATTGTCAGGCAATTATCACATTAAATTTAAAAAGTGGTTGCAAGAAAGACTAGCACTGTTTTGATAGGAAGGTTAAATGCAAACTCAGTCCAACAGTAGACATTTTGAATCTACTTCTAAAGTTTAATAACACCCAAGTGCAGGCCGGATGCGGTGGCTCACGCCTGTAATCCCAGCACTCTGGGAGGCCAAGGCGGGTGGATCACGAGGTCGAGAGATCGAGACCATCCTGGCTAATACAGTGAAACCCCGTCTCTACTAAAAAATACAAAAAAAATTAGCCTGGTGTGGTGGCAGTTGCCTGTAGTCCCTGCTACTCGGGAGGCCGAGACAGGAGAATGGTGTGAACCCAGGAGACAGAGCTTGCAGTGAGCCGAGATCATGCCACTGCACTCCAGCCTGGGCAACAGAGCGAAGACTCCGTCTCAAAAATAATAATAATAATAATAATAATAATAATAATAATACCCAAATGCAGGTTTTCCAACCTGTTTCCCCCCAAAAAAAATTAAATTTGGAAAAGATACATTCTATAAAAAAAAAAAAATTATATCACACCAATTACTTAAATTCCCCTCACTCTGGGTCGAGTTTTTAAATACTATTAATAGATGAAAATCTAGACTACTGATGTAAAACATGCATACATAAATATTACTACACAGAACTTGATAGCATATACCATTGGTAGTTAGTATAGCATAGTAGTTAAGAGCCTAGGCTAAAGTGAGACTATGTGGGTTGGAATCCTGGTTCTACAATTTACTAGCTTGTGACTCTGGGTGAGTTACTGAAGCTCCCTATGCCTTCAATTGCTCATCTCTAAAGTGGGATAATAATAACCATCTCAAAAGGTAGTCAGGAGAATTCACTGAGTTCTTTTTTGTTTGTTTGTTTGCTTTTTGTTTTTTGCTTTTTTTGAGACAGAGTCTCACTGTCACCCAGGTTGGAGTTCAGTGGAGTGATCTCAGCTCACCACAACCTCCGCCTCCCAGGTTCAAGGGATTCTCCTGCCTCAGCATCCCGAGTAGTTGGTATTACAGGTGTGTGCCACCATGCCTGGCTAATTTTTTTTTTGTATTTTTAGTAGAGATGGGGTTTTACCATGTTAGCCAGGCTGGTCTCAAACTCCTGACCTCAAGTGATCTGCCTGCCTTAGGAGTTCTTATTTGTAAAGTTTCTTGGCACACAGTAAGCACTCTATAGCTAGCATTTAGTTGTTTAAAATTTTTTAACTTTAGCTAACATTTACTGAGCACTTACTATGTGCTAAATTAAATGCTTTACATGAATTTGCCTCAAATAATCTTCACAAAAACCTAGGATGAGGCACTGTTATTGCTCCCACTTAAAGATGAGAAAACTGAAGCAAAAAAGATTAAATTATTAGGCCAAGGCCATACAAGTAAATGTCAGAGCAATAATTTGAACTCAAATCTAGCAGCATGGCCTACAATTTTAACATGGGTTATAGAATACACTATATACTAGAAGCAGTAGCCTCCTGCAGTACTCTATTTTGAAAAGAGGGCAGGAGAGTCACAAGAGACTTTGCTGAAATAAACTAGAATATTCCAAGAAATAATTTATAAACTATTTCTTGGAATAAAATGGAGTAATTAAAAATTAATATAAGAAATAACTCACTGTCATACAGAAATATTTATATATGAAGTGATATGATGCTTGATATTTGTTTTAAAATAATCCAGCTTGGGAGAGAAGAAGGGATAAAAGAAACAAGATTAGATTGATAATGGTGAAACTGTGGTGATAGGTATATGGGGGTTCATTATTTTATTCTCTCTACTTTATATATTCTTTAAAATGTCAATAACAAAAAAGAAATAGCAACAAGGTGGCAGAGATTAGATACTTCATTACAGAAGCAAACAACTTCTTTAAGACTCCCTATCTCAAAAAATTTTAAAGGACATGACATAATTGATACTTATACATGTTATATTTTATATATAATTTCCAAAAGGGTAGCCTTACTTTAAATAATTGAGAATCCTCTTAACTAAAATGAAAAATTAACAAAAGTATTTAGGCATAAACATGTAAATAAACATGCTAAATGGTTGTATTTCCATCAGCTCACTAAAAATATTTGCTTAAATAATTAACACTCATTTTTTTTTCATGTCTTTCTCCTCCCTGATCATCTCTATGATTATGACATTCTATGGTTTGTTGCCCAGGAAATGGGATGGGTTTGTACAGACAAATATGTCTCTACAACATGGTCACAAATTGAATACGAATAAAAATCAGAAATCTGCTTCACTAAGAAACACTGCTAAAAATTTCTCACTTCAAATTGTAGTTTTAAAAATATTTGATTTTCATACTAATTTGTATCTATGGGCTGCTTATATGTACAAAACAAATATAACCAATTATTAATTTGAGAACATTTTATATGCTCTAAATTATACTGTTAAAAAAATTTAGCCGATACTAAAGGAAAAAACTAACATTAATTAAGCTAGACGCTATACTAGGCAATTTAATGCACATTGGCTCACTAAATTTAAGAGACAGCTACATTTTAACAGGAAGAATATTAAAGTTTAGAGAGGTAAAATCCCTTGCCCAAAGTCATAGAACTAATAAGTAGCTAAGTTGGTATTCAAATTTAAGCTCAGCTACAAAACCCACTTTCCCCACACTATCCCAGACTACCTCCATGGGAGGCAAAAATCTTCTCAAGTCAAACTTAAATATTTAGGGCCTTTTTAAAGTAGACCATAAAATGTTTGTTACTGGTTACATGTGTATTTCACGATGGCCACTTGGCTCTGGATAAAGAACACTAACACGAATGCAGAAAGTATTATTTCTTCTACTGTGAGACTTTTTTAACTTTTTTTTTTTTTTGGTTTCTTAATTTCAGCATTAGTTTCTCTTCTCTACAATGGGGAAATTAATATCTTTGCTGTCCAATTCCAGAATTATAAAGATTTAAAGATGATATATGTGAAATCACTTCAAAATCTACAAAAACACAGAATATTTTGTCTTAAAATGTTATAACACACACACACACACACAAAGCCAAAAGTTGTCTAAAGTAAGTGTAAGCTGTTTAAACTAATCTACAAACTCTATTAACATTTCCAGAACTTTCTAAAACCCCTTCTTCTAAGCACAGCTCAATCATAATCACTATTACTTGGCTTTCCTTACCCTTAAGTATAATTCAGTAGTAATGGCATCAATGATTTTGCAATAAATAATTAACATATCATTTTGAAATGCTCAGCATATAAATGTTCTAAATTCTGAATTTTCAAACTAATTATGTGTTTGGTGTCACTCTTTTATATTCATGTTAATGTTTGGGCCTTTTCACATTCTATTTTGTGTATAAAAAGCTAAAATGAAGGTCTGGAATTCTAAAGTAGAACACTCAACACATAATTTAAAATGATTTTTTTTTCAATGTTTCTCAAAGCAGATATAATAGCCAACAAGCACATCAAACGCAGCAACAAAATCCATTGAAACATTCAGCTGCTCTAGAAGAAGGATCAGACTCTTAAGGAGAAAACGACATTGTGTGAGTTTGCAAAGTTTCATACTTTCCCCTTTAAACTCCATTTCAGAGAAACCTTTGCATACTAACACAATATGCTTTAAAATGGTACTTTGCTGACCTTCCAATAGTCCAGCTCTATGAAAATTCTGTGATGGGTGTAACTTCAGAGAATCTGAAAAACACAAAAAGCATTAGGTACTTTTTATGCTGAATGAGGAAAAAAATGCCAAGGATAGCATACATCTCTTATATAACCGCAATGTGTGTGTATATATATATATATATTTTGTGTGTGGGGGGGTGGGGACGGAGTTTCGTTCTTGTTGCTCAGGCTGGAGTGCAATGGCAGGATCTCAGCTCACCACATCCTCCGTCTCCCAGGTTCAAGCGGTTCTCCTGCCTCAGCCTCCCGAGTAGCTGGGATTACAGGCATGTGCCACCACGCCCAGCTAATTTTGTATTTTTAGTAGTGACGGGGATTCTCCATGTTGGTCAGGCTGGTCTTGAACTCCCAACCTCAGGTGATCCAACTGCCTCGGCCTCCCAAAGTACTGGGAATAAAGGCACGAGCCACCGCGCCCGGCCAACTGCAATGTATTTTTAAGCGCAAAGCCCATATTTGTGAATATATTCCCCGCAAAAGAGGCTGAATTGTCTCTATATTGGACTCTAAGCTAAACTTAGATTTTCATAAAGTATGTTTCATGGAAAATTATCTGATGATTACTGCCCAAATGGTGATAATGTCTTGACTATTTTTAGCATTCAATTCTAACACATTAGCCCTGCTTTAATAATCATCTCTTGATATGCCTTTTTTTTTTTTTTTTTGACATTCAAAACTACTATATTTCTAAAGTACTTCAGGTAATGTTGCCCAGAAAACATCCTACAGGATGGTGGCTGCCAACTAAAGTCACTGGAGCAACAGACAGTGGCTACAGTTACTAAGTAGGACTCTGTGTACAAAATCAATGGTCAGTCTGTAAAGTCCAGTACCTTTCAGAGTAAACCATCTCACTCTGACTCACTTACACAATTTAGATACACTAGTATGAAGGTGAAGTCCCTTTTTTGGAGGGGGTGGAATAAGCAAACGGATGGATACATCAAACCAAAAGCAGAAGAAACACCTACATTTTTTTTCTTCATACGCTGAAATGAATAGTTAACAACCCAGTTACGTCTTTTGCCCCCTCCCGGTGGTTTAAAAAGCGGTGAAGAGCGCAGTGGGAGTATTTTGGTTTCGATGCCCCTTGCACAGGGAACCTGTTCTGACACATTCTTGTGGTGTCCAGTATAGGAATTTCACCTGAGTAGAGATCTGCTCCAGTGCTAATATTTCAGATGCTGGGAATCCCCTGCAGGCCTTAGCCAAAAGAGTTCTTAAATGAAAAATCTCTGTCCTGAGCTCCCTCCTGCAACCAGCCTTTGAACAGAAAAGCAGAGAAAATTCTCAAAGGACAGCGTCTGTGCCTGGGCTGGTCCTCCCGGGAGAGGAGAGGAATAAAACCAATCCAGAGGGGGCACCCCCATCTTTGTAAAGGAGAAGGGAGAAGTAATTAGAATGCCACGGAGGTGGGAAGAGAAAAAAAAAAAAAAGAAAATTCGGGCCCTTTCCAGCAAGAAGATGACGAGGAAAGGAAGAACGCCTGGTCGAGGGGGGCTGTCCCAACATGGGGAGGGAGTGGACTAGGCCGGAGGGAGAGGGGGTGGAACGACGGCGCACAAACAAGCTGGAAGGGGAGGAAAATGGTGACCCTGCACCCAGAACCGGCTCCAGGCCACGCCGCCCGCTTGGGGGCAACTTTGCTGGGGAGGAGGGTGCCGGTAAGAGAAGACGCGGCGACCCCATCGCGGTGGCCCCAAAGCGGGGCCCAGTCTGGGGCCATCCCCGAGCCCGGGAGGCCGGGGCCGGCGGCTCGCGGAGCCTGGCGGGGCCGGACGGGCTGAGAGCGGCTGGGAGCGACCGATGCCGCAGAGCCCCGGGGGCCGACGGAATCTGGGCCCCGAGCGGCCGGCGGCTCCGCGGGGGAGGGGCCGCCACTGCTCCGCCCGCCCCCTCCACCGTCACCCCGACCCCTTCGGCCTCTGCCCGCTCCGGCCAGAGAAGCCATCGGGATCGCGGGTCAGCGGCCCCGGGCTCCGACGGGGACCCCTCGCCTTCCCCGGCCCTGTCTCCCCGCCCCCACGCCCCACCCCCCAGCCTGACTCACCTCGCGAGTACAGGGACTTGGGCGATTCCAGGTCTAGGTCCGCGCTGAGCAATGAGATGAAGTCCGAGGGCATCGCAGCTCGACCCAGCCCGGCCCGAGGGCAGCGGGAGGGGGGGAGCGGCGGTGGCGGCGGCACCTCCTCTCCGAGACCGCGGGCACCGAACCGGGGGCGACGAGGCGAGGGCGGCTGCAGCTGCCTCCTCCTCGAGGGTAGTGACTTCCACCGGGCCGAGGACCGAGGAAACGATGGCGAGGTGGAGGGTGAACTCCACGGGGACTGATTCTTGGTGGCCAGGAGAGGGTTCAGGGCGGGGAAGGGGAAGGGAGAGAGCCAAAGGGTCCGTTTCGTGCTTCTCCTCAGCGAAAACTGACGGTCGCCGCCACCGCCGCCGCCGCTGACAGGAATCTGAGCCCCGCCCCCCGTGGGGCACGGCGCAGGCGCGGAGGGGGGGCGTCCGGGAGCGCGGAAGAGCCGCGGCGGCCCCCGGAGGGCGGGGAGGCGCGCCAGGGAACAGCAGCAACAAGGGCCTCGCTTCCTGCCGCCGCTGCCCGGGTTGCTGTTCCCGAGCCGGGGAAGGGCCCCGCTGCCAGAGTGGGAGGGAGGCTGGGAGGTGGCCGCGCGCTGGGGCCCCGGGGAGGGAAAAGGTATTTGCAACGACCTGGTGGCGGCGAGCCTGAGGCGGCCAGCCCCGCGCCGAACCGAGCGCAGGAGACAGAGCCGGGGCAAGCGAGGTGTCCCCGCGAGCCGGAGACGGACCCCAGAGGCCGGCTATGGACGGGCCTGGCTAGCCCAGGGTCTCGCAGGGGGCCGGAGTGTCATCGCCCGGACAGCCACCAACCCTTTGGGGTTTTCACAGCAGTGTCTACAAAGGGACTGTCAAACCCATTTCTTAATTAGGAAATGGCAAACGGTATCCCAAAAACCTCGAGTTATTGATTTTTAATTAAAGTACTTTCTCCCCCAACACTCCCCTCCCACCTTTGGAGACTGACATTTTTTTTAGAAAACGGTCTCTCTGATTGTGCTGGGGCATCCGGGTTATTCGGAGTGGGACATAGAACACAATTAAAAAATTGGATCATGTGAATCCACCTGGCTGTTTTAGAGGAAAAATAAAAAGTAAAAAGCAAATCTCAGCGCTACTCATCCAAACAGTTTTTCTTTTTTCTTTCTTTTTTTTTTTTTTTTTTAACTTTCGTATTAGGCAAGGATGGAGGAAGAACGCGTTTGAGTTTTTGCTCTTGCTCTTCTGTTCGTGGAGCCAAAAGTTTCCGTTGCAAAAATTTAAAATCCTCACTCACACCGCAGAGCGTTTCCTGATTCTAATAGACTTCTGAGAAATTTTTAATCGAGTTATTGAAATATCAACTGGAGTACAGGGTGTACATCTTGGAAAGTAATTTTAATCTTGTGTGGAATACTGATGCCAGTAGCCACGTGGGCAAGGTTAAGCTATTCGAATTGGTTTCTTTGTTTTTTGTCTACAAAGATAGTTACAAATCATGAAAATCAGTCTGTTGTAATGTGTGTGTGTGTGTATATACACACACGCACATATACATATATATATAATTATAGAGGCTTTTTCCCATGAGATTGAGCAATTCTCGGGACCTGGAGTGCTAGGGTCAGGGTAAGAAGCTCTCTGCAAAGGAGGGCCCAGTACAGAGGTCGCTGAGGCAGGGCCCTTTACAAAGTTTCACCTGTAGACCTAGAATTTAAACATGTGTCATCAGAGCTCACCTATCTTTCCATCTCAACAGTTGATTCAGGTTGCCCAATTGTCTTCACTGAATTCTGTGTAGTAATCAATCCTGTGAACATTTTTCTTTTGTCAGAGGTTCAGAAAGCTTTTCAAAGCCACCCCAAGATGCCAAAGCAGAACAAGAAACTACCCTCAAATTTCCATCTCTGCTCTATGGTGTTGTGACAAGTCCCAAGGGAAGTCCCTTCATAACTGATAAGAGCCCACTCATTTGAGAGAGGAAGATTGAAACCTCACATTCCCCAACAGGCCAAGGCTTACTGAAATCCTACAGCTTTTGAATTGGAGTAAACACACCTCTTGGAGACCACCACCCCCCAATCCATTAGTCAATACATAGGGTAGCGGAGAAGAAATGCAATTCACCACCCGATACTAAGAAAACTGAGTGAATCACTCTGAGCAGATCCCATTTCCCCAGACCGATGTAATCACTTAACAAACTTAGGGTATAGGAAATCCCCAGTATGGTTCTGACCCTAATTAACTAGTCAAGAACTGGCAAGGCCTCTTCCTTTTTTTCTCTCAATCCTTCTCTGCCCTTTTGTGAACTTTTTTCCCCCCATTGAGGCTTTGTTGTGTATGTTAATCAGATTTCCCCTGATTAGGTAAGAGCAAAGTGAAGACAGGCCTACCAAAGCGTGGCTTGACCTAAACTGAATTCCCTGAGAGGGATTCTGTGGGCTCAGGCCTCACTCACCTCGTTAGGTCCTGCATTAAGCATGGATTGTATCTAAATAGGTATTTGAAAAATCAGCGTCCACAACCACCCCCTGCACCTGTCTTCTTACAGAGACATATTCTTTTGTTTGTTTGTTTTAGACAGAGTTTCACTCTTGTTGTCCAGGCTGGAGTGCAGTGGTGTAATCTCAGCTCACTGCAACCCCTGCCTCCCGCGTTCAAGTGAGTCTTCTGCTTCAGCCTCCTGAGTAGCTGGGGTTATAGGCGTCCACCACCATGCCTGGCTAATTTTTTGTATTTTTAGTAGACATGGGGTTTCACATGTTGGTCAGGCTGGTCTCGAACTCCTGACCTCAGGTGATCCACCCGACTTGGCCTCCCAAAGTGCTGGGATCACAGGCATGAGCCACTGCACCTGGCCTATATTCTTTTTTTTTCTTTTCTTTTCTCTAATTTTTTTTTTTTTTTTTTTTTCGAGACAGAGTCTCGCTCTGTCGCCCAGGCTGGAGTGCAGTGGCCGGATCTCAGCTCACAGCAAGCTCCGCCTCCCAGGTTTACGCCATTCTCCTGCCTCAGCCTCCCTAGTAACTGGGACTACAGGCGCCCGCCACCTCGCCCGGCTAGTTTTTTGTATTTTTTAGTAGAGACCTGGTTTCACCATGTTAGCCAGGATGGTCTCGATCTCCTGACCCCGTGATCCACCCGTCTCGGCCTCCCAAAGTGCTGGGATTACAGGTTTGAGCCACCGCGCCCGGCCCTTTTCTCTCTTTTTTTTGTTTTGTTTTGTTTTTTGTTTTTTGAGACAGGGTCTTGTTCTGTGGCCCAGGCTGGAGTGTAGTGGCAGCGTCATACCTCAGTGCAGCTGCAGAGCAAAACTCCTCCCGGGCTCAAAGTGATCCTTCCACCTCAGCCTCCCAAGTAGCTGGGACTACAGGCACGTGCCACCACACTAGGCTAATTCATTTTTTTTTTTTTTTTTTTTTTGGTAGAGACATGGTTTTACTATATTACCCAGGCTAGTCTTGAACTCCTTTTTTGCAGAGACATGATTTTGCTATATTGCCTAGGCTGGTCTTGGACTCCTGGCTTCAAGCAATCCTCCTTCCTCCGCCTCCCAAAATGCGGAGATTATAGGCATGAGCCTTTGAGCCTGGCCCAAGACACCTTCTTCGAAAAACTGCTTAGATTGCTCGTTTTCTTGGCCATACTTTGCAATAGCACAGAGACCTAGATTTTCATTTTGTCTTTCAAATTTCAGTGACTGAAAACACAAATAAATTCATTAGTAAATAGTGTTTGCTCTGATCTCATCACAAAATAAAATGTGACCTGCATGATATTCAAGGTTATCAGAAATAACACCTGATCACTGTGTCATTAGTAAATTATACGCCATTGTTAGTTCCAATGATATTTCCCTCTGTGGTCATTTACGTCTCAGTTGCATCCCCTTTTCTTTGATATTTGAAATAGTCTAATGATATATTTTTTAAACTACCCCTTCAACTATATACCTTTATAAAACTTCCTCTGGCCGGGTGCAGTGGCTCGCACCTGTAATCCCAGTACTTTGGAAGGCCGAGGCAGGCGGATCACTTGAGGTCCGGAGTTCGAGACCAGCCTGGCCGACATGGTGAAACCCTGTCTCTACTATAAATACCAAAAAAAAAAAAAAAAAATTAACTGGGCATGTTGGCACGTGCCTGTAGTCCCAGCTACTTGGGAGGCTGAGGCAGGAGAATTGCTGGAACCTGGGAGGCAGAGGTTGCAGTGAGCCAAGATCACACCACTGTCTCAAAAAACATATATAAATAAAATAAAATAAAATTTCCTCTGTATACAACAAAAAGTAAAACTTTAAGCATGTAAAATTTGGAAATTTCCTCTTTTTTTATTTATTTATTTATTTTTTGAGACGGAGTCTCGCTCTGTCGCCCAGGCTGGAGTGCAGTGGCCGGATCTCAGCTCACTGCAAGCTCCGCCTCCCGGGTTCACGCCATTCTCCGGCCTCAGCCTCCCGAGTAGCTGGGACTACAGGCGCCCGCCACCTTGCCCGGCTAGTTTTTTGTATTTCTTAATAGAGACGGGGTTTCACCGTGTTAGCCAGGATGGTTTCGATCTCCCGACCTCGTGATCCGCCCGTCTCGGCCTCCCAAAGTGCTGGGATTACAGGCTTGAGCCACCACGCCCGGCCAGAAATTTCCTCTTATTGAAAACGATAATGGGACCATGGAGCTAAACGTACAGCAGATTTAGTAGTTTGTAGAATTCCTTCATATTACTTCCTGATCATATATTACCTTCCCTAGTCACTTGATTAAAATTTCGCGAGAACCCAGATTCAACTACAACACTGTAGATTATGCAACCGAATGGCAATTTTTCTGTTGGTGGTGTGTACTTTAACCTCTCCTGGACTTGTTTAGGCACTTTGTTAATTGTGCAGCTGGACTGACTCTAAATGAAAGAGGTTCAAATATCAGCCACTGAAAAGGAATTAAATAAACTCATACAGAGCAGAGTTTATTTAATCTTGCTGTCACAAGATCTACAAATCTTTGTCATTGTAATACAATTAAGCTGTTAAAATAATTTTAGTCACACATATATTGTAAGGAAGCTGCTAAACAAACACAAAATCTGAAAGGAAAATTTCCAGAGCAATTCAAGTCAAAAACCAAAGAAAAGTTTAGACCATAATTATTTTTGCCCCACCATGGGAGCACTCCTTAATACTAATGGAGAATTGATCGTGGTGGGATAGTAGTGACTCCTTTTGTGCTGGAATTGTAATCAAATTCCTATTTGAATATGTTTAAGTGTCAATTTCCACCCATATAACATGTTCTAGCAAATATTTCCTTTTGTTTTTCTTTGAGACAGAGTCTCACTCTGTTGCCCAGGCTGAAGTACTGTGGTATGAACATGGCTCACTACAGCCTCAACCTCCTAGGCTCAAGTGATCCTTCTGCCTCAGCCTCCTGAGTAGCTGTGACCACAGGTGTGTGCCTCCATGCCCGCCTAATTTTTTTTTTTTTTTTTTTTTTTTTGTAGAGACAGGGTCTCACCATGTTGCCCAGGCTGGTCTCAAACTCCTAGGTTCAAGCAATCCTCCCTCCTCAGCCTCCCAAAATGTTGGAATTGAAGTGTGAGCCATGGCGCCTAGCCTCACAAATATTTGTGAAAGCAAAATTAGTTTATATACTATTTAGCATCAGGTTTCAAACATTCTCACTCCTGGCATCTTCTAAAGTGCCCAAAGATTAGCATCAGGCATCCAATTCACTTTGTTCACTTTGATGGCATACTTCTTTAGTTCATGAGTTAGTCTCAGTCAGAGTTTGCATCTGAAGTCTTATAGAGACCAGTTAAGACTCTCAAGATCTAGAGTAATTGCAAGTCTTGAGAAACAGTGCAATCATTTTGAATCTAGGGGACTCAGTGAGCAGGGAGCAAGGAGATAAATACCAGAGCTTTTTTTTTTTTTAAGTAGAGACAGGGTTTCGCCATGTTAGTGGCCAGGCTGGTCTCAAACTCCTGACATCAAGTGATCTACCCTCCTCGGCCTCCCAAAGTGCTGGGATTACAGGTGTGAACCACTGCACCCAGCCAATGCCAGAGCAAAATGAAGGATAAATTAGGGAGGAGAAATTTTAATGGGAAAATAGAAATAGTTGATCCCGCTTAACCCAAGAAAAGAAGGAAGATAATGTCTCCAGATCTTCACTAGGCAGGTTACACATGAAAACTGCAAGCAAGTCCTTATTCACACTGGCCTACGACCATTGTGGAGACCACCACATTGCATTTGCTACAATGCTCTTTCCCCCACGTAATCATGGTATCTATTATGCATAGTAACCCCACCTCAGCTGTGATATTAGTTTGACCAAGAGTATGAGTTAGTAAAGGTTGTACAATTTCTCCTTACCCTCTCTCTTAATTCAGGGAGTTTTAACCTCAGAGGTCCATGAGTTTGCTTCAAGGCATCTGTAACCTTCCTAAACTTGTATGCAAATTTTGACAAGCGTCTCTTTTCTTGGGACAAAGGTTAAAATTTTGGCCTTCTTAAGCTTTCTGAAAGAAAGACTCATCACCCAAAAAAGATGAAAAAACTATTCCTCTACATGAAGCAGAATCGTTCTTCTCTCATTCCACAGTGGGTGCCGGGAGCTGTGCTAGGTGTAAGAGATATAAACATTTTACACGGCCACGTGCGGTGGCTCATGCCTGTAATCCCAGCACTTTGGGAGGCCGAGGTGGGTGGATCACTTGATGTCAGGAATTGAGACCAGCCCGGCCAATGTGGCAAAACCCTGTCTCTACTAAAAATACAAAAAAAATTAGCCAGGCATGGTAGTGCGCACCTGTCCCAGCTACTTGGGAGGCTGAGGCATGAGAATCACTTGAACCGAAGAGGTGGAGGTTGCAGTGAGCCAAGATGGAGCCACTGCCCTCCGATCTGGGCGACAGAGGGAGACTGTATCTCAAAATAAATAAATTTGTAAACGATATAAAGATTCTTAAAAGACGAATATAAGAAGTACACTTAGCATTGTGATAGGTGTTATGCTAGAAATCTGTACAGATATCTAGAAATAAAGGATCAGTTTGCTTTCTTGGTGACCTGAGAGAGGGGAAGGAGAGGAAATGTCATCTCACATACCACACTCTTCTCTTCTCCCACTACCAGAGCTGGTATCTCTTCACTTCAACCACCGTTTCCTACAGGGGTCAAAAGAGGTTAGACAGCCCAGCCATGGTGGTTCATGCCTGTAATCCTAGCACTTTGAAAGGCTGAGGCAGGCAGTTCACGAGGTTTTAGGAGTTTGAAACCAGCCTGGCCAACATGGTGAAACCCCATCTCTACTAAAAATACAAAAATTAGCCGGTTGTGGTGGCGGGCGCCTGTAATCCCAGCTACTTGGGAGACTGAGGCAGGAGAATCGCTTGAACCCGGGAGGCACAGGGAAAGGTTGCGGTAAGCCAAGATCGCACCACTGCACTACAGCCAGGGCAACAGAGCAAGACTCCATCTCAAAATCTAAAAAAAAAAAAAAAAAGGAGGCTACACAGTTGCAGGACAAAGTCCTGACATACAAATGTTTACAGTGCAATGCATCACAGGTATTACTTGTTGATGCAAAGATTCCGTGAAATACCTGGGCTTCGTTGGACTTTGTCAGTGGATGGTCAAAGAAACATTGAGTGTCTTTTTATAGCTTTGTGGAGGATTGGTTCAATACCTAGGTTAAGGATGCAATGATAAAATAATTGAATTGGTCATCCACAACTAAGCCCCAGAATTAAAAGGCTAAGCTGAAGTTACTGGATAAACTATACTGATTTTAGAAATAACATATTTCACCTGAGAAGTATTTGTTTCAGCTGCATGAGGAAATGTGGACTGCCCCAAACATGGGAAGAGACATACCAGGGATTAATCTGCCTCGAGGTGTTAGAATCTAATTATAAAATACGAACTTACAGAGAATATTTATCTGTTCATTCAGTTTCTCCACCTGCAAAATTCTTATTTTAGTTTCAAAGTCCAGCTCAGATATTACTTCCTCTGTGAATTCATTCCAAACCTTTCCAAGCTATATTAGTCATTCTCTCTTCTGTGTTCCTATAGCATTTTGTTCAAATTGCTGGCATAGCGATGATCACACTGAATTACAGTCCCTGGATCCCTCTCTGATATAGTGTGAACGCACTTGGTCATATAGTATCAGAGAAAGTAAAAATAAAACACAATTCTTGCCTTAAATAGCTTATAATTGATTGCCAGCACACAGCTTTAGCACCCAGACAGAATGAAACAAATGTTACAATAGCCATCTGTTGACATGTTAGTAAGAATTTGACATTGGGTACAGAGATGAAGAGAATAGAAGAAGAAGTAAGAAACTCGAAAGGTAAGAAAAGGGCAGAGGTAAAGATCTTAAACATTAGGCCAAGGATTTTGTTCTTTATCCTGAAGGCACTGGGGACCACTGAAGATTTTTTAAGAAGAAATGACCTGACCAGAGCTCGCATAAACTGGCGGCTGAGAGCCTAGAAAGAGAAACCAGCCAGGAACCAATGAGGCCTGAAAGAGTAGAGCAGGAAACAAAATGTAAAGAAGGAATTGTATTTGTAAAACATCCAAGTAGAATCGGAAGAACTGAGAACTGCTCAAATGTTGAGAGTAAGGAAGAGAGAAAAGTCTGAAAAAGGAGATGATGAGTCAAAGGTTTGAAAATTCTACCAACAGGTTCTTCATCATTGGAGTCTGATATGGTTGAATGTTTGTTCCCTCCAAATCTTAGGTTGAAACAGAATCCTAAGACCAGGCATGGTGACTTATACCTGTAATCCCAGCACTTTGGGAGACCGAGGCAGGAGGATTGCTTGAGGCCAAGAGTTCAAGACCAGCCTGGGCAACATAGCAAGACCCACCTCTATTTAAAAAAAAATTAAAATATTAGCCAGGTGTGGTGGCCTGTGCCTGTAGTCTCACCTTCTTGGGAGGCTGAGGCGGGAGAATCACTTAAGCCCAGAAGTTCGAAGCTGTAGTGAGGTATGATCCCACCACTGCACTCCAGCCTGGGCAACAGACTGAGACTCTTGTGTCAAAAAAGTAAGAGAAATGGAGTCTCCAAAGTTGGAAGTGAGGCCTGTTGGGAGGTATTTGGGTCATGGGGGTGGATCCCTCATGAATGGCTAGGCTCCTTCCTTCTAGTAACGAGTCCTCGCTCTGAATTCACGCAAACTCTGGGTGTTTAAAGAGCCTGGCACCTCCTCCTTCTCTCTCTTGCTCCCTCTTGCCATGTGATGTGCCTGCTCCCACTTTACCTTCCTCTATGAGTAAAAGTTCCCCGAGGCCTCACCAGAAGCCGAGCAGATGCTAGTGCCATGCTTCATGTACAGTCTGCAGACTCAGAGTCAATTAAACCTCTTTTCTTTATAAATCACTCGGTTTCAGATACTTCTTTATAGCAATGCAAAACTAGCAGAGTCCGATAGCTTAATCCACCAAAAGAAAATTTAACAGAGAAGCAAACACCACCAAATACAAATCACTCGAGAGACTTTATACTTTTTTTGTGTTTTTTGTTTGTTTGTTTGTTTGTTTTTTTGTTTTTGAGATGTAGTCTTGCTCTGTCACCTAGGCTGGAGTGCAATGGCCCTATCTCGGTTCACTGCAACCTCTGTCTCCTGGGTTCAAGCACTTCTCCTGCCTCAGCCTCCTGAGTAGCTGGATTATAGGCGCCTGCCACCATGCCCAGCTAATATTTGTATTTTTAGTAGAGACAGGGTTTCACCACTTTGGTCAGGCTGGTCTCAAACTCTGACCTCAGGTGATCCACCTGCCTTGGCCTCCCAAAGTGCTGGGATTACAGGCGTGAGCCACAGTACCCAGCAAGACTTTATACTTTGTTACCTGCAACAGCAAAGACTCTACTCAGAAATGATCCTAGACTTACACTTTGCCAGTAGGAAATTTAAGTGAACATAACTTGCTGGAAGTCAGAGAAAGGGTAAACTGGTAAGAAACAAAAAGAAACAAATCTGCATGACCATGCATTCCCAGTTTTCGCTCCATACATACTTGAGCACTAATTTTTAAGCCTTTATATGCTCACTTTCATAACTAAGTGTGGAGGAAGTTCAAGAATCCTACAGGCCAACAATTCTAAGGAAAGAGAAAACAAGCTTGTAGAAGGAAAAAAAAAAAAAAGCAGCCATATGGCTATGTCTTTAAAGAGGATCAGTTTGCAAACCTTCCATTCATGGAAGACTTGGGTAATAATGGACCTGAAGGTTATTCTGTAAGGCCTGGACTAGGCACCAAAATATTTAAAAACTAGATACAGTACAGGCTGAGGGTAATCTGAACTCAGCTCTGACAACCTGACCTGATCAGGAGGAATCAGTAGATCATCTGCGCTTCTGAGCTATTAAATGAATACTTTTTTTGAGTGCAAACAGAATTTGAAAAAAAAAGAGAAATTCAGAAAGAAATGTTCAATAAGAACGTTCAATAAGAGAAAACGTTCAATAAGAGAAAAAGCCTGTAGACAGTTGCTCCAGCAGGCTTTCCTCCAGAAGCAAAGGAGAAGATGTAATCTGTGTTACTATTCATGAGCAGGTCCACCCTAAACCGCAGATCAGACTTGAGCTTCACTGTTGGGGACCATCTTAAGGTATGGTGCCCAGTGATTTCTAATTTCTTCTAGATAGACTTGGTATATTCTCCATGATACTCACATACCTTAATGGTGATAAGCTTCCAAAGGAACATGTGATCATCCATGTGATCGAAGGAAACATCTGATATTTCTCATGGATGCTACATATACCTATTTAGGATACATTTTTCAGAGGCTATTTGACAAAGTAGAAAGTGAACTGACTTGGGGCCAGGCACAGTGGTTTACACCTATTATCCCAGTGCTTTGGGAGGCCAAGGCGAGAGGATCCCTTAAGCCCAGGAGTTTGAGACAGCCTGGGCAACATAGCAAGACCCTGTCACACACACACACAAAAAAGCAAAAGTTAGCCAGGTGTGATGGCGCACACCTCCAGCTACTCAGGAGGTTGAGGTGGGAGGATCCCTTGAGCCCAGGGGTTCAAGGCTGCAGTGAGCTATGATTGCAACACTGCACACTCCAGCCTGGTTAACACAGTGAGACCCTGTTTCTAAATAAATAATAAAATGAAATTTAAAAAGAAAGTGAAGTGACTTGGAGCACAGAGTCCTAAATTCTAGTTCTATTTTGGCCCCTACTGTGCACAGGAAGTGAGGCATTCCCTGCTTCTCCTGAGTAGTGTGACTTTCCTCCAGAGAGGAGTTTTCACTTTCTACAGGACTTCATCCTGGGTGAGGTAACGCTGGAGCTGCTGGCACCACCTTGCCACAAAGAGGAAAGAGCCAGAAGCAGACTAATTATGAGGAGCAAGAGCCGAGAGATGGGGAGAGAAAAACCAGAACCTGAAAGAAAACAAAACTGGAGTCTCTGGAGGAAGCTATGCCTGACTTCAATTATCTGAATTGATAAATTCCCTTTTTTTTGTTGTTTTTTTTTTTTTTGCTTAAGAGGTTGTTTGTATTGGGTCTTCTGTCACTTGAAAGTAACACAGAAGTTCTTAGCACAAGATAACCTGTCCAGGTTTATGGGACTTTCTTGGGCCTCCATCCCTTCTCTGTGAAATAAGTGGCTTAGGTTATTTATCAGGGAAGGATTGTGTTTAGCTGCCGGTAACAAATACCAGTAGCTTAGAGGTTTTATTTTTCTCATGCAAGAAGTCTGGATTTAGGCAATTGATATGGTTTGGCTGTGTCCCCACCAAAATCTCATCTTGAATTGTAGCTCCCATAATTCCCACATGTTGTGCGAGGGACCCAGTGGGAGATCATTGAATCATGGAGGTGGTTTCCCCCATTCTGTTCTCCTAGAAGTGGATAAATCTCACAAGATATGATGACTTTATAAGGGGAGACCCCTTTCACTTGGTTGTCATTCTCTCTTGCCTGCCACCATGTAAGACGTGCCTTTCACCTTCTTCGCCAGCCATGTAGAACTGTGAGTCAATTAAACTTCTTTTTCTTTCTAAATTACCCAGTCTCAGGTATGTCTTTATCAGCAGCATGAAAACGGACTAATTCAGCAATCCAGGGCTAGTCTCACAGCCCCACAATGCCATCAGGCACATAGGCATCCCTGTTAGCCAGCCTGAGAGGTGGCACTTGTTCTCATACTCAGAGGATGGCTGTCCCCTCTAGGCATCATGTCTGCATGCGAGGCAGGAGGAGCAAGAAGAAAGGGGCCAACACACACAGTGGCTTCGACTTGCATCTCATTGGTCAGGACTGTCACATGGTCACTATCTGAAAGGGAGGCTGGGAAATGTGTAAGTTGGGTACATTGTAAATGTGTTGTAAAAGTTGTAAATGTGTTGATGGGTACATTGATACTCTGAACAAAATTGAGGGTCAGTTTGCAAGGAAGTGGGGGGAGAATAGATGTTGGGTAGACAATGACAGTATCTGCCACAGAATGCATAATACCAAAAGTAACCTCTTTCTCAGAAACTCTGTAATTCTAGTCTTCTTTCCATTTTGTTTTACTTAGTCATTTCCTAATGGAAAAGAGCTAAGTATTTTATGGAAAGCACATTTTTAAAATCCAAAGCATTGGAGAAGTAGAGGTATGTCTCATATATTAAACGACAATACATTTGTGTGAGATATCAGATTACAGTCAAAATTGCTTCACATTTATTATATTTGTCCAGAAATGTTCTTAAACTCTTAAATTCCAAACTTCAGGAAACTTATTCTCACTAATCCCAGCTATTCAGATATCTTCTTTTGTTGAACTAAGTTACCTGAGTTGTCCTTCTAATTTTCTAGTCCTGGCCGGGTGCAGTGGCTCACACCTGTAATCTTAACACTTTGGGATGCCAAGGCAGGTGGATCACTTGAGGTCAGGAGTTTGAGACCAGCCTGGCTAACATGATGAAACCCCACCTCTACTAAAAAATTACAAAAATTAGCTGGAATGGTGGCATGCACCTGTAATCCCAGCTACTCAGGAGGCTGAGGCAGAATTGCTTGAAGCTGGGAGGCGGAGGTTGCAGTGAGCCGAGATTGTGCCACCGCACTCCAGCCTGGGCAACAAAGGAAGTCTATCTCAAAAAATAAATAAAATAAATAAGTGAACTAAGTTACTGGGGTTTTCCTTCTAATTTTCCAGTCCTTCTCAAATGATTTCATAGCCTTGTGTTTCATCTGTCCAACTAAATTGTAAACTTGTCTAGAGCAGGACCCAACACTTAGCACAGTGCTGGATTCGTAGTGAGTAATGTTTCAGCAATGAAAGAATGAATGAATAATTGAAATCTGAGTTTCTATTTCTTTTCACTCCGCAGAACTCTGCCTTCCATGCATGCTTATGAACTGACCGCCTCTAAGAGTCATTACCAAGGCAATTTGTATCCTAGGCAGCCAGCTTCAGAAAGCCTTTTATTTTCTGCCCTCAAATCCTCTCCACCATTATACATTCAGCTGGCCCCGCAAGTGTGCCCTGACCACTTCCCTTTGCCTAATTGTTTCACCTAGGCCCCTTCCCATTTTATCAGATTAAAGGACTTACCTTCAGGAAATTCTCCTTATGTCTAAATTAAATTCTGTACACAGCTATTTCCTCTTCCTTTGCTCTCTAAGTTGACAGAACGCAGCAGGTAATATGTTTATCAACGCTTTAGAAAGGCCTGAGTGGCTTTTTCTCATAAAAAATAAGGTGTGTGGGGGTTATACTTCAAAAACAATAGGTATTCATTGTAAAAACAAAAAATAATCACTGAAAATATAAGTAAGTAAATAAGTAATAATGATTCAAAACCTCACAAACTATCACACAGAGAATATCATTTAGTACATATCTTTCAGAAATTTTTTCTGAAAATTTGCATTTTGCATTATACAAAAAATTTGCAATGTATATTTTGCATTACATGTTACAAAAATTGGCTATACTATATGCACTATTATCCTGCTTCCTGATTTAACTGTGAACATCAGTCCACATCAGTTAATATTCTTAATAATGTGTGATGGCAGAAGACTATTCCATTGCAGGAAATACCTTATTTACTTAATCTACGTTTGGCATTTAGTTTATTTTCTTTTTCAGAAACCTTTGTAGGCTGGGCATGGTGGCTCACGTCTGTAATCCCAACAATTTGGGAGGCCAAGGGGGGCGGATCACTTGAGGTCAGGAGTTTAAGACCAGCCTGGCCAACATGGCGAAACGCCATCTCTACTAAAAATACAAAAATCACCCAGGCATGGTGGCGCACGTCTGTAATCCCAGCTACGCGGGAGGCTGAGGCAGGAGAATCACTTGAACCTGGGAGGCAGAATTTGCAGTGAGATGAGATTACACCACTGCACTCTAGCCTAGGCGACAGCGTGAGACTCTGTCTCACAAAAAAAGAAAAAAGAAGAAGAAAAAAAGAAACCTTTGTAAATACCACTGAAATGAACATCCCTGTAGCTAAACCTATGCTTGTGGCCTTTTCCTTAATTATTCCCTTTAGATATGCTCCTCAATCAGATTTGTTTTGATGACCAATAAGGAGTAGCAATACACATTTCATATGAAATGTAAGAGAGTGAAGCAAACCCACAGTAGTACTTTACCATTATTTTGGGACCTAAAATGTATTTGGCTTGCAGGCTCCAGGGCTTACTCAGCAAAACCTAATGCAGTGGTTTTAAAATTTATTGTTGTGGCACCACACCTGGAAATCTGAGCTTTCTGCAGAACACTGAAGAAATTCTTATAGGGAAACTTAAACATCATAAAACATATAACATCCTACTAAACCAGATACCATCCTATTGCAGCATCTAGTATAGACAAGCATGAGGTATCCATTTAAAGAAAAACACGTTAGAGAAGATCACACCACTGCAATCCAGCCTGGGCAACAGAGCAAAACCGCGTCTCTAAAAAAAAGAAATAGAAAGAAAGTATGGCCCATTAATTAATTATTTTTCTACTTTAAACTAGAAAAAGGCTGGTGCAATCTGATTTGGTGGAGCTCAAAAACCACTAGTGCAGGTGGTAAAAAGCAGAATATTTCATTTTAGTCTCTATTCTGACACTTTTTTTTTTCTTTTTGAGATGGAGTTTCCCTGTTGTTGCCCAGGCTGGAGTGCAGTGGCACAATCTCGGTTCACTACAACCTCCGCCTTCTGGGTTCAAGCAATTCTCCTGCCTCAGCCTCCCGAGTAGCTGGGATTACAGGCATGTGCCATCATGCCCGGCTAACTTTGTATTTTTAGTAGAGACGGGGGTTTCTTCATGTTGGTCAGTCTGGTCTCAAACTCCCAACCACAGGTGATCCACCCAACTCGGCCTCCCAAAGTGCTAGGATTACAGGCGTGAGCCACCATGCCTGTCCTCTGCCACTTATGAAATACATAAATCTCCTAATCACTCTGAAACCTCAGTCTTCCCCTGTGCAAAAGGATTTAATAACAATATCTGTGTCATAGGGAAAAAACGAGGTGAAGTGTGAGAAAATTCTTTGTAAAATGTAACACTTTGACACAAACGTTAACAGCAGTTGTTATTGTAGTTGATGAGGTATTGAAAACTTTAGGCTTGATTGACTGTAATCCTAGCACTTTGGGAGGATGAGGCAGGCTGACCCCACCCAGGAGTTCGAGGCCAGCCTGGGCAACACGGCAAAACCCCATCTCTAGAAAAAATACAAAAATTAGCCTGATGTGGTGGCAGGCACCTATATTCCTAGCTACTCAGGAGGCTGAGGTGGGAGAATCACCTGAGTCTGGTAGATCAAGGCTGTGGTAAGCCATGATTGTGCCACTGTGCTCCAGCCTGGGTGACAGAGTGATATCCTGTCTCAAAAAAGAAAGAAAGAAAGAAAAATTTAGGCTTTACTGGAACTGAGCTTCTAACAAAGATCTGACAACATAAATAAAATCCTAAATATAAGAATGCAATGATTTGGCCAGGTGCTATGACTCACACCTGTAATCCCAGCACTTTGGGAGGCTAAGGCAGGCAGGTCACTTGAGGTCAGGAGTTCAAGACCAGCCTGGCCAACATGTTGAAACCCCGTCTCTACTAAAAATACTAAAATTAGCAGGGCATGGTGGTGGGCGACTGCATCCCAACTACTCTGGAGGCCGAGGCAGAAGAATTGCTCGAACCTGGGAGGCAGAGGTTTCAGTGAGCGGAGATCACGCCATTGCACTCCTGCCTGAGCAAGAGAGACTCCGTTAAAAAAAAAAAAAGCAGGTTCGGGTTTATTTTTGCCTGCTACCTTTTAGTCCCTGTTCATATAACCCTCCCCGAGCCCGCTTTTTTTTTTTTTTTTTTTTTTAACGGAGTCTCTCTGTCGCCCAGGCTGGAGTACAATGGCATGGTCTCAGCTCACTGCAACCTCCACCGTCAGGTTGAAGCGATTCTCCTGCCTCTGCCTCCCGAGTAGCTGGGATTACAGGCATGCCCACCATGCCCAGCTAATTTTTTTTTTCTAGTTTTAGTAGAGACAGGGTTTCACCATATTAGCCAGGCTGGTCTTGAACTCCTAACCTCAGGTGATATGCTGCCTCAGCCTCCAAAAGTGCTGAGATTACAGGTGTGAGCCACTGTGCCCAGCCAAAAGTATGTATGTATGTATGTATGTATGTATGTATGTATGTATGTATTTGAGACAGAATTTCACTCTTGTCTCCCAGGCTGGAGTGCAGTGGTGCAATCTCAGTTCACTGCAACTTCTGCCTCCCAGGTTCAAGTGATTCTCCTGCCTCAGCCTCCCAAGTAGCTGGGATTACAGGCGCCTGCCCCGATGCCCGGCTAATTTTTGTATTTGTAGTAGAGACAGGGTTTCACCATGTTGGCCAGGCTGGTCTCAAGCTCCTGACCTCAGGTGATCCTCCCGCCTCAGCCTCCCAAAGTGCTGGGATTCCAGGCGTGAGCCACCATGCCCAGCCAAAAGTAGTTTTATATTCGTAAGTTTTATAGATTGTTTTCCTTTAGAATTTCCATTATGACTCATAATACATCATTTTAAATAAAATTTTAAATGTGTAAAGAACAAATAGTGTCTCTCCTTTGTCTTATTTTTTCCTTCTATTTCTTTAAAGTTTGTAATTACATGTGCAAATCAATTTAAAGAAATTCATCCCAGCTTGAGAGTACTTAGAGTTCTGTGTCCTTTAATCAGCTTATTCCTGCTCAACTTTCAAAAATATTTGTAGTTAGACAGAAAACATATTCTAATCTATGTTCTAGAATTAAGCATTCTATCTTGGTTAGAAACAAACACCAGGGCCAGGCACGGTGGCTCAAGCCTGTAATCCCAGCACTTTGGGAGGCCGAGACGGTTGGATCACGAGGTCAGGTGATCGAGACCATCCTGGCTAACACGGTGAAACCCCGTCTCTACTAAAAAATGCACAAAAAACTAGCCGGGCGCGGTGGTGGGCGCCTGTAGTCCCAGCTACTCAGGAGGCTGAGGCAGGAGAATGGCGTGGACCCGGGAGGTGGAGCTGAGATCCGGCCACTGCACTCCAGCCTGGGCAACAGAGCGAGACTCTGTCTCAAAAAAAAAAAAAAGAAGGCCGGGCGCGGTGGCTCAAGCCTGTAATCCCAGCACTTTGGGAGGCCGAGACGGGCGGATCACGAGGTCAGGAGATCGAGACCATCCTGGCTAACACGGTGAAACCCCGTCTCTAATAAAAAATACAAAAAAAAAAAAAACTAGCCGGGCGAGGTGGCGGGTGCCTGTAGTCCCAGCTACTCGGGAGGCTGAGGCAGGAGAATGGTGTGAACCCGGGAGGCAGAGCTTGCAGTGAGCCGAGATCTGGCCATTGCACTCCAGCCTGGGTGACACAGCAAGACTCCGTCTCAAAAAAAAAAAAAAAAAAAGAAACAAACACCAGATAAATAAATGTTATAGGGGCCAGGCACAATGGTTTATGCCTGTAATCCCAGCACCTTAGGGCACCTATGTGGGAGGACCTCTTGAGACCAGCCTGAGCAACATAGCAAGATCCCACCTCTATAAAAAAAATTTTAAATTAAGCTGGGTGTAGTGGCACGCACCTGTAGTCCTAGTTACTTGAAAGCGATGCAGAAGGATCGCTTGAGCCCAGGAGTTGGAGGATGCAGTGAGCTATGATCATGCCGCTGCGCTCCAGCCTGGGTGACAGGGCAAGACCCTGACTCAGAAACAGACAAAAATACAGAAGACAAAGATGTTTTCCTCTCAGTGCTGCTATTTTATATTGTCCTAGAGGTTCTAGTCAATGCAATATGAAAAGGGTTGCAAAGTAAGGAAGAAAAATCTTTGTTATTTACAGTTGAAATGTTTATCTACGTAGGAAGTCCAAGAAAAATATTAAAGTAGTTCAGCAACTTGCTGGCAAAGACATTCAAAAATGTAGTTAATTATAAAAAATACAATTTCGAGAGCAACAAAAACTATGAGATGCCCATGAAAATATAACCAAAGATGGGAAATACTTTTTGTTGTTGTTGTTGTTGAGATGTTGCTCTAAACAGGCTGGAGTGCAGTGGCGCAATCCCGGCTCACTGCAACCTACGCCTCCTGGGTTTAAGCGATTCTCCTGCCTCAGCCTCCCAAGTAGCTGGGACTATAGGCGCATGCCACCATGCCTAGCTAATTTTTGTATTTTTCGTAGAGACAGGGTTTCACCACGTTGGCCTGGATGGTCTCGATCTCTTGACCTCGTGATCCTCCCACCTCAGCCTCCCAAAGTGCTGGGATTACAGGCGTGAGCCACTGTGCCCAACCGGGAAATACTTTTAAGGAGAAATTTACAAAATGTTTATTGAAGGACACAAAGGAAAACTTAAAAAAAAATAGAGCTGATGCTATGTTCCTGAATAGAAGGACTCAATATTACAGAGTTAGTCTATCAAGACATTATAACACCAACCAAAATTCCCAGAGGACTTTTTATGGCGCTTGACAAACTGATCCTAAATTTCATATGAAAGAACAAATAGGACAAAAATAGCCAAGATAATTTTGGGGGAAAAAAACACAGAGGAGGGAACTCGACCTGCCAGATAAGAAACATTTATCATAAAGCTGTATTATTTAAAAAAACAATGCAACATTTGTTTAGGAATAGACAAAGATTAAAGGAGCAGATAAGCCAGAAACAGCTTAAATACATATAGAAACTTGCCGTAAAATAGAAATGGCTTTATAAATCATTCAGTGGGGAAAAAAAAAGAAAAATGCAATGG
This sequence comes from Macaca nemestrina, assembly GCF_043159975.1. Classification (NCBI taxonomy): domain Eukaryota; kingdom Metazoa; phylum Chordata; class Mammalia; order Primates; family Cercopithecidae; genus Macaca; species Macaca nemestrina. Next base: position 68,670,460 of record NC_092142.1, on the reverse strand, counting down.
TGCTAGAACAATTATTTGTACAATCCCCCCCCCAAAACTAATTAGTTCCTTACATAGATAAAAATAAATTCTAAATGGATTAAAAATTCAAAAGGTGAAAAGCAACATGTAAAAATGTTTGGAAGAAAATGCAGAATGTCCTTATGGCATCAGAACAGGGAAAGATTTTCTAAAGACTCAAAAGTACAGAACATAATGAAAAATTTTGTACTACATTAAATTCAAAATATCTGTATACAAAATATATTATAGAAAATATCAAAGGATAACATATAAACTGAGGTTATTTACAACTCATTTACCCAGCAAAAGATTAATACACAAATATAAGTATATCTTGAAGATATTTCAGGTTCAGTTCCAGACCACAGCAATAAAGTGAGTCATATGAATTTTCTGGTGCATATAGAAGTTACGTTTATACTGCACCATAGCGTATTAAATGTGCAACAGCATCATGTCTAAAAAACTGTACATACTTTAATTAATCAATTATTTTTTTGAAACGGAGTTTTGCTCTTTTTGCCCAGGCTGGAGTGCAATGGCACGATCTCGGCTCACTGCAACCTCTGCCTCCTGGGTTCAAGTGATTCTGCTGCCTCAGCCTCCTGAGTAGCTGAAATTACATGTGCACACCACCGTGCCTGGCTAATTTTGTATTTTCAGTAGAGACGGGGTTTTGCCATGTTGGTCAGGCTGGTCTCAAATTCCTGACCTCAGATGATCCGCCCACCTCGGCCTCCCAAAGTGCTGGGATTACAGGCGTCAGCCACCGTGCCTCTCCCATACTTTAGTTTTAAAATACCTTATTGCTGGCTGGGCACAGTGGCTCACGCCTGTAATCCCAGCACTTTGGGAGGCCGAGATGGGTGGATCACTTGAGGTCAGGAGTTCGAGACCAGCTTGGCCAACATGGTGCAACCCCATCTCTACTAAAAATTAAAAAAATAAAAAAAATAAAAATCAGTCGGCCGTGGTGGTGGGTACCTGTAATCCCAGCTACTTGGGAGGCTGAGGCAGGAGAATCACTTGAACTCAGGAGGCGGAGGCTGTAGTGAGCCAAGATCGTACCACTGCACTCCACCCTGGGCAACAGAGCTAGACTCCGTTTAAAATAATAATAATATAAAATACTTTATTTCTAAAAAATGCTAACAATCATGTAAGCTTTCAGTGGGTGGAAATGTTTTTGCCCGTGGAGGGTCTTGCTGAGATGTTGATGGCAGCTGATTAATTAGGGTGGTGGTTGCTGAAGGCTGGGGTGGCTGAGGCAATTTCTTAAGACCACAATGAAGTTTGCCACATCAATCCTTTCTTTCTCTGAGAAATCTCCAGATTTCTCTGGAGCATTTGACACTGGGTTTTTGTTTTGTTTTTAGACATGGGAAGTCTCTCTATGTTGCCCAGGCTGGCCTCGAACTCCTGGGCCAAGCAATTCTTTCTCCTCAGCCTCCTTAGTAGCTGGGACGATAGGTGGACAGCACGGTACCCAGCTTGTGATGCTGTTTGATAGCATTTTACCCACAGTGCAACTTCTTTGAAAATTGGAGTCGGCCGGGCGCGGTGGCTCAAGCCTGTAATCCCAGCACTTTGGGAGGTCGAGACGGGCGGATCACGAGGTCAGGAGATCGAGACCATCCTGGCTAACACGGAGAAACCCCGTCTCTACTAAAAAAATACAAAAAACTAGCCGGGAAAGGCGGGCGCCTGTAGTCCCAGCTACTCGGGAGGCTGAGGCAGGAGAATGGCGCAAACCCGGGAGGCGGAGCTTGCAGTGAGCTGAGATCCAGCCACTGCACTCCAGCCTGGGCGACAGAGCCAGACTCCGTCTCAAAAAAAAAAAAAAAAAAAAAAGAAAAAAAAGAAAATTAGAGTCAATCCTCTCTAATTGTGCTGCTGTTTTATCACCAAAGTTTTACGTAATAGTTTAAATCCTTTTGCTGCTGACCAGGTGCGGTGGCTCACGCCTGTAATCCCAGCACTTTGGGAGGCTGAGATGGGCGGATCACCTGAGGTAAGGAGTTTGAGACCAGCCTGACCAATACAAAGAAAGCCCGTCACTGCTAAAAATACAAAAATTAGCCGGGCGTGGTGGCGCACACCTGTAATTCCAGCTACTCGGGAGGCTGAGCCAGGAGAATCGCTTGAACCCCGGAGGCGGAGGTTGCAGTGAGCCGAGATTGCACCACTGCACTCCAGCATAGGCGACTTTTCTGTCATTTGCAACCTCATTGGGTCCTGACTGACCCATCTAGAAATTATCATCAAGTTAATCTAAATCAACATCCAGTTTTTTAGAAAAGGAAAAAGGCCACAACTATTAAGCAAAGGCAAAATGCCTAGACTGAAGGCCCCAGAGGCCAATCAAACCACAACAACCAACATTTCTGCTGTTTACAATGCACAAACTATTCCAGATAAGTCTGTTGATTGAAGCACAAAAGCAACAAATGAAAGAAGTGAAATAAATGTAATCTTAAAATAGAAGAAGATATTTTATAAATTAATGTCTTACAAACTCTATATTCATATAAATCAGCTCAAGGTGAAGTTTTTTCCTTTTGTTTTATTTAATTTTTTTTTTTTTTTTTTTTTTAAGACGGAGTCTCACTCTGTCACCCAGGCTGGAGTACAGTGGCACAATCTCGGCTCACTGCAACCTCCGCCTCCTGGGTTCAAGCGATTCTTGTGCCTCATCCTCCTGAGTAGCTGGGACTACAGGCATGCACCACCATGCCTGGCTAATTTTTTGTATTTTTAGTAGAGACAGGGTTTCGCCAGGCTGGTCTCGAACTCCTGACCTCGTGATCGGCCCACCTCAGCCTCCTAAAGTGCTGGGATTACAGGCATGGGCCACCATGCCCAGCCTTTTGTTTTATTTTAAAATAGGAAATATCTCAGCTGGGACCAGTGGATCACACCTGTAATCCCAGTACTTTGGGAGGCAGAAGGATAGCTTCAGGCCAGTGTTCAAGACCAGCTGAGGCAACAGCAAGATCCCATCCCTACCAAAAATTAAAAAATAAAAATTAGGGCTGGGTGTGGTAGCTGATGCCTGCAATCCCAGCACTTTGGGAGGCTGAGGCAGGCGGATCACTTGAGGTCAGGAGTTCAAGACTAGCCTGGCCAACATGGTGAAACCCCGTCTCTACTAACAATACAAAAAAGAAAAAAAAAAAGTAGCCGGGTATGGCGGCACACACCTGTAATCCCAACTACTTTGGAGGCTAAGGCAGAAGAATTGCTCGAACCCGGGAGGCGGAGGTTGTCCGAGATTGTGCCACTGCACTCCAGCCTGGGCTGCAGAGTGAGACTCCATCTCAAATAAATAAATAAATAAGAATAAAAAGTAGCTGGGTGTGGTGGTGTGCATCTGTAGTCCCAGCTACTCAGGAGGCTGAGACAGGAGGATCACTTGAGCCTAGGAGTTCAAGGCTACAGTGAGCTATGATGGTCACTGCTCTCCAGTCTGAAAGACAGAGAAAGACCCTGTCTCAAGAATAATAATAATAATAATAATAATAAATTTAAAAGGAAGTATTTAAAATATACAGAAAATAGATGCCACATATCCACAATCCAGATTTAACAGATGTCAATGTTCCGTATATTTCTTCATATTGTTTTCATATTTTTTAGAAAGAAAAAAGATATATACATAACACCTAAGCCTCATTTCCTATTCTTTGTTCCTTTCTCCCTCCCCTTAGAAACTACTATGCTAGGCCAGGCGCAGTGGCTCACACCTGTAATCCCAACATTTTGGGAGGCTGAGGTGGGTGGATCACCTGAGGTCAGGAGTTCAAGACCAGCCTGGCCAACATAGTGAAATCCCATCTCTACTAAAAATACAAAAATTAGCAGGCATCTGTAGTCCCAGCCTCCTCGGGAGGCTGAGGCATGAGAATTGCTTGAACCTAGAAGGCAGGGGTTGTGGTGAGCTGGCATATTGCCACTGCACTCCAGCCTGGGCAATAGAGCAAGACTCCATCTAAAGAAAAAAAAGGAACTACTATTTTGAAGTTGGTATGTGTCATCTGTTTGTTTTCATACTTTTACTGCATATGTACATATCTCGTTGGAATTTGCATTTTCCTATGATGACTCTGGACATCTTTTCAGATGTTTATTGACCATTAAGTTTCCTCTTCTCTCCTTGTTTCCTTTGCTTATTTTTTCATTTAGGATATTTTTATCTCTTTTTCTTATTGATTTGAGCCTTTTCCTTTTTTTAATTTAATTTTTTTTTCTTTTTAAGGATAGGGTCTCACCCTGTCAACCAGACTGGAGTGCAATGGCACTCTCATAGCTCACTACAGCCTCAAACTCCCAGGCTCAAGTGGTCCTTCTGCCTCAGCCTCCCAAGCAGCTGGGATTACAGACATGCGCCACCACGCCTAGCTAATGTTTGTATTTTTAGTAGAGACGGGGTTTTGCCATGTTGTCCAGGCTGATCTTGAACTCCTGACCTCAAGTCAGGTGTCTTCTAATTCAATTCAATTCTAACACTGTCTACCTAGAGATAGTGTCAGATCCCATAGATTGAGGGCTCAGTCCCACAAGTCTGCCCCCCACTTTCTGATGCCAAATGCAAGTCCCAGGTTGTTTTTCCCATGCTGCTGACCAACCAGATATAAACAGGGGTTTTCACAACCCCCTCCCGGGTTTGATTAACTTTCTAGAGTAGCTCACAGAACTCGGGGAAACAAATGTTTACATTTACTGGTTTATTGTAAAGGGTATTGCAAAGGATACAGATGAAGAGACGCATTGGGTGAGGTACAGGGTAAAGGGCAGAGTTTCCATGTCCTCTCTGGGGTGCCACCCTCCAGGGACCTCCATGTGTCCAGCTATCCAGAAGCTCTATGAACCCTGTCTTTTTGGGTTTTTATGGAGGCTTCATTACATAAGCATGATTGATTAAGTCATTGGCCATTGGTGATCAACTTAACCCTCAGCCCCTCACCCCTCCCCAGAAGTTGAAGGGTGGGACTGAAAGTCCCGATCCTCTAATCATGCCTGGGTCTTTCTGGGACCAGCCACATCCTGAAGTTACCTAGAGGCTTCCAACCCACCAGTCAACTTATTAGCACATAAAAACACACATCATTTTGAAGGATTTTAGGAATTGTATGTCAGCAAATCGGATGAAGACCAAACACATATTTCACAATATCACAGTACTATTATTATCATCTTGCAGATGAGAGGACTGAGGTTTTATTCTCCTATACGGCTCAGGATTCCCATTCTTCAAGAGGGACATTAAGATGCAAAACAACAGGTATACTATCAATATATTATACATCTAAACAACTCTATACAATCACTATATATTGAAACAACAGCTATATAAGCTGAGCATGGTGGTGCTAACCTTAGTCCCCGTTCTCAGGAGGTTGAGGCAGGAGAACTGCTTGAGCCCGGGAGTTTGTGTACAGCCTGAACAGCACAGTGAGACCCCACATCAAAAAACAAACCTATAAATATGGGCAATTTAAAAAAAACACTCAGAAGAATACTACATACTGTTTTATATAAAATATATGTATCTTGTGGCTCATGCCTGTAATCCCAGCACTTTGGGAGGCTGAGGTGGGTGGATCACCTGAGGTCAGGAGTTTGAGACAAGCCTGGCCAAACTGGCGAAACCCTGTCTCTACTAAAAGTACAAAAATTAGCCGGGCGTGGTGACAGGCGCCTGTAATCCCAGTTACTCGGGAGGCTGAGGCAGGAGAATTGCTTGAACCCAGGAGGCAGAGGTTGCAGTGAGCCGAGATTGCGCCACTGCACTCTAGCCTGAGCAACAGAGCAAGACTCTGTCTCAAAAAAAAAATTATGTATATATATACCTTATATATAATTATATGCTTATGTGAATGTTTATGATTTATGTACATATATACACTCTATACATACTCTTTTTTTTTTTAGAAATGGAAGTAAAAATTTCAACCTCATTGTAGGGGATAGTGGTTAAATCTGTCTTTGGATTTATCTGCAATATTTCAGGGTTTTTTTGTTTTGTTTTTTGTTTTACAAAGGTAGAAACAAATAAAGACTGGTAGCAAATATGACAAAATGTTAATGATTATTTCTAGATGGTGAGAATATGGGTGTGATTTTTTTTAAAAGTCTTTGTGCTTTTCTGTATTTTAAAAATTTCTCAAGGCTGGGTGCAGTGGCTCACACCTGTAATCCCAGCACTTTGGGAGGCCGAGGCGGGTGGATAACCTGAGGTCAGGAGTTCGAGACCAGCTTGGCCAACGTAGTGAAACCCTGTCTCTACCAAACATACAAAAATTAGCTGGGTATGGTGGCGCATGCCTGTAATTCCAGCTACTTGGGAGGCTGAGGCAGGAGAATCACTTGAACCCAGGAGGTAGAGGTTGCAGTGAGCTGAGATCGCGTCATTGCACTCCAGCCTGGGTGGCAAGAGTGAAACTCCATCTCAAAAAAAAATTCTCAAAATATAAAAGACTTTCTAAAGAAAAAATGGGTGTGGGTATGGTGGCTCATACCTGGAATCCCAGCATTCTGGGAGTCTGAAGCAGGAGGATCACTTAAGCCCAGGAGTTCAAGACCAGCCTGGACAACATAGGGAGACCCTGTCTCTACAAAAATTAAAAAAAAATTATTTTCATGCTGAGCATGGTGACACACTCCTGTAGTTCCAGCTACTCAGGAGGCTGAGGTGGGAGGATCACTTGAGCCCAGGCGGTGGAGGCTGCAATGAACAGTGATTACTCCAGCATGAACAACAGAGCAAAACTGTCTCAAAAAAAAAAAAGAAGAAGAAGAAGAAGGAGAAGGAGAAGGAGATGGAGATGGAGTTGAAGACAAAGAAGAAAAAATGGGAAGGAACTACACCAAAATAGTAATAGTGATCATCCTTTTATTCTTCCTTCTGCTTTTCTATAATTTCCAAAATTTTCATAATAAGCAAATCTATAATGGGAAGGAAAACACCAGATCATTCAGTTTTGTTCAGAAGTTTTGTTTTTAGCAAACTTAATCCTAATACCTGGAGGTCAGTTAATGTCAGTAGAGAATCAACACCCAGTACCAAGTATCTGCAATTAAATAGGTGATGGAAAAACCCACATTTTTCTTTCTTTCTTTTTTTTTTTTTTTTGAGACGGAGTCTTGCTCTGTCGCCCAGGCTGGAGTGCAGTGGCACGATCTTGACTCACTGCAAGCTCTGCATCCCGGGTTTAAGCAATTCTCTCACCTCAGCCTCCCAAGTAGCTAGGATTACAGGCATGTGCCACCATGCCCGGCTAATTTTTGTACTTTTAGTAGAGACGGGGTTTCGCCATGTTAGCCAGGCTGGTCTCAAACTCCTGGTCTCAAGTGATCTGCCTGCCTTGGCCTCCCAAAGTGCTGGGATTACAGGCATGAGCCACCGTGTCCAGTCAAGCCCACATTTTTCTAACAATATTTCCCCACCCAGATAAGTAGATTAAAGCCCTCTCCTAAGATTGAAATCATATGAACATGAGTAATGGACAAAACGCCAAGGTCTATTGTAGATTTAATTTCTAAAGAATAGAATATATATTTGCCTGCATGTGTATATTCTAAAATACTGAATTGTGGTTACTGCCCAAAGACAATTGACGCATTCAAACTAGTAGAAATGAGGTATTTACTGGAAGTAAAGTTTCTCTTACAATTATTATCATTGCATTGATATTAACAACTGGGTAACAGTAGATGTGAATGGGTAAAATGACTCTAAGTCACAATCACTTGGGGGAAGTTAGAAAAACTGTGTGTAGCATGGAAACCTTTTGACTTTTCTAGCTATCTGGGCAAGCAAAGCTGGGGTTTCCAAGTTTAGTGACAGATTTATTTTAATGTAATTAAATAATTGGAGTTTTCCACTGCCAGAAACTTTTATCCACTTTATTACTTAGAGGATTAAAAGAAAATTTGATCCGATGTTTTATAGAGCTTTCTCTTCCCAGGGACCCAGAGAGGGGACAACCGGGAACATATGACCCTGGATATTATCTGTTTCCGTTGCATCTGACTGAGCACAGCATAGACTAGACCATTGCCAAAAGTTTAAAGTCAGTTTCTCGCCTCTATTTTTCCAGAAGAATTAGGTTTTATGCTGGAGGAAGAAAACTTAGAAATCACTGAATCCTTCTTGTTTGACAAATTATGGCACCCTTCCTGGCAGGATTAATAAAATTACACTTATGCATACACTATGAAGAAATTTCCTTCCTAAGAACTAACCAGGAGGAGCCTAATGCTATAGTTTGAATGTGTCCCCCAAATTTCAGGTGTTCAAAATTTAATCTCCAAATTTGCATGTTGACTGGGGCTTTAGTGAGGTAGTTAGGATTAGATAAGTACATCTGGGTGGGGTCCCCAGAGTGGGACTTGTCGTTTTATAAGAAGAGGAAGAGAGATCTGAGTACACACACACTCTCTTCTCTTCTTGCCAAGTGATGCCCTCTACCATGTTATGAAGAAGCAAGAAGGCATCACCAGAGGCTGGAGCCATGCTCTTGAAGTTCCCAGCCTCCAGAACTGTGAGCTAAATAGTTTTTTTCTTTATAAATTACCCAGACTGTGGTATCCTGTTATAGCCACAGAAAATGGACTAAGACCTCTAAGGAGACAATACAAAGACGTTCATTGCAGCATTGTTTGTAACGGAAAAAACAAACAAACAAACAAAACAGAAACAACCAAAATGTCCATCAGTAGGAGAATGGCTACCACTACATAAAATAGTCATACCATGAAGCACTAATGCAGTAGATAAAAGCAATGAGCTGGATCTAACAGGACAGATATCAGAAACAGAATGAGTGAAACAGTCAAGTTACAGAACCTGTGAAACTATATTTGTATAAAAACCCATGCAACAGAACTATTTTACATGGGTATATGTGATATGATCTTAAATGCAAAAATCTTCTAAAAGGTCTAGAACTGTGCTAATACAGTAGCTACTCGCCACAAGTGGCTATTTAAATTAAATGAATTTGTCCCACTAGCCATATTTTGAGGGTCCATTAGTAACTTACGGCTAGTGGCTTCTGTTTTGGACTACACAGATATAAAACATTTCCGTAATTGTAGGACGTTCTATTGAACAATGCTGATCTAGACAAATACATGCCAAATTCATAAGATCACTTAGCTGGGTAGTGGTAAAACCAAAGCTGGTGTCAGAAGACTACTATTGATGTATTCTTGGCATGAGGGCCCATTTGAGTCATGGATGAATGGATGGATGGATGAATGGATGGATGGACTCCTTCATTCAGTCATTCATTCATTTACAAAGTCTTCATTCATTTGGAATCATTTGTTTACTATATGTTAAGCCCTGGTTTCAGCCCTTGGGAAACAAAATGTAATCTGATGCCATCCCAGGCCCAGAGGACAGAATAGGCAGGTGTCAGTCATCATCTATGCACCAAATACCTTTTCTGCCACAGACTCTGTGTGAGGACTGGGTTCAGTGGCAAACAAAAAGACAAAATCCCTCTCCTTGTGGAATGTACAATCCACAGTAGGGTTTCTCAACACTGTGGACATTTTGGATGGCTCATTCTTTCTTCTGGGGGATGTCTTATACATTCTATTTTTTCTTTTATTTTCTTTCTCTCCTTTTTTTTTTTTTTTTTTTTGAGATGGAGTTTCTCCCTTGTCGCCCAGGCTGGAGTGCAATGGTGCCATCTTGGCTCACTGCAACCTCTGTCTCCCAGGTTGCAGGAGACAGTTGGCAGAAGAACTGAGGCAGTTATTCTGCCTCGGTCTCCTGAGTAGCTGGAATTACAGGTACATGCCACTATGCCTAGCTGATTTCTGTATTTTTAGTAGAGTCAGGGTTTCACCATGTTGGCAAGGCTGGTCTCGAACTCCTGGCCTCAGGTGATCCACCCACCTCGGCCTCCCAAAGTGCTGGGATTACAGGCCTGAGCCACTGTGCCTGGCCTAGTCTTGTACATCTTAGAATGTTTAGCAGAATCTCTGATCTCTATCCACTAAATGCCAAAAACATCCCTCCACCCTGCCTCCCTCCAGTTGTGACAACCAAAGATATCTTTAGACATTGTAAATGTTCCCCGGGGACAAAATTGTCCCTAATGAGAACCACAAGGAAAGACAGACATTAATCAAATTATAACAAATTATTTAAATGATGACAAGTGTGCTGACTGCTGCGCTAGGGATGTGTGGGATTCTCTGAAAGCTTTAACAAGGGGCCTGACCTAATCTTTAAGGGATAGATGAGAAAAGCTTCCCTGGGGATGTGACAGTGTTGCCTCCTCTTTTAGCCAAACATGGACAGAAGTTACCTGCCATGGACACGCTTCTGTATAAACAGGTGTATGCCATGATCAGGGAGAAAGGAAGTGAGACATCGGGTTCCTTTAGGAGAGGTAAGGTAGGCTGGCTTTGATGCATAATTATCCATTTCAGATGCTGCTATCTAAAGCTCACTCAGCTGGCACAGCTTGGGCAAGCGGCCATGAACTTAAGACTAAACCAGCTAGTACGAAATGGAGACCAGCTGCAGATCCTGTCTTCTTCACGAGAGATCTGGAAGTCATAAACAATAGAGCAAAATGAGAATCAGGATTTACCACATTTTCTCATTTCTCAAAGGATTTGGATAAAATCTCCCTCTGCCTCATACCAGGCCTTTTACAACACAATAAATCCTAGTAGAGAGAAATGGAAGAGACCTGTGAGATGAGCAAATGTCTCCATCCCCAGTAGTCACGGGATTCAGGAGTCCCCAGTTGGAAGATGTGATCAGATCTTTCATTGTTCCTTAATGAGGCCAAAAGGGACTCCTTGGAGCTAGGGCCTCTATTTTAATGTTTTGAGAATTCTGTTTTAAATGACTTTGCATCCTACTGTGACTTCCTCATTTTGTCTCCCCCTAAAATCAGTGGGCTTGGACTGTGAATTGGACTGTGAAAGAGGGAGCTTAGTGATCTCTTGCCCTACCCACTTCTTTTTTTTTTTTTTTTTTTTTTTGAGACGGAGTCTCGCTCTGTCGCCCAGGCTGGAGTGCAGTGGCACAATCTCAGCTCATTGGAACCTCTGCCTCTCAGATTCAAGTAATTCTCCTGCCTCAGCCTCCCAAATAGCTGGGACTACTGGCGTGTGCCACTATGCTTGGCTAATTTTTTGTATTTTTAGTGGAGACAGGGTTTCACCATGTTAGCCGGGATGGTCTGGATCTCCTGACCTCGTGATCCACCCGCCTCGACCTCCCAAAGTGCTGGGATTATAGGCGTGAGCTACTGCGCCCGCCAGTACCCACTTCTTTCATAGATGAGGAGACTATGGTCCAGAGAGAGGAAGTATCTGGCTCAAAACTGTACAGCTGCCTTGGCATGGTAGCTCATGCCTGTAATTCCAGCATTTTGGGAGGCTGAGGCAGGAGGATCACTTAAGCCCAGGAAGCTGAGGCTGCAGTGAGCTATGATCGCACCACTGCACTCCAGCCTGGCAATAGAGCAAGACTCTGTCTCAAAACAAAAATAAACAAAAACAAAACTGCACAGTTATTTGTGACAGAGTAATTCTCAAGCATCTTGATCTCCTCTTTCCCCTACATTTGAGAACAACAGAAGACAATATAATATACATATTAATTTATATTTTACATATATATTGATTTATGTGCAATGTGGGGATCCTGAGCAAAAAAAGGATGTTAGTGGATAAACCAGTGAAATCCTAATAAAGTCTGGTGTTTAATTAGCAGTAATAAACTAATATGGGCTTCTTAGTTTTGACAAGTGTTCCATGGTTATATAAGATGATCACATTAGTGGGAACTGGGTGAGGAACATACAGAATCTCTGTACTATTTTTGTATCTATTCTGTACATCTAAAATTATTTCAAAATAAAAATATCATTTAAAAAAGAAGTAATAAATGTGCATAAAAACAAGTTCAAACAAAACAGAAGTGTTTAAAGAAACCACCACCAAAAAAAAGAATTAAAGTTCTTTATTTCTGCCTTATGATTCTGCCCCTAAGTTCCAACCACTTTTAATAGCTCAGTGTGTGTGTTTCATGTTTATTCAAATAGAGAGAGTTTTAAAATATTCTATCTCATTTAAACAATGAGCTACAGTCATATGATACAATCATATGAAATGGGCATGACAATCAAATGAGGAAACTGAGGCTCAGAGAGGTTACATACCTGGCCCAGAGCCACAGCTAGTAAATAATAAATGTCAGGGACTAGATTCAAAGCAGACTCTGACTCTACCTAACTCCAAAGGCCACGCTGTTCGCAGGGTCCACTAGAGCTGTGGAGTGGATGAGTGGGAGCCCATGCTGTGGAGTGGATGCATGGGAGCCCATTTGTGCTCTCCAAGCCACATGCTCCGGCAGGGGCTGTGTCTGCTTAAAGGACAGGTGCCACCCTTTACTGAGCATGAAGGCTCCCTACGGACAGCACCAGCCCTCCTCTTTCCCTCTATCCTATGCCAAGAGGAAGATGATGCTGGCCATGGCCATGATCATTGTAGAAAATAACGAGTGTGGCTGGGCGTGGTGGCTCACGCCTGTAATCCCAGCACTTTGGGAGGCCGAGGCGGGCGGATCACGAGGTCAGGAGATCGAGACCATCCTGGCTAACACGGTGAAACCCCGTCTCTACTAAAAGTACAAAAAATTAGCCGGGCGTGGTGGCGGGCGCCTGTAGTCCCAGCTACTCAGGAGGCTGAAGCAGGAGAATGGCGTGAACCCGGGAGGCGGAGCTTGCAGCGAGCTGAGATCGTGCCACTGCACTCCAGCCTGGGTAACAGAGCAAGACTCTGTCTCAAAAAAAAAAAAAAAAAAAAAAAAAGAAAAGGAAAAAGAAAATAACGAGTATGATTGAGGATGTTTCAGTTCGCCAGCAGTGAAGGATACGAAGGGAGGTGTGTTCTGTAAATATCAGGAAACACAGGAGTATGAGATCTCATAATATGTTCTAGCAAACCCACATTCTGCAGGTGATGGGTGCACATTTGGGGTCCTTTGGTGTGAACCAATAGCAGAGGATTCAAAACAAAATACATTCAGCTCTCTTTCTCAAAGCAATGTGCTCCACTTGCTAGGAATGGAATTTTCACACATTTAAGGTTGAAATGAAATTTCTGGGAGGGATCTGTGAATCATCTAGCCAGTCACCACTTGCAGGGGCCTCTGAATAGGAGGAAATCAGGACAATATGCTGAGTTTTTCACCACTGGCCTCTGGGCTGTTCAGGATATTGAGCCTTGTGTGACCTTCCCAACAGAAAAATCACCTTTGGATACAATAGCAGAGTGGTGCTCGGAAAAATTGCCTGGCAAACTAAGTTTTGCACCTTAGAAAGGAGGAAACTACAGTCTGTCTTACTGTCCTTCACTCTGTTCCAAGTCCTGCATTAAGCACTTGTCTGTGCTCTCACTTATTCCTCACATCACTTTGTGAGGAATGTTCAGTACAATTATCATGCCCATTTCACAGATGAGGAAACTGAGTCCAAAGAGGAGAGGTGTCTTGCCCATTCACTTTCCATAACCAGCTAAGAAACAATTCCATACCACTGGGTGCAGCGGTGCACTACTGTAATCCCAATACTTTGGGAGGCCAAGATGGGCAGATCACCTGAGGTTAGGAGTTCGAAAACAGCCTGACCAACATGGTGAAACCCCCTCTCTACTAAATACAAAAAATTAGCTGGGTGTGGTGGCGCATGCCTGTAATCCCAGGTACTCAAGAGGCTGAGGCAGGAGAATTGATTGAACCCGGGATGCAGAGGTTGCAGTGAGCCGAGATCACACCATTGCACTCCAACCTGGGCAATAAGAGTGAAACTCTGTCTAAAAAAAAAAATTCCACACCAAATCCTTTGCTTTTTTTTTGAGACAGAGGCTTCCTCTATCAGACAGGCTAGAGTGCAGTGGCTCAATCTCACTCATTGCAACTACCTCCCGGGTTCAAGTGATTCTCCTGCCTCAGCTTCCTGAGTGGCTGGGACTACAGGCATGCACCACCATGCCCGGCTACTTTTTGTATTTTTAGTAGAGATGGGGTTTCACCATGTTGGCCTTGGCTGGTCTCGAACTCCTGACCTCAACTTATCTGCCCACCTAGGCCTCCCAAAGTGCTGGGATTACAGGCGTGAGCCACCACACCTGGCTTGTAGTATTATTTACAGTGGAAAAATTGGAAACAATTTAAATGCCCATAATTAGAAAATGATCATGGTATCTTCAAAAGATGGCATATGATACAAATGTTAAAAAATCATCTTTCTTTTGCCTCATAGAAATATTTGTCAATCTAGCATACAGCATATGTGCACAATACAAATGTAATATGACATTCAAGGATGTAATTGCTATTCTTAGCCATATCATTCTCTTTGGTATAAGAAAATCATAGATTGAGTGTCAGAATCTGAAAAGCACAGGGCACCAGGAGAAAAGGAGTCCAGGAAAAGATAGAAATGCTCTTTAAAGGGTGTCATCATATAGGATATGTCTTGTGTGCAATTAGCTAGTCTTGAAAAACTTGATGTAAGATTAAAAAAAATCACTAGCGTCCTTAATTGTGTACACATTTGTTGAGTGCTTACTATACGCAGATACTGGAGACTCAGTGATGAAGAGAAAACGTTCCTATCTTTCTGAGCAATGCAGTCTGTATAAGAAAGCATTGTTGGCCAGCACAATGGCTCACGCCTATAATCCCACCACTTTGGGAGGCGGAGGCGGGCTATCACTTGAGGTCAGGAGTTGAAGACCAGCCTGGACAACATGGTGAAACCCCATCTCTACCAAAAACACAAAAAAATAGCTGGGCATGGTGGCACACGCCTGCAATCCCAGCTACTCGGGGGGCTGAGGCAGGGGAATCACTTGAGCCCAGGAGGCGGAGGTTGCAGTGAGCTGAGGACACGCCACTGCACTCCAGCCTGGGCAACAAAGCAAGACTCTGTCCCAAAAAAAAGAAAAACAAAGAAGTAATTGTTCTATCTAGTCTGTGGGTAGCATCAAATGAATGAGTTAGGAAACATTTCCTCCATCTGATAATACTTAGAGGGGTAATTCTCCGAGGGGGGTGATGTTCCCCGCAGGGGACATTTGGTAACGTCTGCAGACACTTTTGAATGTCACAGCTAGCGGGGGGCAGGGGAGGAGTGCTTTGGGCACCTAGTGGAAGAGGTCAGGATAGTAAACATCCGACAATGCACAGAACACCTCCTAAAACAAAGAATTATGTAGCTCAAATATCAATAGTGCTGAGATGGATAAACTCTGACTTAGACTATCAGGATTCTTTCTTGGAAGTTACAGAGTTACCTTTCGTGGTGGGAATGGGGAGGGAGTGTCCCACAAGGAGATGGCAGCCTTGCAGAGACGTGGTTGCAGGAGGGAAAAGGATTTACCTGGGTGATTATGCAGCTTGTTAGGCAAAACTATGGATGGAGACAGTCCCAATTTACTGAGAATCCTACTCCAAACATTAATTTGTAAATTGCTTCTTTGGCATATCTTGGATCCCCTCCCTGCCTCCTTCCAGAAGGAGACCATATGGTAAAAATGAAAGGCTCTGGAGATGAAATCAAAAGACCTGGGTTGAATCTCAACTTCATAATCATGAAAATCATTTTACTTTTCTAAGCCTCAGTTCCCACTTTTGAGAAGCAGGGATGCAAATGCTACCCCTCCCAGCTGAGAAGAGAACAGGTGTTTGAACTGCCTGGCTCTGGATACAGGCTCATGTGTAACTCTGACATTGTATGTTTACAACGTATCATTAAATGAAAAGGGTGGTTATAAAGCAGTATATATTGCATGCATCCAATTTTTGTTCAATGTGACTATCTGCCAAGAAAATAGTCGGGAAGTAATTATATCAAACAGCTAACATGAATTGTTCTTGAGTGGCCAGAAACAAAAACCAAACCAAAACACAAACCAATATATTACTTTTGATATTAGATTATAAATACATATTATTGAAACTCATAAAAGTTTTTTTAAAAGATATTTTTTGATATGAGAAATACTTAGGATGCAATTTAAGCAAACACAAAAGCAAGATAGAAATTGCATGAACTTGCCAGGCAAGGCTCATGCCTATTATCCCAGAGCTGTGGGAAGGAGGATTGCTTGAGGCCAGAGTTTGAGACCAGCCTGGACAATACAGTGAGACCCCACCTCTACAAAAAATGAAAAAGAAATTAGGCAAGTATGGCAGCATACAACTGTAGTCCAGCTACTTGGAAGGCTGAAGCCGGGGGATCACTTGAGCCCAGAAGGTCAAGGCTGCAGTGAGCCACAATCATATCACTGCACTCCATCCTGGGTGACAGAGTAAGACCTTGCCTCAAAAAAAAAAGGAGTTGCACGGGCTTGCACTGTTCAACATGTTAGTCACCAGCCTCATGTGCCTACTGAGCACTTGAACGTGGCTAGCTCTGAATTGAGATGTGCAAGCGTGTAAAATATCTCCTTTTAATTTAATAATCATAAAAATTGCTAAATGTTTATATTGATTATATGATAAAATGATACTTTTGATATATTTGGTTAAATAAAATATATTGCGTGGTGGTTCACACCTGTAATCCCAGCACTGTGGGAGACCAAGGCGGGCGGATCACCTGAGGTCAGGAGTTAGAGACCAGCCTGACCAACATGGCAAAACCCCGTCTCTACTGAAAATACAAAAATTTAGCCGGGCATGGTGGCAGGCACCTGTAATCCCAGTGACTCAGGAGGCTGAGGCAGGAGAATCGCTTGAACCCAGGAGGCAGAGGTTGCAGTGATCCAAGGTTGCAGTGAGCCAAGATCACACCACTGCACTCAAGCCTGCACTCCATCTCAGAAAAAAAAAAAAAAAAATATATATATATATATATGTATATATATGTATACACACATACAATTTCACCTGTTTTTATTTTTATTTAATGAGGCTTCTGAAGCACTTTAAATTACATATATGGTTCACATCTGTGGTTTGCCTATTTCTTTTGAATAGTGCTGATATAGACAACAGAAACTTGACTGTATAATGAAAAAATACAGAGAAAAAAATAGAATGGAAAAATACCGAACTCATCACTGTGATACAGTTTAAACGATAGGATTGTAGGTGATTTTTTCTGCTTCTTTGCATTTTTCTGCACTTTCAAATTTTCTATGGGGTCCAGATCTCCCTGTGATAATCTGGAAAAGGGCAAAGGGAGTCTAGAATCTCTCCTGTACTCCTGGGACAAAAACTATTCTCCCTTAAAAAGATTACATCTTACGGGGACTGTGATTGTGTGAATGAAAACATGGGGTGCTAGCTACTTGACGTCTCCATGGTTCTGGGTATGACGGAGAAGGTCCCACATTCTGATCCCTGCTCTGGGCGGGGAGGGGCATCTTCCTCCTGCCTTCCCCACAGAGAAGGAACCAAGGGTATGAGAACTATGAGAAGCAGCTCCGTGGATGCTCAGAACATCCCTGGGCAAGGAAGTGAGTCATCTGGTGAGTCAGCCCCGCCGCCCTGCTTTCATTCTTGGGATTGTTCCATGTCACTGCTCCTCTCTGTTACCCTTTCCCCCCTCACCCCCGCATCACATGTGTGGTCTCAAGGCAGCCCAGGCAGATTGCACTAAGAAGGGCTCCTGGGTGCTCAGCACCTAAAGTGGGTCATTCATGGCACTGCCTGCGGTCACCCACAAGCTCGCCTCTTACTGTCATGTCAACTCATCCGGCAAAGGTGTTATTAGCATTCCCATTTCACAGATGAGAAAACAAGACAGAGAGAGGTGAAATACTTGGCCAAGGGCTCACAGCTAGGAACAGACTGGGTCCTGAGATTCAAGTTCAGGCTGATTCCAAAGCATGTGTTTCTAGAACTTTCATCTAGGTCTGCCGCAAACAAGACTGAGAAGTAATTTTTTTTTTTTTTTTTTTTGAGACGGAGTCTCACTCTGTCACCCAGTCTGGAGTGCAGTGGCGCAATCTTGGCTCACTGCAAGCTCTGCCTCCCGAGTTCACACCTCCCGAGTTCAGGGTTCTCCTGCCTCACCCTCCCGAGTAGCTGGGACTACAGGTGCCTGCCACCACGCCCAGCTAATTCTTTTGTATTTTTAGTAGAGACGGGGTTTCACCGTGTTAGCCAGGATGGTCTCCATCTCCTGACCTCGTGATCTGCCCTCCTCGGCCTCCTAAAGTGCTGGGATTCCATGCCTGGCCAAGACTGGGAAGCTTGTGTCTTCCAAGCCACCATTGCCCTAGATTTCAGGTGCTTGAGACCCTCATAAGGTCTGGTCACTCTCTTAACAAACAGGTCTCTGGGAAAGAGTCTAAGAATCTGGTATCAGACATTTACAACAAAGTATGAATTTAGGCTCATTATTACTCCTTCAGTGAAAATCTGCAATGCGAAGTCTTATTCCAATTGTGGGGTGAAAGACTAAAAGGAAGGTCTACCACTGGCAGACACACTGGGGAGATGTCCGGGGAAGAAAGGGAGTGTGCTCAGTGCTACTCTCTGTTGAACCGGACCACGAGCCACCCTGGCCATCTGCTCAGGAGCCCGGTCTTGCTTCCAGTTTACTAAGCCAGGTGGGTGGGGCCGAGGCCAAGGAAGAGATGCTCATGTGATATGGCTGCCACAAGAATCCCACCCACTACAGATTCCTCCAGTGGAGAGTCACGCCTAGGGATGAAGCATTTCCCTTTCTTTTCAACCTTTTGATTTTTTGGTAATTTAATGTTTTTATAGGTAATCTGTTCACATGGTTCAAAAATTATATACATTACATACACGCACACACAATTTTCTTTCTCTTTCTCTTGCCAGGTCCTCCTTCTCCCTAACTCTTATCCCACTCCCACGGTCTCTAATGTTATTAGTTTCTTGTGTATATTTCCAGAGTTTCTTTATGCATATACAATAAACGCACACATGCACACACCACCACCCTTCTTTTTATACAAAAGTCGCAGGCTCTTTTTACAAAAGTGAAAATGCTACAGGGAAGAACACATTGCTATAAACACTTGAATGAAAAGGAATCTGGCCGGGCACAGTGGCTCACACCTGTAATCTCAGCACTTTGGGAGGCCGAGGCGGGCAGATCACCTGAGGTCAGGAGTTCGAGACCAGCCTGACCAATATGGAGAAAGCCCAGCTCTACTAAAAATACAAAATTAGCCAAGCATGGTGGCACATGCCTGTAATCCCAGCTACTCGGGAGGCTGCGGCAGGAGAATTGCTTGAACCTGGGAGGCAGAGGTTGCTGTGAGCCAAGATTGCACCACTGCACTCCAGTGTGGGCAACAAGAGCGAAACTGTGTCTCAAAAAAAAAAAGGAATCTATAGGTATTTTCTTTCTGGGGCCATTAACTAGGCCCCAGTTTTTTTAGCTTTTGCATTTTTAATGTTAGGTTTAATGAGGCATAATGTACATACAGTAAAATGTATCCTTTTTAGTGGGCAGTTCTGCAAGTTGTCACAAATGCATATGGTCTCACAGCCATTACTATGATTAAGATGCAAAAGGGCCCAGCGTGGTGGCTCATACGCCTGTAATCCCAGCACTTTGGGAGGCAGAGGAGGGTGGATCACTTGAGGCCAGGAGTTTGAGACCAGCCTGACCAACATGGTGAAACCCCATCTCTACTAAAAACACAAAACTTAGCCAGGCGTGGTGGTGCACACCTGTAATCCCAGCTATTCTGGAGGCTGATGTTGGAGAATTGCTTGAACCCGGGAGGTGGAGGTTACAGTCAACCAAGATCACGCCACTGCATTCCAGCCTGGGCAACAGAGTGAGACTCCATCTCAAAAAAAAAAAAAAAAAAAGATAAAAAAGGCTTCTACCACCCCCACCACCAAATTCTTTGATGTCCCTTTGCAGTCCCCTCTAGTGCCACCCCCAACCCCTAGCAACCATTGGTACGTTCTCTGTGCTTCTAGCTTTATGTTTTCTAGAATGTCTCATAAATGGAATCATACATCATTCCACAAAAAATATGCACTCTTTTGTGTCTTGCTTTTCTCACTTGGCAGAGTGCATTTGCGATTCATCTCTGTTGTTGTTGCATACATCCTGCATGTTAATAGTCTATTTCTCATTATTGGCGAGTTGTATTCCATTATTTGGATGTGCCACCATTTGTTTACCTTCATATCCATTGAAGGATATTTGGACATTTGGACATTTGGGTTGCTTGCAGTTTGACGGTATCATTTCCATTACTTCTCTTCCCTTTTTTTTTTTTTTTTTTTTTTTTTTTTTGAGACGGTGTCTTGCTCTGTCACCCAGGCTGGAGTGTAGTGGCACGATCTCGGCTCACTGCAACCTTCGCCTCCTGGGTTCAAGTGATTCTCCTGCCTCAACCTCCTGAGTAGCTAGGACAACAGGCACCCACCACCATGCCCAGCTGATTTTTTTGTATTTTTAGTAGAAACGGGGTTTCACCATGTTGGCCAGACTGGTCTCAAACTCCTGACCTCAGGTGATCCACCTGCCTCAGCCTCCCAAAGTGCTTGGATTACAGGCATGAGCCAACCTGCCCGGCCTCTCTCTCTCTCTCTCTCTCTTTCTTTTTTTTGGCAATAGGGTCTTACTCTGTGTCCCAAACTGGAGTGCAGTTGTGCCATAATAGCTCACTGTAGCCTGAAACTCCTGGGTTCAAGCAATCCTCTCACCTCAGCCTCTCAAGTATTAATAGCTGGGATTACAGATACATCACTGCTCCGGCCATCTCATTTTTAATCTTTATAATAGCCCCATGACTTACACTCATTAGCCTCATCCTAGAGGGGAAATCTGAGAGCAGGAGAGGTTCAGTGGCCTGCCCTCCCACATCATTCAGTGGAGAAGCAGCAGAGATGGGATCTGAATTCAGATTTGACAGGAAAAAACCTCCTGCTGGGAACGGCGATGTGATCCTGTCTTCCCGCCACTATGTTCAAAGCAGCCAAAGACACCTAAGCTGTAAGGGCTAAAGGTATTAATAAAACACAAACTTCTCTTTCTAATTTTGGCTCCCTTGCAAGAATTCAGACTAGTGGTGAGAGGAAATACTAACGGGGGCCCCTCTAGGCTGGCAGCATGCTCTACCACCTTAAGCCTACCAGCTTTCCCAAAGGGAATGATTCCTAATGTTTTTGAGTGGGTATGGAATGTGCTCTTAAAAGTTTATAGTTCACTTAATATGCATCATCTCATCAAAGAACAACTTCACAGGGGGTGGACCTGGCTCTCCCTGCAACCCACCCACAGAGCCACAGACGCCTGGTGAACTTCGTGCACAAGCCTGTGAGTGACCCTTAGCATTTCTCTCAATTCTGAGCCACACACACCTACCCTTGTGCAATGACAACCTGGCAATTCCATACGCCCTCCTGGCACGCCTGGATTGGCAGGGTGGTGGCCTGGAACGCCAGTCGTCCTCTTGGGAGTTTGTAAGGAATTAGAAGGGCCGTATGAGCACCCAGAGTGGGGCCTGGCATCCAGGAGACAGGCAGCAAATATTGTTCCCCTTCGCTTTGCTGAATCCAAGAGTCAGGTACCATGCCAGCAAACGACACACTGGAGGTTAGACCAATGCGCTACGTGCCACAAGCAAGTCACCTCCTACTCCAATGCTTGCAGTTTCCACATTCATAACGTGGAGCGGGTCCAAGTTCATTAAATGGCATGTAATTATATACGTAGCCTTTCTTTCAGCTGAAAGAGGAGGGATTAAGGAAAAAAACTCTTGTAATCTCCTGGGTACCCAGAGGGCCTTGCCCAACCCAAGCAGAGAAAAAGATTTTACAACCATAGAGAAGCTATCAGACGCAGCTGGAAGAGACCTGAATCTTATTGATCACCAAAGCCAGGCCCACAAGGGGACGTGAAGGAGTGTTTCACTGGGTCATAGAATAAATAGATTCTCTGTGTCACACTCATTGTAGAAGTCTCTATAAAGTGGATTGTGGGGATAGCGACCTAAAGGGCACAGACACTTCACTGGGGTGAAATGAGATCATTGTTTATGAGCCAGCAGTCTCGCGTCACTTCTATTTGGCCCACACGTAGGGTGACCAGCTCATCCTTATTTGCAGTGAAAGTTCCACATCCCAGGCGTGGTGGCTCACACCTGTAATCCCAGCATTTTGGGAGGCTGAGGTGGGCGGATCACCTGAGCTTGGGAGTTCAAGACCAGCCTGACCAACATGGAGAAACCCTGTCCCTACTAAAAACACAAAAAATTAGCCGGGCGTGGTGGCACATGCCTGGAATCCCAACTACTCGGGAAGCTGAGGCAGGAGAATCACTTGAGCCTGGGAGGCGGAGGTTGTGGTGAGCTGAGATCACACCATTGCACTCCAGCCTAGGCAACAAGAGTGAAACTCCGTACCAAAAATAAAAAAGAAAAGAAAAAGAAAGTTCCACATCCCAGGAAACCTCTTATCCCGGACACAACTTAGTCCCGGACAAACTGGGATGGTTAGTCACCCTTCTTACATGATAATTTCTTAAAACCAAATTCATAACCAATATTCACGACTGAGAAGATTTCTCATGAAATATTCCAAATGCCCAGAATCTCTTAAAAACTGGACAACTTGGTAACTCTGCACCCACATTTGCACATGGAAACAATTGGCTGGTATTGAATGATAGCAGCTTCTCCCAGATGGATCAAGCACTCACCGCGTTGCCACAGTCCCCATCACTCTTTGTCTTACATCCATCCACTTCATTCCAGGTGTTACCTGCCTGGCTCCTGTAGCATTAGTGTTTGCAACCCTTGAGGTAAATGTACTCTAGCCTTTGAAAAGCTTACAAATTTAAGAGATGGCCAGGCACAATGGTTCTCACCCGTAATCCCAGCTACTTGAGAGGCCAAGGTGGGAGGATTGCTTGAGGCCAGGAGTTTGAGACCAGCGTGGGCAACATTGGGAGACTCTTGTCTCAATAAAAAATTTTTTCTTAAAATTATCCAGCTGTGGTGGCATGTGCCTATAGGCCCAGCTACTCCAGAGGCCAGCCTGGGCAACACGGGGAGACCCTCATCTCTAAAAACAAACACAAACTTAAGAGATGAAACTTTTAAAGCTGACCCTGGGTTGCTCCTTTCCAAATGTTCCAAGATAGGAATATTTTAGGGGCTACAAAACACCATCAATTTTCTTTATTTTTTTTTATTTTTTTTTTTTTTGAGACAGAGTCTCGCTCTGTCGCCCAGGCTGGAGTGCAGTGGCGCTATCTCGGCTCACTGCAAGCTCCGCCTCCCGGGTTTACGCCATTCTCCTGCCTCAGCCTCCCGAGTAGCTGGGACTACAGGCGCCCGCCACCGCGCCCGGCTAATTTTTTTTTGTATTTTTAGTAGAGACGGGGTTTCATTGTGTTAGCCAGGATGGTCTCGATCTCCTGACCTCATGATCCACCCGTCTCGGCCTCCCAAAGTGCTGGGATTACAGGCTTGAGCCACCGCGCCCGGCAACACCATCAATTTTCTTTTTTTTTTTTTTTTTTGAGACGGATCTCACTCTGTTGCCCAGGCTAGAGTGCAGTGGCACAATCTCAACTCACTGCAACCTCCGCCTCCTGGGTTCAAGCAATTCTCCTGCCTCAGCCTCCCGAGTATCTGGGATTACAGGTGCACATCACCATCTCTGGCTAATTTTTCTCTTTTTAGTAGAAACGGGGTTTCGACATGTTGGCCAGGCTGGTCTCGAACTCCTGACCTCAGGTGATATGCCCACCTCGGTCTCCCAAAGTGCTGGGATTACAGATGTGAGCCACTGCGCCTGGCCAAAACACCATCAATTTTCTTGTGTTCTTACTTCAAAAACAAAATAATGTAAACAGTGAGACTCTACACTGTTCACCATAAAACTTAGTGTTGCTGTTGTTCAATGTAAAAAATAAAAAAAAAAAAATTTAAACTCCCGCTGTTTTCATCTTGAATTGACCCTCAAGCACAAATTCTAGTTGCAAGTAATAGAAACAGAATCTAAAGTAGTTTCAGGAGAGACTGATTTAATGACTTCTGTAATCAAATTACAGACCAGTGGGAGTGGGTATCTGGATCCACGGTCAACTGGATTCAGAAACTCCAGTTCTGCTCAGCCAGAATTCTGTTCCAGGTTCTCTGCAAATCGGCTTCATTCTCTCAGGCCAGCTTCTCCACAGGGAAGGGAAAATGAACAAAGGCAGCTCTGAGCTGACGTCCTTACTATTTGAAACCCAAAAGGTGGAAATATTGTAGAGAGAGGGAGTACACTTTTTTCTACCAGTTAGAAAAATCCTAGTAAAGAATTTCCGTTCCTGAGCCTATCCAGGGTCTGTTCTCAGAAGAAAGGAGGGCTGGGTTTCAGGTAGGCCCAAATCATATCTACCAACAGGTCATGCTCTGTGGGTTTTAATGATCTTTAGAGTCCTCCAGGTTGGAAGCTCTTCTCTGTAGTCTATAGTTTTTTTGGTAGCAGTGATGGTAACCATAATTGCTTACTATGTGCCAGACACTATTTTAATTGCTTTGCATATTAAATGCATATGCATAAATACATATTATCTCATTTAATCCCCTCAACAACCCCCTAAGGGAGTTCATTCTCCCGGTTTTACAAATTTGGAAACTAAGACACAAAGTACTTAAGTAGTTGACACGCTTGCCAAGTGGGCCCGACTTCATCTGTGAACTGAACCCAGGCAGCCTAGCCAGAAATCACAGGACCCAATCATATCACAGCTGCCTATCTGAGAGAGCTACATACCAGACTATAAAAGATTTGTCACAAACGCCTGTGTGCTGGCAATGCGCAAAGGTGTGACCAATAATGGTGTGGTTTTCCATCTGTGAGCGTGGGTTGGGGACTGGGTGAGAGGTCTCCCAGATTCCTGCCATGCTTGCTACCTGTGCTGGGAAAGCCGGCTTTGATCTGCCCCCTGGAGCCACCGGGCACAGCACTATCTGTTTATCTAGCTCTCCGCCAGGCACCTTGCCTCAGACTCTCCCGCTGCTGCATTTTTACTTCTCATCAAATCTGCATCCAGTGACCCGAGTCCTGCATCAGTAATCAGAAAAATCATGTTTTGATTTTTTGTTTTGTTTTGCTTGGTGTTCCTAGTCTAGACTCTGTTTCTAACAGAATACAAATAGCAACATGTTTGTTGATTGTCTGGGTTTTAGAGGACTTAAACTCAATTTAACAAATGTGTAGTGAGTTCCTACTCTGAGCCTTACTGTGTGGCCAAGGGTTATAGCAACAAATGAGAAGCAGATTCTGCCCTTAATGAAAAAGCTACATTTTTAAGAAAGGACTTATCTCTAAACTCTCTGTTCTGGATTAAGCAAAAGCTTTCTTGATGGTCTGGGTCCCTTCAGGTTCTTGATGACTTCAATACTTTCAAAGAGCTGCAGCCAGTCTAGTGGCTGTAGAATGCTGCTTTCATCGACAGCGGGAATGTCTTTCCTCCCACCCTAGGACTAACTCAGACCTTTAAATCAGGCCTTCTCCCTTACCTTGGGGTGACCCAACCCAAGTGAATTGATTTGCTCCCTGCATTATTAACCTGTGGGAATTAAGCTTGTCTATTGTTGTCTCCCGGTCCACACCCCTTCTTTTTAATTGACCTTCATCCAGAGGTCTTGGTAGGCGTAGGCAGCCATATTTTAATCATATGATTTTCTTCTTGGCCACAGCTGATTGGTTCTGAATGATCACCTGACCCAGCCCAAAGGCTGGACTGAGCCAATCAGCTTCTTTGTCCTTGAGAGTCTGACTTAAATAGTTCAGAGAGTGAATGCCGAAGATTGGCCATGGAGCAGGAGAGTGTTGTGGCATTCAGGTGTCAAGCTTGCACCTGGTAAAATCCTAATAAGAGAAGGAAGCCAGAGAATGAAGTCTAAAGAACAGAAGTAAAAAGCCATCCATGAGGCATGATCGCAAGAAAGGAAAGGAGAGAGGGAGGAGGGTAGGTGCCCAGTTTTCCAGGTCTCTTGAATCCAAGTCTTAGCCTTGGGTGTCTGGTTCACCTTTCAGTAAACTCCCAATTTATTTGAGCAAGTTTGGTATGGCCTCGGTTTCATGCAACTTAATTAGAACATCAACATATTTTGTCCATACTATGATTATCACAGTTATTACAATAAAAGATAGATATTCTGCCAATCCCCAACAGATGGTCATGTCTTTTTGTTCATCTTTCTTTCTCCACTACTTTCCCTTGCCTGTGTGCCTAGAGCGTGGCCTGTGCTCAGTAAAAGCTTGATGAAAGAATGAAGGAATTTCTCTGCCTGGCTTTCCAGCCTTCCCCCATCTGGCCCCGTATCTAACCTCATTACCCAGTCACTACTACTCACTCCACACCCTCCACTGTGGTTAAACCAGTCTCGCCAAGGCATCCGGCTCATTTCTCTGGGCCTTTCCTCCTGCTGGAATGCCCTCCTCCCTCTTCTTCACCTACTTATCCTTCTTATATCAGCCCTCTCCTCCTTCATTCATTCTTCAGACATCTACTGAATGCCCACTATGTGTCAGACATTATGCTAAGTGCTGAGCCACAGTGGGGAACGAAACAGATGTGCTTTCTGTAGCCATGTTGCTTATTGTAAAAGGGGAAAGATGTATTCGTTTTGAAGAGAAACCAGCGTATATGTTGCTTATTGTCTTACAAACATTCTCCGTGAAGCTTCCTCCAATTGCTGCACCACCCTCCACCATCTCACGCTCATCTTCCTCCTCTCTTACCTTATTTAATGCTTAGTAACTCACACCACTGTTAACAATTTCTCTTGAGTTTGTTTTGCCCACCAAGCCTCCTCCTATTAACTGGATTTTATGTGTCTTTGGGGCTGAAGCCTGAGTCTTGCAATTTTTCTATTTATACTTATGTGGCTCAGCAACAGGGACACAGTGGGCACCTAAAAAATAACTCTTCACTGCCTGCCTGCTTGATCAAAAATGTCTCCTGCCCTCCTTGCCTGGTAAATGGAAGGACAGAGAAGTATTTGTCTGTCTTTGCAATCCCAGGAATAAACATCAGCCTGGGTTTCAGCTGATCCCCATAACCCTGGCCATAAAGCACCATCTAAAGCCAGGGTAGAGATGAACAAATAGAGGTTGTATTTGTTCTGTTTAGTCCCGGGTACTCTGGGGAAGGCTTCACAGACCTCCTTGCCACAAACCCATGCTAACAAACAAGAAGCCAGTTCTCTGGCAGTCTCCTGTACAGTGCCCGTTTACCTGGGAGTCAGCTCCCTTGTCTCCAGCCCTTCTGAAAGACACCTTTCAGCTCTGTGTCTTTACTGGGTGGAAGGGAAAGAAAAAATAGGGGCACTAGATTTCATTCTCTCCCCAGACGTAAGCAAAGGCAGTCCATCCCAGACCGAGCTCAGCAAAACCTCACCACAGAGTTTCTCTGCATAAAGAAAGTGCCTTTTTGAAACACAAAGTCAGTCTTTCAACTCAGGAAGGGAAAAAAAATAATCCACCAACCAACCCCAAACCTGCACTTGGCCAAAATCCTGAGGTTGGTGGCAGGATTGAAGTGAATCACTTCTCTTTACTCTGATTGCATCAGCGACAGGCAGCTACTTGGTCCCCAGAAGAGGCCTCATGCCATGTTTGTGCCTAATTCTGATTCCTTTTTTTCTTGTAAGCAAAGCCATCTTAACTAATGCGAGACGGGAATTGGATCCAACCCAGGCAGCCGAGTCCAGAAACTGATAGTTCTGAGACAGAAACTGTTACACCCATTAG
This sequence comes from Macaca nemestrina, assembly GCF_043159975.1. Lineage (NCBI taxonomy): Eukaryota > Metazoa > Chordata > Mammalia > Primates > Cercopithecidae > Macaca > Macaca nemestrina. The sequence goes on along the minus strand of NC_092142.1, from coordinate 68,642,709 downwards.
GGGCTGATCCTCTTAAGTCTAAACTAGCTCCATCCCTCTGTTCCCTGTTTGAGAGGTTCCATGATACCTTTGACATGAAGTCTTAGCTCGTAAATATCCTAAGTTCTACGCAGTGATAACTACAACTTTTTGAGTGAAGCCTTCCTAAGTTCCCTGCCTTTGCCTAGGTACAATATATATTATGTATATAGTATTTCACTGAATCCTTTAAGAAAACAAACACCCCATGAGGTAGGTGCTCTGATTATATCCATTTTATAGATATGGAAACTGAGGCCCAGAGAAGTTAGGTGGCTTGTGCATAGCTGAGCCGGGACTTGGACCCAGGCTGCTGACTACAAAGCCCGTACTCTTTTTTTTTGAGGCGGAGTTTCACTCTTGTGGCCCAGGCTGGAGTGCAATGGCACAATCTCGGCTCACCGCAACCTCCACCTCCCGGGTTCAAGCGATTCTCCTGCCTCAGCCGCCCAAGTAGCTGGGATTCCAGGCATGCGCCACCATGCCCGGCTAATTTTGTATTTTTAGTAGAGACAGGGTTTCTCCATGTTGGTCAGGCTGGTCTCAAACTCCTGACCTCAGGTGATCTGCCCGCCTTGGCCTCCCAAAGTGCTGGGATTACAGGTGTGAGCCACCAACTCCAAAAGCCCACACCCTTAATCACTGTGCCAATGAGTCTCCCTTTCTTCTCACCTTTCCAAGGACTCCCCATTCTCTAAAGACTGAAGGAAAGTCTACCCCCTTCCAGATATCTGCAGCCCACTCTGAGCTCTCCCTTAACTGACTGACTTCCTCTAATCTGTTAACAACTCGCGGGGCATTTTGAAATCATCATTCATTTGTGCAGTAATTATTGAGCATCTATGTATGCCAGACACTCTTCTAGGAGACCCAGGTGTGAACAGAACAGACAAAAGTCCTTGCCCTCATGGACTTTACATTCTATGGAAGCAGACAAACACACAAAAATACAAATATGCTTTGGGAGGCTGAGGCGGGTAGATCGCTTGAGCCCAGGAGTTAGAGACCAGCCTGGGCAACAGGGTAAAACCCCATCTCTACAAAAAATATAAAAATTAGCCTGGAGTGGTGCTGTGTCCGTGTAGTGCCAGCTACTCTGGAGGCTGAAGCCAGAGAATGGCTTAAGCATCAGGAGTTGAAGCTGCAGTGAGCTGTGATGGTGCCACTGCATTCCAGCCTGGGCAGCAGAGTGAGACCCCATCTCAAAAAAAAAAAAAAAAAAAAAAGAATATAAATACATAAAAAATTTATATTAAGGCCAGGCATGTAGCTCACGCTTGTAATCCCGGCACTTTGGGAGGTCAAGGCAGTGGATCACCTGAGGTCAGGAGTTCAAGACCAGCCTGGCCAACATGGTGAAACCCTGTCTCTACTAAAATTACAAAATTAGCTGGGTGTGGTGGCACACACCTGCTGTCCCAGCTACTTGGGAGGCCGAGGCAGGAGAATTGCTTGAACCTGGGAGGAGGAGAGTAGTGAGCAGAGATCATGCCACTGCACTCCAGCCTAGGCAACAGAGCGAGACTCCATCGCAAAAAACAAACAAACAAAAAAAAGTGTATTAGATAGCAATAAGTGCTAAACTGGGAAATAAGACAGAGAAAGGAGATAGGGAATGTGTGATAGGGAAGTTAGAATTGTACACAGAGTGGCCAGGGCAGGCCTTCCTGGGAACATGATACCAGACTTCAGAGCTAAGGAGAATACTGAGGCATGGAGAGGGAAGGGCATTTGAAATGGAGGGAAGGGAAATTGCAAGGGCATGGAGGCCGAAGAGTGCCTGCTGCATTCAAGGAACAACAAGGGGACCAGTGTGACAGGAGTAGGACAAGTGAAGACAAGGACAGTTAGGAATGCAGTGAGAGAGGCGAGAAGAGGAGACCAGCCTCTGTGGAGGCCCTCAGAGCCTGGTGAGGGTGTTGGTGTTTATTCCGAGTGGAATGGGGAGCTCAAAGAGGATTCTGAGTAGACTTGTGTGAATGGGAAAGTTCGATGCCTTTCCTCACCTATTATAAAGGTCACCACCAACACTCCTATAACAAAAGATAGGTCGTGGCCGGGCGCGGTGGCTCAAGCCTGTAATCCCAGCACTTTGGGAGGCCGAGACGGGCGGATCACGAGGTCAGGAGATCGAGACCATCCTGGCTAACACAATGAAACCCCGTCTCTACTAAAAATACAAAAATATTAGCCGGGCGAGGTGGCAGGCGCCTGTAGTCCCAGCTACTCGGGAGGCTGAGGCAGGAGAATGGCGTAAACCCGGGAGGCGGAGCTTGCAGTGAGCCGAGATAGCGCCACTGCACTCCAGCCCCGGCGACAGAGCGAGACTCCGTCTCAAAAAAAAAAAAAAAAAAAAAAAAAGATAGGTCAACAAGAGAAAAATATAACACGTTTATTTATTTATTTGAGACAGAGTTTCGTTCTTGTCCCCCAGGCTGGAGTGCAATGGCGCAATCTCGGCTCACTGTAACCTCTGCCTCCCGGGTTCAAGAGATTCTCCTGCCTCAGCCTCCTGAGTGGCTGGGACTACAGGCATGCACCACCACGCCCGGCTAATTTTTGTTTTTTCAGTAGCGACGGGGTTTCACCAGGTTGGCCAGGCTTGTCTTGAACTTCTGACCTCAAATGATCTGCCCGCCTCAGCCTCCCAAAGTGCAAGGATTACAGGCATGAGCCACTGCACCTGGCCCTTACACATTTAATCAAAGTTTTATGTGACACAGGGAACTTTGGAAATGAAGACCCAAACACCCAGGGAAAACCGTCCATTTTCCTGCTTAGATTCAAGGAAGAATGGGCGGCTGTGTAGAGATGTCAATGGGGGTATGATCTAGTGGAAATAGACTGAGGCGGAAACCTAGCAAGGCCTGTCTGTGCCAATTCTTCTTGGCCTCTCTGTGTAGCATTTCTTCCTCTCGGATGTAGGGCAGGACCTTTCTGGAAAGAGGGCCTTATGACTTACTATCAGATGAGGGGGGTCAGAGAATTTCTTAATGGCCAGCTCCTCCACAGAAAGGTGGGTGAAGGTTAGAGTGCGTGATAGTTCTAGGTTTTATGGCTTGCTTTGGGGAGAGGGGTTCTACATTTTTGGGTGTTTTGTTTTTGTTTTTTGAGATAGAGTCTCGCTCTGTTGCCCAGGCTGGAGTGCGGTGGCACAATCTTGGCTCACTGCAACCTCTGCCTCTCAGTTCAAGCCATTCTCCTGCCTCAGCCTCCCGAGTAGCTGGGATTACAGGCATGTGCCACTATGCCCGGCTAATTTTCATATTTTTAGTAGAGACGGGGTTTTACCATATTGGTCAGGCTGGTCTCAAACTCCTGACCTCAGGAGATCCGCCCACCTCGGCCTCCCAAGTGCTGGGATTACAGGCGTGAGCCACCTTGCCCCACCCAGGTTTCTAGTTTTTATGATGTGCCTTGGATAAAGAGGAATTCTGGTTCCTGTGACTCACTTCGATGGAGAAAAAGGGACAGGAGATAGGAGGGCAAGAAAAATGTCAGAGAGAGACTTTGCTTCTGAGGCCTTCTAATGTCCTTTAGTTCAAAGTACTAAGCCTGTCAAAGCACCATACTTTGGGGTATCATTTTCTGAGCCCTAACATTTGCATTTTAACAGTACCACTCTGGGCCGGGCATGGTGGCTCACGCCTGTAATCCCAGCACTTTGGGAGGCCGAGGCGGGTGGATCACCTGAGGTCAGGAGTTTGAGACCAGCCTGGCCAACATGGGAAACACTGTCTCTATTAAAAATATGAAAATTAGCCGTGTGTGGTGGCAGGTGCCTGTAATCCCAGCTATTTGGGAGGCTAAGGCAGGAGAATCGCTTGAACCCAGGAGGCGGAGGTTGCAGTGAGCTGAGATCGCGCCATTGCACTCCAGCCTGGGCGACAGAGCACGACTCCACCTCAAAACAAAACAAAACAAAACAAGCAAAAAACCAGTACGACTCTGGCCATTGTGTTGAGAGCAGGCTGAGGAAGCACAAGGCAGGGATGCTGTGAATAATGGTGGAGGCTGATGGTGGCTTGGATGGAGGGAGTGAAGGTGGCGAGAGTAGTTGGATTCTGCGTTTTGAAGTTAAGTCAACAAAATTTCCTGACAGTTTGGAGGTGGGAGGTGAGAGAAAGGGAGGAGTTAGGAATGACACCCAGGTTTTTGGCCTGAGCGTCAGGAAGAATGGAGTTGCCATTTACTGAGATAACCGTGGGAGGAATGGGTTTGGAGGAGGGATCAGGAGCTCAGCGTTGGACATGATGCATTTGAGATGCCTACTAGGGACCTAGGTGGAGATGAGTAGGTGGTTCAATAAGCAGTTCTGAAGTTTAGGGGAGAGATCTGGCTGCAAACACCAATGCGGAAGTTATAAGGGTATAGATGGCATTTTTTTTTAAAGTCACAAGAGTGGGTGAAGTCGTCCAGGAAGTGAAAGTAGCTTAAGAAGAGAGGTCTAAGGATCATGCCCTGGGGAACTCCAACATTTAGTGGTCAAAGAGATGAGGAGGAACCAGCAGGAGCAGACCAAATATATACATATATACACATATTTTTAGTATATATGTATATGTATATATAAAATATACAAATATATACATACCATATATATATATATTAAAAAAATAAGGAGGTAAGAAGAAACTTACTTGAAGAACATTTCAAGAAAGCGGGAACGGTTGACTGTGTCAACTGCTTCTCATTGGTCACGTAACAAGAGGACTGACACTTAACCCATCAGCTGAAAATAAGAAATGCTTAATTAAATAGTTCTCTTGCTTAGTTTAGATGTGGATTCCTCTAGACTTCTTGGCCAATTGCAAGACTGGGCAGGGCAGGGATTTTGTCCTTGAGCTCTGTATCCTACTCTCATCTCATCACCATATTTCTGTTCCTTCCTCCCCTATCCTCTTACCCTCATTCCCCCATACACCTCCATCCAGGCTTTGCTGAGGTCTGAGGATTGGCTTACCAGCCAAGGGACCCTCAAGCCTGAGCTGAAGCACTAGAACAATCTCTTAGGCAAGTCACTGCTTCCGAGATTTGGCAAAGGAAGTGAGCCGCAACCACCACTTTCAAGCAAAGAAGATGGAAGGGATAACTGAGGGTGGTAGAAGGGAAATATGCTGGCATCTCTGTAAAGGGAAGACAAATTTTGCTTTAAAAAAAAAATGCCCATGGCAATGTTTGTGGTTGTAAGGAAGCAAAGGAATTTCTCCTGGGCTGCATGGCCCCATGGTTTAGGTCATTAATAAGTTTTTTCTAGTTGGATTCATCCTGCAGCCTAGACAAGGGTAGAGGTTGAGAACTGAATTCCTCTGCACTGAGTTTTTCCCTGGCAGGTGAAGGAGACAGGCGTGTCAGAGCCTGGGAACCAGGAGAAGGGAGATGGGAGCAAGATGGCTGGCAAAGAATTCCCAGGGGTGGGGCTGGGCTGAGGAACCTGTTTTAGGAGGGGTGAGGGCTAACATTAATTTTTGAAAAACTTTTCACTGGAGCATATAATAGATAATAGGAAGAAGTACGTGCCACTCAATTAATTTTCACAAACTGTGCGGACCCTTATAACCAGCACTCAAGTCAAGCAACAGAACCTTACTCAAGGACACCCAGGAGCCCCCCCATGTCCTCTTCTAGCCATGATTCTGCCCAAGGGCAATCACTAGCCTGACTTTGAATGGTATGAACTTGTTTTGCCTGTTTCTACACCTTATATGAATGAGTCTTATATTTTATGTCACTTAACATTTTTCACTTAAGATTATATTTGTGAGATTCATTCATGCTGTTGCATATACTCATAGATCTTTCATTCTGATTATTACATACTCTTCCATTACATGATTATATCACAATGTATCTCTTCTATTGTTGATGGACATATAAGTGCTTTCCACTTGGGGGCCATTACAAATGGTGCTGCTATAAACGTATTTAGACATGTCTAATACTCAATTTCCCCCCAAGAGTTTACTTTGAAATTTTTCAAACATATAGAAATGTTGAAATAATTGTACAGTCAATAACTATTATGAACCAACCACTCATTCTAAATTAAAATTTTATATTTGCTTTATCACTTATCTATCCTATATCCATTTATCAATTCATCTTTTTTTTTTTTTTTTTGAGATAGAGTCTCGCTCTGTCACCCAAGCTAGAGTGCAGTGGCTCCATCTCAGCTCACTGCAACCTCTGACTCCCAGGTTCAAGCCGGCCTCCCACCTCTACCTCCCAAGTAGCTGGGATTATAGGTGCATGCCACCACATCTGGCTAATTTTTGATGTTTTGTAGAGATGGAGTCTCACTATGTTGCCCACGCTGATCTCAAACCTGTGAGCTCAAGCAATCCAGCCACCTCAGTCTCCCAAAGTGCTAGGTTTACAGGTGTAAGCCACCATGCCTGGCCAATTCATCTTTTTTTTTTTTTTTTTTTTAAAGCATTTTTAAAATGCATGTGTTGGCCGGGCGCAGTGGTTTATGCCTTAATCTTGGCAGTTTGGGAGGCTGAGGTGGACAGATTACTTGATGTCAGGAGTTTGAGACCAGCCTGGCCAACATGCTAAAACCCCATCTCTACTAAAAATATAAAAAATTAGTGGCCGGGCGCGGTGGCTCACGCCTGTAATCCCAGCACTTTGGGAGGCCGAGACGGGCGGATCACGAGGTCAGGAGATCGAGACCATCCTGACTAACACGGTGAAACCCTGTCTCTACTAAAAATACAAAAATCAGCCGGGCGCGGTGGCGGGCGCCTGTAGTCCCAGCTACTCGGGAGGCTGAGGCAGGAGAATGGCGGGAACCCGGGAAGGCGGAGCTTGCAGTGAGTGGAGATCGCGCCACTGCACTCCAGTCTGGGCGACAGAGCGAGACTCCGTCTCAAAAAAAAAAAAAAAAAAATTAGTTAATGTGGTGGCAGGTGCGTGTAATCTCAGCTACTCGGGAGGCTGAGGCAGGAGAATCACTTGGACCCGGGAGGGGGAGGTTGCAGTGAGCCACGATCGTGCCATTGCACTCCAGCCTGGGTGACAGAGCAAGACTCTGTCTCAAAAATAAAAATGCATATGTAGAGTAAACTTCACACAGCAGTCCACTTTACCCTCAAACATTTCAATATCATTCACAAAGGTTTAATATTTATTTACGAGTTTTTCTTTGAGGGAAAATTTATACAAAGTGAAATGCGTGGATGTGAACTGTGCCATTCAATGAGTTTGAGAAATGTATGTACCTATGTAACCTATAGCCCTATCAAAACATAAAACATTATCATCCAGAAAGTTCCCTCAGGCACCTACCCAATTTCTCTCACCACCATTGTGTTCTCATTTTTAAACCATAGATTAGCTTTGCCAGATTTAGAACCTCGTATAAATACTATCATACAATATGCACTTGTCAACAGCTTTCACTCAGTGCGGTTTTGAAATTCATTTATGGTGTTGCATGAATAAGTTTTTCCTCTTTAGTGCTGAGTAATATTCTCTTGTATGAATACACCACAATTTCCTTATCCATCCCCCTGTTGACCAACATCTGGAAGGTTTCCAGTTTTTGGGCTTTGTGAAGAAAAATGCTGTGAACATTTTCAATCTAGTCTTTTTGTGGACATATGCTTTCATTACTCTTGGGTAAACATCTGGGACTGAAATCACTAGGTCATAAGTGTATGTTTCGCTCTACATGAAACTTCCAGATCTTTATTTCAAAGTGGGTTGTATGATTTTGCACTTCCACCAATAATATAGCAAAGTACTGTTCAATATCCACACCAACATTTGGTGTTGTCAGGCTTTTTAATTTAAGCTATTGAGTGTGGAGTGATACCCCATTGTGGTTTAATTTGTATTTCCCTGATAACTAACGGTGTTGAGCACCTTTTCAAGTGTTTATTGGCCATTCATACATTTTCATTTGTTTGTTTGTTTGTTTGTTTGAGAGAATCTCACTCTGTCGCCCAGGCTGGAGTGTAACGGTGTGATCTCGGCTCACTGCAACCTCCGCCTCCCAGGTTCAAGCGAGTCTCCTGCCTCAGCCTCCCCAGTAGCTGGGATTACAGGCACGTGCCACTACACTACACCCGGCTAATTTTTGTGTTTTTTGTAGAGACGGGGTTTCTCCATGTTGGTCTCGAATTCCCAACCTCAGGTGATCTGCCTGCCTCGGCCTCCCAAAATGTTGGGATTATAGGCATGAGCCACCGTGCCTGGCCTGTCTAGTTTCTTTATCAGTTACTGAGAAGTAAAATGTCCAACTATGATATGATAGTAGATTTTTGTATTTCTCCCTTTAATTCTGCCATTCTGTCAGTTTTTGCTTCATGTATCTTGAAACTCTATTAGGATACATATATATGATTATTATACCTTCCAGGTGATATTATTATACAATTTCTCTTTTAATCTCTAATAATAATCTCATCCTGAAGACTACTTTGATTTAATGTAGGCACTTCAACTTTCCTATGCTTATTGTTTGCATAATATATTTTTCCCATCTATTTCCTATCAACCTCTTTTGTATGTCTCTTGTAGACAGAGTATAGTTGGATCATGCTTTTTAAAATCTGTTTGGCTATCTCTACATTTTAATTGAAGTGTTTTAGACCATTAACATTTAATGTAATTATTGTTATGGTTGAAAGCAGGTCTACCATTGTACTGTTCCTCTGTTCATTCCCCCCACCCTTTTCCTGTTCTTCTGTTGCTCCTTTCTTGCCTTCTTCTGAGTTAATTGAATATTTTTTAGAAATCTACTTTCAGCTAGGCACGGTAGCTCACACCTGTAATCCCAGCACTTTGGGAGGCCGAGGCAGGCAGATCACGAGGTCAGGAGTTCAAGACCAGCCTGGCCAGCATGGTGAAACCCCATCTCTACTAAAAATACACACACACACACACACACCCAAAAATTAGCCAGGCATGGTGGCACATGCCTGTAGTCCCAGCTACAGCACTTTGGGAGGCTGAGGTGGGTGGATCACCTGAGATCAGGAGTTCAAGACCAGCCTGGCCAACATGATGAAAACCCATCTCTACTAAAAATACAAAAAATCAGCTGGGCGTGGTGGCGTACAGCACGCCTGTAATCCCAGCTACTCAGGAGGCTGAGGCAGAAGAGTCGCTTGAGCCTGGGAGACAGAGGTTGCAGTGAGCCGAGATTGCATCACTGCCCTCCAGCATGGGCAACAAGAGCAAAACTCTGTTTCAAAATAAACAAATAAATAAATACTACTTGCATTTATGTATTAGCTTTTATTAACATACTCTTTGCATTTTTAAGTAGTCACTATAGAAATTATAATATATATCCTAATGCTTCACAATCTACTTAGAATTAATATTGTACCACTTTAAAATGTGTATCATGGGCCAGGAGCTGTGGCTTATGGCTGTAATCCCAGCACTTTGGGAAGCCAAGGCGGGCAGATCACTTGCGGTCAGGAGTTCGAGAATAGACTGGCCAACATGGTGAAACGCCATCTCTACTAAAACACAAAATTAGCTGGGCATGCTGGCGTATCCCTGTCATCCCAGCTACTCGAGAGACTGAGGCAGGAGAATCACTTGAACCCAGGAGGCAGAGGTTGCAGTGAGCTGAGATTACACCACTGCACTCCATCCTGGGCAACAGAGCGAGACCCTGTCTCAGAAAAAATAAATAGATAAATATAAAATGTGTATTATATATTATATCTACGTAAGTTATAAACCTCACAGTAAGAGGTTACAATTTTTGCTTTAAACAATCATAGGATTTTTAAAAAGTGAAGAGGAAAAATTACTTTTTTTGAGACAGAGTTTCACTTTGTTGTCCAGGCTGGGGTGCAGTGGCATGATCTTGGCTCACTGCAACCTACACCTCCCGGGTTCAAACCTCAGCCTCCTAAGTAGCTGGGATTATAGGCGCCCGCCACCACGCTCAGCTGATTTTTTTGTATTTTAGTAGAGACGGGGTTTCACCATCTTGCCCAGGCTGGCCTTGAACTCCTGAGCTTAGGCAATCCACCGGTCTCAGCCTCCCAAAGTGCTAGGATTACAGGCATGAGACACTGTGCCTGGCCAGAAAAATTACTTTTTATGTTACTCTTACACTTACTATTTCTGGTGTTCTTCATTCTGAAGATATCTCATATCATGTCCTTTTACCCTGAAACGTTTTCCCCTTTAGCATTTTTAATAATGCAGGTCTGCTGGCAATGAATTATCTTAGTTTTTGATTATCTAAAAACATCATTTTGTCCAGGTGAGGTGGTGGCTCACACTTGTAATCCCAGCACTTTTGGAGGTTGAGGCAGGTAGGATTGAGCCCAGGAGTTTGAGACCAGCCAGAGCAACATGGCAAGACCTCATCTTAACCAAAAAAAATTTTTTAAATAGACAGGCATAGTGGTGGACACTTGTAGTCCCAGCTACTTAGGAGGCTAAGGCAGGAGGATCCCTTGAACCCAGGAGTTTGAGGCTGCAGTGAGCTATGATCACACCACCGCACTCTAGCTTGGCTGACCAATCAATACGCTGTCTCGATTTTTAAAAAATTGACAAGCATTATTAAGTGCTTAATGTGTACTTTTAATTGTTTAGGTTTCCATAGGCCTTTCAGACATCTTACTTTTCAGCCAAGGAATGTGAAGACTTGGCAAGAAGATCCACTCCCCCGGCATTGGGTCTATGGAGTCTCCTTAATCCGTGATACCTCCTGGAAAAATTGCTTACCAGCCAGATGCTGCCACATGTGCCCCATGAAGAGGTAAACAAGGCGCAACAGAGAGAGGTGACAAAAGCTTCCTCTCACCATCAGTGATGCCAGGAAAAGACAGCATTTCCTGAGACTCATGTTGCTCAGGTCACCAGAGCTGGGCATGTCTCGGGCAGGTGGTATGGGGGCTGCTTCTAGCTTTGCCTAGGAAGGATTCGTGCATATCTGTAGACCCAGGACTAGGTAAGGCACATGAAACACTTGCCTCAAGTGCAAAATTTAAGCGGGTGCCCAAAAACTCAGCAATCAAAATAATATTTTAATACCCTGTAAAAAAACAAAGTTAATGCAAAAAAATCTCTGATGAACAAAATATCAAACTTTTAAATAAGACAGACTTTGCATTTGCATGACTCACATCACTCACCACCCCCCTCATCTTAGCCCTGTTGGATCCTGCCTTTACTGAAAACGTTGATGTTTTGCTCATCATGGATTTTTTTGCATTAATTTTGATTTTTAAATATATTGCATAAAAATGGCACTTATCTTGATTAATAGTGGGGTTTGGGACATGCTAAATTTTGCAGTTGCCTCACCCTAGTCCCATTCCAGAACATCATTATGTACCTCTTTACAATCTTCCTTGCTACACCCCCATCCCCACCAAAAGAAATCCCCCCAGCCTACTTTGATGATAGCAAAGCATTTTTTTCATACATAAAAATAAAACATTGACTGGTGACACTAATGACAGCCAAGTGAGGGGTTTGGGTACATTCTTGGCATAGTTCACTTAGCAGTTTTATAAATAGGAGTTCTAACAGACTTCTGGATCCCAGAGTAAAAAAAATTCACCAATTAAAATGATCCTAAATTTCCTCATCTCGACATAAGAGACTAAGAGCAAGATTAAGAAATACAAGGAATCTGAGTACTTTTACTGTTTGTTATAATGCACATTAATGTATTTGTTATTAATTTGGGGCTGCAAGTGGATGGAATAATGAAATCTCAGATCTTATATTTTGTGGCAGGAGATGGCCAGCATGGCGCCATTCATAAGATATTTCACCCCTTTTCTTCAATACTATTGTGTGTCTGCAGAGGCCACATGGAACAGTACTGGGGACCCCAGTTGTATTACCCATACCAACCTGAGCAAGTTACTCATTATCTATCGGTCTCACTTTCCTCATCTACAAAATGGGACTACAATTTACCTTAACTAAAGGTTAAAACAAAATTTATAGGACAGGCATGGTGGTTCACTCCTGGAATCTCATTACTTTGGGAGCCTGAGGCAGTAGAATTGCTTGAGGCCAGGAGCTCAAGAACAGCCTGGGCAACATAGGGAAAACTTGTCTCTACAAAAAATACAAAAATCAGCTGGATATGGTGACACATACTTGTAGTCCCTGCTACTTGGGAGGCTGAGGCAGGAGGATCACCTGAGCCCAGGAGTTAGGGGCTGCAGTGAGCTGATTATCCCTTTGCACTCCAGCCTGAGTGACAGATCAAGACCCTGTGTCTAAAACAAAAACAAGGCCGGGCACGGTGGCTCAAGCCTGTAATCCCAGCACTATGGGAGGCCGAGACGGGAGGATCACGAGGTCAGGAGATCGAGACCATCCTGGCTAACACGGTGAAACCCCGTCTCTACTAAAAAATACAAAAAACTAGCCGGGCGAGGTGGCAGGCGCCTGTAGTCCCAGCTACTCGGGAGGCTGAGGCAGGAAAATGGCGTGAATCCAGGAGGCGGAGCTTGCAGTGAGCTGAGATCCGGCCACTGCACTCCAGCCTGGGCGACAGAGCGAGACTCCATCTCAAAACAAAACAAAACAGAACAAAAAACAAGTCTTCATGGTTCTCTCCTTTATTTATGCTAAATAGTTACAGGCTATCTCGATTATCCTTGGTCTCTAAAATTATAAAAGTTAATTCTGAAAAATAAAATATTATTATTTAGACATATGATCTCATTCTCACTCTCAGGCTGGAGTACAGTGGCTCAATCGCAGCTCAGCTCACTGCAGCCTTGACTTTCCAGGCTCAAGCAATACTCCCACCTCAGCCTCCTGAGTAGCTGGAACCAAGGGCATGCATCACCACACCTGGCTAATTGTTGTACTTTTTTTTTTTTGAGATGCAGTCTTGCTCTGTTGCCCAGGCTGGCGTACAGTGGCACTATCTCGGCTCACTGCAACCTCCGCTTGAGGTTCAAGCTTGAACCTAGTTTCAAGCGATTCTCCTGCCTCAGTCTCCTGAGTAGCTAGCTAGGACTACAGGCACGCACTACCACGACCGGCTAATTTTTGTATTTTTAGTAGAGACAGGGTTTCACCCTGTTGGCCAGGCTGGTCTCGAACTCCTGACGTCAGGTGATCCACCCGCCTCAGCCTCCCAAAGTGCTGGGATTACAGGCGTGAGTCACCACACTCAGCCAATTTTTGTATTTTTTTGTGGAGACGGGGTTTCACCATGTTGCCAGTCTGGTCTTGAACTCAAGCTCAAGTGATCCGCCCACCTCAGCCTCCCAAAGTGCTGAGATTACAGGCATGAGCCACCGTGCCTGGCCGCCTTTTTTCCCCCCTGGGCTAGAGTACAGTGGCGTGATCACAGCTCACTGCCACCTCAAACTCCCAGACTCAAGCAATCCTTCTCTCTCAGCCTCCCAAGTAGCTGGGACTACAGGCACCACATCTGACTAATTTTTGTATTTTTTGTAGAGATGGGATCTCACTGTGTTGCTCAGACTGGTCTCCTGGAGTCACTGCACCTGGCCCCGCATCTCCTTTATTCATTCATCAGCTGATGGACATTTGGGTTGTTTTCATTTTTTGGCTATTATGAATAATGTTGCTATGAACATTCAGGTACAAGTTTTGGTGTGGACAATTTCTTTTTTTTTTTTTTTTTTGGAGATGGAGTCTCACTCTGTCACCCAGGCAAGAGTGCAGTAGCACAATCTTGGCTCAATGCAACCTCTGCCTCCCGGGTTCAAGCGATTCTCCTGCCTCAACTTCCCAAGTAGCTGGGATTACAGGTGCACACCACCACACCCAGCTAATTTTTGTATTTTAGTAGAGATAGGGTTTCACCATGTTGGTCAGGCTGGTCTGGAACTCCTGACCTCGTGATCCGCCTGCCCTTGGCCTCCCAAAGTGCTGGGATTACAGGCGTGAGCCGTTGCACCTGGCTGACAAGTTTTCATTTCTCTTGGGCATATGCCTAGGAGTTAAATTTCTGGGTCATGTGCCTCTTTATACTTTTCTTTTTTTTTTTTCTTTTTCTTTTTGAGACAGAATCTCGCTCTGTCTTCCAGGCTGGAGTGCAGTGGCACGATCTTGGCTCACTGTAACCTCCACCTCCCAGGTTCAAGTGATTCTCCTGTCTCGGCCTCCCGAGTAACTGAGATTACAGGCATGGACCACCACATGTGGCTAATGTTTGTATTTTTAGTAGAGATGGGGTTTCACCATGTTGGCCAGGCTGGCCTCGAACTCCTGACCTCAAGCAATCTGCCTGCCTCAGCCTCCCAAAGTGCTGGGATTATTGACATGAGTCACCATGCCCGACCTCTCTTTATACTTTTCAAGAGAATCATATTAATTACCTACTGCTGTGTAGAAAATTGCTCCAAAACTTTATGGCTTAAGATAACAATAATAATAATAATAATAATATTTTTTTGAGATGGAGTTTCACTCTTATTGCCCAGGCTGGAGTGCAGTGGTGCAATCTCGGCTCACTGCAATCTCTGCCTTCCGGGTTCAAGCAATTTTCCTGCCTCAGCCTCCTGAGTAGCTGGGATTACAGGCGCCCGCCACCATGCCCATCTAATTTTGTATTTTTAGTAGAGATGGGGTTTCTCCATGTTGGTCAGACTGGTCTCAAACTCCTGACCTCAGGTGATCCACCTGCCTTGGTCTCCCAAAGTGCTGGGATTACAGGAGTGAGCCACCATGCCTGGCAGATAACAATAATTATTATCACTCACAGTTTCTGAGGGTCAGTTGTTTGAAGCCCTCCAGGTTGCTCGTGAGGCTGCAGTTAGATGCTGGTCAAGGTGGCAAGGATCCAAAGGCTTGGCCTGGAGCTAGAGGATCCACATCGAAGGTGGTTCACTCACATAGCTGGCACGTTGGTGCCGGCTATTGGCTGGGTGCCTCAGGTCCTGTCCACATAGACACCTGAGTATGCTCAAAGAACGTGGCTTCCTCCAAAACAAGCTGGCCAAGAGACGAGAGTGGAAGTTGCATTATCTTTTATGACTAAGTAGCAGATGTCACACCCAGTCACTGTCACCCTATTGTATTGTTCATGTATGCCAGCCCTGATTCACAGGAAAGGGACTACAGGAAGAGGTGGATACCAGGGGTGGTAGGGATCAGCAGGGACCATCTTGGTGTCCCATCCAAGTGTTAAACTGGCCCAACCTTGCTTAGCTTCCAAGAAAAGATGAGATCAGGCCAGGCGCAGTGGCTCACACCTGTAATCCCAGCACTTTGGGAGGCTGAGGCAGGCAGATCACGAGGTCAGGAGATTGAGACCTCCTGGTTAACACAGTGAAACCCCATCTCTACTAAAAATACAAAAAATTAGCTGGGTGTGGTGGCAGGCACCTGTTGTCCCAGCTACTTTAGGCTGAGGCAGGAGAATCACTCATATCAGGGAGGTGGAGGTTGCAGTGAGCCGAGATTGCACCACTGCACTCCTGGGTGACAGAGTGAGACTCCGTCTCAAAAAAAAAGGAAGAAAAGAAAAGATGAGATCAGATCAGATGCGTTCAGGGTGCTATGGCCGTAGACAGGGATCATCCTGAAGCCTGGCTGATTTCAAATAGGTTGATTTCAAGGCTCTGTTCTCTTATTCCTGAGGAGATAATCCAATGTATGCACCCCAGACTGGAGATCAAAAATTATATGTCTGCTGAGCGCCTGTAATCCCAGCTCTTTGGGAGGTCGAGGCAGAAGGATCACTTGAGCCCAGGAGTTCAAGACCAGTCGGGAAACATAGAGACTCCATCTCTATTTTTTAAAAATAAAAATAAAGAATTTTTTTAATCATGTCTCAAAACTGGCCAAGTCCTGACAGCAGGATCTGTCAGGATCTGTGGTTTACTTCCTCTTCTTGGTGAATTGAACAGCATGCAGTGGAAAGTCCTAACTCTCCTGCTGGGGAATTTGAGGAGAAAGAGAACCTTAGTGCACTACGTAATAGAAATAAGATAATGAAGTCTGAGTCTGCATGTTGCCCTTGGGCTGACACAGCCTGAAAGAGCCAGCCCTTTGTCTCTCTATCTACAGCAGCAAAACCTTCCTGGAATGTCATTTGAGTTATTCCACCCAGTGGTCCAATCCACTTTCTCTCCTGGCACATCAGCAAGTTACTTATTAAGCATCTACTGTGTACCCAAGAGCAAATCCCAGGATCGTTTGAAACTAGTGTAGATGGATAAGCCAGAACTGCCCAGGCATGACCAAAATAGATGTTGTCAAACCCACCTGTCCAGAGGCTTCAAAGGCAAGGAACTGAAAAATATTTCTTTCCTTTTTTTTTTTACCCCCCCAAGTTAGCATTTAGAGAAGTCACGGCCACGAGAATGCTTTCAGATTTATTTTCATTTAGAAAACTCCCAAGGACATGAGAGACAAAGAAAGATTGAGCAACACTTCTAGATGAAAGAAGAGTAATAGCACCTGTGACAACAACAACATGTAACGCGCATCCTGATTGGAGCCTGGACTGGGAGAAAATAGCTGTAAGATACATGATTGGAAATTGGTGAAATTTGGCATATGAATTGTAGATTAGATAACAGTATTCAGTATTAGATAACAGGATCAAGGTTAACTTTCCTACATTTTCTTTTTCTTTTTCTTTTTCTTTTTTTTTGAGATGGAATCTTGCTCTTGTCGTGAAGCTGGAGTGCAATGGTACAATCTCGGCTCACTGCAACCTCTGCCTCCCGGGTTCAAGTGATTCTGCTGCCTTAGCCTCCTGAATAGCTGGGATTACAGGTGCCCGCCACCATGTGTGGCTAATTTATTTTTAGTCAAGACAGGGTTTCACCATGTTGGCCAGGCTGGTCTCGAACTCCTGACCTTGTGATCCACCTGCCTTCAGCCTCCCAAAGTGCTGAGATTATAGGCGTGAGCCACCGCGCCCAGCCTAACTTTCCTACATTTTCTAATTATATTTTGGTCATATAATAAAACAGATTTGTTCTTAGGAAATACACACTAAAAGATTAAGGGGTAAATGTGTCCACAACTTAACCGTCGTCAAGTTGTTCAGGAAAAAAGTATACACACACACACACACACACACACGTTTATGGAGAAAGGAAGAGAAAGAGGTAATCCTAGCACTTTGGGAGGCCGAGGTGGGTGGATTGCTTGAGGCCAGGAGTTCGAGACCAGCCTGGCCAACTTGGTGAAACCCTGTCTCTACTAAAAACACAAAAATTAGCTAGGCGTGGTGGCGCATGCATGTAATCCCAGCTACTCAGGAGGCTGAGCCAGGAGAATCGCTCGAACCTAGTAGGCAAAAGTTGTGGTGGGCCGAGATTGCGCCCCTACACTCCAGCCTAGGTGACAAAGTGAAACTCCATCTCAAGGAAAAAAAAAAAAAAAAAAAAAAGGAAGAGAGAAAACAAATGCAACAGGATGTTATTAACGCATCTGAGTGAAAGGTATACAGGAATTCCTTATAGTATTCTGTTTGCTGCTTTTGTGTAAATTTGAAATTTTTCAAAATAAAAAGTTTTTAAAAAAATGAAAGGAGGCCAGGCGCAGTGGCTCACACCTGTAATCTCAGCACTTTTGGAGGCAGAGGCGGAAGGATCGCTTGAGGCCAGGAATTTGAGACCAGCCTGGGCAATATAGCAAGACAATCTCCATTTAATTTAATAAAAAAATTAAGAAATAAAAGGGAACTGCTGAGGGTCTTCTGTCAAGGACAGGACAGGAGAGGTCGTGGTGTCATCATTGCTTCATGGAATGTGGAATGGTAAGTAGAGGTTGAGGTCAGATGGTTCCCGGCATGGCCATGCTGCCGCTGTGTCTTGGGAGCTGGAGGTGACCACTGTCTGAGTTGACAGCATCTCCTGGCAGCTGTTAGGAACCCCAGCACTACCAAAACTTTACATTGTCCTTGTGACCCCAGGGTCAGCCCCTCAGTCAGTCTCTACTTGTTTCACCCCTACCTCTGATCTGGGGACATCTCAGTGGCTCCCCGCGATGTCTCAGGCTAGGCCGTCTTGCTCTTTGACTACATCTTTCTGTGGAGTTGGGCCCTGGGCCAAAAGGCAGAAATCTCTCCTTTTCCCTCCAGATCAGAAGCAGCCTGGCCAGAACACCATGGTACAAAACCCCCAAGTTACCAAGAACATCTCAGAGCTGTGGAATTAACCAAATATCTTTGTGTGAGTTAGAAAACCCCTCCCCATGATGCCACAGCATCAGAGGTTTGGGCACCCACCCTGATTCCTAGTCCAGCGGATGTGGAAGAGGCAGATGAGAGCTCCATGAACGTAAGAAACAGATCCTCCGGCCAAGGCCCAGAGAACACCCAAGAGCAACACACAGGCCCTTTGGCCTTCAGAACTCACAAAATATGAAGTCTATAAAACAGTTTCAATGCCAGCCAAGACTGAGTATCACCATTGTGGGAGCCAACCTGCTGCCTTCCAATTAGCAGTGAGAGGAAGTGGAAAGGGCGCCAGGCCCAGGGGCTTCAAAGAGGAGGAGGTCAGGGAGATCCCAGATAAGAGAAGCAATCACAGAGCCCCCAAGGAGATGAGCACAATGGGAGAAGAAGGCCTTTCTAGTTCCCATGAAAGTGGTTACTGGACTCTAATGGCCGCAGGCAAGCTCATAGCCCACACAGCCCCCTCCCGGGGACAAAGCCCTTTCTCTTCCTCTCAGGTGTGTAGGGGTCAGATCAGCTGGACACTATTCACAGATGATATTCTCCGCCCTCCTCATTCCCAGCCATCAGGCAAATGAATCTCAGGCCCTAGCCCATAGCAAATTCTTTCTTTTCTCTTGAGACAGAGTTTCGCTCTTGTCACCCAGGCTGGAGTGCAATGGTGCAATCTTGGCTCACTGCAACCTCCATCTCTCGGGTTCAAGCGATTCTCCTGCCTCAGCCTCCCAAGTAGCTGGGACTACAGGCACGTGTCACCACACCCAGCTAATTTTTATATTTTTATCAAAGATGAGGTTTCACTATGTGGGCCAGGCTGGTCTTGAACTCCTGACCTCAGACGATTCACCTGCTTTGGCCTCCCCAAGGCGTGGGATTGCAGGCATGAAACACTGCACTCAGCCCCATAGCAAATTCTTGACAGCAAACATTTTTTTTCTTTTTTTTTTTTTTTTTTTTTTTTAAGATGGGGTCTCTGTCACTCAGGCTGAAATGCAGTGGCACAATCACAGCTCACTGGAGCCTTGACCTCCCAGACTCAAGCCATCCTCCCACCCCAGCCTCCTAAGTAGCTGGAACTACAGACATGCACTACCATACCTGGCTAATTTTTGTACTTTTTTTTTTTTTTTTTTTTTTTTTTTGAAATGGAGTCTTGCTCTGTCACCCAGGCTGGAGTGCAGTGGCCAGATCTCAGCTCACTGCAAGCTCCGCCTCCCGGGTTTACGCCATTCTCCTGCCTCAGCCTCCCAAGTAGCTGGGACTACAGGCGCCCACCACCTCGCCTGACTAGTTTTTGTGTGTGTGTGTTTTTTAGTAGAGACGGGGTTTCACCGTGTTAGCCAGGATGGTCTCGATCTCCTGACCTCGTGATCCGCCCGTCTCGGCCTCCCAAAGTGCTGGGATTACAGGCTTGAGCCACCGCGCCCGGCCAATTTTTGTACTTTTTTGTAGATACTGGGTGTTGCTATGTTGCCCAGGCTGGTCTCAAACTCTTGGTCTCAAGTGATCTGCCCGCCTCAGCTTCCCAAAGATCTGGGATTACAGGCATGAGCCACCGCACCTGGCCAACATTTTTTTAGTGCTTACCAAACACTGTCCCATGTGCTTTACAGACAGCAACTCATGGAATCCGCCCAATAATCTCCTATGAGCATAGTACTGTTAATATTCCCATTTGACAGATATGGAAATTGAGGCATAGAGGCATGCCCAAAGTCACTCACCTGGTAAAAAAGGAAGCCAGGATTTGAACCCAGGCATCTGGCTTGAGTCTAGGCTCCTAACCACTTCCTTATGTTAGGTCTCCTAGCCCACTCTACCTGCTGCTTCTAAAACCCTATTGATGAAGAAATAAACACTCGTATTTTAAAAATCGTACATAGCCGGGCGCGGTGGCTCAAGCCTGTAATCCCAGCACTTTGGGAGGCCGAGACGGGCGGATGACGAGGTCAGGAGATCAAGACCATCCTGGCTAACACGGTGAAACCCCGTCTCTACTAAAAAATACAAAAAACTAGCTGGGCGAGGTGGCGGGCGCCTGTAGTCCCAGCTACACAGGAGGCTGAGGCAGGAGAATGGCGTAAACCCGGAAGGCGGAGCTTGCAGTGAGCTGAGATCTGGCCACTGCACTCCAGCCTGGGCGACAGAGCGAGACTCCGTCTCAAAAAAAAAAAAAAAAAAAAAATCGTACATAGACAGAAAGAGATGGATAAGGGGGGTCTGCACAGCACAGACTGATAGATGATGGGGAAAAAGGAGTGGGTCTCATCGTTACCTGGTGCACTTAATCTCATTCATTCACTCATCAATTCATCGTATGTAGAATTCAGGGGCTACTAGGTGTTAGAATGAGAAGATATCAGAAAACAGTTGAGTTGGTGACATGAAACCCAATCACACACACAGTGAAATAATTGGGGAAGGGGAGTGCAGGTCCAGTGCGCAGTGCTGGCAGGAGCCGCAGGGTGGGGTCTGGGAAGGAAGATCTGGCAGGAGGAAGGGAGAGGGCCAAGCTCCAGGGAGCTTTCCCTGGCCACCCTACCCCCACTGTAGGTTGGGGGCCCTTCCCCTGTCCTGCTTATCTGATCCACACTCCCATCCTTATGTTAGCATTTCCCACACTGAGTTGAAGTTTCCTATTCAATTCTCTGTTATTAACATCTGTATCTCCAGAGATAGGCATGGATTCAGTGTTTGTTGAGTGACCTTCTGGAATGAAGAAGTCTCTGGGGGGGGAAAAAAAAGCTCAGGTGTGCAAGAGGGGAAATGAGCAGACAGGCTCACCTGAGCAGGCGGCGCTGCAGTGGGTGCTTCTCAAACTCTAACATGCATAAGAAACTCATGAGGAGCTTGCAAAGAACTGCAAATCCTGATTCAGGCAATGCGGGGGTGAGGGCCTGACAGTCTTCATTTCCAGTGAGCTTGCTGGGGATGCCAACACTCCCGGTCCCCAGACCCCACTTTGAGTAGCGAGACCCTAGATGATCCCGACCTGTCTCCACCCACAAGAGAGGCTCATTCCACACTAGGAATCCCTCCCTCCCTCTGCCTCATCTTCCGGAAGTCACTCACGCAGCCTCAGCCAGCCACTGCTCCCGTTTTTCCTCCTCCTTCCCAGGACCAGGTTTAAAGACAATTGGCCTCATCCCTGCTGTTCCCACAAAGTGTGTCCACTGGTCCTAAGGGAGGTTTGGTGAGGGAGCTCCCGTGGTCAGGGACGTCTCCCAGGACTCACAATCACAGATCACTTCAGCTCCAAGAAGTCTTGAAATGAGAAAGCTTTGTTTCGGAGCCGGGGCTAGTGGGAGGAGGAGGGGAAGAGATGGTTGAAGTGGGGAAGAGACTTAGTGGTCCTACTAATCCTCCTCAGTACCCTCCACCCATGCTACTCAAATCTAAGTGACACCCCAGGTTTGCTACGCAGTGGTGGCTTCCCTGTCATCCAGATGCCACCCTCAGATCTTCCCCATAAGGAAATTCCAGAGCCACCACTAGAAACAGGCAAGGTTTGTCTTTGTTTTGGGGGAGGTGGAGGAGGGGAGGCACCTTTTCTCCAGTCAGTGACACTCTGTTCATTGTAACTCTTCAGGACCCTGGTCCCCAATCTCCTTTGCCTCTCTTCCTCACAGGATCTGTATTAGTCTGTTCTCACACTGCTGAGAAAGCCACACCCAAGACTGGGTAATTATAAAGGAAAGAAGTTTAATTGACTCACAGTTCCACATGGCTAGGGAGGCCTCCCAATCATGGCGGAACGGGAAGGAAGAGCAAAGGGGCGTCTTACACGGCAGCAGGCAAAAGAGAGAATAACAACCAAGCGCAAGGGGAAACCCTTTATATAACCCTTAGATCCTGTGAGGCTTATTCACCAGAACTGCAGGGCAAAGAACAGCACAAGAAAGACCCACCCCGTGATTCAATTACCTCCCACCAGGTCCCTCCCCATGACAGGTGGGAATTTCGGGAGCTACAATTCAAGATGAGATTCAGGTGGGGACACAGTCAAACCATATCAGATCTGATGTCTTTTTTTTTTTTTTTTTTTTTGGAGACGGAGTCTCGCTCTGCCGCCCAGGCTGGAGTGCAGTGGCCGGAGCTCAGCTCACTGCAAGCCCGCCTCCCGGGTTTACGCCATTCTCCTGCCTCAGCCTCCCCAGTAGCTGGGACTACAGGCGCCCGCCACCTCGCCCGGCTAGTTTAGATCTGATGTCCTTATCTGCACTGAATTGTAAATGATTGATAAGATGGAATTACATCACCTCTGAAGCCTTGTTATTCTTGGTTTGTTCCCCTCTTCCAACCCCAGATCTATTTTCTGCTCTTCTCTGACCCTGGGAGGCTGACCTTTGGGGACCTCCTCACCCTCTGGCTTCCTGTTGGGTTCAGTCAATAGGGGGCTCTGCCAGGAGATCTGAGGGCAAGAGGAGACCACCATTGAGATATTTCCCACCTGCTTCAGCCTGGATAGGGGGCAATGGGTATGTCTCCACAGCCTCCATCCCCCTCAAGGCGGCTCCTCCATAGCGCAGTTCTCCCGGGCGCCCTTGAACTCTTCTGCCCCTGGGTGCTAACAGCTTCCTGCTGTTGCAAGGCCAGGGATGCCTCACTGTCTCTGCAGATTCCTTTAGTCCCATCCATCTCACTGTAAATAGTTCTTTTACTAATTTTTATTATTTTTTCTTCCCCCCACCCATTTAAACCCGGTTGAGTTTTTGAGTGCGCCTTCTGTTTCCCACTGGAATCTGACCGATATAGGATGTTGCATTTTTATCAGGTACAGGGTCCAGATTTGGCTGAAGCCAAAGAAATGAAGCTCTAATCATAGAATTTGGGGCTAAAGAGAGTCCAGAGAGAGAAGGTATTTTTAAAGGGGAAAGTGTGTGGGTGTTTCTCAGTGCCTCAGAATCCAACTACAGCAAGGGCTGGAAGTTAGTTTCTCACTAATTTTATTCTCTTCAGCCGCCATGTACTGAGACACTGCTGTGTTCCAGACACCATGCTTGGGATTGTGGGAACTGAGGAAGATCAAGACCAGGCCCCATGTTCCGGAACCTTGTGCTTGGGGACACACACGACCAGGGCAGGATGAATGCCCTGGCAAGGAATTGAATGTGACAGGCAGCCAAGCAGGGCAAAGCTGGCTGAGATAAGGGCCTAATCACAGTTCAGACAGAACAGTGGCTAAGCAGCAGACGGAGGCTATGTTCCAATGCTAGGGACCTGGGAGAACCCTGGGGCCCAGGAGGAGGTCCCACAGGTCTCTGGAGGACTGTGAGGTCGGCCTCTCAACACCCTCAGTGCAAAAACCAGGGCAAGCGCCTCTCTGTGACCCCCTCAGGGAAGCCTTCTCAGACACCCAGGCAGGTTGTTGTTTTTTGAGATGGAGTTTCACTCTGTTGCCAGACTGGAGTGCAGTGGCACCATCCTGGCTCACCGTAACCTCCGACTCCCTGGTTCAAGTGATTCTCCTGCCTCAGCCTCCCAAGTAGCGGTCATTACAGGCACGCGCCACCACACCCAGCTAATTTTTATATTTTTAGTACAGACGGGGTTTCACCATGTTGACCAGGATGGTCTCGATCTCATGACCTCGTGATCCGCCCACCTCAGCCTCCCAAAGTGCTGGGATTACAGGCGTGAGCCACCACGCCCAGCTGCCCAGGCAGTTGTATTTGCTCTTCCTCAACTCTTCCTTGCACATTTCCTGCTGATCAAGGGCTTCCCGTGCACACACATCGTGCTGGGGCTTTGCGGCTTGAGCTTTCAATCCTTCCAACCACCTTTGGGGGAGGCCTCATGCATCCCATTTTATAGATAAGTAAACTGAGGTTCACGCCCAGCAACTTGTCCAAGATTTTATAGTCACTGAAAGAACCACAGTTTGAATCCAGACTGCCTTCCTCCAAAATGCACACTCTCAACCACTCTATTATTGCTTTTATTTCTAACTTGCAGGAATAGCAGCATCTACTACCAGCCAGGAGTGGTGCCGCGCCCTTTGCAGTCAATCCTCACAGCGCCCCCATGAGGTAGATCCTAGGATTATCCTCAGTTTCCAGAGGAAGAAACTGACCATCTGGAGGTGACTTCACTCCCGAAGGGCCCACAACCGGGTAGTGGTGGAGCCGGGGTTTGAACTCAGGAGACTCCCAGTTCATGCCACCAGCCACTACGTTCCTTGAGGGGAAGACCTAAGCTATTCTTTTTAAATAGACCTTCTTTTGTAGGACCTTTTAGATTTACAGAAAAATTGTGAAGGTAATACAGAGTTTCCATGTAACCCATTTCCAATTTCTACTGTTATTAACATCATCTACTAATAGGATACATTTGTTATAATTAATGCACCAATATTGATATATCATTATTAACTGAAGTCCCTACTTTATTCACATTGCCTTAGTTTACCTAATGCCCTGTTTGTGTTCCAGGTCCCATCAGGATACTCTAGGACATCGTGTTGTCACATCTCTCTCTTTTTTTTTCCTTTTTTTGAGATGAAGTCTTGCTCTGTACCCTAGACTGGAGTGCAGTGGAGCAATCTCGGCTCACTGCAACCTCTGCCTCTCAGGTTCAAGTGATTCTCCCTCCTCAGCCCCCCGAGTAGCTGGGATTACACACGCCCACCACCACACCTGGCTGATTTTTGTATTTTTAGTAGAGATGGGATTTTGCCATGTTGGCCAGGCTGGTCTCAAACTCCTGGCCTCAAGTGATCTGCCCACTTCGGCCTCACATTGTCACATATCTTTAGGTTCCTCTTGGCTGTGACAATTTATCACACTTTCCTTGTTTTCGATGACCTTGACAATGTTTTAAATTGTGGTAAAATACATGTAACATGAAAATTAACCACTTTTAAGTGCACAGTTCAGTTGTGTTAAGTATATTTACATCATTGTGAGTCAGATCTCCAGAACTTTTGCATCTTGCAAAATAGAAACTCTATACCCATTAAACAATAAGTTCCCGTGACCCCTCCCCTAAGCTGCTGGTCACCACCATTCTACTTTATGTTTCTATGCATTTGACTACTTTAGATACCTCGTATAAATGCAATTATATAATATTTGTCTTTTTGTGACCAGGTTATTTTACCTTGCATAACATCTTCAAGTTTCATCCATGTCATGGCGTGTATCAGAATTTCTTTTCTTTTTAAGGCTGAATAACATTTCACTGAATGGATATATACCACATTTTGTTTATCTGTTCATTTGTGAATGGACACCAGGGTGACGTCTACCTTTTGGCCATTGTGAATCGTGCTGCTGTGGACATGGTTGTACCAACATCTCTTTGAAACCCTGATTTCATTTCTTTGGGGTGTATACTCAGAAATGGGATTGCTGGATCATATTGTATTTCTGTTTTTAATTTTTTGAGGAATCATCATACCGTTTTCCATAGTGGCTGCGCCATTGAACGTTCCCACGGACAATGCACAAGGGTTCCAATGTCTCCACACTCCCGTCAACACTTGCAGTTTTCTGGGGTTTTTTGATGGTAGCCATCTTAATGGGTACAACGTGGCATCTTGTGGTTTTGATTTGCATTTTCCCAGTGACTGGGGCGATGAGCGTCTTTATTGGCCATTTGTGTATCTTTCTGTCTTCACTGGGGAAATGTCTACTCAAGTCGTTTGTCTGTTTTTTAATCAGGTTGTTTAATTTTTGTTACTGAGTTGTAGAAGTTCTTTACATTTTCTAGATATGCACCCCTTATCAGACACAGTCTTATGTCACTTAATGATGGGGATATGTTCTGAGAAATGAGTCCTTATGCAATTTTGTCACTGTACAAACATCACAGAGTATACTTACACAAACCTAGATGGCATATATATTTTTATTTACATATATGTATTATGCAAAACCAGGTGTCCCAGCACCAGTACTGAATATCAGTCCTTTCCCTTACTGGACCTGCAATGCCAATATTAAGTACCATATATCAGGTTTCTTTTTTTTCTTGAGATGGAGTTTCGCTCTAGTCGCCCAGGCTGGAGTGCAGTGGTGCAGTCTTGGTTCACTGCAACCTCCGCCTCTGGGTTCAGGTGATTCTCCTGCCTCAGCCTCCCAACTAGCTGGGATTACAGGTGCCCACCACCACGCCTGACTTTTTTTTTTTTTTTTTTTTTTTTTTTTTTTTTTAGTAGAGACAGGGTTTCACCATGTTGTCCAGGCTGGTCTTGAACTCCAGGCCTCAGGTGATCCACCAACCTCGGCCTCCCAAAGTGCTGTAGCTGGGACTACAGGCATGTGCCACCAGGTCTGGCTAATTTTTTTTTCTTTTTTTTTTGTATTTTTAGTAGAGATGGGGTTTCACCATGCTGGCCAGGCTGGTCTTGAACTCCTGACCTCATGATTTGCCTGCCTTGGCCTCCCAAAGTGCTGGGATTACAGGTGTGAGCTACCGTGCCCAGCTGAAAGTATATTTCTAAAAAATATTCAGTTAACTCAGAAGTTATAATCTCAAGGGACCACCATTTTTTATTCAGTCATGAACTGAAACATTTTTGTATTGCCATGACTGTATGATTTGCAAATATTTTCTCACATTCCAAAGGTTGCCTTTTCACATTATTAACTGTGTCCTCTGATGCACAACCACCTTGACAGGTTTGAGGAGTACTTCTCAGGTACGTCGTAGGCCCCTCTATTTGAATTGGTCTGATTGTTTTCTCACCATTAGACCGAGAGTAGGGTTTGGGGGAGGAAGACCACAGAGGTCAATCGCCGTTTCATCCCTTCATATCAAGGGTACATACAATCCACATGATCTGTGACCTTGATGTTGACCTTGATCGCCTGGCCGAGGTCGAGTCAGGTTTCCCCACTTTAAAGTTACTCTTTCTACCCACCCCTCCCCCCACCCTTTTCCATATATGTTTCTCTTTGGAAGGAAGTTGCAGCCTTGGTGGTTTCTCTAGACCAAACACACCCTTATGCACAGTCCCTTTTTTAAACTCTTCTCGAATTACCTGCTGGGACCCTGGCTATGATATAAACAGATAACACATTTCATGAAAGTCTTTTTGTGGACATATACTTTTCTCTTGGATAAATATCTTAATTTTTTTTTTTTTTTTTTTTTTTTTTTAGACACAGACTCTCTCTCTGTCACCATGCTGGAGTACAGTGACACAATCATAGCTCACTGCAGCCTCCAACTCCTGGGCTCAAGTAATCCTCCTGCCTCGGCCTTCCAAAGTGCTGGGATTATAGGCACGACCCCTCATACCCAGTAGATATTCTGCCCAGCCTAAATACCAGTGCTTAGCACCTTGTCATCACTCAAAACTTTTTTGAGGGAGTGTATATTCAGGGCACTTGACTCTAAGCCCCCAGGAAAAAATATAAAATAATAAAAACCCAAAATGTTTGATGAGACTAACTGAGTCACAGAACTAAGAGCTGTTAGGTCAATAAGCGTTTCATTGACTAGAGTACAGCAATTTCCAAAGTTAAACACGGGCCGGGGATGGTGGCTCACACCTGTAATCTCAGTGCTTTGGGAGGCCGAGGTGGGAGGATCACTTGAGCCCAGGAGGCTGCAGTGAGTCCTGATTGCAGCACTGCACTCCAGCCTGGGCAACAAAGCAAGACCCTGCCTCAAAAAATACAACTAAAAATAAAATACAAACTTGAGCAGGTAAGCCAGTGGTAAATGCCGAAAAAAAAGAAAGGACATCTGAGGTAGACAGTGATTAAGTTGTGAATTTTGCAAAAGGACAGGCTTTGAAGGAGAGCCAATATGTGGGGACAACCAGTAGTAGGCTTCTTCCTGCAAGAGACAAAGACTTCTGGCTGGGCGCAGTGGCTCACACCTGTAATCCCAGCACTTTGGGAGCTGGATCACCTGAGGTCAGGAGTTCGAGACCATCCTGACCAATATGGTGAAACCCTGTCTCTACTAAAAATACAAAAAAATTAGCCAGGTGTGGTGGTGCGTGCCTGTAATCCCAACTACTTGGGAGGCTGAGACACGAGAACTGCTTGAACCTGGGAGGTGGAAATTGCAGTGAGCTGAAATCGCGCCACTACACTCCAGCCTGGGTGACAGAGTGAAACTCCGTCTCAAAAAAAAAAAAAAGAGAGAAAGAGGCAGAGACTTCTCTCCCATGCTGGCTGGACAGGGAGAGTCCTGGAGGGTGTCCCTGCTAGTGCCACAGCTGAGAGCCCTGTGGGCAGGGAGTCCCAACTAGCGCAAAGATTATGGCCCTGGGTTTGTTGTAGTAAGATTTTTCATGATGTTTTGTATCTTGTTGAGGAGCATTAATACCGTTTGTTTTTCCCTCTTGAAATCCACTCCTGAGTTGCCACACCGAGAGAGTTTGTCCTGGCCAGGAGACAATCACGCAGTATTTTCTCCTTGGCGCTGGAAGATGTTTGTGTGTTGTCAGAAACTGGGTTTTGGCCTCTCACTAGCCATGTGTGTCTTTGTCTCTAAAGTTCCTTCCAGCTCTGAAATATTACAACACAACAACTATACTTCTTTCTTCCTACATGTTTTTTCTTATTACAAAAGTATATGTGTTCACCATAGAAAGTTAGAAAACATACATAAGGGTGCAGAAGAAAATATAAAATCACTCATAATTTTACCAACCGATGCTAATTCTTTCTTTCTTTTTTTTTTTTTTTTTTTTTTGGAGACAGAATCTCGCTCTGTCGCCCAGGCTGGAGTGCAGTGGCGCAATCTTGGCTCACTACAACCTCCACCTCCCGGATTCAAGCCATTCTCCTGCCTCAGCCTTCCGAGTAGTTGGGACTACAGGCGTGCACCACCACGCCCAGCTAATTTTTGTATTTTTAGTAGAGACAGGATTTCACCATGTTAGCCAGGATGGTCTCAATCTCTTGACCTCGTGATCGGCCCGCCTCGGCCTCCCAAAGTGCTGGTATTACAGGCATGAGCCACCATGCCTGGCCACCCAGTGCTAATTCTTATTAATAGTCACTCAATTATTTAGCTGATATTTAATGAGTGCTTACCATGGACTGAGCAGTTTGAAATAGATCTTTCTAGGCTATTTACATTTTAGTGAAAGCATCCTACTTTGTAACCTTCTTTTCACTTATTTTTTTTATTTTTTATTTTTGAGACAGGGCCTTGCTATGTCCCCCAGGCTGGGATGCTATGGTGCAATCATGGGTTACTGCAATTTCCGCCTCCCCAGGCTCAAGCGATCCTCCCGCCTCAGCCCCCTGGGTAGCTGGGACCACAGGTGCTCACCACCATGCCTGGATAATTTTTTATATTTTTGTAGAGACAGGGTCTTATCATGTTGCCCAGGCTCGTCTTGAACTCCTGAGCTCAAGCGATCTTTCTACCTGGGCCTCCCGAAGTGTTGGGATTACAGGTGTGAGCTGGCTGTAAACTGCCTTTCACTTAATAAACAGTATGAACGCATTCCCACGTTGGTAAATATTTTCCTACAAAGTTCCAGGTTTTTTGTGTTAATAAACACTTTCAGAGCTCGATTTTGAGCAAAGTCATAACCATTTCTTTTTTCCTTTAGAGTGGGGGTCTTGCTCTGTCACTCTGGCTGGAGTGCAGTGGTGCGGTCATAGCTCACAATAGCCTCAAACTCCTGGGCTCAAGCAATCCTCTCACCTCAGCACCCTGAGTAGCTGGGATTACAGGCACACACCACCGTGCCTGGCTGATTTTTGTATTTTTTGTAGAGACAGGGTCTATGTTGACCAGGCTAGTCTCAAACTCCTGGCCTCAAGCTATCCTCCCGCCTTGGCCTCCCAGATCACTGGGGTTAAAAATGTGAGCCATTGCACCTGGCTGCATTTCTTTAGGATAATTCCTAAATCTCCTAGGTTAATTAGTAATCACACCGTGAAGCTTTTGGGAGGCAGTGCCAAAATGGTTGTCTCCAGCTTTCTTTACATCCTTCCACTCACACATATACATAGAAAAGGCCTAAACTGGGCCAGGCGCCATGGCTCACGCCTGTAATCCCAGAACTTTGGGAGCCTAAGGAGGGCAGATCACGAGGTCAGGAGATCGAGATCATCCTGGCTAACATGGTGAAACCCCGTCTCTACTAAAAATACAAAAATTAGCCGGGCGTGGTGGCGGGCACCTGTAGTCCCAGCTACTCGGAAGGCTGAGGCAGGGCAATCGCTTGAACCCAGGAGGTGGAAGTTGCAGTGAGCCGAGATTGCGCCACTGCACTCCAGCCTGGGGGACAAGAGCAAGACTCCATCTCAAAAAAAATAAATAAATAAATAAATAATAAAAATAAAAATAAAAATACTGAGGTGGGGAGATCACCTGAGGTCAGGAGTTCGAGACCAGCCTGGCCAACATGGCGAAATCCCATCTCTACTAAAAATACAAAAATTAGCCGGGGGTGGTGATGGACGCCTGTAATCCCAGCTCCTTAGGAGGGTGAGACAGGAGAATCACTTGAACCCAGGAAGTGGAGGTTGCAAAGAGCCAAGATCACACCATTGCACTCCAGTCTGGGTGACAAGAATGAAACTCTGTCTCAAAAAAATAAATACATAAAAATAAATACATAAAATAAAAATAAAAAATTCAGCTCTTCAGTTTCACTAACCACATTGCAAGTGTTCAATAAACATATGTAGCTAGTAGTTACTATAATTGACAGCACAGAAGACATTTCCATCATCACAGAAAGTTCTATCAGACAGCACTTGTCCAGAATGATGTTCAGTTGATGCTAATCATTATTAGTTTGAGTTGGACAGATTTGGAGTGATTTTCTTTATGTTGCATTTCTTGACTCCTTTATAATGAGTATTTATCAATAAATATATACATATGTGTGTGTGTGTGTGTATATATATATATAATGTTTAAAAGCCTTCCTCACAAAGGTCGTACTTTATACCCACTAGCCACCTGTAGATATGTTTAATTCTTCAGAACCTTTATGTCTGGTCATTGAGTTTGAATTCTAATTTTCTTCCTAGAGATACAGCACAATAGAGATGTATTAAAACTCTGCCAGGTGCAGTGGCTCACACCTATAATCTCAACATTTTGGGAGGCCAAGGCGGGAGGACCACTTGAGGCCAGGAGTTTGAGATCAACCTGGGCAACAGAACGAGACCCCCTTTCTAAAAAAAATTGAAAATTAGCTTGTGACTGTAGTTCCAGCAACTTGGGAGGCTGAGACAGGACAGTTGCTTGAGCCTAGGAGGTCAAGGCTACAGCGAGCTACAATCACACCACTGCACTGGGTAACAGAAAGACCCCCATGTCTAAAAAAAAAAAAAAAGAAAGAAAGAAACTCTACACAAATTTACTTACATTTGCACAAAGAAATTCCAGAAGGATACATCAGTAATTAGTAAATTAGTTACCTCCGGCAGGGGGAAGGAGTGTCTAGGCAAAAGACGACAAGAATGAACGGGAGATTTTGCATGTGAATGTATTGCCTATTTAAAAGGAGATTAAAAACAACAGTTGAAATATATCTTTTTTTTTTGGAGATGGAGTCTCACTCTGTCACCCAGGCTGGAATGCAGTGGCATGATCCCAGCTCACTGCAACCTCTGCCTGCCCATTTCAAGCAATTGTCTTGTCTCAGCCTCCCAAGCAGCTGGGACTACAGGCGTGCACCACCACACCCAGCTAATTTTTGCATTTTTAGTAGAGATGGGATTTCACCATGTTGGCCAGGCTGTTCTTGAACTCCTGGCCTCATGTGATCCACCCGTCTCAGGTTCCCAAAGTGTTGGAATTACAGGCGTGAGCTGGTGTGCCTGGCCATATCACATATTTTAAATTACATAAATAGTATACAGTTGTTAATTAAATTATTTTAACAGTTGTTTTTAGCAGTTTTTTATTTTTTAATAAAAAAATAAAAACTAAAGGTAGACAGTGACATTCCTTTCCCTAAAGGTTATTATTGACAGGCTTTCGAGAACCCTTCCAGACTTGGTCTGTTACAGACAATCACACGTAATAACTTTATGATGTAAGCGGGTTCGTAGATATCTGTGCTGGGCACTGTGATTTTTGCCAATAGCACCATCTCTTAGATATTTGACCATGTCTGTGTGCATTTGTTCTTTTAGAAATCACCAGAATCCTGCCTCTCTTCCTGTCGATGAAGGCTGGACAAGGAGGGCCTTTTTCTCTCACACTGCAGGCGGTCCTTGACGCCACCTCCACGTCTCTTTTGAAACCCCTGTGTCAGGCTGTTTCCAGGTGACGGCGGAGCTGGCGTCAGTGGGTCTAGTCGATCCACCCAT
This sequence comes from Macaca nemestrina, assembly GCF_043159975.1. Taxonomy (NCBI): domain Eukaryota; kingdom Metazoa; phylum Chordata; class Mammalia; order Primates; family Cercopithecidae; genus Macaca; species Macaca nemestrina. Next base: position 68,610,318 of record NC_092142.1, on the reverse strand, counting down.
GTTGCCAGCCAGGTGTGGGGGTGGGGTTGCCTCACTGACCTGGCAGGGGCTGTTCCTCCTGGCCCTCCTCCTGCCTCCGGTATCTCCTTGCTTGCATCTTTCCAAGGCGTGGGGGTGACCTGAGAAAGGCGCGCACCTACAGGTTGTCAGAAGGAGTCACCTACAGGTTCCTCTCTCCTCCAGGCAGCCAGTAAAAACAAATTATTGTTGTTTTTGTTTTTTCCTTTTTTGTGGAGAATGGGGTCTTGCTATGTTGTTCAAGCTAGTTTCACACTCAGTCCTCCCTCCCTGGCCTCCTAAGTGCTGGGATTATAGGCGGGAGCCACGGCACCTGGCATAACAACACTTTTACTTACTCCTCTCCTTTGCCCTCCAAACTCTCTTCCAGCCTGACCTTGCTGGATGCATTCCTAAACCGTCCTTAACTCCCCTGCATTTCTGTGATGGGTTTGCCACGTTGACCTTGGAGGCCCACTCCCCACTCCTTTGCTAGGTGCATCATTGCTCATGCCTTCCACAGGCAGGGGAGCAGAGTGAGTGAGGTGCACTTCCAGAGCCTGCATGGATCTGGGGTGGGCAGGGGAGGGAGGCAGGGACACAGGTGCTGAGTCAGCTTCAGATGTCTCTGATGCTCTTGAAATTCACCACCCAGCACCTGGATCAAATGGAGACCCTCCAGTTCAGAACTTTGTGCAGGAAGGTAGTGGGCCTGTCCCCTCACGGAGGCCCAGTAACTGGCTGAGCTTCAACATTTGTGCTCCTGGGCCCACTGGACCAGAATATAGAAATCCTTAGAGACAGAAAGACATCAGTGATCGTCAGGAGCCCGGGTTGGGGAATGAGGAGTGACTGTTAATGGATACAGTACAGAGTTCCTTTTTGAAGTTATGAAAATATCCTGGAATCAGTGGAATTAGATGGTATCTCTGTGAATACACTAAAAACCACTGAATTGTAAACTTTAAAAGGGTGAAATTTGTGGAATGTGAATTGTTTCTCAGTAAAAAAATGTAGAGGGCTGTCCACGTATTGAGATCTAATTTATATGCGATAAAATCCACCCACTTAAATGTAGAGTTCGATGGTTTTTAAAACATATACCCAGGCCACCACCACCCCAATCAAAATATGAAACCTCTCTGTTATTCCAAAAAGTTCCCCTATGCCCCTTCAGCCTTTTCTTTTCACTCCCATGGCCTGAAAAAGTCAGTGGACCCCCAAACCAAGGAGTAGCTAAAACCCCCAGAGCCTAGAGATGATTAAGGTCTCCTCAATATGCTGAACTGGTCCCACCAGCCAGGGATGATGTGGAAAGAATCAGACCGATGTGGGTTTGGATCCCAGTTATCACTTGTTAGCTATGTGACCTTGGGCAATTTACTTAACCTGTCTGAACTTCAGTTTCCTCATCTCAAAAAAAGAAAGAAAAAAATAAATAAGTGAGGCTAATAATTTGCACTTCGTAGGGTTACTGTGAGATCAGATGAGATTGAGGTATGCAGTTGGCACTTAACACATGTCAGCTCTTCTTTTCTCCTCCTGCCTGGCAAGGAGGTTAACTTTCTGCAGGGACAAGATCAGCCAAGCCACCGTCTCTTAAGGAGGATTTTAATCGTTTTTGTTTTTCTGGAAGGGCAAGAATAGGAGACTGTGTCATGAGCAGAGACTCTAACTTTGGTGCTGCTAAAATGCATTAAGCTGCAGTTTCTATGGGGCCTTAACCACTGTGCATTTGCAACATATTATATTACAAAGAAAATTGTCCGCACCAGGTGTGTTCACCTGGAAAACAGTCCACTGTCTCTCTATCTGTAGTGCCGCCAAACAGGTTTGAGGCACCATGACCCCACTCACCTGGACCACTAATCAGCCTCTCACAGGTCCCCCGCTTCCATTTTTGCTCCCAAAATTATGCTCCTTTCCACAGACATCAGTTCTAAAAATGCAAATAGGGCCAGACACAGTGGCTCACACCTGTAATTCCAGCACTTTGGGAGGCCGAGGAGGGTGGATTGCCTGAGATTAGGAGTTCGAGACTAGCCTGGCCAACATGGTGAAATCCCATCTCTACTAAAAATAAAATAGCCAGGCATGGTGGCACATGCCTGTAGTCCCAGCTACTCAGGAGGCTGAGGCAGGAGAATCACTTGAACCCGGGAAGCAGAGGTTGCAGTGAGCCAAGACCACACCAGTGCACTCCAGCCTGGGCAACAGAGCAAGACTCTGTCTCAAAAAAAATAAATAGATAATCAAAAATGCAAATAGTTTCCACTCTACATTCTCCATTGTTTTCCCATCACCCTTGCAATAAAATCCCAACTCCTTCCTATGGCAAGCAAAGCCCACCGTGACCTCGCTTCGCCTACCTCTCCCCTCTCATGTCTCATCTCCCCACCTCACTCTACGCCGGCCACACATGTTCCTTCTGTTCCTCAAGCAAACCAGCTTGTTCCAGGCCCAGAACCTTTGCAGCAGCTCTTTACTCTGTCTGCAGCCCTCCTTCTCCAAACGAAGGTTTCAGCTCCAATCCTGCCTTCTTAGGGACATCTCTGATCAAGTTCCTGCCACCATCACATCCATCATGTCACCTTATTTTATGTTCATTCTTGCACTTGTTGCTACCTAAAATCCTCTGGAACCATGTATGTGTTATTCACCAGGTAACCCCGGTTTCTAGAATTCTATCTGGCACATGGCAGGCACACAATATGTGTTTATTTAATCGAGCCCCTTTGACTCGTCATTGATGCCTAAGTCAATGACCTTCAGGATCAAGTCTGTCTTCGTATGAGAGCTTCTAACATGTAAGTGTCTAGACAGTCATTTTATTTTTGGTATTTTTGGCAAAGTGAGTTGCTTCTGGAAAACCAGACAACGCCTGTCTCCCTAGAGTCTCATCCAAAGCTGTGCCACCTCTTCTTTAATCTGCCAAGACTCGCACTGCCTGGCCCCTCCATCAGAAAGAGGCATGGATAAGACAAAGATTGTACAAATCTCACTGGAACATTCTACTGAAAAATAGGCATGCTACTGGATTGGACCCTTCAACCAGAGGCAGCCAGAGCTAGTAAGAGCTTGTGCTCCTCAGCGGGCTGGACACATGGGATTAATTCTGGCAGGAGCCAGGCAAGAAATGCTGGCCCCTGCAGAGTGCTAAAGAAGAGGAATTTTAAGATCTAGAGTGAACAGAAAGCTGGTGTGAGGGTGGGGATTAGGGGTGATGAAGAGAGCGGGAAGGACTTACTGCCTTAACCCAAGGGATCTTAATCTGCTAGGGTTGATATTAAATGTTTAATCTGGGGCCAGGCACAGTGGCTCTCACCTATAATCCCAGCACTTTGGGAGGCCGAGATGGGAAGATCACTTAAGACCACGAGTTAGAGACTAGCCTGGTCAACATAGTGAGACACCCATCTCTATTTAAAAAAAAAAATTTTTTTTGAGATGGAGTCTTGCTGTGTTGCCCAGGATTGCAATGGCACAATCTTGGCTCACTGCAACCTCTGCCTTCCAGGTTCAAATGATTCTCCTGCCTCAGCCTCCCGAGTAACTGGGATTACAAGCACCTGCCACCGCACCCAGCTACTTTTTGAATTTTTTAGTAGAGACGGGGTTTCGCCATGTTGGCCAGGCTGGTTTCGAACACCTGACCTCAGGTGATCCACCCGCATCGGCCTCCCAAAGTGCTGGGATTACAGACGTGAGCCACCATGCCTGGCCTATTTTTTTAAATTTTTTAAAGTTTAAATAAAATGTAACAAATAAAAATTTAACTTGAGGCATTTACATGTGTGAGTGTGTGAGTGTGTGTGTGTGTGTGTGTGTGTGTGTGTGTGTGTGTTTTAGAGAACTGGTCTGTAGTTTTTTATCAGGGTTGCAACAGGATCTGTGTCCCAAAAGGTTAAGAACCACAGTTCGGGAAGGCATGCAATTAGGCTAGCAAATCATCTCCATCCTAAACATGACCTGCACTGAAACAATCACGAGAAAGGAAAAGTGCTTCATGCTCCAAAGAAAACAAAAGCCACTTCCAACAGGAATTGGCTGTCACATTCTCTGCACTTGGAAAAAAAAAATCAACAGAGCACCCGCCCAGCCTGCCCAAGGCCCATCCCTTAAGCCCAGGTCTCCAGGGAAGGCAGTGAGCTTTTGTTTTCCAGTCTGTGGGCAACTGGCTGGGCAAGGAGCCAGTGGGGAGAGATCTCGATGGAAGAAAATACAGCGATGTGCTGAGTCGAGTGGGCTGGAAGCACCCGAAGGTGGGCCCCGGCTAATGCTGGGACAGAGATGCCGCGAAGACCCATCGCGGGAGGAGCCCTGTGCTGGCTGCTGCCTTGTCTCCTGCTCTCTTGACTTTGCTCCACCCAGGATGTTGGGCCTGCTTTTCTCTCTTGGTGCTCCAGGCACCTCAGTATTAATCATGGGCCTCAGTGTTTTTCTAAGTAGATTTTTGGACCCTTCATGGATGACAAGTCCATGTTTCTCCCTGGGGCCACCCGTGCTATCAGATCAGAGCACCTGCCTATAGTTAAGGTTGTGTCACATTTGGTTTTCGGCAAACAATCCCTTCGCCTGGCCCTTCTTGCCTTTGTAAGAGAAGGACCTAGGACATGGCAAAGGTCCCAATAAATGCTGGAAGGAGCCCTGAGAGCAAGCGGGAGGGACCGGAGCCAGCGTGCTGCGCCAGCACTCCGTGTAACCTCCAGGGAGGGCGCAGTCCACACATGTCCTGGCTTCCGAGAGGCAGGCCCTGGGTGTCAGCTCACAGCCATCCGCTCCAGCTCAGCCTCTCCGGGAGCCCCAGGGATTCTCACTCGGCCTGGAGTTGTCGTTTTTCTGTGTTTGCATATATGTCCTATCTTTACAGGAAACCAGGGGATTCCTGGTTTCCTTCCCCAAATCTGTTTCTCCACCAAGCTTTCTCATCTCAATAAACAGTGCCTTCATCACCCAGGGGCTCATCTTTCAGGTCCCAGCTGAAGCAGCACCTCCTCCTTGGAAAGATCCTCCCAGGCACCAGATCTGAAGCGACTCCATCACCCACCCACACACCAAGATACCCTGCTTCATGCCAGCCTGTTTATTGATCACATTCTGTAATTATTTCATTTTTCTGTCTCCTCACTTAAAATGTAGAGTTGGCTGGGCACAGGGGCTCACGCATGTAGTCCCAGCACTTTGGGAGGCCAAGGTAAGAGGGAGGATTGCTTGAGCCCAGGGGTTTGAGACCAGCCTAGCCAATATAGTGAGACCCTGTCTCTACAAAAAAGAAAATTTTAAAATTAGCCTGAAGTGGTGGCATGCGCCTGTAGTCCCAGCTACTCGGGAGGCTGGGGTGGGAGGATTGCTTGAGCCCAGGAGGTCAAGGTTGCAGTGAGCCGTGATCATGCCACTGCACTCCAGCCTAGGTGGCAGAGCAAGACTCTGCTCAAAAAATAAAAATAAAAAATAAAAAAGTAGAGTCCACAAGGATCGGAACAGCTGGATATACTGTGTTTGCTTCTTTCAATTCACTCTTCAGCCCTCTTCCCTCCTGCCTACAGCTCAGGAGGCTGACCAATAGGGACCGTGCCCCGGGCCTCTCTGCAGACTCCTGTGTCAGCCATGCACAGTTCCCATCCACGGAGGATCCCCAAGCTCCCAACTCCAAAGGCTTCTGGTTTGTGTCTCCTAAGGGGAGGTACAAGTAGGAGATGAGAGAGTGGAGGACAATGAGGCCAGGGCAGCTCCCTCCCTGCTGTGGTTCCTGCCCGTTCCCTCTGCTGCAGCCCTTACCAGGCTCTGGTAACCACTTTCTCCCCTTGCCTGTCTGGGCAGTAAGAGCTGCCATGTGTTACCATCCCTGAAATGCTTCCCCATGCCTTCAGCCAGAGTTTCCCTCTGCCCTGCACACATGGCTGCAAACGTTCCTTCATGAAACTCTCCTAATGACCCCTTTTGAATGTGCCATTTGTTACCTGCCAGGACCCTGGGGATGGTTCTGACCAATACTGGGGCCATGTCTGACTCGTACAGTGTTTCCCAGCAATGTGCTGGGGAATGTCTGGCATGTCTTAGGTACTTAATGCATGTATTTTGAATACGTAAATCAATGATAAAGATACTGTGCTTTTATTTACATTTTTATTAGGATAAAATTTATGGGTCGGGTGTGCTGGCTCACGCCTGTAATCCCAGCATTTTGGGAGGCCAAGGCAGGTGGATCACTTGAGGTCAGGAGTTTGAGACCAGCCTGGCCAACATGGGGAAACCCTGTCTCTACTAAAAATACAAAAATTGTCTGGGCGTGGTGATGTATGCCTGTAGTCCCAACCACTCAGGAGGCTGAGGTGGGAGCCCAGGAGGTAGAGGTTGCAGTGAGCTGAGATCACATCATTGCACTCCTGTCTGGATGACAGAGCAGGACTCCGTCTCAAAAAAAAAAAAAAAAAAAGAATTTATGCACCACAAAATTCACTCTTTTAAAGTATACAATCCAGTGTTTTTCAGTGTATTCACGAACATATGAGATGAGACCATTACCACTGTCTAATTTCATCCCTTCAAAAAGGTACTCTGTGCCCTTTGGCAGTTACTCCCCACATCTCCCCTCCCCCTGCACCCGGAAACAACTTATCTACCTTCTGTCTCTGGGAACTTGCTTATTTTGGACTTTTTGTTCAAATGGAAGGTAGAGTATGTGGTCATTTGTGTCCAGCTTCCTTCACTTAAGCACAGTATTCTTTTTTTTTTTTTTTTTTTTTTTGAGGCAGAGTCTGGCTCTCTTGCCCAGGCTGGAGTGCAGTGGCCGGATCTCAGCTCACTGCAAGCGCCGCCTCCCGGGTTCACGCCATTTTCCTGCCTCAGCCTCCCGAGTAGCTGGGACTACAGGCGCCCGCCACTTCGCCCGGCTAGTTTTTTGTATTTTTTAGTAGAGACGGGGTTTCATTGTGTTAGCCAGGATGGTCTCGATCTCCTGACCTCGTGATCCGCCCATCTCGGCCTCCCAAAGTGCTGGGATTACAGGCTTGAGCCACCGCGCCCGGCCAAGCACAGTATTCTTAAGGGTCACCCATGGTGTGGGATGTATCAATACTTGACTCCTTTTTATAGCTGAATAACACTCCAGCGTATAGAGACAACACATTTTGTTTACCCATTCATCAGGTGATAGACGTTTGGGTCATTTCTGTGCCTTTGGGCTATTATGAGTAAGGTGCTATGAACATCGGCATACTTGTTTTTGTGTGAACATGTTTTCAGTACTCTTGGGTACATATCTAAGAGCAGAATTGCTGGGTCACATGGTAACTCTATGTTTAACTTTTTGAGGAAGGATACTGTGTTTTCCATGGGGCTACCCAGTACTTTCTTTATCCTGTGGTCCCAGTTATTGGTATCTGCATGGAAAATAACCCAAACAGACAAGGATGTGAATCAAAGGAAGTCTCAAACACTGCAGGTCCACTCCAAGGTATACATCCAGGCGACATTCTTGCACATACAAACCAGACTATAAGTGCAGTAATGTTCATAGTAGCAGTGTTGGGGAAAAAAAAAAAAAGACAATGACCTAATGTCCTTTAACAGTAGACTGAACTGCGTGTCGTGGCATGGCGGCTCACACCCGTAATCCCAGCACTTCGGGAGGCCAAGGCAGATGGGTCACCTGAGGTCAGGAGTTTGAGAACAGCTTGGCCAACATGGCAAAACCCCGTCTCTACTAAAAATAAAAATAAATAAATAAATAATTTAAAAAAAATTAGCCGGGCATGGTGGTGCTCACTTGCTGTCCCAGCTACTTGGAAGGCTGAGGCAGGAGAACCGCTTGAACCCAGGTTGTGGAGGTTGCAGTGAGCTGAGATTGTACTACTGCACTCCAGCCTGGCCGACAGAGTAAGACTCCATCTCAAAAACAAAAAACAAAAAACAAAACAGTAGATTAGATAAATACATTGTGGACAATGCATCAAAAAAAAAAAAAAATGACAGTACACATAACAGCGTGGGTGAATCTCACAAACATAGCGTTGAAAGAAACACATCATAAGAGAATACCTACATTATGATTTCATTTATACAAAGTTCCAGAACAAGCAAAACTAAATCGCGTGGTTTAAGATTGCATGTGTAGGTAGAAAAACTATTAAAAAAAACATTATAACCAAAAAACCAGGATATTGGTTGTCTCTGGCAGGGAGAAAGGAAGACATGTCAGAGAGGGGCACAAGAAAGTCTTCCAGGCTGTAGCCAGTGTTCTAGTTCTTGTCCTGGGTGACGGATACATGGGGGTTTATCCTGAATGACTCATAACTGTATATAGGTACTTACCTACTTATGCCCTATTCTGAAAGGCTTTTGTTTTTGTTTTTTTGAGACAGAGTCTCGCTCTGTCACCCAGACTGGAGTGTAGCGGTGCGATCTCGGCTCAAGTGATCCTCCTGCCTCAGCCAGGCTGGTCTCGAACTCCTGGATAAAGTGATCCTCCTGCCTCAGTGTCCCGAGTAGCTGGGACTACAGGCACACACCACCATGCCCAGTTTATATATATAGCGATGGGGTCTGGCTATGTTGCCCAGGCTGGCCTCGAACTCTGGGGCTCAAGTGATCCTCTTACCTCAGCCTCCCAACATACTGGGCTCACAGACATGAGTCACCACTCCCAGCAAGACCTCTAGTTCATGGAGGAAGAGATGTAATATATTTTGTTGTTTATGGAAGAATATATGGGCTTTGGGGACGAAAGTATCTGAAGAAAGACCTGGCTCTACTAGAGGAAATCCAACTAAAGAAAATTAGTGGAGCCTGAGGCAGGAGGATCACAGAAGACTGAGGCTACAGGGAGCCATGATCACGCCACTGCACTCCAGTCTGGGTGACAGAGTGAGACCCAGTCTCTATAAATACATACATACATACATAAAAACTAGAGGTCTAATAACCTAGACAGCATAAAGTTTATAGTTGATTTCTTCTAAGTCCAGTGATTTCTTTGGAGTTTTCCTCCCATAAATAAAATCTCTTTCTCTCAAAATGTTGCTGGACAAAGTTCTCCAAGGACCGATGCCAGTCCATTAATTTTTATTCTGGTTTTTCATATGAATTATGACTGGGTTCTAAAAATGATGAAGTTGTTCACTGGCAAGGCTTTGAGGCCCTTCCATCTAAACCAAAAGGGAAAATATTTTGGCTGAGATAAGCGTGGGTTGCGCCACACACTAGTGAAAGGAAAGCTTTACAATGAGCTTCTGGGAGTTTATGAAAGAAAGCAGAACCTACTGCTTCATTTGACTGCCTGGTAAAACGACCACAACATGCCATCCATATCCTTCCAGGCAAGATATAAACAGTTTGTTTGGAGGTCTGGTTACAATACGGTATTTTAAAAATAAACTTTTTAAATTGATGTAGAACTTACCAAAAAACACACAAATCCTAAGCACACAGCTCAGTGAATTTACCCTAAAGTAAACTCACTCCTATAACCACCACCCAGATCAAGAATTTACTGGCATTCCAGAAGCCCCTCTCAGTCACTGTCCCCACCCTCTCCCTAAAGGTAACCATTATAATTTTAATATTCTGACCTCCATATTTTTATATATCTGATGGCCCAGATAATTATCTCTGGAGGCCAGAGTTAATCAGAAGCTGGGAGGATTGCTTGCCCATGAGTCATTCCTCTTAGGAATAGTTTATCAGCGAGGATGCTTCCAGCTGCAAGTAATAGAAACCTCAACTCAAGTGGCTTAAACAACAAGAAAATTTATGATCTCCACATAAATGGAAGCCCTGCTGCAGGGTTAATTGAGTGAGCAGCTTGAGTCAACAGAGACCCATGTTCTTTCCACCTCCTGCCTTGGCCATCCTTGCTGTTTGCTTCCTGCTCTGGCTGGTGGTAGAACAGCCATCGATGCTCTTTCTTGTGGCTCTGTCTTTGGAGAGGAAACTTCTCCCAGAGGTCCCTCTGCAGACAGCCCCTCACAGTCCATTGGTGAGAACAGGGTCACATGTACAACCAGTCAGACCAGGGGCTGGGATTATCCCAATGTCCTAGACTTTATCCAAATGTCCTAGACTTTATCCCAATGTCCTAGACCTATCATTGGGGTAGGATGGACATGGAGAAGTCCATTCCGAAGCTCCCCAGTGAAAGTCATGTAATTAAATGGAAAGTGTCTGCTTTTCTTTATAAACATGCTTTACATTACTAAATGGTAACAAGAGTTATAAACAGGGGAGGTATGTGGCTAAACATACTGTTGGAGATTCAGGGTTAGAGGGAAGAAAGTAACTCTTTGATGAAAGAATAAATTGACCGTGGCAAAATAAACACAGCAGCTCTTGCTCTTGCTCCTCTGAACGTCAACGATCCTTCCTGTCTCAATTGCCTCTTTGGGTACTGAGTTATAAACATATGTTTTTTAAATTATTGGGATAGTGTCTGTTACCAGTTATGTTAAGCATGGGACATCATGTTTCAGTCCAATTTAGGACAAGTCTCCCCTCTTTGCAAATCACATGATGACATGCAGTGCACACGGGGCATGTCCCCTAAATGCTGCAAGGTGTGCAAGTCAAAGACTCCAGGTCCCTTCAGTCACCTCAATAATATTCAATAGCCATTCAGTTGCCCTAGATGTTTGAATATCCTTTCACATTAAAAGCCCAATTTTTCAATTAAAAATTGCCACCATTAAAAGCATGGTTGTGGCCAGGCACGGTGGCTCACATCTATAATCCCAGCACGTTGGGAGGCTGACACAGGTGGATTAGCTGAGGCCAGGAGTTCAAGACCAGTCTGGCCAACATGGCCAAACCCCATCTCTACTAAAAATACAAAAATTAGCTGGGCGTAGTGGCGTGCACCTGTAGTCCCAGCTACACGGGAGGTTGAGATGGGAGAATCGCTTGAACCTGGGAGGCAGAGGTTGCAGTGAGCCGAGATTATACCATCGCACTCCAGCCTGGGCAACAAGAGCAAAACTTTATCTCAAAAAAAGAAAAAGAAAAAAAGTCACGGTGGCTTATGCTTATAATCTCAGCATTTTTTGGAGGCCAAGGCAGGATTGTTTGAGCCCAGAAATTCGAGACCATTCTAGGCAACATAGCAAGACACTGTCTGTACAAAAAAAATTTGTTTTAATTAGCAGCTGTGATCGTGCACATCAGTAGTCCCAGCTACTCAGGAGACTGAGCCAGGAGGAGTGCTTGAGCCCCAGAGTCTGCAGCTGAAGTTAGCTATGAATGCGCCACTGTACTCTAGCTTGGGTGAGAGTGAGATCCTATCTCTTAATAAATTAAAATTAAAATATAAAAGTGCCTCTTTTTCTAAAGAATATTACAAATATGAATCATATATGTGGATACATGTATTAATATTTATATTCTCAAGGTGGCTGAGAATGTAACACACTTCCATCTCTTTTTTTTTTTTTTTTTTTTTTTTTTTGAGACAAAGTCTTACTCTGTCTCCCAGGCTGGAGTGCAGTAGTACGTTCTTGGCTCACAACAACCTCTGCCTCCTAGGTTCAAGCAATTCTCCTGCCTCAGTCTCCCGAGTAGCTGGGATTACAGGCGTCCACCACCACACCTGGCTAATTTTTATATTTTTAGTAGAGACAGGGTTTCACAACGTTGGCCAGGTTGGTCTTGAACTTCTGACCTCAGGTGATCCATCTGCCTCGGCTCCCAAAGTGCTGGGATTACAGGCCTGAGCCACCATGCCTGGCCAAGAGGTCTTTAAATAATCATTCGCAGAGGATGAATACACAAAGTGATATTCTTAGTACCAGCAAGAAAGGATGAATACCAGGGCAATTCCAATTCAAGAGTAAAAAAGTTCAGCATATCCTTCAGAAAAATATTGACCACAAAACTAACATTCCTGAGGAAGGTTTTTTTTTTTTAATGTTTCTAAGATTTTAATTGCACTATATTTATAAGACATTGTATCAGTGCAAATATTATAAACATTATAGCTAATAGGCACAGTTCTGAGAAGTTACATCAATGATACTTGATCTTGACGGGCCTAACCCTACCCAAGTTTTAGAATATGTATTCCTTTTTACAAAGTAAAAATACAATATTGCACAATCATCAAATATTTTGGTTGTTTTTATGATATCCAACAGCCTTTCAGTATTCCTGGGATGTTTAAATTTTCATTTTTTTTTTTTTTTTTTTTTTTTGAGACGGAGTCTCGCTCTGTCACCCAGGCTGGAGTGCGGTGGCCGGATCTCAGCTCACTGCAAGCTCCGCCTCCCGGGTTCACGCCATTCTCCTGCCTCAGCCTCCCGAGTAGCTGGGACTACAGGCGCCCGCCACCTCGCCCGGCTAGTTTTTTGTATTTTTTAGTAGAGACGGGGTTTCACCGTGTTAGCCAGGATGGTCTCGATTTCCTGACCTCGTGATCCGCCCGTCTCGGCCTCCCAAAGTGCTGGGATTACAGGCGTGAGCCACCGCGCCCGGCCTTTCATTCTTGTTAGAATTCCAAATCCTTTTCAAGAATAACATAGGAGTCATATACATTTTGCTGTTCTTTCTTAGGTCAACCAGAAATGTGTCTTTTATTTGTAACTCAATACTACTTCGCTTTGCTTTTCAGTGTAGGTTAGGCCTTCTTGAAAGAAGTTGAGTATTTCATGATGTCAAGATCCAGTGTGGCCAAGGATCCTCCAATGAGGGCCTTCAATGTCACAAAGAAGCCTCTGTTAATTTGTTCTATGAAGGTCAGATGAAGGTTGTAGAGATTTTAAGAGGAATGCTCTTTTCTACCATGCCAGCAGAGTGCACATTTTTCACTTCTGTTTTGCTAAAACTACCCCCACGCAAGCAATCCAATGGATTCTGAGCATCTTCTACGTGTAGGGTGTTGCACTGTGATATGGTTTGGCTCTGTGTCCCCACCCAAATCCCATCTTGAATTGTATTCCCATAATTCCCACGTGTTGAGGGAGGAACACAGTGGGAGATAACCGAATCATGGGGGCGGTTCCCTCCATACTGTTCTCGTGGTATTGAATAAGTTTCAAGACATCTGATGGTTTTATCAGGGTTTTTGCTTTTGTGTCTTTCTCATTCTCTCTTTGCCTGCTGCCATCCATGTAAGACGGGACTTGCTCTTCCTTGCCTTTGCCATGATTGTGAGGCTTCCCCAGCCACGTGGAACTATAAGTCCAATTAAACTTCTTTCTTTTGTAAATTGCCCAGTCTCAGGTATGTCTTTATCAGCAATGTGAAAACAGATTAATACACACTGGTATAGTGAAGGAACACAGAGTAAGAATACTGCCCAATCTCTGCCCGCAAGGAGACTCCGATCTATCTGGGAAGACTAACACAAAAACTATTCAGATGCCAAAAAATGACATGGCACAAGTGTGACAGGGACTCCGGGATGGAGAATTCAGTTGGAGTGAATGAGAGTGATTTGAGGTTTCATGGAGAAACTGCGACTTAGGCTGGTCTTTGAAGCTTGGATATGACTTAGCTAGGCCGACATGGTAAATATGCTGTCTACAGCCACTCTCTTCATGCCAATGTGGTTCCACTTCCTACTGAGCTCAGACCCAACACAGTACTCTAGGCAACCCAAGCCCATCCACTGGAGCCAGACTCATGACAAAATTCATTTGCCAACAGAAATGGGTGGGAGCAGATATTGGATATTGGCTCATGGAAAACAACACTCAAAAGTACAAGGGGTAGGAAAGAACAAGGTGGGAGCAGAAGACAGTGGATGCAGCCAGCTGAAAGTAGGTTCTCTACGTAATAAAAGCTGATAGGTAGTATTGGGTCAATTCATAGAAGCTATTGAAAAACAGGTAGTTCTCAAACAATGTTTAATAAATAGCTTGGAGGCCAGGCACATTGGCTCATGCCTGTAATCCCAGCACTTTGGGAGGCCAAGGCGGGTGGATCACCTGAGGTCAGGAGTTCGAGACCAGCCTGGCCAACATGGTGAAACCCTGTCTCCACTAAAAATACAAAAAACTAGCCAGGTGTGGTGGCACGTGCCTGTGGTCCCAGCTACTTGGGAGGCTGAGGCAGACGTTGCTTGCGGTGAGCCGAGATTGTGCCACTGCACTCCAGCCTGGGCAACAGAGCAAGACTACGTCTCAAAAAAAAATTTAAAAAGAGTGAGAATTCGTAACTCTTATGAGCAAATGATTTCTTAAGTAAATAGACTGGATTCATTTGAAAAGAATTATGTGACCAAAATGATTTCTACTTTCCAGGTACACGAGCATTGGATCTGACATGCAAAGTATCCAATTCCACAGTGAAACAGGCATTCTTAGATCTTGCTGGTGGGATGGTAAATTGTGCCACTCTTAGAAAGTAGTTAGAAAGTGATCCACAGACTTAACAATATACATATCTTTAGACTGAATAACCTCAGAGCAATAAATTGATCCAAAAAAAAAAAAAAAAAAAAAAAAGCCAAGAAAAGGCTTTCAGACAAGGATTTCTTTACAATGCTGCTTATAATTTCTAGAAGTCTTATTCTCTGAATGTTCTTTTCTTTTTCTTTTTTTTTTTGAGACGGAATCTTGCTGTCACACTACACTTTGTTGGAGTGCAGTGGCACGATCTCGGCTCACTGCAACCTCTGCCTCCTGGATTCAAGTGATTCTCCTGCCTCAGCCTCTCGAGTAGCTGGGATTAAAAACAGCTGCCACCACGCCTGGCTAATTTTTGTATTTTTAGTAGAGATGGGGTTTCACCATGTTTGCCAGGCTGGTCTCAAACTCCTGACCTCAAGTGATCCGCTTGCCTCAGCCTCCCAAAGTGCTGGGATTACAGGCATGAACCAGCTGAATGTTCCTTTTCTAAAATAGCATCCTATTGTATTCATGGAGACAATGTCATCTCTCATCTTTTTGATGTTATCAGTTTGTTGTTCTGTTTCCCCCTTTAGTTTTCTTCTGCATTGTTTTCTTTCTTTCTATTTTTTTTTTCTTTTTCCTATTTTGTTTTGGTCTCTATCTTTCATGGGAAGGCTTTCCAAAAATAGTCGATGGCCTTTGGCTATCCACGTTTAAGCAAGTTACTAAACACCTTTTGGGGCCAGGCGCGGTGGCTCACACCTGTAATCCCAACACTTTGGGAGGAAAGGTGAGCGGATCACGTCAAGAGATTGAGACCAGCCCGGTCAACATGGTGCAAGCCTGTCTCTACTAAAAATACAAAAATTATACGGGTGTGATGGCACATGCCTGTAATCTCAGCTACTTGGAAGGCTGAGGCAGGAGAATCACTTGAAACTGGGAGGCAGAGGTTGCAGTAAGCCGAGATCGCACCACTGCACTCCAGCCTGGGCAACAGAGCAAGACTCCATCTCAAAAAAAAAAAAAAAAAAAAAAAAAAGCTACATATCAATCCACTATAAAATTCTGTGAAACCTGAGCATGGCGTGGTGTGGTGGTATGTGCCTGTAGTCCCAACTACTCAGGAGACTGAGGAGGGAGGATCACTTCGAGGCCAGAAGTTTGAGGCTGCAGTGTGCAGTGATTGATTGTACCTGTGAAGAGTCACTGCACTCTTGCCTGGGCAACCTAGTGAGATGCTGTCTCTAAAAATAAATATGTAAATAAAAAGAAATAAAACAATCTGTGAAACCAATCTCCTATCCAGAAAGATTCTAAATAATGTATGCAGACACTCTGCTCTCAGGGAGATGGAGCATAACTCCCCACTCCTTAGGTGTGGGCTGTGCAGCGACTTCCTGCCACAGTGTGGAACAATATGGAAAGTCCCTCCTGAAGAGTGACTAGAGGGTAGAGAAACCTGATAAACAGTCCCGCAGCCGGGTGATCAAGGTCAACATCAACCATCACAGATCATGTTGACAGTGTGTCCTCTGGAGATGATATAATGAAAATGGCAATTTATCCCTGTGGTCCTCCTCTCCCCATTTCATAACCTCTGTCTAATCATGAGGAAAACATCTGACAAATTTTAACAGAGGGCATCCTACAATGTACCTGACCAGTACTCCTTAAAACTGTCAAGGTCAGCCGGGCACGGTGGCTCACGCCTGTAATCCCAGCACTTTGGGAGGCCAAGGCGGGTGGATCACAAGGTCAGGAGTTCAAGACCAGCCTGGCCAGCATGGTAAAACTCTGTCTCTACTAAAAATACAAAAAATCAGCCGGGTGTGGTGGCAGGCGCATGTATTCCTAGCTACTCGGGAGGCTGAGGCAGAATTGCTTGAACCCAGAGGGGGAGGTTGCAGTGTGCCAAGATTGAGCTGAGACTCCATCTCAAAAAAAGAAAAAAGACATCAGGCAAAAACTAAGGAACTAGCATAAGAACTTCAATAATAACGTACCAATATTGGTTCATTAATTGCAACAACTGTTGCATATAAACATGTGATGTTAATAATAGGGGAAACTGGTTATGGGAACTCTACTTTTTTTTTTTTTTGAGACGGAGTCCCACTGTCGCCTAGGCTGGAGTGCAGTGGCACCATCTCAGCTCACTGCAACCTCCACCTCCCAGATTCAAGCAATTCTCTTGCCTCAGCCTCCCGAGTAGCTGGGATTACAGATGCGTGCCACAACACCCGGCTAATTTTTTTGTGTATTTTTAGTAGAGATGGGGTTTTCCCATGTTGGCCAGGCGGGTCTCAAAACTCCTGACCTCAGGTGATGCGCCTGCCTTGGCCTCCCAAAGTGCTGGGATTACAGGCATGAGCCACCGCGCCTGGACTATACTACCTTCATTACAGCATGGCTATAGTTGTAGCCATGCAGGCACAGCACGGTAAGCCATACTGAATCCACTTTGCCCTCCCTATGGCCCAGCCCAATGCAGGGCACCCTGAGAAATGCAGAAGTGCCTTCCTTCAGAGGGCGTTTAGTTAATTAATGAAGACATTTAAATATACACAAAGTATGCAATTATAGCATCTCCCTTGGGAAACTGCTTTCCCTATGATCCCCTTCCCATTCAAGGCTGGGGGATGGGTTTCCATTCCCTTGATGGGACCAAAAGCAGACACTCATATTACCCAGTCAACCACATTTTCACTTCTAATTATTAATTTCCTTTAGAAGTTTGGACAGGAAACTAAAGTAACCACTTTGGTTCCTATGGGTTTCTGGTTCCTGTTCCTAGATCCTCAGGAGGGCCAGCTGATTTCTACCCTTGTGTTCCATCAGATACTCATTTGTTACTGATTCACAGCAAGTCATTTCTCTGTTACCTATGTGAGCTTAAGTGGGTTTCTGTATCTTACTCTATGACAATAATAATCTGTAGGTGTTTTAAAGTGAAGAATGTTTCTTCTTTCCAGAGATACTGAGACTTGGCATGGAATAAAAAATGAGTTTCTGGGCACAGTAGCTCACACCTGTTATCCCAGCGCTTTGGGAGGCCAAGGCCAGCTTAGGCAACACAGCAAGACTCTGTCTCTAAAACAAATTTAAATTAGCTGGCCACAGTGGCAGGCACTTGCAGTCCCAGCAACTCGGGAGACTGAGGTAAGAGGATTGCTTGACCCTGGGAGGTGGAGGCTACAGTGAGCCATGATGATACTCCAGTACTCCAGCCTGGGTGACATTGTGAGACCCTTATCTCAAAAAATTAACAACCAAAAAAGTGACTTTCTGTCTTATGGGAACTTAGGTATACTTGGAAAGGAAGAACTTTTTTTTTTCCCTGAGATGGAGTTTCACTCTTGTGCCCCAGGTTGGAGTGCAGTGGCACGATCTCAGTTCACTGCAACCCCCATCTCCCAGGTTCAAGAGAGTCTCCTGCCTCAGCCTCCCGAGTAGCTGGGATTACAGGCATGCACTACCACGTCCAGATAACTTTTGTATTTTTAATAGAAACAGGGTTTCACCATGTTGGCCAGGCTGGTCTCAAAACTCCTGACCTCAAGTGATCCACCCGCCTCGGCCTCCCAAAGTGCTGGGATTACAGGCGTGAGCCACCGCATCCGGCCAGAAAGGAAGAACTCTTACAAGGACATTACCCAGGCAAGTGTTTTACGGTCAGATAAGTTGCAGAGACCATAGTTGTCAAGATATGTGGGTTTCAGAAGCCCAATTTTAAGTAACTGAAAAGGCAAATTTGATTCACACGAAAGGCCCAGAGCTAGAATGTAGCTTTAAACAAAGGTGAATAGAGATGTTCAAACAGAACTGCATTCTTTCTGGATGGTCCAGTTTATAAACAAATTATTTCTTCCCATTGTTTTTAGGACAGAGCGTCAAGTACATTTTTGTACCACAACACAAAAATGAAGATGTAGCCAGTGCAGTGGCGCATGCCTGTAGCCCCAGCTACTGGGGAGGCTGAGGTGGGAGGATGGCTTGAGCCCAGGAGTTCTAGTCCAGACTGAGCAACATAACAAGACCCTAGCTCCAAAACAAAAGAAAAAGAAAAGAGGAGCATAGCTGAGGTGTTGTCCTTTATAAAATAAAACACGAGGCAAAGCAAGAGGGCAAGATGAGGTAGGATGAGAGGTAGGAAAAAAAAAGTTACATAAGAGAAAAAGGGGGTCAGACTGGGAGTCTCGGAAGCTCATTTTCCTGTGCTGTTCATGACTTAGCCTCTCCTGATTCTATCTCTATTTGTCTCTGATTAGATTTCTTAGGTTATTAAAATCAGAGTGAGTAGGTCTGTCAGAAGATTCTTATTATGAACATCATTGTATTGTCTGGGAAGACAATCCCACCTCAATTTCTGAAAAACAGGGAAGGAAAAAAAAAAAAAAGGAAAATGGGGCCAGGCACAGTGGCTCATGCCTGTAATCCCACACTTTGGGAGGCTGAGGCAGGAGGACTGGCTTGAGGCCATGAGTTTGAGACCAGACTCGGCAACATAGTGAGACTCTACTACTACCAAAAAAAAAAATTTTTTTTTACGTTGCTGGGCATGGTGGCACACACCTGTAGTCCCAGCTAGCTGGGAGGCTGAGACTTGAGCGGAGGAGTTTGAGGCTACAGTGAGCTATGATCATGCCACTGCTCTCCAACCTGGACGACAGAGCAAAACCTTCTTTAAAAAGAAAACCAAAAACTATGTATTTACATACATGGTTCCATGTTAAATTTTATCCAGGATCCTAGACTGATGAAATGCAAGGACTTCTCATATGTGCTGCTTAAGGATTTCATCAGTCGTCCTCAATTCTCAATCCTTTGCCTCTTATGAAAAGTTGTTTTCAGCAACATAGTTCAGATCTAAATTCTCATTAACTGGCTTCAAGAAACTAAGCCATTTGCATGGGATTCAAGGGTCATTTCAAACTAGTCTCTACTGAGGCAGGTTTAAACCCTGGCTCTCAGGCCAGGGGAGGTGGCTCACGCCTGTAATCTCAGCACTTTGGGAGGCCAAGGCGGGTGGATCACTTCAGACCAGGAGTTCAAGACCAGCCTGGCCAGCATGGTGATACCTCGTCTCTACAAAAAAATACAAAAATTAGAAGTGCCAGCTACTTGGGAGGGTGAGTGAGGCGACTGCTTGAGCCCAGGAGGTGGAGGTTGCAGTGAACCCAGATCATACCACCGTGCTCCAGCCTGGGGGATAGAGACTCTGCCTCAAAACAAAACAGAAAAACCCTGGCTCTCCTCTTAGCTCTGTGGTCAAGTCAGGTGGCTCTCTGAGTTGCCATAAAAGTGTCCTTACGGCCGGGCGTGGTGGCTCAAGCCTGTAATCCCAGCACTTTGGGAGGCCGAGGCGGGCGGATCACAAGGTCAGGAGATCGAGACCATCCTGGCTAACACGGTGAAACCCCATCTCTACTAAAAAATACAAAAAACTAGCCGGGCGAGGTGGCGGGCGCCTGTAGTCCCAGCTACTCGGGAGGCTGAGGCAGGAGAATGGCGTGAACCCGGGAGGCGGAGGCTGCAGTGAGCTGAGATCCGGCCACTGCACTCCAGCCTGGGTGACAGAGCAAGACTCCGTCTCAAAAAAAAAAAAAAAAAAAGTGTCCTTACAAGGTAGACAGGGACAGATCAGCAAGGTTTGTAAACCACATTGCATGGCACATAGTAGGTGTCAGAGAAATGACAGCATTACAAGTGCATTCTCATGTTTCACCTGGAAAGCCACTCTAGTCTCTCACTGCTTCATCAAATAATTTTGTTTTTAAAATGCTGGCATATATGTGATTAGGCTGACTGGGCTTTGCACATACATAGCAATCTAGTTCACTAATTAACGTTACATTTATGCTATCAATTACCAGCAGCTTAACAGATTGTGTGGATATTTCTTCCCTTAGATTTACATAATTGGAATCAGTCTTCTACCTCAGGCTTTCATGAATCGACCAGGATTTGTCAAGCACCTACCAACTATTCAGCATCAGCGAGAGTGCTATGATAATAAATTCTTATTAGTATCGAAGATTAAACATTAAATTCAAACTTTGGTAACAAGAATGGGGGCATCCTTTCCTGTTAGTAATCCTCAGTTCCTGTGATAGTGAAATAGCCAAGCCCTAATGAACGATCTCTCAACAGAAATCTGATACGTTAGTAATGGTAGATGGCTATCAGTATGTTTCAAAGGTAATTATAAAAATGGCTTATTTCCCTTGTTTTATTAACACAGTCACTAAACTTCAATCTCAGTGTTTAATTTCCCCCAACAGTTTAGCTATTTCCAAGAAAAACAATCATTTGAAGACTGGCATTGCAGATAACAAAACAGTATTACCTGGTACTGGCTTCTCTTTCAGTAGGTAGTTTCAGTGGAAACAGAACCTCAAACCTGGCTACCCTGTTCCCACTTCACATCCATTAAAACACAGCCTTACTTTTTGCATTTCACGATTATCAAATGAACGATTCACTTCACGAAAAGAACAGTGAGCAAAATCCTGGAGAACCACGGAACTCCCCACCACATTGTGCTAAACACATCGTTAGCACAGACACGGGAGACTGTCATGCTTCTCAAATCCTTCTCTTCCAGAACACCTGAGGATTACAAAACCAACACTTCGACTTAAAAAAAATTTTTTTAATTAAAAAAAAATAAGTGTAGTCAGGGCAAGAAAAGGAAAACAGTGTCTTTATTGCGTGTAATTCTAACAAACATTCACTGTGTGTGCATTCCAGCAGAAAGAGACAAAGATCTTCGTTCAAAATATTCTGAAATAAAATAGGTAAACTAACACCATTAGTGAATATACAAAAGGAATGTTAATGTTACTTGTTCACAGTCAAAGGTGAAGTTAAAAAAAAAGGGAAGTTAAATAACTGAAGTAATGGTTTGCCCAAATAGCAAACGTAGGATACAAGCGTGGGCAAAGAGCAGCTACTGAAGCTCACGAGGAGGATGCTGGATATAGGGTAGGTAACTTGACAAATGCCTCTGCTTCTTTGGAACCTTCTTCCTAGATCACCCCCACAAATTCCAAACCTGGCTCTTTCAGAGCACAACAGCCAAATGTAACTAAACTCCTCATTACTTCTGTGATATTTGGCAACAGAATGAGATAGTTAAAAAAAGAAAAATCAATTTCTTGTTGAGACAAGACATGTCTGAATCCATTTCTCCTGGGGTAGGAGGAGGTAATGAACATCAACGTTCTGCATCTCAATCTCCTAAAATGGAATTTAACCAGATAGATATTGCTTGAGATTTTAAAGCAGGAGATACCATAAGTAATGATACTTAAGGCCTGTAAAGCATTTTTCATTGTCCCACATTGCAGCTAAATGAGTATAAACTCGACAGTGTTCTGATTTCACAACATATGCATTTATGACAACTGCTAAAAGAACTTTACAGGCTCAAAAGACAAGTTCCAAGGGATTTTTGTTTTTGCTTAAGCAGTCTTGAGATCTAAACACAAGATAAACTTTGACCCCACCACTCTGTTATCTTTACAAATGCGGAAGTCATTTGGAAACCAAAACCAATTGCTGAGTAGGGGCTGGGGAATTTTGGTGTCATTTCAAACTAGTCTCTACTGAGGCAGGTTTAAACCCCTGACTCTCAGACCAGGGGCAGTGGTACCAACACCCTCTATTTTGGTGGCATGAAACTTCTCTTACCTCCTCCTTCGTGTCCAGCAGCCATGATGTGTACAGTCCAGTTTGCAGCAGCAGCAGCAGTTAGTCCTCCTCAGGAATAAACAACCAAACACCCCGGAGACCAGCTCCAGGTGGCACTGTCAGCCAATGGGGACTGGCTCCACTTGCTCTCCAGAGGACTTTCACCACCTACCCATGTCAAGACTGTTTCGTGAATTCAAGTCTACTTCCTTAAAAAAAAAGTCCTTTTGGATGGATTTGGCTAGTGTGCTATATTACTTTATTGTTTAGAAAAACCTCCGCAAACTCTCACACAAGATTTACCTTTCACCTGGCTGTTTTTGTAGGCAACAGAATAATAGTAAATGGACGCCCAACTGGTTTTCCTAATACAAAGTGACATCACATCAGCAGTAGCTCAGAAGCAGCCCTGGGTACTGCAGGGATTTCATGGGTGGAAGAGACAAAGTCTAATTATCTTTTCCTCTGGCTCTCAGTAAAAAACAAGTCCAGATGTAAACAGGAAAAGAAAACCAATGTGAAGTAGAAAAACATACCTTTTGCACTGGCATTTACCTTAAAAATAACAAAAACACCAATTTTACTTAAGATGGTAGTTCTCTAACATTGCTTATAAGCCAGATGTTTTTCATTCAATTTTGGACATTGCCAACACACTTTTACAACTGATTCAAGTTATCTTCAGGCTTGGCTTTAGATTGAATGTTCCATTTCAAGCTCCTCAATACTCCACTGTTCTTTACTTTTACCCCAATGTACTCCAATAATCACGTAATTTATTTATTACAGGCAATCATATACCAATCCTTCCTTGCCTTTAAATAGAGAAGCATCAAGTCATACCACTGTTGTTAAATAATAACCAAGGTTTTTATCAATATTGTCTTAAAAGTACCATCTTATAATGCATACGAACATTTTTCTAAAGATAAAAGTTTTACTAAACCCATATCCCTGACATTTTGTAAAACTCAGCCAGAAATCTCCTAAAATTACTCCCAAATATATCCAAGTGTGCAAGTACAAGGTTAATATTATTTTGATGAATTCTGTATTCATTCAACTGCTAAATCACAGGATACAAGACCTGGGTTGAACTTTTTCTTAAATAGTTTGCATGGGCAGTCCCTGGTTTGCTGGGCAGTTTCCTGTCTCATCAAATCCCTGGCAAGCTGGGAGGGAGGGAGGAGATGCTGAGCAGCCTCTATGGTCCTTCTTGAACCAAGCTGCTCCCTGCCGGATATGACAATGGCTCAGAAGCAGACTAGCAATTCTCAAAGGACAGGGAGAAAAATTACCACAGTTGCTGGCAGAAAACAGCCAGTGTACTATTTATTTCCTCAGGTGCTTCTATGGGGAAAAAAATAAAAGTCTAATATGCCAGAGAAATCATCACTGAACCAATAAGACACAGTAACATAATTCTAGTAACCTACTTCTCAATGAACACACATCAGAGAAAAAAACTGCCAGTATTTTATTCTCATGGAAAAACAGAACAAACCCACAAGTTGGAGTCATGGAGGTAAAATACAGAAGAAATGGAAAACGGGCTCTTGTCATGAACTCTCACTTTCAAATACCATTTTCTATGGAAGTTACTTTACTCGGGGCAAACAGAAGGCCATGCTGGAGTCTTCTACTTTTGGAAAATGGAGAATCAAAAATTTGCTAATCAACAAACAAAATAGGAGGGAAAATCCTTGGTAAAGCTCTACAGACATAATTATACATTTATATTTTACCAATAAAAGATAGCTAGGGTAGAAAAAACAGATGGTTAGAAACTGGTGCCAAACCAAAGTGAAAGCTTTGGTGCTTTTTCTAAACTCCTATCCTGAAGTAGTGTTTTTCAATATTTTTCTAAAGAAAGATAACTCTGAATTCACCAGGGTTCTATCACCCCAATTCATCCCTCCCTTTCCAGCCCCAAGACATAAAAGGGCCATGTAGTTTTTTTGTCCAGCACCACTTGGGAAGGGGCTGGGCTCAGGGGGTGGAAAGAGCTACCTGCTGCCCTAGCTTGAAAGGGAGGAGGAGGTGGCCACACCATTCCTTGTAGCTTTATCATGCACATAAAAGGAACAAAACTCATTTGGCAGTTTTAAGTTTAATAGGTGCATACCTTTACTTCAGGAATTAAACCCCTTATGATAAATAACAGAATTAAATCAAATTTTTTTTTTTTTAAAACAGATAAGAGTCTCGCTATGTTGCCCAGGCTGGTCTCAAACTCTTGGCCTCAAACGATCTTCCCACCTTGGCCTCCCAAAGTGCTAGGATTACAGGCCTGAGCCACCGCACCCAGCCCTAAATCAGAAATTTTTTTAAAAATTTACTTAAAAGAAAAATGAAAAAATAAAAGTTTCAACACTAGACTGCCGCCCTGTTAAGAATGTCTAATGTGCAATCAAAGTATTGGAAAGCAGGCATTTTTACGAAAGAGCAATGTCACTATAACTTATGAACAGGAAGTTTTGAAATATAAGGGTACTCATGGAAACCAGTGAAGAGAGGAAACACCGGCAATCATTTGACACAGAACAGTGAGCAGGTACTTTGGGAGTAAGGCTCTGAGAGATGGAGAACACTGGTCCCAGATCTGAGGTGGATGTCTGGCCAATCGTCTTGGCTCCAAGGGGGAAGAATGCAACTGGCAGGATTCAAGGAGAGGGCACTTCTGCAGCCCCCAAGCAAGTCTCTAGTTTTCACCCCAAAATGGATGCACTTTCCAACTTCAGCAAGGCCTCCTCAGGAGGATTTGCTTTCCGATGTGTAGTAGCGGTACAGGAAACCTAAGAGAACAGCGCCTATGATGGGTAAAATCCAGTATGACCAGCAACTAGGAGGAGGGGGAGAAAGCAATAAAACTGTTAATATTTTAAGACAAATGTTCACTATCTTTCAGCTTTCACATGTTTTTATATGGGCGAGGAGTTTTTATTTACTTTGGGAAATTTAACTGCTTTTATCACAAAGTAGTTGGGGAAAAAATATTTGGATTGGAGTGACAAAATTACAAAGTAATTTTTTAAAAGGTTAAAAACAACCAATAGTATGATATCAAATAAGATGCCTTTCCATGCCTTTATATGTGTTTCTACAAAGTCATATAGTGGTTATTTCTGAGTTAGGGATTATGGATACTCTCACATTGTCTTCTCTGTGCTTTTGCTTTTCACGTATTCTGCAATTAACATTTTTAAACAGGAAAAAACACCATTATGTAAGTGACATTTCATATATGTATTAAAAAAATCCATCCCAATATAAATTTGGAAGTAATCATATCTAATATAACTACCAGAAATATCCTATCTACTTCATATGTATTTTAAAGATTTAATCCTTACAACACCCTATGAAATAGGGCTATTATTCTCATCTCATACAAGAGAAACATAAGCTTTGCACCCCAAATCCCAAAGCTAGTAAGGGAGTTGGACAGTGTGATTCCAAACCCCTCTTCTTAATCCCTAGTTAAGTTTGGACACTAATAAGGATACACATACACAAAAAGTATATACAGTTCTAATAGGGTAAAGCAAATGGCAGCTTCAAAAGTACTGCAAGAGCCTTTCCTTAGGAGCTTCACAACAGTCATCATTCTCCTTAACATAATAATTCTTTAATAGAACTTATTAGCACACTAGTTTTAAAGTATAATTCTTCCATGATCCAAATGACCCGGCTGCCCCTCTACTTAAAACATATGAGTCTTGGTATTAAAAGGTTTTGAAGTCAATAAAACGAGCTGAAGTTCATAAGAAAAATGATTCTTTGCCTAAACATGCCTAGCACTCTGTATGCTTACGTATGGCAGAAAGCTACGCTGGACTAGTTTGGAATGTTAGCCAGGCAGCTTTGTTTAAAATACCAAGCAATATGGCATGTATAACAGCAATATGCACTGGGAACTCTGAAGTAATCTCCTGATAAGAGTAATGAATTCAGACTCCTTGAAGAGCAACCACAAAAGCCTAAAGAATCCAAAAGTAGGATCCTTAAGAAAACCCTGAAGAAGAAAATTTGCCTTTTTTTTTTTTTTTTTTTTTTTTTGAGATGGAGTCTCGCTCTATCGCCCAGGCTGGAGTGCAATGGCGCGATCTCGGCTCACTGCAAGCTCCGCCTCCTGGGTTCACGCCATTCTCCTGCCTCAGCCGGTGGATCCGCCCGCCTAGGCCTCCCAAAGTGCTGGGATTACAGGCATGAGCCACCGTGCCTGGCCAGATAATTTCTTTAGTACAAAAGACTGAGAATGGTTGACACCAATACTCACATAATTTTTCCTAATACTTAACTGCGACTGAGGAGAGAACCAGACGAAACACATTTATACTGCATCACAGGAGATTCAGGTTCAACAATAACTTCCCGTCCTAACACAGACTTTTCTTCTTGGAGATTCATCCAGATTACTACATGTTTGTGATTCATTTATTTTTATTGTTTTGTAGTGTTCCATTGTATGGATATACCACAATTTATTAGGGTTGTTTCTGATGTTTGAATATCTCGAATAATGCTGCTGTCAACATTCTTGTACATATTTCTGGGTGTACTTGTGCACACATTTCTATCAAGTATATCATTAGAAATGGAATTGCTGGGTCAAAAGTTAATTCATCCTGTCAAATTTACTAGATAATGCCAACCTGCTTTCCAAACTGATTATACTCATTTACATTACCCTAGGAGTGTTTTTAAGAGTTGGGGGATAAACTTTCCAACCAACTCTTATTTACAAAATTTTTAATTTTTATCAATCTGGTTAGGTATGAAATATACCTATGATTTTAATTCATATATCACTAATGATGAATGAGATTTAACCTCATTTCCATATGTTTACATTTGTGTTTCCTTTTCTGTAAAGTGTTTAAATCTTTTTCTCATATTCTTTTTTTTTTTTTTTTTTGAGATGGAGTCTTGCTCATCGCCCAGGCTGGAGTGCGGTGGCGCGATCTCGGCTCACTGCAAGCTCCGCCTCCTGGGTTCACGCCATTCTCCCGTCTCAGCCTCCCAAGTAGCTGGGACTACAGGCGCCCACCACAACGCCCGGCTAATTTTTTGTATTTTTAGCAGAGACGGGGTTTCACCGTGTTACCAGGATGGTCTCGATCTTCTGACCTCGTGATCCACCCGCCTGGGCCTCCCAAAGTACTGGGATTACAGGCATGAGCCACTGTGCCCAGCCCTTTTTCTCATATTCTACTGAGGTTTCAGAAAACTGATTTGTAGGGATTCTTTATATCTTCTGCCTGATAATTCTTAATCAGTTTTATGTTTAGCATAAGTCTAAGTTTTATAGCATAAGCATAAGGTGTTGTTTTTTGTTTTTTGTTTTTTTTTTTGAGATGGAGTTTCGTTCTTGTTGCCCAGGCTGGAGTGCAATGGCACGATCTTGGCTCACTGCAACCTCCGCCTCCCAGGTTCAAGCAATTCTCCTGCCTTGGCCTCCCAAATAGTTGGGACTATAGGCACGCACCACCATGCCCAGCTAATTTTGTATTTTTAGTAGAGATGGGGTTTCAACATGTTGTCCAGGCTGGTCTCGAACTCCTGACCTCATGATCCACCCGCCTCAGCCTCCCAAAGTGCTGGGATTACAGGCGTGAGCCACTGCACCCCGCCCTGCATAAGCATAAGTTTTATGTTTAAAATCTGCAATTTTGTGGCTTGTATTTTCAAAATTTTATGCAGCATTTTGTTGACCCTAAGCCCTCAATATTAAGGAAACTAAATTTACTAATAGTTTGTACTTTTTTATACTGTGTCCATTACCTCAAATAATAGATCTGATATTTTATGGGAAAAGAAAGACATATTTTCTTTCTCTGAAATACCCTGAGATGTCCAAAAGATAGAATGGCTAGCTCTATATAATCTCCACAAATATATTGTACAGGCCAAGGATTCCACAGTCATTTTAGATAGAGGCACTTAAGGGAAGGCAATTTATAACTTTCAGAGCTAATACTAATGAATTACTAATATTAATGCCAAGGAATATATTGTAAGTAAACCTGAGAAAATCCAAATTCCTAAATATGACTGTAGTGTTTTTTTCTTCTGTAAAATGTAATAATAGCACCTATCTTACAGAATGGTTGTGAGAAGTAAATGAGATTAAGTTTTAAGTAGAATAGTGTAGCTGGTTTGAACTGCAGAGACTGAAGGCTGACCCACTAGTAGCTACCTGTCCATGCATACTGGCCTCTTACTGAGTGTGATTCCAATTTGTGTCACAATAAGATTAAAAAATTACTCAAGGCATGAACCTTTTAGATTATTCAAAACGGCTAAAACTATAAAAGTTAATTTTGCTAATGTCAAGGAACAACTGAATTTGCAGTGATTTGGGCCAAAAAAGAATTAGTTGTCAAGCTGCACTCGTAAGTTATGTTACATACATATACTTACGGAAGAGTCTCTTGCTAGACATTACTTTGAACATAAGGAAATCTGTTAAGGGGATACTAACCTTTTGCATGTATCATGTTTTGAAGGGTCCTGAAAATGACACATATTCAAAAATAACAAACAAAAAGAAACAAGATTAACATAGCACATATACATTTTCTTGAATAGCTACATAAACCCTGTAACTGATACCAGAACTTCACTTTTCATGCATTTTGGTGTTTACAAATATATAAGCAATGGATGGACTGGGAATTTTATTTCTGATAACATACTGGCACTTTGCTAGGTTCCTTCCTACTGAAGAATCACTAATGAAAGCATAGAAATGACCTAAACTTTTTTAGATGTTAAAAAATGTTAATAATACAAACTACATTGAAATGGACTACTTTGTGGTCATGATGATGTGCCTGGTTCAGCTGGGCTTGCCACTGGCAGTAGCTAACATCATACTTTCTAAAAACCTTTTTTAAAGCCCAAAAAGCTCTTCTAACACGTAGATCAACTGTGAAATCCTCTAGATCATATAGATGATTGCTTTGTAGATCACAAAAATATACTGGTTCACTCTTTGAAATCATAATTATGAAGGAAGACCTTAGAATTGATTTCACAATGAAAAGAGAAAAAAACGGAGTCAAAGAAAATGACAAAATAACCTTAAAATATAAATCTTAGCAATAAAAGGTACTGAAGTATTGATATCTGCTACAACCTTCAGAGCATTATACTAAGTGAAAGAAAGCAGACACAAAAGACTACATATTATATAAATCTGCTTTATAAAGTGTTCAGAATAGGACAATCAATAGAGGTAGAAGTAGATCAGTGGTTGCCTCGGGCTGGCATGAGGAGGACGAGTTGTGGGGAAGTGGAAAACGACTGCTAATGAGTATGGGGTTCCTTCTTGGAGTGAGGAAATTGTTCTCAAATAGACTGCACAGCTTTGTAAATACACTAAAAACCATTGACTTGTACAGTTTAAATAGGTGAACTGTATGGTATGTGAATTGTATCACAATAAGGTTGTTATTAAAATTTTTTACTCAATTTAAGTAAGTATCAAATGAGGTACTGATTCCATTAATCAGCTGTATAGTACAAAAGGCCTGCTAACTTACTGCCAGAGGACAATAACACTTTTAGCATAGGTTACTGCTGCCCAAAACACCATCTTTGCAAAATGTAGAAGTACTTCACGGTATGAACACGGAATATTAGCTCTGCTTAACCACCGTTTTCAATAATCTCCAAGAATTTCCAATCACATTGGCCCCGATATACTTTAGAGCAGTCCATGAAATGAGTTTTAATTTCACATATCCAAAACACTGCCATGCAAATGAATACATGCCCCAAACCTGAAAGAAATTAGCCTGTAGACAAGAAAAATGTCAAATGAAAGGTTTTAAAGAAACCATACTAACATACTACTATACTTCTTTAAGATTTTAATGATTATTGTTATCTGGGACATTTCAGCTAGTCTAGTAAGGATCTAATTAATTAAAATGAGTTACAGGTCAGTCTTTGAAAAATACAACAAATGTTACTATCTACTTTACAGATTCAGAAGGTGGGAGTGGTAGCGATGGTAGTGTGTGCATCAAGTTAATTTATAATGTTGCCTTTTAAAATAAATATTCCACCACAGCAGCTGAGAAATAATTGAATTCCATCAAGAAAATGTTCATGGTCTTTTATGCTTTAGCTACATAAATACTAATGATTTATAGACAAAAAATGTAGTTACTATTTTTAAAAGGGATAATTTGAAAGGCTTATATGAGAGCATCACAGCATAATATATGTATTATGATGCTTAATCTATAATTAGAGTAAAAATCATATACTTCATATAAACAGATTCTCTAGATTTCAAAGCTTTTAGCCTCTTTTACGATCAAAAGCCCTGGATGTCTGCTAAGTAAGGTGAGCCTTAGAAAAAGGTAATAAGCAACTGAAGAAAGAGAACAGAGACAGCCAAAACTGTACTATGCTGAAACGTAAAAATTTCTAAACAATAAATAATTTAAAACATATGGTGTTCTTTGAACT
Source organism: Macaca nemestrina (assembly GCF_043159975.1). Taxonomy (NCBI): domain Eukaryota; kingdom Metazoa; phylum Chordata; class Mammalia; order Primates; family Cercopithecidae; genus Macaca; species Macaca nemestrina. The sequence goes on along the minus strand of NC_092142.1, from coordinate 68,579,827 downwards.
AAGTACTGCAAAATGTGCCTGTTTTAAGATCAATCCATCCCTGGGGCCGAAAAAAAAAAAAAGACCAAGTTGTCTAACTCATTAAAGGAAAGAAAAGAGAAAGAGGCATACACTCCCTCTAGGATACTGACAGCCAAGTAGATGCAAACCACAGTGACCCCACTTTTAATCAAATACATAATAATCAAAGAGATGTTGAAGGCACAGCTCTTAGCAGCCAAGACGCTCAGTCAAATTTGGAAATAAGCCAAATCGGTTATTTTTAAACTGAAATGAAAAAAAGTTCTATTAACACATAACCTCCCTTCCCTAGGCACGGCTCCCCCCAATCTTCATTTCCACAGTTAAGCACTGGGCTAAATCTAATGGATGCTTAAGGGAAATTCGTACAGTTTATAGTTGACTTTAATCTATCCCTTCAGGTATTGAGGCATATCTACCCGGTTATGTCCATGCCCAGATTTTAATGCTCTCAACCTTTGGCATGGAAAGTAATAATTGCAATACTATGACTTTAGTTACAAGAGCGAATCAAATCCACAGTTCTTCCAGCATAACCCCTACCAAGCAATTAATATGCATGCTTCTTTTTCTTCAAAAAGCTTAGAATACACTGGCAAACAACAAAATTGCTGTGACTTTTGGTATTATAGGTTCTAAAAAAAAATTGCTGTTAAGTCTACTCTGACTTTAGCTCAAAACTCATGGAAATTAACTATTTAAATAAAACTGGTTCCTCAAGTTCAAGGTTCATTAAGGCTTTTCTTCCCCACTAAAATAAATAAGTAAGGGCTAGGCACTTGGTTCACACCTGTAATCCTAACACTTCGGGAAGGCTGAGGCAGGAGGATCGCCTGAGCCCAGGAGTTCAAGGTTGTAGTGAGCTAGGATTGTGCCACTGTACTCCAGCCTGGGGGACAGAGCAAAATCCTGTCTCAAAAATAAATAAATAAATAAATAAATAAATAAGTATATTTATATACACATAAACACTAAACACAGACTTTTTAGGGAAAAAGGAAATATTTTGTAATACCTTAATAGAATTTTTATAAAGCTGCTCATAACTAAAATTATATCTAATATCTTCAAGCCCAATGTTATAAATCAGTTTCCTAATTTGTAAAATGAAAGGCTCAGATCAAATAAATGTGAATTCTAAAGTCATATTCAATTATCTCAACACAATTTTCTAAGCCAAGGAGATTGTGGCAAAACCTAGAGGAGCAGGCTTCTAAAGGGTAGAGAGAAGAAAACACCATTCTCTCACGTCTAGGAAGACTGAAGAAGCACTACCATAGGTAGATTTTTCTCTCTTCCACCAGCTACATAAAGGAGTGATTTCCCAGATATTCATCTGAGAGTATCGCGTCAGTGCACCATAAGCATTGACCCAATTTGCTAAGATTAAGAGAATGACAAAGAGGCCGGGCGTGGTGGCTCACGCCTGTGATCCCAGCACTTTGGGAGGCCAACGTGGGCGGATCATGAGGTCAGGAGATTGAGATCGTCCTGGCCAACATGGTGAAACCCCGTCTTTACCAAAAATACAAAAATTAGCTGGGTGTGGCAGCGCATGCCTGTAATCCCAGCTACTCAGGAGGCTGAGGCAGGAGAATTGCTTGAACCCAGGAGGCAGAGGTTGCAGCAAGCCGAGATAGGGCCACTGCACTCCAGCCTGGTGACAGAGTGAGATTCCACTCAAAAAAAAAAAAAAAAAGAGAGAGAATGACAAAGAAATGTCACAACTGGCAACTACATGGAAAGGATGTGGGGGTCAATGGGGGTGGATTTCACGATGAACTTTGTTTATGAGAAAACATGACAGAAGAGCACACACTTAAGGAATGGAGTATACTTTGTCATCAGGACAGAAATGTAGGAAAGAATGAACCAGAATCATGATTATGATGCATTAAGACAGACAGGGCAGCCGGGCACAGTGGCTCATGCCTGTAATCCCAGCACTTTGGGAGGTCGAGACAGGCGGATCACGAGGTCAGGAGATCGAGACCATCCTGGCTAACACAGTGAAACCCCATCTCTACTAAAAATACAAAAAAATTAGCTGGGCATGGTGGCAGGGAGGCCGAGGCAGGAGAATAGCTTGAACCCGAGAGGCAGAGGTTGCAGTGAGCCGAGATCACGCCACTGCACTCCAGCCTGGGCAACAGAGCGACACTCCGTCTCAAAAACAAAAAACAAAAAACAAAACAAAACAAAACAAAAAAAAACAGGGCGTTATACCTTCAACCTATACAGCTTACATTTAGGCTTTCAAAAGCTTAAAAGGAAAATATGAGGTATATATATAGACCTTATGTTTTAATTCCCACATTGCTATTCCAAGAGGATTCTAAGTAGTTAAAATTGGAAAAAGCAGATTTTTTTTTTTTTTTTTTTTTTTTTTTTTTGAGACGGAGTCTCGCTCTGTCACCCAGGCTGGAGTGCAGTGGCGCAATCTCGGCTCACTGCAAGCTCCGCCTCCCGGGTTCATGCCATTCTCCGGCCTCAGCCTCCCGAGTAGCTGGGACTACAGGTGCCCGCCACTGCGCCCGGCTAATTTTTTTCTATTTTTAGTAGAGACGGGGTTTCACCATGGTCTCGATCTCCTGACCTTGTGATCCGCCCGCCTCGGCCTTCCAAAGTGCTGGGATTACAGGCGTGAGCCACCGCGCCCGGCCACGGAAAAAGCAGATTTTAAGCCACAGGACACCTTTGGCAAATTTAATGGGTATTTAGGTGGCCTGGTAGAGATTGTGTAGCTTTGAATTTGGAACACTTTGGTATCTCTGTAGCCAGTAACTTATGAAAAACAAGTTGGGAACTTCTGGCTTCAAATTCTAAACTGGAAAGGATTTTCCCCCCATAATACCATGGACCTTACAGTATGAGCTACCACTATATGAATTTTAACATTAGGTTCATTTTACCACCTAAAATGTTTGAGTATTGAAGGTATATGATTTCAGCATTTTATAGTCCCAACTATGACACAGTCATGTGGTATGGATCTTGAGGACAGCCTTCTCATCAAGCTCCAATATACTAAAATATACAAGTCAATAAGAACCATTTCTTTCTGGATATGAATATAATTTAACAATTACTGCCTTGCAAAGCATGTAATCCTAGAGTCGAACGGTTATATTAAAAAAATTCCCTGTAGATATGGCAAAATTCAAAGATAGAAAAACAGCTCCTAAAACAAATTGCTATAAACTCTCTTAAGAACTCATTGTGATAAAATATGTAACACCTCGCTCAAGAAAAAAAAACTAACACATTCACAGGATGATCTCTATTGGGACTCAAGAAGTGAAAAATTTAACATTGGAGGACTGATTTGAAAAGAATGTTTCCTTGCCCTTCTGATCCCTTGTTTTGCAAAACTATACATCATTTCTAAGTAGAGCTTTACCAATAGAAGACATTAGTCCTTGAGAACTCTCAGCAAAGGGTATTTTGTCTTTTAAGAGTAATTTTGTCATCACATTCTACGATTTCTTTCAAAAGATTATGTTACAAAGTGTAAGTGTTATACAAAAACAGGAAATAAGCCAAGCGCAGTAGCTGGTGGCTCACGCCTGTAATCCCAGCACTTTGGGAGGCCAAGGCAGGCGGATCACCTGAGGTCAGGAGTTCGAGACCAGCCTGGCCAACATGGTGAAACCCCGTCTCTACTAAAAATACAAAAATTAGCCAGGCGTGGTGGTAGGCGCCTGTAATCCCAGGTACTCAGAAGGCTGAGGCAGGAGGAGAATCGCTTGAACCCAGGAGGCAGAGGTTGCAGAGCCGAGATCGCGCCACTGCATTTCAACCTGGGTGAGAGAGCAACACTCCGTTTTCCCCACCAAAAACAAAACAAAACAAAACAAAACAACCCAACACAACGCACAGGAAATCAGGAAATAACCAGACAAAATTCTTTGGTAAATAGCAATCACTGCTTGTCTAAAGGACATCAGGATCCCATTCCAAACTTTAATAAATTAGGTAGTAGGTATGGAAGGGATATTAAATAATTCTTAAAAATAAAAATTTTAATTTAATATAATCAACTATATTTCATAATTATAAACAATATATTCTTTTTAGTTTCTCTCCCATAAAAGAGGTAAACTGTATGTTACATAATACATTATATAACAGAAAACTGTATGTATAATAAAATTCAGTAGCATCTGGGAGAAAAAAATATAACTTTAAATGCAATTAATAGACTGCTTCTAACATGTAAAATTTACCAGATTCCAAAAGTTAAGCTTCTTAAGTTAAAAATGAAGTTTAAAAAACACGTTAAGCCTCTATGGAGACAATTTTATTTGTTTTAAAAAACAGATCAAATCCTTTGAAAGCAAATGTCATCACATCAACACTTTCATCTATGGAATACTAAATATCTACTTAAAAAATGAGAAAGATCTTTTTTTTTTTTTTTTTGAGACAGAGTCTCGCTCTCTCGCCAGGCTGGAGTGCAGTGGCGCGATCTCTGCTCACTGCAAGCTCCACCTCCTGGGTTCACGCCATTCTCCTGCCTCAGCCTCCCGAGTAGCTGGGACTACAGGTGATCGCCACCATGCCCAGCTAATTTTTTGTATTCTTGGTAGAGACGGGGTTTCACCATGTTAGCCAGGATGGTCTTGATCTCCTGACCTCGTGATCCGCCCGCCTCAGCCTCCCAAAGTGCTGGGATTGAAGGCGTGAGCCACCGCGCCTGGTCAACATTTTTTATAGTATACTTGCGAACTATTAAAATTTTTTTTTTACCATGTACATTTTAAACTACTCATTCAAAAAAAATGTAATGGGGAACTGGTCAAGTTACTAGACCTATTTGACTACAAGATTTGACTAGTAAAGCAGTTGAACTATTATCTAGATAATATCTATTGAATAAATGAATGAAATGGTGCCCACTTTTTTAGTCAGGTTAGGATTTGTATGCACTTTATCTCTTGAACTGATGGCAGATTAAGTGATAAAACAGCTAACCAAGAAGTAAATACATCATCAAAAGAGAGAATTCACAGACCACGAATATTTATAGGTTACCTGCTAAAGAGCAGGCAAGCAGGCAGGCAAACTGGCACAGAGAGCACCAAGTCTGTTTCTAAGGTGAGTTTCCATAACCAAAAACAGACCAGAAAAATGTTAAGTCAAATATAAGTAGAAGATTGACGGCTCTCAGCATGAGGGCTAATCCAGCAAGGAAGATATTCACAAAGACAAATGGTTTTTAATTCTAGTTAGTTATTTTTGATTGAAGCAGGTAAAACAAAAATCTGTTGATAGATCTTTAAGTTTTTAAGTCTTTAGGTTTTTAGTATAATAATTCTGGGCCTTCAACTCAGGTACTATCCATCTAACAAACAATAAAACAATGGTGACCATTAATTATTTACCTCTGTTATAAAAGTAATATGAAAGGTGTTTTCTAAAAGAATTAGGGAATGGTTACTGACTTATACACTGGAATAGCAACATTTTGAGTGTTTCTTGGGGGGCAGTAGGGAAGGTGTGGTTCAGACAGGAAGTAGATATGGGGTTGTGGAGGTGGGAGAGGAGACAGGTAGAAATAGAGGAAAGGAGAAGAAGGAAAATGGAAATGAAAACTCCCCTCCATAGGCTGAAGATACCTTTAATTCGACTTTTAAAAATCACTTCTTCATAAAAATTCAGAAACCCTGAACCAAGAGAAAGGAAGGTAACCAATGAAATGAACTCCACTTCCATTTCTTAATGATGAATGGTTAAACCAGAGATAAAATATGAAGAAAAGAGACAGCTACATCCTAGACACCAAGTGCCTATTTAAACCTCTGTAAGAAATAAATGTGAGAGATCAAGAATTTATTCCTGGAACTGAAGTCAGGTTGGAATATTCGCTCTATAAAAACCTAAGTAGGTGGTCTTGAAAATGTTCCAAAAGGCCTTTCTTGCCTGATCTGCCTAAAGTAGAGCAGAGTGACTAGAGACACAATAGCCAGACTCTTTACTAGATGAAGACATGGCCCTTGAGTACAGTGACATGAGGAAAACTGGATTGAAAACACTGCCTTTAGTCACTTTTTAACCCAGATAGGGGCTAAACTACATTTGGAGACTTCTAAATTATTACAGAACTCGGTGAGCTTAAATGCTTTTTCTATATTTCTTACAAAAAAATCTAAGGTTCAATAGTTGTTTTGGTTTTTCTGTTTTGTTTTGTTTTGTTTGAGATGGGGTCATGCTGTGTGACCCAGATGGAAGTGCAATGGTGTTACCATGGCATACTGCAGCCTCAAATTCCTGGGCTCAAGCTATCCTCCAGCCTCAGCCTCCCCAGTAGCTGGGACTGTAGACACACATTACCATGCACAGCTAATTTTATGATTTTTTAAAAATAGAGACAGGGTCTCACCATGTTGCCCAGGCTGGTCTCCAACTGCTGGGCTCAAGCGATCCTCCCATCTCAGCCTCCCAAAGTGTAGGGATTACAGGCGTGAGCCACTGCACCTGGATGGCTCAATAGTTTTAATTCAACTGAGAAATTTCTAATTCTTTGGCCTATAGAAGGCAGACAATGCTTATCACTGAAGAGAATTAAATTTTCCTAAGTTTTCAAATGAAAAGATGGGCATATCATTCAGCAAAAAGTTTGGGCTTAGCTACCTACTTATCACCTAGATTACTTAAACTGCAAATTCCTAAACCCCATCTCCAGAGATTCCAAATCAGTAGGAGTGGAAGCCCAAGAAATAAACATTTCCTATATATTTTCATGTACATGCCAAGGGATTCCAATTGAGGTGATGCAAGAACAGAATTTGGGGAACATTGTTCTGCATTCCTAAGAATGGTCCTAACTATACTACCAAGAAAGAAAAACAGCAACAAGAAGCAATTTGTAGACTTCTAGACATTGTAATTGCAAGCATATTTTTTCTATTGTTTTAATATAAAAGATGCTCTCATAGTTGCTGTGCAGAAATGTGTTATGGCTCCTATATCCCTTGAATCAGATGTTGACCTCTGAGAGTGGTATTTTCTGGACATGTTCGATATACATATCAAGGCCATGCGTAGTTCAAATTTTACCATAATAACACAAGTTATTAAGAGTAAGCAACAACAAAAAATGATGGCTGCTTACCTCCAGGGAAGGGGAACTAAGACACTGAGAGCTGGAGATAGGAGGAAACTTTTTACAGAATACTGTTTTGAACTATTTAATTTTTTTTTTTAAAGGATTCAAGAATGGATAATACATGTGTTAGGAGGAGAGGACAAACAACCAACAGTTGTTACAAAGTGTTTTAAGAACCATTTCATTCCCCCTTCAGAAACAATTCAATAGTTCAGAGTAGCAGTCTAGCAAGATGGAAGAGTTACTTTACACAAACACTCTGGATTGCAGGGCAACAGATGGCAGACACTGTTAAGCAAGCAATCTCTTGAGTTAATAGAATTCTTGTGTCTAGGCCAACTTTAATTGCTGTGTCAAACCTATTCAGTAATTCCAGCTCAATGAGGAATGGGAAGCAAGCAGCAAGGAGGAGAAAAAGGGGAGGAAGGCAGCATCACTTTCCTATGTTCTAGGTGGCACCTAAACTGCTGTCCCTTTAAATTAGAGTGCTGTGTAACAGCTATCTGAAGGACAGAAATTAAGGAAAAGTGTTAGGGAAGAAGGGAAATGAACCACCTAGCATGTGGGAGGCAGAAAATGGTTCCATATTTTCTTCCTGGTATGCAATGCAGTACACATTAAAGTTTTCAAACACTCAAATACTTAGTCTTTTGTTTTCGCTGTATTACTAAGTAACCGGGAAGGGTGTGAGCCTATTTGAGCCTACAGGATAAAAGAATTAAATTTGGAAAATAAGTACAGAAAGGCCTCTGTGTTACAGATAAAGAAGATAAACTATAAGAAACAAAACAACTTTGAAATTATTTTTTTCCAACACAGAAACAATTATTATCATTTGTTCTACATAATGTAAAAGTAAGGTATTTTTCTATAACTGAACCCATAAACTAATGTCTTTCAAAACCACACAAGGCATAGCTTTGGAGTTTCAGGGTTTTTTCGGTTTTTTTTTTTTTGAGACGGAGTCTCGCTCTGTCGCCCAGGCTGGAGTGCAGTGGTGCAATCTCGGCTCACTGCAAGCTCCACCTACCGGGTTCATGCCATTCTCCTGCCTCAGCCTCCTGAGTGGCTGGGACTATAGGCACCTGCCACAGCGCCCAGCTCATTTTTTGTATTTTTAGTAGAGACGGGGTTTCACCGTGGTCTCAATCTCCTGACCTTGTGATCTGCCCACCTCGGCCCCCCAAAGTGCTGGGATTACAGATGTGAGCCACCATGCCCGGCCGAGTTTCAGTTTTTTTTTTAAAAAAAAAGCATATAGAAGCATTAGCAAAATGTTTCCTGCTGTTCAAGACTCAGCTATTCTTTTTTTCCTGAGATGACACCAAGTCCAAATTCCTGAAAAATAGGATTTTTGCTTGGGGAAAAAGGAAATACTTTGTAACTTCTCTTGTTAAGAAAAAATGTTTCAAAAAGCAGTTCTACTTGAATAAACAGAAATATAAGCACAGAAGACAAACCGATGACTTCTTACCTTACTACCATTTTCAGGTTTAAGGTCACTCTGTTAAAAAAAAAGGAAAACAAATAATATTTTAAGACATATCCAAATGAATTCTCATTATATGCTTGTTTCTAACTTTGGAATATGAGACTATATTCTGGTGATAGTGAATTCCCTGGGAGACTTGAGGATCATAGAAAGATACCCCTACTCTGAGCATATCACGGTCCCTTGTTAGCATAGTATATACAGACAGTTTTAAAAGTCCATAATTACTACCGTTAGCAAGGAGCTTGCAAAAACAAGCAAACCACTATTTTAGGTAGAGGTATTATTAACTGCGTTACAATAATAAATCAACACATAAAAATAATCCACAATCAGTTCCCTTAGCTTTTTAGAGATACTACATGTGCTACCTGGCAAAGAAGCTATATCCTAACACAATAAGACTGGATAATTTTGGAGAAAATTTAGCCTGATGGCTAGGTTGAATGAATTTCCATCTTTTTTTTTTTTTTTTTTTTTTTTTGAGACAGAGTCTCGCTCTATCGCCCAGGCTGGAGTGCAGTGGTGCAATCTTGGCACACTTCAACCTCTGCCTCCCAGGTTCAAGCAATTCTCATGCCTCAGCTTCCCAAGTAGATGGAATTACAAGGGTGCCCCACCACACCCGGCTAATTTTTGTATTTTTTAGTAGAGGCAGGGTTTCACCATGTTGGCCAGGTTGGTCTCGAACTCCTGACCTCAAGTGATCCACCTGCCTTGGCCTCCCAAAGTACTGGGATGACAGGTGTGAGCCACCACACCCGGCCAATAATTCATTTCTTCATCCTGTTCTGCAGCTATTGAGTAGTTTTCTCTGCATAAGGGTTGCTAGCACTGATAGTTCTTACCGGATGGATATCACCAATATAGTACTGCTTTAGCATTTCTCTGGCATCAGAGGAGTGTCCTACATCTTCAAAGCTTTCACTTGCATCTACACCAGCTTGTTCCAGCAGAACCTCTTCTCCTCCAGGGTGCTACAAGGAAAATATATTTACTGAACTGAGGGTTCTCTAAAAAGCAAACCAACAAGTTACTTTCCCATACCCCTTTCTTCCTTTCTCCCTTTATTAGAAATAATAGAACAAATTGACACTGTGTGCTGCCCGGTAAGAGGCAATGGGAAGAACATAGCATAACTTCTGTGATACTGTGGTCAAAAATGCATAATATGGGGATTACTGTGAGGACACCTAGGACAACCACAAATTTAGAAATATTCTACAAAATCTCTCTGGACAGGTCTGGCCTGTGATCTCTAAAGATACCACCATCATGAGAAAGTAAAAGAAAGAGTGAAGAAATTGTTCCAGATTGAAGGAGGCTAGAGAGACATAACAACTGGGAACAATGTGCAATCCTAGGTTGGTTCCTTTTGCCAATATTATTAAGATAACTGCAGAAACCTGACTGAGGACTCCAGGCAAAGGGTATATGCAATTCTTTATTATATTCTTGCAACTTTTCTGTAACTTGAAATTGTTTCAAATTAAAAAGTTAACTAGGCCAGGCGTGGTGGCTCATGCCTGTAATCCCAGCACTTAGGGAGGCCAAGACGGGCTGATCACTTGAGGTCAGGAGTTCGAGACCAGCCTGGTCAACTTGGTGAAACCCTGTCTGTACTAAAAATACAAAAAGTGCCAGGCATGGTGGTGGCGGGTGCCTGTAGTCCCAGCTACTCAGGAGGCCGAGGTAGGAGAATTGCTTAAACCTGGGAGGGGGAGGTTGCAGTGCGCCAAGATCACGCCACTGCACTCCAGCCTGGGCAAAAGAGCGAGACTCTGACTCAAAATAGTGAAGAAATAGATAAGTTAACTATATAAAGTAGTGCCTCAGGAAGCAGATTCTATAACTATCAGCTATGTGACCCTGCACAAGTTATTAAGAAATTGAGATGTCTTTGGTTCCTTACTTGTAAAATGGAAATGTTAGTAAGAGTACCTGTCTTGACAACTATTGTACATATTAAATGAGATAAGCATATAGAACACTTTGTACTCCAGAAGAGCATAATATAACACCATCTACGATTTTTAAATATAGATACATATATGCATATTTATACCCCTGCATAAAATATCTCTAGAAATGGTGAAAGAACTTAGTGGCTGGGAGATAGGGTAGAAGGAAGACTTAACCACATACTCTTCTGAAATTGTGTTTTGTTTGTTTGTTTTTTGAGACGGTGTTTCACTCTTGTTGCCCACGCTGGAGGCACTGCACTCCAGCCTAGGCGACAGAGCGAGACTCCATCTCAAAAAATAAAATAAAATAAAATAAAATAAAAAATAAATAAACTGTAAATGTTACTTCCCAGTCACAGTCACTAGCCAATGAGCTCCCTGAGGATAAGGATAACTTCTATTTTTATCTCCTAAAAGGTCTCCACCCAATGAGTGGGTCTCACATCCTAGTATTTAAGAATGCTATTTTAAAGCAAGAGTAAGACAGCCACCATTCATTTGTTATTATATCTGAAACTCTCAGGTGTGGTGTGTTCTTTGTTGTGGAACTAAGTCATCAGTTCTGGAATTATGTCCCAATTTGTTCTATATATCTAAACTATGAACGATATTTTTTCATTTTGACACATCCCAACTATTGTGTTGCCTTTCAAAGTAAAAGGACAACAAAGCTCTGTAGTAGATTACGGCATTTCAGGGAATGACTGAATTTATGACTTGCTACACAGTTCTTTCTAGAAAGTACTTTCACTTTCATCAATCTCTCGCCACTTATAAAAAAGAGAAATCACAACACTTTTTAAAAATATCAAGTAAAAATTATATATTCACTGTGGTAAATCTGGAAAAAAGAATAATCAACTAGAGTCCTGGAACAGAAATAAGTCCAGTTAACAATTTGGTGCATAAAATTTCATTTCCTGTGTATTCTTTCAATCATTTCAGCCATTAGTCTACAATGTTTTATTGAATCCTTACTATTTTGTGTGGTAGGCAGTAATAAATAGAAGTCTTTTGTGTTCTCACAAAGTGAATTCATATAGTACATAATGTTTTATAGCCTGCTTTTTTTTTCACTGAAGCACGTGGGGGTCAGAGTGATCAAACAAAATTCTTTGGTTTAATAACTTTCACTCTAAAATGTGATCTTAATAGAGATGGCTTAGAACAAGCAAAAAGATGTCAGGGAGCTCTTGGTTTCTGTTTAGAACTCCATAGTCTCCAGACATAGTGAGTGAAAATCAAACGGATAGAGGGCTGCTGTGGGCCACTGGCAGCCCAGCTGGAGGAGCTGAAATCAGTGCACTAGGCCCAAGGCTGTAGCAGGGTCCTGGCCAGTCTTAGGTCAAGATAATACCCAGGCTGAGGGAGCATGAGAAGGCATCGAGGAGAACTCAAAGAGCCCCAGCACCCCAGGAGAAGCCAGACCAGCTCTCAGTGAAGGAGCTACTGTTCAACTCCAGCATCAGCCACTGGATGGTCCTGCCCATATTTATCATCTCCTTCTTTTCAGACATGATCTGCCACTACATGTTCACCCTGGTACAGAGCGACAAGAAGCTCACCCAGGAGCAAGTTTCTGAACAGTTAAGTCCTAATTTGAAGCAGAGCCTTCAGTGAAAATGGAAATTACATTCCCAAAAAGTATTTTCTTGACATGAGAATATTACATCGACAACCCAGAGGATAAAAATATCACCACTTCCTCCCACTATGCTCTCAGGCATGATGAAAGGAAATATAACAAATGTCATCCCTATGATTACTTGTGAATGGGTCAACATGACATATTCAGGCATTGTTGCAACCAAGGTCCTATTTCCACTGACCCTCTGTTTTCTGTTGTTGTTTGTTTTGAGACGGAGTCTAGCTCTGTCGCCCAGGCTGGAATGCAATGGCACCATCTCGGCTCACTGCAACCTCCGCCTCCCAAGTTCAAGCGATTCTCCTGCCTCAGCCTCCCAAGTAGCTGGGATTACAGGTGCCTGCCACCATGCCCGGCTAATTTTTGTGTTTTTAGTAGAGACAGGGTTTCACCGCATTGGCCAGGCTGGTCTCAAACTCCTGACCTCAGGTGATCCACCCGCCTTGGCCTCCTAAAGTGCTGGGATTACACTGCGCCCAGCCGACCCTCTGGTTTTAAGCCTATCCTGCAGCAAGTTATCAAACTACTCACATTAGATCCACCCTGAATGAGCTCTGTATCCTGGTATTTCCTCAACATATTTGGGCTTCAGAGAATTTACTGTGATTCTGGGCCAAGATAATGGCAATTGACCAATAAGAAATGAGGCAGGAGCAAATAACCAGAGCAGCCATGCCCATGCCCACAGACACCAGCAAATCTTCCAAGACAAAGTAGAAAGTTTTGGAGCTGACGCATTACCAGTGGACACCAGATGATGTCAAAGAGCTCATGGGCAAAGACCTTCACTTTGAAGGAAGTCCAAAAAGGAGTTACAAGACCAAGTGCCATGGCTCACGCCTATAATCCCAGCACTTTGGGAGGCTGAAGAGGACAGATCACTTGAGGCCAGGAGTCTGAGACCAGTCCGGCCAACGTGGTGAAACCCTGTCTCTACTAAAAGTACAAAAATTAGCTGGGCATGCTGGCACTCGCCTGTAATCCCAACTATTCCGGAAAACCACTTGAACCTGGGAGGTGAAGGTTGCTAGTGAGCCACGATCGCGCCATTGCACTCCAGCCTGGGCAACAGAGTGAAGCTCTGTCACAAAATAAATAAATAAATAAATAAAGAGTTACAAACCTCTATTTTTTGAAGACCAAGCAGTAAAGATTAGCTCTGCCAGAACTTGGAGTAGCCTTTAACCTGCTAACTTGTGTTTGAGCTAGAGCCTCTCAGAATTAAAAAAAAGAAAAAAAAAAAGATAGCTAGGCACAATGGTTCACACCTGTAATCCCAACACTTTGGGAGGCCAAGGCGGGATGATTGCTTGAGGCCAGGAACTCAAGACCAACCTGGGCAACCAAGCAAGACCCCGTTCTCCACAAAAAAAAAATTTTAAATTTAAAAATTATCCAGGCATGGTGGCCTGTAGTCCTGGCTACTCAGGAAGCGGAATTAGGAGGATCACCCAGGAGCCAAGGAATTCAAGGCCGTGGCGCCACTGCACTGCAGCCTGGGCAACGGAACGTGACCCTGTGTCTAAAAAAATTAAAAATACAATACATAAATATTAAAAAATAAAAAATAATAATTTAAAAAGAAAGATATATGAGCCTCTCAGCATACAGCAAGGATCATTCTTATCTGAGCCAGGTTTCCCTTTATGCCTGAAACTAGAAAAAATGAAGGGTGTGTGCTGGATGATTTACAGGCAAAGAGCCATTTTAAAAATGTTTTACATTTTCCTTCTGGTGACTCTAGAAATGAAAGGCAGAGAAAGGGGAAAACTTAAGCTAGCCAAAATATAAACATTTACCAAAAATTCAATCTTTGAAAAAGCATTATTATTTTCTGAAAGATTTCATGGAAACCAAAAAAAAAAGGGCTGGGTGCGGTGGCTCACGCCTGTAATCCCAGCATTTTGGGAGGCCGAGGTGGGCGGATCACGAGGTCAGGAGATCGAGACCATCTGGCTAACACGGTGAAACCCCGTCACTACTAAAAATACAAAAAATTAGTCAGGCGTGGTGGCAGGCACTTGTAGTCCCAGCTACTCAGGAGGCTGAGGCAGAAGAATGGCAAGAACCCAGGAGGCGGAGCTTGCTGTGAGCCGAGACTGCACCATTGCACTCCAGCCTGGACAACAGAACAAGACTCTCTCTCAAAAAAAAAAAAAAAAAAAAAAAGCATTATTAATTATAACTAATTATTATATGCAGTCTGACTTTTAATCACAGTAAGCTCCTATTTTCTTAGGATCCAAGCACCCTGCATTTTTATATTTAATTGTGTTAGTATTTTTATAACTTTCTTTACAAAAATAATAATTTTCATTATCAAAAATTTAGAAACTATAGATAAGCAAAATGAATCTCCCTGTATTGTTCATTTTGAGCCTACAGGATGACATGAAGAGCAAATATGTGAAAACTTCATTCACACAAACTCTTTTCAGACAGATTATCCAGGGCCAGGAGACGTAGCAAACCTTCTATATATATTAATACTATCCAGGGAAAATTAGTGACCCTGACATACTGCTAGATCTATTTCCCATCTAGGGAACTTTCAGGACCATCAAAGACAGGTTAAGTAATGGGAAGTTCTTGATCTAGAGTTGAGAATATTATCAAACCCCCTGAAAAAAAAAATGAGTTTCTATACTGTATATGTCCATTCAGTTGAACTAAAAACCCCAAATATTCTAGATAAGAGTTTACATAATTTTTTAAGAAGGCAAAGAGATCAACTGCTGGCAGACATATAGGTGGGGGTTGTACAGGAATTTTTCTGTCTGGAATAAATGTCCAGGGAAGTGGCAGGGTACCATTTCTGTACCAACGGGTAGATGAAATTTGTATAATGAGCACTGTAATCAAGAAAGAAGTGACTCTTGACTACAAATTAAACCACCTCGCTTTCTCTTTAAGAAACAAACCAAAGAGAAGCAAGGCCGGTCGTGGTGGCTCATGCCTGTAATCCCAGCACTTTGGGAGGCCGAGGTGGGCGGATCACAAGGTCAAGAGATCGAGACCATCCTGGCCAACATGGTGAAACCCCATCTCTACTAAAAACACAAAAAATTAACTGTACATAGTGGCATGTGCCTGTAGTCCCAGCTACTCAGGAGGCTGAGGCAGGAGAATCACTTGAACCTGGGAGGCAGAGGTTGCAGTGAGCCGAGATCATGCCACTGCACCCCAGTCTGGACAACAGAACAAGACTCTATCTAAAAAAAAAAAAAAAAAAAGAGAAGTAAAACTGGGAAATCAGAATATCTGTGGACTGTATTAATGTCAATATCCTGGTTGTGATATAGTACTAAAGTCTTGCAAAATGTTACAAATGGGAGAAGAGTACAAAGGATCTCTATCATTTCTTACAACTACATATGAATTTACAATTATCTCAATAAAAATTTCCATTAAAAAAGAAACCAAATGAAGGCCAGGCACGGCAGCTAATGCTTGTAATCCCAGCACTTTGGGAGGTCAAGGTGGGAGGATTGCTTGAGCCTGGGAGTTCATGACCATCCTGGACAACAAGTGAGACGCTATCTCTTTAAAAAAAATAAATAAAAAATCAAACGAGATCCCCTAAATATATACTCAAATGTGTAACAGATATACGTATTTACACACACACACACACACACACACAACACACAGGCCATAGCTGCATTATTCATTACAGTCCCAAACTGGAAATAGCCCAAACGTCTACAGCAGACTATGTATAAATTGAGATATAATCATACAATGGAATCCTAACCTGCAATAAAAAAGAATGAACCACTGCCACATACACAACACATGAGAATGCAATATGTTGAACTGAAGAAACCAGACACAAAAGAATATACACTGTGAAATTTCCATTTATAAAAAGTTCAAACACAGGCAAAATGAATCTATGCTGTTATGGTAATACAGTGGGTACCTCTGGGGATAAGGGAGAACCAGATGGTGGTTATACAAGTGTGCTCACTTACTACAGTGACATCTTATGGCTAAATCTCAAAAATATAGGCAGTATGTAAAGTAATCAAATTCGTAGAAACACAAAGTAGAATGTGACTGCCAGGCGCTGGGGAAAGGAAAAAATGGGAATTTGTTTAATGTCTATAGTCTCATTTTTGCAAGATGTAAAAGTTCTGAAGAACCTGATTCACAACAATATTCAATATTCAAAATTCAAAACAATTGAACTGTACACTTAAAAATGTTTAAGATAGGCCAGGTGCAGTGGCTCAGGCCTATAATCCCAGGACTTTGGGAGGCTGAGGCAGGAGGATCAGTAGAGGCCAGGGGTTGAAGACCAGCCTGGGCAACACAGCAAGACCCCTATCTATATTAAAAATAAAGAAAAAAAATTGGCCAGGTATGATGGTGCACACCTGTAGTCCCAGCTACTTGGCAGGCTGAGGCAGAAAAACTGCTTGAGCCCAGGAGTTCGGGGCTGCAATGAGCTATGATCACACAACTGCACTCGAGCCTGAGTGACAGAGCAAGACCGTGTGTTTAAAACAAACAAATGTTTAAGATGGTAGATTTCGGCTCACACCTGTAATCCAGCACTTGGGGAGGCTGAGGCAGGTAGATCACTTGAGGTTGGGAGTTTGAGACCAGCCTGCCCAACATGGCGAAACCTCATCTCTACTGAAAATACAAAAATCAGCTTGGTGTGGTGGCCTGCACCTGTAATTCCAGCTACTCAGGAGGCTGAGGCAGGAAAATCACTTGAACCCAGGAGGCGGAGGTTACAGTGAGGAGAGATCACGCCACTGCACTCCAGCCTGGGTGACAGAGTGAGACTGCCTCAAAAAAACAAAAACAAAACAAAACAAAAAAGATGGTAGATGTCATGCTGTTTTTACCATAATATAAACTTTTAAGTAAAATACAATTAAAAATAGAAATAGGCTGGGTGCGGTGGCTCACGACTGTAATCCCAGCACTTTGGGAGGCCAAGGCGGGCGGATCATGAGGTCAGGAGTTCCAGACCATCTTGGCCAATACAGTGAAACCCCATCTCTACTAAAAATATCAAAATTAGCTTGGCCGGGCGCGGTGGCTCAAGCCTGTAATCCCAGCACTTTGGGAGGCCGAGACGGGCGGATCACGAGGTCAGGAGATCGAGACCATCCTGGCTAACACGGTGAAACCCATCTCTACTAAAAAAAAATACAAAAAACTAGCCGGGTGAGGTGGCGGGCGCCTGTAGTCCCAGCTACTCGGGAGGCTGAGGCAGGAGAATGGCGTGAACCCGGGAGGCGGAGCTTGCAGTGAGCTGAGATCCGGCCACAGCACTCCAGCCTGGGTGACAGAGAGAGACTCCGTCTCAAAAAAAAAAAAAAAATTAGCTAGGTGTGGTGGTGGGCACCTGTAGTCACAGCTCTTCAGGAGGCTGAGGCAGGAGAATCGCTTGAACCCAGGAGGCAGAGGTTGCAGTGAGCCAAGATCGAGCTCTCAGTTGATTTTTCACAAGGATGCCAAGTCGATTCAGTGGAGGAAAGAACAGTCTTTTCAACAAATGATGCTGGGAAACTGGATTTCCACATGCAAAGGAAAGAAGTTGAACCCCTATCCCACACCATATTACAAAAATTAACTCAAAATGGATCAATAACCTAAATATAAAAGCTAAAATCATAAAACTCTCAGAGAAAACATAAGGGTAAATGTTCATGACCTTGAGATTGGCAATGGATTCTTAGATATGATACCAAAAGCATGGGAAACAACAACAAAAAACAGATAAATTGGACTCCATCAAAATAAAAACTTTTGAGCATCAAAAGACATTAAGAGTAAAAAGACAATCTACAGAATGTGAGAAAATATTTACAAATCATATATCTGATCAAGAATTAATATCCAGAATATATAAAGAACTGTAACCTAACAATAAAGACACTCCAATTTAAAAGTGGGCAGAGAGCCGGGCGCGGTGGCTCACACACCTGTAATCCCAGCACTTTGGGAGGCTGAGGCGGGCAGATCACGAGGTCAGGAGATCGAGACCATCCTGGCTAACACGGTGAAACCGTCTCTACTAAAAATACAAAAAATTAGCCGGACCTGGTGGCGGGTGCCTGTAGTCCCAGCTACTCGGGAGGCTGAGGCAGGAGAATGGCGTGAACCCCGGAGGCGGAGCTTGCAGTGAGCCGAGATCGTGCCACTGCACTCCAGCCTGGGTGGCAGAGCGAGACTCCGTCTCAAAAAAAAAAAAAAAAAAGAAAAGAAAAAAAAAAAAGAAAAAAAAAAAAGTGGGCAGAGAAAGAGCTCTCTCGCTCTCTCCTTCTCACATACAAATTTTTAAAAAGGCAAAGAACTCTAGTAGACATTTTTCCAAAGAAAATATACAAATGACCAATAAGAAGATGAAAAGATGTGCAATATCAGTAGTCATTAAGGAAATGAATTCTGTCAGAAAGGGACTCCCCAAACCAAAAAAAAGAAATGAAAATCAAACCATAACGAGACACCACTTTACACCTGCTAGGATGGCTACAATTAAAAAAACAAAAATCAAAAAATGGGATCTTTGTATATTGCTGGTGGGAATATAAAATAGTGCAGCTGCTATGGGAAATAGTTTGGAGGTTCCTCAAAAAGCCAAACACAGAATTTCCATATGACCCAACAATTCCACTCTTAGATATGTCCAAATGAATTAAAAACAGATTCACACAGATACTTGTACACCAATGTTCACTGTAGCATTGTTCACAACAGCCAAATGGTAGACAACCCCATGCCTATAAACAGATGAATAGATACACAAAATGTGGTATATACATTATTCAGCCTTAAAAATGAATGAAATTCTGATACTACAACATGAATGAACCTTGAAGACATTATGCTAAGTAAAATAAGCCAGATACAACAGGACAAATAGTGTTGATTCCATTTATATCCTAGAGTAGTCAAATTGATAGAAACAAAAACTAGAACTGTGATTACCAGAGGCTTGGAAGAGGGGGAAATAGGGACTTATAGGTACAGAGTTTCAGGTTGGAGTAATGAAAAATTCTGGAGATAGGTGGTAGTGATGACTGCACAGCAATGTGAATGTACTTAATGCCACTGAACTGTACACTTAACAATTAATAAAATGGTAAATTTTATGTTATATATATTTTACAAATAAAAATAAAACAAAACACATTATGCTAAGTGAAAGAAGCCAAATACAAAATGACAAATATTATACGACTCCATTTATATGGGGTACCTAGAAAAGGCAAATTCAATAGAGACAGAAAGTAGATTAGACATTAGCTTGAGTTTGGGGAGAGGAATACGGAGTTATGGCTTGATGGTTAGAGTTTCTGTTTGGGATGGTAATGAAAAAATTTTGGAAATAGATGGTGGTGATGACTGCATAACAGTGTAAACATAATTAACGCCACTGAATTATACAATTAAAAATGGTTAAAATGGCAAATTTTGTTATCTATATTTCACCACAATAAAAGAGAGAGTAAAGTTAGGTTTATATATCTACAATTAATATAAACTAAAAATGTGCTTTTGTCTGAATCGTAACAAGACAGAAGTATATAAGAGGTTTTATGCTCAGTAGTCTAGATTAGCTGTCTATACTATTCAAATCCACTAGACACTCAAAAATTCCTCCCTACTTTTTATTAAGTAAACCTAGTAAGACAGTAGATATTTCCCATTTTCTTCTAGGATTTGCTTTGTATTTAAACCTCGCGTGAACTTGCAAAAAACATTCTTCTAACCTGAATAGCCTTGTACTTTAACACTAATGGACTCTTTGTCTACTTAATATTATGTACGCAATTACACAATATTACAAATGAAATGTTTCAAATAAACTATACTGCCGACGAGATTATAAACTGCCAAAAGAGACAAAACAATGATTGTGATCTATTCATTTCTATCTAAGTCAAGCAATAATAATCAAGTGAAATACTTTACAGCTACAAAGGAAATTTCGCAATGTCCTCTTGTGAAAAATTTTATCCAGTTCAACTGTCCCAAGAATATGTGATAGGAATAGGGGAAATCTATTGACTTTTCCTTAAGTTCATTTACTTTACTAAGTACTATTGGAACGCAGACAGAAAATCTGTTTCAACAGAGAAAGAGGACAAATTCCTTATGGAAAATAATACTTCCAGATTACTAATTCTATGGAAATAGGGGACTGACGGGCAGAAAAGAGGAGAATGTGAAGAATGGCAGCTACAGAATAAAAATCTTGTTGGAAAAAAAATTACACAAATTCTCTGTGGGTGGAAATTCCATAGTGATGTAATAAAAATATAACAATGGAGATATACTAGAGACCACCTGACTTGGAAAATTAAATCTACAAACATTAAGATTGAGGAAGTGCAAAATTAGGCCTGGTGATGAAAAGGGGGTTCCTCTAGCCAAACACGTTACCTCATCAAAATAAAACATGGATGTTAAAATTTTGGAGAGGACAAAAACTACTTCCTAAAAAACAGTCTGCAGGGCAGAGAAAGATAACAGACCTGGGGGGTGAACAGGAGGAAATGGTGCAGGTCTACAGGTGTTTGCATTTGGGTTAGAATGAGCCTGATAAGAAAAGGCTGTCACCTAAGAGAGGCAAACCAGCTGGCTGCCAGGAATGGTGTAACCTTGGCAGGGTCTGAAGTACAGGTCTGCAGATCCAAACATAAGTTGACATCCTTATCCCCACCAGATGGGGTCCCACTGCACTGATTCTCACAATGCCATAGGTTCCTTCATGGTATTTATGTATCACAATTGCAATTATTTATTTAATATCTTTCTTCTCCGTCAGACTAGATAAACTCCATTGGGAACAGAGACCACATCTGTCCCATTCATGGCTGTTTTAGAACACAGCATGGTGCCTGGAACATAATGGGAGCTAGGGAGTGAGCACACACACAGCTCACAAGTGCGAACACACACTTGTGTGTTCTAGGATTTGCTTTGTACTTTAACACTGTTAAAGTGCATGCCATGCCCCTGGGCAAAATGAATACATAAATGAAAGTAGATTCCTTGATCAGGTCACCTCACCTGGGCAGTGGTAGAGGTTAAATTCTGCCTCCTTGGCCAGGCGTAGTGGCTCACGCCTATAATCCCAGCACTTTGGGAGGCCGAGGTGGGCAGATCACGAGGTCAGGAGATCGAGACCATCCTGGCTAACACGGTGAAACCCCGTCTCTATTAAAAATACAAAATATTAGCCGGGCGTGGTGGCGGGCGCCTGTAGTCCCAGCTACTCCGGAAGCTGAGGCAGGAGAATGGCGTGAACCCGGGAGGCGGAGCTTGCAGTCAGCTGAGATCGTGCCACTGCACTCTAGCCTGGGCAACACAGCAAGACTCCATCTCAAAAAATAAATAAATAAATAAATAAAAATAAATAAATTCTGCCTCATCTTATTTCTCACCTTCCCTAGAACCACTTGGAACCACTCTTGGCAGAGAGCATTCTTTCTATAAAATTATAATGTGAGGCTGGGCACGGTGGCTCACTCCTGTAATCCCAGCATTTGGGAGGCTGACCTGGGAGGATCACCTGAGGTCAGGAGTTTGAGACCAGCCTGACCAACATGGTGAAACCCTGTCTCTGTTAAAAACACAAAAAATTAGCCAGGCGTGGTGGTGGGTACCTGCAATCCCAGCTACTCGGGAGGCCGAGGCAGGAGAATTGCTTGAACCCAGGAGGCAAAGGTTGTAAAGAGACCGCGCCAGTGCACTCCAGCCTGGGAGACACAGTGAGACTCCATCTCAAAAATAAATTAATTAATTAATTTAATTATAATGTTAATTCCAATGGCCAGGCAACAATCCACTTTCTTTTGACCAGCCTTGGAGAAATCCAGTAGGAATTATTAGTCAAACTCCAAAGCTTTCAAGAAATACCCTAGGATTGTACCAAATAGAGCCTGCATTCCCAGCAGTGTTAAGGCAAGGCCACTCTATACCTCACACAACAATTGCTTGGGCACAGATCTTCCCTGCAAATCCAAGTCATCTAATTTATCTTCCAATCCTTCAAAGCACTTGCCGCTTGGTACTCAAAAGATGCTGCAGGAAACAATGCAATTTTGTATTAAAAACAAAATAATCACTAACACTTACTGAGCTCTTTAAGCCAGGTAATATGCCATAGTAAATCTATATATGCATTATTTAAATTACTTGTCACAACCACAACTACCCTGTGAAGTATGTGCTATTATCTCCATTTTACAGAGGGAAAAGGGCCTTTACAGAGCCCTTTATAAGGTTCTACAACTATTAAGTGGTAAAATAGAAAGCTCAACCAGACACTTGGACCCCAAAGCTAACACCCAGCCACTAAAAAAAAAAAAACGCTTTCAAGTCAAAAATAACAAACAACCCAATTTTAAAAAGGGCAAGACCAAACAGATACTTCATAAAAAGGCATATATAAATGGCCAATAAGCCCATGGAAAGATACAACATCATTAGTCATCAGGAAAATGCAAGTTAAAACCACAATTATATACCATTACACACCCATTACAATTGCTTTTTTTATTTTTTTAGACGAAGTCTTGCTCTGTCTTCCAGGCTGAAGTGCAGTGGCGCGATCTCGGCTCACTGCAACCTCCACCTCCCAGGTTCAAGCGATTCTCCTGCCTCAGCCTCCCAAGTAGCTGGGATTACAGGCATGCGCCACCACACGTGGCTAATTTTGTATTTTTAGAAGAGACGGGGTTTCACTAAGTTGGCCAGGCTGGTCTCAATCTCCTGACCTCGTGATCTGTCCACCTCGGCCTCCCAAAGGGCTGGGATTACAGGCATGAGCCACAGCGCCTGGCCCACCACACACCCATTAGAATGGCTAAAAGTAAGATAACTGACAAATACAATGTGTCAATGCAGATGTGAAGAAACTGGAAAACTACATTGTGGTGGGAGTATAAAATGATATAAACACTTTGGGAAATGCTCTGGCAGTTGCTTAAAAAGTTAAACAGACACATAACCTAGTAATCTCACTCCTAGCAATTTTACTACTAGGTATTTGCCCAGGAGGAATAAAATCATACGGCCCCACACAAAGATTTGTACATGACAGTTCCTAGCAGCTTTATTCATAGTAGCCCCAAATTGGAGACAACAAAAATGTCAATCAACAGGTGAATGGATAAACAAATTTTGGCATGTTCACACAATGAAATCAGAAGTTACAAATCACTGATAATACAGAAAAATAGATGAATCTCACAGATATACTAAGCAAAAGAAGCTAGACAGAAGAGTACATACTATAGTGTTAGAAATAAAATCAGTGTGTATGGGGACAACACTGGTAGAAATGTTCTATACAGTCATGTGCCACACAATATGGTCAACAATGGACCATATATATGATGGTGGTCCCATAAGATTATAATACCATATTTTTATTGCACATTTTCTATGTTTAGATGCACAAATACTTGTTACTATGTCACAACTGCCTACAGGTTTGTACAGGTTTGTAGCCTAGGAACATGAGACTATACCATACAGCTTAGGTGTGCAGTAGGCTACACCACCTAGGTTTGTGTAAATACACTCTATGATGTTCACAATGGGATAAAATCAACTAATGATGCAGTTCTCAGAATGTACCCTCATTGTGAAGTGACCCATGACCGTATATTGATTGTGACGGTGATTATACAGATGACACATTTGTCAAAACTCACTGAATTCTACAGTCAAAATCTGTACATTTTATTGTCCCTACATTTGATTTCAATTAAGTCAATTTAGAGAAAAAGTGACAGCAAAATATTGATAAACCCAAATGTTTATCAATAGACTACTGCTTAAATAAATTATGATCCATACAATAAATCCTATGCAGCTGTGGTGAAGGAGGAGGAGGGATGCCAGTTATTGCTATGGAAAGATCCCTGAGATACACAGTTAAGTGAAAAAGGCAAGACACAGATCAGTGTGCATAGTATGTTATCTTTTGTGTAAAAAAAGAGAAACTATATTCACCTTGCCTCGTATACGCAAAAAGAAACTACACAAACAACGGTACACAAACAGCGGTAGTTAACTTTAGGAGGCGGTGAACCTGGGCAGAGGGGAAGGTGGCTTTTCACTATATACCTGTTTGATGTACTTAAGAAATGAAAAAATTACCTAGGTTCCAGGAAAGGGGTAACTGTTTTAACTCCCTATACCACATTCCCAATCCTTCCAAATTATATCTAAAATGTGAACAAAGCTATAAAACAGACCTAATTCCATACTCTGCAGCCATGAAAAACATTGACGCAGATCCTAGGGTATGGTTAAGAGTACAGGCCATAGGCCGGGTGTGGTGGCTCAGGCCTGTAATCCCAGCACTTTGGGAGGCTGAGGCGGGCAGATCAACTGAGGTCAGGAGTTCGAGACCAGCCTGGCCAACGTGGCAAAACCCAAGGGGAACATCACACACCAGGGCCTGTCATGGAGTGGGGAGAGGGGACAGGGATAGCATTAGGAGATATACCTAATGTAAATGACGAGTTAAAGGGTGCAGCACACCAACATGGCACATGTATACATATGTAACAAACCTGCACGTTGTACACATGTACCCTAGAACTTAAAAGTATAATAAAAAAAGAAAAAAATACAAAAATTAGCCGGGCATGGTGGCAGGTGCCTGTAATCCTGGCTACTCGGGAGGCTGAGGCAGGGAGAATCGCTTGAACCCAAGAGGTGGAGGTTGCAGTGAGCCGAGATCACACCATTGCACTCCAGCCTGGGTGATGGAGCAAGACTGTCTCAAAAAAAAAAAGAAAAAAGAAAAAAGAAAAAAGAAAAAAGAAAAAAAGAGTAGAGTACAGGCTATAGGGTCACAGTGCTGGAGTTCAAACCTCACCTGTGTCACCTAACTTTATGACTGTGAAAGTTCCTCCTCTGCTCCTGTTTTCTCATCTCTAAAATGGGTTTTTGGGAGGCTTAAAAGAGAAATTACATGTAAAGCACTTAGAATAATAAGCACCCAATAAATACTATGACGACTACTAGGGCAAATCAACTAACAGAATACTATGACTCTATTTCTGTATATATTTGTACATATTTGTATATATAAGTATATACATGTTTGTACATATAAGTATATGCACGGAAGATGTAGTCAAATTATTGGGATTGAAAGAGTTTAGCCTAGCCTAACTTAAATGTGTTCAGAACACTTACGTTCACCTACAGTTGGGCAAAATCATCTAACATGAAGCCTAACTTATAATAAAGTATTGAATATTTCATGTAATTTATTGAATACCATACTGAAAGTGAAAAACAGAATGGTTGTATGGGTACTAACATGTCACTTTCACACCATGGTAAAGTCAAAAAATTTTAAGTCAAGCCATAGTAAGTCAGGGACAGTCTGTAAATTGCTCCAATGCCATCCCTCATCTTAAAACATGTCAGTGGTTTTCTATTATCTTTTGGATCTGATCCAAACTACCTACCAGACCTTGCATGTCCTGGCTCCTGCCTAGCTCTCTGGCCATTCTTGTCCTTCATTCACTATAGACATAGCTTCTTTCAGTCCCACTAATGTGCCAAACTCTTGCTTGACTTCAAATGCTGCTGGAATGCTCTTTTCTGTATTCTTTCCAAATCAGGTTCATGACCATCAGCTCAATTAAAAATTATCTTCTCACAGAGGCTTTCCCAGATCACTCTTATTAAATTAAATCTTTCCTGATTTTTCTTTCTCGTTTGTTTTCTTCATAAAAGTGCCATGATTTAAAATTATTTCATCTGTCTGTTTTTGTTTTGACTCCTCTAGAATGGTAGCTTCAAGAAGGCAGTATCATGGGATTTTTTGGTTTTGTTTGTTTGTTTTGAGACAGGGTCTCGCTGTCACCCAGGCTGGAGTGCAGTGGTGCTATCTCGGCTCACTGCAGCCTCGATGTCCTGGCCTCAAGCTATTCTCCCACCCCAGCCTCCTGAGTGGCTGGGACTACAGGCTCATGCCACCATGATCGTCTAATTTTCGTATTTTTTGTAGAGATGGGGTTTCACCATGTTGCCTAGGCTGGTCTCAAACTCCTGAGCTCAAGTGATCTGTCCACCTTGGCTTACCAAAGTGCTGGGATTACAGGTGTCAGCCACTGCACTCAGCTTTGTTTTGTTTTTAAGACAGAATCTCACTCTGTCACCCAGGCTGGGGTTCCATGTTTATTTTTATACACCACCAGGGCCTACTACTACACAGAACTTAACAAATATTTGTTGGGTTAATAAAATGTTATCCCATTCACAAGATGGGTCCTAAAGTAATATTCTCATTTATGGTGACAGTTTCTAAAAACATATATAGGCTGGTGCTGTGGCTCATACCTGTAATCTCAGCACTTTGGGAGGCCGAGGTAGGCAGATCACTTGAGGTCAGGAGTTCAAGACCAGCCTACCCAACATGGTGAAACCCCATCTCATAAAAATTAGCCAGATGTGGTGGGAGGCACCTGTAGTGCCAGCTACTCCAGAGGCTGAGGCAGGAGAATCACTTGAACCCAGGAGGCAGAGGTTGCAGTGAACCAAGGTAATGCTACTGCACTCCAGCCTGGGCGACAAAGCAAGACTCCATCTTAAAATAAATAAATAAATACGCATATAAAGTTTTAAAATAGGGCTGGGCATGGTGGCTCACGCCTGTAATCTCAGCACTTTGGGAGGTCAAAGTAGGTGGATCACCAGAGGTCAGGAGTTCAAGACCCGCCTGGCCAATATGGCGAAACCCCATCTCTACTAAAAATAGAAAAATTAGCCGGGCGTGGTGGCATGCACCTGTAATCTCAGCTACTCAGGAGGCTGAAGCATGAGAATTGCTTGAATCTGCGAGGCGGAGGTTGCAGTAAGCCGAGATCATGCCATTGCACAGAAGCCTGGGTGACAAGAGCGAAACTCCGTCTCAAAAAAAAAAAAAAAAAAGTTTAAAAATATCACAATGTTATTTCAAGTTACTCTTTTGACAAATGGTTATTTATACACAAGTCAATGGCTTCCAAATTTTCACTTGTAATACCCAGTAAGAAAAAAATTTTACACTGCAATCCAGTAAATACCATATACATGAGACATTATAGGCCAGGCACAGTGGCTCATGCCTGTAATCCCAACACTTTGGAAGGCCAAGGCAGGAGGATCACTTGAGCCCAGAGTTTGAAACCAGTCTGGGCAACATGATGAAACTCCATCTCTACAAAAAAAAAATACAAAAAATATTAGCTGGGTGTGGTAATACATGCCTGTAGTCCCAGCTACCCGGGAGGCTGAGGGGGGAGGATTGCTTGAGCCCAGGAGGCAGAGGTTGCAGTGAGCCAAGATGGCACCACTGCACTCAAGCCTGGACAACAGAGCCAGACTGTCTCCAAAAAGAAAAAAAAAAAAAGACATTATATATAACTGAACAAAGTTTCACAAAATTTTACCCTTGATAAGACAGATGCACTTTGATATTTTCTATTCAATGTCATAAAATATTATAACCATTTTTATGTGATTTTTCTAAACTACTACATAGTGGAAAGATAATGACATGCACTACTTTCATTCATGATTTCAACAACTCATGAATGCACTGATTCAAACAATGCAAAATTAATCTGCTAGGGAAAGATAATTCAATCATATTACCAATTCTAAACTACCACATTCAAACTCCAGTATCACACTAACCAGTCATCAATCAAAAAAAATGGTAACCTACAGACACAGGACACTTAGATTAGCAACCCCTTGCTAAAGGAGGGGCCCCAAAGTGACATCAGAGTGGAAAGAGAAGGATGAACATCAATGTAAGTCTTCCCTCTCTCATCTAATAGCAACCCAATTCTTGAAGACTTATAAGCCAAACACTTTGGTGTTATCGTTGACTCCTTTTTCTTTCATTCCCCAAATCTGGCACACCATTAAATCCTATTGGCTCTTCCATCACAACACATCCAAAATCTGACACTTGTTCTGGTCCAACCCACTATCTCTTGCCTAATTACTAAAACAGCCTCCTAACCGGGCTCCTCAATTCTGCCCTTGTCCTCCTGAGAAGGTGAAACCAGCTGGACTTCCTGGGTTGAATGGGGACTTGGAGAACTTTTCTTTGTCTAGCCAGAGGATTGTAAACGGACCAATCTGCGCTCTGTGTCTAGCTAAAGGATTGTAAATGTACCAATCAGCACTCTGTAAAAACACACCAATCAACACTGTGTCTAGCTAAAGAATTGTAAATGCACCAATCAGCACTGTGTAAAAAATGAACCAATTAGCCCTCTGTAAAATGGACCAATCAGCAGGATGTGGGTGGGGACAAATAAGGGAATAAAAGCTGGCCACCCCAGCCAGCAGTAGCAACCTGCTGGGGTCCCCTTATATACTATGGAAGCTTTGTTCTTTCACTTTTCACAATAAATCTTGCTGCTGCTCACTCTTTGGGTCCGTGCCACTTTTAAGAGCTGTAACAACTCACCGTGAAGGTCCGTGGCTGCATTCTTGAAGTCAGCGAGACCAAGAACCCACCAGAAGGAACCAACTCCAGACACACTCTTCCTTCAGTCTTTCACAACAATGTAGTCAGAATGATCCCATTAAGCCATTAAGTCACATCATGTCACTCTTCTGCTACAGTGATTTCCCATCTCAAAATAAAAGCCAAAGTCCTTCCTAAAAGAAAGTTGCATGTGATCTGCCCTCCCCTGATCATTCTGATCTCATCTGCAACTATCCAACCACTGTGGCCTCCCTCACTGTTCCTCAAACACAGCAGACATCCTCCCATCTTAAGGCCTTTGAACTTGTTTCCTCTGCCAGGAATGCTCTTCCTACAAATATCCTCATGGCTAGCTCCCTCACTTTGCTCCTGGCTTTTACTTAGTCATCTTCATAAAGTTATCTCGCCACCATTGCTAAAATTTCAAACCCTCCTCCTCACACCACGTACGCATTCCACAGTCCTCTTCCCTGTATTATTTTTTGTGTGTGTGATGGAGTCTCGCTGTATCACCAGGCTACAGTGCAGTGCCACAATCTCGGCTCACTGCAACCTCCACCTTCTGGGTTCAAGTGATTCTCCTGCCTCAGCCTCCCGAGTAGGTAGGACTACAGGCACATGCCACCACGCCCAGCTAATTTTTGTATTTTTAGTAGAGATGGGGTTTCACCATGTTGGCCAGGATGCTCTGGATCCCGACCTCATGATCCACCCACCTCAGCCTCCCAAAGTGCTGGGATTACAGGCGTGAGCCAGCATGTCCAGTCCTCTGTATTATTTTTCTTCTTAGTGCTCACCACTACCTAACACAGTATATATTTTAGTTATTTATTCTTATTGTCTGCCTCCTGTGCCATGTAATCTCCATGAGGGCATAGCTGTTTATTCGCTACTAAATCCCCAGCACCTAGAACAGTGTCTGGAAAATAGTAAAGGCTTAATAAATATTTGAATAAGTGAATGAATGAGTAGGCTTGGAATGAACAAGAAAACAGAATAGATTAAATAAGAATATCTAATTAGGCTGAGACAGTGGCTCACACCTGTAATCTCAGCACTTTGGGAGGCCCAGGCAGGAGGATCCCTTGAGCCCAGGAGTTTCAGACCACACTGGGCAACATAGTGGGACCCCAATTCTACAAAAAATTTAAAAAATTAGCCAGGTGTGGTGGTGCATACCTTTTCCTAACTATTCGGGAGGTTGAAATAGAAGGATCACTTGACCCCAGGAGACTGAGGCTGCAGGGAGCCGCACTCCAGCCTGGGTGAAAGTAAGACCTTGTCTCAAAAAACAAAACAAAAAAAAAACAAAACTGCAGGTAAAGATCTGCGGCTTAAGCTCCAAGAGAAACCTTGGCACATTAGTGATGTCTCTGGCTATATCAGCATGTGGTTGAAACAGGTTAGTTACTTCTGGAATCTTCACAGAGGAAAAAAAAAAAGAAACAGGTACAACTATTACTTGA
Source organism: Macaca nemestrina (assembly GCF_043159975.1). Lineage (NCBI taxonomy): Eukaryota > Metazoa > Chordata > Mammalia > Primates > Cercopithecidae > Macaca > Macaca nemestrina. The sequence goes on along the minus strand of NC_092142.1, from coordinate 68,549,642 downwards.
GACTGAATTAATGCTCTCTGTAAGGGCTGAGTGTTCCCTCCAAGCTCACCATCTATTCTGAATCAATCAAGAAAAAAAATGGGGGGAAATAAAACCACAAATGAAAAACATGATTTTCTTTTTTTTTTCTCTTTTTTTGAGACAGTCTCACCCTATCACCCAGGTTGGAGTGCAGCAGCACCATCTCAACTCACTGCAGCCTCTGCCTCCCAGGTTCAAGCGATTCTCCTACCTCAGCCTCCCAAGTAGCTGGGATCACAGGTGCCACCACGCCTGGCTTTATTTTGTAGTTTTAGCTGAGATGAGGTTTCACCATGTTGGTCAGACTGGTCTCGAACTCCTGACCTCAGGTGATCTGCCCGCCTCTGCCTCCAAAAGTGCTGGGATTACAGGCATGAGTCACTGCGCCCGGCCAAAAAACTTGATTTTCTACCCATTATGAACCATGCTTTAGCAGGAAACTTATTATGAAGCAAATACCAGAAGTCATAGCTAAGGCTAGAATTTTGAAGTAATGCTATGCAGACAAGAGAAATCAAGGGATCTGTCAAATCTGCTACTAATTGATTGTATGACCAGGGTCTCTCTGAACCTATTACTCGTACCTCTGTTACAATAAAAATCACCACTATCCAAGTCACCCTGGACCAGTTGTTCTGAAGATGAAATAATGGGAAAGCCCCCCCCACCTTTTTTTTTTTTGGAGTCTGACTCTGTCGCCCAGACTGGAGTGCAAAGGCGCGATCTTGGCTCACTGTAACCTCCGCCTCCCTGGTTCAAGTGATTTTCCTGCCTCAGCCTCCCAAGTAGCTGGGACTACAGAGTCTCAGGCTGGAGTGCAGTGGGGTGCAGTGGCGTGATCTCAGATCTCAGCTCACTGAAAGCTCCGCGTCCCGGGTTCCCGCCATTCTCCTGCCTCAGCCTCCCAAGTAGCTGGGACTACAGGCGCCCGCCATCACTCCCGGCTAGCATTTTGTATTTTTAGTAGAGACGGGATTTCACCGTGTTAGCCAGGATGGTCTCGATCTCCTGATCTCGTGATCCGCCCGTCTCGACCTCCCAAAGTGCTGGGATTACAGGGGTGACCCACAGCACCCGGCCGGAAAGCACTTTTAAAAGCATAAAATGCTGGCCGGGCGCGGTGGCTCAAGCCTGTAATCCCAGCACTTTGGGAGGCCAAGACGGGCGGATCACGAGGTCAGGAGATCCAGACCATCCTGGCTAACAGGGTGAAACCCCGTCTCTACTAAAAAATACAAAAAGCTAGCCGGGCGAGGTGGCGGGCGCCTGTAGTCTCAGCTATTCGGGAGGCTGAGGCAGGAGAATGGCGGGAACCCGGGACGTGGAGCTTGCAGTGAGCTGAGATCCGGCCACTGCACTCCAGCCTGGGCGACAAAGCGAGACTCCGTCTCAAAAAAAAATAATAAATAAAAGCATAAAATGCCATACACCATACAAATGCAAGAAGTTACTAAATTCTGAGTTTGTTAAGTTATTGTTCACTATTAAGATTTATTAAAAATAATGTTCTTTGGGGGAAACTTTTACATTTTAAAAGTTTTTAGAATTAAAAGTCAGGATGCAGAGATTTCTCTTTTAGGCCCCAAATTAATCGGAAAAATATTTCACTAGTATATTTGCTTCAGAGAAATAGAAGTGAACTTTCACAAGTCATTAATCTATTGCTCAAAATAAAATGATCTCACACACACACACGCACACACACACACACACACACACACACACAAAGCTTCAAACCAATCTTTAGTGGTTGCATATCACTAGTTGCCTAGGGTTGGGAGAGAATGACTGCAAAGGGAAAGGAAGCTTTTTAGAGTGATGGAAATGGTTTATGTCTTAACATGGATGAATACATTTTTCAAAACTCAGCAAAATGTACATTTTAGATAGGCACAATTTACGTATGTACATTACACCTCAATAAAGTTAGTTTAAAATTTTAAGTCTATCCTCTTTCCTTAATTAAAAAAAAAAAATTAGTTGCACCATGATCTCAAAGATAATTTTTAAAATGAGATCTAATGCAACAGGCTTGAAGATTAAATAAAACAGCCTTGAATATTTAAGAAAAATGACAAAACATGAGCCAATGACAAAAAAAAAAAAAAAAGGTTGATTTATGAATTTCTGGCCTCAAGGTCAACTCAGATTAGGGGGAAAAAAAAGACAATGGAGGCATAATCAAGATGGGGGAGCGTGTGGAGAGAAATCTCAGCTTCTACTCTAGAAGACAAAAACCAAAAACGGTATTACTTCAGAAGGCACACTGGAAAAGCACAGATGTGGGTGCACTTCAGACCTAGGTTCAACGGATCTAGGTCGTTAACTGCATGGCCTTGAGAGTTCTCAACCTGTGAGCCTCAGTTTCCCTTTCTGTAAAATAAAGATAATGATGGCTTAGAGTTTAGCTGAGCACACAGCAAGTGCTCGACACATAAGTAATACATGATATTACATAAGGCACCAGAACTCGGAGCTGACTGGAAATGCATGCAAACTAAAGCCCTCCCCCCAATCCCACCCCAGTTTCCTTCTGAGGGTCGTGATCCCTTTCGTACGCCTTATCGCCCCCAGCCAAGCCTCCCTTCCTCCCCACATACCCTCCACACAGCCTTTTCACCCCTCGCCCCAGCAGCTCCAGAGGCCTCCCACCTCCCAGGCCCCACCTCGTTGAGGAAGCGGGTGACATCGTAGACTCGCCCATGGATCACAAGCCACAGTTCCTTCAAGGAGTTGCGCTTTGCCACCTCCTCCAATCGGTAATAGGTGACTGAGGTCTCGACTTCCTGCCCTTTCCCATCGCTACCGCTAGCTTCCGCAGTCGCCATTGAACCGGACATACCGCCTCTCCACCGCTAACTGAGATTCCGCAACTACTTTCCTGGAGAGACCGCTCTCAGCCTTCCTCGGCTTCCGTAACCAGGGCCCATAAGGCCTTGAGACGGTTCCTAGCAACAGCCAATCACACTTCCGAATAGTACCTGGTTCGTTTTCTTTTCACCAATGAAACGAGTGACTCAGTTAGAAGTCCCGCCCACTCCTCGCCAGATCCTCCAGGTGAAAGTCTGGTTCGAGGTCGAACTAACCAATTAGGGTCGTTCAGCCCCTCCAACCTCGCCAATCAGATACCGCAATTTTTGGACTGGCGCCGAAAAGAGATGTGCTGACAGCTGTCACCTCAGGAGAGGTTCCCCTTCGCTCAGCCTGTGGGCTTTTAGGGTCTCAGTGTTCCGCTTCCCTTCCCATCGCTGTGGCTTTCTCCTGAGTCTCAGGAAGCTCGTTTCTCCTACACTACCGGCACAGCTTGTATCCCAACCGTGATTTTACGTCTTTGCTGCCTCCAGGTCGTGATCTGGCCAATCCCGTCTCTCCTCAGTTTCCCCATCAGTAAAATGGGCTTCATAAGCTCTCTCTTAACAAATGGGTTTGCCTTTTCTTTTCTTTTCTTTTCTTTTTTTTTTTTTTTTTTTTTTGAGACAGGGTCTCGCTCTGTCACCCAGGCTGGAGTGCAGTGGTGCGATCTTGACTCACTGCAACCTCCGCCTCCCAGGTTCAAGCGACTCTCCTGTCTCAGCCTCCCGAGTAGCTGGAATTACAGGCACCCGCCACCACGCCCGGCTAATTTTTGTATTTTTACTAGAGACGGGGTTTCACCATATTGGCCAGGCTGGTCTTGAACTCCTGACCTCAGGTGATCCGCCCGCCTAGGCCTCTCAAAGGGCTGGGATTACAGGCGTGAGCCACTGCGCCTGGCTCGGTTTGCCTATTTTAATGAGAGTGCCTGTAAAGCGCTTGGTGCATAGTAATCGCTAAACAGGGTAGCCAATTAGAAAGGCAATTGCTGTCCCGAGTCCTTGGGACAGCAGTTGGGGGTAGAGCGTGCCACGTATCCCATGTTTCTACCACCATTCCGAATCCGATTTTCAAACGAATTCTGTGATGATCAGGATCAATCTGCACTATTTTAGTCTCTACGTGATCTAAAATAGAACTGAACTTAACTGCTCTCCAATAGAGGTCCCAGCACTTTGGAATTCCAAGTTTGGTTAAGGTGCAGTGTTGTGAGCCACTTTTTAACTGCCATTATAACTGACAGATTGCTCTTCCTATAATGTCATTTTCATCTTGTCACTGTCTCAGTCTACCATTCAGGGGTCTCCACAATCCATTCGCATTCAGGGGTCTCCACAATCCATTCGCAACCTCTTTCACTAACATATCATATTTTCCACCATTCCCTTTGTAAGCCTGTTGCACCAGCCCTGACTCCAAAACTTGCTGGTTTAAAACCACATCTGTGGTCATTCCAGGTCCACCAAGTTTATTTCAGATCACGTAGAGATGAAAATAGTGCAGATTGATCCTGATCATCACAGAATTCGTTCGAAAATCACATTCTGAATGGTGGTAGAAACATGGGATACTGCACACTCTACCCGCAATTGCTGTCCCAAGCACTCCTCTTCCTTTCAATGCCTACTGGCTTTTCAAGTTCCTCTTCAGTTTCTTCTATTTTCAAACTTCTCCTGCCGTTCTGAGCTCCAGTGGTTCCATTCCTTTGTAGTACCTAAGAAAGCATATTACTATTTTTGGAAACCTGCTACATCTATAAATTTTAACTTTACAGAATTTACTTCCCTAGTTAGACTGACACGATGAGAACAATCTCACAAGATTCTTAGGATCCTCCACAAACTCCAGATTCAAATATTTACATTTATTCCAGACATTTACTATTTACTGTTACAAGTCTTAGGATAGGCATTGGGAGTAGAGAGATAACATAAGAAACAAAATCTCTGAAAGAAATAAAAACATTTACAGGCTGAATGCGGCTGCTCAAGTCCCGTAATTCCAGCACTTTGGGAGGCCGAGGTGGACAGATCGCTTAAGCCCAGGAGTTCAAGACCACTTTGGGCAACTAGTGATGCTCTTGTCTCTTCAAAAAATACAAAAATTATCTAGGCATGGTGGCACGCAATTATAATCCCAGATATTTGAGAGGCTGAGATCTGAGGATGGATTGAGTCTGGGAAGTCGAGGCTGCAGTGAGGTGTGATCACACCACTGCACTCCAGCCTGGATGACACAGCGAAACCCTGTCTCAAAAAAGACAAATAAATAAAAATAAAAAATAAAAAATTACAAAGTCTAGCACTTAAGTGATATATACATGTAACATTTTATTTGAAATGTTTTTTTTAGAATTTCTAACAAGTAAGTTACAAGAATAACACAATGAATGACCGTATACTTTTAGCTTCGGTTTACCAATTGTTAACATTTTTCAATATTTTATTTTTTTCCACATATATTTTTATCGTTTTTGTTAATAGTGCTGAACTATTTCAGACATCACCCACCCTTTACAGCCAAATAATTCTACGTGTATCTTCTAAAAATAAGAACATATCGTTACATAACTTCAGTATGATTTTCAAATTCAGAGAATTTAACATTCACACAAAACTATTCTCTAACATACTCTCCATATTATTTTCCATTATTGCATTCATGTCCTTTGTGGAATTTTAGTGTGTCTGTATGATCCAAGATCCGGTTGAGGATCATGTATTGCGCTTAGCAAAGTCTCTTGAGTCTCCTTTAATCTGGAACATTTCCTTAACTTTGCTTTTGCTTTCATGACATTGACATTTTTAAATAGTATAGCCTCAAATTGAATTTTACACTGAAAAATTATTGTGACCTAAATGTTTTGGTCATAAGTTTATATTCACAATTTATAGCACATGTTAGCCGGAAAGTCTGGCTTGGAATACCTGTCCCTACCACTCACAGACTTGGTGACCTTGGGCAGGTTTCTTAGCCTCTTTTTTTCCATGCAGATACCCACTACCCACTTGTTCCGACACCATCTGATGAAAACACAATTCCTCCTTGAATTGTTTTCCTGTCTCTGTCGAAAATTGATTGATTATTTAAGTGTGGTTCTCTTTCTGAACTTTCTATTCTGTTCCAATGACTTATTTGTTTATCCTTATGCCAGTTCCACAGTCTTGATTACTGTAACTTTGTCATAAGGCATTAAATCAGGTAATATAAGTCTTAAGGCTTTGCTCTTAACTTTTAAAATTTTTTTTTTTTTTTTTTTTTTTTTTTTTGTTGAGACAGAGTCTCGCTTTGTCGCCCAGACTGGAGTGCAGTGGCCGGATCTCAGCTCACTGCAAGCTCCGCCTCCCGGGTTCACGCCATTCTCCTGCCTCAGCCTCCCGAGTAGCTGGGACTACAGACGCCCGCCACCTCGCCCGGCTAGGTTTTTGTATTTTTTTTAGTAGAGACGGGGTTTCACCGTGTTAGCCAGGATGGTCTCGATCTCCTGACCTTGTGATCCGCCCGTCTCGGCCTCCCAAAGTGCTGGGATTACAGGCTTGAGCCACCGCGCCCGGCCAACTTTTGAAAATTATTTTCGCTATTCTACATTCTTTGTATTTCCACATACTTTTTTTTTTTTTTTTTTCACTCTCATCACCCAGATTGGAGTGCAATGGTGCAATCTCAGCTCACTGCAACCTACACCTCCCAGGTTCAAAAGATTCTCCTGTCTCAGCCTCCCGAGTAGCTGGGATTACAGGCCCCCACCACCACGCTTGGCTAATTTTTGTATTTTTAATAGAGAGGGGGTTTCACCATGCTGCCCAGGCTGGTCTCAAACTCCTGTCCTTAGGTGATCCACCCACCTCAGCCTCCTAAAGTGCTGGGATTACAGGCATGAGCCACTGTGCCTGGCCCCACATACTATTTAAAATCAGCTTATTCGGCCGGGCGCGGTGGCTCAAGCCTGTAATCCCAGCACTTTGGGAGGCCGAGACGGGTGGATCACGAGGTCAGGAGATCAAGACCATCCTGGCTAACACGGTGAAACCCCGTCTCTACTAAAAAATACAAAAAACTAGCCGGGCGAGGTGGCGGGCGCCTGTAGTCCCAGCTACTCGGGAGCCTGAAGCAGGAGAATGGCGTGAACCCAGGAGGCGGGGCTTGCAGTGAGCTGAGATCCGGCCACTGCACTCCAGGCTGGGCGACAGAGCGAGACTCTGTCTCAAAAAAAATAAAATAAAATAAAATAAAATAAAATCAGCTTATTGACCAAGTGATCAAATTAAAACCTCTCCATAATAAATCGTGTTAACAGCACCTGGTGTGATGTGATGAAAAGGGCATGTTGCCACTGTGGCATTCTTCCACAAAACCCGTAACCATAGTTCAAGCATGGGAAAACATCAGGTAAACCCAAACTGAGGGACATTCTACGTAATGCCTGACCAGTACTCCTCAAAACTGTCAAGCTCATTTAAAAAAAAAAAAAAAAAAAAAAGGAAAGACTGAGAAATTGTCACAGACTCAAGTAAACTAAGGAGACATGACAATTACATGCAGTGTAGTATCCTGGACTGGATCCTAGAACAGAAAAACGGCACTAGGGAAAAACTAGCGAAATCCAAATAAAACAGTAAGGTACCAGTGTTGACTTCTTACTTTTGACAAACATATTATGGTAATGTAAAGTGTTATCATTATGGGAAATTGAGTGAGTATACAGAAACTCACTGTACTATTTTTGCAACTTTTCTATAAATTAAAATTATTATAAAAATAAAGGTTATTATTTTTTTGCTAGGCACTGTGTCTCATGCCTGTAATCCCAGCACTTTTGAGGCTGAGGCACAAGGATTGCTTGAGCTCTGGAGTTCAAGACCAACCTGGACAACATAACAAGACCTCATCTTTTTTTTTTTTTTTTTTTTTTGAGACGGAGTCTTGGTCTGTCACCCAGGCTAGAGCGCAGTGGTGTGATCTCGGCTCACTACAACCTCCACCTTCCGGGTTCAAGCAATTCTCCTGACTCAGCCTCCCGAGTAGCTGGGATTACAGGCACCTGCCACCATTCCCAGCTAATTTCTTTGTATTTTTAGTAGAGACAGGGTTTCACCATGTTGGCCAGGCTGGTCTTGAACTCCTGATCTCAAGCAATCCGCCTACCTCGGCCTCCCAAAGTGCTGGGATTACAAGTGTGAGATACCGCGCCTGGCCTGCAAGACCTCATCTCTTTAAAAAATGTAAAAATTAACTGTGCATGATGGTGGGCGCCTATGGTCCTAGCTCCTTGGGAGGCTGAGGCAGGAGGATTGCTTGAACCCAGAAGTTGTAGGCTACAGTGAGCTATGATTGTGCCACTGCACTCCAGCCTGGGTGGCACAGTGAGACCCTATTTCTAAAAAAAAGTCAGCTTCTTAATTTTTAGGCCGGGCGCGGTGGCTCAAGCCTGTGGTCCCAGCACTTTGGGAGGCCGAGACGGGCGGATCACGAGGTCAGGAGATCGAGACCATCCTGGCTAACACAATGAAACCCCGTCTCTACTAAAAATACAAAAAAATTAGCCGGGCGAGGTGGCGGGCGCCTGTAGTCCCAGCTACTCGGGAGGCTGAGGCAGGAGAATGGCCTAAACCCGAGAGGCGGAGCTTGCAGTGAGCCGAGATAGCGCCACTGCACTCCAACCTGGGCGACAGAGCGAGACTCCGTCTCAAAAAAAAAAAAAAAAAAAAAAATTTTTACAAAAGGGCCTATAGATGAATTTACAGAAAAAAGGCATCTTAAAAACCTTACCTTTCATAAACCATTTATTTCAGATTTTTAAAATTTGTTTTCAATGTAGATATCTTTAGTTTCTTTTGTTAAATTTATTTCTAAATATTTTGTTTTTTAATGCCCCTATAAATGAAATTACTTCATTTTCCAATTCTTTGCTGCCAGTCTAGATAAATATAATTGATTTTGTACATTGACTTAGTATCCTATACCTTGCCAAATTCACTTATAGTTCCTGTAATTATTTTGTGGATTTCTTAGAATTGTCTATGTAATAATTATGTCAACTGCTAATAGAGACAGCTTTGCTTCCACCTTTCTTCCCGATCTGTATGCCGCTTTTTTCCTTGTGTTATTGCACTGGCTAGGACTTTCGGTACAGTGTTGAATAGAAATGGTGAAGTGAGCATCCCTGTCTTGTTCCTAATCTTAGGAGGAAAGCATTCTGTCTTTCACAATTAAATATAATTTTTCAGTAGATGCCTTTTATCAGCTTGAGGATCTTGAGGATCTAGTTTCCTGAGTTTGTTTTATTTTTATTTTGTTTTTATTAAGAAAGGGTGTTGAATCCTGTTGAATATTTTTCTCTCTGTTTTTTTTTTTTTTTTTTTTGGTTGTTATTGTTGTTGAGACAGGATTTTGCTCTGTGGCCCAGGCTGAAGTGCAGTGGCATGATCATGGCTCACTGCCGTCTCGACCTCCTGGGCTCGTAAGCAACCCTTCCACCTCAACCTCCCAAGTAACTGAGACCACAGGCTGACACCACCACACCCGGCTAATTTTTGTATTTTTTGTAGAGACACGGTTTTGCCATGTCGCCCAGGCTGGTCTCAAACTCCTGAGCTCATGTGATACACCCACCTCAGCCTCCCAAAGTGCTAGGATTATAGGCATGAGCCACTGTGCCTGGCCTGTTGAATAATTTTTATACATCTATCAGAATGATCATATTCTTTTTCTCCTTTATTTTGTTAATATGGTGAACTACACTGAGTGGTTTTCAAAAACTTAACCATCTGGCCGCATTTGGTGGCTCACACCTGTAATCCCAACACTTTGGGAGGCTGAAGTGGGCGGATCATGAGGTCAGGAGATCAAGACCATCCTGACTAACACGGTGAAACCCCGTCTCTACTAAAAATACAAAAAATTAGCCGGGCGTGATGGCATGCACCTGTAGTCCCAGCTACTTGGGAGGCTGAGGCAGGAGAATCGCTTGAACCTGAGAGGCGGAGGTTGCAGTGAGCTGAGATCGTACCATTGCACTCCAGCCTGGGTGACAGAGCAAGACTCCTGTGGGGAAAAGAGAGATCAGACTGTTACTGTGTCTATATAGAAAGAAGTAGACATAAGAGACTCCATTTTGTTCTGTGTTTGAGATGCTGTTAATCTGTGACCCTACCCCCAACCCTGTCCTTGCAAGAGACATGTGCTGTGGTGACTTAAGGTTTAACGGATTTGGGTTGTGCAGGGTGTGCTTTTTTAAACAAGTGCCTGAAGGCAGTATGCTTGTGAAAAGTCATCACCGTTCTCTTAATCTCAAGTACCCAGGGACACATACACTGCGGAAGGTCGCAGGGACCTCTGCCTAGGAAAGCTAGGTATTGTCCAAGGTTTTTCCCTGCATGAGAGTCTGAAATATGGCCTCGTGGGAAGGGAAAGACCTGATCATCCCCCAGCCTGACACCCATGAAGGGTCTGTGCTGAGGAGAACTAGTAATAGAGGAAAGAAGGCCTCTTGGCAGTTGAGATAGAGAAAAGCATCTGTCTCCTGCCCATCCCTGGGCAATGGAACATCTTGATGTAAAACCCGATTGTATGTTCTATTTACTGAGATGGGAAAAAACTGCCTTAGGGCTGAAGGTGAGACATGCTAGCGGCAATACTGCTCTTTATGCACTAAAAAGGTTTATGGAGATGTTTGCATGTGCATATCAAGGCACAGCACTTTTCCTTAAACTTCTTCATGTCAGAGATCTTTATTCATATGTCTTACTGCTAACCTTCTCCCTATGATGATCCTATTATCCTGACACTTCCCTTTTCTAAGATGGTAAAGATAATGATCAATAAATACTGAGGGAACTCAGAGACCAGTGCCAGCGCGGGTCCTCTGAATGCTGAGCACCAGTCCCCTGGGCCCACTTTTTCTTTCTCTATACTTTGTCTCTGTGTCTCATTTCTTTTCTCAAGTCTCTTGTTCCACCTAACGAGAACCGCCCACAGGTTTGGAGGGGCAGGCCACCCCTTCAACTCCATCTCAAAAAAAAAAAAAAAAAAAAAACTTAACCATCTTTGCATTCCTGAGATAAATCCCACTTTGGTTATGATGCTAATCTTGTTTATTGAATTCAATTTGCTAATATTTTAAAAGGATCTTTGCATTATATTCATGAAGAGTATTGGTCTGTAATTTTCTCCTCTTGAAGGTCTTTGATAGATTTTTTCAAGCTCTTTGACAAAAATTTACTGGGTAGCTACAGTAAAGCATTATGGCGACATGAGAATTAAATAAAATTCTTAGCACACTGCCTATCACAGAGAGTCACCAGTAAATGCTGGCTATTTAGGGAGCTATTCTTTCTAGATGCTGAAAAATGAAACCCAGTTCTTAAGGAAAATCACAAGGAAGATGGCACTTACCATATAAAACAATTTTAACATGAACATTTTACTATTGCTGTTTTTACAAGTTAGAAAATCCTCTCCCCAGGCTGGATGATAATCAGTGTGTATTCTGTAATTTATCTCAGATAACACTACCTTAGCATGTGAGACACTGCTCCACTGGAGTTGTTATTTTTATTTATTTTATTTATTTATTTTTTTATTTTTTGAGACGGGGTCTTGCTCTGTCCCCCAGGCTGGAGTGCAGTGGCACAATCTCGGCTCACTGCAAGCTCTGCCTCCCGGGTTCACGCCATTCTGCTTCAACCTCCCAAGTAGCTGGGACTACAGGGGCCCACCACTATGACTGGCTAATATTTTTGAGTTTTTAGTAGAGATGGGGTTTCACCATGTTAGCCAGGATGGTCTCGATCTTCTGACCTCGTGATCCGCCCTCCTCGGCCTCCCAAAGTGCTGGGATTACAGGCATGAGCCACCGTGCTTGGCCTGGAGTTGTTATTTACCTTGCAAGCTCATTTTACTGCTTTTGCATAAACAGGAAATGGTCAAGGCAAACATTGTGCATGCTCTTTGAGAACAGAGCAAGAAGCAAGGTTGCTGTCCCAGTTTCTGCAGTCATCAGGCATGCCCTGTGTTCTCTTACCCTTTTGAGGTGGCAGCGGAGAGGAATGTTCCCTTTTCCTCTTCCAGGAATGAAATACAATGAGATGGCCCTCCAATCTTTCTTGCCCTTCTCAAGATATTATGTTCCCTGGCAACTTACTCTTTGCCCCTGCCAGAGGGAAGACAAACTTCTAAAGCTGTCACACTCCAACACTCCAACACTCTTTCCCTTCCCAGGGCCAGGCCTGAGTCATCCAGTGTTTGGGAGGCTTCAGGAAAGTTAGACTTCCTTGCAAAGTTAGGAATCTATATCCTCCAGGGTATAGCCTCAGAGGGTGTTTGGTTGTCAGCATTCTGGTGTAGATCCCACTCTCAAGTCAGCCAGATCTTCCTGGCCCGTTAGGTGGCCTCTTCTGGAGTTTCACCCAAGAACATCTTGTCATTCTTATATCAGTGAGGCCCGACCCTCACCAGCCCAGCCCAGCTTCTAGGAGTGAAAGAAGCTATAGGCTGATGCAAACAGCCATTGGCAAGGATGCTTTCCACCCTGGGTTGGTTTTCCTGGCTTCAGAACATTCGCTGTTCTTCCTTCCAGTGTTTGCTACTTTATTTTTAATAGGTAATAAATACAATTCACTTGTATTTTGTTTATCCCTTCCACAGCCCTTCCCTTTTTATACAAAGCATAGCTTATTATAGATAAGTTTTATTGTTTTATTTGTTGCTTTATTCGCTTAAAATTTTTCTTTAAGTTCATTCGATTTATTTATTTATTTATTTACCGAGACAGAGTCTCACCCCATCACCCAGTCTGGAGTGCAGTGGCACGATCTTGGCTCACTGCAACCTTCACCTCCCAGGTTCAAGTGATGCTTCTGCCTCAGCCTCCCAAGTAGCAGGGATTACGGACACAAGTCACCATGCCCGGCTGATTTTTGTAATTTTAGTAGAGATGGGATTTCACCATGTTGGCCAGGCTGATCTCTAACTCCTTGCCTCAAGTGATCTGCCTACCTTGGCCTCTCAAAGTGCTGGGATTACAGGCTCAATATCATTTTATTAGTTTATTATTTTAATTTATTATTATATATGTTTTTTTGAGACAGAGTCTCTGTCGCTAAGGTTGAATGCAGTCTCAGCTCACTGCAACCTTGGCCTCCTAGGTTCAAACAACTCTCCTGCCCCAGCCTCCCAAGTAGCTGGGATTACAGGCACACTCCACCACGCCCACCTAATTTTTGTATTTTTAGTATAGGTGGCATTTCACTGTGTTGGCCAGGATGGTCTCAACTCCTGATCTCACTATGTTGGCCAGCCTGGGTGACAGAGCAAAATTCCGACTCAAAAAACAAACAAACAAACAAAAAAACTGGCTCACAAATATTCCTAGCAGCATTATTCATAATAGCCAAAAAGTGGAAACAATGTAAATGTCCATCAATTAATGCATGGATAAATAAAATATGGTTGTATCCTTAAAATGGAATAGTAGGCCGGGTGCAGTGGCTCACGCCTGTAATCCCAGCACTTTGGGAGGCCAAGGCAGGCGGATCACGAGGTCAGGAGATGGAGATCATCCTGGCTAACATGGTGAAACCCCGTCTCTACTAAAAATACCAAAAATTAGCCCGTCTTACTAAAAATACAAAAAATTAGCCGGGCACGGTGGCGGGCACCTGTGGTCCCAGCTACTCGGGAGGCTGAGGCAGGAGAAAGGCGTGAACTTGGGAGGCGGAGCTTGCAGTGAGCCAAGATCACGCCACTGCACTCCAGCCTGGGCGACAGAGCGAGACTCTGTCTCAAAACAAAAAACAAAAAACAAAAAAAAACATGGAATAGTATTCAGCAACAAAAATAACATGCTAAAACATGGAGAAAACATCATGCTAAGTGAAATAAGCCAGTTACAAAAGATCATATTCTATATGATTTTATTTATAGGAAATTTCTAAAACATCTCTAGAAAAAGAAAGTAGATTTAGTGGTTGCCTAGGACAGAGAGAGTTGGGGAGAAATGGGGAGTGACTGCTAGTGGGTAAGAGTTTTCTTTTGGGAAAGATGAATATGTTCTAAAATTAAATTGAATCTCATAAATATGCATAATTATTATGTATCAAAATAATAAAATAAAATTAAATTGTAATAATGATCGCACAACCCTGTGACTATACTAAAAATATTCAATTTTACGAGATAAATGGGTGAATTGTATAGTCTGTGAGTTATATCTCAATAAAGCTGTTGAAATCACAAACGAAACCTAGATATAGTGTTAGAAGTCTGTATTTGATGTTATAGAAAAGTCATGAAGAGGAGGAAGGAGAGTGATTTAAAAATATTGAAAGGCTGCAATCCCTGTCAGGTGCAGAGCCACTGAGTAAATGGATGTGAAAAGACTTTAAAATTGTGAAGCTCTTTATAATATAAGGGATTCTTTTTACTTTTTTTATTCTTCTTGTTTTTTTTTTCTTTTAGTCGTGGTCTTGCTCTGTCGCCCAGGCTGGAGTGCAATGCCAAGATCTCAGCTCACTGCAATCTCTGCCTCCCAGGTTCAAGCGATTCTCCAGCCTTAGCCTCCCGAGTCGCTGGGACTACAGGTGTGCCCCACCACGCCCAGGTAATTTTTGCATTTTTAGTAGAGACGGGATTTCACCATGTTGGCCAGGATGGTCTTGATCTCTTGACCTCATGATCCACCCACTTCAGCCTCCCAAAGTGCTGGGATTACAGGCGTGAGCCACTGCACCCGGCTTTTTTTTTTTTTTTTTTTTGAGACAGGGTCTCCGTCTCTTGCCCTGGAGTGCGTTGGCATGGTCATAGCTCACTGGAACCTCGAACTCCTGGGTTCAAGTTATTCTCCTGCCTCAGCCTCCCAAGTAGCTAGGTCTACAGGCATGTGCCACCATGCCCGGCTAATTTCTTTTATTTTTAGTAGAGACAGAGTCTCCCTATGTTGCCCAGGCTGGTCTCAAACTTCTAGGCTTAAGCAATCCTCCTGCCTCAGCCTTCCAAAGTGCTGGGATTACAGGCATGAGACACAGCGCCTGGCCAGATTCTTTTTGTTAAAGACAATCTAGCACATAGATTAGATGACTGTCACTATTTTTACTACAGTCTGTTGGGCAAAGGCCACTTTGATAAGTCGTAATGTTTCTATAAACACAAAGTTTCCTGTAGGTTGGTTTTGTCCTCCAAATGCATCAGTTGTCTTTGGCCAATGGCCTTTTTCTAGTCTGTTAAGGATGAGTAGCAAGAAAGCTCCATGGTGATTAAATTAACTTTTACATTTTATTTTATTTTATTTTATTTTATTTTATTTATTTTATTTTATTTTATTTTATTTTATTTTATTTTTGAGACAGAGTCTTACACTGTCGCCCAGGCTAGAGTGCAATGGCTCAGTCTTGGCTCACTGCGACCTCTGCCTCCCAGCCTCAAGCGGATCTCTATCCTGCCTCAGCCTCCCAAGTAACTGGTACTACAGGCACACACCACCACGCCTGGCTAACTTTTGTATTTTTAGCAGAGACCGGGTTTCACCATGTTGGTCAGGCTGGTCTCTAACTCCTGACCTCACCCTCCCAAAGTCTTGGGATTACAGGCATGAGCCACCACGCCTAGTCATTTACTGTACTTTAAAAAAATCGCTTTATTAAGATATCATTTTTTGGCCAGGCACAGTGGCTCATGCCTGTAATCCCAGCACTTTGGGAAGCCAAAGTGAGTGAATCACCTGAGGTCAGGAGTTCGAGACCAGCCTGACCAACATGGTGAAACCCCATCTCTACTAAATACAAAAAATTAGGCCAAGTGCGGTCACTCACACCTGTAATCCCAACACTTTGGGAGGCCGAGGCAGGAAGATCTCCTGAGCTCAGGAGTTTGAGACCAGTCTGGGCAACATAGAGAGATCCCATCTCTTCAAACATTTTTAAAATTAGCTGAATGCGGTGGCACACGCCAGTGGGCCCAGCTCCTTCGGGAACTGTGGCAGGAAGATTGCTTGAGCCCAAGAGGTTGAGGCTGCAGTGAGCCATGTTCACGACACTGCACTCCAGCCTGGGCAACAGAGCGAGACCTTGTCTCCAAACAAAAAAACAAAAAACAAAACAAGGGTTTGTGAACACTGGTCTTGAGTGCACAGAGCGCCTACCTTCCTTTACCAGGAGCAAAACACTGAGTGGTCTTTGTAACCTCGGCCTCCCAAAGTTCTGGGATTACAGGTGGGAGCCACCGCGCCTGACTGTAACAGTCTACACATCTAACCTTTTGCACTGTCAGATCCAAAGGGAAAAAACCTGATGAGTTGTGATGAGTTGTTTGGGGAAGTGGCACAGGCAAACCACTCACTGTAGAGGACCCAGCATATCACAGAGGACTGAAGGGGCCAAGGCAAGGGAGAGGTTGGGCGGAAACGGGTTACACACCAATCCCCCAACTCTGGTGAGTCTCCGCCTTTTCTGGTACCACCAGCAGGAAGTCACAGTCCTTTCCTTGCAAATAATGTTTCAGAAATGTCCTGGCTGGTGTGGTGGCTTACGCCTGTAATCTCAGCACTTTGGGAGGCTGAGGCAGGAGGATTACTTGAGGCCAGGAGTTCGAGACCAGCCTGGGCAATATGATAAGACCCCGTCTCTACCCCAAAAAAATTCAAAAATTAGCCAAGCATGTGGCAGTTGCCTATGGTCCCAGCTACTCAGGAGGCTGAGGCAGGAGGATTGCTTGAGATCACTTGAACCCAGGAGGTTGAGGCTGCAGTGAGCTGTGTTCATGCCTCTGCACTCCAGCCTGAGCAACACAGCAAGACTCTGTCTCAAAAAAAAAAAAAAAAAAAAAAGGAAAAGAAAAAGAAAAAGCAATTAACTTCTGGAGCTCACTCCCGCCCCCAATCCACTCAGGCATCTTGTGTTTCGAGTCAAGGTTGTAGCAGGCCCCATCCCACTCTGGAGCACAGATCCAGTGCAGCGTTTCGAGAGGCATCTTCAGTGCTTCCATACCACTGAAGCCCATACCCATGGAGCACATACCGTTAGTGAGCACGATGGCACCTGCAGTTCTGCGCAACAGCTTCATAGCCTTTTGTTTGAACTGCTGCCATAATGACGTTCACACTATTGTAACGCCGATGATTCAGATACGGCCTTGTCTCCTTTCCAACGCACACAACTCGTGTTTTTCATTTTCGGTTCCAGGGAGGGCTAGAAACATCCCCCTCTTCCCTCCTGAGGAAGAAAGTAAGCTTCGCAGTCTTCTCAGGATTTCTGAGGTTCACCTTGTTCTCTAGTGTCCGTGTTTTATACTTTGTCACTGGGAGAAAAGGTTGAAATCCACCTCCACTTTCTTCTCAATAGAAAAACAACTTTGGGGCCGGGCGCGGTGGCTCAAGCCTGTAATCCCAGCACTTTGGGAGGCCGAGGCGGGCGGATCACGAGGTCAGGAAATCGAGACCATCCTGGCTAACACGGTGAAACCCCGTCTCTACTAAAAAAATACAAAAAAAAAACTAGCCGGGCGAGGTGGCGGGCGCCTGTAGTCCCAGCTATTCGGGAGGCTGAGGCAGGAGAATGGCGTAAACCCGGGAGGCGGAGCTTGCAGTGAGCTGAGATCCGGCCACTGCACTCCAGCCCGGGCGCCGAGACTCCGTCTCAAAAAAAAAAAAAAAAAAGAAAAAAAAAGAAAAACAACTTTGGGATTAGTTTATTTCGCCACCACTGTCAACGTGCAGAGTTTTAGAAAATCATAGAAAATGTGAAGCCTTATTTCCTTTTTCTCACTCTCTCCCGTCCACCCTCCTCCAAAAAAAATACAATTTTGCTGTATTTTCCTCTCGGAAAATGCCAACCAGGCCTCAAGGTAGGAGCACCAAACAGAATCGGTCATGTCGCTCCTTTTCTTCCATTTCTTTCAAACTTCCAAGACACCAGCTTAAGATAGAAGGCCTGGGTGGTGGATAAAAATGCAATATTCAAGCAGCTATCAAGGGGTGTTGGGATGGTGAGCCACGCTGGGGCGTCAGGGGCAGCCCTCCATCCCTTGAGTACAGTGGAGCCCCACGGGGCTCTGGTCAAGGTGGGCACAGCTCCTTCAGAAAGTGAGGACACCTGCCCGCTTACGCTGAGCCTGACATCAGCGGCTGTCAGTAGCCAGCATATGTGTCTCCAAAATGGCTTAATTTCTTTTTATTTTTGTTTATTTATTTTTTGAGATGGAGTTTTGCTCTCGTTGCCCAGGCTGGAGTACAATGGCATGATCTCGGCTCACCGCAACCTCTGCCTTCTGGGTTCAAGCAATTCTCCTGCCTCAGCCTCCTGAGTAACTGGGATTACAGGCGTGTACCACCATGCCCGGGTTTCACCATGTTGGTCAGGCTGGTCTTGAATTCTTGGGTGATCCGCCTACCTCAGCCTCCCAAAGTGCTGTGATGACAGGTATGAACCACCACACCCGGCCTCAGGATAGCTTAATTTCTATATGTCAAGCACAGGCCTGTCTTGGAGGATTTTCCCTCTGCCGGAATGGTCTCCCCAACCCCTGCTTCACATACAGACCTTATTCTAATGTCAGTTTAAATGTCATTGCCTTCCTAAGATCATGGCTCACCACTTCCTCCTAAGTGGTTACCCAGTGTCTCTCTAACACATCATTCTGTTTTCTTTATTCTCCATTTGCTCATGGCTACATGACACTTTCTTTTTTTCTTTTTCTTTGTCTTTTCTTTTTCTTTTTTTTGTTTGAGATGGAGTCTCACTCTGTTGCCCAGGCTAGAGTGCAGTGGCATAATCTCAGTTCATTGCAACCTCTGCCTCCCAGGTTCAAGCGATTCTCCTGCCTCAGTCTCCCGAGTAACTAGTTTCACAGGCACCTGCCACCGTGCTCGGATAATTTTTGTATTTTTTGTAGAGATGGGGTTTCATCATGTTGACCAGGCTGGTCTCAAACTCCTCACCTCAAGTGATCCTCCCACTTCGGCCTCCCAAAGTGCTGGGATTATAGGCATGAGCCACCGCACCCAGCCTACATGACGTTTTCTGATTTGTGTGTTGATTGATCTGTATGCTTTCTGTGTCCTCTGTCCAACGTCATGCATTGCACACAGTAGGTGCTTGATAACTATCTGCTAAACAGATAAATGCTCAGCTTCTGGGATAAGGAAAAAGGGGTAAAGCTTCTAAACAGAGTTTTTTTGAAGTCGGAGTGTGGGAAAGGAATTTGGCCTTGCCGCTGGGTTGAGAATGCCTACAGGCAGCTCCAAACCTCGATGCTTTCTTCTTAAAGCATTTTAACTTTGTGCTAACTTGAGCAGTGGACATGAGACTCACCCCCGGTTAAGTTCAGGTTAGGTTTGGGACACTGGGATATTTTCTTTCATCCATAATCACTGGATCAAGTCCTATAAATCAAACAGTTGAGACACAAAACACAAACAAGGTCGTAATTTGTTTCTTCCTGCCCTCTGTTTTTCTTGGCATGGAAAAACTCAAGCTTTTCCTGACTAAGGATGGGTAATGACATTGAGGGGTGATTCATTAAAAGTGGCCTAAGTAACTGGCCTTTTATTTCTTCTCATTCTTTCCCCATATTGTCCCAAATTCTGTACGGAAACACGTTGAATAAAATAATTCTTCTGTTGATAAAGAACTTTCCCTTGACTCTTTGTTCACTTGCAGCTGTATGTTCCCAGAATCAAATCCTTTGAATTGGAGAGGCTAGTGTGAGTACGGCTAAATGTGATGGGTATTTCTGGTAGAGAAAGAAAGGCCAAGGGCCCCGGCTTATGGAAGCCACTTCTCTTATCACCTTTTCTTTCTTTCTTTTCTTTTCTTTTTTTCTTTTTTTTTTTTTTTTTTTGAGACGGAGTCTTGCTCTGTCACCAGGCTGGAGTGCAGTGGCATGATCTCAGCTTACTGCAACCTTCAACTCCCTGGTACAAGCGATTCTCCTGCCTCAGGCTCCCGTGTAGCTGGGATTACAGGCACGCGCCACCATGCCCAGCTAATTTTTGTATTTTTAGTGGAGATGGGGTTTCACCATATTGGCCAGGATGTTCTCGATCTCCTGACCTTGTGATCCGCCCGCCTCGGCCTCTCTTTTTTTTTTTTTTTTTTTTTGAGACGGAGTCTCGCTCTGTCACCCAGGCTGGAGTGCAGTGGCCGATCTCAGCTCACTGCAAGCTCCGCCTCCCGGGTTTACGCCATTCTCCGGCCTCAGCCTCCCGAGTAGCTGGGACTACAGGCGCCCGCCACCTCGCCCGGCTAGTTTTTTGTATTTCTTAATAGAGACGGGGTTTCACCGTGTTAGCCAGGATGGTCTCGATCTCCTGACCTCGTGATCGGCCCGTCTCGGCCTCCCAAAGTGCTGGGATTACAGGCTTGAGCCACCGCGCCCGGCCGCTTGCCTCGGCCTCTCAAAGTGCTGGGATTACAGCCATGAGCTACCGCACCCAGCCTCTTACTGCCTTTTCTTAACCAAGCTGCCTATTAAGTAAGGAAATTGTTCCTGTCCCCAGGGATCCTGGCCACCCAACCAAGAGTGGGGTGTTGCTGTGGCTGAGTCTGGGAGCCTCAGTTCCTCAACTCTACAATGGATGTCACAATATGAGTACCTTCTTCTCACATGAGTGCCATTTCTTTCTTTTCTTTTCTTTTCTTTTCTTTTTCTTTTTTTTTTTTTTTTTTTTTTTTGACAGAGGGTCTGTCTCTGTCTCCCAGGCTGGAGTGCAAGTATAGTGGCATGATCTCAACTCACGGCAACCTCCACCTCCCAGGCTCAAGCCATCCTCCTACCTCAGCCTCCTGAGTAGCTGGGACTATGGACACGAACCCACACACCTGGCTAATTTTTTGTATTTTTTGTAGTAATGGGGTTTCACTGTGCTGCCGAGGCTGGTCTTTAACTCCTGAGCTCAAGCACCTCCCACCTCGGCCTCCCAAAGTGCTGGGATTACAGGCATGAGCCACCTCGCCCAGACGTGTGTGCCAGTATTTCAACCATTCCTGAGGCCAGGAAAGAGAAAAGGATGTGGTGACAACAACAAAAATTCCATGTAATAATGTAACTACATCATAATATTAGGAGAAATAGCAGAATAAACCATTTTCGTCTTCTACATCATGTGCTTCTATATTATTTGAGCTACTTTTATAAAAATTTTTAAGGAATATGAAGAAATTTTAAAATATGTATAGGAAAAAGGCTGAACAGTAATAAACTCAAAGGTTAACAATAGCTATCTCAGAGTTGAGGGCTTGGAGCTGACTTTAACTTTCATCTTTATACTTTTCTATGCTTCTCTATATCTTTGTTTAGTTATTTCAAAGATTGTATATTATTTTTATAATGAAAAATTAATAATAAAATGCTGTGTTATTTAAGCTGGTGTGTATGCACCAAACTCCTGCTTCTCTTTGTGGAAGTGGAACAATCTATTCTCCAAGAAGTGGGCGTAAAAGGATACAAGTGGGTTGGGTGAGATGGGGGACAGATGTGACTGTGGTCCCGGTCAGGGTGAGGCTGTGGAAAAATACCAGGGATGCCACACCCTGCACGTGGTTCTGATGAAGTCCACTATTAAATCACTGCTCCGTCGTTCCCCGCCCCGCTCCATGTGATATAATCCATTTCCTCTCACCTACAGTTGTAAGTAAATCTAACTTTTCTGCCTTTCTCGTAATTTCTCTCTGAGGCTACTTCTAGCACTCCACTATCTCTGTGGATTCCCAAGGAGAACAGCTTCTTCTCCTGGGGCTGGGAACACAGCAAGGAAGGGGAGAGGTGAGAGGATGAATCTATAGGTCCCTGATCCTCTAAGTCGGTGGTTCTTGGTAACTTTTGAGAAGGGATTCAATAAATAGCAGACTCAGTCTGGCCAACATGGCAAAACCCCATCTCTACTAAAAATACAAAAATTAGCCAGACGTGGTGGCGCACGCCTGTAGTCCCAGCTACTTGGAAGGCTGAGGCAGGAGGATCACCTGAACCCTGGAGGTGGAGGTTGCAGTGAGCCAAGATGGCTCCACTTTACTCCAGCCTGGGTGACAGACTGAGACACTGTCTCAAAAAATATATATATATATATACACACACACACACACACATATATATATGTATGTATGTATCTCACACTTCCTCCCTACTCAGGCTCTAAGTCAATTGAGAGGGCAAAAAAAGTCAGAAGATGGATAATCTTCTGATAAAGGCTATAGGCTGGAGAATGTGGTTGAGTGTGTCCTTGTATCCTAATAAGACAGACTATCCCATCAGTCCCAAGCAGTAGTGGACCGGAGCACCCTCCCATGTGGAAGGAGAGAATTTGTGCTCTCTTCTTGATCCTCAGATACCAGGAAGAGGAAGACACGGCAACTCATGCCCAGTTTCTCCTAATGCTCTCCTTTTCCCTATGTGCAGGAGTAAGGACTGAAGAGGAGGCTGGAGCATTATGGTAGTTGATGGCCCTCCACACCAAATGAAATATCTGGAGTGGGAGGAAGCATTTTCTTCTCCAAAAATTCTTTTTAAAAAAAGGGGGGGGCTTGCTCTGTCACCCAGGCTGGATGGCAGTGCAGTGGTGCAATCTGAGCTTACTGCAACCTCCGCCTCCCGGGTTGAAGCGATTCTCCTGCCTCAGTGGCTGGGATCCCGAGTAGCTGGGGTCATAGGCACCTGCCACCATGCTCTGCTAATTTTTGTATTTTTAGTAGAGACGGGGTTTCACCATGTTGGCCATGCTGGTCACGAACTCCTGACCTCAAGTGATCCACCCGCCTTGGCCTCCCAAAGTGCTGGGATTACAGGCATGAGCCACCGCGCCTGGCCCCAAAATTCTTACTATTTCTTGGATTATACAATAACTTTGAGTATGTGAAGCAAGCTATGAATCACCATCCAAGGAAAATGCACGTAGGTCTTCTCATGGACTTTTGTATCCCTTTCTGTCTTCTGGTTTCTGTAGCTCCAATTTTTCTTTTAGGAACTGTTCCTCTTCCATTCTATGTGAAGTAGTGGTGCTGCCAATCAGTATGCTCAACCTCCTGGTGATGACAAGGGTTGGGCATATGATCCACTCTGTCCAATCAGAGAAGCTGTTTTCCTGGCCCTATTGTTTCCTGAATAGGCATGTGATTTAAAGCAGCCAATCAGGGAAAGACAATTCAGGGAGGTGTGACATAACTTTCCTTATTAATACTAACCCGGCAGGGCAAGATAGCTCACGCCTGTAATCCCAGCACTTTGGGAGCCCCAGGCGGGCAGATCACAAGGCCAGGAGTTTGAGACCAGCCTGGCCAACATGGTGAACCCTCATCTCTACTAAAAATACAAAGTTAGCCGGGTGCGATGGTATACACCTGTAGTTCCAGCTACTTGGGAGGCTGAGGCAGGAAAATCGGTTGTACCCGGGAGGTGGAGGTTGTAGTGAGCAGAGATCATGCCACTGCACTCCAGCCTGGGCGACCGAGAGAGACTCCGTCTCAAATAAATAAATAAATAGGACCGGGCGCAGTGGCTCAAGCCTGTAATCCCAGCCAGCACTTTGGGAGGCCGAGGCGGGTGGATCACCTGAGGTCGGGAGTTCGAGACCAGCCTGACCAACGTGGAGAAACCCCATCTCTACTAAAAATATAAAATTAGCGGGGCCTTGTGGTGCATGCCTGTAATCCCAGCTACTCAGGAGGCTGAGACAGGAGAATCGCTTGAACCCGGGAGGTGGAGGTTGCGATGAGACGAGATCATGCCATTGCACTCCAACCTGGGCAACAAGAGCAAAAACTCCATCTTAAAAAAAAAACAAAAACAAACAAACAAAAAAATAACCTGGAGAAAAAGTAAAGCTTAGACTCTCTGTAGGTGCTTTTTTCTGCCAAGTAGAAAGAATCAGTCTGAAGAATGGAGCCCAACAAAGCAGAAATACATCTAAGGACATTAGTGAACACTTGAATCTAGTCACCAATGAAATCTAGTCTTCTGGTTACTTGAGCCACTAAATTCACCTTTCCTTTTGCCCAAGCTGCTGGAGGTAGGCTCCTGTTCTTTTGTATGTGCACACACAGAACTCGGCCTCTACTTTCCAGAAGTGCTATAAGCCCAGACCTACCTTGAATGTTAAGAGCCCCCTCTGTGAGCAGTGCCTGTTACGAATTTGAAGTATGATCAACTATTCTAAAACATTCAAACGCATCTTGCTGCTGCATTTGGGGCAGCAATACTTGCTTCTTCATGTTGGCACCGTTTCTGCGTGTCAGCAACTTGGAAACCATACTGAAAATACAGGCCGGAGGGCATGTAGCTTAAGAGAAAACAAGTTTCATGGGTGTGTTACAATGTAGGAAATGCTCCCGAAAGTGTCTACCAGAGGATAGAGAGGTTATCTTAAAGTTCAGCCACCCTCTTTTTCTTTATATATATAATAGGTGAGAGTTGGAGGTGGGAAAGGGAGAAAGAGAATCCTACCCAAACCAAAGAGGATGTTTGGACAAGTTAACCTGCGGAAAGCTCTAGAAATTTGACGCAGGGTGATGAAAAAGCTGTGGCATGATAGCATCTGGTGTTTGATTAAGCCTTTCCTCTAGGCTGGATGTCGTACTAAACACGTTACATACATTATAGCAATTCTAGTGGGTACTATTGTTATTCCCATTTTACAGATGGTGAAACTAACACTGAGAGGAGTTAGAAACTTGCCCAAGGGTCCTGCAGCTGGTAGAGCCAGGATTTGACATTGGGGCAGTCTGAACCCTATATTTGCTAACCATGATGCCCTTCTTTTCTAGCTAAAAACCTGAGTTTGAATCTAGCTCTGTCACTTGCTGGTTGAGTGACCTTGAGCAAATCAACCTCTTTGAATATGTTGCCTCATGTAGAACATTCAGGGATTAGGCCAGGCGTGGTGGCTCACGCCTGTAATCCCAGCACTTTGGGAGGCCGAGGCGGGCGGATCACGAGGTCAAGAGATCGAGACCATCCTGGCTAACCAACATGGTGAAACCCCGTCTCTACTAAAAATACAAAAATTAGCTGGGCATAGTGGCGCATGCCTGTAGTCCCAGCTACTCAGGAGGCTGAGGCAGGAGAATCACTTAAACTCGGGAGGCGGCGGTTGCAGCGAGCCAAGATCGCGCCACTGCAGTCCAGCCCAGGCAACAGAGCAAGACTGTCTGAAAAAAAAAAAAAAAGAAAGAAAAGAAAATAAAAGAAAGAAAGGAAAACTCAGGGATTATAGTAATTTGTTTTCTCTCTTTTAATTCTAACATTTCAAAAATTATAATACCCCCAATCCCCCAAACTAGGATTTGTATTACTGGCTTGAACTTTTTTCGCTCAAGACCCTCTAGATTGGTTTTCCCACGGATTTCGGATCAAAAGCCTCCTTTGGGTTATGTATTCCTTTGAAACGGATTCAAAGGCAGGGGGATCTGAAAAGAATTCATCCTTGCTGAGTGAATCAGCATCCCGTGAGCACAGGTGACAAGTTCTGACCCATCCCTTCACTGTCTGATAAGCCCAAAGGTCATGCTCTGGACTCAAACCTACTTTTCCTTCTTCCTGCCCATTTTGTGGGTTTTCTGATAAGGTGCCGCAAGTCAGCTGTGACACTGTTTTCTCTCCCTACAAACACAGTCCCCAGGGCATGCACTCTGCCTGCAAACTTCCCAGCTGCTTCCAGCTCTCCCTCTGCCCACGGCCCTTTATTGCTGCATTCCAACAAATTAGCCATGTGACAGATTATTTTTAACTTCAATAGAGCAGCTCTCTCTCTTTTAATATATCATGCTTGGCCCACATTCCCTCGGTGAAAAGGGCACCATCGGCTGCTTCTGAGAACTTTTAATTACTCCAATTGTTTGCAAAACTCTCTTAGAAGCTTGGGAAAAAATATTGTAAGCTACAGTTCTGATTAAAAAGAAGAAAAGAAAATACATTTCTTTCTCCGTTCCCTTCCAGTCCCCTTCCTCCCCAGTTTTCTTATTTAGTGGAGACCTGGGAATTTTCCAGGTCTTCCCAAATCCCCTCTACCCCCCTGCTACCCATTATCTAAGAGCAGGTTTTTTAAAGTGTAAATCCATCTCGAAAAAAAGCTAGAGAAAAAAAGTAATAAAGTGCAAATCTATTTGGGAGGAAGGGAGGACAGGTTCCTGAGTAACAGAGACCCCCCACCCCAATCCCACACAGAACCCCAGCAGGTGAAGGATGGCAGCTCCTGAAGCACTGAATTCCAAGACTCTTCCTAGGTCTTGGAAGTCACCAAGAGGGTCCTGGAGGTTGAACTTGACACTGAGGTTGAACCTTCTATCTTGAAGTAAACTGCACAGAAACAATGAACATCTCAGTAACCACCACACGGGCCAAAGGCCCTTCTCCAATTTTTCTGAACTTTCTAAATCCCAGATACTTCTCTAATTTCTTTTTTTTTTTTTTTCTTTTTTGAGATGGAGTTTTGCTTTTGTCACCCAGGGTGGAGTGCAATGGTGCCATCTCAGCTCACTGCAACCTCTACCTCCCAGGTTCAAGTGATTCTCCTGCCTCAGCCTCCCGAGTAGCTGGGATTACAGGCACCTGCCACCACGTCCAGCTAATTTTTGTATTTTTAGTAGAGACGGGGCTTTCACCATGTTGGCCAGGCTGGTCTTGAACTCCTAACATCGGGTGATCCACCTACCTTGGCCTCCCAAAGTGCTGGGATTACAGGTGTGAGCCACCGCACCTGGCCCGTATAGTGTTCTATTGCTAATGTAAAATAAAATAAAGGAGGAAATAATATATGTGTTATTTTATTTTTTAATTTTTTTTGGAGACAATCTCATCCTGTCATCCAAGCTGGAGTGCAGTGGCATGATCTTGACTCACTGCAATCTCCACCTCCTGGGTTCAAGAGATTCTCATGCCTCAGCTTCCCAAGTAGCTGGGACTACAGGCATGCACCACCACACCTGGGTAATTTTTTGTATTTAGTAGAGATGGGGTTTCACTGTGTTGGCCAGGCTGGTCTTGAACTCCTGAGCTCAGGCAATTTACCTCTGCCTCCCAAAGTGCTAGAATTACAGGCATGAGCCACCGTGCCAGGCCTGTAAAGACAAGCCTGGCCAACATGGTGAAACCCTGTCTCTACTAAAAATATTTAAAAGTGGTAGAACTGGGGAAGGGAACTGGGCAACTGGACAACAGGGATGGGGAAACAAATTTCACTTTATACCTTTTGTATCCTCTGAATTTTTAAATTATGCGAATGCACAACCTAATCCAGTATAATTACATTTTTTTTAAGTTGAAAGGAATATCTGGCGGTATTTCCAAGCACTTGGGCCCTTGAGATATGAGAAACGCCCACCATTTATGAATTGGGGCAGGAGGAAAGGGCCAGATCCCAGCTGTCACTCACTGTAGTCATGAACCGAAGGCATAGCATCACTCTAGTAAGATAAAAGAGGTACCAGGAGGACAGGAGGAAACAAAATCAGTCTTGAGTCACATATGGGCATCATCGGTATTTATAAAAGGCTTAGACGGTTCCTTCCTAAATTTGAATTTATGTCAAGAGAGAATCATTTCAGGAAGTGTGAGTTCCTCCCTTCAAACTGTTTTGGACAATCCCATTCTGACATGAGCTGCATAGAGCCAAGCTCATTTATAGGGAACATCTGTGTGGGAGGAAGCGGGAGGTGGGAGCGGGTACAAAAGAGACCTCCTGAAGCTGAACTTGGACACCGCTTGTCTCTTTTCCTGGTTTCCCTTGAGCTGTGCATTTGCTTGGTCATGTGACAAGGAAGGTCTATGAAACTTTTATGGTCCATTATGTGGGTTTATCCATATAACATGGAAAAGTGACACGTGGAAGAGGAGCTTCACTGAAATCTGCACTCTTTCTGTGGATATCTGTGTTCCAGAAGGTTCCTAGAGTTGTTGGGTGATGGCTCTGATTACTGTCTCCTTGTGACCACTAGTCAGCCAAAATGAAAAAAAAAAAAGTTTGGCTTTGAATAACAAGTTTATAATTATTCATCTTATTTCACAGTAAGTTACCCCTTTAAAATTCTACCATTATTTTTCTTGTATTTTTATTAGCATTTAATTACTAGTGAATATATGGTAATATATTCTAACTTTTTGAAAAAAATTGGAGAATTGCAGACAAAGTTTAGGTTCTCTTTAATCACTCCCCACAATGCCAGTTCCTTTCTCCCTTCCTCTCAAAAAAATCATTTCTAGGAGTTTTGAGGCTATCCTCACTGACTTTCCAGTATACTTTTACATACATGTAAATGTACACATAGAAAATAAATATGCAGTATTTTTATATGCATGTTTTTAAGAAAACAAATTATATTATATATATTATTCTGCAGTTTGATTCTTTTCATTCAATAATATAATATTGAAAACTTTATACGATTATTATAGATAGTCATTTTTTTTTTTTTGAGACAGGATCTCCCTCTGTCACTCAGGCTGGAGTGCAGTGGCGTGATGTTGGCTCACTTCAACCTCCACCTCCGGGGCACGAGTGACCCTCCTGCCTCAGCCTCCCAAGCAGCTGGGACCACAGTCACATGCCACCACGCTCTGCTAATTTTTGTATTTTTTGCAGAGACAGGGTTTTGTCATGTTCCCCAAACTGGTCTCAAACTCCTGGGCTCAAGCAATCTGTCTGCCTTGGCCTCCCAAAGTGGTGAGATTATAGGTGTGAGCCACTGTGCCTGGCCCTTTTTAACTTTTATACACTGTTCCATTGTGCTTGGCTATTTCTCTTTTGATAGGCATTTAGATTAATTCTAACCTTTGTCTACTATAGACAATACTTCAGTAAACATTCTTGTACAGTTCTCATTATACACACGTACAAGTACCTTGTAGTCAATAAACATTCGGTAGTGCAAATAAAAAGCCAATATGCAATCTTAGAATGAAGTTCAGGGACAATGAAACTCTAAATTTGCCAATTAAAAATTGTCATCATCGTGGGCATTTTGCACCTCTAGATTATTACGGTGTGGCCCTGAGGCTGGGGCTTGTGGAAGAACTGACTGAAGATGTTTCCTCGACCAGGGATAGAGAAAGAGAGAGCTGTAAAAGACCCTTGTGAAAGGTAGGGCTGGGATACTCAAGACTGTGCTATCTAACACAGTAGCCACTAGCTGCATGTGGTTATTTAATTTTAAACTTAAGTTTGTTCAAATTAAATCAAATTAAAAATTTGGTTCCTCAGTTATAGAAGTCGCATTGTAAGTGCTCAATAGCCACATATAGTCAGTGGCTACCATATTGAGTGCAAATACAGAACATGTCCATCATTAAAGAAAGTTCTGGCCGGGCGCAGTGGCTCATGCCTGTAATCCCAGCACTTTGGGAGGCTGAGGCAGGCAGATCACCTGAGATTAGGAGTTCAAGACCAGCCTGGTCAACAAGGTGAAACCCTGTCACTACTAAAAATACAAGAATTAGGCCGGGTGCGGTGGCTCACGCCTGTAATCCCAGCATTCTGGGAGGCCGAGAAGGGCAGATCACGAGGTCAGGAGATCAAGACCACCCTGGCTAACATGGTGAAACCCCATTTCTACTAAAAAAAATACAAAAAATTAGCTGGGCATAGTGGCGGGTGCCTGTAGTCCCAGCTACTCGGGAGGCTGAGGCAGGAGAATGGCGTGAACCCGTGAGGCGGAGCTTGCAGTGAGCCCAGATGGCGCCACTGCACTCCATGCACTCCAGCACTCCAGCCTGGGCAACTGAGCAAGACTCCGTATAAAAAAAAAAAAAAGATTCAAAAATCAGCAGGGCGTGGTGGCGGGCACCTGTAATCCCAGCTACTCAGGAGGCTGAGGCTGGAGAATCACTTGAACCTCGGTGTGGAGGTTACAGTGAGCCGAGATTGTGCCACCATACTCCAGCCCGGGTGACAGAGTGAGACTCTATCTCAAAAAAAAAAGAAAAAGAAAAAGAAAAAAAAAACAGTTCAAATCAGGCTCAGTAGCTCACGTCTGTAATCCCAGCACTTTGGGAGGTCACTTGGAAGGTTGAGGCAGGAAGATCACCTGAGCCCAGGAGTTCAAGTCTGCATTGAGCTATGATGGCACCAATGCACTCCAGCTTGGGTGACAGAGTGAGACTTTGTCTCGAAAAGAAAAAGAAAAAGAAAACTTCTATGGGACAGTACTATTCCAGAAGTTATTTTATATGGTCTTGTCTAGCAGCCAGTTTAAAATTTCCTTTCCTGAAATGTCATTACTTTCATTATTACTAAACCTTTGATAACGTATTTTAAATAATAGTAACAGCTAACATTTATGGAATGTATGTATTGGTTAGTTTTCTTTGTTGCAGAAAACAGATTTTACTCTTGCTAATTTAAGCACAAAAAGATTTATTAAGGGGTATGGAGGCTCATGGAATCATTAGGGAAGTTGAAGAAATAGACCCTAGGATAAACATCCAGGAATGACTTTCAAAGTGACACCGTGGTTGGGCACAGTGGCTCATGCTTGTAAACCTAGCACTTTGGGAGGCCAAAGCAGGAAGATCATTTGAAGCCACTAGTTTGAGGCTGCAGTGAGCTATGATTGCGCCACTGCACTCCAGCCTGGGTGACAGAATGAGACCCTGACTCAAAAAAAAAAAAAGAATTGCTAAGCAGCCACCACAGCTGTTGGCTCCAGAATAGCATTGCTTCTGCCCTGACCAGTGCCAGCAAAATGGATGCTTCCTGCTCTGTCTCTCCCTCCACGTGACTCATAGTTATCAAGTCTCACACAGTAGAATCTAACTCATAAACAGAACCAGAGCTGCAAGGGTGTTTGAGAAATGTCATATTTAGCTTTCCATCCTCTGCAGTCCAGGAAGCAAAGCTAGAAAGGGGTTGGGATGGGTTTTGAGTGACCCAGTCCAAAGCATCTGCCACAACTTGCCAGGTGCCAGGTCCTGGAAACATGCCTGATCTGATTTCATTCTTACAAGAATTCAGTGAGGCAGGGACTATCATCATCCCCATTTGACAGATGAGGACACAACAGTCATGGTGGGGTGCACGGTATGACCTTAGCTGTGCATTGGAGAATTAAAAGAGGACTGGCTGGGCGCAGTGGCTCACACTTGCAATCCCAGCACTTTGGGAAGCTGAGGCGAGAGGATCACTTGAAGCCAGGAGTTCAAGACCAACAACATAGCAAGACTCTGTCTCCATTTTATTTCTTTTTTTTTTTTTTTTTTTTTTGAGACGGAGTCGCCCAGGCTGGAGTGCAGTGGCTGGATCTCGGCTCACTGCAAGCTCCGCCTCCCGGGTTCACGCCATTCTCCTGCCTCAGCCTCCCGAGTAGCTGGGACTACAGGCGCCTGCCACCTCGCCCGGCTAGTTTTTTTGTATTTTTAGTAGAGATGGGGTTTCACCGTGTTAGCCAGGATGGTCTCGATCTCCTGACCTCGTGATCCGCCCGTCTCGGCCTCCCAAAGTGCTGGGATTACAGGCTTGAGTCACCGCACCCGGCCTCTCCATTTTATTTCAAAAGAAATAGGCCGGGTGCAGTGGCTCACACCTGAAATTCCAGCACTTTGGAAGGCCAAGGTGGGCGGATCACCTGACGTCAGCAGTTCGAGACCAGCCTGGCCAACATAGTGAAACCCCATCTCTACTAAAAATACAAAACTTAGCTGGGCGTGGTGGCAGGCACCTGTAGTCCCAGCTACTCGGGAGGCTGAGGCAGGAGAATGGCGTGAACCCGGGAGGCGGAGGTTGCAATGAGCTGAGATCGCACCACTGCACTCCAGCCTGGGCAACAGAGTAAGACTCTGTCTCAAAAAAAAAAGAAAAGAAAAGAAAAGAAAAGGAAAGGAAAGGAAAGAAAAATAAAAAAGATGGGCAACATAGCAAGATTCTGTCTCTATTTTATTTAAAGAAAAAAAAAAAAAGATCTTCTTGTCCACTCTTGGAGAGAAGTAACATAAAGAGAAGAGAAAGCTGCCTGGAGAAACTGAGATGATCCACAAGTAGAAAGCGTCGATCCCAAGGTGACAAAGGACAGCCAGGATGAATCTGAGAGCTCATGAGTAGTGCTGTTGAACGCGTTCATGCCAGACAGATTCCAGAGTCCCTGCTCTCTCCCTAAAACCATGCTGCCCCCAAAGGATAGAACCAGAACTTAGACACCCATAGGGAAGACAGAAGGACACGGGCCTGGTTGCATTCCCACAACTCCACTTGCATCTGTGGCACAGAACACAGTGCGAAAGTGAAAAAACTCAACAGGGAAGGCTTCCAGAAGGAGGTGAGTTGTCAGTCGCTTTTAGAAGAGAAGCGAAGTGTCAGGCTGTGAGAAAGCAGATGATTTCAGATGGAAGAATTCACACGCCTTCATGCCAGGACTCAGAAGCTGAGAGGGGCAGTCACTATAGCAAATCAAAGCAATGCCCTTGACTGAGGATAAAGGAAGTGAGTCAGTGTTTGGGAGAAAACAATAAATAAACTGGTGGGGAACGGGGGTGTGCAGCAGAATAAGATCATGTGAGACCCTTCCTGTGATTATAGTTTTATGAAAATATTAAACTATGTATTGAAATTCAGTTTGGAACAGAATGAAAATCTTGGAGACTGGGTCCTGGAAACTTTTTAACAAATGCCCCCAGGTGATTGGTTGCCTGTCTTGGCTGTCTTGATTTGCCTGTTCTGAGGTCTAGTCTCCATGTCTGCTCTCCTTCGATCGGACCTTGCCCAAGCTTTTGGGGCTTGGCAGGTGGGGCCTCTTTGCATCATTCTTTATCGAAGACATTCTAATATGATCAAAAGATAACTATCAGCTGAGTGGGATGTCTCACACCTGTAGTCTCAGCTACTTGGGAGGCTGAGGTGGGAGGATCTCTTCAGCCTGAGAGGTCAAGGCTGCAGTGAGCCATGATCGAGCCACTGCACTCCAGCCTGGGCAGCAGAGCAAGCTCCTGTCTCAAAAAAGATAACTGGCCAGGCGCAGTGGCTCACGCCTGTAATCCCAGCACTTTGGGAAGTCGAGGCAGGAGGATCACGAGGTCAGGAGACCAAGACCATCCTGGCTAACATGGTGAAACCCCATCTCTACTAAAAATACAAAAAATTAGCCAAGCGTGGTGGCGGGCACCTGTAGTCCCAGCTACTTGGGAGGCTGAGGCTGGAGGGTGGCATGAAACCAGGAGGCAGAGCTTGCAGTGAGCCGAGATTGTCCCACTGCACTCCAGCCTAGGTGACAGAGTGAGACTCTCTCTCAAAAAAAGAAAGATAACTATATCAGGGGAAGAATACATTTCTTATAAAAATATAGGAAATGAATCTTTTGGTGCTGGGATATTCTGAATAATTTGAGAAGGGGTGTCTACACCCCAGAAATGTGGCTGTATGTATAATTCTTATTTTGCTTAAGCTTTATTAAACAATATTATTAACTCAAATTTTAACAAGTCTTTCCAGTTGCCAGGTCCCATGCTAGACAATTTGATAATGCATGATATCATTTAACCCTCACAGCAATTAACAGTTTTAGAGGTTTTTGGTATCCCCATTTTACAGATGAGGAATCCCGAAGTGCTGGGATTACATGCATGAGCCACCATGCCCAGCTTATATATATATTATAAAAGTAATAGATTAGTGCATTCTCAGAAGAGTCCTCTCGCTAGAGTAGCCAGAGCTCTCTGACCTTCTCAAGGCCCCTCCTAGTGAGAAAGACTGAGCAGCAAGAACAGAGACTTGTTGTGGTTAAATGTTAACTTGTGTTTATTTCTCTACAACTGCCTGTTGTTTAATTTGGCCAAGTCAGTGAAGATTCTTTCGTAAGCCTGTATGTAATTTCTGAACACCAGACCCGCGACCTTTATACACATGCTAAACATTTATAGAGTGGGAGAGTTCTTTTTCTCCATCAGTGAGTTAAGTAAATACCAACATCCTCCCCCTTGAAAAAAAGTATTCTTTGATCTACACCAAAGATAAACCAGCAATAATTCACTGACCAGCTGAGGGTTTTAAAGCAGATTGTTTGATAAGCCTGTTAATTTCAGAGGGTACTGGAGCTTGTTTCTTCCTGATGCTGGGTTTTAAGTCATAAAGCCTTAGCATTCCAGAGATGGAAAGAGAAATTTTAAAATGATCTCATCAAACCCCCTCAATTTAATGGATGAGAAAACTATGAGCTCCAGAGAGAGAAAAGGCAGTTTAACTCACAGATGTGTTAACAAAGAACCATACAGAAATGTTTTGTTACACAACAATTCCTGCGGCATTTTAAGCCTTCTGTGGTTATTGCGTTTTGTTTCCTTTATGATCTGGTGATGCAAGGACAGTATTTGGGCCTGGAAATGGAAACCTGTGGACATTAATCCTCAGCTTTGTGCTGACGTCAGAGATATTTGAGAATCGTTGCTGCCCCCTGCTGGAAGTTTAAGATTTCATGGGCTCTCAAGATTATATGGAATTGGCCGGGCGCGGTGGCTCACGCCTGTAATCCCAGCACTTTGGGAGGCCGAGGCAGGCGGATCACGAGGTCAGGAGATGGAGACCATCCTGGCTAACACGGTGAAACCCCGTCTCTGCTAAAAATACCAAAAATTAGCAGGGTGCGGTGGCGGGAGTCCTGTAGTCCCAGCTACTCGGGAGGTTGAGGCAGGAGAATGGCGTGAACCCTGGAGGCAGAGCTTGCAATGAGCCGAGATCACACCTCTGCACTTCAGCCTGGGTGACAGAGCAAGACTCTCTCTAAAAAAAAAAAAAAAAATTATGTGGAATTTTTAGGCCAGGTGTAGTGGCTCACTCCTGTAATCCCAACACTTTGGGAGGGCTGAGGTGGGAGGATCAATTGAAGCCATGAGTTTGAAACCAGC
Organism: Macaca nemestrina; assembly: GCF_043159975.1. Lineage (NCBI taxonomy): Eukaryota > Metazoa > Chordata > Mammalia > Primates > Cercopithecidae > Macaca > Macaca nemestrina. Next base: position 68,514,968 of record NC_092142.1, on the reverse strand, counting down.
CAGGGCAATATAGCAAGACCTCCTCTCTACAAAAAATACATAAAAATAAAATAAAATAAAATTTTGAACCAGCCTGAAAGGTATAAAGAGAAAAGCAAAATCTTCCCTTCCTAGTTCCATTTTCTAGTTATATTGCTAGTAATTTTTTTAACATTCTTTCACAATTTTTCTATGAACGTATATCTATATGCATATGTATATAATTTTTGTCCATGAGTAGGATAATACTATATACCCTGTTTTGAAACTTGCTTTTCTTTCTTTCTTTCTTTTTTTTTTTTTTTTTTTTTGAGACAGTCTTGCTCTGTCACCCAGGCTGGAATGCAGTGGCGCGATATCTGCTCACTGTAACCTTCTCCTGGGTTCAAGCGATTCTCCTGCCTCTGCCTCCTGAGTAGCTGGAATTACAGGTGTGGGCCACCACACCTAGCTAATTTCTGTAATTTTAGTAGAGACAGGGTTTCACCATGTTAGACAGGCTGGTCTCGAACTCCTGGCCTCAAATGATCTGCCTGCCTCCTCCTCCCAAAGTGCTGGGATTACAGGCGTGAGCCAGTGCACCCAGCCAATACTAGCTTTTCTCTTTTTTCTTTATTTTATTTTCTTCATTTGGAATAGGTAATACATTCAAAAGATTCCTAAGTTTAAAAAATTGTCTTTTACATCTTTTCAAAGCAGTATTTAGTAACAAACCTCATTCCTTTTGATGGAGGCATAATATTCCATTGCTTGGGTGTATCATACATTATTTATTCAGTTCTCTTTTGATGGATGAAAAAGTACATCTCTGTAAGAATAGGGACTTTATTATAGGTACTTGGTTTTTGCTGTTCCTGGTAGTGGGAATATGTCAACAGAATGTGTCTAATGAATGAATAGATATTTGCCAACTCTCAAATATTTGTCCATTTCAAAAATGCTGCATTGTTGGAATCTCAAACCTAAGCAAAAGAAAAAAATTGCTGCCCTGAATATCTTTGTGCCTATATTGTTGGCATAGGATGGAGCTAGGAGAAAGCATAGGTTCAAAATGCATGTGAATTTTAAGTTTTAATAGATACTGCCAAATTTTTACTTTTGATGAGGAATATAGTAATTTGATCATTTCCCTACCTGACAGGGCATCAAAACCAGAATCTCCCAGAGAGTTTAATTTAAAATAGCTCCTTTCTGCACATCCCACTCCATGCTAATTCAGCAGGTAGGAGAGGAATCAGAATAGATTCCTAATTCAGCAGTTAGGAGAAGAATCAGAAATACACAAATTTCCCATCGCTGGGGAATCTGTATATATAACGACGCTCCCTCAGGACTGGGAAGGGCCGCATAATCTACCCATTTTTTGCCATGCAGTAGCAGATGGGAATGTGCTCATATAGCCTCATCTTAATAGGGTTACTCACATGTTATTCATTCCATGCTGACCGACTGCCTGCTGAGTTTAAGACCCTGTGCTCCCTCTCCCAGAGGCAAGACAGAACTGGGGGTGTGGTGTGGATTTCTCCACTCCCATGGGTGGCGATGCTGGGGTGAGTGAGTGAGTTGCTGTACCTGCTGGCCCCTGGCTGGGGGTTGGGAAGGGAGCAGTGTGTGGGTGAAACTCAGGAATCCTGCAGCACTCCAGTGCCCAGAATTTTTAAAAGGCCCAGCCCTGCTCTCAGTGACATGTATCCAGGTCTAGTACAAACGAAGCTGGCACCCCTGCTGGATCTTCTTGGATGACTTCTACCAGGGGTTCCCTGAAAGCTGGTGTGTGGGACAGGGCACAGACCTCTCCCTCTGGGCCCTACTAAACCAGTTAAAGTATGCAGATAAAACCCACATGCAAAATGCGCCATCGACAGTCAACAGATGACACTCATAAAAAGAGATGACAGATTTCACCATCATTCATGACCCACCCAAATGTCACATCCTCTGGGCTCTTTCCAAGGCAGCTCCTGTCCCAAGTGGGTGTTGTTTCCATGCACTGCATGGCACTGGAAATATAACAACAAAAGAAAAAAAAATACTACCTCTGCTCCCAGGGCTTACTATGTAAAATGTCTCCTAGCTGCTTTACTGCATGATTCCATCTGATGCTCCCAACCAACAGTGCAGGAAACTCAGACAAGTTAAATAACCAGATAAAAGCCACACAATTTGTTTAGTAGAATGGTCTTCACATTTTTTTGCTTGCATATTCCATCAAATAATTTTGAAAAACTCTATGTCCCTAGAAACAGGTCTACACGGCCGGGCGCGGTGGCTCAAGCCTGTAATCCCAGCACTTTGGGAGGCCGAGGCGGGCGGATCACAAGGTCAGGAGATCGAGACCACAGTGAAACCCCGTCTCTACTAAAAATACAAAAAACTAGCCGGGCGCGGTGGCGGGCGCCTGTAGTCCCAGCTACTCAGGAGGCTGAGGCAGGAGAATGGCGGGAACCCGGGAGGTGGAGCTTGCAGTGAGCCGAGATCGCGCCACTGCACTCCAGCCTGGGCAACAGCGTTAGACTCCGTCTCAAAAAAAAAAAAAAAAAAAAAAAAAAAAAAAAAAAAGAAACAGGTCTACACATATACAGTTACTTAATTTATAACAAAGGTAGCCCTACAGAGAGTAGGGAAAAGAGTTATTTTTCATAAATGGTGCTAGGATAGCTG